>NC_140594.1:736018791-737395457 GCF_964204655.1 Triturus cristatus
AGCTGCTGTAGAGCCAGAGAAACCAGGTCAGTAGAGTTACTTTAGAGCGAGAGAACCAGATCAGCAGAGCTGCTTTAGAGGGAGAGAACCAGGTCACCAGAGCTGCTTTAGAGCCAAGGGACCAGGTCAGCAGAGCTGCTCTAGAGCCAGAGAACCAGGTCAGCAGAACTGCTTTAGAGACTAAGAACCAGGTCAGCAGAGCTGCCCTAGAGCCAGAGAACCAGATCAGCAGAGCTGCTGTAGAGCCAGAGAAACCAGGTCAGTAGAGTTGCTTTAGAGCGAGAGAACCAGATCAGCAGAGCTGCTTTAGAGGGAGAGAACCAGGTCACCAGAGCTGCTTTAGAGCCAAGGGACCAGGTCAGCAGAGCTGCTCTATAGCCAGAGAACCAGGTCAGCAGAACTGCTTTAGAGCCATAGAACCAGGTCAGCAGAGCTGCTTTAGATGGAGAGGCCCAGGTCTGCAGAACTGCTTTAGAGCCAGAGAACCAGGTCAGCAGAGTTGCTCTAGAGCCAAAGAACCAGGTCAGCAGAGCAGCTTTAGAACCATAGAACCAGGTGAGCAGAGCTGCTCTAGAGGCACAGAACCAGATCAGCAGAACTGCTTTAGAGCCAGAGAACCAGGTCAGCAGAGCTCTATAGAGGGAGAGAACCAGGTCAGCAGAGCTGCTTCAGAGCCAGAGAACCAGGTCAGCAGGGCTGCTCTAGAGCCAGGGAAACCAGGCCAGCAGAGCTGCTTTGGATGGAGAGAACCAGGTCAGCAGAACTGATTTAGAGACAGAGAACCAGGTCATCAGAGCTGATTTAGAGGGAGAGAACCAGGTCAGCAGAGCTGCTTTAGAGCCAGAGAACCAGGTCAGCAGAGCTGCTTTAGAGCCAGAGAACCAGTTCAGCAGAGCTCCTTTAGAGCCAGAGAACCAGGTCAGCAGAGCTGTTCTAGAGACTAAGAACCAGGTCAGCAGAGCTGCTCTAGAGCCAGAGAACCAGGTCAGAAGAGCTGCTGTAGAGCCAGAGAAACCAGGTCAGTAGAGTTGCTTTAGAGCTAGAGAACCTGGTCAGCAGAGCTGCTTTAGAAGGAAAAATCCAGGTCAGCAGAGCTGCTTTAGAGCCAATGGACCAGGTCAGCAGAGCTACTCTAGAGCCAGAGAACCAGGTCAGCAGAACTGCTTTAGAGCCATAGAACCTGGTCAGCAGAGCTGGTCTAGAGCCAGAGAACCAAGCCAGCAGAGCTGCTTTAGAG
The DNA here is from genome assembly GCF_964204655.1 of Triturus cristatus. NCBI lineage: Eukaryota > Metazoa > Chordata > Amphibia > Caudata > Salamandridae > Triturus > Triturus cristatus. The sequence goes on from NC_140594.1 coordinate 736,020,029, forward strand.
CCATAGAACCAGGTCAGCATAACTGCTTTAGAGCCAGAGAACTAGGTCAGCAGACCTGCTCTAGAGCCAGAGAACCATGTAAGCAGAGCAGCTTTAGAGCCATAGAACTAGGTCAGCAGAGCTGCTATAGAGGCACATAACCAGCTCAGCAGAACTGCTTTAGAGCCAGAGAACCAGGTCAGCAGAGCTCTATAGAGGGAGAGAACCAGTTCAGCAGAGATGCTTTAGAGCCAGAGAACCAGGTCAGCAGGGCTACTCTAGAGCCAGAGAACCAGGTCAGCAGAGCTGCTTTAGAGCCATAGAACCAGGTCAGCGTTCTCTGCTCTAGCGGCAGAGAACGAGGTCAGCAGAGCTGCTCCAGAGCCAGAGAAACCAGGTCAGCAGAGCTGCTTTAGAGGGAGAGAACCAGATCAGCAGAGCTGCTTTAGAGGGAGAGAACCAGGTCAGCAGAGCTGCTCTAGAGATAGAGAACCAGGTCAGCAGAGCTGATTTAGAGGGAGAGAACCAGGTCAGCAGAGCTGCTTTAGAGCCAGAGAACCAGGTCAGCAGAGCTGCTCTAGAGCCAGAGAACCAGGTCAGCAGAGCTGCTTTAGAGCCATAGAACCAGGTCAGCAGAGCTCCTTTAGAGCTAGAGAACCAGGTCAGCAGAGCTGATCTAGAGCCTGAGAACCAGGTCAGCAGAGCTGCTCTAGAGCCAGAGAACCAGGTCAGCAACGCAGCTGTAGAGCCAGAGAAACCAGGTCAGTAGAGCTGCTTTAGAGCGAGAGAACCAGGTCAGGAGAGCTGCTTTAGAGGGAGAGAACCAGGTCAGCAGAGCTGCTCTAGAGATAGAGAACCAAGTCAGCAGAGCTGATTTAGAGGGAGAGAACCAGGTCAGCAGAGCTGCTTTAGAGCCAGAGAACCAGGTCAGCAGAGCTGCTCTAGAGCCAGAGAACCAGGTCATAAGAGCTGCTTTAGAGCCATAGAACCAGGTCAGCAGAGCTGCTTTAGAGCCATAGAACCAGGTCAGCAGAGCTGCTCTAGAGACAGAGAACCAGGTCATTAGAGTTGATTTAGAGGGAGAGAATGAGGTCAGCAGAGCTGCTTTAGAGCCAGAGAACCAGGTCAGCAGAGCTGCTTTAGAGCCAGAGAACCAGGTCAGCAGAGCTGCTTTAGAGCCATAGAAACAGGTCAGCAGAGCTCCTTTAGAGCCAGAGAACCAGGTCAGCAGAGCTGCTCTAGAGCCAGAGAACCAGGTCAGAAGAGCTGCTGTAGAGCCAGAGAAACCAGGTCAGTAGAGTTGCTTTAGAGCTAGAGAACCTGGTCAGCAGAGCTGCTTTAGAAGGAAAAAACCAGGTCAGCAGAGCTGCTTTAGAGCCAATGGACCAGGTCAGCAGAGCTACTCTAGAGCCAGAGAACCAGGTCAGCAGAACTGCTTTAGAGCCATAGAACTTGGTCAGCAGAGCTGCTCTAGAGCCAGAGAACCAAGCCAGCAGAGCTGCTTTAGAGCCATAGAACCAGGTCAGCAAAGCTCCTCTAGAGGCTGAGAACCAGGTCAGCAGACCTGCTGTAGAGCTAGAGAAACCAGGTCAACAGAGCTGCTTTAGATGGAGAGAACCACCCGGTCAGCATAACTGCTTTAGAGCCAGAGAACTAGGTCAGCAGACCTGCTCTAGAGCCAGAGAACCATGTGAGCAGAGCAGCTTTAGAGCCATAGAACCAGGTCAGCAGAGCTGCTATAGAGGCACATAACCAGCTCAGCAGAACTGCTTTAGAGCCAGAGAACCAGGTCAGCAGAGCTCTATAGAGGGAGAGAACCAGGTCAGCAGAGCTGCTTTAGAGCCAGAGAACCAGGTCAGCAGGGCTACTCTAGAGCCAGAGAACCAGGTCAGCAGAGCTGCTTTAGAGCCATAGAACCAGGTCAGCGTTCTCTGCTCTAGCGGCAGAGAACCAGGTCAGCAGAGCTGCTCCAGAGCCAGAGAAACCAGGTCAGCAGACCTGCTTTTGAGGGAGAGAACCAGATCAGCAGAGCTGCTTTAGAGGGAGAGAACCAGGTCAGCAGAGCTGCTCTAGAGCCAGAGAACCAGGTCAGCAGAGCTGCTCTAGAGCCAGAGAACCAGGTCAGCAGGGCTGCTGTAGAGCCAGAGAAACCAGGTCAGTAGAGTTACTTTAGAGCGAGAGAACCAGATCAGCAGAGCTGCTTTAGAGGGAGAGAACCAGGTCACCAGAGCTGCTTTAGAGCCAAGGGACCAGGTCAGCAGAGCTGCTCTAGAGCCAGAGAACCAGGTCAGCAGAACTGCTGTAGAGACTAAGAACCAGGTCAGCAGAGCTGCTCTAGAGCCAGAGAACCAGGTCAGCAGAGCTTCTGTAGAGTCAGAGAAACCAGGTCAGTAGAGTTGCTTTAGAGCGAGAGAACCAGATCAGCAGAGCTGCTTTAGAGGGAAAGAACCAGGTCACCAGAGCTGCTTTAGAGCCAAGGGACCAGGTCAGCAGAGCTGCTCTAGAGCCAGAGAACCAGGTCAGCAGAACTGCTTTAGAGCCATAGAACCAGGTCAGCAGAGCTGCTTTAGATGGAGAGGCCCAGGTCAGCAGAACTGCTGTGGAGCCAGAGAACCAGGTCAGCAGAGTTGCTCTAGAGCCAAAGAACCAGGTCAGCAGAGCAGCTTTAGAGCCATAGAACCAGGTGAGCAGAGCTGCTCTAGAGGCACAGAACCAGATCAGCAGAACTGCTTTAGAGCCAGAGAACCAGGTCAGCAGAGCTCTATAGAGGGAGAGAACCAGGTCAGCAGAGCTGCTTCAGAGCCAGAGAACCAGGTCAGCAGGGCTGCTCTAGAGCCAGGGAAACCAGGCCAGCAGAGCTGCTTTGGATGGAGAGAACCAGGTCAGCAGAACTGATTTAGAGACAGAGAACCAGGTCATCAGAGCTGATTTAGAGGGAGAGAACCAGGTCAGCAGAGCTGCTTTAGAGCCAGAGAACCAGGTCAGCAGAGCTGCTTTAGAGCCAGAGAACCGGTTCATCAGAGCTGCTTTAGAGCCATAGAAGCAGGTCAGCAGAGCTCCTTTAGAGCCAGAGAACCAGGTCAGCAGAACTGTTCTAGAGACTAAGAACCAGGTCAGCAGAGCTGCTCTAGAGCCAGAGAACCAGGTCAGAAGAGCTGCTGTAGAGCCAGAGAAACCAGGTCAGTAGAGTTGCTTTAGAGCTAGAGAACCTGGTCAGCAGAGCTGCTTTAGAAGGAAAAATCCAGGTCAGCAGAGCTGCTTTAGAGCCAATAGACCAGGTCAGCAGAGCTACTCTAGAGCCAGAGAACCAGGTCAGCAGAACTGCTTTAGAGCCATAGAACCTGGTCAGCAGAGCTGGTCTAGAGCCAGAGAACCAAGCCAGCAGAGCTGCTTTAGAGCCATAGAACCAGGTCGGCATAACTGCTTTAGAGCCAGAGAACTAGGTCAGCAGACCTTCTCTAGAGCCAGAGAACCATGTGAGCAGAGCAGCTTTAGAGCCATAGAACTAGGTCAGCAGGGCTGCTATAGAGGCACATAACCAGCTCAGCAGAACTGCTTTAGAGCCAGAGAACCAGGTCAGCAGAGCTCTATAGAGGGAGAGAACCAGGTCAGCAGAGATGCTTTAGAGCCAGAGAACCAGGTCAGCAGGGCTACTCTAGAGCCAGAGAACCAGGTCAGCAGAGCTGCTTTAGAGCCATAGAACCAGGTCAGCGTTCTCTGCTCTAGCGGCAGAGAACGAGGTCAGCAGAGCTGCTCCAGAGCCAGAGAAACCAGGTCAGCAGAGCTGCTTTAGAGGGAGAGAACCAGATCAGCAGAGCTGCTTTAGAGGGAGAGAACCAGGTCAGCAGAGCTGCTCTAGAGATAGAGAACCAGGTCAGCAGAGCTGATTTAGAGGGAGAGAACCAGGTCAGCAGAGCTGCTTTAGAGCGAGAGAACCAGGTCAGCAGAGCTGCTCTAGAGCCAGAGAACCAGGTCAGCAGAGCTGCTTTAGAGCCATAGAACCAGGTCAGCAGAGCTCCTTTAGAGCCAGAGAAGCAGGTCAGCAGAGCTGATCTAGCGCCTAAGAACCAGGTCAGCAGAGCTGCTCTAGAGCCAGAGAACCAGGTCAGCAGGGCTGCTGTAGAGCCAGAGAAACCAGGTCAGTAGAGCTGCTTTAGAGCGAGAGAACCAGGTCAGGAGAGCTGCTTTAGAGGGAGAGAACCAGGTCAACAGAGCTGCTCTAGAGATAGAGAACCAAGTCAGCAGAGCTGATTTAGAGGGAGAGAACCAGGTCAGCAGAGCTGCTTTAGAGCCAGAGAACCAGGTCAGCAGAGCTGCTCTAGAGCCAGAGAACCAGGTCAGCAGAGCTGCTTTAGAGCCATAGAACCAGGTCAGAAGAGCTGCTTTAGAGCCATAGAACCAGGTCAGCAGAGCTGCTCTAGAGACAGAGAACCAGGTCATCAGAGTTGATTTAGAGGGAGAGAATCAGGTCAGCAGAGCTGCTTTAGAGCCAGAGAACCAGGTCAGCAGAGCTGCTTTAGAGCCAGAGAACCAGGTCAGCAGAGCTGCTTTAGAGCCATAGAAACAGGTCAGCAGAGCTCCTTTAGAGCCAGAGAACCAGGTCAGCAGAGCTGCTCTAGAGCCAGAGAACCAGGTCAGAAGAGCTGCTGTAGAGCCAGAGAAACCAGGTCAGTAGAGTTGCTTTAGAGCTAGAGAACCTGGTCAGCAGAGCTGCTTTAGAAGGAAAAAACCAGGTCAGCAGAGCTGCTTTAGAGCCAATGGACCAGGTCAGCAGAGCTACTCTAGAGCCAGAGAACCAGGTCAGCAGAACTGCTCTAGAGCCAGAGAACCAAGCCAGCAGAGCTGCTTTAGAGCCATAGAACCAGGTCAGCAAAGCTGCTCTAGAGGCTGAGAACCAGGTCAGCAGACCTGCTGTAGAGCTAGAGAAACCAGGTCAACAGAGCTGCTTTAGATGGAGAGAACCCGGTCAGCATAACTGCTTTAGAGCCAGAGAACTAGGTCAGCAGACCTGCTCTAGAGCCAGAGAACCATGTGAGCAGAGCAGCTTTAGAGCCATAGAACCAGGTCAGCAGAGCTGCTATAGAGGCACATAACCAGCTCAGCAGAACTGCTTTAGAGCCAGAGAACCAGGTCAGCAGAGCTCTATAGAGGGAGAGAACCAGGTCAGCAGAGCTGCTTTAGAGCCAGAGAACCAGGTCAGCAGGGCTACTCTAGAGCCAGAGAACCAGGTCAGCAGAGCTGCTTTAGAGCCATAGAACCAGGTCAGCGTTCTCTGCTCTAGTGGCAGAGAACCAGGTCAGCAGAGCTGCTCCAGAGCCAGAGAAACCAGGTCAGCAGACCTGCTTTTGAGGGAGAGAACCAGATCAGCAGAGCTGCTTTAGAGGGAGAGAACCAGGTCAGCAGAGCTGCTCTAGAGCCAGAGAACCAGGTCAGCAGAGCTGCTCTAGAGCCAGAGAACAAGGTCAGCAGGGCTGCTGTAGAGCCAGAGAAACCAGGTCAGTAGAGCTGCTTTAGAGCGAGAGAACCAGGTCAGCGGAGCTGCTTTAGAGGGAGAGAACCAGGTCAGCAGAGCTGCTCTAGAGCCAGAGAACCAGGTCAGCAGGGCTGCTGTAGAGCCAGAGAAACCAGGTCAGTAGAGCTGCTTTAGAGCGAGAGAACCAGGTCAGCAGAGCTGCTTTAGAGGGAGAGAACCAGGTCAGCAGAGCTGCTTTAGATCCAAGGGACCAGGTCAGCAGAGCTGCTCTAGAGCCAGAGAACCAGGTCAGCAGAAATGCTTTAGAGCCATAGAACCAGGTCAGCAGTGCTGTTGTAGAGCCAGAGAACCAGGTCAGCAGAGCTGCTCTAGAGCATAAGAACAAGTTCAGCAGAGCTGCTCTAGAGCCAGAGAACCAGGGCAGCAGAGCAGCTCTAGAGCCAGAGAACCAAGTCAGCAGAGCTGCTTTACAGCCATAGAACCAGGTCAGCAGAGCTGCTTTAGAGCCAGAGTACCAGGTCAGCAGAGCTGCTCTAGAGCCTAAGAACCAGGTCAGCAGAGCTGCTCTAGAGCCTAAGAACCAGGTCAGCAGAGCTGCTCTAGAGCCAGAGAACCAGGTCAGCAGAGCTGCTTTAGAGCCATAGAACCAGGTCAGCAGAGCTCCTTTAGAGTCAGAGAACCAGGTCAGCAGAGCTGCTCTAGAGCCTAAGAACCAGGTCAGCAGAGCTGCTCTAGAGCCAGAGAACCAGGTCAGCAGAGCTGGTGTAGAGCCAGAGAAACCAGGTCAGTAGAGCTGCTTTAGAGCGAGAGAACCAGGTCTGCAGAGCTGCTTTAGAGAGAGAGAACCAGGTCAGCAGAGCTGCTTTAGATCCAAGGGACCAGGTCAGCAGAGCTGCTCTAGAGCCAGAGAACCAGGTCAGCAGAAATGCTTTAGAGCCATAGAACCAGGTCAGCAGAGCTGCTCTAGAGGCACAGAACCAGCTCAGCAGAACTGCTTTAGAGCCAGAGAACCAGGTCAGCAGAGCTCTATAGAGGGAGAGAACCAGGTCAGCAGAGCTGCTTTAGAGCCAGAGAACCAGGTCAGCAGGGCTGCTCTAGAGCCAGAGAAACCAGGCCAGCAGAGCTGCTTTAGATGGAGAGAACCAGGTCAGCAGAACTGCTTTAGAGCCAGAGAACCAGGTCAGCAGAGCCGCGCTAGAGCCAGAGAACCAGGTCAGCAGAGCAGCTTTAGAGCCATGGATCCAGGTCACCAGAGCTGCTCTAGAGGCAGAGAACCAGCCCAGCAGAACTGCTTTAGAGCCAGAGAACCAGGTCAGCGGAGCTCTTTAGAGAGAGAGAACCAGGTCAACAGAGCTGCTTTAGAGCCAGAGAACCAGGTCAGCAGAGCTGCTCTAGAGCCAGAGAAACCAGGTCAGCAGAGCTGATTTAGAGGGAGAGAACCAGATCAGAAGAGCTGCTTTAGAGACAGAGAACTAGGTCAGCAGAGCTGCTCTAGAGATCGAGAACCAGGTCAGCAGAGCTGATTTAGAGGGAGAGAACCATGTCAGCAGGCTGCTTTAGAGCCAGAGAACCAGGTCAGCAGAGCTGCTCTAGAGCCACAGAACCAGGTCAGCAGAGCTGCTCTAGGGCCATAGAACCAGGTCAGCAGAGCTGCTTTAGAGCCATAGAACCAGGTCAGCAGAGCTCCTTTAGAGCCAGAGAACCAGGTCAGCAGAGATGCTCTAGAGCCCAAGAACCAGGTCAGCAGAGCTGCTCTAGGGCCAGAGAACCAGGTCAGCAGGGCTGCTGTAGAGCCAGAGAAACCAGGTCAGTAAAGCTGCTTTAGAGCGAGAGAACCAGATCAGCAGAGCTGCTTTAGAGGGAGAGAACCAGGTCAGCAGAGCTGCTCTAGAGATAGAGAACCAGGTCAGCAGAGCTGATTTAGAGGGAGGGAACCAGGTCAGCAGAGCTCCTTTAGAGCCAGAGAACCAGGTCAGCAGAGCTGCTCTAGAGCCATAGAACCAGGTCAGCGTTCTCTGCTCTAGCGGCAGAGAACCAGGTCAGCAGAGCTGCTCCAGAGCCAGAGAAACCAGGTCAGCAGACCTGCTTTTGAGGGAGAGAACCAGATCAGCAGAGCTGCTTTAGAGGGAGAGAACCAGGTCAGCAGAGCTGCTCTAGAGCCAGAGAACCAGGTCAGCAGAGCTGCTCTAGAGCCAGAGAACCAGGTCAGCAGGGCTGCTTTAGAGCCAGAGAAACCAGGTCAGTAGAGCTGCTTTAGAGCGAGAGAACCAGGTCAGCAGAGCTGCTTTAGAGGGAGAGAACCAGGTCAGCAGAGCTGCTCTAGAGCCAGAGAACCAGGTCAGCAGGGCTGCTGTAGAGCCAGAGAAACCAGGTCAGTAGAGCTGCTTTTGAGCGAGAGAACCAGGTCAGCAGAGCTGCTTTAGAGGGAGAGAACCAGGTCAGCAGAGCTGCTTTAGATCCAAGGGACCAGGTCAGCAGAGCTGCTCTAGAGCCAGAGAACCAGGTCAGCAGAAATGCTTTAGAGCCATAGAACCAGGTCAGCAGTGCTGTTGTAGAGCCAGAGAACCAGGTCAGCAGAGCTGCTCTAGAGCATAAGAACAAGTTCAGCAGAGCTGCTCTAGAGCCAGAGAACCAGGGCAGCAGAGCAGCTCTAGAGCCAGAGAACCAAGTCAGCAGAGCTGCTTTACAGCCATAGAACCAGGTCAGCAGAGCTGCTTTAGAGCCAGAGTACCAGGTCAGCAGAGCTGCTCTAGAGCCTAAGAACCAGGTCAGCAGAGCTGCTCTAGAGCCTAAGAACCAGGTCAGCAGAGCTGCTCTAGAGCCAGAGAACCAGGTCAGCAGAGCTGCTTTAGAGCCATAGAACCAGGTCAGCAGAGCTCCTTTAGAGTCAGAGAACCAGGTCAGCAGAGCTGCTCTAGAGCCTAAGAACCAGGTCAGCAGAGCTGCTCTAGAGCCAGAGAACCAGGTCAGCAGAGCTGGTGTAGAGACAGAGAAACCAGGTCAGTAGAGCTGCTTTAGAGCGAGAGAACCAGGTCTGCAGAGCTGCTTTAGAGAGAGAGAACCAGGTCAGCAGAGCTGCTTTAGATCCAAGGGACCAGGTCAGCAGAGCTGCTCTAGAGCCAGAGAACCAGGTCAGCAGAAATGCTTTAAAGCCAGAGAACCAGTTCAGCAGAGTTGCTCTAGAGCCAGAGAACCAGGTCAGCAGAGCAGCTTTAGAGCCATAGAACCAGGTCAGCAGAGCTGCTCTAGAGGCACAGAACCAGCTCAGCAGAACTGCTTTAGAGCCAGAGAACCAGGTCAGCAGAGCTCTATAGAGGGAGAGAACCAGGTCAGCAGAGCTGCTTTAGAGCCAGAGAACCAGGTCAGCAGGGCTGCTCTAGAGCCAGAGAAACCAGGCCAGCAGAGCTGCTTTAGATGGAGAGAACCAGGTCAGCAGAACTGCTTTAGAGCCAGAGAACCAGGTCAGCAGAGCCGCGCTAGAGCCAGAGAACCAGGTCAGCAGAGCAGCTTTAGAGCCATGGATCCAGGTCACCAGAGCTGCTCTAGAGGCAGAGAACCAGCCCAGCAGAACTGCTTTAGAGCCAGAGAACCAGGTCAGCGGAGCTCTTTAGAGAGAGAGAACCAGGTCAACAGAGCTGCTTTAGAGCCAGAGAACCAGGTCAGCAGAGCTGCTCTAGAGCCAGAGAAACCAGGTCAGCAGAGCTGATTTAGAGGGAGAGAACCAGATCAGAAGAGCTGCTTTAGAGACAGAGAACTAGGTCAGCAGAGCTGCTCTAGAGATCGAGAACCAGGTCAGCAGAGCTGATTTAGAGGGAGAGAACCATGTCAGCAGGCTGCTTTAGAGCCAGAGAACCAGGTCAGCAGAGCTGCTCTAGAGCCACAGAACCAGGTCAGCAGAGCTGCTCTAGGGCCATAGAACCAGGTCAGCAGAGCTGCTTTAGAGCCATAGAACCAGGTCAGCAGAGCTCCTTTAGAGCCAGAGAACCAGGTCAGCAGAGATGCTCTAGAGCCCAAGAACCAGGTCAGCAGAGCTGCTCTAGGGCAAGAGAACCTGGTCAGCAGGGCTGCTGTACAGCCAGAGAAACCAGGTCAGTAAAGCTGCTTTAGAGCGAGAGAACCAGATCAGCAGAGCTGCTTTAGAGGGAGAGAACCAGGTCAGCAGAGCTGCTCTAGAGATAGAGAACCAGGTCAGCAGAGCTGATTTAGAGGGAGGGAACCAGGTCAGCAGAGCTCCTTTAGAGCCAGAGAACCAGGTCAGCAGAGCTGCTCTAGAGCCTAAGAACCAGGTCAGCAGAGCTGCTCTAGAGCCAGAGATCCAGGTCAGCAGAGCTGCTGTAGAGCCAGAGAAACCAGGTCAGTAGAGCTGCTTTAGAGCGAGAGAACCAGGTCAGCAGAGCTGCTTTAGAGAGAGAGAACCAGGTCAGCAGAGCTGCTTTAGATCCAAGGGACCAGGTCAGCAGAGCTGCTCTAGAGCCAGAGACCCAGGTCAGCAGAAATGCTTTAAAGCCATAGAACCAGGTCAGCAGCGCTGTTGTAGAGCTAGAGAACCAGGTCAGCAGAGCTGCTCTAGAGCCTAAGAACAAGTTCAGCAGAGCTGCTCTAGAGCCAGAGAACCAGGGCAGCAGAGCAGCTGTAGAGCCAGAGAAACCAGGTCAGCAGAGCCGCTTTAGTGGGAGAGAACCAGGTCAGCAAAGCTGCTTTAGAGCCAGAGGACCAGGCCAGCAGAGCTGCTTTAGAGCCAGAGAACCAGGGCAGCAGAGCTGCTCTAGAGTCAGAGAATGAAGTCAGCAGAGCTGCTTTACAGCCATAGAACCAGGTCAGCAGAGCTGTTTTAGAGCCAGAGTACCAGGTCAGCAGAGCTGCTCTGGAGCCTAAGAACCAGGTCAGCAGAGCTGCTCTAGAGCCAGAGAACCAGGTCAGCAGAGCTGCTGTAGAACCAGAGAAACTAGGTCAGTGGAGCTGCTTTAGAGGGAGAGAACCAGGTCAGCAGAGCTGCTCTAGAGGGAGAGAACCAGGTCAGCAGAGCTGCTCTAGAGAGAGAGAATTAGGTCATCAGAGCTGCTCCAGAGCCAGAGAAACCAGGTCAGCAGATCTGCTTTAGAGGGAGAGAAACAGATCAGCAGAGCTGCTTTAGAGCCAGAGAAGCAGGTCAGCAGAGATGCTTTAGAGCCATAGAACCAGGTCAGCAGAGCTGCTCTAGAGGCAGAGAACCAGGTTAGCAGAGCTGCTATAGAGCCAGCGAACCAGATCAACAGAGCTGCTTTAGAGCCATAGAACCAGGTCAGCAAAGCTCATTTAGAGCCAGAGAACCAGGTCAGCAGAGCTGCTTTAGAGACTAAGAACCAGGTCAGCAGAGCTGCTCTAGAGCCAGAGAACCAGGTCAGCAAAGCTGCTGTAGAGCCAGAGAAACCAGGTCAGTAGAGTTGCTTTAGAGCGAGAGAACCAGATCAGCAGAGCTGCTTTAGAGGGAGAGAACCAGGTCACCAGAGCTGCTTTAGAGCCAAGGGACCAGGTCAGCAGAGCTGCTCTAGAGCCAGAGAACCAGGTCAGCAGAACTGCTTTAGAGCCATAGAACCAGGTCAGCAGAGCTGCTTTAGATGGAGAGGCCCAGGTCAGCAGAACTGCTTTAGAGCCAGAGAACCAGGTCAGCAGAGTTGCTCTAGAGCCAGAGAACCAGGTCAGCAGAGCAGCTTTAGAGCCATAGAACCAGGTGAGCAGAGCTGCTCTAGAGGCACAGAACCAGATCAGCAGAACTGCTTTAGAGCCAGAGAACCAGGTCAGCAGAGCTCTATAGAGGGAGAGAACCAGGTCAGCAGAGCTGCTTCAGAGCCAGAGAACCAGGTCAGCAGGGCTGCTCTAGAGCCAGGGAAACAAGGCCAGCAGAGCTGCTTTAGATGGAGAGAACCAGGTCAGCAGAACTGCTTTAGAGCCAGATAAACCAGGTCAGCAGAGCTGCTCTAGAGCCAGAGAACCAGGTCAGCAGAGCTGCTTTAGAGCCATAGAACCAGGTCAGCAGAGCTGCTCTAGAGACAGAGAACCAGGTCAGCAGAGCTGCTCTAGAGCCTAAGAACAAGTTCAGCAGAGCTGCTATAGAGCCAGAGAACCAGGGCAGCAGAGCAGCTGTAGAGCCAGAGAAACCAGGTCAGCAGAGCCGCTTTAGTGGGAGAGAACCAGGTCAGCAAAGCTGCTTTAGAGCCAGAGGACCAGGCCAGCAGAGCTGCTTTAGAGCCAGAGAACCAGGGCAGCAGAGCTGCTCTAGAGTCAGAGAATGAAGTCAGCAGAGCTGCTTTACAGCCATAGAACCAGGTCAGCAGAGCTGTTTTAGAGCCAGAGTACCAGGTCAGCAGAGCTGCTCTGGAGCCTAAGAACCAGGTCAGCAGAGCTGCTCTAGAGCCAGAGAACCAGGTCAGCAGAGCTGCTGTAGAACCAGAGAAACTAGGTCAGTGGAGCTGCTTTAGAGGGAGAGAACCAGGTCAGCAGAGCTGCTCTAGAGGGAGAGAACCAGGTCAGCAGAGCTGCTCTAGAGAGAGAGAATTAGGTCATCAGAGCTGCTCCAGAGCCAGAGAAACCAGGTCAGCAGATCTGCTTTAGAGGGAGAGAAACAGATCAGCAGAGCTGCTTTAGAGCCAGAGAAGCAGGTCAGCAGAGATGCTTTAGAGCCATAGAACCAGGTCAGCAGAGCTGCTCTAGAGGCAGAGAACCAGGTTAGCAGAGCTGCTATAGAGCCAGCGAACCAGATCAACAGAGCTGCTTTAGAGCCATAGAACCAGGTCAGCAAAGCTCATTTAGAGCCAGAGAACCAGGTCAGCAGAGCTGCTTTAGAGACTAAGAACCAGGTCAGCAGAGCTGCTCTAGAGCCAGAGAACCAGGTCAGCAGAGCTGCTGTAGAGCCAGAGAAACCAGGTCAGTAGAGTTGCTTTAGAGCGAGAGAACCAGATCAGCAGAGCTGCTTTAGAGGGAGAGAACCAGGTCACCAGAGCTGCTTTAGAGCCAAGGGACCAGGTCAGCAGAGCTGCTCTAGAGCCAGAGAACCAGGTCAGCAGAACTGCTTTAGAGCCATAGAACCAGGTCAGCAGAGCTGCTTTAGATGGAGAGGCCCAGGTCAGCAGAACTGCTTTAGAGCCAGAGAACCAGGTCAGCAGAGTTGCTCTAGAGCCAGAGAACCAGGTCAGCAGAGCAGCTTTAGAGCCATAGAACCAGGTGAGCAGAGCTGCTCTAGAGGCACAGAACCAGATCAGCAGAACTGCTTTAGAGCCAGAGAACCAGGTCAGCAGAGCTCTATAGAGGGAGAGAACCAGGTCAGCAGAGCTGTTTCAGAGCCAGAGAACCAGGTCAGCAGGGCTGCTCTAGAGCCAGGGAAACAAGGCCAGCAGAGCTGCTTTAGATGGAGAGAACCAGGTCAGCAGAACTGCTTTAGAGCCAGATAAACCAGGTCAGCAGAGCTGCTCTAGAGCCAGAGAACCAGGTCAGCAGAGCTGCTTTAGAGCCATAGAACCAGGTCAGCAGAGCTGCTCTAGAGACAGAGAACCAGGTCATCAGAGCTGATTTAGAGGGAGAGAACCAGGTCAGCAGAGCTGCTTTAGAGCCAGAGAACCAGGTCAGCAGAGCTGCTTTAGAGCCAGAGAACCAGTTCAGCAGAGCTGCTTTAGAGCCATAGAAACAGGTCAGCAGAGCTCATTTAGAGCCAGAGAACCAGGTCAGCAGAGCTGCTCTAGAGCCAGAGAACCAAGTCAGAAGAGCTGCTGTAGAGCCAGAGAAACCAGGTCAGTAGAGTTGCTTTAGAGCTAGAGAACCTGGTCAGCAGAGCTGCTTTAGAAGGAAAAAACCAGGTCAGCAGAGCTGCTTTAGAGCCAATGGACCAGGTCAGCAGAGCTACTCTAGAGCCAGAGAACCAGGTCAGCAGAACTGCTTTAGAGCCATAGAACCTGGTCAGCAGAGCTGTTCTAGAGCCAGAGAACCAAGCCAGCAGAGCTGCTTTAGAGCCATAGAACCAGGTCAGCAGAGCTGCTCTAGAGCCAGAGAACCAGGTCAGCAGAGCTGCTGTAGAGCCAGAGAAACCAGGTCAGTAGAGTTGCTTTAGAGCGAGAGAACCAGATCAGCAGAGCTGCTTTAGAGGGAGAGAACCAGGTCACCAGAGCTGCTTTAGAGCCAAGGGACCAGGTCAGCAGAGCTGCTCTAGAGCCAGAGAACCAGGTCAGCAGAACTGCTTTAGAGCCATAGAACCAGGTCAGCAGAGCTGCTTTAGATGGAGAGGCCCAGGTCAGCAGAACTGCTTTAGAGCCAGAGAACCAGGTCAGCAGAGTTGCTCTAGAGCCAGAGAACCAGGTCAGCAGAGCAGCTTTAGAGCCATAGAACCAGGTGAGCAGAGCTGCTCTAGAGGCACAGAACCAGATCAGCAGAACTGCTTTAGAGCCAGAGAACCAGGTCAGCAGAGCTCTATAGAGGGAGAGAACCAGGTCAGCAGAGCTGCTTCAGAGCCAGAGAACCAGGTCAGCAGGGCTGCTCTAGAGCCAGGGAAACAAGGCCAGCAGAGCTGCTTTAGATGGAGAGAACCAGGTCAGCAGAACTGCTTTAGAGCCAGATAAACCAGGTCAGCAGAGCTGCTCTAGAGCCAGAGAACCAGGTCAGCAGAGCTGCTTTAGAGCCATAGAACCAGGTCAGCAGAGCTGCTCTAGAGACAGAGAACCAGGTCATCAGAGCTGATTTAGAGGGAGAGAACCAGGTCAGCAGAGCTGCTTTAGAGCCAGAGAACCAAGTCAGCAGAGCTGCTTTAGAGCCAGAGAACCAGTTCAGCAGAGCTGCTTTAGAGCCATAGAAACAGGTCAGCAGAGCTCATTTAGAGCCAGAGAACCAGGTCAGCAGAGCTGCTCTAGAGCCAGAGAACCAAGTCAGAAGAGCTGCTGTAGAGCCAGAGAAACCAGGTCAGTGGAGCTGCTTTAGAGCTAGAGAACCTGGTCAGCAGAGCTGCTTTAGAAGGAAAAAACCAGGTCAGCAGAGCTGCTTTAGAGCCAATGGACCAGGTCAGCAGAGCTACTCTAGAGCCAGAGAACCAGGTCAGCAGAACTGCTTTAGAGCCATAGAACCTGGTCAGCAGAGCTGTTCTAGAGCCAGAGAACCAAGCCAGCAGAGCTGCTTTAGAGCCATAGATCCAGGTCAGGAAAGCTGCTCTAGAGGCTGAGAACCAGGTCAGCAGACCTGCTGTAGAGCTAGAGAAACCAGGTCAACAGAGCTGCTTTAGATGGAGAGAACCCGGTCAGCATTACTGCTTTAGAGCCAGAGAACTAGGTCAGCAGATCTGCTCTAGAGCCAGAGAACCACGTGAGCAGAGCAGCTTTAGAGCCATAGAACCAGGTCAGCAGAGCTGCTATAGAGGCACATAACCAGCTCAGCAGAACTGCTTTAGAGCCAGAGATCCAGGTCAGCAGAGCTCTATAGAGGGAGAGAACCAGGTCAGCAGAGCTGCTTTAGAGCCAGAGAACCAGGTCAGCAGGGCTACTCTAGAGCAGGAGAACCAGGTCAGCAGAGCTGCTTTAGAGCCATAGAACCAGGTCAGCGTTCTCTGCTCTAGCGGCAGAGAACCAGGTCAGCAGAGCTGCTCCAGAGCCAGAGAAACCAGGTCAGCAGAGCTGCTTTAGAGGGAGAGAACCAGATCAGCAGAGCTGCTCTAGAGGCAGAGAACCAGGTTAGCAGAGCTGATTTAGACGGAGAGAACCAGGTCAGCAGAGCTGCTTTAGAGCCAGAGAACCAGGTCAGCAGAGCTGCTATAGAGCCAGAGAACCAGATCAACAGAGCTGCTTTAGAGCCATAGAACCAGGTCAGCAAAGCTCATTTAGAGCCAAAGAACCAGGTCAGCAGAGCTGCTTTAGAGACGAAGAACCAGGTCAGCAGAGCTGCTCTAGAGCCAGAGAACCAGGTCAGCAGAGCTGCTGTAGAGCCAGAGAAACCAGGTCAGTAGAGTTACTTTAGAGCGAGAGAACCAGATCAGCAGAGCTGCTTTAGAGGGAGAGAACCAGGTCACCAGAGCTGCTTTAGAGCCAAGGGACCAGGTCAGCAGAGCTGCTCTAGAGCCAGAGAACCAGGTCAGCAGAACTGCTTTAGAGACTAAGAACCAGGTCAGCAGAGCTGCTCTAGAGCCAGAGAACCAGGTCAGCAGAGGTGCTGTAGAGCCAGAGAAACCAGGTCAGTAGAGTTGCTTTAGAGAGAGAGAACCAGATCAGCAGAGCTGCTTTAGAGGGAGAGAACCAGGTCACCAGAGCTGCTTTAGAGCCAAGGGACCAGGTCAGCAGAGCTGCTCTAGAGCCAGAGAACCAGGTCAGCAGAACTGCTTTAGAGCCATAGAACCAGGTCAGCAGAGCTGCTTTAGATGGAGAGGCCCAGGTCTGCAGAACTGCTTTAGAGCCAGAGAACCAGGTCAGCAGAGTTGCTCTAGAGCCAAAGAACCAGGTCAGCAGAGCAGCTTTAGAGCCATAGAACCAGGTGAGCAGAGCTGCTCTAGAGGCACAGAACCAGATCAGCAGAACTGCTTTAGAGCCAGAGAACCAGGTCAGCAGAGCTCTATAGAGGGAGAGAACCAGGTCAGCAGAGCTGCTTCAGAGCCAGAGAACCAGGTCAGCAGGGCTGCTCTAGAGCCAGGGAAACCAGGCCAGAAGAGCTGCTTTGGATGGAGAGAACCAGGTCAGCAGAACTGATTTAGAGACAGAGAACCAGGTCATCAGAGCTGATTTAGAGGGAGAGAACCAGGTCAGCAGAGCTGCTTTAGAGCCAGAGAACCAGGTCAGCAGAGCTGCTTTAGAGCAGGAGAACCGGTTCAGCAGAGCTGCTTTAGAGCCATAGAAGCAGGTCAGCAGAGCTCCTTTAGAGCCAGAGAACCAGGTCAGCAGAGCTGTTCTAGAGACTAAGAACCAGGTCAGCAGAGCTGCTCTAGAGCCAGAGAACCAGGTCAGAAGAGCTGCTGTAGAGCCAGAGAAACCAGGTCAGTAGAGTTGCTTTAGAGCTAGAGAACCTGGTCAGCAGAGCTGCTTTAGAAGGAAAAATCCAGGTCAGCAGAGCTGCTTTAGAGCCAATGGACCAGGTCAGCAGAGCTACTCTAGAGCCAGAGAACCAGGTCAGCAGAACTGCTTTAGAGCCATAGAACCTGGTCAGCAGAGCTGGTCTAGAGCCAGAGAACCAAGCCAGCAGAGCTGCTTTAGAGCCATAGAACCAGGTCAGCATAACTGCTTTAGAGCCAGAGAACTAGGTCAGCAGACCTGCTCTAGAGCCAGAGAACCATGTAAGCAGAGCAGCTTTAGAGCCATAGAACTAGGTCAGCAGAGCTGCTATAGAGGCACATAACCAGCTCAGCAGAACTGCTTTAGAGCCAGAGAACCAGGTCAGCAGAGCTCTATAGAGGGAGAGAACCAGGTCAGCAGAGATGCTTTACAGCCAGAGAACCAGGTCAGGAGGGCTACTCTAGAGCCAGAGAACCAGGTCAGCAGAGCTACTTTAGAGCCATAGAACCAGGTCAGCGTTCTCTGCTCTAGCGGCAGAGAACGAGGTCAGCAGAGCTGCTCCAGAGCCAGAGAAACCAGGTCAGCAGAGCTGCTTTAGAGGGAGAGAACCAGATCAGCAGAGCTGCTTTAGAGGGAGAGAACCAGGTCAGCAGAGCTGCTCTAGAGATAGAGAACCAGGTCAGCAGAGCTGATTTAGAGGGAGAGAACCAGGTCAGCAGAGCTGCTTTAGAGCCAGAGAACCAGGTCAGCAGAGCTGCTCTAGAGCCAGAGAACCAGGTCAGCAGAGCTGCTTTAGAGCCATAGAACCAGGTCAGCAGAGCTCCTTTAGAGCCAGAGAACCAGGTCAGCAGAGCTGATCTAGAGCCTAAGAACCAGGTCAGCAGAGCTGCTCTAGAGCCAGAGAACCAGGTCAGCAGGGCTGCTGTAGAGCCAGAGAAACCAGGTCAGTAGAGCTGCTTTAGAGCGAGAGAACCAGGTCAGGAGAGCTGCTTTAGAGGGAGAGAACCAGGTCAGCAGAGCTGCTCTAGAGATAGAGAACCAAGTCAGCAGAGCTGATTTAGAGGGAGAGAACCAGGTCAGCAGAGCTGCTTTAGAGTCAGAGAACCAGGTCAGCAGAGCTGCTCTAGAGCCAGAGAACCAGGTCAGCAGAGCTGCTTTAGAGCCATAGAACCAGGTCAGCAGAGCTGCTTTAGAGCCATAGAACCAGGTCAGCAGAGCTACTCTAGAGCCAGAGAACCAGGTCAGCAGAACTGCTTTAGAGCCATAGAACCTGGTCAGCAGAGCTGGTCTAGAGCCAGAGAACCAAGCCAGCAGAGCTGCTTTAGAGCCATAGAACCAGGTCAGCATAACTGCTTTAGAGCCAGAGAACTAGGTCAGCAGACCTGCTCTAGAGCCAGAGAACCATGTAAGCAGAGCAGCTTTAGAGCCATAGAACTAGGTCAGCAGAGCTGCTATAGAGGCACATAACCAGCTCAGCAGAACTGCTTTAGAGCCAGAGAACCAGGTCAGCAGAGCTCTATAGAGGGAGAGAACCAGGTCAGCAGAGATGCTTTAGAGCCAGAGAACCAGGTCAGGAGGGCTACTCTAGAGCCAGAGAACCAGGTCAGCAGAGCTGCTTTAGAGCCATAGAACCAGGTCAGCGTTCTCTGCTCTAGCGGCAGAGAACGAGGTCAGCAGAGCTGCTCCAGAGCCAGAGAAACCAGGTCAGCAGAGCTGCTTTAGAGGGAGAGAACCAGATCAGCAGAGCTGCTTTAGAGGGAGAGAACCAGGTCAGCAGAGCTGCTCTAGAGATAGAGAACCAGGTCAGCAGAGCTGATTTAGAGGGAGAGAACCAGGTCAGCAGAGCTGCTTTAGAGCCAGAGAACCAGGTCAGCAGAGCTGCTCTAGAGCCAGAGAACCAGGTCAGCAGAGCTGCTTTAGAGCCATAGAACCAGGTCAGCAGAGCTCCTTTAGAGCCAGAGAACCAGGTCAGCAGAGCTGATCTAGAGCCTAAGAACCAGGTCAGCAGAGCTGCTCTAGAGCCAGAGAACCAGGTCAGCAGGGCTGCTGTAGAGCCAGAGAAACCAGGTCAGTAGAGCTGCTTTAGAGCGAGAGAACCAGGTCAGGAGAGCTGCTTTAGAGGGAGAGAACCAGGTCAGCAGAGCTGCTCTAGAGATAGAGAACCAAGTCAGCAGAGCTGATTTAGAGGGAGAGAACCAGGTCAGCAGAGCTGCTTTAGAGTCAGAGAACCAGGTCAGCAGAGCTGCTCTAGAGCCAGAGAACCAGGTCAGCAGAGCTGCTTTAGAGCCATAGAACCAGGTCAGCAGAGCTGCTTTAGAGCCATAGAACCAGGTCAGCAGAGCTGCTCTAGAGACAGAGAACCAGGTCATCAGAGTTGATTTAGAGGGAGAGAATGAGGTCAGCAGAGCTGCTTTAGAGCCAGAGAACCAGGTCAGCAGAGCTGCTTTAGAGCCAGAGAACCAGGTCAGCAGAGCTGCTTTAGAGCCATAGAAACAGGTCAGCAGAGCTCCTTTAGAGCCAGAGAACCAGGTCAACAGAGCTGCTCTAGAGCCAGAGAACCAGGTCAGAAGAGCTGCTGTAGAGCCAGAGAAACCAGGTCAGTAGAGTTGCTTTAGAGCTAGAGAACCTGGTCAGCAGAGCTGCTTTAGAAGGAAAAAACCAGGTCAGCAGAGCTGCTTTAGAGCCAATGGACCAGGTCAGCAGAGCTACTCTAGAGCCAGAGAACCAGGTCAGCAGAACTGCTTTAGAGCCATAGAACTTGGTCAGCAGAGCTGCTCTAGAGCCAGAGAACCAAGCCAGCAGAGCTGCTTTAGAGCCATAGAACCAGGTCAGCAAAGCTCCTCTAGAGGCTGAGAACCAGGTCAGCAGACCTGCTGTAGAGCTAGAGAAACCAGGTCAACAGAGCTGCTTTAGATGGAGAGAACCCGGTCAGCATAACTGCTTTAGAGCCAGAGAACTAGGTCAGCAGACCTGCTCTAGAGCCAGAGAACCATGTGAGGAGAGCAGCTTTAGAGCCATAGAACCAGGTCAGCAGAGCTGCTATAGAGGCACATAACCAGCTCAGCAGAACTGCTTTAGAGCCAGAGAACCAGGTCAGCAGAGCTCTATAGAGGGAGAGAACCCGGTCAGCAGAGCTGCTTTAGAGCCAGAGAACCAGGTCAGCAGGGCTACTCTAGAGCCAGAGAACCAGGTCAGCAGAGCTGCTTTAGAGCCATAGAACCAGGTCAGCGTTCTCTGCTCTAGCGCCAGAGAAACCAGGTCAGCAGACCTGCTTTTGAGGGAGAGAACCAGATCAGCAGAGCTGCTTTAGAGGGAGAGAACCAGGTCAGCAGAGCTGCTCTAGAGCCAGAGAACCAGGTCAGCAGAGCTGCTCTAGAGCCAGAGAACCAGGTCAGCAGGGCTGCTGTAGAGCCAGAGAAACCAGGTCAGTAGAGCTGCTTTAGAGCGAGAGAACCAGGTCAGCAGAGCTGCTTTAGAGGGAGAGAACCAGGTCAGCAGAGCTACTCTAGAGATAGAGAGCCAAGTCAGCAGGGCTGATTTAGAGGGAGAGAACCAGGTCAGCAGAGCTGCTTTAGAGCCAGAGAACCAGGTCAGCAGAGCTGCTCTAGAGCCAGAGAACCAGGTCAGCAGAGCTGCTTTAGAGCCATAGAACCAGGTCAGCAGAGCTCCTTTAGAACCAGAGAACCAGGTCAGCAGAGCTGCTCTAGAGCCTACGAACCAGGTCAGCAGAGCTGCTCTAGAGCCAGAGAACCAGGTCAGCAGAGCTGCTGTAGAGCCAGAGAAACCAGGTCAGTAGAGCTGCTTTAGAGCGAGAGAACCAGGTCAGCAGAGCTGCTTTAGAGGGAGAGAACCAGGTCAGCAGAGCTGCTTTAGATCCAAGGGACCAGGTCAGCAGAGCTGCTCCTGAGCCAGAGAACCAGGTCAGCAGAAA
Organism: Triturus cristatus; assembly: GCF_964204655.1. NCBI lineage: Eukaryota > Metazoa > Chordata > Amphibia > Caudata > Salamandridae > Triturus > Triturus cristatus. The sequence goes on from NC_140594.1 coordinate 736,040,400, forward strand.
TGCTTTAGAACCATAGAACCAGGTCAGCAGAGCTGTTGTAGAGCCAGAGAACCAGGTCAGCAGAGCTGCTCTAGAGCCTAAGAACAAGTTCAGCAGAGCTGCTCTAGAGCCAGAGAACCAGGGCAGCAGAGCAGCTCTAGAGCCAGAGAACCAAGTCAGCAGAGCTGCTTTACAGCCATAGAAGCAGGTCAGCAGTGCTGCTTTAGAGCCAGAGTACCAGGTCAGCAGAGCTGCTCTAGAGCCTAAGAACCAGGTCAGCAGAGCTGCTCTAGAGCCTAAGAACCAGGTCAGCAGAGCTGCTCTAGAGCCAGAGAACCAGGTCAGCAGAGCTGCTTTAGAGCCATAGAACCAGGTCAGCAGAGCTCCTTTAGAGCCAGAGAACCAGGTCAGCACAGCTGCTCTAGAGCCTAAGAACCAGGTCAGCAGAGCTGCTCTAGAGCCAGAGAACCAGGTCAGCAGAGCTGGTGTAGAGCCAGAGAAACCAGGTCAGTAGAGCTGCTTTAGCGCGAGAGAACCAGGTCAGCAGAGCTGCTTTAGAGAGAGAGAACCAGGTCAGCAGAGCTGCTTTAGATCCAAGGGAGCAGGTCAACAGAGCTGCTCTAGAGCCAGAGAACCAGGTCAGCAGAAATGCTTTAACGCAATAGAACCAGGTCAGCAGCGCTGTTGTAGAGCTAGAGAACCAGGTCAGCAGAGCTGCTCTAGAGCCTAAGAACAAGTTCAGCAGAGCTGCTCTAGTGCCAGAGAACCAGGGCAGCAGAGCAGCTGTAGAGCCAGAGAAACCAGGTCAGCAGAGCTGCTTTAGAGGGAGAGAACCAGGTCAGCAAAGCTGCTTTAGAGCCAGATGACCAGGCCAGCAGAGCTGCTTTAGAGCCAGAGAACCAGGGCAGCAGAGCTGCTCTAGAGCCAGAGAACGAAGTCAGCAGAGCTGCTTTACAGCCATAGAACCAGGTCAGCAGAGCTGCTTTAGAGCCAGAGTACCAGGTCAGCAGAGCTGCTCTGGAGCCTAAGAACCAGGTCAGCAGAGCTGTTCTAGAGCCAGAGAACCAGGTCAGCAGAGCTGCTGTAGAACCAGAGAAACCAGGTCAGTGGAGCTGCTTTAGAGGGAGAGAACCAGATCAGCAGAGCTGCTTTACAGGGAGAGAACCAGGTCAGCAGAGCTGCTCTAGAGATAGAGAACCAGCTCAGCAGAGCTGATTTCGAGGGAGAGAACCAGGTCAGCAGAGCTGCTTTAGAGCCAGAGAACCAGGTCAGCAGAGCTGCTCTAGAGCCAGAGAACCAGGTCAGCAGAGCTGCTTTAGAGCCATAGAACCAGGTCAGCAGAGCTCCTTTAGAGCCAGAGAACCAGGTCAGCAGAGCTGCTCTAGAGCCTAAGAACCAGGTCAGCAGAGCTGCTCTAGAGCCAGAGAACCAGGTCAGCAGAGCTTGTGTAGAGCCAGAGAAACCAGGTCAGTAGAGCTGCTTTAGAGCGAGAGAACCAGGTCAGCAGAGCTGCTTTAGAGAGAGAGAACCAGGTCAGCAGAGCTGCTTTAGATCCAAGGGACCAGGTCAACAGAGCTGCTCTAGAGCCAGAGAACCAGGTCAGCAGAAATGCTTTAAAGACATAGAACCAGGTAAGCAGCGCTGTTGTAGAGCTAGAGAACCAGGTCAGCAGAGCTGCTCTAGAGCCTAAGAACAAGTTCAGAAGAGCTGCTCTAGTGCCAGAGAACCAGGGCAGCAGAGCAGCTGTAGAGCCAGAGAAACCAGGTCAGCAGAGCTGCTTTAGAGGGAGAGAACCAGGTCAGCAAAGCTGCTTTAGAGCCAGAGGACCAGGCCAGCAGAGCTGCTTTAGAGCCAGAGAACCAGGGCAGCAGAGCTGCTCTACAGCCAGAGAACGAAGTCAGCAGAGCTGCTTTACAGCCATAGAACCAGGTCAGCAGAGCTGCTTTAGAGCCAGAGTACCAGGTCAGCAGAGCTGCTCTGGAGCCTAAGAACCCGGTCAGCAGAGCTGTTCTAGAGCCAGAGAACCAGGTCAGCAGAGCTGCTGTAGAACCAGAGAAACCAGGTCAGTGGAGCTGCTTTAGAGGGAGAGAACCAGATCAGCAGAGCTGCTTTAGAGGGAGAGAACCAGGTCAGCAGAGCTGCTCTAGAGATAGAGAACCAGGTCAGCAGAGCTGATTTAGAGGGAGAGAACCAGGTCAGCAGAGCTGCTTTAGAGCCAGAGAACCAGGTCAGCAGAGCTGCTCTAGAGCCAGAGACCCAGGTCAGCAGAGCTGCTTTAGAGCCATAGAACCAGGTCAGCAGAACTCCTTTAGAGCCAGAGAACCAGGTCAGCAGAGCTGCTCTAGAGCCTAAGAACCAGGTCAGCAGAGCTGCTCTAGAGCCAGAGAACCAGGTCAGCAGAGCTGGTGTAGAGCCAGAGAAACCAGGTCAGTAGAGCTGCTTTAGAGTGAGAGAACCAGGTCAGCAGAGCTGCTTTAGAGAGAGAGAACCAGGTCAGCAGAGCTGCTTTAGATCCAAGGGACCAGGTCAACAGAGCTGCTCTAGAGCCAGAGAACCAGGTCAGCAGAAATGCTTTAAAGCCATAGAACCAGGTCAGCAGCGCTGTTGTAGAGCTAGAGAACCAGGTCAGCAGAGCTGCTCTAGAGCCTAAGAACAAGTTCAGCAGAGCAGCTCTAGTGCCAGAGAACCAGGGCAGCAGAGCAGCTGTAGAGCCAGAGAAACCAGGTCAGCAAAGCTGCTTTAGAGCCAGAGGACCAGGCCAGCAGAGCTGCTTTAGAGCCAGAGAACCAGGGCAGCAGAGCTGCTCTAGAGCCAGAGAACGAAGTCAGCAGAGCTGCTTTACAGCCATAGAACCAGGTCAGCAGAGCTCCTTTAGAGCCAGAGAACCAGGTCAGCAGAGCTGCTGTAGAGCCAGAGAAACCAGGTCAGTAGAGCTGCTTTAGAGCGAGAGAACCAGGTCAGCAGAGCTGCTTTAGAGGGAGAGAACCAGGTCAGCAGAGCTGCTTTAGATCCAAGGGACCAGGTCAGCAGAGCTGCTCTAGAGCCAGAGAACCAGGTCAGCAGAAATGCTTTAGAGCCATAGAACCAGTTCAGCAGCGCTGTTGTAGAGCCAGAGTACCAGGTCAGCAGAGCTGCTCTAGAGCATAAGAACAAGTTCAGCAGAGCTGCTCTAGAGCCAGAGAATCAGGGCAGCAGAGCAGCTCCAGAGCCAGAGAACCAAGTCAGCAGAGCTGCTTTACAGCCAGAGTACCAGGTCAGCAGAGCTGCTCTAGAGCCTAAGAACCAGGTCAGCAGAGCTGCTCTAGAGCCTAAGAACCAGGTCAGCAGAGCTGCTCTAGAGCCAGAGAACCAGGTCAGCAGAGCTGCTTTAGAGCCATAGAACCAGGTCAGCAGTGCTCCTTTAGAGTCAGAGAACCCGGTCAGCAGAGCTGCTCTAGAGCCTAAGAACCAGGTCAGCAGAGCTGCTCTAGAGCCAGAGAACCAGGTCAGCAGAGCTGGTGTAGAGCCAGAGAAACCAGGTCAGTAGAGCTGCTTTAGAGCGAGAGAACCAGGCCAGCAGAGCTGCTTTAGAGCCAGAGAACCAGGGCAGCAGAGCTGCTTTAGAGGGAGAGAACCAGGTCAGCAAAGCTGCTTTAGAGCCAGAGGACCAGGCCAGCAGAGCTGCTTTAGAGCCAGAGAACCAGGGCAGCAGAGCTGCTCTAGAGCCAGAGAACGAAGTCAGCAGAGCTGCTTTACAGCCATAGAACCAGGTCAGCAGAGCTGCTTTAGAGCCAGAGTACCAGGTCAGCAGAGCTGCTCTGGAGCCTAAGAACCAGGTCAGCAGAGCTGTTCTAGAGCCAGAGAACCAGGTCAGCAGAGCTGCTGTAGAACCAGAGAAACCAGGTCAGTGGAGCTGCTTTAGAGGGAGAGAACCAGATCAGCAGAGCTGCTTTACAGGGAGAGAACCAAGTCAGCAGAGCTGCTCTAGAGATAGAGAACCAGCTCAGCAGAGCTGATTTAGAGGGAGAGAACCAGGTCAGCAGAGCTGCTTTAGAGCCAGAGAACCAGGTCAGCAGAGCTGCTCTAGAGCCAGAGAACCAGGTCAGCAGAGCTGCTTTAGAGCCAGAGAACCAGGTCAGCAGAGCTGCTCTAGAGCCTAAGAACCAGGTCAGCAGAGCTGCTCTAGAGCCAGAGAACCAGGTCAGCAGAGCTTGTGTAGAGCCAGAGAAACCAGGTCAGTAGAGCTGCTTTAGAGCGAGAGAACCAGGTCAGCAGAGCTGCTTTAGAGAGAGAGAACTAGGTCAGCAGAGCTGCTTTAGATCCAAGGGACCAGGTCAACAGAGCTGCTCTAGAACCAGAGAACCAGGTCAGCAGAAAAGCTTTAAAGCCATAGATCCAGGTCAGCAGCGCTGTTGTAGAGCTAGAGAACCAGGTCAGCAGAGCTGCTCTAGAGCATAAGAACAAGTTCAGCAGAGCTGCTCTAGTGCCAGAGAACCAGGGCAGCAGAGCAGCTGTAGAGCCAGAGAAACCAGGTCAGCAGAGCTGCTTTAGAGGGAGAGAACCAGGTCAGCAAAGCTGCTTTAGAGCCAGAGGACCAGGCCAGCAGAGCTGCTTTAGAGCCAGAGAACCAGGGCAGCAGAGCTGCTCTAGAGCCAGAGAACGAAGTCAGCAGAGCTGCTTTACAGCCATAGAACCAGGTCAGCAGAGCTGCTTTAGAGCCAGAGTTCCAGATCAGCAGAGCTGCTCTGGAGCCTAAGAACCAGGTCAGCAGAGCTGTTCCAGAGCCAGAGAACCAGGTCAGCAGAGCTGCTGTAGAACCAGAGAAACCAGGTCAGTGGAGCTGCTTTAGAGGGAGAGAACCAGATCAGCAGAGCTGCTTTAGAGGGAGAGAACCAGGTCAGCAGAGCTGCTCTAGAGATAGAGAACCAGGTCAGCAGAGCTGATTTAGAGGGAGAGAACCAGGTCAGCAGAGCTGCTTTAGAGCCAGAGAACCAGGTCAGCAGAGCTGCTCTAGAGCCAGAGAACCAGGTCAACAGAGCTGCTTTAGAACCATAGAACCAGGTCAGCAGAGCTCCTTTAGAGCCAGAGAACCAGGTCAGCAGAGCTGCTCTGGAGCCTAAGAACCAGGTCAGCAGAGCTGCTCTAGAGCCAGAGAACCAGGTCAGCAGAGCTGGTGTAGAGCCAGAGAAACCAGGTCAGTAGAGCTGCTTTAGAGCGAGAGAACCAGGTCAGCAGAGCTGCTTTAGAGAGAGAGAACCAGGTCAGCAGAGCTGCTTTAGATCAAAGGGACCAGGTCAACAGAGCTGCTCTAGAGCCAGAGAACCAGGTCAGCAGAAATGCTTTAAAGCCATAGAACCAGGTCAGCAGCGCTGTTGTAGAGCTAGAGAACCAGGTCAGCAGAGCTGCTCTAGAGCCTAAGAACAAGTTCAGCAGAGCTGCTCTAGTGCCAGAGAACCAGGGCAGCAGAGCAGCTGTAGAGCCAGAGAAACCAGGTCAGCAGAGCTGCTTTAGAGGGAGAGAACCAGGTCAGCAAAGCTGCTTTAGAGCAAGAGGACCAGGCCAGCAGACCTGCTTTAGAGCCAGAGAACCAGGGCAGCAGAGCTGCTCTAGAGCCAGAGAACGAAGTCAGCAGAGCTGCTTTACAGCCATAGAACCAGGTCAGCAGAGCTGCTTTAGAGCCAGAGTACCAGGTCAGCAGAGCTGCTCTGGAGCCTAAGAACCAGGTCAGCAGAGCTGTTCTAGAGCCAGAGAACCAGGTCAGCAGAGCTGCTGTAGAACCAGAGAAACCAGGTCAGTGGAGCTGCTTTAGAGGGAGAGAACCAGATCAGCAGAGCTGATTTAGAGGGAGAGAACCAGGTCAGCAGACCTGCTCTGGAGATAGAGAACCAGGTCAGCAGAGCTGATTTAGAGGGAGAGAACCAGGTCAGCAGAGCTGCTTTAGAGCCAGAGAACCAGGTCAGCAGAGCTGCTCTAGAGCCAGAGAACCAGGTCAGCAGAGCTGCTTTAGAGCCATAGAACCAGGTCAGTAGAGCTCCTTTAGAGCCAGAGAACCAGGTCAGCAGAGCTGATCTAGAGCCTAAGAACCAGGTCAGCAGAGCTGCTCTAGAGCAAGAGAACCAGGTCAGCAGGGCTGCTGTAGAGCCAGAGAAACCAGGTCAGTAGAGCTGCTTTAGAGCGAGAGAACCAGGTCAGCAGAGCTGCTTTAGAGGGAGAGAACCAGGTCAGCAGAGCTGCTTTAGATCCAATGGACCAGGTCAGCAAAGCTGCTCTAGAGCCAGAGAACCAGGTCAGCAAAATGCTTTAGAGCCATAGAACCAGTTCAGCAGCGCTGTTGTAGAGCCAGAGAACCAGGTCAACAGAGCTGCTCTAGAGCATAAGAACAAGTTCAGCAGAGCTGCTCTAGAGCCAGAGAATCAGGGCAGCAGAGCAGCTCCAGAGCCAGAGAACCAAGTCAGCAGAGCTGCTTTACAGCCATAGAACCAGGTCAGCAGAGCTGCTTTAGAGCCAGAGCACCAGGTCAGCAGAGCTGCTCTAGAGCCTAAGAACCAGGTCAGCAGAGCTGCTCTAGAGCCTAAGAACCAGGTCAGCAGAGCTGCTCTAGAGCCAGAGAACCAGGTCAGCAGAGCTGGTGTAGAGTCAGAGAAACCAGGTCAGTAGAGCTGCTTTAGAGCGAGAGAACCAGGTTAGCAGAGCTGCTTTAGAGAGAGAGAACAAGGTCAGCAGAGCTGCTTTAGATCCAAGGGACCAGGTCAGCAGAGCTGCTCTAGAGCCAGAGAACCAGGTCAGCAGAAATGCTTTAAAGCCAGAGAACCAGGTCAGCAGAGTTGCTCTAGAGCCAGAGAACCAGGTCAGCAGGGCAGCTTTAGAGCCATAGAACCAGGTCAGCAGAGCTGCTCTAGAGGCACAGAACCAGCTCAGCAGAACTGCTTTAGAGCCAGAGAACAAGGTCAGCAGAGCTCTATAGAGGGAGAGAGCCAGGTCAGCAGAGCTGCTTTAGAGCCAGAGAACCAGGTCAGCAGGGCTGCTCTTGAGCCAGAGAAACCAGGCCAGCAGAGCTGCTTTAGATGGAGAGAACCAGGTCAGCAGAACTGCTTTAGAGCCAGAGAACCAGGTCAGCAGAGCCGCTCTAGAGCCAGAGAACCAGGTCAGCAGAGCAGCTTTAGAGTCATGGATCCAGGTCACCAGAGCTGATCTAGAGGCAGAGAACCAGCCCAGCAGAACTGATTTAGAGACAGAGAACCAGGTCAGCGGAGCTCTTTAGAGAGAGAGAACCAGGTCAACAGAGCTGCTTTAGAGCCAGAGAACCAGGTCAGCAGAGCTGCTCTAGAGCCAGGGAAACCAGGTCAGCAGAGCTGATTTAGAGGGAGAGAACCAGATCAGAAGAGCTGCTTTAGAGCCAGAGAACTAGGTCAGCAGAGCTGCTCTAGAGATCGAGAACCAGGTCAGCAGAGCTGATTTAGAGGGAGAGAACCAGGTCAGCAGAGCTGCTTTAGAGCCAGAGAACCAGGTCAGCAGAGCTGCTCTAGAGCCACAGAACCAGGTCAGCAGAGCTGCTCTAGGGCCATAGAACCAGGTCAGCAGAGCTCCTTTAGAGCCAGAGAACCAGGTCAGCAGAGCTGCTCTAGAGCCTAAGAACCAGGTCAGCAGAGCTGCTCTAGGGCCAGAGAACCAGGTCAGCAGGGCTGCTGTAGAGCCAGAGAAACCAGGTCAGTAGAGCTGCTTTAGAGCGAGAGAACCCGGTCAGCAGAGCTGCTTTAGAGGGAGAGAACCAGGTCAGCAGAGCTGCTCTAGATATAGAGAACCAGGTCAGCAGAGCTGATTTAGAGGGAGGGAACCAGGTCAGCAGAGCTCCTTTAGAGCCAGAGAACCAGGTCAGCAGAGCTGCTTTAGAGCCAGAGAACCAGGTCAGCAGAGCTGCTCTAGAGCCTAAGAACCAGGTCAGCAGAGCTGCTCTAGAGCCAGAGAACCAGGTCAGCAGAGCTGGTGTAGAGCCAGAGAAACCAGGTCAGTAGAGCTGCTTTAGAGCGAGAGAACCAGGTCAGCAGAGCTGCTTTAGAGAGAGAGAACCAGGTCAGCAGAGCTGCTTTAGATCCAAGGGACCAGGTCAACAGAGCTGCTCTAGAGCCAGAGAACCAGGTCAGCAGAAATGATTTAAAGCCATAGAACCAGGTCAGCAGCGCTGTTGTAGAGCTAGAGAACCAGGTCAGCAGAGCTGCTCTAGAGCCTAAGAACAAGTTCAGCAGAGCTGCTCTAGTGCCAGAGAACCAGGGCAGCAGAGCAGCTGTAGAGCCAGAGAAACCAGGTCAGCAGAGCTGCTTTAGAGGGAGAGAACCAGGTCAGCAAATCTGCTTTAGAGCCAGAGGACCAGGGCAGCAGAGCTGCTCTAGAGCCAGAGAACGAAGTCAGCAGAGCTGCTTTGCAGCCATAGAACCAGGTCAGCACAGCTGCTTTAGAGCCAGAGTACCAGGTCAGCAGAGCTGCTCTGGAGCCTAAGAACCAGGTCAGCAGAGCTGTTCTAGAGCCAGAGAACCAGGTCAGCAGAGCTGCTGTAGAACCAGAGAAACCAGGTCAGTGGAGCTGCTTTAGAGGGAGAGAACCAGATCAGCAGAGCTGATTTAGAGGGAGAGAACCAGGTCAGCAGACCTGCTCTAGAAATAGAGAACCAGGTCAGCAGAGCTGATTTAGAGGGAGAGAACCAGGTCAGCAGAGCTGCTTTAGAGCCAGAGAACCAGGTCAGCAGAGCTGCTCTAGAGCCAGAGAACCAGGTCAGCAGAGCTGCTTTAGAGCCATAGAACCAGGTCAGCAGAGCTCCTTTAGAGACAGAGAACCAGGTCAGCAGAGCTGATCTAGAGCCTAAGAACCAGGTCAGCAGAGCTGCTCTAGAGCCAGAGAACCAGGTCAGCAGGGCTGCTGTAGAGCCAGAGAAACCAGGTCAGCAGAGCTGCTCTAGAGATACAGAACCAGGTCAGCAGAGCTGATTTAGAGGGAGAGAACCAGGTCAGCAGAGCTGCTTTAGAGCCAGAGAACCAGGTCAGCAGAGCTGCTCTAGAGCCAGAGAACCAGGTCAACAGAGCTGCTTTAGAACCATAGAACCAGGTCAGCAGAGCTCCTTTAGAGCCAGAGAACCAGGTCAGCAGAGCTGCTCTGGAGCCTAAGAACCAGGTCAGCAGAGCTGCTCTAGAGCCAGAGAACCAGGTCAGCAGAGCTGGTGTAGAGCCAGAGAAACCAGGTCAGTAGAGCTGCTTTAGAGCGAGAGAACCAGGTCAGCAGAGCTGCTTTAGAGAGAGAGAACCAGGTCAGCAGAGCTGCTTTAGATCAAAGGGACCAGGTCAACAGAGCTGCTCTAGAGCCAGAGAACCAGGTCAGCAGAAATGCTTTAAAGCCATAGAACCAGGTCAGCAGCGCTGTTGTAGAGCTAGAGAACCAGGTCAGCAGAGCTGCTCTAGAGCCTAAGAACAAGTTCAGCAGAGCTGCTCTAGTGCCAGAGAACCAGGGCAGCAGAGCAGCTGTAGAGCCAGAGAAACCAGGTCAGCAGAGCTGCTTTAGAGGGAGAGAACCAGGTCAGCAAAGCTGCTTTAGAGCAAGAGGACCAGGCCAGCAGACCTGCTTTAGAGCCAGAGAACCAGGGCAGCAGAGCTGCTCTAGAGCCAGAGAACGAAGTCAGCAGAGCTGCTTTACAGCCATAGAACCAGGTCAGCAGAGCTGCTTTAGAGCCAGAGTACCAGGTCAGCAGAGCTGCTCTGGAGCCTAAGAACCAGGTCAGCAGAGCTGTTCTAGAGCCAGAGAACCAGGTCAGCAGAGCTGCTGTAGAACCAGAGAAACCAGGTCAGTGGAGCTGCTTTAGAGGGAGAGAACCAGATCAGCAGAGCTGATTTAGAGGGAGAGAACCAGGTCAGCAGACCTGCTCTGGAGATAGAGAACCAGGTCAGCAGAGCTGATTTAGAGGGAGAGAACCAGGTCAGCAGAGCTGCTTTAGAGCCAGAGAACCAGGTCAGCAGAGCTGCTCTAGAGCCAGAGAACCAGGTCAGCAGAGCTGCTTTAGAGCCATAGAACCAGGTCAGTAGAGCTCCTTTAGAGCCAGAGAACCAGGTCAGCAGAGCTGATCTAGAGCCTAAGAACCAGGTCAGCAGAGCTGCTCTAGAGCAAGAGAACCAGGTCAGCAGGGCTGCTGTAGAGCCAGAGAAACCAGGTCAGTAGAGCTGCTTTAGAGCGAGAGAACCAGGTCAGCAGAGCTGCTTTAGAGGGAGAGAACCAGGTCAGCAGAGCTGCTTTAGATCCAATGGACCAGGTCAGCAAAGCTGCTCTAGAGCCAGAGAACCAGGTCAGCAAAATGCTTTAGAGCCATAGAACCAGTTCAGCAGCGCTGTTGTAGAGCCAGAGAACCAGGTCAACAGAGCTGCTCTAGAGCATAAGAACAAGTTCAGCAGAGCTGCTCTAGAGCCAGAGAATCAGGGCAGCAGAGCAGCTCCAGAGCCAGAGAACCAAGTCAGCAGAGCTGCTTTACAGCCATAGAACCAGGTCAGCAGAGCTGCTTTAGAGCCAGAGCACCAGGTCAGCAGAGCTGCTCTAGAGCCTAAGAACCAGGTCAGCAGAGCTGCTCTAGAGCCTAAGAACCAGGTCAGCAGAGCTGCTCTAGAGCCAGAGAACCAGGTCAGCAGAGCTGGTGTAGAGTCAGAGAAACCAGGTCAGTAGAGCTGCTTTAGAGCGAGAGAACCAGGTTAGCAGAGCTGCTTTAGAGAGAGAGAACAAGGTCAGCAGAGCTGCTTTAGATCCAAGGGACCAGGTCAGCAGAGCTGCTCTAGAGCCAGAGAACCAGGTCAGCAGAAATGCTTTAAAGCCAGAGAACCAGGTCAGCAGAGTTGCTCTAGAGCCAGAGAACCAGGTCAGCAGGGCAGCTTTAGAGCCATAGAACCAGGTCAGCAGAGCTGCTCTAGAGGCACAGAACCAGCTCAGCAGAACTGCTTTAGAGCCAGAGAACAAGGTCAGCAGAGCTCTATAGAGGGAGAGAGCCAGGTCAGCAGAGCTGCTTTAGAGCCAGAGAACCAGGTCAGCAGGGCTGCTCTTGAGCCAGAGAAACCAGGCCAGCAGAGCTGCTTTAGATGGAGAGAACCAGGTCAGCAGAACTGCTTTAGAGCCAGAGAACCAGGTCAGCAGAGCCGCTCTAGAGCCAGAGAACCAGGTCAGCAGAGCAGCTTTAGAGTCATGGATCCAGGTCACCAGAGCTGATCTAGAGGCAGAGAACCAGCCCAGCAGAACTGATTTAGAGACAGAGAACCAGGTCAGCGGAGCTCTTTAGAGAGAGAGAACCAGGTCAACAGAGCTGCTTTAGAGCCAGAGAACCAGGTCAGCAGAGCTGCTCTAGAGCCAGGGAAACCAGGTCAGCAGAGCTGATTTAGAGGGAGAGAACCAGATCAGAAGAGCTGCTTTAGAGCCAGAGAACTAGGTCAGCAGAGCTGCTCTAGAGATCGAGAACCAGGTCAGCAGAGCTGATTTAGAGGGAGAGAACCAGGTCAGCAGAGCTGCTTTAGAGCCAGAGAACCAGGTCAGCAGAGCTGCTCTAGAGCCACAGAACCAGGTCAGCAGAGCTGCTCTAGGGCCATAGAACCAGGTCAGCAGAGCTCCTTTAGAGCCAGAGAACCAGGTCAGCAGAGCTGCTCTAGAGCCTAAGAACCAGGTCAGCAGAGCTGCTCTAGGGCCAGAGAACCAGGTCAGCAGGGCTGCTGTAGAGCCAGAGAAACCAGGTCAGTAGAGCTGCTTTAGAGCGAGAGAACCCGGTCAGCAGAGCTGCTTTAGAGGGAGAGAACCAGGTCAGCAGAGCTGCTCTAGATATAGAGAACCAGGTCAGCAGAGCTGATTTAGAGAGAGGGAACCAGGTCAGCAGAGCTCCTTTAGAGCCAGAGAACCAGGTCAGCAGAGCTGCTTTAGAGCCAGAGAACCAGGTCAGCAGAGCTGCTCTAGAGCCTAAGAACCAGGTCAGCAGAGCTGCTCTAGAGCCAGAGAACCAGGTCAGCAGAGCTGGTGTAGAGCCAGAGAAACCAGGTCAGTAGAGCTGCTTTAGAGCGAGAGAACCAGGTCAGCAGAGCTGCTTTAGAGAGAGAGAACCAGGTCAGCAGAGCTGCTTTAGATCCAAGGGACCAGGTCAACAGAGCTGCTCTAGAGCCAGAGAACCAGGTCAGCAGAAATGATTTAAAGCCATAGAACCAGGTCAGCAGCGCTGTTGTAGAGCTAGAGAACCAGGTCAGCAGAGCTGCTCTAGAGCCTAAGAACAAGTTCAGCAGAGCTGCTCTAGTGCCAGAGAACCAGGGCAGCAGAGCAGCTGTAGAGCCAGAGAAACCAGGTCAGCAGAGCTGCTTTAGAGGGAGAGAACCAGGTCAGCAAATCTGCTTTAGAGCCAGAGGACCAGGGCAGCAGAGCTGCTCTAGAGCCAGAGAACGAAGTCAGCAGAGCTGCTTTGCAGCCATAGAACCAGGTCAGCACAGCTGCTTTAGAGCCAGAGTACCAGGTCAGCAGAGCTGCTCTGGAGCCTAAGAACCAGGTCAGCAGAGCTGTTCTAGAGCCAGAGAACCAGGTCAGCAGAGCTGCTGTAGAACCAGAGAAACCAGGTCAGTGGAGCTGCTTTAGAGGGAGAGAACCAGATCAGCAGAGCTGATTTAGAGGGAGAGAACCAGGTCAGCAGACCTGCTCTAGAAATAGAGAACCAGGTCAGCAGAGCTGATTTAGAGGGAGAGAACCAGGTCAGCAGAGCTGCTTTAGAGCCAGAGAACCAGGTCAGCAGAGCTGCTCTAGAGCCAGAGAACCAGGTCAGCAGAGCTGCTTTAGAGCCATAGAACCAGGTCAGCAGAGCTCCTTTAGAGACAGAGAACCAGGTCAGCAGAGCTGATCTAGAGCCTAAGAACCAGGTCAGCAGAGCTGCTCTAGAGCCAGAGAACCAGGTCAGCAGGGCTGCTGTAGAGCCAGAGAAACCAGGTCAGTAGAGCTGCTTTAGAGCGAGAGAACCAGGTCAGCAGAGCTGCTTTAGAGGGAGAGAACCAGGTCAGCAGAGCTGCTTTAGATCCAAGGGACCAGGTCAGCAGAGCTGCTCTAGAGCAAGAGAACCAGGTCAGCAGAAATGCTTTAGAGCCATGGAACCAGGTCAGCAGCGCTGTTGTAGAGCCAGAGAACCAGGTCAGCAGAGCTGCTCTAGAGCATAAGAACAAGTTCAGCAGAGCTGCTCTAGAGCCAGAGAATCAGGTCAGCAGAGCAGCTCCAGAGCCAGAGAACCAAGTCAGCAGAGCTGCTTTACAGCCATAGAACCAGGTCAGCAGAGCTGCTTTAGAGCCAGAGTACCAGGTCAGCAGAGCTGCTCTAGAGCCTAAGAACCAGGTCAGCAGAGCTGCTCTAGAGCCTAAGAACCAGGTCAGCAGAGCTGCTCTAGAGCCAGAGAACCAGGTCAGCAGAGCTGCTTTAGAGCCATAGAACCAGGTCAGCAGTGCTCCTTTAGAGTCAGAGAACCAGGTCAGCAGAACTGCTCTAGAGCCTAAGAACCAGGTCAGCAGAGCTGCTCTAGAGCCAGAGAACCAGGTCAGCAGAGCTGGTGTAGAGCCAGAGAAACCAGGTCAGTAGAGCTGCTTTAGAGCGAGAGAACCAGGTCAGCAGAGCTGCTTTAGAGAGAGAGAACCAGGTCAGCAGAGCTGCTTTAGATCCAAGGGACCAGGTCAGCAGAGCTGCTCTAGAGCCAGAGAACCAGGTCAGCAGAAATACTTTAAAGCCAGAGAACCAGGTCAGCAGAGATGCTCTAGAGCCAGAGAACCAGGTCAGCAGGGCAGCTTTAGAGCCATAGAACCAGGTCAGCAGAGCTCTATAGAGGAAGAGAACCAGGTCAGCAGAGCTGCTTTAGAGCCAGAGAACCAGGTCAGCAGGGCTGCTCTAGAGCCAGAGAAACCATGCCAGCAGAGCTGCTTTAGATGGAGAGAACCAGGTCAGCAGAACTGCTTTAGAGCCAGAGAACCAGGCCAGCAGAGCGGCTCTAGAGACAGAGAACCAGGTCAGTAGAGCAGCTTTAGAGCCATGGATCCAGGTTACCAGAGCTGATCTAGAGGCAGAGAACCAGCCCAGCAGAACTGCTTTAGAGCCAGAGAACCTGGTCAGCGGAGCTCTTTAGAGAGAGAGAACCAGGTCAACAGAGCTGCTTTAGAGCCAGAGAACCAGGTCAGCAGAGCTGCTCTAGAGCCAGAGAAACCAGGTCAGCAGAGCTCATTTAGAGGGAGAGAACCAGATCAGAAGAGCTGCTTTAGAGCCAGAGAACTAGGTCAGCAGAGCTGCTCTAGAGATCGAGAACCAGGTCAGCAGAGCTGATTTAGAGGGAGAGAACCAGGTCAGCAGAGCTGCTTTAGAGCCAGAGAACCAGGTCAGCAGAGCTGCTCTAGAGCCACAGAACCAGGTCAGCAGAGCTGCTCTAGGGCCATAGAACCAGGTCAGCAGAGCTCCTTTAGAGCCAGAAAACAGGTCAGCAGAGCTGCTCTAGAGCCTAAGAACCAGGTCAGCAGAGCTGCTCTAGGGCCAGAGAACCAGGTCAGCAGGGCTACTGTAGAGCCAGAGAAACGAGGTCAGTAGAGCTGCTTTAGAGTGAGAGAACCAGGTCAGCAGAGCTGCTTTAGAGGGAGAGAACCAGGTCAGCAGAGCTGCTCTAGAGATAGAGAAACAGGTCATCAGAGCTGATTTAGAGGGAGGGAACCAGGTCAGCAGAGCTCCTTTAGAGCCAGAGAACCAGGTCAGCAGAGCTGCTCTAGAGCCTAAGAACCAGGTCAGCAGAGCTGCTCTAGAGCCAGAGATCCAGGTCAGCAGAGCTGCTGTAGAGCCAGAGAAACCAGGTCAGTAGAGCTGCTTTACAGCGAGAGAACCAGGTCAGCAGAGCTGCTTTAGAGAGAGAGAACAGGTCAGCAGAGCTGCTTTAGATCCAAGGGACCTGGTCAGCAGAGCTGCTCTAGAGCCAGAGACCCAGGTCAGCAGAAATGCTTTAAAGCCATAGAACCAGGTCAGCAGCGCTGTTGTAGAGCTAGAGAACCAGGTCAGCAGAGCTGCTCTAGAGCCTAAGAACAAGTTCAGCAGAGCTGCTCTAGAGCCAGAGAACCAGGGCAGCAGAGCAGCTGTAGAGCCAGAGAAACCAGGTCAGCAGAGCTGCTTTAGAGGGAGAGAACAAGGTCAGCAAAGCTGCTTTAGAGCCAGAGGACCAGGCCAGCAGAGCTGCTTTAGAGCTAGAGAACCAGGGCAGCAGAGCTGCTCTAGAACCAGAGAACGAAGTCAGCAGAGCTGCTTTACAGCCATAGAACCAGGTCAGCAGAGCTGCTCTAGTTGCTGAAAAACAGGTCAGCAGAGCTGCTGTAGAACCAGAAAAACCAGGTCAACAGAGCTGCTTTAGATGGAGAGAACCATTGCAGCAGAACTGCTTTAGAGCCAGAGAACTAGGAAAGCAGAGTTGCTCTAGAGCCAGAGAACCATGTCAGCAGAGCTGCTTTAGAGCCAGAGTACCAGGTCAGCAGAGCTGCTCTGGAGCCTAAGAACCAGGTCAGCAGAGCTGCTCTAGAGCCTAAGAACCAGGTCAGCAGAGCTGCTCTAGAGCCAGAGAACCAGGTCAGCAGAGCTGCTTTAGAGCCATAGAACCAGGTCAGCAGTGCTCCTTTAGAGTCAGAGAACCAGGTCAGCAGAGCTGCTCTAGAGCCTAAGAACCAGGTCAGCAGAGCTGCTCTAGAGCCAGAGAACCAGGTCAGCAGAGCTGGTGTAGAGCCAGAGAAACCAGGTCAGTAGAGCTGCTTTAGAGCGAGAGAACCAGGTCAGCAGAGCTGCTTTAGAAATAGAGAACCAGGTCAGCAGAGCTGCTTTAGATCCAAGGGACCAGGTCAGCAGAGCTGCTCTAGAGCCAGAGAACCAGGTCAGCAGAGCTGCTCTAGAGGCACAGAACCAGCTCAGCAGAACTGCTTTAGAGCCAGAGAACCAGGTCAGCAGAGCTCTATAGAGGGAGGGAACCAGGTCAGCGGAGCTGCTTTAGAGCCAGAGAACCAGGTCAGCAGGGCTGCTCTAGAGCCAGAGAAACCAGGCCAGCAGAGCTGCTTTAGATGGAGAGAACCAGGTCAGCAGAACTGCTTTAGAGCCAGAGAACCAGGCCAGCAGAGCCGCTCTAGAGCCATAGAACCAGGTCAGCAGAGCAGCTTTAAAGCCATGGATCCAGGTCACCAGAGCTGATCTAGAGTCAGAGAACCAGCCCAGCAGAACTGCTTTAGAGCCAGAGAACCTGGTCAGTGGAGCTCTTTAGAGAAAGAGAACCAGGTCAACAGAGCTGCTTTAGAGCCAGAGAACCAGGTCAGCAGAGCTGCTCTAGAGCCAGAGAAACCAGGTCAGCAGAGCTCATTTAGAGGGAGAGAACCAGATCAGAAGAGCTGCTTTAGAGCCAGAGAACTAGGTCAGCAGAGCTGCTCTAGAGATCGAGAACCAGGTCAGCAGAGCTGATTTAGAGGGAGAGAACCAGGTCAGCAGAGCTGCTTTAGAGCCAGAGAACCAGGTCAGCAGAGCTGCTCTAGAGCCACAGAACCAGGTCAGCAGAGCTGCTCTAGGGCCATAGAACCAGGTCAGCAGAGCTCCTTTAGAGCCAGCGAACCAGGTCAGCAGAGCTGCTCTAGAGCCTAAGAACCAGGTCAGCAGAGCTGCTCTAGGGCCAGAGAACCAGGTCAGCAGGGCTGCTGTAGAGCCAGAGAAACGAGGTCAGTAGAGCTGCTTTAGAGTGAGAGAACCAGGTCAGCAGAGCTGCTTTAGAGGGAGAGAACCAGGTCAGCAGAGCTGCTCAAGAGATAGAGAACCAGGTCAGCAGAGCTGATTTAGATGGAGGGAACCAGGTCAGCAGAGCTCCTTTAGAGCCAGAGAACCAGGTCAGCAGAGCTGCTCTAGAGCCTAAGAACCAGGTCAGCAGAGCTGCTCTAGAGCCAGAGATCCAGGTCAGCAGAGATGCTGTAGAGCCAGAGAAACCAGGTCAGTAGAGCTGCTTTAGAGCGAGAGAACCAGGTCAGCAGAGCTGCTTTAGAGAGAGAGAACCAGGTCAGCAGAGCTGCTTTAGATCCAAGGGACCTGGTCAGCAGAGGTGCTCTAGAGCCAGAGACCCAGGTCAGCAGAAGTGCTTTAAAGCCATAGAACCAGGTCAGCAGCGCTGTTGTAGAGCTAGAGAACCAGGTCAGCAGAGCTGCTCTAGAGCCTAAGAACAAGTTCAGCAGAGCTGCTCTAGAGCCAGAGAACCAGGGCAGCAGAGCAGCTGTAGAGCAAGAGAAACCAGGTCAGCAGAGCTGCTTTAGAGGGAGAGAACCAGGTCAGCAAAGCTGCTTTAGAGCCAGAGGACCAGGAAAGCAGAGCTGCTTTAGAGCCAGAGAACCAGGGCAGCAGAGCTGCTCTAGAACCAGAGAACAAAGTCAGCAGAGCTGCTTTACAGCCATAGAACCAGGTCAGCAGAGCTGCTCTAGTGCCTGAAAAACAGGTCAGCAGAGCTGCTGTAGAACTAGAAAAACCAGGTCAACAGAGCTGCTTTAGATGGAGAGAACCAGTGCAGCAGAACTGCTTTAGAGCCAGAGAACTAGGAAAGCAGAGTTGCTCTAGAGCCAGAGAACCATGTCAGCAGAGCTGCTTTAGAGCCAGAGTACCAGGTCAGCAGAGCTGCTCTGGAGCTTAAGAACCAGGTCAGCAGAGCTGCTCTAGAGCCAGAGAACCAGGTCAGCAGAGCTGCTCTAGAGCCAGAGAAACTAGGTCAGTGGAGCTGCTTTAGAGGGAGAGAACCAGGTCAGCAGAGCTGCTCTAGAGGGAGAGAACCAGGTCAGCAGAGCTGCTCTAGAAAGAGAATCAGGTCAGCAGAGCTGCTCCAGAGCAAGAGAAACCAGGTCAGCAGAGATGCTTTAGAGCCATAGAACCAGGTCAGCAGAGCTGCTCTAGAGGCAGAGAACCAGGTTAGCAGAGCTGATTTAGAGGGAGAGAACCAGGTCAGCAGAGCTGCTTTAGAGCCAGAGAACCAGGTCAGCAGAGCTGCTATAGAGCCAGCAAACCAGATCAACAGAGCTGCTTTAGAGCCATAGAACCAGGTCAGCAAAGCTCATTTAGAGCCAGAGAACCAGGTCAGCAGAGCTGCTTTAGAGACTAAGAACCAGGTCAGCAGAGCTGCTCTAGAGCCAGAGAACCAGATCAGCAGAGCTGCTTTAGAGGGAGAGAACCAGGTCACCAGAGCTGCTTTAGAGCCAAGGAATCAGGTCAGCAGAGCTGCTCTAGAGCCAGAGAACCAGGTCAGCAGAACTGCTTTAGAGCCATAGAACCAGGTCAGCAGAGCTGCTTTAGATGGAGAGGCCCAGGTCAGCAGAACTGCTTTAGAGCCAGAGAACCAGGTCAGCAGAGTTGCTCTAGAGCCAGAGAACCAGGTCAGCAGAGCAGCTTTAGAGCCATAGAACCAGGTGAGCAGAGCTGCTCTAGAGGCACAGAACCAGATCAGCAGAACTGCTTTAGAGCCAGAGAACCAGGTCAGTAGAGCTCTATAGAGGGAGAGAACCAGGTCAGCAGAGCTGCTTCAGAGCCAGAGAACCAGGTCAGCAGGGCTGCTCTAGAGCCAGGGAAACCAGGCCAGCAGAGCTGCTTTAGATGGAGAGAACCAGGTCAGCAGAACTGCTTTAGAGCCAGATAAACCAGGTCAGCAGAGCTGCTCTAGAGCCAGAGAACCAGGTCAGCAGAGCTGCTTTAGAGCCATAGAACCAGGTCAGCAGAGCTGCTCTAGAAACAGAGAACCAGGTCAGCAGAGCTGATTTAGAGGGAGAGAACCAGGTCAGCAGAGCTGCTTTAGAGGCAGAGAACCAGGTCAGCAGAGCTGCTTTAGATCCAGAGAACCAGTTCAGCAGAGCTGCTTTAGAGCCATAGAAACAGGTCAGCAGAGCTCCTTTAGAGCCAGAGAACCAGGTCAGCAGAGCTGCTCTAGAGACTAAGAACCAGGTCAGCAGAGCTGCTCTAGAGCCAGAGAACCAGGTCAGAAGAGCTGCTGTAGAGCCAGAGAAACCAGGTCAGTAGAGTTGCTTTAGAGCTAGAGAACCTGGTCAGCAGAGCTGCTTTAGAAGGAAAAAACCAGGTCAGCAGAGGTGCTTTAGAGCCAATGGACCAGGTCAGCAGAGCTACTCTAGAGCCAGAGAACCAGGTCAGCAGAACTGCTTTAGAGCCATAGAACCTGGTCAGCAGAGCTGTTCTAGAGCCAGAGAACCAAGCCAGCAGAGCTGCTTTAGAGCCATAGAACCAGGTCAGCAAAGCTGCTCTAGAGGCTGAGACCAAGGTCAGCAGACCTGCTGTAGAGCTAGAGAAACCAGGTCAACAGAGCTGCTTTAGATGGAGAGAACCCGGTCAGCATAACTGCTTTAGAGCCAGAGAACTAGGTCAGCAGACCTGCTCTAGAGCCAGAGAACCATGTGAGCAGAGCAGCTTTAGAGCCATAGAACCAGGTCAGCAGAGCTGCTATAGAGGCACATAACCAGCTCAGCAGAACTGCTTTAGAGCCAGAGAACCAGGTCAGCAGAGCTCTATAGAGGGAGAGAACCAGGTCAGCAGAGCTGCTTTAGAGCCAGAGAACCAGGTCAGCAGGGCTACTCTAGAGCCAGAGAACCAGGTCAGCAGAGCTGCTTTAGAGCCATAGAACCAGGTCAGCGTTCTCTGCTCTAGCGGCAGAGAACCAGGTCAGCAGAGCTGCTCCAGAGCCAGAGAAACCAGGTCAGCAGAGCTGCTTTAGAGGGAGAGAACCAGGTCAGCAGAGCTGCTTTAGAGCTAGAGAACCAGGTCAGCAGAGTTGCTATAGAGCCAGAGAACCAGATCAACAGAGCTGCTTTAGAGCCATAGAACCAGGTCAGCAAAGCTCATTTAGAGCCAGAGAACCAGGTCAGCAGAGCTGCTTTAGAGACTAGGAACCAGGTCACCAGAGCTGCTCTAGAGCCAGAGAACCAGGTCAGCAGAGCTGCTGTAGAGCCAGAGAAACCAGGTCAGTAGAGTTACTTTAGAGCGAGAGAACCAGATCAGCAGAGCTGCTTTAGAGGGAGAGAACCAGGTCACCAGAGCTGCTTTAGAGCCAAGGGACCAGGTCAGCAGAGCTGCTCTAGAAACAGAGAACCAGGTCAGCAGAGCTGATTTAGAGGGAGAGAACCAGGTCAGCAGAGCTGCTTTAGAGGCAGAGAACCAGGTCAGCAGAGCTGCTTTAGATCCAGAGAACCAGTTCAGCAGAGCTGCTTTAGAGCCATAGAAACAGGTCAGCAGAGCTCCTTTAGAGCCAGAGAACCAGGTCAGCAGAGCTGCTCTAGAGACTAAGAACCAGGTCAGCAGAGCTGCTCTAGAGCCAGAGAACCAGGTCAGAAGAGCTGCTGTAGAGCCAGAGAAACCAGGTCAGTAGAGTTGCTTTAGAGCTAGAGAACCTGGTCAGCAGAGCTGCTTTAGAAGGAAAAAACCAGGTCAGCAGAGGTGCTTTAGAGCCAATGGACCAGGTCAGCAGAGCTACTCTAGAGCCAGAGAACCAGGTCAGCAGAACTGCTTTAGAGCCATAGAACCTGGTCAGCAGAGCTGTTCTAGAGCCAGAGAACCAAGCCAGCAGAGCTGCTTTAGAGCCATAGAACCAGGTCAGCAAAGCTGCTCTAGAGGCTGAGACCCAGGTCAGCAGACCTGCTGTAGAGCTAGAGAAACCAGGTCAACAGAGCTGCTTTAGATGGAGAGAACCCGGTCAGCATAACTGCTTTAGAGCCAGAGAACTAGGTCAGCAGACCTGCTCTAGAGCCAGAGAACCATGTGAGCAGAGCAGCTTTAGAGCCATAGAACCAGGTCAGCAGAGCTGCTATAGAGGCACATAACCAGCTCAGCAGAACTGCTTTAGAGCCAGAGAACCAGGTCAGCAGAGCTCTATAGAGGGAGAGAACCAGGTCAGCAGAGCTGCTTTAGAGCCAGAGAACCAGGTCAGCAGGGCTACTCTAGAGCCAGAGAACCAGGTCAGCAGAGCTGCTTTAGAGCCATAGAACCAGGTCAGCGTTCTCTGCTCTAGCGGCAGAGAACCAGGTCAGCAGAGCTGCTCCAGAGCCAGAGAAACCAGGTCAGCAGAGCTGCTTTAGAGGGAGAGAACCAGGTCAGCAGAGCTGCTTTAGAGCTAGAGAACCAGGTCAGCAGAGTTGCTATAGAGCCAGAGAACCAGATCAACAGAGCTGCTTTAGAGCCATAGAACCAGGTCAGCAAAGCTCATTTAGAGCCAGAGAACCAGGTCAGCAGAGCTGCTTTAGAGACTAGGGACCAGGTCACCAGAGCTGCTCTAGAGCCAGAGAACCAGGTCAGCAGAGCTGCTGTAGAGCCAGAGAAACCAGGTCAGTAGAGTTACTTTAGAGCGAGAGAACCAGATCAGCAGAGCTGCTTTAGAGGGAGAGAACCAGGTCACCAGAGCTGCTTTAGAGCCAAGGGACCAGGTCAGCAGAGCTGCTCTAGAGCCAGAGAACCAGGTCAGCAGAACTGCTTTAGAGACTAAGAACCAGGTCAGCAGAGCTGCTCTAGAGCCAGAGAACCAGGTCAGCAGAGCTGCTGTAGAGCCAGAGAAACCAGGTCAGTAGAGTTGCTTTAGAGCAAGAGAACCAGATCAGCAGAGCTGCTTTAGAGGGAGAGAACCAGGTCACCAGAGCTGCTTTAGAGCCAAGGGACCAGGTCAGCAGAGCTGCTCTAGAGCCAGAGAACCAGGTCAGCAGAACTGCTTTAGAGCCATAGAACCAGGTCAGCAGAGCTGCTTTAGATGGAGAGGCCCAGGTCAGCAGAACTGCTTTAGAGCCAGAGAACCAGGTCAGCAGAGTTGCTCTAGAGCCAGAGAACCAGGTCAGCAGAGCAGTTTTAGAGCCATAGAACCAGGTGAGCAGAGCTGCTCTAGAGGCACAGAACCAGATCAGCAGAACTGCTTTAGAGCCAGAGAACCAGATCAGCAGAGCTCTATAGAGGGAGAGAACCAGGTCAGCAGAGCTGCTTCAGAGCCAGAGAACCAGGTCAGCAGGGCTGCTCTAGAGCCAGGGAAACCAGGCCAGCAGAGCTGCTTTGGATGGAGAGAACCAGGTCAGCAGAACTGATTTAGAGACAGAGAACCAGGTCATCAGAGCTGATTTAGAGGGAGAGAACCAGGTCAGCAGAGCTGCTTTAGAGCCAGAGAACCAGGTCAGCAGAGCTGCTTTAGAGCCAGAGAACCAGTTCAGCAGAGCTGCTCTAGAGACTAAGAACCAGGTCAGCAGAGCTGCTCTAGAGCCAGAGAACCAGGTCAGAAGAGCTGCTGTAGAGCCAGAGAAACCAGGTCAGCAGAGCTGCTTTAGAGCCATAGAACCAGGTCAGCAGAGCTACTCTAGAGCCAGAGAACCAGGTCAGCAGAACTGCTTTAGAGCCATAGAACCTGGTCAGCAGAGCTGTTCTAGATCCAGAGAACCAAGCCAGCAGAGCTGCTTTAGAGCCATAGAACCAGGTCAGCAAAGCTGCTCTAGAGGCTGAGAACCAGGTCAGCAGACCTGCTGTAGAGCTAGAGAAACCAGGTCAACAGAGCTGCTTTATATGGAGAGAACCCGGTCAGCATAACTGCTTTAGAGCCAGAGAACTAGGTCAGCAGACCTGCTCTAGAGCCAGAGAACCATGTGAGCAGAGCAGCTTTAGAGCCATAGAACCAGGTCAGCAGAGCTGCTATAGAGGCACATAACCAGCTCAGCAGAACTGCTTTAGAGCCAGAGAACCAGGTCAGCAGAGCTCTATAGAGGGAGAGAACCAGGTCAGCAGAGCTGCTTTAGAGCCAGAGAACCAGGTCAGCAGGGCTACTCTAGAGCCAGAGAACCAGGTCAGCAGAGCTGCTTTAGAGCCATAGAACCAGGTCAGCGTTCTCTGCTCTAGCGGCAGAGAACCAGGTCAGCAGAGCTGCTCCAGAGCCAGAGAAACCAGGTCAGCAGAGCTGCTTTAGAGGGGGAAAACCAGATGAGCAGATCTGCTTTAGAGGGAGAGAACCAGGTCAGCAGAGCTGCTCTAGAGATAGAGAACCAGGTCAGCAGAGTTGATTTAGAGGGAGAGAACCAGGTCAGCAGAGCTGCTTTAGAGCCAGAGAACCAGGTCAGCAGATCTGCTCTAGAGCCAGAGAACCAGGTCAGCAGAGCTGCTTTAGAGCCATAGAACCAGGTCAGCAGAGCTCCTTTAGAGCCAGAGAACCAGGTCAGCAGAGCTGATCTAGAGCCTAAGAACCAGGTCAGCAGAGCTGCTCTAGAGCCAGAGAACCAGGTCAGCAGGGCTGCTGTAGAGCCAGAGAAACCAG
The DNA here is from genome assembly GCF_964204655.1 of Triturus cristatus. Classification (NCBI taxonomy): domain Eukaryota; kingdom Metazoa; phylum Chordata; class Amphibia; order Caudata; family Salamandridae; genus Triturus; species Triturus cristatus. The sequence goes on from NC_140594.1 coordinate 736,063,675, forward strand.
GTCAGTAGAGCTGCTTTAGAGCGAGAGAACCAGGTCAGCAGAGCTGCTTTAGAGGGAGAGAACCAGGTCAGCAGAGCTGCTCTAGAGATAGAGAACCAAGTCAACAGAGCTGATTTAGAGGGAGAGAACCAGGTCAGCAGAGCTGCTTTAGAGCCAGAGAACCAGGTCAGCAGAGCTGCTCTAGAGCCAGAGAACCAGGTCAGCAGAGCTGCTTTAGAGCCATAGAACCAGGTCAGCAGAGCTGCTCTAGAGCCAGAGAACCAGGTCAGCAGGGCTGCTGTATAGCCAGAGAAACCAGGTCAGTAGAGCTGCTTTAGAGCGAGAGAACAAGGTCAGCAGAGCTGCTTTGGAGGGAGAGAACCAGGTCAGCAGAGCTACTCTAGAGATAGAGAGCCAAGTCAGCAGAGCCGATTTAGAGGGAGAGAACCAGGTCAGCAGAGCTGCTTTAGAGCCAGAGAACCAGGTCAGTAGAGCTGCTCTAGAGCCAGAGAACCAGGTCAGCAGAGCTGCTTTAGAGCCATAGAACCAGGTCAGCAGAGCTCCTTTAGAACCAGAGAACCAGGTCAGCAGAGCTGCTCTAGAGCCTACGAACCAGGTCAGCAGAGCTGCTCTAGAGCCAGAGAACCAGGTCAGCAGAGCTGCTGTAGAGCCAGAGAAACCAGGTCAGTAGAGCTGCTTTAGAGCGAGAGAACCAGGTCAGCAGAGCTCCTTTAGAGGGAGAGAACCAGGTCAGCAGAGCTGCTTTAGATCCAAGGGACCAGGTCAGCAGAGCTGCTATAGAGCCAGAGAACCAGGTCAGCAGAAATGCTTTAGAAGCATAGAACCAGGTCAGCAGAGCTGTTGTAGAGCCAGAGAACCAGGTCAGCAGAGCTGCTCTAGAGCCTAAGAACAAGTTCAGCAGAGCTGCTCTAGAGCCAGAAAACCAGGGCAGCAGAGCAGCTCTAGAGCCAGAGAACCAAGTCAGCAGAGCTGCTTTACAGCCATAGAACCAGGTCAGCAGAGCTGCTTTAGAGCCAGAGTACCAGGTCAGCAGAGCTGCTCTAGAGCCTAAGAACCAGGTCAGCAGAGCTGCTCTAGAGCCTAAGAACCAGGTCAGCAGAGCTGCTCTAGAGCCAGAGAACCAGGTCAGCAGAGCTGCTTTAGAGCCAGAGAACCAGGTCAGCAGAGCTGGTGTAGAGCCAGAGAAACCAGGTCAGTAGAGCTGCTTTAGAGCGAGAGAACCAGGTCAGCAGAGCTGCTTTAGAGAGAGAGAACCAGGTCAGCAGAGCTGCTTTAGATCCAAGGGACCAGGTCAACAGAGCTGCTCTAGAGCCAGAGAACCAGGTCAGCAGAAATGCTTTAAAGCCATAGAACCAGGTCAGCAGTGCTGTTGTAGAGCTAGAGAACTAGGTCAGCAGAGCTGCTCTAGAGCCAGAGAACCAGGTCAGCAGAACTGCTTTAGAGCTATAGAACCAGGTCAGACGACCTGCTCTAGATCCTAAGAACCAGGTCAGCAGAGCTGCTCTACAGCCAGAGAACCAGGTCAGCAGAGCTGCTGCAGAGCCAGAGACACCAGGTCAGTAGAGCTGATTTAGAGCCAGAGAACCACGTCAGCAGAGCTGCTTTAGAGCCAGAGGACCAGGTCAGCAGAGCTGCTTTAGACCCAAGGGACCAGGTCAGCAGAGCTGCTGTAGAGCCAGAGAAACCAGGTCAATAGAGCTGCTTTAGAGGGAGAGAACCAGGTCAGCAGAGCTGCTCTAGAGATAGAGAACCAGATCAGCAGAGCTGCTTTAGAGACAGAGAACCCGGTCAGCAGAGCTGCTCTAGAGCCAGAGAACCAGGTCAGCAGAGCTGCTTTAGAGCCATAGAACCAGGTCAGCGCTCTCTGCTCTAGAGGCAGAGAACCAGGTCGGCAGAGCTGATTTAGAGGGAGAGAACCAGGTCAGCAGATCTGCTTTAGAGCCAGAGACCCAGGTCAGCAGAGCTGCTGTAGAGCGTGAGAACCAGGTCAGCAGAGCTGCTTTAGAGCCATATAACCAGGTCAGCAGAGCTCCTTTAGAGCCAGAGGACCATTTCAGCAGAGCTGCTCTATAGCCAGAGAACCAGGTCACCTGAGCTGCTGTAGAGCCAGAGAACCAGGTCAGCTGAGCTGCTGTAGAGCCAGAGAAACCAGGTCAGTAGAGATGCTTTGGAGTGAGAGAACCAGGTCAGCAGAGCTGCTTTAGAGGGAGAGAACCAGGTCAGCAGAGCTGCTTTAGAGCCAAGGGACCAGGTCAGCAGAGCTGCTCTAGAGCCAAAGAACCGGGTCAGCAGAGCTGCTTTAGAGCCATAGAACCAGGTCAGCAGAGCTGCTCTAGAGGCTGAGAACCAGGTCAGCAGAGTTGCTGTAGAGCCAGAGAAACCAGGTCAACAGAGCTGCTTTAGATGGAGAGAACCAGGTCAGCAGAACTGCTTTAGAGCCAGAGAACCAGGTCAGCAGAGCTGCTTTAGAGCCAGAGAAACCGGTCATCAGAGCTGTTGTAGAGCCAGAGAACCAGGTCAGCAGAAGTGCTTTAGATCCAGAGAACCAAGTCAGCAGAGCTGCTTTAGAGCCAAGGGACCAGGTCAGCAGACCTGCTCTAGAGCCAGAGAACCAGGTCAGCAGAACTGCTTTAGAGCCATAGAACCAGGTCAGCAGAGCTGCTTTAGAGCCAGGGAACCTGGTCATCAGAGTTGTTGTAGAGCCAGAGAACCAGATCATCAGAACTGCTTTAGAGCCATAGAACTAGGTCAGCAGAGCTGCTTTAGAGCCAGAGAACCAGGTCTGGAGAGCTGCTCTAGAGCCAGAGATCCAAGTCAGCAGAGCTGCTTTAGAGCCATAGAACCAGGTCAGCAGAGCTGCTCTAGAGGCTGAGAACCAGGTCAGCAGAGCTGCTGTAGAGCCAGAGAAACCAGGTCAACAGAGCTGCTTTAGATGGAGAGAACCAGGTCAGTAGAACTGCTTTAGAGCCATTGAACCAGGTCAGCAGAGTTGCTATAGAGGCACAGAACCAGCTCAGCAGAACTGCTTTAGAGCCAGAGAACCAGGTCAGCAGGGCTACTCTAGAGCCAGAGAAACCAGGTCAGCAGAGCTGCTTTAGAGCCAGAGAACCCGGTCAGCAGAGCTGCTCTAGAGCCAGAGAACCAGGTCAGCAGAGCTGCTTTAAAGCCATAGAACCAGGTCAGCGTTCTCTGCTCTAGAGGCAGAGAACCAGGTCAGCAGAGCTGATTTAGAGGGAGAGAACCAGGTCAGCAGATCTGCTTTAGAGCCAGAGAACAGGTCAGCAGAGCTGCTCTAGAGCCAGAGAACCAGGCCAGCAGAGCTGCTTTAGAGCCATAGAACCAGGTCAGCAGAGCTCCTTTAGAGCCAGAGAACCAGGTCAGCAGAGCTGCTTTAAAGCCATAGAACCAGGTCAGCGTTCTCTGCTCTAGAGGCAGAGAACCAGGTCAGCAGAGCTGATTTAGAGGGAGAGAACCAGGTCAGCAGAGCTGCTCTAGAGCCAGAGAACCAGTTCAGCAGAGCTGCTCTAGAGCCAGAGAACCAGGTCAGCAGATCTGCTTTAGAGCCATAGAACCAGGTCAGCAGAGCTGCTTTAGAGCCAGAGATCCAGGTCATCAGAGCTGTTGTAGAGCCAGAGAACCAGGTCAGCAGAGCTGCTCTAGAGCCTAAGAACTAGGTCAGCAGAACTGCTCTAGAGCCATAGAACCAGGTCAGCAGAGCTGCTATAGAGGCAAAGAACCAGCTCAGCAGAACTGCTTTAGAGCCAGAGAACCAGTTCAGCAGAGCTCTATAGAGGGAGAGAACCAGGTCAGCAGAGCTGCTTTAAAGCCAGAGACCAGGTCAGCAGGGCTACTCTAGAGCCAGAGAAACCAGGTCAGCAGAGCTGCTTTAGAGGGAGAGAACCACATCAGCAGAGCTGCTTTAGAGCCAGAGAACCTGGCCAGCAGAGCTGCTCTAGAGCCGGAGAACCAGGTCAGCAGAGCTGCTTTAAAGCCATAGAACCAGGTCAGCGTTCTCTGCTCTAGAGGCAGAGAACCAGGTCAGCAGAGCTGATTTAGAGGGAGAGAACCAGGTCAGCAGATCTGCTTTAGAGCCAGAGAACCAGGTCAGCAGAGCTGCTCTAGAGCCAGAGAACCAGGTCAGCAGAGCTGCTTTAGAGCCATAGAACCAGGTCAGCAGAGCTCCTTTAGAGCCAGAGAACCAGGTCAGCAGAGCTGCTCTAGAGCCTAAGAACCAGTTCAGCAGAGCTGCTCTAAAGCCAGAGAACCAGGTCAGCTGAGCTGCTGTAGAGCCAGAGAAACCAGGTCAGTAGAGCTGCTTTGGAGTGAGAGAACCATGCCAGCAGAGCTGCTTTAGAGAGAAAGAACCAGGTCAGCAGAGCTGCTTTAGAGCCAAGGGACCAGGTCAGCAGAGCTGCTGTAGAGCCAGAGAACCAGGTCACCAGAACTGCTTTAGAGCCATAGAACCAGGTCAGCAGAGCTGCTTTAGAGCCAGAGATCCAGGTCATCAGAGCTGTTGTAGAGCCAGAGAACCAGGTCAGCAGAGCTGCTCTAGAGCCAGAGAACCACGTCAGCAGAGCTGCTGTAGAGCCAGAGAAACCAGGTCAGCAGAGCTGCTTTGGAGGGAGAAAACCAGGTCAGCAGAGCTGCTTTAGAGCCAGAGATCCAGGTCAGCAGAGTTGCTTTAGTGGCAGAGAACCAAGTCAGCAGAGCTGCTTTAGAGCCCTAGAACCGGGTCAGCAGAGCTGCTCTAGAGCCTAAGAACCAGGAGATCAGAGCTGCTCTAGAGCCAGAGAACCAGGTCAGCCGTCCTGCTCTAGAGCCTAAGAACCAGGTCAGCAGAGCTGCTCTACAGCCAGAGAACCAGGTCAGCAGAGCTGCTGCAGAGCCAGAGAAACCAGGTCAACAGAGCTGCTTTAGATGGAGAGAACCAGGTCAGCAGAACTGCTTTAGAGCCAGAGAACCAGGTCAGCAGAGTTGCTCTAGAGCCAGAGAACCATTTCAGCAGAGCAGCTTTAGAGCCATAGAACCAGGTCAGCAGAGCTGCTATAGAGGCACAGAACCAGCTCAACAGAACTGCTTTAGAGCCAGAGAACCAGTTCAGCAGAGCTCTATAGAGGGAAAGAACCAGGTCAGCAGAGCTGCTTTAGAGCCAGAGAAACAGGTCAGCAGGGCTACTCTAGAGCCAGAAAAACCAGGTCAGCAGAGCTGCTTTAGAGGGGGAGAACCACATCAGCAGAGCTGCTTTAGAGCCAGAGAACCCGGTCAGCAGAGCTGCTCTAGAGCCAGAGAACCAGGTCAGCAGAGCTGCTTTAAAGCCATAGAACCAGGTCAGCGTTCTCTGCTCTAGAGGCAGAGAACCAGGTCAGCAGAGCTGCTCTAGAGCCAGAGAACCAGGTCAGCAGAGTTGCTCTAGAGCCAGAGAACCATGTCAGCAGAGTAGCTTTAGAGCCATAGAAGCAGGACAGCAGAACTGCTATAGAGGCACAAAACCGGCTCAGCAGAACTGCTTTAAAGCCAGAGAACCACCTCAGCAGAGCTCTATAAAGGGAGAGAAGCAGGTCAGCAGAGCTGCTTTAGAGCCAGAGAACCAGGCGTGCAGGGCTACTCTAGAGCCAGAGAAACCAGGTCAGCAGAGCTGCTTTAGAGTAGGGGTGGGCGGAATTACGCAAATCTCCGCGAAACGGTAAAAAATCTCAGCGAACACGCACAAATTCCGCGAACATTCGGAATTGCTTGTTCGCGATGCTTTTTTCCTGTTCACAATCGCTGTTTGCGTGCTCGGGGAGAAATATCTCGCGAACACGCATTTTGAGAACGCGAACAAGCAAAAAATTTCGCGAAATCGCGGAAAGCAGAATTTTGGGCAATTTTGCGTTCTCCGCGGAACACGAAAATACTCAAATTGCGCAAATTCCGCGAGCATAACGGAATTTACCGCCCAGGCCTACTTTAGAGGGAGAGTACCAGATCAGCAGAGCTGCTTTAGAGACAGAGAACCCGGTCAGCAGAGCTGCTCTAGAGCCAGAGAACCAGGTCAGCAGAGCTGCTTTAGAGCCATAGAACCAGGTCAGCGTTCTCTGCTCTAGAGACAGAGAACCCGGTCAGCAGAGCTGCTCTAGAGCCAGAGAACCAGGTCAGCAGATCTGCTTTAGAGCCAGAGAACCAGGTCAGCAGAGCTTCTCTAGAGCCAGAGAACCAGGTCAGCAGAGCTGCTTTAGAGCCATAGAACCAGGTCAGAAGAGCTCCTTTAGAGCCAGAGAACCAGGTCAGCAGAGCTGCTCTAGAGCCTAAGTACCATTTCAGCAGAGCTGCTGTAGAGCCAGAGAACCAGGTCAGCTGAGCTGCTGTAGAACCAGAGAAACCAGGTCAGTAGAGATGCTTTGGAGCGAGAGAACCAGGTCAGCAGAGCTGTTTTAGAGGGAGAGAACCAGGTCAGCCGAGCTGCTTTAGAGCCAAGGGACCAGGTCAGCAGAGCTGCTCTAGAGCCAGAGAACCAGGTCAGCAGAGCTGCTTTAGAGCCATAGAACCAGGTCAGCAGAGCTGCTGTAGAGCCAGAGAAACCAGGTCAACAGAGCTGCTTTAGATGGAGAGAACCAGGTCAGCAGAACTGCTTTAGAGCCAGAGAACCAGGTCAGCAGACCTGCTTTAGAGCCAGAGAACCCGGTCATCAGAGCTGTTGTAGAGCCAGAGAACCAGGTCAGCAGCAGTGCTTTAGAGCCATAGAGCCAAGTCAGCAGAGCTGCTTTAGAGCCAAGGGACCAGGTCAGCAGAGCTGCTCCAGAGCTAGAGAACCAGGTCAGCAGAACTGCTTTAGAGCCAAAGAACCAGTTCAGCAGAGCTCTATAGAGGGAGAGAACCAGGTCAGCAGAGCTGCTTTAGAGCCAGAGAATGAGGTCAGCAGGGCTACTCTAGAGCCAGAGAAACCAGGTCAGCAGAGCTGCTTTAGAGGGAGAGAACCACATCAGCAGAGCTGCTTTAGAGCCAGAGAACCCGGTCAGCAGAGCTGATCTAGAGCCAGAGAACCAGGTCAACAGAGCTGCTTTAAAGCCATAGAACCAGGTCAGCGTTCGCTGCTCTAGAGGCAGAGAACCAGGTCAGCAGAGCTGATGTAGAGGGAGAGAACCAGGTCAGCAGATCTGCTTTAGAGCCATAGAACCAGGTCAGCAGAGCTGCTCTAGAGCCAGAGAACCAGGCCAGCAGAGCTGCTGTAGAGCCAGAGAAGCCAGGTCAACAGAGCTGCTTTAGATGGAGAGAACCAGGTCAGCAGAACTGCTTTAGAGCCAGAGAACCAGGTCAGCAGACCTGCTTTAGAGCCAGAGAACCCGGTCATCAGAGCTGTTGTAGAGCCAGAGAACCAGGTCAGCAGCAGTGCTTTAGAGCCATAGAGCCAAGTCAGCAGAGCTGCTTTAGAGCCAAGGGACCAGGTCAGCAGAGCTGCTCCAGAGCTAGAGAACCAGGTCTGCAGAACTGCTTTAGAGCCATAGAACCAGGTCAGCAGAGCTGCTTTAGAGCCAGGTAACCCGGTCATCAGAGCTGTTGTAGAGCCAGAGAACCAGGTCAGCAGAACTGCTTTAGAGCCATGAACCAGGTCAGCAGAGCTGCTTTAGAGCAAGAGAACCAGGTCAGCAGAGCTGCTGTAGAGCCAGAGAAACCAGGTCAGCAGAGCTGCTTTAGAAAGAGAGAACCAGGTCAGCAGAGCTGCTTTAGAGCCAGAGAACCAGGTTGTGAGAAGTTGGCCTGGCATATGCTGGTCACTAGTTCTAGTGGCCACCTTGCACCAGTCCAATTCGACTCTTGGTAGATAGGTTTAAAGACAACCTTTTAAAAGAAAGCTATCCTAGTGGTAGCTGTGGAGAGCAGCCTTCAGGCTAAGTCTCTGAGGAATGTAAAGCAGCTTGTTTTACCTTATAATCTCTTGAATTACCAAATGAAAAGACACCACACAGGTATATATATGAAATATATATGTATTTATTACTAAATATACTCTACTAATCTCTTTATGAGATTAGTCCCAGGTAAACATTTAAAAGATCAACATTTCTCAACAAATTAAGCACATAAATCACTGTAGCCCTAGGGGCGTACCAGACCATATACTAAGTAAATGGTATAACAAATTCGACAAGCAAAATGAAGAGGCCTAGGGCCTTGGGAATCGCTGGGGCTTCACTGCTGTAGTGTTTTCAGGTAAGTAACTAGCCCACAGGGGACGCGTGCAGTGTCTAAACACGCACGCGAGTTTCTCATAGACTTCAATGCAAAAATGTCGCGATTTGTATTTTAAAGTTCTAGGGCACTTCTGAGTGGACAACAAGCACACAACTTACAGGGTAAGTATTTCAATAGCCAATGCACACTTGGGCACTGTAATGCCAGAGTTACCTCACCCAGGGAGTCCGGGTGCACAGGTGTCCTTTGGTGTCGGGTCGCGATGCTGATTTCAATGGGAATCGAGGTGTTCTTGCTGCTTGTGTCGTCGAGAGAGGTGTCCGTTCGGTTCCAACGATGGATTGGAGTTGCAGGCGACCTGGAAATTGAGGGGACAGAGTTCAGAGTCACTTGCCAGTGACCGGTGGCCTTCAGGATAGATGACCACAACTGTCGCGTCGCTTTCGTCGCTGATGGTGTTTTGTCTCTTCGCCCACGCCGTCCAGGAGGGATCGATGATGACCAGCAGCTGGAGTTGGAGGGTCCTATGACGTCTGCAGCTATTGGCGGTGTTGGCACTCGGATTGGAGCCAACAAACCTTGGCAACTGCAAGTCTCGGGGAGAGTGAAGATGGTGGATGGCTCAGACCAGCAAGGTCCGAGGGACTTACCCAGCAAGGGTAAGTGAGGGTAGGCCCAGAGCAACCAGGCCAGCCCTTGGAATAGTCAAGGATGTCTTCAGGAGGGCTACTAGCCAACGGGCAAGCAACCGCGAAGACGCCTTTGCAGGAAAACTTCAGCAACAGCCCACGGTCACTCGGGACGGGGTAGGCTGCTGATCTTTGGTTCAGTACCTGCTCAGGACTTGGACATTAAGTGGTCCAAAGCACAGGTTTGTAGTTCGTCGTTCAGGGCTTGCACTTGAAATCAGTGCACGGTTCCCTGGTATTGTCGTTCCTCGTCACTCGTGGGGTCCAGACGCCACAGCTTCGCTGGGGACTCAAAATGGCCGTAGAGAGGTCAGGAAATCGACTTCAGGGGACGCAGGGACTTCGGGCTCTGGCGGGAGCGGTAAAGTTTGCAACCGTTGTTCAGTCCTTAAGGTGCCTGCAAAGCAGGGGAGCCACTCCTTGGCTCCAAGGGAGATCCTTCGGTCTTCTAAAGGTAGTAGAACGTTGAAGGGACTGGATTCTTCTTCGTAGAGCGTCGTCCAGGTGTAATCTGAATTGCATTGGCAATATTTGGTATCTTATACTGTAAAGATGGGAGGGACTAGCTCTATGGCCACTCCTCTAGGAGGGCCAGGGTAGGGGTGGTTACACCCACTTCCCTTTGTCCAGTTTCGCGCCAGGACAGGAGCAGAGGCCCCTGAACCGGTTTGAGCTGGCATTTGCACAGAGGAGCCTACTGCTCCCCCAGTGCAGGACTTCAAAGGCACTCTAAGAGTGCACCCACCCAGCTCCAATACACTAAATCCTGTCTGGAAGGTTGTGACACCTCCCTGTGACAGGAAACCCTTTGTTGAGCTCCCTCCACTGCGAGTTTCGGTCAGCAGCAGGAGGGCAGCCCGGTGTCTGTGCTGGTGGCATCCATTTTGTGATGCCAGGGCTCTAGAAGATTTCTACCGTTTGGTACAGTGGGTACATGTCGTCCCCTCTAGTAGGGTGGGATCATACTCCCACACCAGTTACTGGTGTGGGGGTATGATTCCAAAACGTTTGACACCAAACACGACATGTTTTGATGCAGTCATTCCAAAGTTAGCATTAACCGGGAGGTTATAATGCACTTAAGAGTATATGGTTTAACCGCATCCACAAACAGCAGCAGAGAATAGACTCTGCCAGCTGCAGAGGGGTCCTGCTCAGGCTGAAGCACCCCCTCACATAGTAAACCACGCACCCTGCCCTTGGGATTGATAGGGCCTACCAAAGGGGTGACTGATAGGTTCATATGTGTGTGTATGGTGAGATATAGAAACCTATACCTCAGTGAGGAGTGCTAACACTACCTCACACAGGCTGCAGTAGCAGGCCTGTGGTGTCAGATTGAGAATGCTTCCCAGGGGTGGCATAATACATGCTGCAGCCCCTGGTAGGCCTGTGAAGTACCAATGCCCTAGGTACCTAAGGTACCATATACTAGGGGCCCACAAGGTACCACAGTATCCAATCACTAGTGCATCTAGTATGCACATCAAGTTGTTTAGAGAGATCAGGTAGACTGGGGCCCTGATTAGCAGGGACCCAGCCAGACTATAGCCAGAAACCAGTGTATACATCAGAAAAAAAGTGGGGGCAACACAAGTGCAGATCCTACTCTCCTACACAACCCCCCCCCCAAACGCAGGGACATTAAACTAACCTTGACCAGTTGAGTCTTCATGTTCTAAGTGGAAATACCTCGAGAGTCCATCTGCATTGGCATGTTGGGTCCCAGGTCTATGTTCCACTGTATAGTCCATCCCCTGTAGGGAAATGGACCACCTGAGCAGTTTAGGATTTTCACCTTTCATCTGTTTGAGCCATAGGAGGGGCTTATGGTCAGTCTGAACAATGAAGTGAGTGCCAAACAAGTATGGCCTCAACTTCTTCAGGGCCCAAACCACAGCAAAGGCCTCCCTCTCAATAGCTGACCAACGTTTCTCTCTAGGGGTCAGCCTTCTGCTTATGAAAGATACTGGCTGGTCTTGACCTTCATCATTAAGTTGAGACAGTACAGCTCCCACACCCAGCTCTGAAGCATCTGTTTGAACAATGAACTTCTTTTTGTAATCTGGACTCTGTAAGATGGGGCCAGTGCGCATTGCCTGCTTGAGGTCATCAAATGCCTTTTGACAGCTAGCTGTCCACTGAACCTTTTTTGGCATTTTCTTGGAGGTTAGGTCATTTAAGGGGGTCACTATAGATCCATATCCCTTAACAAACCTCCTATAGTACCCAGTCAGGCCCAAGAAGGCTCTCACCTGTGTCTGGGTGGTTGGAGCTACCCAATCCTTTATGGTTTGGATCTTGCTCTGCAATGGTTGAACCTGGCCCCCACCTACAAGGTGGCCCAGGTACACAACCTGACTCTGCCCTATCTGGCACTTAGTGGCCTTGATAGTGAGGCCTGCTTTCTGCAGGGCCTCCAGTACATTCTTGAGGTGGACCAGGTGATCCTGCCAGGTAGAACTAAAGACAGCAATATCATCTAGATATGCTGAGCAGTAAGTTTCCATACCAGTCAGAACTTTATTCACCAACCTCTGGAATGTGGCAGGTGCATTCTTCAAACCAAAGGGCATTACCACAAAGTGATAGTGCCCACCAGGGGTCGAAAATGCAGTTTTGGCCTTGGCTTCATCAGCTAACCTGATCTGCCAATAGCCTGCTGTCAGGTCAAATGTACTTAGATATTTGGCTGAGGCCAAAGTATCTATTAGTTCATCTGCCCTTGGTATTGGGTAGGCATCAGTCCTTGTGACTGCATTGAGGCCTCTGTAGTCAACACAAAACCTCATCTCTTTCTTACCGCCCTGGGTGTGAGGTTTTGGGACAAGGACTACTGGGCTAGCCCAAGGGCTTTCTGAGGGCTCAATAACACCTACCTCCAACATTTTCTGGACTTCAGTCCTGATACAGTCCCTGACATGGTCAGGTTGCCTGTAGATTTTACTCTTTACAGGCAGACTGTCTCCAGTGTCCACCTCATGGGTGCACCAGGAAGTCTGACTTGGGGTCAGACTGAACATATGTCTAAACTGCTGTAGCACTTGTCTACATTCAGTTTGTTGATGTTCAGTGAGGCTGCCTGCCAAAGCAACGCCATCCACTGATCCATCATCAGGGTTCTGAGAGAGGAGGTCAGGGAGAGGGTCACTCTCCTCCTCCTGGTCCTCATCAGTTGCCATGAGCAAGCTCATGTCAGCCCTGTCCACATATGCTTTAAGTCTGTTGACATGGAGCACTCTAAGAGGGCTCCTGGGAGTACCAAGGTCTACCAGGTAGGTGACCTCTCCCTTCTGTTCAACAATTGTATGGGGGCCACTCCATTTGTCCTGGAGAGCTGCTGGGGCCACTGGCTCCAACACCCACACTTTCTGGCCTGGCTGGTAAACAGTCAGTACAGCCTTTTGGTCATGCCAAGCTTTTTGTAGTTCTTGGCTTGCCTCAAGGTATTTTGTGGCCTTCTTCATGTACTCAGCCATCCTGGAGCGGAGACCAAGTACATAGTCCACTACATCCTGTTTGGGAGGTTTGAGAGGTAACTCCCATCCCTCCTTCACTAGACATAATGATCCTCTCACAGGGTGCCCAAACAGAAGTTCAAAGGGGCTGTAGCCAACCCCCTTCTGAGGAACCTCCCTGTATGCAAATAGAAGGCAAGGAAGTAAAAGGTCCCATTTTCGCCTAAGCTTTTCTGGGAGGCCCTTAATCATTCCTTTCAGGGTTTTGTTGAATCTCTCAACTAACCTATTGCATTGTGGGTGATAGGGAGTGGTGAATTTGTAGTTTACACCACACTCCTTCCACATTGCAGTCAAATATCCTGACATAAAGTTGGACCCTCTGTCAGAGATAACCTCCTTAGGAAAGCCCACTCTGGAGAATACTCCAATGAGGGCTCTGGCTACCACAGGGGCTGTAGTAGTCCTGAGGGGAATAGCTTCTGGATACCTGGTGGCATGGTCCACTATCACCAGTATGAATCTGTGCCCAGATGCTGTTGGAGGGTCAAGGGGACCGACTATATCAATCCCTACCCTTTCAAAGGGGACCCCCACCACAGGTAGTGGTATCAGGGGGTCCTTTGTAGTGCCACCTGTCTTGCCACTGGCTTGACAAGTGACACAGGAGCGACAAAACTCCTTTGTGTCTTCAGACATGTGTGGCCAATGAAAATGTGGAACAAGCCTGTCCCAGGTCTTGTTTTGGCCCAAGTGACCTGCCAATGGGATATCATGTGCTAGGGTCAAGAGGAACCCCCTAAACTTCTGAGGAATCACCAGCCTCCTGGTGGCGCCAGGAGTTGGTTCCCTAGCCTCAGAGTAAAGGAGCCCCTCATCCCAATAAATCTTATGGGACCCACTAGCACTCCCAGCAGCCTCAGCAGCAGCTTGCTGTCTGAGGGGTTCAAGAGTGGGGCAGCACTGTTGCTCTTTGCTCAGATCTTCCCTGGAAGGGCCCCCTGCCCCCAAGAACTCAACCTGTCCAGGCTCAAGTCCCTCTGGGGCAGTTCCTTCTTCAGGCTCTGCTTCTCCTCCCTCTGGAGGGGAATCTGGGATCTGAGACAGAGGGGAAGGCCCAGCCTTAACCCTACTGCTCCTCCTCTTGGGTAGCACCTGGTCCATAGTTTCAGGATCCAGAGCTGGTTCAGTTTTATGCATCTTGGCTTGTGACCTGGTCACAGCAAATACCTCTGCAGGTATGCCCAACATCTCAGCATGAGTCCATAATTCTACTTCAGACCAGGCTGAAGTCTCCAGATCATTGCCCAACAGACATTCGACAGGGAGGTCTGCACTGACTACAACCTTTTTAAGGCCAGTTACCCCTCCCCAGGAGAAATTAACAACTGCCAGGCTATGGTTGGTCCTGGTGTTGCTAGCATTGGTTACCTGGTACATTTCCCCCAGGATGATCTGTGTAGGATCCACTAGGTCCTCTGCCACCATGGTGACACTAGCACCTGTGTCCCTAAATGCCAAAGCCTGTTTGCCATTTATAATAGGCTGCTGTTTGTATTTGCCCAGGTTACTGGGGCTCACTAGGAATGACATATCAAGGTCTCCCTCACAAACAAGCAATGCCTGTGTTGGTACTCTGACTAGGCCAGAGTCCACATCAGAACCCAGGGTCAACCCTACTACACCCTTATTCTGTGTATTACCTCCACCACTGGCTGTACTAGGGGGAACAGGTGCCTTAGGGGCTGAAGTGGTGGTGGTTTGGTCTTTGGACTTGGTACAATCAGAAGTCCAGTGCCCCTTCTGTTTACAGTAGTTGCACCAGGGCTTCTTTTGGCCTTTTTTCTTGTTAGATTGTGACTCCCCACCAGATGCAGATTTTTGGGGCCCTTGTGAAGACTTCTGGTCTTTAGACATATCCCCACCTTTCTCTGAGCCTTTAGGATCTTGCTTCTTAGTGTCACCGCCCTGGTTCTGGTTTTTCTGCTTCACCCTGGTTCTGACCCATTTGTCTGCCTTCTTTCCCAATTCTTGGGGAGAGGTCAGATCAGAGTCCACCAGGTACTGATGCAACAACTGGTTCTGGCAATTATTAAGGATCTGTTCTCTCATTATGAGATTATACAATCCCTTAAAGTCAGTTACTCTACTACCAACCAGCCAACCTTCCAGAGCCTTGGTTGCACAATCAACAAAGTCAGTCCAATCCTGAGTCTGTATTTTCTGGGTATCCCTGAACTTCAACCTGTACTGTTCAGTGGTTAAGCCAAACCCATCTATCAAAACACTCTTCAGGGCTTCATAGTCATTAGCATCCTCTTCTCTAACAGTGAGGAGCTTGTCTCTACCTTTATCTGAAAAGGAGAGCCACAAGATTGCTGCCCACTGTTTCTGGGGGACCTGTTGAACTTTACAGGCCCTCTCCATAGCAGTTATCCATTTGTGGATATCATCCCCACTCTGGTAGGGAGGAACAACCTTGGACAGGTTCCTATGGTCAGGAGTATAATCTCTGTTTCTAGGGACACTGTTGCTGCCACCAGGGGTATCTAACCCCTCCTTCTTTGAAGCTCTTTGGAGCTCGAAGGCTTCCCTATCTAAGGCCAGTTGCTTGGCTCTGAGAGCAAGCCTAGCTTCCTCATACTGTAGCAACTTGTACCTTCTTTCAGAAGAGGTCTCCCTGGGAAAGTTGGAGCTCTTCTGTGGGACAGATTCTCTTCCAGAGTGGTATGAATGGTCAGATTCCCTTGAGGGGGACCTAGGCCTCTCTCCCACTCTGTCAGTTCTCTTAGAGAGAATTCCTCTGTTCCTTTCAGACTCTTCTAAGTCTGGCCCTTCAATCACAGACTCCAGGTCATCTTGATTTTCATCATCAGACCCAGAGACTATGTTTGACCCACCCCCTGATCCAGACCCACTTGCTCCTAGAGCTTGTCTCAGGTCATCTGCTACTAGCAGATCTATCAGGTGTTGTGATGAGGGACTCCTGCCCACCCTCAGTCCTCTTTCAAAGCATAAGGCCTTCAGGTCAGTGTAGGCCAGGTCTTTGTACTGAGCTGGGATGGACCCACTGGCTCCATCCTGGTGAGGCATACTAGTGTTGTGCAGTGTTGCACTACCTACACTAGTTGTGGCCTACTAAACCTAGCTTGAGCTGTAGCAAGGGTGTGCTTATCCCTTTACACACAGCTCTAAGTTCAGTAGAACTTATTGATACTAGCTTGACTTAATATGTACCTTGAGTACCTTAAGTGGTTTTCAGTTAGTAATTCAAATTGAGATTTTCTGGTAAAACAATGGCAAGCTGTAATCCCACACGCTGCCCACCAATGTGAGAAGTTGGCCTGGCATATGCTGGTCACTAGTTCTAGTGGCCACCTTGCACCAGTCCAATTCGACTCTTGGTAGATAGGTTTAAAGACAACGTTTTAAAAGAAAGCTATCCTAGTGGTAGCTGTGGAGAGCAGCCTTCAGGCTAAGTCTCTGAGGAATGTAAAGCAGCTTGTTTTACCTTATAATCTCTTGAATTACCAAATGAAAAGACACCACACAGGTATATATATGAAATATATATGTATTTATTACTAAATATACTCTACTAATCTCTTTATGAGATTAGTCCCAGGTAAACATTTAAAAGATCAACATTTCTCAACAAATTAAGCACATAAATCACTGTAGCCCTAGGGGCGTACCAGACTATATACTAAGTAAATGGTATAACAAATTCGACAAGCAAAATGAAGAGGCCTAGGGCCTTGGGAATCGCTGGGGCTTCACTGCTGTAGTGTTTTCAGGTAAGTAACTAGCCCACAGGGGACGCGTGCAGTGTCTAAACACGCACGCGAGTTTCTCATAGACTTCAATGCAAAAATGTCGCGATTTGTATTTTAAAGTTCTAGGGCACTTCTGAGTGGACAACAAGCACACAACTTACAGGGTAAGTATTTCGATAGCCAATGCACACTTGGGCACCGTAATGCCAGAGTTACCTCACCCAGGGAGTCCGGGTGCACAGGTGTCCTTTGGTGTCGGGTCGCGATGCTGATTTCAATGGGAATCGAGGTGTTCTTGCTGCTTGTGTCGTCGAGAGAGGTGTCCGTTCGGTTCCAACGATGGATTGGAGTTGCAGGCGACCTGGAAATTGAGGGGACAGAGTTCAGAGTCACTTGCCAGTGACCGGTGGCCTTCAGGATAGATGACCACAACTGTCGCGTCGCTTTCGTCGCTGATGGTGTTTTGTCTCTTCACCCACGCCGTCCAGGAGGGATCGATGATGACCAGCAGCTGGAGTTGGAGGGTCCCATGACGTCTGCAGCTATTGGCGGTGTCGGCACTCGGATTGGAGCCAACAAACCTTGGCAACTGCAAGTTTTGGGGAGAGTGAAGATGGTGGATGGCTCAGACCAGCAAGGTCCGAGGGACTTACCCAGCAAGGGTAAGTGAGGGTAGGCCCAGAGCAACCAGGCCAGCCCTTGGAATAGTCAAGGATGTCTTCAGAAGGGCTACTAGCCAACGGGCAAGCAACCGCGAAGACGCCTTTGCAGGAAAATTTCAGCAACAGCCCACGGTCACTCGGGACGGGGTAGGCCACTGATCTTTGGTTCAGTACCTGCTCAGGACTTGGACATTAAGTGGTCCAAAGCACAGGTTTGTAGTTTGTCGTTCAGGGCTTGCACTCGAAATCAGTGCACGGTTCCCTGGTATTGTCGTTCCTCGTCACTCGTGGGGTCCAGACGCCACAGCTTCGCTGGGGACTCAAAATGGCCGTAGGGAGGTCAGGAAATCGAAGTCAGGGGATGCAGGGACTTCGGGCTCCGGCGGGAGCGGTAAAGTTTGCAACCGTTGTTCAGTCCTTAAGGTGCCTGCAAAGCAGGGGAGCCACTCCTTGGCTCCAAGGGAGATCCTTCGGTCTTCTAAAGGTAGTAGAACGTTGAAGGGACCGGATTCTTCTTCGTAGAGCGTCGTCCAGGTGTAATCTGAATTGCATTGGCAATATTTGGTATCTTATACTGTAAAGATGGGAGGGACTAGCTCTATGGCCACTCCTCTAGGAGGGCCAGGGTAGGGGTGGTTACACCCACTTCCCTTTGTCCAGTTTCGCGCCAGGACAGGGGCAGAGGCCCCTGAACCGGTTTGAGCTGGCATTTGCACAGAGGAGCCTACTGCTCCCCCAGTGCAGGACTTCAAAGGCACTCTAAGAGTGCACCCACCCAGCTCCAATACACTAAATCCTGTCTGGAAGGTTGTGACACCTCCCTGTGACAGGAAACCCTTTGTTGAGCTCCCTCCACTGCGAGTTTCGGTCAGCAGCAGGAGGGCAGCCCGGTGTCTGTGCTGGTGGCATCCATTTTGTGATGCCAGGGCTCTAGAAGATTTCTACCGTTTGGTACAGTGGGTACATGTCGTCCCCTCTAGTAGGGTGGGATCATACTCCCACACCAGTTACTGGTGTGGGGGTATGATTCCAAAACGTTTGACACCAAACACGACATGTTTTGATGCAGTCATTCCAAAGTTAGCATTAACCGGGAGGTTATAATGCACTTAAGAGTATATGGTTTAACCGCATCCACAAACAGCAGCAGAGAATAGACTCTGCCAGCTGCAGAGGGGTCCTGCTCAGGCAGAAGCACCCCCTCACATAGTAAACCATGCACCCTGCCCTTGGGATTGATAGGCCCTACCAAAGGGGTGACTGATAGGTTCATATGTGTGTGTATGGTGAGATATAGAAACCTATACCTCAGTGAGGAGTGCTAACACTACCTCACACAGGCTGCAGTAGCAGGCCTGTGGTGTCAGATTGAGAATGCTTCCCAGGGGTGGCATAATACATGCTGCAGCCCCTGGTAGGCCTGTGAAGTACCAATGCCCTAGGTACCTAAGGTACCATATACTAGGGGCCCACAAGGTACCACAGTATCCAATCACTAGTGCATCTAGTATGCACATCAAGTTGTTTAGAGAGATCAGGTAGACTGGGGCCCTGATTAGCAGGGACCCAGCCAGACTATAGCCAGAAACCAGTGTATACATCAGAAAAAAAGTGGGGGCAACACAAGTGCAGATCCTACTCTCCTACACAGGTCAGCAGAGCTGCTTTAGAGCCAGAGAACCAGGTCAGCAGAGCTGCTCTAGAACCAGAGATCCAAGTCAGCAGAGCTGGTTTAGAGCCATAGAACCAGGTCAGCAGAGCTGCTCTAGAGGCTGAGAACCAGGTCAGCAGAGCTGCTGTAGAGCCAGAGAAACCAGGTCAACAGATCTGCTTTAGATGGAGAGAACCAGGTCAGCAGAACTGCTTCAGAGCCAGAGAACCAGATCAGCAGAGTTGCTCTAGAGCCAGAGAACCATGTCAGCAGAGTAGCTTCAGAGCCATAGAACCAGGTCAGCAGAGCTGCTATAGAGGCATAGAACCAGCTCAGCAGAACTGCTTTAGAGCCAAAGAACCAGTTCAGCAGAGCTCTATAGAGGGAGAGAACCAGGTCAGCAGAGCTGCTTTAGAGCCAGAGAATGAGGTCAGCAGGGCTACTCTAGAGCCAGAGAAACCAGGTCAGCAGAGCTGCTTTAGAGGGAGAGAACCACATCAGCAGAGCTGCTTTAGAGCCAGAGAACCCGGTCAGCAGAGCTGGTCTAGAGCCAGAGAACCAGGTCAACAGAGCTGCTTTAAAGCCATAGAACCAGGTCAGCGTTCGCTGCTCTAGAGGCAGAGAACCAGGTCAGCAGAGCTGATGTAGAGGGAGAGAACCAGGTCAGCAGATCTGCTTTAGAGCCAGAGAACCAGGTCAGCAGAGCTGCTCTAGAGCCAGAGAACCAGGTCAGCAGAGCTGATTTAGAGCCATAGAACCAGGTCAGCAGAGCTCTTTTAGAGCCAGAGAACCAGGTCAGCAGAGCTGCTCTAGAGCCTAAGAACCAGTTCAGCAGAGCTGCTCTAGAGCCAGAGAACCAGGTCAGCTGAGCTGCTGTAGAGCCAGAGAAATCAGGTCAGTAGAGCTGCTTTGGAGCGAGAGAACCATGCCAGCAGAGCTGCTTTAGAGGGAGAGAACCAGGTCAGCAGAGCTGCTATAGAGCCAAGGGACCAGGTCAGCAGAGCTGCTCTAGAGCCAGAGAACCAGGTCAGCAGAACTGCTTTAGAGCCATAGAACCAGGTCAGCAGAGCTGCTTTAGAGCCAGAGAATCAGGTCATCAGAGTTGTTGTAGAGCCAGAGAAACCAGGTCAGCAGAGCTGCTCTAGAGCCAGAGAACCAGGTCAGCAGAGCTGCTCTAGAGCCAGAGAACCAAGTCAGCAGAGCTGCTTTAGAGCCATAGAACCAGGTCAGCAGAGTTGCTTTAGTGCCAGAGACCCAGGTCAGCAGAGCTGCTCTAGAGCCAGAGAACCAAGTCAGCAGAGCAGTTTTAGAGCCCTAGAACCAGGTCAACAGAGCTGCTCTAGAGCCTAAGAACCAGGAGAGCAGAGCTGCTCTAGAGCCAGAGAACCAGGTCAGCCGACCTGCTCTAGAGCCTAAGAACCAGGTCAGCAGAGCTGCTCTACAGCCAGAGAACCAGGTCAGCAGAGCTGCTGCAGAGCCAGAGAAACCAGGTCAGTAGAGCTGATTTAGAGCCAGAGAACCAGGTCAGTAAAGCTGCTTTAAAGCCAGAGAACCAGGTCAGCAGAGCTGCTTTAGAGCCAAGGGACCAGGTCAGCAGAGCTGCTTTAGACCCAAGGGACCAGGTCAGCAGAGCTGCTGTAGAGCCAGAGAAACCAGGTCAATAGAGCTGCTTTAGAGGGAGAGAACCAGGTCAGCAGAGCTGCTCTAGAGGGAGAGAACCAGATCAGCAGAGCTGCTTTAGAGACAGAGAACCCGGTCAGCAGAGCTGCTCTAGAGCCAGAGAACCAGGTCAGCAGAGATGCTTTAGAGCCATAGAACCAGGTCAGCGTTCTCTGCTCTAGAGGCAGAGAACCAGGTCAGCAGAGCTGATTTAGAGGGAGAGAACCAGGTCAACAGATCTGCTTTACAGCCATCGAACCAGGTCAGCAGAGCTGCTCTAGAGCCAGAGAACCAGGTCAGCAGAGCTACTTTAGAGCCATAGAACCAGGTCAGCAGAGCTCCTTTAGAGCCAGAGAACCAGGTCAGGAGAGCTACTCTAGAGCCAAAGAACCGTTTCAGCAGAGCTGCTCTATAGCCAGAGAACCAGGTCAGCTGAGCTGCTGTAGAGCCAGAGAACCAGGTGAGCTGAGCTGCTGTAGAGACATAGAAACCAGGTCAACAGAGCTGCTTTAGATGGAGAGAACCAGGTCAGCAGAACTGCTTTAGAGCCAGAGATCCAGGTCAGCAGAGCTGCTTTAGAGCCAGAGAAACCGGTCATCAGAGCTGTTGTAGAGCCAGAGAACCAGGTCAGCAGAAGTGCTTTAGAGCCATAGAACCAAGTCAGCAGAGCTGCTTTAGAGGCAAGGGACCAGGTCAGCAGAGCTGCTCTAGAGCTAGAGAACCAGGTCAGCAGAAATGTTTAGAGCCATAGAACCAGTTCAGCAGAGCTGCTTTAGAGCCAGGGAATCCGGTCATCACAGTTGTTGTAGAGCCAGAGAACCAGGTCAGCAGAACTGCTTTAGAGCCATAGCACCAGGTCAGCAGAGCTGCTCTAGAGCCAGAGAACCAGGTCAGCAGAGCTGCTTTAGAGCCATAGAACCAGGTCAGTGTTCTCTGCTCTAGAGGCAGAGAACCAGGTCAGCAGAGCTGATTTAGAGGGAGAGAACCAGGTCAGCAGATCTGCTTTAGAGCCATCGAACCAGGTCAGCAGAGCTACTCTAGAGCCAAAGAACCATTTCAGCAGAGCTGCTCTATAGCCAGAGAACCAGGTCAGCTGAGCTGCTGTAGAGCCAGAGAACCAGGTCAGCAGAGATGCTTTGGAGCAAGAGAACCAGGTCAGCAGAGCTGCATTAGAGGGAGAGAACCAGGTCAGCAGAGCTGCTTTAGAGCCAAGGGACCAGGTCAGCAGAGCTGCTCTAGAGCCAGAGAACCGGGTCAGCAGAGCTGCTTTAGAGCCATAGAACCAGGTCCGCAGAGCTGCTCTAGAGGCTGAGAACCAGGTCAGCAGAGCTGCTGTAGAACCAGAGAAACCAGGTCAACAGAGCTGCTTTAGATGGAGAGAACCAGGTCAGCAGAACTGCTTTAGAGCCAGAGATCCAGGTCAGCAGAGCTGCTTTAGAGACAGAGAAACCGGTCATCAGATCTGTTGTAGAGCCAGAGAACCAGGTCAGCAGAAGTGCTTTAGAGCCATAGAACCAAGTCAGCAGAGCTGCTTTAGAGCCAAGGGACCAGGTCAGCAGAGCTGCTCTAGAGCAAGAGAACCAGGTCAGCAGAACTGCTTTAGAGCCATAGAACCAGGTCAGCAGAGCTGCTTTAGAGCCAGGGAACCCGGTCATCAGAGTTGTTGTAGAGCCAGAGAACCAGGTCAGCAGAACTGCTTTAGAGCCATAGAACCAGGCCAGCAGAGCTGCTTTAGAAAGAGAGAACCAGGTCAGCAGAGCTGCTTTAGAGCCAGAGAACCAGGTCAGAAGAGCTGCTTTAGAGCCAGAGAACCAGGTCAGCAGAGCTGCTCTAGAGCCAGAGATCCAAGTCAGCAGAGCTGCTTTAGAGCCATAGAACCAGGGCAGCAGATCTGCTCTAGAGGCTGAGAACCAGGTCAGCAGATCTGCTGTAGAGCCAGAGAAACCAGGTCAACAGAGCTGCTTTAGATGGAGAGAACCAGGTCAGCAGAACTGCTTTAGAGCCAGAGAACCAGGTCAGCAGAGTTGCTCTAGAGCCAGAGAACCATGTCAGCAGAGCAGCTTTAGAGCCATAGAACCAGGTCAGCAGAGCTGCTATAGAGGCACAGAACCAGCTCAGCAGAACTGCTTTAGAGCCAGAGAACCAGTTCAGCAGAGCTCTATAGAGGGAGAGAACCAGATCAGCAGAGCTGCTTTAGAGCCAGAGAACCAGGGCAGCAGGGCTACTCTAGAGCCAGAGAAACCAGGTCAGCAGAGCTGCTTTAGAGGGAGAGAACCACATCAGCCTAGCTGCTTTAGAGCCGAGGAACCCGGTCAGCAGAGCTGCTCTAGAGCCAGAGAACCAGGCCAGCAGAGCTGCTTTAAAGCCATAGAACCAGGTCAGCGTTCTCTGCTCTAGAGGCAGAGAACCAGGTCAGCAGAGCTGATTTAGAGGGAGAGAACCAGGTCAGCAGATCTGCTTTAGAGCCAGAGAACCAGGTCAACAGAGCTGCTCTAGAGCCAGAGAACCAGGTCAGCAGAGCTGCTTTAGAGCCATAGAACCAGGTCAGCAGAGCTCCTTTAGAGCCAGAGAACCAGGTCAGCAGAGCTGCTCTAGAGCCTAAGAACCAGTTCAGCAGAGCTGCTCTAGAGCCAGAGAACCAGGTCAGCTGAGCTGCTATAGAGCCAGAGAATCCAGGTCAGTAGAGCTGCTTTGGAGCGAGAGAACCATGCCAGCAGAGCTGCTTTAGAGGGAGAGAACCAGGTCAGCAGAGCTGCTTTAGAGCCAAGGGACCAGGTCAGCAGAGCTGCTTTAGAGCCATAGAACCAGGTCAGCAGAGCTCCTTTAGAGCCAGAGAACCAGGTCAGCAGAGCTGCTCTAGAGCCTAAGAACCAGTTCAGCAGAGCTGCTCTAGAGCCAGAGAACCAGGTCAGCTGAGCTGCTATAGAGCCAGAGAATCCAGGTCAGTAGAGCTGCTTTGGAGCGAGAGAACCATGCCAGCAGAGCTGCTTTAGAGGGAGAGAACCAGGTCAGCAGAGCTGCTTTAGAGCCAAGGGACCAGGTCAGCAGAGCTGCTCTAGAGCCATAGAACCAGGTCAGCAGAGCTGCTTTAGAGCCAGAGAATCAGGTAGTCAGAGCTGTTGTAGAGCCAGAGAACCAGGAACCAGATCACCAGAGCTGCTCTAGAGGCAGAGAACCACGTCAGCGGAGCTGCTTTAGAGCCAAGGGACCAGGTCAGCAAAGCTGCTCTAGAGCCATAGAACCAGGTCAGCAGAGCTGCTTTAGAGCCAGAGAATCAGGTCATCAGAGCTGTTGTAGAGCCAGAGAACCAGGTCAGCAGAGCTGCTCTAGAGCCAGAGAATCAGGTCAGCAGAGCTGCTCTAGAGCCAGAGAACCAAGTCAGCAGAGCTGCTTTAGAGCCATAGAACCAGGTCAGCAGAGTTGCTTTAGTGCCAGAGACCCAGGTCAGCAGAGCTGCTCTAGAGCCAGAGAACCAAGTCAGCAGAGCAGTTTTAGAGCCCTAGAACCAGGTCAGCAGAGCTGCTCTAGAGCCTAAGAACCAGGAGAGCAGAGCTGCTGTAGAGTCAGAGAACCAGGTCAGCCAACCTGCTCTAGAGCCTAAGAACCAGGTCAGCAGAGCTGCTCTACAGCCAGAGAACCAGGTCAGCAGAGCTGCTGCAGAGCCAGAGAAACCAGGTCAGTAGAGCTGATTTAGAGCCAGAGAACCAGGTCAGCAAAGCTGCTTTAGAGCCAGAGAACCAGGTCAGCAGAGCTGCTTTAGAGACAGAGAAACCGGTCATCAGAGCTGTTGTAGAGCCAGAGAACCAGGTCAGCAGAAGTGCTTTAGAGCCATAGAACCAAGTCAGCAGAGCTGCTTTAGAGCCAAGGGACCAGGTCAGCAGAGCTGCTCTAGAGCCAGAGAACCAGGTCAGCAGAAATGTTTAGAGCCATAGAACCAGGTCAGCAGAGCTGCTTTAGAGCCAGGGAATCCGGTCATCACAGTTGTTGTAGAGCCAGAGAACCAGGTCAGCAGAACTGCTTTAGAGCCATAGAACCAGGTCAGCAGAGCTGCTCTAGAGCCAGAGATCCAAGTCAGCAGAGCTGCTTTAGAGCCATAGAACCAGGGCAGCAGATCTGCTCTAGAGGCTGAGAACCAGGTCAGCAGAGCTGCTTTAGAGACAGAGAAACCGGTCATCAGATCTGTTGTAGAGCCAGAGAACCAGGTCAGCAGAAGTGCTTTAAGGCCATAGAACCAAGTCAGCAGAGCTGCTTTAGAGCCAAGGGACCAGGTCAGCAGAGCTGCTCTAGAGCAAGAGAACCAGGTCAGCAGAACTGCTTTAGAGCCATAGAACCAGGTCAGCAGAGCTGCTTTAGAGCCAGGGAACCCGGTCATCAGAGTTGTTGTAGAGCCAGAGAACCAGGTCAGCAGAACTGCTTTAGAGCCATAGAACCAGGCCAGCAGAGCTGCTTTAGAAAGAGAGAACCAGGTCAGCAGAGCTGCTTTAGAGCCAGAGAACCAGGTCAGCAGAAGTGCTTTAAGGCCATAGAACCAAGTCAGCAGAGCTGCTTTAGAGCCAAGGGACCAGGTCAGCAGAGCTGCTCTAGAGCAAGAGAACCAGGTCAGCAGAACTGCTTTAGAGCCATAGAACCAGGTCAGCAGAGCTGCTTTAGAGCCAGGGAACCCGGTCATCAGAGTTGTTGTAGAGCCAGAGAACCAGGTCAGCAGAACTGCTTTAGAGCCATAGAACCAGGCCAGCAGAGCTGCTTTAGAAAGAGAGAACCAGGTCAGCAGAGCTGCTTTAGAGCCAGAGAACCAGGTCAGAAGAGCTGCTTTAGAGCCAGAGAACCAGGTCAGCAGAGCTGCTCTAGAGCCAGAGATCCAAGTCAGCAGAGCTGCTTTAGAGCCATAGAACCAGGGCAGCAGATCTGCTCTAGAGGCTGAGAACCAGGTCAGCAGAGCTGCTGTAGAGCCAGAGAAACCAGGTCAACAGAGCTGCTTTAGATGGAGAGAACCAGGTCAGCAGAACTGCTTTAGAGCCAGAGAACCAGGTCAGCAGAGTTGCTCTAGAGCCAGAGAACCATGTCAGCAGAGCAGCTTTAGAGCCATAGAACCAGGTCAGCAGAGCTGCTATAGAGGCACAGAACCAGCTCAGCAGAACTGCTTTAGAGCCAGAGAACCAGTTCAGCAGAGCTCTATAGAGGGAGAGAACCAGATCAGCAGAGCTGCTTTAGAGCCAGAGAACCAGGGCAGCAGGGCTACTCTAGAGCCAGAGAAACCAGGTCAGCAGAGCTGCTTTAGAGGGAGAGAACCACATCAGCCTAGCTGCTTTAGAGCCGAGGAACCCGGTCAGCAGAGCTGCTCTAGAGCCAGAGAACCAGGCCAGCAGAGCTGCTTTAAAGCCATAGAACCAGGTCAGCGTTCTCTGCTCTAGAGGCAGAGAACCAGGTCAGCAGAGCTGATTTAGAGGGAGAGAACCAGGTCAGCAGATCTGCTTTAGAGCCAGAGAACCAGGTCAACAGAGCTGCTCTAGAGCCAGAGAACCAGGTCAGCAGAGCTGCTTTAGAGCCATAGAACCAGGTCAGCAGAGCTCCTTTAGAGCCAGAGAACCAGGTCAGCAGAGCTGCTCTAGAGCCTAAGAACCAGTTCAGCAGAGCTGCTCTAGAGCCAGAGAACCAGGTCAGCTGAGCTGCTATAGAGCCAGAGAATCCAGGTCAGTAGAGCTGCTTTGGAGCGAGAGAACCATGCCAGCAGAGCTGCTTTAGAGGGAGAGAACCAGGTCAGCAGAGCTGCTTTAGAGCCAAGGGACCAGGTCAGCAGAGCTGCTCTAGAGCCATAGAACCAGGTCAGCAGAGCTGCTTTAGAGCCAGAGAATCAGGTAGTCAGAGCTGTTGTAGAGCCAGAGAACCAGGAACCAGATCACCAGAGCTGCTCTAGAGGCAGAGAACCACGTCAGCGGAGCTGCTTTAGAGCCAAGGGACCAGGTCAGCAAAGCTGCTCTAGAGCCATAGAACCAGGTCAGCAGAGCTGCTTTAGAGCCAGAGAATCAGGTCATCAGAGCTGTTGTAGAGCCAGAGAACCAGGTCAGCAGAGCTGCTCTAGAGCCAGAGAATCAGGTCAGCAGAGCTGCTCTAGAGCCAGAGAACCAAGTCAGCAGAGCTGCTTTAGAGCCATAGAACCAGGTCAGCAGAGTTGCTTTAGTGCCAGAGACCCAGGTCAGCAGAGCTGCTCTAGAGCCAGAGAACCAAGTCAGCAGAGCAGTTTTAGAGCCCTAGAACCAGGTCAGCAGAGCTGCTCTAGAGCCTAAGAACCAGGAGAGCAGAGCTGCTGTAGAGTCAGAGAACCAGGTCAGCCAACCTGCTCTAGAGCCTAAGAACCAGGTCAGCAGACCTGCTCTACAGCCAGAGAACCAGGTCAGCAGAGCTGCTGCAGAGCCAGAGAAACCAGGTCAGTAGAGCTGATTTAGAGCCAGAGAACCAGGTCAGCAAAGCTGCTTTAGAGCCAGAGAACCAGGTCAGCAGAGCTGCTTTAGAGACAGAGAACCCGGTCAACAGAGCTGCTCTAGAGCCAAAGAACCAGGTCAGCAGAGCTGCTTTAGAGCCATAGAACCAGGTCAGCGTTCTCTGCTCTAGAGAGAGAGAACCAGGTCAGCAGAGCTGATGTAGAGGGAGAGAACCAGGTCAGCAGATCTGCTTTAGAGCCAGAGAACCAGGTCAGCAGAGCTGCTCTAGAGCCAGAGAACCAGGTCAGCAGAGCTGCTTTAGTGCCATAGAACCAGGTCAGCAGAGCTCTTTTAGAGCCAGAGAACCAGGTCAGCAGAGCTGCTCTAGAGCCTAAGAACCAGTTCAGCAGAGCTGCTCTAGAGCCAGAGAACCAGGTCAGCTGAGCTGCTGTAGAGCCAGAGAAACCAGGTCAGTAGAGCTGCTTTGGAGCGAGAGAACCATGCCAGCAGAGCTGCTTTAGAGGGAGAGAACTAGGTCAGCAGAGCTGCTATAGAGCCAAGGGACCAGGTCAGCAGAGCTGCTCTAGAGCCAGAGAACCCGGTCAGCAGAACTGCTTTAGAGCCATAGAACCAGGTCAGCAGAGCTGCTTTAGAGCCAGAGAATCAGGTCATCAGAGCTGTTGTAGAGCCAGAGAACCAGGTCAGCAGAGCTGCTCTACAGCCAGAGAACCAGGTCAGCAGAGCTGCTGCAGAGCCAGAGAAACCAGGTCAGTAGAGCAGATTTAGAGCCAGAGAACCAGGTCAGCAAAGCTGCTTTAGAGCCAGAGAACCAGGTCAGCAGAGCTGCTTTAGAGCCAAGGGACCAGGTCAGCAGAGCTGCTTTAGACCGAAGGGACCAGGTCAGCAGAGCTGCTGTAGAGCCAGAGAAACCAGGTCAATAGAGCTGCTTTAGAGGGAGAGAACCAGGTCAGCAGAGCTGCTCTAGAGGGAGAGAACCAGATCAGCAGAGCTGCTTTAGAGACAGAGAACCCGGTCAGCAGAGCTGCTCTAGAGCAAGAGAACCAGGTCAGCAGAGCTGCTTTAGAGCCATAGAACCAGGTCAGCGTTCTCTGCTCTAGAGGCAGAGAACCAGGTCAGCAGAGCTGATTTAGAGGGAGAGAACCAGGTCAGCAGATCTGCTTTACAGCCATCGAACCAGGTCAGCAGAGCTGCTCTAGAGCCAGAGAACCAGGTCAGCAGAGCTGCTTTAGAGCCATAGAACCAGGTCAGCAGAGCTCCTTTAGAGCCAGAGAACCAGGTCAGGAGAGCTACTCTAGAGCCAAAGAACCATTTCAGCAGAGCTGCTCTATAGCCAGAGAACCAGGTCAGCTGAGCTGCTGTAGAGCCAGAGAACCAGGTGAGCTGAGCTGCTGTAGAGACATAGAAACCAGGTCAACAGAGCTGCTTTAGATCAGGGGTCTCCAACCGGTCGATCGCGAGCTACCGGTAGCTCGCCGAACCCCCATTAGTAGCTCGCGCCTTGCATCTAAAAATTTTGTATCCTGTTGTTGTCATTTATTATTCTTGGGCCTTTTTTTACAGCCGTTGCCTGCCCTCACCAAACCCAACTGCTCAGATTGGTCTAACTGAGCTTAGTTGGAGCGGGGCAGGCCAAAGATGACGTCGCTAGTGCTGATCTCCTCCTCCAGCCCATGTTACCGGCCTTTCACAGCCCGGCACCGCCCTCATGATCCAGCACGATGTATGCTGGTGCAAAGAAGCAGGTCCTGGAAAAACCTGCTAGCATGCAGGTGGTGCAAGCAGTATTGAACTGCTAGGAACCAGCGCCACCTGCTTTTTTCTACCTTGCATCCTGGCAGAGAGAGAGCACAGCTGCTTCCTCTCAGACGCTCAAGAAGAGCTCTCCCTGGCAGGCCAGCACCCACAGGTCTCAACACAGGGACAGGAAACATGGCGCATAGCGTGGTGCGATGGGCCCACTGACAACAGACACTGTGTCCGGAGTGGTGAGCAGGGACAGTGAAGCGGTGATGAAGGGGTCCAAACACCAGCCAGGGGAAGGGAGAGAACAAAGACAAATGAGAAGGGTGGTCGAGGCAGGTCAGGCTGCGTGGAGTTTCGAGAAGGAGGGAGCTGTGAGAGGGAAGGGCGGAGGAGGAAGAAAGGCAGATGAGAGTGAGAGACAAGCGAGGAGCAGATCAAATCGGTAAGCATTATACCTCTTAATGCGCTGTTCTCCAGACTGGAGCTGTGATGTGTGCTTTCTGTACTATAATCGTGCTGCAGGTATGCCACGGGCACTTGAAGTATTGGGTCTTGTTAATAGTGAAGTATGAGCCTGCCTTGTCCCATCTGCTCCCGAACTACTAAATATATTATTGCTAATGCTAATTACATTTCTGGGGACTTAAGAGTGAAAGGGGCCCAAAGGATGCCTTCAGCAACACTGCCTGACAGTTTGGAAGCAGCCAAAATGACGACTAACAGACGAAATCGAAAATGTCTTTTTCCGCTTTCCAGCTCTGGGTTTTACATCAGGAGAAGCAGGGTGTTGCCAAGTTTCAGTTTCCTTTACCGAAGGCACAACATAAAAAAAATCCCCACGTCTGCACTCCGAAAAAGAATGTGAATTGCTCCACTCTTCAGAGCAGCTTTTCATTTCTGATCCAGTTTTAACTCTTTCAATCCCTTCTTTGGACAAGCCATTGACAGCATAGGCATGCTCGTCAAAATTATAAATGTGTTTATATTTAACATTCAGGGATAGTGATGTGTGTTTTCAATGTTTAACACAGCAGCAGCTCACTAACATTACTGCAAATAATCTCTGTGCCACCATCACATTTCTAATATGTGATGTCCTTTTTCCATCTATTCTAAATGAAGAAACATTTTTATGGATGTTGCATGAAACATAACACAACATTTCTCTGCAAATACTCTGTAATAGACTCGCACAACAGCCACATTCAAAATAAATGAAAGGAAAATGATATATAAATCAATCGGTTTAAAAATAATTAAAGGTCATCCAGGCAAGGCTCTCTGCAGAACAACGCTGGCTGTATCAAGGAACCTGAATGGTTGGAGCTCTGGGCCAGAGCCCATTTTGTCCATGCCTTAAAACGTCTCTGTTCCCAGTGCGTGTGGCATTCAACACTAACACTGCAGCAGAGTTCTGGATCATGGACAGACCTGGAGTATTCTGAATAAAACCCTTAATTAATCAAACTAGTTAAAAATTATTTAAAGCTGAACCAGGATGGGACATTTTAAAACTGTAATAAAAAAAGAGTATGTGGTGAAGGAGAAATAATTGAGGTTGTTCACAATAAAATGAGTCTTTTTTTAAATCTAGTGACTGCACATCTAAGATAAACTTCAATAATTCACATTTGGTATGGAATATATGTTGAGGTTTAACTTTTGCAGTGCGTGAACAATTAGATCGAGGATAACAAAAGCAGGTCGTAGGCTTGTATCCGGCAGTATTTCGTTACACTTTCCAGGAATGCTTCCAAGCAAGACAAACTTTTGCTTCAGGTAGCACAACCTGCAGCTGTCTATAGCTTCAAAAGAGGGAGAGTGCCCCCTTTTCTTCAAACCACCATATGGGCTTGGAAGAAATTAGGCTTAAAGTCAATGAAACTGGGCGTGGGAGGGGTCTCTCGAAAAAATGTGCGAGTTTCCTAGCCTTCAGTAGCTCACGACAATTTTCGCTGCTCAGATGTAGCTCTCACTACAGAAAAGGTTGGAGACCCCTGCTTTAGATGGAGAGAACCAGGTCAGCAGAACTGCTTTAGAGCCAGAGATCCAGGTCAGCAGAGCTGCTTTAGAGCCAGAGAAACCGGTCATCAGAGCTGTTGTAGAGCCAGAGAACCAGGTCAGCAGAAGTGCTTTAGAGCCATAGAACCAAGTCAGCAGAGCTGCTTTAGAGCCAAGGGACCAGGTCAGCAAAGCTGCTCTAGAGCCAGAGAACCAGGTCAGCAGAAATGTTTAGAGCCATCGAACCAGGTCAGCAGAGCTGCTTTAAAACCAGGGAATCCGGTCATCACAGTTGTTGTAGAGCCAGAGAACCAGGTCAGCAGAACTGCTTTAGAGCCATAGAACCAGGTCAGCAGAGCTGCTCTAGAGCCAGAGAACCAGGTCAGCAGAGCTGCTTTAGAGCCATAGAACCAGGTCAGCGTTCTCTGCTCTAGAGGCAGAGAACCAGGTCAGCAGAGCTGATTTAGAGGGAGAGAACCAGGTCAGCAGATCTGCTTTAGAGCCATCGAACCAGGTCAGCAGAGCTACTCTAGAGCCAAAGAACCATTTCAGCAGAGCTGCTCTATAGCCAGAGAACCAGGTCAGCTGAGCTGCTGTAGAGCCAGAGAACCAGGTCAGTAGAGATGCTTTGGAGCAAGAGAACCAGGTCAGCAGAGCTGCATTAGAGGGAGAGAACCAGGTCAGCAGAGCTGCTGTAGAGCCAAGGGACCAGGTCAGCAGAGCTGCTCTAGAGCCAGAGAACCGGGTCAGCAGAGCTGCTTTAGAGCCATAGAACCAGGTCAGCAGAGCTGCTCTAGAGGCTGAGAACTAGGTCAGCAGAGCTGCTGTAGAACCAGAGAAACCAGGTCAACAGAGCTGCTTTAGATGGAGAGAACCAGGTCAGCAGAACTGCTTTAGAGCCAGAGAACCAGGTCAGCAGAAGTGCTTTAGAGCCATAGAACCAAGTCAGCAGAGCTGCTTTAGAGCCAAGGGACCAGGTCAGCAGAGCTGCTCTAGAGCCAGAGAACCAGGTCAGCAGAACTGCTTTAGAGCCATAGAACCAGATCAGCAGAGCTGCTTTAGAGCCAGGGAACCCGGTCATCAGAGTTGTTGTAGAGCCAGAGAACCAGGTCAGCAGAACTGCTTTAGAGCCATAGAACCAGGTCAGCAGAGCTGCTTTAGAGCCTGAAAACCAGGTCAGGAGAGCTGCTGTAGAGTCAGAGAAACCAGGTCAGCAGAGCTGCTTTAGATAGAGAGAACCAGGTCAGCAGAGCTGCTTTAGAGCCAGAGAACCAGGTCAGAAGAGCTGCTCTAGAGCCAGAGAACCAGGTCAGCAGAGCTGCTCTAGAGCCAGAGATCCAAGTCAGCAGAGCTGCTTTAGAGCCATAGAACCAGGGCAGCAGATCTGCTCTAGAGGCTGAGAACCAGGTCAGCAGAGCTGCTGTAGAGCCAGAGAAACCAGGTCAACAGAGCTGCTTTAGATGGAGAGAACCAGGTCAGCAGAACTGCTTTAGAGCCAGAGAACCAGGTCAGCAGAGTTGCTCTAGAGCCAGAGAACCATGTCAGCAGAGCAGCTTTAGAGCCATAGAACCAGGTCAGCAGAGCTGCTATAGAGGCACAGAACCAGCTCAGCAGAACTGCTTTAGAGCCAGAGAACCAGTTCAGCAGAGCTCTATAGAGGGAGAGAACCAGATCAGCAGAGCTGCTTTAGAGCCAGAGAACCAGGGCAGCAGGGCTACTCTAGAGCCAGAGAACCAGGCCAGCAGAGCTGCTTTAAAGCCATAGAACCAGGTCAGCGTTCTCTGCTCTAGAGGCAAAGAACCAGGTCAGCAGAGCTGATTTAGAGGGAGAGAACCAGGTCAGCAGATCTGCTTTAGAGCCAGAGAACCAGGTCAACAGAGCTGCTCTAGAGCCAGAGAACCAGGTCAGCAGAGCTGCTTTAGAGCCATAGAACCAGGTCAGCAGAGCTCCTTTAGAGCCAGAGAACCAGGTCAACAGAGCTGCTCTAGAGCCAGAGAACCAGGTCAGCAGAGCTGCTTTAGAGCCATAGAACCAGGTCAGCAGAGCTCCTTTAGAGCCTAAGAACCAGTTCAGCAGAGCTGCTTTAGAGGGAGAGAACCACATCAGCCTAGCCCTAGCTGCTTTAGAGCCAGAGAACCCGGTCAGCAGAGCTGCTCTAGAGCCAGAGAACCAGGCCAGCAGAGCTGCTTTAAAGCCATAGAACCAGGTCAGCGTTCTCTGCTCTAGAGGCAGAGAACCAGGTCAGCAGAGCTGATTTAGAGGGAGAGAACCAGGTCAGCAGATCTGCTTTAGAGCCAGAGAACCAGGTCAACAGAGCTGCTCTAGAGCCAGAGAACCAGGTCAGCAGAGCTGCTTTAGAGCCATAGAACCAGGTCAGCAGAGCTCCTTTAGAGCCAGAGAACCAGGTCAGCAGAGCTGCTCTAGAGCCTAAGAACCAGTTCAGCAGAGCTGCTCTAGAGCCAGAGAACCAGGTCAGCTGAGCTGCTATAGAGCCAGAGAATCCAGGTCAGTAGAGCTGCTTTGGAGCGAGAGAACCAGGTCAGCAGAGCTGCTTTAGAGCCAGGGAATCAGGTCATCGGAGCTGTTGTAGAGCCAGAGAACCAGGTCAGCAGAGCTGCTCTAGAGGCAGAGAACCACGTCAGCGGAGCTGCTTTAGAGCCAAGGGACCAGGTCAGCAAAGCTGCTCTAGAGCCATAGAACCAGGTCAGCAGAGTTGCTTTAGTGCCAGAGACCCAGGTCAGCAGAGCTGCTCTAGAGCCAGAGAACCAAGTCAGCAGAGCAGTTTTAGAGCCATAGAACCAGGTCAGCAGAGTTGCTTTAGAGCCATAGAACCAGGTCAGCGTTCTCTGCTCTAGAGGCAGAGAACCAGGTCAGCAGAGCTGATTTAGAGGGAGAGAACCAGGTCAGCAGATCTGCTTTAGAGCCATCGAACCAGGTCAGCAGAGCTGCTCTAGAGCCAGAGAACCAGGTCAGCAGAGCTGCTTTAGAGCCATAGAACCAGGTCAGCAGAGCTCCTTTAGAGCCAGAGAACCAGGTCAGGAGAGCTACTCTAGAGCCAAAGAACCATTTCAGCAGAGCTGCTCTATAGCCAGAGAACCAGGTCATCTGAGCTGCTGTAGAGCCAGAGAACCAGGTCAGCTGAGCTGCTGTAGAGCCATAGAAACCAGGTCAACAGAGCTGCTTTAGATGGAGAGAACCAGGTCAGCAGAACTGCTTTAGAGCCAGAGATCCAGGTCAGCAGAGCTGCTTTAGAGCCAGAGAAACCGGTCATCAGAGCTGTTGTAGAGCCAGAGAACCATGTCAGCAGAAGTGCTTTAGAGCCATAGAACCAAGTCAGCAGAGCTGCTTTAGAGCCAAGGGACCAGGTCAGCAGAGCTGCTCTAGAGCCAGAGAACTAGGTCAGCAGAAATGTTTAGAGCCATAGAACCAGGTCAGCAGAGCTGCTTTAGAGCCAGGGAATCTGGTCATCACAGTTGTTGTAGAGCCAGAGAACCAGGTCAGCAGAACTGCTTTAGAGCCATAGAACCAGGTCAGCAGAGCTGCTCTAGAGCCAGAGAACCAGGTCAGCAGAGCTGCTTTAGAGCCATAGAACCAGGTCAGCGTTCTCTGCTCTAGAGGCAGAGAACCAGGTCAGCAGAGCTGATTTAGAGGGAGAGAACCAGGTCAGCAGATCTGCTTTAGAGCCATCGAACCAGGTCAGCAGAGCTGCTCTAGAGCCAGAGAACCAGGTCAGCAGAGCTGCTTTAGAGCCATAAAACCAGGTCAGCAGAGCTCCTTTAGAGCCAGAGAACCAGGTCAACAGAGCTACTCTAGAGCCAAAGAACCATTTCAGCAGAGCTGCTCTATAGCCAGAGAACCAGGTCAGCTGAGCTGCTGTAGAGCCAGAGAACCAGGTCAGTAGAGCTGCTTTAGAGGGAGAGAACCAGGTCAGCAGAGCTGCTTTAGAGACAAGGGACCAGGTCAGCAGAGCTGCTCTAGAGCCAGAGAACCGGGTCAGCAGAGCTGCTTTAGAGCCATAGAACCAGGTCAGCAGAGCTGCTCTAGAGGCTGAGAACCAGGTCAGCAGAGCTGCTGTAGAACCAGAGAAACCAGGTCAACAGAGCTGCTTTAGATGGAGAGAACCAGGTCAGCAGAACTGCTTTAGAGCCAGAGATCCAGGTCAGCAAAACTGCTTTAGAGCTAGAGAAACCGGTCATCAGATCTGTTGTAGAGCCAGAGAACCAGGTCAGCAGAAGTGCTTTAGAGCCATAGAACCAAGTCAGCAGAGCTGCTTTAGAGCCAAGGGACCAGGTCAGCAGAGCTGCTCTAGAGCCAGAGAACCAGGTCAGCAGAACTGCTTTAGAGCCATAGAACCAGGTCAGCAGAGCTGCTTTAGAGCCAGGGAACCCGGTCATCAGAGTTGTTGTAGAGCCAGAGAACCAGGTCAGCAGAACTGCTTTAGAGCCATAGAACCAGGTCAGCAGAGCTGCTTTAGAGCCTGAAAACCAGGTCAGGAGAGCTGCTGTAGAGTCAGAGAAACCAGGTCAGCAGAGCTGCTTTAGAAAGAGAGAACCAGGTCAGCAGAGCTGCTTGAGAGCCAGAGAACCAGGTCAGCAGAGCTGCTTTAAAGCCAGAGAACCAGGTCAGCAGAGCTGCTCTAGAGCCAGAGATCCAAGTCAGCAGAGCTGCTTTAGAGCCATAGAACCAGGGCAGCAGATCTGCTCTAGAGGCTGAGAACCAGGTCAGCAGAGCTGCTGTAGAGCCAGAGAAACCAGGTCAACAGAGCTGCTTTAGATGGAGAGAACCAGGTCAGCAGAACTGTTTTAGAGCCAGAGAACCAGGTCAGCAGAGTTGCTCTAGAGCCAGAGAACCATGTCAGCAGAGCAGCTTTAGAGCCATAGAACCAGGTCAGCAGAGCTGCTATAGAGGCACAGAACCAGCTCAGCAGAACTGCTTTAGAGCCAGAGAACCAGTTCAGCAGAGCTCTATAGAGGGAGAGAACCAGATCAGCAGAGCTGCTTTAGAGCCAGAGAACCAGGGCAGCAGGGCTACTCTAGAGCCAGAGAAACAGGCCAGCAGAGCTGCTTTAGAGGGAGAGAACCACATCAGCCGAGCTGCTTTAGAGCCAGAGAACCCGGTCAGCAGAGCTGCTCTAGAGCCAGAGAACCAGGCCAGCAGAGCTGCTTTAAAGCCATAGAACCAGGTCAGCGTTCTCTGCTCTAGAGGCAGAGAACCAGGTCAGCAGAGCTGATTTAGAGGGAGAGAACCAGGTCAGCAGATCTGCTTTAGAGCCAGAGAACCAGGTCAACAGAGCTGCTCTAGAGCCAGAGAACCAGGTCAGCAGAGCTGCTTTAGAGCCATAGAACCAGGTCAGCAGAGCTCCTTTAGAGCCAGAGAACCAGGTCAGCAGAGCTGCTCTAGAGGGAGAGAACCAGATCAGCAGAGCTGCTTTAGAGACAGAGAACCCGGTCAGCAGAGCTGCTCTAGAGCCAGAGAACCAGGTCAGCAGAGCTGCTTTAGAGCCATAGAACCAGGTCAGCGTTCTCTGCTCTAGAGGCAGAGAATCAGGTCAGCAGAGCTGATTTAGAGGGAGAGAACCAGGTCAGCAGATCTGCTTTACAGCCATCGAACCAGGTCAGCAGAGCTGCTCTAGAGCCAGAGAACCAGGTCAGCAGAGCTGCTTTAGAGCCATAGAACCAGGTCAGCAGAGCTCCTTTAGAGCCAGAGAACCAGGTCAGGAGAGCTACTCTAGAGCCAAAGAACCATTTCAGCAGAGCTGCTCTATAGCCAGAGAACCAGGTCAGCTGAGCTGCTGTAGAGCCAGAGAACCAGGTGAGCTGAGCTGCTGTAGAGACATAGAAACCAGGTCAACAGAGCTGCTTTAGATGGAGAGAACCAGGTCAGCAGAACTGCTTTAGAGCCAGAGATCCAGGTCAGCAGAGCTGCTTTAGAGCCAGAGAAACCGGTCATCAGAGCTGTTGTAGAGCCAGAGAACCAGGTCAGCAGAAGTGCTTTAGAGCCATAGAACCAAGTCAGCAGAGCTGCTTTAGAGCCAAGGGACCAGGTCAGCAGAGCTGCTCTAGAGCCAGAGAACCAGGTCAGCAGAAATGTTTAGAGCCATAGAACCAGGTCAGCAGAGCTGCTTTAGAGCCAGGGAATCCGGTCATCACAGTTGTTGTAGAGCCAGAGAACCAGGTCAGCAGAACTGCTTTAGAGCCATAGAACCAGGTCAGCAGAGCTGCTCTAGAGCCAGAGAACCAGGTCAGCAGAGCTGCTTTAGAGCCATAGAACCAGGTCAGCGTTCTCTGCTCTAGAGGCAGAGAACCAGGTCAGCAGAGCTGATTTAGAGGGAGAGAACCAGGTCAGCCGATCTGCTTTAGAGCCATCGAACCAGGTCAGCAGAGCTACTCTAGAGCCAAAGAACCATTTCAGCAGAGCTGCTCTATAGCCAGAGAACCACGTCAGCTGAGCTGCTGTAGAGCCAGAGAACCAGGTCAGTAGAGATGCTTTGGAGCAAGAGAACCAGGTCAGCAGAGCTGCATTAGAGGGAGAGAACCAGGTCAGCAGAGCTGCTTTAGAGCCAAGGGACCAGGTCAGCAGAGCTGCTCTAGAGCCAGAGAACCGGGTCAGCAGAGCTGCTTTAGAGCCATAGAACCAGGTCAGCAGAGCTGCTCTAGAGGCTGAGAACCAGGTCAGCAGAGCTGCTGTAGAACCAGAGAAACCAGGTCAACAGAGCTGCTTTAGATGGAGAGAACCAGGTCAGCAGAACTGCTTTAGAGCCAGAGAACCAGGTCAGCAGAAGTGCTTTAGAGCCCTAGAACCAAGTCAGCAGAGCTGCTTTAGAGCCAAGGGACCAGGTCAGCAGAGCTGCTCTAGAGCCAGAGAACCAGGTCAGCAGAACTGCTTTAGAGCCATAGAACCAGGTCAGCAGAGCTGCTTTAGAGCCAGGGAACCCGGTCATCAGAGTTGTTGTAGAGCCAGAGAACCAGGTCAGCAGAACTGCTTTAGAGCCATAGAACCAGGTCAGCAGAGCTGCTATAGAGCCTGAAAACCAGGTCAGGAGAGCTGCTGTAGAGTCAGAGAAACCAGGTCAGCAGAGCTGCTTTAGAAAGAGAGAACCAGGTCAGCAGAGCTGCTTTAGAGCCAGAGAACCAGGTCAGCAGAGCTGCTTTAGAGCCAGAGAACCAGGTCAGCAGAGCTGCTCTAGAGCCAGAGATCCATGTCAGCAGAGCAGCTTTAGAGCCATAGAACCAGGTCAGCAGAGCTGCTATAGAGGCACAGAACCAGCTCAGCAGAACTGCTTTAGAGCCAGAGAACCAGTTCAGCAGAGCTCTATAGAGAGAGAGAACCAGATCAGCAGAGCTGCTTTAGAGCCAGAGAACCAGGGCAGCAGGGCTACTCTAGAGCCAGAGAAACCAGGTCAGCAGAGCTGCTTTAGAGGGAGAGAACCACATCAGCCTAGCTGCTTTAGAGCCAGAGAACCCGGTCAGCAGAGCTGCTCTAGAGCCAGAGAACCAGGCCAGCAGAGCTGCTTTAAAGCCATAGAACCAGGTCAGCGTTCTCTGCTCTAGAGGCAGAGAACAAGGTCAGCAGAGCTGATTTAGAGGGAGAGAACCAGGTCAGCAGATCTGCTTTAGAGCCAGAGAACCAGGTCAACAGAGCTGCTCTAGAGCCAGAGAACCAGGTCAGCAGAGCTGCTTTAGAGCCATAGAACCAGGTCAGCAGAGCTCCTTTAGAGTCAGAGAACCAGGTCAGCAGAGCTGCTCTAGAGCCTAAGAACCAGTTCAGCAGAGCTGCTCTAGAGCCAGAGAACCAGGTCAGCTGAGCTGCTATAGAGCCAGAGAATCCAGGTCAGTAGAGCTGCTTTGGAGCGAGAGAACCAGGCCAGCAGAGCTGCTTTAGAGCCAGGGAATCAGGTCATCGGAGCTGTTGTAGAGCCAGAGAACCAGGTCAGCAGAGCTGCTCTAGAGGCAGAGAACCACGTCAGCGGAGCTGCTCTAGAGCCAAGGGACCAGGTCAGCAAAGCTGCTCTAGAGCCATAGAACCAGGTCAGCAGAGCTGCTTTAGAGCCAGA
Source organism: Triturus cristatus (assembly GCF_964204655.1). NCBI lineage: Eukaryota > Metazoa > Chordata > Amphibia > Caudata > Salamandridae > Triturus > Triturus cristatus. The sequence goes on from NC_140594.1 coordinate 736,101,979, forward strand.
GAATCAGGTCATCAGAGCTGTTGTAGAGCCAGAGAACCAGGTCAGCAGAGCTGCTCTAGAGCCAGAGAACCAGGTCAGCAGAGCTGCTCTAGAGCCAGAGAACCAAGTCAGCAGAGCTGCTTTAGAGCCATAGAACCAGGTCAGCAGAGTTGCTTTAGTGCCAGAGACCCAGGTCAGCAGAGCTGCTCTAGAGCCAGAGAACCAAGTCAGCAGAGCAGTTTTAGACCCCTAGAACCAGGTCAGCAGAGCTGCTCTAGAGCCTAAGAACCAGGAGAGCAGAGCTGCTCTAGAGCCAGAGAACCAGGTCAGCTGACCTGCTCTAGAGCCTAAGAACCAGGTCAGCAGAGCTGCTCTACAGCCAGAGAACCAGGTCAGCAGAGCTGCTGCAGAGCCAGAGAAACCAGGTCAGTAGAGCTGATTTAGAGCCAGAGAACCAGGTCAGCAAAGCTGCTTTAGAGCCAGAGAACCAGGTCAGCAGAGCTGCTTTAGAGCCAAGGGACCAGGTCAGCAGAGCTGCTTTAGACCCAAGGGACGAGGTCAGCAGAGCTGCTGTAGAGCTAGAGAAACCAGGTCAATAGAGCTGCTTTAGAGGGAGAGAACGAGGTCAGCAGAGCTGCTCTAGAGGGAGAGAACCAGATCAGCAGAGCTGCTTTAGAGACAGAGAACCCGGTCAACAGAGCTGCTCTAGAGCCAGAGAACCAGGTCAGCACAGCTGCTTTAGAGCCATAGAACCAGGTCATCGTTCTCTGCTCTAGAGGCAGAGAACCAGGTCAGCAGAGCTGATTTAGAGGGAGAGAACCAGGTCAGCAGATCTGCTTTAGAGCCATCGAACCAGGTCAGCAGAGCTGCTCTAGAGCCAGAGAACCAGATCAGGAGACCTACTCTAGAGCCAAAGAACCATTTCAGCAGAGCTGCTCTATAGCCAGAGAACCAGGTCAGCTGAGCTGCTGTAGAGCCAGAGAACCAGGTCAGCTGAGCTGCTGTAGAGCCATAGAAACCAGGTCAAAAGAGCTGCTTTAGATGGAGAGAACCAGGTCAGCAGAACTGCTTTAGAGCCAGAGATCCCGGTCAGCAGAGCTGCTTTAGAGCCAGAGAAACCGGTCATCAGAGCTGTTGTAGAGCCAGAGAACCAGGTCAGCAGAAGTGCTTTAGAGCCATAGAACCAAGTCAGCAGAGCTGCTTTAGAGCCAAGGGACCAGGTCAGCAGAGCTGCTCTAGAGCCAGAGAACCAGGTCAGCAGAAATGTTTAGAGCCATAGAACCAGGTCAGCAGAGCTGCTTTAGAGCCAGGGAATCTGGTCATCACAGTTGTTGTAGAGCCAGAGAACCAGGTCAGCAGAACTGCTTTAGAGCCATAGAACCAGGTCAGCAGAGCTGCTCTAGAGCCAGAGAACCAGGTCAGCAGAGCTGCTTTAGAGCCATAGAACCAGGTCAGCGTTCTCTGTTCTAGAGGCAGAGAACCAGGTCAGCAGAGATGATTTAGAGGGAGAGAACCAGGTCAGCAGATCTGCTTTAGAGCCATCGAACCAGGTCAGCAGAGCTGCTCTAGAGCCAGAGAACCAGGTCAGCAGAGCTGCTTTAGAGCCATAGAACCAGGTCAGCAGAGCTCCTTTAGAGCCAGAGAACCAGGTCAACAGAGCTACTCTAGAGCCTAGAGCCAAAGAACCATTTCAGCAGAGCTGCTCTATAGCCAGAGAACCAGGTCAGCTGAGCTGCTGTAGAGCCAGAGAACCAGGTCAGTAGAGATGCTTTGGAGCAAGAGAACCAGGTCAGCAGAGCTGCTTTAGAGGGAGAGAACCAGGTCAGCAGAGCTGCTTTAGAGACAAGGGACCAGGTCAGCAGAGCTGCTCTAGAGCCAGAGAACCGGGTCAGCAGAGCTGCTTTAGAGCCATAGAACCAGGTCAGCAGAGCTGCTCTAGAGGCTGAGAACCAGGTCAGCAGAGCTGCTGTAGAACCAGAGAAACCAGGTCAACAGAGCTGCTTTAGATGGAGAGAACCAGGTCAGCAGAACTGCTTTAGAGCCAGAGATCCAGGTCAGCAGAGTTGCTTTAGAGCCAGAGAAACCGGTCATCAGATCTGTTGTAGAGCCAGAGAACCAGGTCAGCAGAAGTGCTTTAGAGCCATAGAACCAAGTCAGCACAGCTGCTTTAGAGCCAAGGGACCAGGTCAGCAGAGCTGCTCTAGAGCCAGAGAACCAGGTCAGCAGAACTGCTTTAGAGCCATAGAACCAGGTCAGCAGAGCTGCTTTAGAGCCAGGGAACCCGGTCATCAGAGTTGTTGTAGAGCCATAGAACCAGGTCAGCAGAGCTGCTTTAGAGCCTGAAAACCAGGTCAGGAGAGCTGCTGTAGAGTCAGAGAAACCAGGTCAGCAGAGCTGCTTTAGAAAGAGAGAACCAGGTCAGCAGAGCTGCTTTAGAGCCAGAGAACCAGGTCAGCAGAGCTGCTTTAGAGCCAGAGAACCAGGTCAGCAGAGCTGCTCTAGAGCCAGAGATCCAAGTCAGCAGAGCTGCTTTAGAGCCATAGAACCAGGGCAGCAGATCTGCTCTAGAGGCTGAGAACCAGGTCAGCAGAGCTGCTGTAGAGCCAGAGAAACCAGGTCAACAGAGCTGCTTTAGATGGAGAGAACCAGGTCAGCAGAACTGCTTTAGAGCCAGAGAACCAGGTCAGCAGAGTTGCTCTAGAGCCAGAGAACCATGTCAGCAGAGCAGCTTTAGAGCCATAGAACCAGGTCAGCAGAGCTGCTATAGAGGCACAGAACCAGCTCAGCAGAACTGCTTTAGAGCCAGAGAACCAGTTCAGCAGAGCTCTATAGAGGGAGAGAACCAGATCAGCAGAGCTGCTTTAGAGCCAGAGAACCAGGGCAGCAGGGCTACTCTAGAGCCAGAGAAACAGGCCAGCAGAGCTGCTTTAGAGGGAGAGAACCACATCAGCCGAGCTGCTTTAGAGCCAGAGAACCCGGACAGCAGAGCTGCTCTAGAGCCAGAGAACCAGGCCAGCAGAGCTGCTTTAAAGCCATAGAACCAGGTCAGCGTTCTCTGCTCTAGAGGCAGAGAACCAGGTCAGCAGAGCTGATTTAGAGGGAGAGAACCAGGTCAGCAGATCTGCTTTAGAGCCAGAGAACCAGGTCAACAGAGCTGCTCTAGAGCCAGAGAACCAGGTCAGCAGAGCTGCTTTAGAGCCATAGAACCAGGTCAGCAGAGCTCCTTTAGAGCCAGAGAACCAGGTCAGCAGAGCTGCTCTAGAGGGAGAGAACCAGATCAGCAGAGCTGCTTTAGAGACAGAGAACCCGGTCAGCAGAGCTGCTCTAGAGCCAGAGAACCAGGTCAGCAGAGCTGCTTTAGAGCCATAGAACCAGGTCAGCGTTCTCTGCTCTAGAGGCAGAAAACCAGGTCAGCAGAGCTGATTTAGAGGGAGAGAACCAGGTCAGCAGATCTGCTTTACAGCCATCGAACCAGGTCAGCAGAGCTGCTCTAGAGCCAGAGAACCAGGTCAGCAGAGCTGCTTTAGAGCCATAGAACCAGGTCAGCAGAGCTCCTTTAGAGGCAGAGAACCAGGTCAGGAGAGCTACTCTAGAGCCAAAGAACCATTTCAGCAGAGCTGCTCTATAGCCAGAGAACCAGGTCAGCTGAGCTGCTGTAGAGCCAGAGAACCAGGTGAGCTGATCTGCTGTAGAGACATAGAAACCAGGTCAACAGAGCTGCTTTAGATGGAGAGGACCAGGTCAGCAGAACTGCTTTAGAGCCAGAGATCCAGGTCAGCAGAGCTGCTTTAGAGCCAGAGAAACCGGTCATCAGAGCTGTTGTAGAGCCAGAGAACCAGGTCAGCAGAAGTGCTTTAGAGCCATAGAACCAAGTCAGCAGAGCTGCTTTAGAGCCAAGGGACCAGGTCAGCAGAGCTGCTCTAGAGCCAGAGAACCAGGTCAGCAGAAATGTTTAGAGCCATAGAACCAGGTCAGCAGAGCTGCTTTAGAGCCAGGGAATCCGGTCATCACAGTTGTTGTAGAGCCAGAGAACCAGGTCAGCAGAACTGCTTTAGAGCCATAGAACCAGGTCAGCAGAGCTGCTCTAGAGCCGGAGAACCAGGTCAGCAGAGCTGCTTTAGAGCCATAGAACCAGGTCAGCGTTCTCTGCTCTAGAGGCAGAGAACCAGGTCAGCAGAGCTGATTTAGAGGGAGAGAACCAGGTCAGCCGATCTGCTTTAGAGCCATCGAACCAGGTCAGCAGAGCTACTCTAGAGCCAAAGAACCATTTCAGCAGAGCTGCTCTATAGCCAGAGAACCAGGTCAGCTGAGCTGCTGTAGAGCCAGAGAACCAGGTCAGTAAAGATGCTTTGGAGCAAGAGAACCAGGTCAGCAGAGCTGCATTAGAGGGAGAGAACCAGGTCAGCAGAGCTGCTTTAGAGCCAAGGGACCAGGTCAGCAGAGCTGCTCTAGAGCCAGAGAACCGGGTCAGCAGAGCTGCTTTAGAGCCATAGAACCAGGTCAGCAGAGCTGCTCTAGAGGCTGAGAACCAGGTCAGCAGAGCTGCTGTAGAACCAGAGAAACCAGGTCAACAGAGCTGCTTTAGATGGAGAGAACCAGGTCAGCAGAACTGCTTTAGAGCCAGAGAACCAGGTCAGCAGAAGTGCTTTAGAGCCATCGAACCAAGTCAGCAGAGCTGCTTTAGAGCCAAGGGACCAGGTCAGCAGAGCTGCTCTAGAGCCAGAGAACCAGGTCAGCAGAACTGATTTAGAGCCATAGAACCAGGTCAGCAGAGCTGCTTTAGAGCCAGGGAACCCGGTCATCAGAGTTGTTGTAGAGCCAGAGAACCAGGTCAGCAGAACTGCTTTAGAGCCATAGAACCAGGTCAGCAGAGCTGCTATAGAGCCTGAAAACCAGGTCAGGAGAGCTGCTGTAGAGTCAGAGAAACCAGGTCAGCAGAGCTGCTTTAGAAAGAGAGAACCAGGTCAGCAGAGCTGCTTTAGAGCCAGAGAACCAGGTCAGCAGAGCTGCTTTAGAGCCAGAGAACCAGGTCAGCAGAGCTGCTCTAGAGCCAGAGATCCAAGTCAGCAGAGCTGCTTTAGAGCCATAGAACCAGGGCAGCAGATCTGCTCTAGAGGCTGAGAACCAGGTCAGCAGAGCTGCTGTAGAGCCAGAGAAACCAGGTCAACAGAGCTGCTTTAGATGGAGAGAACCAGGTCAGCAGAACTGCTTTAGAGCCAGAGAACCAGGTCAGCAGAGTTGCTCTAGAGCCAGAGAACCATGTCAGCAGAGCAGCTTTAGAGCCATAGAACCAGGTCAGCAGAGCTGCTATAGAGGCACAGAACCAGCTCAGCAGAACTGCTTTAGAGCCAGAGAACCAGTTCAGCAGAGCTCTATAGAGGGAGAGAACCAGATCAGCAGAGCTGCTTTAGAGCCAGAGAACCAGGGCAGCAGGGCTACTCTAGAGCCAGAGAAACCAGGTCAGCAGAGCTGCTTTAGAGGGAGAGAACCACATCAGCCTAGCTGCTTTAGAGCCAGAGAACCCGGTCAGCAGAGCTGCTCTAGAGCCAGAGAACCAGGCCAGCAGAGCTGCTTTAAAGCCATAGAACCAGGTCAGCGTTCTCTGCTCTAGAGGCAGAGAACCAGGTCAGCAGAGCTGATTTAGAGGGAGAGAACCAGGTCAGCAGATCTGCTTTAGAGCCAGAGAACCAGGTCAACAGAGCTGCTCTAGAGCCAGAGAACCAGGTCAGCAGAGCTGCTTTAGAGCCATAGAACCTGGTCAGCAGAGCTCCTTTAGAGCCAGAGAACCAGGTCAGCAGAGCTGCTCTAGAGCCTAAGAACCAGTTCAGCAGAGCTGCTCTAGAGCCAGAGAACCAGGTCAGCTGAGCTGCTATAGAGCCAGAGAATCCAGGTCAGTAGAGCTGCTTTGGAGCGAGAGAACCAGGTCAGCAGAGCTGCTTTAGAGCCAGGGAATCAGGTCATCGGAGCTGTTGTAGAGCCAGAGAACCAGGTCAGCAGAGCTGCTCTAGAGGCAGAGAACCACGTCAGCGGAGCTGCTTTAGAGCCACCGGACCAGGTCAGCAAAGCTGCTCTAGAGCCATAGAACCAGGTCAGCAGAGCTGCTTTAGAGCCAGAGAATCAGGTCATCAGAGCTGTTGTAGAGCCAGAGAACCAGGTCTGCAGAGCTGCTCTAGAGCCAGAGAACCAGGTCAGCAGAGCTGCTCTAGAGCCAGAGAACCAAGTCAGCAGAGCTGCTTTAGAGCCATAGAACCAGGTCAGCAGAGTTGCTTTAGTGCCAGAGACCCAGGTCAGCAGAGCTGCTCTAGAGCCAGAGAACCAAGTCAGCAGAGCAGTTTTAGAGCCCTAGAACCAGGTCAGCAGAGCTGCTCTAGAGCCTAAGAACCAGGAGAGCAGAGCTGCTCTAGAGCCAGAGAACCAGGTCAGCCGACCTGCTCTAGAGCCTAAGAACCAGGTCAGCAGAGCTGCTCTACAGCCAGAGAACCAGGTCAGCAGAGCTGCTGCAGAGCCAGAGAAACCAGGTCAGTAGAGCTGATTTAGAGCCAGAGAACCAGGTCAGCAAAGCTGCTTTAGAGCCAGAGAACCAGGTCAGCAGAGCTGCTTTAGAGCCAAGGGACCAGGTCAGCAGAGCTGCTTTAGACCCAAGGGACGAGGTCAGCAGAGCTGCTCTAGAGGGAGAGAACCAGATCAGCAGAGCTGCTTTAGAGACAGAGAACCCGGTCAACAGAGCTGCTCTAAAGCCAGAGAACCAGGTCAGCACAGCTGCTTTAGAGCCATAGAACCAGGTCAGCGTTCTCTGCTCTAGAGGCAGAGAACCAGGTCAGCAGAGCTGATTTAGAGGGAGAGAACCAGGTCAGCAGATCTGCTTTAGAGCCATCGAACCAGGTCAGCAGAGCTGCTCTAGAGCCAGAGAACCAGGTCAGGAGACCTACTCTAGAGCCAAAGAACCATTTCAGCAGAGCTGCTCTATAGCCAGAGAACCAGGTCAGCTGAGCTGCTTTAGAGCCAGAGAACCAGGTCAGCTGAGCTGCTGTAGAGCCATAGAAACCAGGTCAAAAGAGCTGCTTTAGATGGAGAGAACCAGGTCAGCAGAACTGCTTTAGAGCCAGAGATCCAGGTCAGCCGAGCTGCTTTAGAGCCAGAGAAACCGGTCATCAGAGCTGTTGTAGAGCCAGAGAACCAGGTCAGCAGAAGTGCTTTAGAGCCATAGAACCAAGTCAGCAGAGCTGCTTTAGAGCCAAGGGACCAGGTCAGCAGAGCTGCTCTAGAGCCAGAGAACCAGGTCAGCAGAAATGTTTAGAGCCATAGAACCAGGTCAGCAGAGCTGCTTTAGAGCCAGGGAATCTGGTCATCACAGTTGTTGTAGAGCCAGAGAACCAGGTCAGCAGAACTGCTTTAGAGCCATAGAACCAGGTCAGCAGAGCTGCTCTAGAGCCAGAGAACCAGATCAGCAGAGCTGCTTTAGAGCCATAGAACCAGGTCAGCGTTCTCTGTTCTAGAGGCAGAGAACCAGGTCAGCAGAGCTGATTTAGAGGGAGAGAACCAGGTCAGCAGATCTGCTTTAGAGCCATCGAACCAGGTCAGCAGAGCTGCTCTAGAGCCAGAGAACCAGGTCAGCAGAGCTGCTTTAGAGCCATAGAACCAGGTCAGCAGAGCTCCTTTAGAGCCAGAGAACCAGGTCAACAGAGCTACTCTAGAGCCAAAGAACCATTTCAGCAGAGCTGCTCTATAGCCAGAGAACCAGGTCAGCTGAGCTGCTGTAGAGCCAGAGAACCAGGTCAGTAGAGATGCTTTGGAGCAAGAGAACCAGGTCAGCAGAGCTGCTTTAGAGGGAGAGAACCAGGTCAGCAGAGCTGCTTTAGAGACAAGGGACCAGGTCAGCAGAGCTGCTCTAGAGCCAGAGAACCGGGTCAGCAGAGCTGCTTTAGAGCCATAGAACCAGGTCAGCAGAGCTGCTCTAGAGGCTGAGAACCAGGTCAGCAGAGCTGCTGTAGAACCAGAGAAACCAGGTCAACAGAGCTGCTTTAGATGGAGAGAACCAGGTCAGCAGAACTGCTTTAGAGCCAGAGATCCAGGTCAGCAGAGCTGCTTTAGAGCCAGAGAAACCGGTCATCAGATCTGTTGTAGAGCCAGAGAACCAGGTCAGCAGAAGTGCTTTAGAGCCATAGAACCAAGTCAGCAGAGCTGCTTTAGAGCCAAGGGACCAGGTCAGCAGAGCTGCTCTAGAGCCAGAGAACCAGGTCAGCAGAACTGCTTTAGAGCCATAGAACCAGGTCAGCAGAGCTGCTTTAGAGCCAGGGAACCCGGTCATCAGAGTTGTTGTAGAGCCAGAGAACCAGGTCAGCAGAACTGCTTTAGAGCCATAGAACCAGGTCAGCAGAGCTGCTTTAGAGCCTGAAAACCAGGTCAAGAGAGCTGCTGTAGAGTCAGAGAAACCGGTCATCAGAGCTGTTGTAGAGCCAGAGAACCAGGTCAGCAGAAGTGCTTTAGAGCCATAGAACCAAGTCAGCAGAGCTGCTTTAGAGCCAAGGGACCAGGTCAGCAGAGCTGCTTTAGATGGTGAGAACCAGGTCAGCAGAACTGCTTTAGAGCCAGAGATCCAGGTCAGCCGAGCTGCTTTAGAGCCAGAGAAACCGGTCATCAGAGCTGTTGTAGAGCCAGAGAACCAGGTCAGCAGAAGTGCTTTAGAGCCATAGAACCAAGTCAGCAGAGCTGCTTTAGAGCCAAGGGACCAGGTCAGCAGAGCTGCTCTAGAGCCAGAGAACCAGGTCAGCAGAAATGTTTAGAGCCATAGAACCAGGTCAGCAGAGCTGCTTTAGAGCCAGGGAATCTGGTCATCACAGTTGTTGTAGAGCCAGAGAACCAGGTCAGCAGAACTGCTTTAGAGCCATAGAACCAGGTCAGCAGAGCTGCTCTAGAGCCAGAGAACCAGATCAGCAGAGCTGCTTTAGAGCCATAGAACCAGGTCAGCGTTCTCTGTTCTAGAGGCAGAGAACCAGGTCAGCAGAGCTGATTTAGAGGGAGAGAACCAGGTCAGCAGATCTGCTTTAGAGCCATCGAACCAGGTCAGCAGAGCTGCTCTAGAGCCAGAGAACCAGGTCAGCAGAGCTGCTTTAGAGCCATAGAACCAGGTCAGCAGAGCTCCTTTAGAGCCAGAGAACCAGGTCAACAGAGCTACTCTAGAGCCAAAGAACCATTTCAGCAGAGCTGCTCTATAGCCAGAGAACCAGGTCATCTGAGCTGCTGTAGAGCCAGAGAACCAGGTCAGTAGAGATGCTTTGGAGCAAGAGAACCAGGTCAGCAGAGCTGCTTTAGAGGGAGAGAACCAGGTCAGCAGAGCTGCTTTAGAGACAAGGGACCAGGTCAGCAGAGCTGCTCTAGAGCCAGAGAACCGGGTCAGCAGAGCTGCTTTAGAGCCATAGAACCAGGTCAGCAGAGCTGCTCTAGAGGCTGAGAACCAGGTCAGCAGAGCTGCTGTAGAACCAGAGAAACCAGGTCAACAGAGCTGCTTTAGATGGAGAGAACCAGGTCAGCAGAACTGCTTTAGAGCCAGAGATCCAGGTCAGCAGAGCTGCTTTAGAGCCAGAGAAACCGGTCATCAGATCTGTTGTAGAGCCAGAGAACCAGGTCAGCAGAAGTGCTTTAGAGCCATAGAACCAAGTCAGCAGAGCTGCTTTAGAGCCAAGGGACCAGGTCAGCAGAGCTGCTCTAGAGCCAGAGAACCAGGTCAGCAGAACTGCTTTAGAGCCATAGAACCAGGTCAGCAGAGCTGCTTTAGAGCCAGGGAACCCGGTCATCAGAGTTGTTGTAGAGCCAGAGAACCAGGTCAGCAGAACTGCTTTAGAGCCATAGAACCAGGTCAGCAGAGCTGCTTTAGAGCCTGAAAATCAGGTCAAGAGAGCTGCTGTAGAGTCAGAGAAACCAGGTCAGCAGAGCTGCTTTAGAAAGAGAGAACCAGGTCAGCAGAGCTGCTTTAGAGCCAGAGAACCAGGTCAGCAGAGCTGCTTTAGAGCCAGAGAACCAGGTCAGCAGAGCTGCTCTAGAGCCAGAGATCCAAGTCAGCAGAGCTGCTTTAGAGCCATAGAACCAGGGCAGCAGATCTGCTCTAGAGGCTGAGAACCAGGTCAGCAGAGCTGCTTTAGAGCCAGAGAACCCGGTCAGCAGAGCTGCTCTAGAGCCAGAGATCCAAGTCAGCAGAGCTGCTTTAAAGCCATAGAACCAGGTCAGCGTTCTCTGCTCTAGAGGCAGAGAACCAGGTCAGCAGAGCTGATTTAGAGGGAGAGAACCAGGTCAGCAGATCTGCTTTAGAGCCAGAGAACCAGGTCAACAGAGCTGCTCTAGAGCCAGAGAACCAGGTCAGCAGAGCTGCTTTAGAGCCATAGAACCTGGTCAGCAGAGCTCCTTTAGAGCCAGAGAACCAGGTCAGCATAGCTGCTCTAGAGCCTAAGAACCAGTTCAGCAGAGCTGCTCTAGAGCCAGAGAACCAGGTCAGCTGAGCTGCTATAGAGCCAGAGAATCCAGGTCAGTAGAGCTGCTTTGGAGCGAGAGAACCAGGTCAGCAGAGCTGCTTTAGAGCCAGGGAATCAGGTCATCGGAGCTGTTGTAGAGCCAGAGAACCAGGTCAGCAGAGCTGCTCTAGAGGCAGAGAACCACGTCAGCGGAGCTGCTTTAGAGCCACGGGACCAGGTCAGCAAAGCTGCTCTAGAGCCATAGAACCAGGTCAGCAGAGCTGCTTTAGAGCCAGAGAATCAGGTCATCAGAGCTGTTGTAGAGCCAGAGAACCAGGTCTGCAGAGCTGCTCTAGAGCCAGAGAACCAGGTCAGCAGAGCTGCTCTAGAGCCAGAGAACCAAGTCAGCAGAGCTGCTTTAGAGCCATAGAACCAGGTCAGCAGAGTTGCTTTAGTGCCAGAGACCCAGGTCAGCAGAGCTGCTCTAGAGCCAGAGAACCAAGTCAGCAGAGCAGTTTTAGAGCCCTAGAACCAGGTCAGCAGAGCTGCTCTAGAGCCTAAGAACCAGGAGAGCAGAGCTGCTCTAGAGCCAGAGAACCAGGTCAGCCGACCTGCTCTAGAGCCTAAGAACCAGGTCAGCAGAGCTGCTCTACAGCCAGAGAACCAGGTCAGCAGAGCTGCTGCAGAGCCAGAGAAACCAGGTCAGTAGAGCTGATTTAGAGCCAGAGAACCAGGTCAGCAAAGCTGCTTTAGAGCCAGAGAACCAGGTCAGCAGAGCTGCTTTAGAGCCAAGGGACCAGGTCAGCAGAGCTGCTTTAGACCCAAGGGACGAGGTCAGCAGAGCTGCTCTAGAGGGAGAGAACCAGATCAGCAGAGCTGCTTTAGAGACAGAGAACCCGGTCAACAGAGCTGCTCTAAAGCCAGAGAACCAGGTCAGCACAGCTGCTTTAGAGCCATAGAACCAGGTCAGCGTTCTCTGCTCTAGAGGCAGAGAACCAGGTCAGCAGAGCTGATTTAGAGGGAGAGAACCAGGTCAGCAGATCTGCTTTAGAGCCATCGAACCAGGTCAGCAGAGCTGCTCTAGAGCCAGAGAACCAGGTCAGGAGACCTACTCTAGAGCCAAAGAACCATTTCAGCAGAGCTGCTCTATAGCCAGAGAACCAGGTCAGCTGAGCTGCTTTAGAGCCAGAGAACCAGGTCAGCTGAGCTGCTGTAGAGCCATAGAAACCAGGTCAAAAGATCTGCTTTAGATGGAGAGAACCACGTCAGCAGAACTGCTTTAGAGCCAGAGATCCAGGTCAGCAGAGCTGCTTTAGAGCCAGAGAAACCGGTCATCAGAGCTGTTGTAGAGCCAGAGAACCAGGTCAGCAGAAGTGCTTTAGAGCCATAGAACCAAGTCAGCAGAGCTGCTTTAGAGCCAAGGGACCAGGTCAGCAGAGCTGCTCTAGAGCCAGAGAACCAGGTCAGCAGAAATGTTTAGAGCCATAGAACCAGGTCAGCAGAGCTGCTTTAGAGCCAGGGAATCTGGTCATCACAGTTGTTGTAGAGCCAGAGAACCAGGTCAGCAGAACTGCTTTAGAGCCATAGAACCAGGTCAGCAGAGCTGCTCTAGAGCCAGAGAACCAGATCAGCAGAGCTGCTTTAGAGCCATAGAACCAGGTCAGCGTTCTCTGTTCTAGAGGCAGAGAACCAGGTCAGCAGAGCTGATTTAGAGGGAGAGAACCAGGTCAGCAGATCTGCTTTAGAGCCATCGAACCAGGTCAGCAGAGCTGCTCTAGAGCCAGAGAACCAGGTCAGCAGAGCTGCTTTAGAGCCATAGAACCAGGTCAGCAGAGCTCCTTTAGAGCCAGAGAACCAGGTCAACAGAGCTACTCTAGAGCCAAAGAACCATTTCAGCAGAGCTGCTCTATAGCCAGAGAACCAGGTCAGCTGAGCTGCTGTAGAGCCAGAGAACCAGGTCAGTAGAGATGCTTTGGAGCAAGAGAACCAGGTCAGCAGAGCTGCTTTAGAGGGAGAGAACCAGGTCAGCAGAGCTGCTTTAGAGACAAGGGACCAGGTCAGCAGAGCTGCTCTAGAGCCAGAGAACCGGGTCAGCAGAGCTGCTTTAGAGCCATAGAACCAGGTCAGCAGAGCTGCTCTAGAGGCTGAGAACCAGGTCAGCAGAGCTGCTGTAGAACCAGAGAAACCAGGTCAGCAGAGCTGATTTAGAGGGAGAGAACCAGGTCAGCAGATCTGCTTTAGAGCCATCGAACCAGGTCAGCAGAGCTGCTCTAGAGCCAGAGAACCAGGTCAGGAGACCTACTCTAGAGCCAAAGAACCATTTCAGCAGAGCTGCTCTATAGCCAGAGAACCAGGTCAGCTGAGCTGCTTTAGAGCCAGAGAACCAGGTCAGCTGAGCTGCTGTAGAGCCATAGAAACCAGGTCAAAAGAGCTGCTTTAGATGGAGAGAACCAGGTCAGCAGAACTGCTTTAGAGCCAGAGATCCAGGTCAGCAGAGCTGCTTTAGAGCCAGAGAAACCGGTCATCAGAGCTGTTGTAGAGCCAGAGAACCAGGTCAGCAGAAGTGCTTTAGAGCCATAGAACCAAGTCAGCAGAGCTGCTTTAGAGCCAAGGGACCAGGTCAGCAGAGCTGCTCTAGAGCCAGAGAACCAGGTCAGCAGAAATGTTTAGAGCCATAGAACCAGGTCAGCAGAGCTGCTTTAGAGCCAGGGAATCTGGTCATCACAGTTGTTGTAGAGCCAGAGAACCAGGTCAGCAGAACTGCTTTAGAGCCATAGAACCAGGTCAGCAGAGCTGCTCTAGAGCCAGAGAACCAGATCAGCAGAGCTGCTTTAGAGCCATAGAACCAGGTCAGCGTTCTCTGTTCTAGAGGCAGAGAACCAGGTCAGCAGAGCTGATTTAGAGGGAGAGAACCAGGTCAGCAGATCTGCTTTAGAGCCATCGAACCAGGTCAGCAGAGCTGCTCTAGAGCCAGAGAACCAGGTCAGCAGAGCTGCTTTAGACCCATAGAACCAGGTCAGCAGAGCTCCTTTAGAGCCAGAGAACCAGGTCAACAGAGCTACTCTAGAGCCAAAGAACCATTTCAGCAGAGCTGCTCTATAGCCAGAGAACCAGGTCAGCTGAGCTGCTGTAGAGCCAGAGAACCAGGTCAGTAGAGATGCTTTGGAGCAAGAGAACCAGGTCAGCAGAGCTGCTTTAGAGGGAGAGAACCAGGTCAGCAGAGCTGCTTTAGAGACAAGGGACCAGGTCAGCAGAGCTGCTCTAGAGCCAGAGAACCGGGTCAGCAGAGCTGCTTTAGAGCCATAGAACCAGGTCAGCAGAGCTGCTCTAGAGGCTGAGAACCAGGTCAGCAGAGCTGCTGTAGAACCAGAGAAACCAGGTCAACAGAGCTGCTTTAGATGGAGAGAACCAGGTCAGCAGAACTGCTTTAGAGCCAGAGATCCAGGTCAGCAGAGCTGCTTTAGAGCCAGAGAAACCGGTCATCAGATCTGTTGTAGAGCCAGAGAACCAGGTCAGCAGAAGTGCTTTAGAGCCATAGAACCAAGTCAGCAGAGCTGCTTTAGAGCCAAGGGACCAGGTCAGCAGAGCTGCTCTAGAGCCAGAGAACCAGGTCAGCAGAACTGCTTTAGAGCCATAGAACCAGGTCAGCAGAGCTGCTTTAGAGCCAGGGAACCCGGTCATCAGAGTTGTTGTAGAGCCAGAGAACCAGGTCAGCAGAACTGCTTTAGAGCCATAGAACCAGGTCAGCAGAGCTGCTTTAGAGCCTGAAAACCAGGTCAAGAGAGCTGCTGTAGAGTCAGAGAAACCAGGTCAGCAGAGCTGCTTTAGAAAGAGAGAACCAGGTCAGCAGAGCTGCTTTAGAGCCAGAGAACCAGGTCAGCAGAGCTGCTTTAGAGCCAGAGAACCAGGTCAGCAGAGCTGCTCTAGAGCCAGAGATCCAAGTCAGCAGAGCTGCTTTAGAGCCATAGAACCAGGGCAGCAGATCTGCTCTAGAGGCTGAGAACCAGGTCAGCAGAGCTGCTGTAGAGCCAGAGAAACCAGGTCAACAGAGCTGCTTTAGATGGAGAGAACCAGGTCAGCAGAACTGCTTTAGAGCCAGAGAACCAGGTCAGCAGAGTTGCTCTAGAGCCAGAGAACCATGTCAGCAGAGCAGCTTTAGAGCCATAGAACCAGGTCAGCAGAGCTGCTATAGAGGCACAGAACCAGCTCAGCAGAACTGCTTTAGAGCCAGAGAACCAGTTCAGCAGAGCTCTATAGAGGGAGAGAACCAGATCAGCAGAGCTGCTTTAGAGCCAGAGAACCAGGGCAGCAGGGCTACTCTAGAGCCAGAGAAACCAGGTCAGCAGAGCTGCTTTAGAGGGAGAGAACCACATCAGCCTAGCTGCTTTAGAGCCAGAGAACCCGGTCAGCAGAGCTTCTCTAGAACCAGAGAACCAGGCCAGCAGAGCTGCTTTAAAGCCATAGAACCAGGTCAGCGTTCTCTGCTCTAGAGGCAGAGAACCAGGTCAGCAGAGCTGATTTAGAGGGAGAGAACCAGGTCAGCAGATCTGCTTTAGAGCCAGAGAACCAGGTCAACAGAGCTGCTTTAGAGCCATAGAACCAGGTCAGCAGAGCTCCTTTAGAGCCAGAGAACCAGGTCAGGAGAGCTACTCTAGAGCCAAAGAACCATTTCAGCAGAGCTGCTCTATAGCCAGAGAACCAGGTCAGCTGAGCTGCTGTAGAGCCAGAGAACCAGGTGAGCTGAACTGCTGTAGAGACATAGAAACCAGGACAAAAGAGCTGCTTTAGATGGAGAGAACCAGGTCAGCAGAACTGCTTTAGAGC
This sequence comes from Triturus cristatus, assembly GCF_964204655.1. Lineage (NCBI taxonomy): Eukaryota > Metazoa > Chordata > Amphibia > Caudata > Salamandridae > Triturus > Triturus cristatus. The sequence continues at coordinate 736,117,227 of NC_140594.1, forward strand.
CAGAGATCCAGGTCAGCAGAGCTGCTTTAGAGCCAGAGAAACCGGTCATCAGAGCTGTTGTAGAGCCAGAGAACCAGGTCAGCAGAAGTGCTTTAGAGCCATAGAACCAAGTCAGCAGAGCTGCTTTAGAGCCAAGGGACCAGGTCAGCAGAGCTGCTCTAGAGCCAGAGAACCAGGTCAGCAGAAATGTTTAGAGCCATAGAACCAGGTCAGCAGAGCTGCTTTAGAGCCAGAGAACCAGGTCAGCAGAGCTGCTTTAGAGCCATAGAACCAGGTCAGCGTTCTCTGCTCTAGAGGCAGAGAACCAGGTCAGCAGAGCTGATTTAGAGGGAGAGAACCAGGTCAGCAGATCTGCTTTACAGCCATCGAACCAGGTCAGCAGAGCTGCTCTAGAGCCAGAGAACCAGGTCAGCAGAGCTGCTTTAGAGCCATAGAACCAGGTCAGCAGAGCTCCTTTAGAGCCAGAGAACCAGGTCAGGAGAGCTGCTCTAGAGCCTAAGAACCAGGAGAGCAGAGCTGCTCTACAGCCAGAGAACCAGGTTAGCAGAGCTGCTGCAGAGCCAGAGAAACCAGGTCAGTAGAGCTGATTTAGATCCAGAGAACCAGGTCAGCAAAGCTGCTTTAGAGCCAGAGAACCAGGTCAGCAGAGCTGCTTTAGAGCCAAGGGACCAGGTCAGCAGAGCTGCTTTAGACCCAAGGGACGAGGTCAGCAGAGCTGCTGTAGAGCCAGAGAAACCAGGTCAATAGAGCTGCTTTAGAGGGAGAGAACCAGGTCAGCAGAGCTGCTCTAGAGGGAGAGAACCAGATCAGCAGAGCTGCTTTAGAGACAGAGAACCCGGTCAACAGAGCTGCTCTAGAGCCAGAGAACCAGGTCAGCACAGCTGCTTTAGAGTCATAGAACCAGGTCAGCGTTCTCTGCTCTAGAGGCAGAGAACCAGGTCAGCAGAGCTGATTTAGAGGGAGAGAACCAGGTCAGCAGATCTGCTTTAGAGCCATCGAACCAGGTCAGCAGAGCTGCTCTAGAGCCAGAGAACCAGGTCAGGAGACCTACTCTAGAGCCAAAGAACCATTTCAGCAGAGCTGCTCTATAGCCAGAGAACCAGGTCAGCTGAGCTGCTGTAGAGCCAGAGAACCAGGTCAGCTGAGCTGCTGTAGAGCCATAGAAACCAGGTCAAAAGAGCTGCTTTAGATGGAGAGAACCAGGTCAGCAGAACTGCTTTAGAGCCAGAGATCCAGGTCAGCAGAGCTGCTTTAGAGCCAGAGAAACCGGTCATCAGAGCTGTTGTAGAGCCAGAGACCCAGGTCAGCAGAAGTGCTTTAGAGCCATAGAACCAAGTCAGCAGAGCTGCTTTAGAGCCAAGGGACCAGGTCAGCAGAGCTGCTCTAGAGCCAGAGAACCAGGTCAGCAGAAATGTTTAGAGCCATAGAACCAGGTCAGCAGAGCTGCTTTAGAGCCAGGGAATCTGGTCATCACAGTTGTTGTAGAGCCAGAGAACCAGGTCAGCAGAACTGCTTTAGAGCCATAGAACCAGGTCAGCAGAGCTGCTCTAGATCCAGAGAACCAGGTCAGCAGAGCTGCTTTAGAGCCATAGAACCAGGTCAGCGTTCTCTGTTCTAGAGGCAGAGAACCAGGTCAGCAGAGCTGATTTAGAGGGAGAGAACCAGGTCAGCAGATCTGCTTTAGAGCCATCGAACCAGGTCAGCAGAGCTGCTCTAGAGCCAGAGAACCAGGTCAGCAGAGCTGCTTTAGAGCCATAGAACCAGGTCAGCAGAGCTCCTTTAGAGCCAGAGAACCAGGTCAACAGAGCTACTCTAGAGCCAAAGAACCATTTCAGCAGAGCTGCTCTATAGCCAGAGAACCAGGTCAGCTGAGCTGCTGTAGAGCCAGAGAACCAGGTCAGTAGAGATGCTTTGGAGCAAGAGAACCAGGTCAGCAGAGCTGCTTTATAGGGAGAGAACCAGGTCAGCAGAGCTGCTTTAGAGACAAGGGACCAGGTCAGCAGAGCTGCTCTAGAGCCAGAGAACCGGGTCAGCAGAGTTGCTTTAGAGCCATAGAACCAGGTCAGCAGAGCTGCTCTAGAGGCTGAGAACCAGGTCAGCAGAGCTGCTGTAGAACCAGAGAAACCAGGTCAACAGAGCTGCTTTAGATGGAGAGAACCAGGTCAGCAGAACTGCTTTAGAGCCAGAGATCCAGGTCAGCAGAGCTGCTTTAGAGCCAGAGAAACCGGTCATCAGATCTGTTGTAGAGCCAGAGAACCAGGTCAGCAGAAGTGCTTTAGAGCCATAGAACCAAGTCAGCAGAGCTGCTTTAGAGCCAAGGGACCAGGTCAGCAGAGCTGCTCTGGAGCCAGAGAACCAGGTCAGCAGAACTGCTTTAGAGCCATAGAACCAGGTCAGCAGAGCTGCTTTAGAGCCAGGGAACCCGGTCATCAGAGTTGTTGTAGAGCCAGAGAACCAGGTCAGCAGAACTGCTTTAGAGCCATAGAACCAGGTCAGCAGAGCTGCTTTAGAGCCTGAAAACCAGGTCAGGAGAGCTGCTGTAGAGTCAGCGAAACCAGGTCAGCAGAGCTGCTTTAGAAAGAGAGAACCAGGTCAGCAGAGCTGCTTTAGAGCCAGAGAACCAGGTCAGCAGAGCTGCTTTAGAGCCAGAGAACCAGGTCAGCAGAGCTGCTCTAGAGCCAGAGATCCAAGTCAGCAGAGCTGCTTTAGAGCCATAGAACCAGGGCAGCAGATCTGCTCTAGAGGCTGAGAACCAGGTCAGCAGAGCTGCTGTAGAGCCAGAGAAACCAGGTCAACAGAGCTGCTTTAGATGGAGAGAACCAGGTCAGCAGAACTGCTTTAGAGCCAGAGAACCAGGTCAGCAGAGTTGCTCTAGAGCCAGAGAACCATGTCAGCAGAGCAGCTTTAGAGCCATAGAACCAGGTCAGCAGTGCTGCTATAGAGGCACAGAACCAGCTCAGCAGAACTGCTTTAGAGCCAGAGAACCAGTTCAGCAGAGCTCTATAGAGGGAGAGAACCAGATCAGCAGAGCTGCTTTAGAGCCAGAGAACCAGGGCAGCAGGGCTACTCTAGAGCCAGAGAAACCAGGTCAGCAGAGCTGCTTTAGAGGGAGAGAACCACATCAGCCTAGCTGCTTTAGAGCCAGAGAACCCGGTCAGCAGAGCTGCTCTAGAGCCAGAGAACCAGGCCAGCAGAGCTGCTTTAAAGCCATAGAACCAGGTCAGCGTTCTCTGCTCTAGAGGCAGAGAACCAGGTCAGCAGAGCTGATTTAGAGGGAGAGAACCAGGTCAGCAGATCTGCTTTAGAGCCAGAGAACCAGGTCAACAGAGCTGCTTTAGAGCCATAGAACCAGGTCAGCAGAGCTCCTTTAGAGCCAGAGAACCAGGTCAGGAGAGCTACTCTAGAGCCAAAGAACCATTTCAGCAGAGCTGCTCTATAGCCAGAGAACCAGGTCAGCTGAGCTGCTGTAGAGCCAGAGAACCAGGTGAGCTGAGCTGCTGTAGAGACATAGAAACCAGGTCAACAGAGCTGCTTTAGATGGAGAGAACCAGGTCAGCAGAACTGCTTTAGAGCCAGAGATCCAGGTCAGCAGAGCTGCTTTAGAGCCAGAGAAACCGGTCATCAGAGCTGTTGTAGAGCCAGAGAACCAGGTCAGCAGAAGTGCTTTAGAGCCATAGAACCAAGTCAGCAGAGCTGCTTTAGAGCCAAGGGACCAGGTCAGCAGAGCTGCTCTAGAGCCAGAGAACCAGGTCAGCAGAAATGTTTAGAGCCATAGAACCAGGTCAGCAGAGCTGCTTTAGAGCCAGGGAACCAGGTCAGCAGAGCTGCTTTAGAGCCATAGAACCAGGTCAGCGTTCTCTGCTCTAGAGGCAGAGAACCAGGTCAGCAGAGCTGATTTAGAGGGAGAGAACCAGGTCAGCAGATCTGCTTTACAGCCATCGAACCAGGTCAGCAGAGCTGCTCTAGAGCCAGAGAACCAGGTCAGCAGAGCTGCTTTAGAGCCATATAACCAGGTCAGCAGAGCTCCTTTAGAGCCAGAGAACCAGGTCAGGAGAGCTGCTCTAGAGCCTAAGAACCAGGAGAGCAGAGCTGCTCTAGAGCCAGAGAACCAGGTCAGCCGACCTGCTCTAGAGCCTAAGAACCAGGTCAGCAGGGCTGCTCTACAGCCAGAGAACCAGGTCAGCAGAGCTGCTGCAGAGCCAGAGAAACCAGGTCAGTAGAGCTGATTTAGATCCAGAGAACCAGGTCAGCAAAGCTGCTTTAGAGCCAGAGAACCAGGTCAGCAGAGCTGCTTTAGAGCCAAGGGACCAGGTCAGCAGAGCTGCTTTAGACCCAAGGGACGAGGTCAGCAGAGCTGCTGTAGAGCCAGAGAAACCAGGTCAATAGAGCTGCTTTAGAGGGAGAGAACCAGGTCAGCAGAGCTGCTCTAGAGGGAGAGAACCAGATCAGCAGAGCTGCTTTAGAGACAGAGAACCCGGTCAACAGAGCTGCTCTAGAGCCAGAGAACCAGGTCAGCACAGCTGCTTTAGAGCCATAGAACCAGGTCAGCGTTCTCTGCTCTAGAGGCAGAGAACCAGGTCAGCAGAGCTGATTTAGAGGGAGAGAACCAGGTCAGCAGATCTGCTTTAGAGCCATCGATCCAGGTCAGCAGAGCTGCTCTAGAGCCAGAGAACCAGGTCAGGAGACCTACTCTAGAGCCAAAGAACCATTTCAGCAGAGCTGCTCTATAGCCAGAGAACCAGGTCAGCTGAGCTGCTGTAGAGCCAGAGAACCAGGTCAGCTGAGCTGCTGTAGAGCCATAGAAACCAGGTCAAAAGAGCTGCTTTAGATGGAGAGAACCAGGTCAGCAGAACTGCTTTAGAGCCAGAGATCCAGGTCAGCAGAGCTGCTTTAGAGCCAGAGAAACCGGTCATCAGAGCTGTTGTAGAGCCAGAGAACCAGGTCAGCAGAAGTGCTTTAGAGCCATAGAACCAAGTCAGCAGAGCTGCTTTAGAGCCAAGGGACCAGGTCAGCAGAGCTGCTCTAGAGCCAGAGAACCAGGTCAGCAGAAATGTTTAGAGCCATAGAACCAGGTCAGCAGAGCTGCTTTAGAGCCAGGGAATCTGGTCATCACAGTTGTTGTAGAGCCAGAGAACCAGGTCAGCAGAACTGCTTTAGAGCCATAGAACCAGGTCAGCAGAGCTGCTCTAGAGCCAGAGAACCAGGTCAGCAGAGCTGCTTTAGAGCCATAGAACCAGGTCAGCGTTCTCTGTTCTAGAGGCAGAGAACCAGGTCAGCAGAGCTGATTTAGAGGGAGAGAACCAGGTCAGCAGATCTGCTTTAGAGCCATCGAACCAGGTCAGCAGAGCTGCTCTAGAGCCAGAGAACCAGGTCAGCAGAGCTGCTTTAGAGCCATAGAACCAGGTCAGCAGAGCTCCTTTAGAGCCAGAGAACCAGGTCAACAGAGCTACTCTAGAGCCAAAGAACCATTTCAGCAGAGCTGCTCTATAGCCAGAGAACCAGGTCAGCTGAGCTGCTGTAGAGCCAGAGAACCAGGTCAGTAGAGATGCTTTGGAGCAAGAGAACCAGGTCAGCAGAGCTGCTTTATAGGGAGAGAACCAGGTCAGCAGAGCTGCTTTAGAGACAAGGGACCAGGTCAGCAGAGCTGCTCTAGAGCCAGAGAACCGGGTCAGCAGAGTTGCTTTAGAGCCATAGAACCAGGTCAGCAGAGCTGCTCTAGAGGCTGAGAACCAGGTCAGCAGAGCTGCTGTAGAACCAGAGAAACCAGGTCAACAGAGCTGCTTTAGATGGAGAGAACCAGGTCAGCAGAACTGCTTTAGAGCCAGAGATCCAGGTCAGCAGAGCTGCTTTAGAGCCAGAGAAACCGGTCATCAGATCTGTTGTAGAGCCAGAGAACCAGGTCAGCAGAAGTGCTTTAGAGACATAGAACCAAGTCAGCAGAGCTGCTTTAGAGCCAAGGGACCAGGTCAGCAGAGCTGCTCTGGAGCCAGAGAACCAGGTCAGCAGAACTGCTTTAGAGCCATAGAACCAGGTCAGCAGAGCTGCTTTAGAGCCAGGGAACCCGGTCATCAGAGTTGTTGTAGAGCCAGAGAACCAGGTCAGCAGAACTGCTTTAGAGCCATAGAACCAGGTCAGCAGAGCTGCTCTAGAGCCAGAGAACCAGGTCAGCAGAGCTGCTTTAGAGCCATAGAACCAGGTCAGCGTTCTCTGTTCTAGAGGCAGAGAACCAGGTCAGCAGAGCTGATTTAGAGGGAGAGAACCAGGTCAGCAGATCTGCTTTAGAGCCATCGAACCAGGTCAGCAGAGCTGCTCTAGAGCCAGAGAACCAGGTCAGCAGAGCTGCTTTAGAGCCATAGAACCAGGTCAGCAGAGCTCCTTTAGAGCCAGAGAACCAGGTCAACAGAGCTACTCTAGAGCCAAAGAACCATTTCAGCAGAGCTGCTCTATAGCCAGAGAACCAGGTCAGCTGAGCTGCTGTAGAGCCAGAGAACCAGGTCAGTAGAGATGCTTTGGAGCAAGAGAACCAGGTCAGCAGAGCTGCTTTATAGGGAGAGAACCAGGTCAGCAGAGCTGCTTTAGAGACAAGGGACCAGGTCAGCAGAGCTGCTCTAGAGCCAGAGAACCGGGTCAGCAGAGTTGCTTTAGAGCCATAGAACCAGGTCAGCAGAGCTGCTCTAGAGGCTGAGAACCAGGTCAGCAGAGCTGCTGTAGAACCAGAGAAACCAGGTCAACAGAGCTGCTTTAGATGGAGAGAACCAGGTCAGCAGAACTGCTTTAGAGCCAGAGATCCAGGTCAGCAGAGCTGCTTTAGAGCCAGAGAAACCGGTCATCAGATCTGTTGTAGAGCCAGAGAACCAGGTCAGCAGAAGTGCTTTAGAGACATAGAACCAAGTCAGCAGAGCTGCTTTAGAGCCAAGGGACCAGGTCAGCAGAGCTGCTCTGGAGCCAGAGAACCAGGTCAGCAGAACTGCTTTAGAGCCATAGAACCAGGTCAGCAGAGCTGCTTTAGAGCCAGGGAACCCGGTCATCAGAGTTGTTGTAGAGCCAGAGAACCAGGTCAGCAGAACTGCTTTAGAGCCATAGAACCAGGTCAGCAGAGCTGCTTTAGAGCCTGAAAACCAGGTCAGGAGAGCTGCTGTAGAGTCAGCGAAACCAGGTCAGCAGAGCTGCTTTAGAAAGAGAGAACCAGGTCAGCAGAGCTGCTTTAGAGCCAGAGAACCAGGTCAGCAGAGCTGCTTTAGAGCCAGAGAACCAGGTCAGCAGAGCTGCTCTAGAGCCAGAGATCCAAGTCAGCAGAGCTGCTTTAGAGCCATAGAACCAGGGCAGCAGATCTGCTCTAGAGGCTGAGAACCAGGTCAGCAGAGCTGCTGTAGAGCCAGAGAAACCAGGTCAACAGAGCTGCTTTAGATGGAGAGAACCAGGTCAGCAGAACTGCTTTAGAGCCAGAGAACCAGGTCAGCAGAGTTGCTCTAGAGCCAGAGAACCATGTCAGCAGAGCAGCTTTAGAGCCATAGAACCAGGTCAGCAGTGCTGCTATAGAGGCACAGAACCAGCTCAGCCGAACTGCTTTAGAGCCAGAGAACCAGTTCAGCAGATCTCTATAGAGGGAGAGAACCAGATCAGCAGAGCTGCTTTAGAGCCAGAGAACCAGGGCAGCAGGGCTACTCTAGAGCCAGAGAAACCAGGTCAGAAGAGCTGCTTTAGAGGGAGAGAACCACATCAGCCTAGCTGCTTTAGAGCCAGAGAACCCGGTCAGCAGAGCTGCTCTAGAGCCAGAGAACCAGGCCAGCAGAGCTGCTTTAAAGCCATAGAACCAGGTCAGCGTTCTCTGCTCTAGAGGCAGAGAACCAGGTCAGCAGAGCTGATTTAGAGGGAGAGAACCAGGTCAGCAGATCTGCTTTAGAGCCAGAGAACCAGGTCAACAGAGCTGCTCTAGAGCCAGAGAACCAGGTCAGCAGAGCTGCTTTAGAGCCATAGAACCAGGTCAGCAGAGCTCCTTTAGAGCCAGAGAACCAGGTCAGCAGAGCTGCTCTAGAGGGAAAAAACCAGATCAGCAGAGCTGCTTTAGAGACAGAGAACCCGGTCAGCAGAGCTGCTCTAGAGCCAGAGAACCAGGTCAGCAGAGCTGCTTTAGAGCCATAGAACCAGGTCAGCGTTCTCTGCTCTAGAGGCAGAGAACCAGGTCAGCAGAGCTGATTTAGAGGGAGAGAACCAGGTCAGCAGATCTGCTTTACAGCCATCGAACCAGGTCAGCAGAGCTGCTCTAGAGCCAGAGAACCAGGTCAGCAGAGCTGCTTTAGAGCCATAGAACCAGGTCAGCAGAGCTCCTTTAGAGCCAGAGAACCAGGTCAGGAGAGCTACTCTAGAGCCAAAGAACCATTTCAGCAGAGCTGCTCTATAGCCAGAGAACCAGGTCAGCTGAGCTGCTGTAGAGCCAGAGAACCAGGTGAGCTGAGCTGCTGTAGAGACATAGAAACCAGGTCAACAGAGCTGCTTTAGATGGAGAGAACCAGGTCAGCAGAACTGCTTTAGAGCCAGAGATCCAGGTCAGCAGAGCTGCTTTAGAGACAGAGAAACCGGTCATCAGAGCTGTTGTAGAGCCAGAGAACCAGGTCAGCAGAAGTGCTTTAGAGCCATAGAACCAAGTCAGCAGAGCTGCTTTAGAGCCAAGGGACCAGGTCAGCAGAGCTGCTCTAGAGCCAGAGAACCAGGTCAGCAGAAATGTTTAGAGCCATAGAACCAGGTCAGCAGAGCTGCTTTAGAGCCAGGGAACCAGGTCAGCAGAGCTGCTTTAGAGCCATAGAACCAGGTCAGCGTTCTCTGCTCTAGAGGCAGAGAAGCAGGTCAGCAGAGCTGATTTAGAGGGAGAGAACCAGGTCAGCAGATCTGCTTTACAGCCATCGAACCAGGTCAGCAGAGCTGCTCTAGAGCCAGAGAACCAGGTCAGCAGAGCTGCTTTAGAGCCATAGAACCAGGTCAGCAGAGCTCCTTTAGAGCCAGAGAACCAGGTCAGGAGAGCTGCTCTAGAGCCTAAGAACCAGGAGAGCAGAGCTGCTCTAGAGCCAGAGAACCAGGTCAGCCGACCTGCTCTAGAGCCTAAGAACCAGGTCAGCAGGGCTGCTCTACAGCCAGTTAACCAGGTCAGCAGAGCTCCTGCAGAGCCAGAGAAACCAGGTCAGTAGAGCTGATTTAGATCCAGAGAACCAGGTCAGCAAAGCTGCTTTAGAGCCAGAGAACCAGGTCAGCAGAGCTGCTTTAGAGCCAAGGGACCAGGTCAGCAGAGCTGCTTTAGACCCAAGGGACGAGGTCAGCAGAGCTGCTGTAGAGCCAGAGAAACCAGGTCAATAGAGCTGCTTTAGAGGGAGAGAACCAGGTCAGCAGAGCTGCTCTAGAGGGAGAGAACCAGATCAGCAGAGCTGCTTTAGAGACAGAGAACCCGGTCAACAGAGCTGCTCTAGAGCCAGAGAACCAGGTCAGCACAGCTGCTTTAGAGCCATAGAACCAGGTCAGCGTTCTCTGCTCTAGAGGCAGAGAACCAGGTCAGCAGAGCTGATTTAGAGGGAGAGAACCAGGTCAGCAGATCTGCTTTAGAGCCATCGAACCAGGTCAGCAGAGCTGCTCTAGAGCCAGAGAACCAGGTCAGGAGACCTACTCTAGAGCCAAAGAACCATTTCAGCAGAGCTGCTCTATAGCCAGAGAACCAGGTCAGCTGAGCTGCTGTAGAGCCAGAGAACCAGGTCAGCTGAGCTGCTGTAGAGCCATAGAAACCAGGTCAAAAGAGCTGCTTTAGATGGAGAGAACCAGGTCAGCAGAACTGCTTTAGAGCCAGAGATCCAGGTCAGCAGAGCTGCTTTAGAGCCAGAGAAACCGGTCATCAGAGCTGTTGTAGAGCCAGAGAACCAGGTCAGCAGAAGTGCTTTAGAGCCATAGAACCAAGTCAGCAGAGCTGCTTTAGAGCCAAGGGACCAGGTCAGCAGAGCTGCTCTAGAGCCAGAGAACCAGGTCAGCAGAAATGTTTAGAGCCAGAGAACCAGGTCAGCAGAAGTGCTTTAGAGCCATAGAACCAAGTCAGCAGAGCTGCTTTAGAGCCAAGGGACCAGGTCAGCAGAGCTGCTTTAGAGCCAGGGAATCTGGTCATCACAGTTGTTGTAGAGCCAGAGAACCAGGTCAGCAGAACTGCTTTAGAGCCATAGAACCAGGTCAGCAGAGCTGCTCTAGAGCCAGAGAACCAGGTCAGCAGAGCTGCTTTAGAGCCATAGAACCAGGTCAGCGTTCTCTGTTCTAGAGGCAGAGAACCAGGTCAGCAGAGCTGATTTAGAGGGAGAGAACCAGGTCAGCAGATCTGCTTTAGAGCCAGAGAACCAGGTCAACAGAGCTGCTCTAGAGCCAGAGAACCAGGTCAGCAGAGCTGCTTTAGAGCCATAGAACCAGGTCAGCAGAGCTCCTTTAGAGCCAGAGAACCAGGTCAGCAGAGCTGCTCTAGAGGGAAAAAACCAGATCAGCAGAGCTGCTTTAGAGACAGAGAACCCGGTCAGCAGAGCTGCTCTAGAGCCAGAGAACCAGGTCAGCAGAGCTGCTTTAGAGCCATAGAACCAGGTCAGCGTTCTCTGCTCTAGAGGCAGAGAACCAGGTCAGCAGAGCTGATTTAGAGGGAGAGAACCAGGTCAGCAGATCTGCTTTACAGCCATCGAACCAGGTCAGCAGAGCTGCTCTAGAGCCAGAGAACCAGGTCAGCAGAGCTGCTTTAGAGCCATAGAACCAGGTCAGCAGAGCTCCTTTAGAGCCAGAGAACCAGGTCAGGAGAGCTACTCTAGAGCCAAAGAACCATTTCAGCAGAGCTGCTCTATAGCCAGAGAACCAGGTCAGCTGAGCTGCTGTAGAGCCAGAGAACCAGGTCAGTAGAGATGCTTTCGAGCAAGAGAACCAGGTCAGCAGATCTGCTTTACATCCATCGAACCAGGTCAGCAGAGCTGCTCTAGAGCCAGAGATCCAGGTCAGCAGAGCTGCTTTAGAGCCAGAGAAACCGGTCATCAGAGCTGTTGTAGAGCCAGAGAACCAGGTCAGCAGAAGTGCTTTAGAGCCATAGAACCAAGTCAGCAGAGCTGCTTTAGAGCCAAGGGACCAGGTCAGCAGAGCTGCTCTAGAGCCAGAGAACCAGGTCAGCAGAAATGTTTAGAGCCATAGAACCAGGTCAGCAGAGCTGCTTTAGAGCCAGGGAATCTGGTCATCACAGTTGTTGTAGAGCCAGAGAACCAGGTCAGCAGAACTGCTTTAGAGCCATAGAACCAGGTCAGCAGAGCTGCTCTAGAGCCAGAGAACCAGGTCAGCAGAGCTGCTTTAGAGCCATAGAACCAGGTCAGCGTTCTCTGTTCTAGAGGCAGAGAACCAGGTCAGCAGAGCTGATTTAGAGGGAGAGAACCAGGTCAGCAGATCTGCTTTAGAGCCATCGAACCAGGTCAGCAGAGCTGCTCTAGAGCCAGAGAACCAGGTCAGCAGAGCTGCTTTAGAGCCATAGAACCAGGTCAGCAGAGCTCCTTTAGAGCCAGAGAACCAGGTCAACAGAGCTACTCTAGAGCCAAAGAACCATTTCAGCAGAGCTGCTCTATAGCCAGAGAACCAGGTCAGCTGAGCTGCTGTAGAGCCAGAGAACCAGGTCAGTAGAGATGCTTTGGAGCAAGAGAACCAGGTCAGCAGATCTGCTTTACAGCCATCGAACCAGGTCAGCAGAGCTGCTCTAGAGCCAGAGAACCAGGTCAGCAGAGCTGCTTTAGAGCCATAGAACCAGGTCAGCAGAGCTCCTTTAGAGCCAGAGAACCAGGTCAGGAGAGCTACTCTAGAGCCAAAGAACCATTTCAGCAGAGCTGCTCTATAGCCAGAGAACCAGGTCAGCTGAGCTGCTGTAGAGCCAGAGAACCAGGTGAGCTGAGCTGCTGTAGAGACATAGAAACCAGGTCAACAGAGCTGCTTTAGATGGAGAGAACCAGGTCAGCAGAACTGCTTTAGAGCCAGAGATCCAGGTCAGCAGAGCTGCTTTAGAGCCAGAGAAACCGGTCATCAGAGCTGTTGTAGAGCCAGAGAACCAGGTCAGCAGAAGTGCTTTAGAGCCATAGAACCAAGTCAGCAGAGCTGCTTTAGAGCCAAGGGACCAGGTCAGCAGAGCTGCTCTAGAGCCAGAGAACCAGGTCAGCAGAAATGTTTAGAGCCATAGAACCAGGTCAGCAGAGCTGCTTTAGAGCCAGGGAACCAGGTCAGCAGAGCTGCTTTAGAGCCATAGAACCAGGTCAGCGTTCTCTGCTCTAGAGGCAGAGAACCAGGTCAGCAGAGCTGATTTAGAGGGAGAGAACCAGGTCAGCAGATCTGCTTTACAGCCATCGAACCAGGTCAGCAGAGCTGCTCTAGAGCCAGAGAACCAGGTCAGCAGAGCTGCTTTAGAGCCATAGAACCAGGTCAGCAGAGCTCCTTTAGAGCCAGAGAACCAGGTCAGGAGAGCTGCTCTAGAGCCTAAGAACCAGGAGAGCAGAGCTGCTCTAGAGCCAGAGAACCAGGTCAGCCGACCTGCTCTAGAGCCTAAGAACCAGGTCAGCAGGGCTGCTCTACAGCCAGTTAACCAGGTCAGCAGAGCTGCTGCAGAGCCAGAGAAACCAGGTCAGTAGAGCTGATTTAGATCCAGAGAACCAGGTCAGCAAAGCTGCTTTAGAGCCAGAGAACCAGGTCAGCAGAGCTGCTTTAGAGCCAAGGGACCAGGTCAGCAGAGCTGCTTTAGACCCAAGGGACGAGGTCAGCAGAGCTGCTGTAGAGCCAGAGAAACCAGGTCAATAGAGCTGCTTTAGAGGGAGAGAACCAGGTCAGCAGAGCTGCTCTAGAGGGAGAGAACCAGATCAGCAGAGCTGCTTTAGAGACAGAGAACCCGGTCAACAGAGCTGCTCTAGAGCCAGAGAACCAGGTCAGCACAGCTGCTTTAGAGCCATAGAACCAGGTCAGCGTTCTCTGCTCTAGAGGCAGAGAACCAGGTCAGCAGAGCTGATTTAGAGGGAGAGAACCAGGTCAGCAGATCTGCTTTAGAGCCATCGAACCAGGTCAGCAGAGCTGCTCTAGAGCCAGAGAACCAGGTCAGGAGACCTACTCTAGAGCCAAAGAACCATTTCAGCAGAGCTGCTCTATAGCCAGAGAACCAGGTCAGCTGAGCTGCTGTAGAGCCAGAGAACCAGGTCAGCTGAGCTGCTGTAGAGCCATAGAAACCAGGTCAAAAGAGCTGCTTTAGATGGAGAGAACCAGGTCAGCAGAACTGCTTTAGAGCCAGAGATCCAGGTCAGCAGAGCTGCTTTAGAGCCAGAGAAACCGGTCATCAGAGCTGTTGTAGAGCCAGAGAACCAGGTCAGCAGAAGTGCTTTAGAGCCATAGAACCAAGTCAGCAGAGCTGCTTTAGAGCCAAGGGACCAGGTCAGCAGAGCTGCTCTAGAGCCAGAGAACCAGGTCAGCAGAAATGTTTAGAGCCATAGAACCAGGTCAGCAGAGCTGCTTTAGAGCCAGGGAATCTGGTCATCACAGTTGTTGTAGAGCCAGAGAACCAGGTCAGCAGAACTGCTTTAGAGCCATAGAACCAGGTCAGCAGAGCTGCTCTAGAGCCAGAGAACCAGGTCAGCAGAGCTGCTTTAGAGCCATAGAACCAGGTCAGCGTTCTCTGTTCTAGAGGCAGAGAACCAGGTCAGCAGAGCTGATTTAGAGGGAGAGAACCAGGTCAGCAGATCTGCTTTAGAGCCATCGAACCAGGTCAGCAGAGCTGCTCTAGAGCCAGAGAACCAGGTCAGCAGAGCTGCTTTAGAGCCATAGAACCAGGTCAGCAGAGCTCCTTTAGAGCCAGAGAACCAGGTCAACAGAGCTACTCTAGAGCCAAAGAACCATTTCAGCAGAGCTGCTCTATAGCCAGAGAACCAGGTCAGCTGAGCTGCTGTAGAGCCAGAGAACCAGGTCAGTAGAGATGCTTTGGAGCAAGAGAACCAGGTCAGCAGAGCTGCTTTATAGGGAGAGAACCAGGTCAGCAGAGCTGCTTTAGAGACAAGGGACCAGGTCAGCAGAGCTGCTTTAGAGCCAGAGAACCGGGTCAGCAGAGTTGCTTTAGAGCCATAGAACCAGGTCAGCAGAGCTGCTCTAGAGGCTGAGAACCAGGTCAGCAGAGCTGCTGTAGAACCAGAGAAACCAGGTCAACAGAGCTGCTTTAGATGGAGAGAACCAGGTCAGCAGAACTGCTTTAGAGCCAGAGATCCAGGTCAGCAGAGCTGCTTTAGAGCCAGAGAAACCGGTCATCAGATCTGTTGTAGAGCCAGAGAACCAGGTCAGCAGAAGTGCTTTAGAGCCATAGAACCAAGTCAGCAGAGCTGCTTTAGAGCCAAGGGACCAGGTCAGCAGAGCTGCTCTGGAGCCAGAGAACCAGGTCAGCAGAACTGCTTTAGAGCCATAGAACCAGGTCAGCAGAGCTGCTTTAGAGCCAGGGAACCCGGTCATCAGAGTTGTTGTAGAGCCAGAGAACCAGGTCAGCAGAACTGCTTTAGAGCCATAGAACCAGGTCAGCAGAGCTGCTTTAGAGCCTGAAAACCAGGTCAGGAGAGCTGCTGTAGAGTCAGCGAAACCAGGTCAGCAGAGCTGCTTTAGAAAGAGAGAACCAGGTCAGCAGAGCTGCTTTAGAGCCAGAGAACCAGGTCAGCAGAGCTGCTTTAGAGCCAGAGAACCAGGTCAGCAGAGCTGCTCTAGAGCCAGAGACCCAAGTCAGCAGAGTTGCTTTAGAGCCATAGAACCAGGGCAGCAGATCTGCTCTAGAGGCTGAGAACCAGGTCAGCAGAGCTGCTGTAGAGCCAGAGAAACCAGGTCAACAGAGCTGCTTTAGATGGAGAGAACCAGGTCAGCAGAACTGCTTTAGAGCCAGAGAACCAGGTCAGCAGAGTTGCTCTAGAGCCAGAGAACCATGTCAGCAGAGCAGCTTTAGAGCCATAGAACCAGGTCAGCAGTGCTGCTATAGAGGCACAGAACCAGCTCAGCAGAACTGCTTTAGAGCCAGAGAACCAGTTCAGCAGAGCTCTATAGAGGGAGAGAACCAGATCAGCAGAGCTGCTTTAGAGCCAGAGAACCAGGGCAGCAGGGCTACTCTAGAGCCAGAGAAACCAGGTCAGCAGAGCTGCTTTAGAGGGAGAGAACCACATCAGCCTAGCTGCTTTAGAGCCAGAGAACCCGGTCAGCAGAGCTGCTCTAGAGCCAGAGAACCAGGCCAGCAGAGCTGCTTTAAAGCCATAGAACCAGGTCAGCGTTCTCTGCTCTAGAGGCAGAGAACCAGGTCAGCAGAGCTGATTTAGAGGGAGAGAACCAGGTCAGCAGATCTGCTTTAGAGCCAGAGAACCAGGTCAACAGAGCTGCTCTAGAGCCAGAGAACCAGGTCAGCAGAGCTGCTTTAGAGCCATAGAACCAGGTCAGCAGAGCTCCTTTAGAGCCAGAGAACCAGGTCAGCAGAGCTGCTCTAGAGGGAGAGAACCAGATCAGCAGAGCTGCTTTAGAGACAGAGAACCCGGTCAGCAGAGCTGCTCTAGAGCCAGAGAACCAGGTCAACAGAGCTGCTTTAGAGCCATAGAACCAGGTCAGCGTTCTCTGCTCTAGAGGCAGAGAACCAGGTCAGCAGAGCTGATTTAGAGGGAGAGAACCAGGTCAGCAGATCTGCTTTACAGCCATCGAACCAGGTCAGCAGAGCTGCTCTAGAGCCAGAGAACCAGGTCAGCAGAGCTGCTTTAGAGCCATAGAACCAGGTCAGCAGAGCTCCTTTAGAGCCAGAGAACCAGGTCAGGAGAGCTACTCTAGAGCCAAAGAACCATTTCAGCAGAGCTGCTCTATAGCCAGAGAACCAGGTCAGCTGAGCTGCTGTAGAGCCAGAGAACCAGGTGAGCTGAGCTGCTGTAGAGACATAGAAACCAGGTCAACAGAGCTGCTTTAGATGGAGAGAACCAGGTCAGCAGAACTGCTTTAGAGCCAGAGATCCAGGTCAGCAGAGCTGCTTTAGAGCCAGAGAAACCGGTCATCAGAGCTGTTGTAGAGCCAGAGAACCAGGTCAGCAGAAGTGCTTTAGAGCCATAGAACCAAGTCAGCAGAGCTGCTTTAGAGCCAAGGGACCAGGTCAGCAGAGCTGCTCTAGAGCCAGAGAACCAGGTCAGCAGAAATGTTTAGAGCCATAGAACCAGGTCAGCAGAGCTGCTTTAGAGCCAGGGAACCAGGTCAGCAGAGCTGCTTTAGAGCCATAGAACCAGGTCAGCGTTCTCTGCTCTAGAGGCAGAGAACCAGGTCAGCAGAGCTGATTTAGAGGGAGAGAACCAGGTCAGCCGATCTGCTTTAGAGCCATCGAACCAGGTCAGCAGAGCTACTCTAGAGCCAAAAAACCATTTCAGCAGAGCTGCTCTAGAGCCAGAGAACCAGGTCAGCAGAAATGTTTAGAGCCATAGAACCAGGTCAGCTGAGCTGCTGTAGAGCCAGAGAACCAGGTCAGTAGAGATGCTTTGGAGCAAGAGAACCAGGTCAGCAGAGCTGCATTAGAGGGAGAGAACCAGGTCAGCAGAGCTGCTTTAGAGCCAAGGGACCAGGTCAGCAGAGCTGCTCTAGAGCCAGAGAACCGGGTCAGCAGAGCTGCTTTAGAGCCATAGAACCAGGTCAGCAGAGCTGCTCTAGAGGCTGAGAACCAGGTCTGCAGAGCTGCTGTAGAACCAGAGAAACCAAGTCAACAGAGCTGCTTTAGATGGAGAGAACCAGGTCAGCAGAACTGCTTTAGAGCCAGAGAACCAGGTCAGCAGAAGTGCTTTAGAGCCATAGAACCAAGTCAGCAGAGCTGCTTTAGAGCCAAGGGACCAGGTCAGCAGAGCTGCTCTAGAGCCAGAGAACCAGGTCAGCAGAACTGCTTTAGAGCCATAGAACCAGGTCAGCAGAGCTGCTTTAGAGCCAGGGAACCCGGTCATCAGAGTTGTTGTAGAGCCAGAGAACCAGGTCAGCAGAACTGCTTTAGAGCCATAGAACCAGGTCAGCAGAGCTGCTATAGAGCCTGAAAACCAGGTCAGGAGAGCTGCTGTAGAGTCAGAGAAACGAGGTCAGCAGAGCTGCTTTGGAAAGAGAGAACCAGGTCAGCAGAGCTGCTTTAGAGCCAGAGAACCAGGTCAGCAGAGCTGCTTTAGAGCCAGAGAACCAGGTCAGCAGAGCTGCTCTAGAGCCAGAGATCCAAGTCAGCAGAGCTGCTTTAGAGCCATAGAACCAGGGCAGCAGATCTGCTCTAGAGGCTGAGAACCAGGTCAGCAGAGCTGCTGTAGAGCCAGAGAAACCAGGTCAACAGAGCTGCTTTAGATGGAGAGAACCAGGTAAGCAGAACTGCTTTAGAGCCAGAGAACCAGGTCAGCAGAGTTGCTCTCGAGCCAGAGAACCATGTCAGCAGAGCAGCTTTAGAGCCATAGAACCAGGTCAGCAGAGCTGCTATAGAGGCACAGAACCAGCTCAGCAGAACTGCTTTAGAGCCAGAGAACCAGTTCAGCAGAGCTCTATAGAGGGAGAGAACCAGATCAGCAGAGCTGCTTTAGAGCCAGAGAACCAGGGCAGCAGGGCTACTCTAGAGCCAGAGAAACCAGGTCAGCAGAGCTGCTTTAGAGGGAGAGAACCACATCAGCCTAGCTGCTTTAGAGCCAGAGAACCCGGTCAGCAGAGCTGCTCTAGAGCCAGAGAACCAGGCCAGCAGAGCTGCTTTAAAGCCATAGAACCAGGTCAGCGTTCTCTGCTCTAGAGGCAAAGAACCAGGTCAGCAGAGCTGATTTAGAGGGAGAGAACCAGGTCAGCAGATCTGCTTTAGAGCCAGAGAACCAGGTCAACAGAGCTGCTCTAGAGCCAGAGAACCAGGTCAGCAGAGCTGCTTTAGAGCCATAGAACCAGGTCAGCAGAGCTCCTTTAGAGCCAGAGAACCAGGTCAGCAGAGCTGCTCTAGAGCCTAAGAACCAGTTCAGCAGAGCTGCTCTAGAGCCAGAGAACCAGGTCAGCTGAGCTGCTATAGAGCCAGAGAATCCAGGTCAGTAGAGCTGCTTTGGAGCGAGAGAACCAGGTCAGCAGAGCTGCTTTAGAGCCAGGGAATCAGGTCATCGGAGCTGTTGTAGAGCCAGAGAACCAGGTCAGCAGAGCTGCTCTAGAGGCAGAGAACCACGTCAGCAGAGCTGCTTTAGAGCCATAGAACCAGGTCAGCAGAGCTGCTTTAGAGCCAGAGAATCAGGTCATCAGAGCTGTTGTAGAGCCAGAGAACCAGGTCAGCAGAGCTGCTCTAGAGCCAGAGAACCAGGTCAGCAGAGCTGCTCTAGAGCCAGAGAACCAAGTCAGCAGAGCTGCTTTAGAGCCATAGAACCAGGTCAGCAGAGTTGCTTTAGTGCCAGAGACCCAGGTCAGCAGAGCTGCTCTAGAGCCAGAGAACCAAGTCAGCAGAGCAGTTTTAGAGCCCTAGAACCAGGTCAGCAGAGCTGCTCTAGAGCCTAAGAACCAGGAGAGCAGAGCTGCTCTAGAGCCAGAGAACCAGGTCAGCCGACCTGCTCTAGAGCCTAAGAACCAGGTCAGCAGAGCTGCTCTACAGCCAGAGAACCAGGTCAGCAGAGCTGCTGCAGAGCCAGAGAAACCAGGTCAGTAGAGCTGATTTAGAGCCAGAGAACCAGGTCAGCAAAGCTGCTTTAGAGCCAGAGAACCAGGTCAGCAGAGCTGCTTTAGAGCCAAGGGACCAGGTCAGCAGAGCTGCTTTAGACCCAAGGGACCAGGTCAGCAGAGCTGCTGTAGAGCCAGAGAAACCAGGCCAATAGAGCTGCTTTAGATGGAGAGAACCAGGTCAGCAGAGCTGCTCGAGAGGGAG
This sequence comes from Triturus cristatus, assembly GCF_964204655.1. Lineage (NCBI taxonomy): Eukaryota > Metazoa > Chordata > Amphibia > Caudata > Salamandridae > Triturus > Triturus cristatus. The sequence goes on from NC_140594.1 coordinate 736,136,116, forward strand.
AGAACCAGATCAGCAGAGCTGCTTTAGAGACAGAGAACCCGGTCAACAGAGCTGCTCTAGAGCCAGAGAACCAGGTCAGCACAGCTGCTTTAGAGCCATAGAACCAGGTCAGCGTTCTCTGCTCTAGAGGCAGAGAACCAGGTCAGCAGAGCTGATTTAGAGGGAGAGAACCAGGTCAGCAGATCTGCTTTAGAGCCATTGAACCAGGTCAGCAGAGCTGCTCTAGAGCCAGAGAACCAGGTCAGCAGAGCTGCTTTAGAGCCATAGAACCAGGTCAGCAGAGCTCCTTTAGAGCCGGAGAACCAGGTCAGGAGACCTACTCTAGAGCCAAAGAACCATTTCAGCAGAGCTGCTCTATAGCCAAAGAACCAGGTCAGCTGAGCTGCTGTAGAGCCAGAGAACCAGGTCAGCTGAGCTGCTGTAGAGCCATAGAAACCAGGTCAAAAGAGCTGCTTTAGATTGAGAGAACCAGGTCAGCAGAACTGCTTTAGAGCCAGAGATCCAGGTCAGCAGAGCTGCTTTAGAGCCAGAGAAACCGGTCATCAGAGCTGTTGTAGAGCCAGAGAACCAGGTCAGCAGAAGTGCTTTAGAGCCATAGAACCAAGTCAGCAGAGCTGCTTTAGAGCCAAGGGACCAGGTCAGCAGAGCTGCTCTAGAGCCAGAGAACCAGGTCAGCAGAAATGTTTAGAGCCATAGAACCAGGTCAGCAGAGCTGCTTTAGAGCCAGGGAATCTGGTCATCACAGTTGTTGTAGAGCCAGAGAACCAGGTCAGCAGAACTGCTTTAGAGCCATAGAACCAGGTCAGCAGAGCTGCTCTAGAGCCAGAGAACCAGGTCAGCAGAGCTGCTTTAGAGCCATAGAACCAGGTCAGCGTTCTCTGCTCTAGAGGCAGAGAACCAGGTCAGCAGAGCTGATTTAGAGGGAGAGAACCAGGTCAGCAGATCTGCTTTAGAGCCATCGAACCAGGTCAGCAGAGCTGCTCTAGAGCCAGAGAACCAGGTCAGCAGAGCTGCTTTAGAGCCATAGAACCAGGTCAGCAGAGCTCCTTTAGAGCCAGAGAACCAGGTCAACAGAGATACTCTAGAGCCAAAGAACCATTTCAGCAGAGCTGCTCTATAGCCAGAGAACCAGGTCAGCTGAGCTGCTGTAGAGCCAGAGAACCAGGTCAGTAGAGATGCTTTGGAGCAAGAGAACCAGGTCAGCAGAGCTGCTTTAGAGGGAGAGAACCAGGTCAGCAGAGCAGCTTTAGAGACAAGGGACCAGGTCAGCAGAGCTGCTCTAGAGCCAGAGAACCGGGTCAGCAGAGCTGCTTTAGAGCCATAGAACCAGGTCAGCAGAGCTGCTCTAGAGGCTGAGAACCAGGTCAGCAGAGCTGCTGTAGAACCAGAGAAACCAGGTCAACAGAGCTGCTTTAGATGGAGAGAACCAGGTCAGCAGAACTGCTTTAGAGCCAGAGACCCAGGTCAGCAGAGCTGCTTTAGAGCCAGAGAAACCGGTCATCAGATCTGTTGCAGAGCCAGAGAACCAGGTCAGCAGAAGTGCTTTAGAGCCATAGAACCAAGTCAGCAGAGCTGCTTTAGAGCCAAGGGACCAGGTCAGCAGAGCTGCTCTAGAGCCAGAGAACCAGTTCAGCAGAACTGCTTTAGAGCCATAGAACCAGGTCAGCAGAGCTGCTTTAGAGCCAGGGAACCCGGTCATCAGAGTTGTTGTAGAGCCAGAGAACCAGGTCAGCAGAACTGCTTTAGAGCCATAGAACCAGGTCAGCAGAGCTGCTTTAGAGCCTGAAAACCAGGTCAGGAGAGCTGCTGTAGAGTCAGAGAAACCAGGTCAGCAGAGCTGCTTTAGAAAGAGAGAACCAGGTCAGCAGAGCTGCTTTAGAGCCAGAGAACCAGGTCAGCAGAGCTGCTTTAGAGCCAGAGAACCAGGTCAGCAGAGCTGCTCTAGAGCCAGAGATCCAAGTCAGCAGAGCTGCTTTAGAGCCATAGAACCAGGGCAGCAGATCTGCTCTAGAGGCTGAGAACCAGGTCAGCAGAGCTGCTGTAGAGCCAGAGAAACCAGGTCAACAGAGCTGCTTTAGATGGATAGAACCAGGTCAGCAGAACTGCTTTAGAGCCAGAGAACCAGGTCAGCAGAGTTGCTCTAGAGCCAGAGAGCCATGTCAGCAGAGCAGCTTTAGAGCCATAGAACCAGGTCAGCAGAGCTGCTATAGAGGCACAGAACCAGCTCAGCAGAACTGCTTTAGAGCCAGAGAACCAGTTCAGCAGAGCTCTATAGAGGGAGAGAACCAGATCAGCAGAGCTGCTTTAGAGCCAGAGAACCAGGGCAGCAGGGCTACTCTAGAGCCAGAGAAACCAGGTCAGCAGAGCTGCTTTAGAGGGAGAGAACCACATCAACCTAGCTGCTTTAGAGCCAGTCGAACCCGGTCAGCAGAGCTGCTCTAGAGCCAGAGAACCAGGCCAGCAGAGCTGCTTTAAAGCCATAGAACCAGGTCAGCGTTCTCTGCTCTAGAGGCAGAGAACCAGGTCAGCAGAGCTGATTTAGAGGGAGAGAACCAGGTCAGCAGATCTGCTTTAGAGCCAGAGAACCAGGTCAACAGAGCTGCTCTAGAGCCAGAGAACCAGGTCAGCAGAGCTGCTTTAGAGCCATAGAACCAGGTCAGCAGAGCTCCTTTAGAGCCAGAGAACCAGGTCAGCAGAGCTGCTCTAGAGGGAGAGAACCAGATCAGCAGAGCTGCTTTAGAGACAGAGAACCCGGTCAGCAGAGCTGCTCTAGAGCCAGAGAACCAGGTCAGCAGAGCTGCTTTAGAGCCATAGAACCAGGTCAGCGTTCTCTGCTCTAGAGGCAGAGAACCAGGTCAGCAGAGCTGATTTAGAGGGAGAGAACCAGGTCAGCAGATCTGCTTTACAGCCATCGAACCAGGTCAGCAGAGCTGCTCTAGAGCCAGAGAACCAGGTCAGCAGAGCTGCTTTAGAGCCATAGAACCAGGTCAGCAGAGCTCCTTTAGAGCCAGAGAACCAGGTCAGGAGAGCTACTCTAGAGCCAAAGAACCATTTCAGCAGAGCTGCTCTATAGCCAGAGAACCAGGTCAGCTGAGCTGCTGTAGAGCCAGAGAACCAGGTGAGCTGAGCTGCTGTAGAGACATAGAAACCAGGTCAACAGAGCTGCTTTAGATGGAGAGAACCAGGTCAGCAGAACTGCTTTAGAGCCAGAGATCCAGGTCAGCAGAGCTGCTTTAGAGCCAGAGAAACCGGTCATCAGAGCTGTTGTAGAGCCAGAGAACCAGGTCAGCAGAAGTGCTTTAGAGCCATAGAACCAAGTCAGCAGAGCTGCTTTAGAGCCAAGGGACCAGGTCAGCAGAGCTGCTCTAGAGCCAGAGAACCAGGTCAGCAGAAATGTTTAGAGCCATAGAACCAGGTCAGCAGAGCTGCTTTAGAGCCAGGGAATCCGGTCATCACAGTTGTTGTAGAGCCAGAGAACCAGATCAGCAGAACTGCTTTAGAGCCATAGAACCAGGTCAGCAGAGCTGCTCTAGAGCCAGAGAACCAGGTCAGCAGAGCTGCTTTAGAGCCATAGAACCAGGTCAGCGTTCTCTGCTCTAGAGGCAGAGAACCAGGTCAGCAGAGCTGATTTAGAGGGAGAGAACCAGGTCAGCAGATCTGCTTTAGAGCCATCGAACCAGGTCAGCAGAGCTACTCTAGAGCCAAAGAACCATTTCAGCAGAGCTGCTCTATAGCCAGAGAACCAGGTCAGCTGAGCTGCTGTAGAGCCAGAGAACCAGGTCAGTAGAGATGCTTTGGAGCAAGAGAACCAGGTCAGCAGAGCTGCATTAGAGGGAGAGAACCAGGTCAGCAGAGCTGCTTTAGAGCCAAGGGACCAGGTCAGCAGAGCTGCTCTAGAGCCAGAGAACCGGGTCAGCAGAGCTGCTTTAGAGCCATAGAACCAGGTCAGCAGAGCTGCTCTAGAGGCTGAGAACCAGGTCAGCAGAGCTGCTGTAGAACCAGAGAAACCAGGTCAACAGAGCTGCTTTAGATGGAGAGAACCAGGTCAGCAGAACTGCTTTAGAGCCAGAGAACCAGGTCAGCAGAAGTGCTTTAGAGCCATAGAACCAAGTCAGCAGAGCTGCTTTAGAGCCAAGGGACCAGGTCAGCAGAGCTGCTCTAGAGCCAGAGAACCAGGTCAGCAGAACTGCTTTAGAGCCATAGAACCAGGTCAGCAGAGCTGCTTTAGAGCCAGGGAACCCGGTCATCAGAGTTGTTGTAGAGCCAGAGAACCAGGTCAGCTGAACTGCTTTAGAGCCATAGAACCAGGTCAGCAGAGCTGCTTTAGAGCCTGAAAACCAGGTCAGGAGAGCTGCTGTAGAGTCAGAGAAACCAAGTCAGCAGAGCTGCTTTAGAAAGAGAGAACCAGGTCAGCAGAGCTGCTTTAGAGCCAGAGAACCAGGTCAGCAGAGTTGCTCTAGAGCCAGAGAACCATGTCAGCAGAACAGCTTTAGAGCCATAGAACCAGGTCAGCAGAGCTGCTATAGAGGCACAGAACCAGCTCAGCAGAACTGCTTTAGAGCCAGAGAACCAGTTCAGCAGAGCTCTATAGAGGGAGAGAACCAGATCAGCAGAGCTGCTTTAGAGCCAGAGAACCAGGGCAGCAGGGCTACTCTAGAGCCAGAGAAACCAGGTCAGCAGAGCTGCTTTAGAGGGAGAGAACCACATCAGCCTAGCTGCTTTAGAGCCAGAGAACCCGGTCAGCAGAGCTGCTCTAGAGCCAGAGAACCAGGCCAGCAGAGCTGCTTTAAAGCCATAGAACCAGGTCAGCGTTCTCTGCTCTAGAGGCAGAGAACCAGGTCAGCAGAGCTGATTTAGAGGGAGAGAACCAGGTCAGCAGATCTGCTTTAGAGCCAGAGAACCAGGTCAACAGAGCTGCTCTAGAGCCAGAGACCCAGGTCAGCAGAGCTGCTTTAGAGCCATAGAACCAGGTCAGCAGAGCTCCTTGAGAGCCAGAGAACCAGGTCAGCAGAGCTGCTCTAGAGCCTAAGAACCAGTTCAGCAGAGCTGCTCTAGAGCCAGAGAACCAGGTCAGCTGAGCTGCTATAGAGCCAGAGAATCCAGGTCAGTAGAGCTGCTTTGGAGCGAGAGAACCAGGTCAGCAGAGCTGCTTTAGAGCCAGGGAATCAGGTCATCGGAGCTGTTGTAGAGCCAGAGAACCAGGTCAGCAGAGCTGCTCTAGAGGCAGAGAACTACGTCAGCGGAGCTGCTCTAGAGCCAAGGGACCAGGTCAGCAAAGCTGCTCTAGAGCCATAGAACCAGGTCAGCAGAGCTGCTTTAGAGCCAGAGAATCAGGTCATCAGAGCTGTTGTAGAGCCAGAGAACCAGGTCAGCAGAGCTGCTCTAGAGCCCGAGAACCAGGTCAGCAGAGCTGCTCTAGAGCCAGAGAACCAAGTCAGCAGAGCTGCTTTAGAGCCATAGAACCAGGTCAGCAGAGTTGCTTTAGTGCCAGAGACCCAGGTCAGCAGAGCTGCTCTAGAGCCAGAGAACCAAGTCAGCAGAGTTGCTCTAGAGCCTAAGAACCAGGAGAGCAGAGCTGCTCTAGAGCCAGAGAACCAGGTCAGCCGACCTGCTCTAGAGCCTAAGAACCAGGTCAGCAGAGCTGCTCTACAGCCAGAGAACCAGGTCAGCTGAGCTGCTATAGAGCCAGAGAATCCAGGTCAGTAGAGCTGCTTTGGAGCGAGAGAACCAGGTCAGCAGAGCTGCTTTAGAGCCAGGGAATCAGGTCATCGGAGCTGTTGTAGAGCCAGAGAACCAGGTCAGCAGAGCTGCTCTAGAGGCAGAGAACTACGTCAGCGGAGCTGCTCTAGAGCCAAGGGACCAGGTCAGCAAAGCTGCTCTAGAGCCATAGAACCAGGTCAGCAGAGCTGCTTTAGAGCCAGAGAATCAGGTCATCAGAGCTGTTGTAGAGCCAGAGAACCAGGTCAGCAGAGCTGCTCTAGAGCCCGAGAACCAGGTCAGCAGAGCTGCTCTAGAGCCAGAGAACCAAGTCAGCAGAGCTGCTTTAGAGCCATAGAACCAGGTCAGCAGAGTTGCTTTAGTGCCAGAGACCCAGGTCAGCAGAGCTGCTCTAGAGCCAGAGAACCAAGTCAGCAGAGTTGCTCTAGAGCCTAAGAACCAGGAGAGCAGAGCTGCTCTAGAGCCAGAGAACCAGGTCAGCCGACCTGCTCTAGAGCCTAAGAACCAGGTCAGCAGAGCTGCTCTACAGCCAGAGAACCAGGTCAGCAGAGCTGCTGCAGAGCCAGAGAAACCAGGTCAGTAGAGCTGATTTAGAGCCAGAGAACCAGGTCAGCAAAGCTGCTTTAGAGCCAGAGAACCAGGTCAGCAGAGCTGCTTTAGACCCAAGGGACCAGGTCAGCAGAGCTGCTGTAGAGCCAGAGAAACCAGGTCAATAGAGCTGCTTTAGAGGGAGAGAACCAGGTCAGCAGAGCTGCTCTAGAGGGAGAGAACCAGATCAGCAGAGCTGCTTTAGAGACAGAGAACCCGGTCAACAGAGCTGCTCTAGAGCCAGAGAACCAGGTCAGCACAGCTGCTTTAGAGCCATAGAACCAGGTCAGCGTTCTCTGCTCTAGAGGCAGAGAACCAGGTCAGCAGAGCTGATTTAGAGGGAGAGAACCAGGTCAGCAGATCTGCTTTAGAGCCATCGAACCAGGTCAGCAGAGCTGCTCTAGAGCCAGAGAACCAGGTCAGCAGAGCTGCTTTAGAGCCATAGAACCAGGTCAGCAGAGCTCCTTTAGAGCCAGAGAACCAGGTCAGGAGAGCTGCTGTAGAGCCAGAGAACCAGGTCAGCTGAGCTGCTGTAGAGCCATAGAAACCAGGTCAACAGAGCTGCTTTAGATGGAGAGAACCAGGTCAGCAGAACTGCTTTAGAGCCAGAGATCCAGGTCAGCAGAGCTGCTTTAGAGCCAGAGAAACCGGTCATCAGAGCTGTTGTAGAGCCAGAGAACCAGGTCAGCAGAAGTGCTTTAGAGTCATAGAACCAAGTCAGCAGAGCTGCTTTAGAGCCAAGGGACCAGGTCAGCAGAGCTGCTCTAGAGCCAGAGAACCAGGTCAGCAGAAATGTTTAGAGCCATAGAACCAGGTCAGCAGAGCTGCTTTAGAGCCAGGGAATCTGGTCATCACAGTTGTTGTAGAGCCAGAGAACCAGGTCAGCAGAACTGCTTTAGAGCCATAGAACCAGGTCAGCAGAGCTGCTCTAGAGCCAGAGAACCAGGTCAGCAGATCTGCTTTAGAGCCATAGAACCAGGTAAGCGTTCTCTGCTCTCGAGGCAGAGAACCAGGTCAGCAGAGCTGATTTAGAGGGAGAGAACCAGGTCAGCAGATCTGCTTTAGAGCCATCGAACCAGGTCAGCAGAGCTGCTCTAGAGCCAGAGAACCAGGTCAGCAGAGCTGCTTTAGAGCCATAGAACCAGGTCAGCAGAGCTCCTTTAGAGCCAGAGAACCAGGTCAACAGAGCTACTCTAGAGCCAAAGAACCATTTCAGCAGAGCTGCTCTATAGCCAGAGAACCAGGTCAGCTGAGCTGCTGTAGAGCCAGAGAACCAGGTCAGTAGAGATGCTTTGGAGCAAGAGAACCAGGTCAGCAGAGCTGCTTTAGAGGGAGAGAACCAGGTCAGCAGAGCTGCTTTAGAGACAAGGGACCAAGTCAGCAGAGCTGCTCTAGAGCCAGAGAACCGGGTCAGCAGAGCTGCTTTAGAGCCATAGAACCAGGTCATCAGAGCTGCTGTAGAGGCTGAGAACCAGGTCAGCAGAGCTGCTGTAGAACCAGAGAAACCAGGTCAACAGAGCTGCTTTAGATGGAGAGAACCAGGTCAGCAGAACTGCTTTAGAGCCAGAGATCCAGGTCAGCAGAGCTGCTTTAGAGCCAGAGAAACTGGTCATCAGATCTGTTGTAGAGCCAGAGAACCAGGTCAGCAGAAGTGCTTTAGAGCCATAGAACCAAGTCAGCAGACCTGCTTTAGAGCCAAGGGACCAGGTCAGCAGAGCTGCTCTAGAGCCAGAGAACCAGGTCAGCAGAACTGCTTTAGAGCCATAGAACCAGGTCAGCAGAGCTGCTTTAGAGCCAGGGAACCCGGTCATCAGAGTTGTTGTAGAGCCAGAGAACCAGGTCAGCAGAGTCAGCAGAGCTGCTTTAAAGCCTGAAAACAAGGTCAGGAGAGCTGCTGTAGAGTCAGAGAAACCAGGTCAGCAGAGCTGCTTTAGATGGAGAGAACCAGGTCAGCAGAACTGCTTTAGAGCCAGAGATCCAGGTCAGCAGAGCTGCTTTAGAGCCAGAGAAACCGGTCATCAGAGCTGTTGTAGAGCCAGAGAACCAGGTCAGCAGAAGTGCTTTAGAGCCATAGAACCAAGTCAGCAGAGCTGCTTTAGAGCCAAGGGACCAGGTCAGCAGAGCTGCTCTAGAGCCAGAGAACCAGGTCAGCAGAAATGTTTAGAGCCATAGAACCAGGTCAGCAGAGCTGCTTTAGAGCCAGGGAATCCGGTCATCACAGTTGTTGTAGAGCCAGAGAACCAGATCAGCAGAACTGCTTTAGAGCCATAGAACCAGGTCAGCAGAGCTGCTCTAGAGCCAGAGAACCAGGTCAGCAGAGCTGCTTTAGAGCCATAGAACCAGGTCAGCGTTCTCTGCTCTAGAGGCAGAGAACCAGGTCAGCAGAGCTGATTTAGAGGGAGAGAACCAGGTCAGCAGATCTGCTTTAGAGCCATCGAACCAGGTCAGCAGAGCTACTCTAGAGCCAAAGAACCATTTCAGCAGAGCTGCTCTATAGCCAGAGAACCAGGTCAGCTGAGCTGCTGTAGAGCCAGAGAACCAGGTCAGTAGAGATGCTTTGGAGCAAGAGAACCAGGTCAGCAGAGCTGCATTAGAGGGAGAGAACCAGGTCAGCAGAGCTGCTTTAGAGCCAAGGGACCAGGTCAGCAGAGCTGCTCTAGAGCCAGAGAACCGGGTCAGCAGAGCTGCTTTAGAGCCATAGAACCAGGTCAGCAGAGCTGCTCTAGAGGCTGAGAACCAGGTCAGCAGAGCTGCTGTAGAACCAGAGAAACCAGGTCAACAGAGCTGCTTTAGATGGAGAGAACCAGGTCAGCAGAACTGCTTTAGAGCCAGAGAACCAGGTCAGCAGAAGTGCTTTAGAGCCATAGAACCAAGTCAGCAGAGCTGCTTTAGAGCCAAGGGACCAGGTCAGCAGAGCTGCTCTAGAGCCAGAGAACCAGGTCAGCAGAACTGCTTTAGAGCCATAGAACCAGGTCAGCAGAGCTGCTTTAGAGCCATAGAACCAGGTCAGCAGAGCTCCTTTAGAGCCAGAGAACCAGGTCAACAGAGCTACTCTAGAGCCAAAGAACCATTTCAGCAGAGCTGCTCTATAGCCAGAGAACCAGGTCAGCTGAGCTGCTGTAGAGCCAGAGAACCAGGTCAGTAGAGATGCTTTGGAGCAAGAGAACCAGGTCAGCAGAGCTGCTTTAGAGGGAGAGAACCAGGTCAGCAGAGTTGCTCTAGAGCCAGAGAACCATGTCAGCAGAACAGCTTTAGAGCCATAGAACCAGGTCAGCAGAGCTGCTATAGAGGCACAGAACCAGCTCAGCAGAACTGCTTTAGAGCCAGAGAACCAGTTCAGCAGAGCTCTATAGAGGGAGAGAACCAGATCAGCAGAGCTGCTTTAGAGCCAGAGAACCAGGGCAGCAGGGCTACTCTAGAGCCAGAGAAACCAGGTCAGCAGAGCTGCTTTAGAGGGAGAGAACCACATCAGCCTAGCTGCTTTAGAGCCAGAGAACCCGGTCAGCAGAGCTGCTCTAGAGCCAGAGAACCAGGCCAGCAGAGCTGCTTTAAAGCCATAGAACCAGGTCAGCGTTCTCTGCTCTAGAGGCAGAGAACCAGGTCAGCAGAGCTGATTTAGAGGGAGAGAACCAGGTCAGCAGATCTGCTTTAGAGCCAGAGAACCAGGTCAACAGAGCTGCTCTAGAGCCAGAGACCCAGGTCAGCAGAGCTGCTTTAGAGCCATAGAACCAGGTCAGCAGAGCTCCTTTAGAGCCAGAGAACCAGGTCAGCAGAGCTGCTCTAGAGCCTAAGAACCAGTTCAGCAGAGCTGCTCTAGAGCCAGAGAACCAGGTCAGCTGAGCTGCTATAGAGCCAGAGAATCCAGGTCAGTAGAGCTGCTTTGGAGCGAGAGAACCAGGTCAGCAGAGCTGCTTTAGAGCCAGGGAATCAGGTCATCGGAGCTGTTGTAGAGCCAGAGAACCAGGTCAGCAGAGCTGCTCTAGAGGCAGAGAACCACGTCAGCGGAGCTGCTCTAGAGCCAAGGGACCAGGTCAGCAAAGCTGCTCTAGAGCCATAGAACCAGGTCAGCAGAGCTGCTTTAGAGCCAGAGAATCAGGTCATCAGAGCTGTTGTAGAGCCAGAGAACCAGGTCAGCAGAGCTGCTCTAGAGCCCGAGAACCAGGTCAGCAGAGCTGCTCTAGAGCCAGAGAACCAAGTCAGCAGAGCTGCTTTAGAGCCATAGAACCAGTTCAGCAGAGTTGCTTTAGTGCCAGAGACCCAGGTCAGCAGAGCTGCTCTAGAGCCAGAGAACCAAGTCAGCAGAGTTGCTCTAGAGCCTAAGAACCAGGAGAGCAGAGCTGCTCTAGAGCCAGAGAACCAGGTCAGCCGACCTGCTCTAGAGCCTAAGAACCAGGTCAGCAGAGCTGCTCTACAGCCAGAGAACCAGGTCAGCAGAGCTGCTGCAGAGCCAGAGAAACCAGGTCAGTAGAGCTGATTTAGAGCCAGAGAACCAGGTCAGCAAAGCTGCTTTAGAGCCAGAGAACCAGGTCAGCAGAGCTGCTTTAGACCCAAGGGACCAGGTCAGCAGAGCTGCTGTAGAGCCAGAGAAACCAGGTCAATAGAGCTGCTTTAGAGGGAGAGAACCAGGTCAGCAGAGCTGCTCTAGAGGGAGAGAACCAGATCAGCAGAGCTGCTTTAGAGACAGAGAACCCGGTCAACAGAGCTGCTCTAGAGCCAGAGAACCAGGTCAGCACAGCTGCTTTAGAGCCATAGAACCAAGTCAGCGTTCTCTGCTCTAGAGGCAGAGAACCAGGTCAGCAGAGCTGATTTAGAGGGAGAGAACCAGGTCAGCAGATCTGCTTTAGAGCCATCGAACCAGGTCAGCAGAGCTGCTCTAGAGCCAGAGAACCAGGTCAGCAGAGCTGCTTTAGAGCCATAGAACCAGGTCAGCAGAGCTCCTTTAGAGCCAGAGAACCAGGTCAGGAGAGCTGCTGTAGAGCCAGAGAACCAGGTCAGCTGAGCTGCTGTAGAGCCATAGAAACCAGGTCAACAGAGCTGCTTTAGATGGAGAGAACCAGGTCAGCAGAACTGCTTTAGAGCCAGAGATCCAGGTCAGCAGAGCTGCTTTAGAGCCAGAGAAACCGGTCATCAGAGCTGTTGTAGAGCCAGAGAACCAGGTCAGCAGAAGTGCTTTAGAGTCATAGAACCAAGTCAGCAGAGCTGCTTTAGAGCCAAGGGACCAGGTCAGCAGAGCTGCTCTAGAGCCAGAGAACCAGGTCAGCAGAAATGTTTAGAGCCATAGAACCAGGTCAGCAGAGCTGCTTTAGAGCCAGGGAATCTGGTCATCACAGTTGTTGTAGAGCCAGAGAACCAGGTCAGCAGAACTGCTTTAGAGCCATAGAACCAGGTCAGCAGAGCTGCTCTAGAGCCAGAGAACCAGGTCAGCAGATCTGCTTTAGAGCCATAGAACCAGGTAAGCGTTCTCTGCTCTCGAGGCAGAGAACCAGGTCAGCAGAGCTGATTTAGAGGGAGAGAACCAGGTCAGCAGATCTGCTTTAGAGCCATCGAACCAGGTCAGCAGAGCTGCTCTAGAGCCAGAGAACCAGGTCAGCAGAGCTGCTTTAGAGCCATAGAACCAGGTCAGCAGAGCTCCTTTAGAGCCAGAGAACCAGGTCAACAGAGCTACTCTAGAGCCAAAGAACCATTTCAGCAGAGCTGCTCTATAGCCAGAGAACCAGGTCAGCTGAGCTGCTGTAGAGCCAGAGAACCAGGTCAGTAGAGATGCTTTGGAGCAAGAGAACCAGGTCAGCAGAGCTGCTTTAGAGGGAGAGAACCAGGTCAGCAGAGCTGCTTTAGAGACAAGGGACCAGGTCAGCAGAGCTGCTCTAGAGCCAGAGAACCGGGTCAGCAGAGCTGCTTTAGAGCCATAGAACCAGGTCAGCAGAGCTGCTGTAGAGGCTGAGAACCAGGTCAGCAGAGCTGCTGTAGAACCAGAGAAACCAGGTCAACAGAGCTGCTTTAGATGGAGAGAACCAGGTCAGCAGAACTGCTTTAGAGCCAGAGATCCAGGTCAGCAGAGCTGCTTTAGAGCCAGAGAAACTGGTCATCAGATCTGTTGTAGAGCCAGAGAACCAGGTCAGCAGAAGTGCTTTAGAGCCATAGAACCAAGTCAGCAGACCTGCTTTAGAGCCAAGGGACCAGGTCAGCAGAGCTGCTCTAGAGCCAGAGAACCAGGTCAGCAGAACTGCTTTAGAGCCATAGAACCAGGTCAGCAGAGCTGCTTTAGAGCCAGGGAACCCGGTCATCAGAGTTGTTGTAGAGCCAGAGAACCAGGTCAGCAGAGTCAGCAGAGCTGCTTTAAAGCCTGAAAACAAGGTCAGGAGAGCTGCTGTAGAGTCAGAGAAACCAGGTCAGCAGAGCTGCTTTAGAAAGAGAGAACCAGGTCAACAGAGCTGCTTTAGAGCCAGAGAACCAGGTCAGCAGAGCTGCTTTAGAGCCAGAGAACCAGGTCAGCAGAGCTGCTCTAGAGCCAGAGATCCAAGTCAGCAGAGCTGCTTTAGAGCCATAGAACCAGGGCAGCAGATCTGCTCTAGAGGCTGAGAACCAGGTCAGCAGAGCTGCTGTAGAGCCAGAGAAACCAGGTCATTAGAGCTGCTTTAGATGGAGAGAACCAGGTCAGCAGAACTGCTTTAGAGCCAGAGAACCAGGTCAGCAGAGTTGCTCTAGAGCCAGAGAACCATGTCAGCAGAGCAGCTTTAGAGCCATAGAACCAGGTCAGCAGAGCTGCTATAGAGGCACAGAACCAGCTCAGCAGAACTGCTTTAGAGCCAGAGAACAAATTCAGCAGAGCTCTATAGAGGGAGAGAACCAGATCAGCAGAGCTGCTTTAGAGCCAGAGAACCAGGGCAGCAGGGCTACTCTAGAGCCAGAGAAACCAGGTCAGCAGAGCTGCTTTAGAGGGAGAGAACCACATCAGCCTAGCTGCTTTAGAGCCAGAGAACCCGGTCAGCAGAGCTGCTCTAGAGCCAGAGAACCAGGTCAGCGTTCTCTGCTCTAGAGGCAGAGAACCAGGTCAGCAGAGCTGATTTAGAGCCAGAGAACCAGGTCAGCAGAGCTGCTCTAGAGCCTAAGAACCAGTTCAGCAGAGCTGCTCTAGAGCCAGAGAACCAGGTCAGCTGAGCTGCTATAGAGCCAGAGAATCCAGGTCAGTAGAGCTGCTTTGGAGCGAGGGAACCATGCCAGCAGAGCTGCTTTAGAGGGAGAGAACCAGGTCAGCAGAGCTGCTTTAGAGCCAAGGGACCAGGTCAGCAGAGCTGCTCTAGAGCCAGAGAACCAGGTCAGCATAACTGCTTTAGAGCCATAGAACCAGGTCAGCAGAGCTGCTTTAGAGCCAGGGAATCAGGTCATCGGAGCTGTTGTAGAGCCAGAGAACCAGGTCAGCAGAGCTGCTCTAGAGGCAGAGAACCATGTCAGCGGAGCTGCTTTAGAGCCAAGGGACCAGGTCAGCAAAGCTGCTCTAGAGCCATAGAACCAGATCAGCAGAGCTGCTTTAGAGCCAGAGAATCAGGTCATCAGAGCTGTTGTAGAGCCAGAGAACCAGGTCAGCGGAGCTGCTCTAGAGCCAGAGAACCAGGTCAGCAGAGCTGCTTTAGAGCCATAGAACCAGGTCAGCAGAGTTGCTTTAGTGCCAGAGACCCAGGTCAGCAGAGCTGCTCTAGAGCCAGAGAACCAAGTCAGCAGAGCAGTTTTAGAGCCCTTGAACCAGGTCAGCAGAGCTGCTCTAGAGCCTAAGAACCAGGAGAGCAGAGCTGCTCTAGAACCAGAGAACCAGGTCAGCCGACCTGCTCTAGAGCCTAAGAACCAGGTCAGCAGAGCTGCTCTACAGCCAGAGAACCAGGTCAGCAGAGCTGCTGCAGAGCCAGAGAAACCAGGTCAGTAGAGCTGATTTAGAGCCAGAGGACCAGGTCAGCAAAGCTGCTTTAGAGCCAGAGAACCAGGTCAGCAGAGCTGCTTTAGAGCCAAGGAACCAGGTCAGCAGAGCTGCTTTAGACCCAAGGGACCAGGTCAGCAGAGCTGCTGTAGAGCCAGAGAAACCAGGTCAATAGAGCTGCTTTAGAGGGAGAGAACCAGGTCTGCAGAGCTGCTCTAGAGGGAGAGAACCAGATCAGCAGAGCTGCTTTAGAGACAGAGAACCCGGTCAACAGAGCTGCTCTAGAGCCAGAGAACCAGGTCAGCAGAGCTGCTTTAGAGCCATAGAACCAGGTCAGCGTTCTCTGCTCTAGAGGCAGAGAACCAGGTCAGCAGAGCTGATTTAGAGGGAGAGAACCAGGTCAGCAGATCTGTTTTAGAGCCATCGAACCAGGTCAGCAGAGCTGCTCTAGAGCCAGAGAACCAGGTCAGCAGAGCTGCTTTAGAGCCATAGAACCAGGTCAGCAGAGCTCCTTTAGAGTCAGAGAACCAGGTCAGGAGAGCTACTCTAGGGCCAAAGAACCATTTCAGCAGAGCTGCTCTATAGCCAGAGAACCAGGTCAGCTGAGCTGCTGTAGAGCCAGAGAACCAGGTCAGCTGAGCTGCTGTAGAGCCATAGAAACCAGGTCAACAGAGCTGCTTTAGATGGAGAGAACCAGGTCAGCAGAACTGCTTTAGAGCCAGAGATCCAGGTCAGCAGAGCTGCTTTAGAGCCAGAGAAACCGGTCATCAGAGCTGTTGTAGAGCCAGAGAACCAGGTCAGCAGAAGTGCTTTAGAGCCATAGAACCAAGTCAGCAGAGCTGCTTTAGAGCCAAGGGACCAGGTCAGCAGAGCTGCTCTAGAGCCAGAGAACCAGGTCAGCAGAAATGTTTAAAGCCATAGAACCAGGTCAGCAGAGCTGCTTTAGAGCCAGGGAATCTGGTCATCACAGTTGTTGTAGAGCCAGAGAACCAGGTCAGCAGAACTGCTTTAGAGCCATAGAACCAGGTCAGCAGAGCTGCTCTAGAGCCAGAGAACCAGGTCAGCAGAGCTGCTTTAGAGCCATAGAACCAGGTCAGCGTTCTCTGCTCTAGAGGCAGAGAACCAGGTCAGCAGAGCTGATTTAGAGGGAGAGAACCAGGTCAGCAGATCTGCTTTACAGCCATCGAACCAGGTCAGCAGAGCTGCTCTAGAGCCAGAGAACAAGGTCAGCAGAGCTGCTTTAGAGCCATAGAACCAGGTCAGCAGAGCTCCTTTAGAGCCAGAGAACCAGGTCAGGAGAGCTACTCTAGAGCCAAAGAACCATTTCAGCAGAGCTGCTCTATAGCCAGAGAACCAGGTCAGCTGAGCTGCTGTAGAGCCAGAGAACCAGGTGAGCTGAGCTGCTGTAGAGACATAGAAACCAGGTCAACAGAGCTGCTTTAGATGGAGAGAACCAGGTCAGCAGAACTGCTCTAGAGCCAGAGAACCAGGTCAGCAGAGCTGCTTTAGAGCCATAGAACCAGGTCAGCAGAGCTCCTTTAGAGCCAAGGGACCAGGTCAGCAGAGCTGCTCTAGAGCCAGAGAACCAGGTCAGCAGAAATGTTTAAAGCCATAGAACCAGGTCAGCAGAGCTGCTTTAGAGCCAGGGAATCTGGTCATCACAGTTGTTGTAGAGCCAGAGAACCAGGTCAGCAGAACTGCTTTAGAGCCATAGAACCAGGTCAGCAGAGCTGCTCTAGAGCCAGAGAACCAGGTCAGCAGAGCTGCTTTAGAGCCATAGAACCAGGTCAGCGTTCTCTGCTCTAGAGGCAGAGAACCAGGTCAGCAGAGCTGATTTAGAGGGAGAGAACCAGGTCAGCAGATCTGCTTTACAGCCATCGAACCAGGTCAGCAGAGCTGCTCTAGAGCCAGAGAACAAGGTCAGCAGAGCTGCTTTAGAGCCATAGAACCAGGTCAGCAGAGCTCCTTTAGAGCCAGAGAACCAGGTCAGGAGAGCTACTCTAGAGCCAAAGAACCATTTCAGCAGAGCTGCTCTATAGCCAGAGAACCAGGTCAGCTGAGCTGCTGTAGAGCCAGAGAACCAGGTGAGCTGAGCTGCTGTAGAGACATAGAAACCAGGTCAACAGAGCTGCTTTAGATGGAGAGAACCAGGTCAGCAGAACTGCTCTAGAGCCAGAGAACCAGGTCAGCAGAGCTGCTTTAGAGCCATAGAACCAGGTCAGCAGAGCTCCTTTAGAGCCAGAGAACCAGGTCAACAGAGCTACTCTAGAGCCAAAGAACCATTTCAGCAGAGCTGCTCTATAGCCAGAGAACCAGGTCAGCTGAGCTGCTGTAGAGCCGGAGAACCAGGTCAGTAGAGATGCTTTGGAGCAAGAGAACCAGGTCAGCAGAGCTGCTTTAGAGGGAGAGAACCAGGTCAGCAGAGCTGCTTTAGAGACAAGGGACCAGGTCAGCAGAGCTGCTCTAGAGCCAGAGAACCGGGTCAGCAGAGCTGCTTTAGAGCCATAGAACCAGGTCAGCAGAGCTGCTCTAGAGGCTGAGAACCAGGTCAGCAGAGCTGCTGTAGAACCAGAGAAACCAGGTCAACAGAGCTGCTTTAGATGGAGAGAACCAGGTCAGCAGAACTGCTTTAGAGCCAGAGATCCAGGTCAGCAGAGCTGCTTTAGAGCCAGAGAAACCGGTCATCAGATCTGTTGTAGAGCCAGAGAACCAGGTCAGCAGAAGTGCTTTAGAGCCATAGAACCAAGTCAGCAGAGCTGCTTTAGAGCCAAGGGACCAGGTCAGCAGAGCTGCTCTAGAGCCAGAGAACCAGGTCAGCAGAACTGCTTTAGAGCCATAGAACCAGGTCAGCAGAGCTGCTTTAGAGCCAGGGAACCCGGTCATCAGAGTTGTTGTAGAGCAAGAGAACCAGGTCAGCAGAACTGCTTTAGAGCCATAGAACCAGGTCAGCAGAGCTGCTTTAGAGCCAGAAAACCAGGTCAGCAGAACTGCTTTAGAGTCAGAGAAACCAGGTCAGCAGAGCTGCTTTAGAAAGAGAGAACCAGGTCAGCAGAGCTGCTTTAGAGCCAGAGAACCAGGTCAGCAGAGCTGCTTTAGAGCCAGAGAACCAGGTCAGCAGAGCTGCTCTAGAGCCAGAGATCCAAGTCAGCAGAGCTGCTTGAGAGCCATAGAACCAGGTCAGCAGAGCTGCTCTAGAGGCTGAGAACCAGGTCAGCAGAGCTGCTGTAGAGCCAGAAAATACAGGTCAACAGAGCTGCTTTAGATGGAGAGAACCAGGTCAGCAGAACTGCTTTAGAGCCAGAGAACCAGGTCAGCAGAGTTGCTCTAGAGCCAGAGAACCATGTCAGCAGAGCAGCTTTAGAGCCATAGAACCAGGTCAGCAGAGCTGCTATAGAGGCACAGAACCAGCTCAGCAGAACTGCTTTAGAGCCAGAGAACCAGTTCAGCAGAGCTCTATAGAGGGAGAGAACCAGATCAGCAGAGCTGCTTTAGAGCCAGAGAACCAGGGCAGCAGGGCTACTCTAGAGCCAGAGAAACCAGGTCAGCAGAGCTGCTTTAGAGGGAGAGAACCACATCAGCCTAGCTGCTTTAGAGCCAGAGAACCCGGTCAGCAGAGCTGCTCTAGAGCCAGAGAACCAGGCCAGCAGAGCTGCTTTAAAGCCATAGAACCAGGTCAGCGTTCTCTGCTCTAGAGGCAGAGAACCAGGTCAGCAGAGCTGATTTAGAGGGAGAGAACCAGGTCAGCAGATCTGCTTTAGAGCCAGAGAACCAGGTCAACAGAGCTGCTCTAGAGCCAGAGAACCAGGTCAGCAGAGCTGCTTTAGAGCCATAGAACCAGGTCAGCAGAGCTCCTTTAGAGCCAGAGAACCAGGTCAGCAGAGCTGCTCTAGAGCCTAAGAACCAGTTCAGCAGAGCTGCTCTAGAGCCAGAGAACCAGTTCAGCTGAGCTGCTTTAGAGCCAGAGAACCAGGTCAGCAGAGTTGCTTTAGTGCCAGAGACCCAGGTCAGCAGAGCTGCTCTAGAGCCAGAGAACCAAGTCAGCAGAGCTGTTTTAGAGCCCTAGAACCAGGTCAGCATAGCTGCTCTAGAGCCTAAGAAACAGGAGAGCAGAGCTGCTCTAGAGCCAGAGAACCAGGTCAGCCGACCTGCTCTAGAGCCTAAGAACCAGATCAGCAGAGCTGCTCTACAGACAGAGAACCAGGTCAGAAGAGCTGCTGCAGAGCCAGAGAAACCAGGTCAGTAGAGCTGATTTAGAGCCAGAGAACCAGGTCAGCAGAGCTGCTTTAGAGCCAGAGAACCAGGTCAGCAGAGCTGCTTTAGAGCCAAGGGACCAGGTCAGCAGAGCTACTTTAGACCCAAGGGACCAGGTCAGCAGAGCTGCTGTAGACCCAGAGAAACCAGGTCAGCAGAGCTGCTTTAGAGGGAGAGAACCAGGTCAGCAGAGCTGCTCTAGAGGGAGAGAACCAGATCAGCAGAGCTGCTTTAGAGATAGAGAACCCGGTCAGCAGAGCTGCTCTAGAGCCAGAGAACCAGGTCAGCAAAGCTGCTTTAGAGCCATTGAACCAGGTCAGCGTTCTCTGCTCTAGAGGCAGAGAACCAGGTCAGCAGAGCTGATTTAGAGGGAGAGAACCAGGTCAGCAGATCTGCTTTAGAGCCAGATAACCAGGTCAGCAGAGCTGCTCTAGAGCCACAGAACCAGGTCAGCAGAGCTCCTTTAGAGCCATAGAACCAGGCCAGCAGAGCTCCTTTAGCACCAGATAACCAGGTCAGCAGAGCTGCTCTAGAGCCAAAGAACCATTTCAGCAGAGCTGCTCTATAGCCAGAGAACCAGGTCAGCTGAGCTGCTGTAGAGCCAGAGAACCAGGTCAGCTGAGCTGCTGTAGAGCCAGAGAAACCATGTCAGTAGAGATGCTTTGGAGCGAGAGAACCAGGTCAGCAGAGCTGCTTTAGAGGGAGAGAACCAGGTCAGCAGAGCTGCTTTAGAGCCAAGGGACCAGGTCAGCAGAGCTGCTCTAGAGCCAGAGAACCGGGTCAGCAGAGCTGCTTTAGAGCCATAGAACCAGGTCAGCAGAGCTGCTCTAGAGGCTGAGAACCAGGTCAGCAGAGCTGCTGTAGAGCCAGAGAAACCAGGTAAACAGAGCTGCTTTAGATGGAGAGAACCAGGTCAGCAGAACTGCTTTAGAGCCAGAGAACCAGGTCAGCAGAGCTGCTTTAGAGCCAGAGAAACCGGTCATCAGAGCTGTTGTAGAGCCAGAGAACCAGGTCAGCAGAAGTGCTTTAGAGCCATAGAACCAAGTCAGCAGATCTGCTTTAGAGCCAAGGGACCAGGTCAGCAGAGCTGCTCTAGAGCCAGAGAACCAGGTCAGCAGAACTGCTTTAGAGCTATAGAACCAGGTCAGACGACCTGCTCTAGATCCTAAGAACCAGGTCAGCAGAGCTGCTCTACAGCCAGAGAACCAGGTAAGCAGAGCTGCTGCAGAGCCAGAGAAACCAGGTCAGTAGAGCTGATTTAGAGCCAGAGAACCACGTCAGCAGAGCTGCTTTAGAGCCAGAGGACCAGGTCAGCAGAGCTGCTTTAGAGCCAAGGGACCAGGTCAGCAGAGCTGCTTTAGACCCAAGGGACCAGGTCAGCAGAGCTGCTGTAGAGCCAGAGAAACCAGGTCAATAGAGCTGCTTTAGAGGAGAGAACCAGGTCAGCAGAGCTGCTCTAGAGGTAGAGAACCAGATCAGCAGAGCTGCTTTAGAGACAGAGAACCCGGTCAGCAGAGCTGCTCTAGAGCCAGAGAACCAGGTCAGCAGAGCTGCTCTAGAGGTAGAGAACCAGATCAGCAGAGCTGCTTTAGAGACAGAGAACCCGGTCAGCAGAGCTGCTCTAGAGCCAGAGAACCAGGTCAGCAGAGCTGCTTGAGAGCCATAGAACCAGGTCATCGTTTTCTGCTCTAGAGGCAGAGAACCAGGTCAGCAGAGCTGATTTAGAGGGAGAGAACCAGGTCAGCAGATCTGCTTTAGAGCCAGAGACCCAGGTCAGCAGAGCTGCTCTAGAGCCTGAGAACCAGGTCAGCAGAGCTGCTTTAGAGCCATAGAACCAGGTCAGCAAGAGCTCCTTTAGAGCCAGAGGACCAGGTCAGCAGAGCTGCTCTAGAGCCAAAGAACCATTTCAGCAGAGCTGCTCTATAGCCAGAGAACCAGGTCACCTGAGCTGCTGTAGAGCCAGAGAACCAGGTCAGCTGAGCTGCTGTAGAGCCAGAGAAACCAGGTCAGTAGAGATGCTTTGGAGCGAGAGAACCAGGTCAGCAGAGCTGCTTTAGAGGGAGAGAACCAGGTCAGCAGAGCTGCTTTAGAGCCAAGGGACCAGGTCAGCAGAGCTGCTCTAGAGCCAGAGAACCGGGTCAGCAGAGCTGCTTTAGAGCCATAGAACCAGGTCAGCAGAGCTGCTCTAGAGGCTGAGAACCAGGTCAGCAGAGTTGCTGTAGAGCCAGAGAAACCAGGTCAACAGAGCTGCTTTAGATGGAGAGAACCAGGTCAGCAGAACTGCTTTAGAGCCAGAGAACCAGGTCAGCAGAGCCGCTTTAGAGCCAGAGAAACCGGTCATCAGAGTTGTTGTAGAGCCAGAGAACCAGGTCAGCAGAAGTGCTTTAGATCCAGAGAACCAAGTCAGCAGAGCTGCTTTAGAGCCAGGGAACCCGGTCATCAGAGTTGTTGTAGAGCCAGAGAACCAGGTCAGCAGAAGTGCTTTAGATCCAGAGAACCAAGTCAGCAGAGCTGCTTTAGAGCCAAGGGACCAGGTCAGCAGACCTGCTCTAGAGCCAGAGAACCAGGTCAGCAGAGCTGCTGCAGAGCCAGAGAAACCAGGTCAGTAGAGCTGATTTAGAGCCAGAGAACCACGTCAGCAGAGCTGCTTTAGAGCCAGAGGACCAGGTCAGCAGAGCTGCTTTAGAGCCAAGGGACCAGGTCAGAAGAGCTGCTTTAGACCCAAGGGACCAGGTCAGCAGAGCTGCTTTAGACCCAAGGGAACAGGTCAGCAGAGCTGCTGTAGAGCCAGAGAAACCAGGTCAATAGAGCTGCTTTAGAGGGAGAGAACCAGGTCAGCAGAGCTGCTCTAGAGGTAGAGAACCAGATCAGCAGAGCTGCTTTAGAGACAGAGAACCCGGTCAGCAGATCTGCTTTAGAGCCAGAGACCCAGGTCAGCAGAGCTGCTCTAGAGCCTGAGAACCAGGTCAGCAGAGCTGCTTTAGAGCCATAGAACCAGGTCAGCAGAGCTCCTTTAGAGCCAGAGGACCAGGTCAGCAGAGCTGCTCTAGATCCTAAGAACCATTTCAGCAGAGCTGCTCTATAGCCAGAGAACCAGGTCACCTGAGCTGCTGTAGAGCCAGAGAACCAGGTCAGCTGAGCTGCTGTAGAGCCAGAGAAACCAGGTCAGTAGAGATGCTTTGGAGCGAGAGAACCAGGTCAGCAGAGCTGCTTTAGAGGGAGAGAACCAGGTCAGCAGAGCTGCTTTAGAGCCAAGGGACCAGGTCAGCAGAGCTGCTCTAGAGCCAGAGATCCAGGTCTGGAGAGCTGCTTTAGAGCCATAGAACCAGGTCAGCAGAGCTGCTCTAGAGGCTGAGAACCAGGTCAGCAGAGCTGCTGTAGAGCCAGAGAAACCAGGTCAACAGAGCTGCTTTAGATGGAGAGAACCAGGTCAGCAGATGTTAGACCTGGCACCTTGGCGTGAGTCTCCCTTCCACTTTTTGCTGATGTGCCTCATTGTGTTTTGTTGGTGTTAGCTGCTCAGAGCACTGTGACACTGCTGATCAGTGCCACAGTGCAAGTGCTCCCTTTTAAAAATGTATACATTGATTGGTGTCCATGATTGAGTCATTTGGTTTACTGTCAGCCCCTAGTAAAGTGCACCAGGAGTGCCAGGGCTTGTAAATACAAATACCGCTGGTGGGCCTGCAGCACTGGTTGTGCCACCCACAGAAGCGGCCTAGTAAAATATGTCTAGGGTCTGCCACTGCAGAACCTGCGCGCCGTCTGGTACTGTCGCGCTGACTGCGCAAGTGCCCCCACTTGCCAGTCCCTAAACCTTCCCTTAACTACATATTAGTCACCCCTCTGGTAGGCCCAAGGGCAGGGTGCATTGTAGGCATAAGGTAGGACATGCCCTGATGTGTGTGGCATGTCTTAATAGTGAATTACAGCCATTTTCGTTTTTCACTATTGAAGGCTACCTGCTCTCCATAGGCCAGAATAGGCTGCTGGAGTCACTACACGCTGTGACCCCAGTGGACTCATAGAGCATGGTAGAAAGTCATGTTTAGTATGCCTGGACTCAGAATAATAAAATACTTCTTTTAGTAAAGTTTATTTTAATATCCTGTGTTTGTAAATACTACTTTTAGAAAGTTAGTATTTACTGATCTGGCCATTCAGTCCGCCTCTGCGCTGTGTGTGTGTGTGTTCTGCCTAGCAACAGTAAGGAGCAGGGCTGGGGAATTCCAGGAGACAGGCTGGCTGCCAGGTGGTGGGTAGAGAGATTACACCAGGATGGGTGGGAGGAGTACACCTTGACTCTTGAATAGACCTGTGCTCTGCCAGCACAAAGCCGGCGCCGCCCCCTGTGGAGCGGCTGATGTCTCTGCCCTGCTGCTGAAAGGGAAGCGCAGAGTCACCACAACAAAGTGCTCCAAAAACTGGACTGAGCCAGGCCCAGGCCCCCTGGCGCTAAAGAACAAAAGAATTGGTGTATAAAAGTAGGAGCCTGGCTCCTAAGAAATTAGATCCTGTTTGCGCCAAGAAGAAACTCTGCCTGAAGGAGAAGGACCTGGAGAAGCTGAAGGAGGAATACTGTCTCTCTGCCTGAGAGACTGGCCTGCAGTGGGTGCCTGTCTGCTGGAAGGAGAGGGAAAGCCTGAAGAAAAGGACTTTGATTCAACTTGTGCCTTTAAAACAATCTCCAAGGGCTTGCGTGTGAACTTGCCCCCTGACCTGCGCCCCAGGAACAGTGGGCGCTACCATCCTGAAAGAAGAGGAGAAGTGCCTTGAAGTGATTCAGCAAGCTGACCCCGGAGAACCTGTGCATCCCCTGATCTCGCTGAGCAACGCGACTTCTGCTGCTGGCGTGGCTGCAAACAACGTAAAGGCCTGACAGCCCGAGCACCGTGAACAGTTGCCCCCTCGAGCCGTAGCTCGCAAAGTAAGGTGGAGATCTCCGCGCCTGAGCGCCGAGTCCCTGTGACCCCTGCCGGGTTGTAGAGGCTTCTGCAAAGGACTAAAGTGCCCTGGTTCGCGTCTCCGGCCGAAGCTAACAGCGCGCGGCGCTGTGATCTCACCCCGAGGCTGCCCTCCTGCTTCTGACCCCCTTCGTGGCAACCTGCATCCTGCCCGAGCGCCCCACGAAGCTCCGCCGTCCCCTGGACACTGGGGACACCAGCGCGACGTGGGACACCCCTGGACTGGACCGCGAGGCCGCCACGAACCTTCCCCGTGAAATCTGCAAGGTATTGTGCCAGCGCGTGAAAAGTACGGCCCGTACTTGCCTTTGTACGAACCGTACCTGCCCTGTAACTACGGGTGCCTGGTTCGCACCGTACTGCCTGTGAAGTGCCTTGGTTCGTACCCGCCTTGTAAATACTTGTGCCTGGTTCGCACCGTACTGCCTGTGAAGTGCCTTGGTTCGTACCCGCCTTGTAAATACTTGTGCCTGGTTCGCACCGTACTGCCAGCTGAAATAATGGCGCTTTGAAAAGTGCTCCTTTTGGCTGAGTTCGAGCCGTAACAGCCTTGGTTCGACCCGTACTTACCCTGGGAACAGCAAGGTTCGAACCGTACCTACGTTTTAACCGTACTGCATTGAAAAGCATTACCGGTGCTCACTCGAGAAGAGTGAGACTCGGCAAGCGTACTCCGGCTCACGCGAGAAGCGTGGGAAACGGCAAGGCACTGTAAAAACCTTGCCAAAGGCACCCCAAAGGCGCTACGAAGTGCCCAGAAGACCTAAGAAACCTATTTTAAAGAGAACTGTGCCATTTTTACAACTGTGGACTGCCCGTAAAGCATTTTGAGAGTAACTGGATTATTTTACCAAGAGAACTGTATTTATGCAACCTGCCTGAAAGAAAACCTTTTATATAAAGAATTATATTTTGGACATAAATACAGCCTTGTGTCTTTGTGTGGTGGGGTGGTGATTATTGTGTGGGACAACTTGAACGCTTAACCTATATGCCCTCTGGAAATTTAGCCTGACTGCTCGCGCCACGTTACCTAGAGGGTGAGCAGGGGTTATTTTTAAAGAGGTGATCCTTTGCCCTGACTTAGATGAAAAGGGTCCCTGCTTGTCGCAAGTGCATACCTGCGCCAACCAGAGACCCCGGATTCTAACATTGGTGGCAGCGGTGCGGATTTACGGATTTGCGTTCTTGTTGTCTGCGCAGTAGTTGCTAACCATTGCACAGTAGACGGTCCAGTAGCTTAAGCCACAGAACTTTTAGGATTTTAATTTTCACTTGCCAAGAAGATCCCTTGCGTTTGAAGCCATGCCGGGCTCAACCAGCACAGCATCTGAAGCCTCTGAGATGGAATGGGAATGGGATGCGTCAAAACTGGACGACTACACAAGAAGGCAACTCAAGTACTTCTGCAAGAAGTTCAAGGTTCCACATGTGGGGTGCAAGCTCAAACCACAGATCTACAAGGCGCTGAAAGCCTGGATGGAATCAAGGGGTGCAGCTGAGGATGTTGTACCTGAGGAGATTGACCTAGTGGAACCAGCGGAGAGCATCCACAGTGCGGGCAGGTGTCTGTCACCAGAGGAGCTGGCAGACAGACAGGCCGCAAGAGAGCAACAAGTCACTTTGGCAAAACTGAAAATAGATGGTCAATTGGAGCTGGAAAGCAAAAAGCTGGCTCTAGAAGAAAAGAGAATGGCTCTTGAGGAGAGAAAGATCCTGATGGAGCACGACGCCAGAATGAGGGAACTGGCGATCAAAGAGAAAAGTTTGGAGAACACTCCCTCTGGTGGCAGCGCAACGCCGGTGCAGGTAGAGTCAAGGGTGTACATCCCGAAAGATGTAGTTAAAGAATTCTTCAGGAATGATGACATAGGGCAATGGTTCCGGGCCTATGAGGTAGCCATGTCCTCCCACCGGGTCCCTGAGAAAGACTGGGGAGCGGGGTTGTGGGGACGGTTCCTCAGTGAGGGGCGGGACACACTTTTAGATTTGCCCTTAGACATGCAGAATTCTTACCCCCACATGAAAGAAGCTTTAATGACCAGATATGGGCTAACTCCTGAAATGTATAGACAGAGGTTCAGGGGGTGTACCAAGATTGCGGGGGGTACGTATGTGGAGTATGTAACCTTTTTCTGCAGAGCACTGGATGGCTGGGTGAAGGGTAGCAAAGTTAATGATTACCAAGGTCTCTTTGATTTAATTGCATGGGAGCACTTGTCGCTTAATTGTTTTCCTGAGCTACGCCAACACCTGATAGATAGCAAGCTGACTAACCCTAGGAAGCTTGCTGAGGAGGCGGACCGCTGGCTCAGCACCAGGGTCCACAAGGGTCCCGTGGGAGACTCCGCCAAAGGTGGGCAGGGTCCCCAGCAGAAGAGTGGGGGGGACAGGGGAAAACAGAAAGGGTTCCAAAAAGGCCCCCAAAGTAATACCCAAGGGAACCAGCAGAAAGGTTCTCAGCCTCCCCCACCCCCGAAGCAGACAGGGGCCCCGACAGATAAACCTGTTCCCAAGGGGCCCCCACAATGCTATAAATGTGGCGAACTAGGTCACTTTGCCAGTGATCCCAAGTGTCGCCAATATGTGAAACCCGCACCCACTGGTGCTCCACCCAGGCAAGTGGCTACAGTAGCCTTTGGGGAGGAGGTAGAAGTCCAAGGTGGGTGGGACCCCGTCCAGATGACCTTAGTCTCACTAGGAGACAGTGAGATGGTCCCCCCAGCCAACTTGCCCTCTAACACTAAGAAATATGGGCAAGTGGTGACCGTCAATGGGAAGAAGGTAGAGGCTCTTAGAGACACAGGAGCCAGCGTGACTGCAGTGCGGCAGCACCTGGTATCTCAAGAGCAGGTCGTACCCCATGCCTATTGTCGGGTTGTCAATGCTGACAACACGGAGAGTCATTGTCCAATGGCTCAAGTTCCCTTTGAGTGGGGGGGGGTCTCTGGTACTCTGCAAGTCGCTGTGAGAACTGCCATGCCTGTAGACTGTCTCCTAGGGAATGACTTGGAGAGCTCCCCTTGGGAAAAGGTGGAGAAGACAGCCCATCTGCGGATGGTGGGCTTACCTGATTGGGCGTGCGTGACCACCCGGTCAATGGCAGCCAGTAGGGGTGTTGAAGGGACCCTGGAGCCTGAGGGAGAGGCCCAGGAACCGGCCTTAGAGAGAGGGCAAGGGAGGCACGGGAGACCGGCTCCTGAAGTTCCCACGGCCCAGGAGGAAGCAGACCTTGAGGGGGATGCCCTGGAGCCTACCGGGGAACAGATAGCCGAACTGGGGGACCTGCCTGAGCTGACCCATTGGCAGCAAGAAGGAGGCCCCTCCAGGGAGGAATTCTGCAGGGAGCAGAAAGAGTGCCCCTCTCTAGAGGGTATGCGGCAGCAGGCTGCAGCCCAGGCCAATGGTGATCAGTCCGTAACTCACTTGATCTACTGGGAGAACGACCTCCTGTACTCAGAGCCTAAGGTTGCTGAACCTGGGTCAGCCCGTGCGCTGGTGGTACCCCAGAAGTTCAGAACCTTCCTACTGGGGCTGGCTCACGACGTACCATTAGCAGGACATTTGGGGCAGGACAAGACCTTTGAAAGGCTTGTCACCCACTTCTATTGGCCCCAAATGCGCAGGAGTTCTGATACTCACTGCAGGACATGCCAGACTTGCCAGGCAAGTGGCAAGAGTGGAAGGAAGCTGAAAGCTCCACTCCAACCTTTCCCTGTGGTCAGTACCCCATTCCAGCGAGTGGGGATTGACATTGTGGGGCCACTGGACCCCAAGACAGCCATGGGCAACAGGTTTATCCTGGTCTTGGTGGACCATGCCACCCGGTACCCTGAAGCCATCCCTCTGAGGACAGTGACGGCCCCCGTGGTGGGACGAGCACTGATGGGAATTTTCTCACGAGTAGGATTCCCTCTAGAGGTGGTGTCCGATAGGGGGACCAATTTCATATCGAAATATATGAAATCCCTGTGGCAAGAGTGTGGTGTGACATACAAGTTCACCACCCCTTACCATCCACAAGGAAACGGGTTGGTTGAGCGATTCAACCGAACCCTAAAGGGCATGATCATGGGCCTTGAAGGACCAATGAGGCGTAAGTGGGACGTCCTCTTACCATGCCTTCTCTTTGCGTACCGTGAGGTGCCACAGAAGTCTCTGGGGTTCAGTCCCTTTGAGCTTCTGTATGGTCACCCTGTACGTGGACCTCTGAGTCTGGTCAAGGAAGGCTGGGAGCAATCTCCCAGGAAACCTCCCCAGAATGTATTTAGTTACCTGCTGGCCTTCAGGAACCAGACTAGGCGTTTCAGGCAACTTGCTGAGGCAAATCTGGAAGCCAGCCAGGAGGAAATGAAGCGGTGGTACGACCAGAATGCCACTCTGGTTGAGCTTCAACCTGGTCAAAAGGTATGGGTCCTTGCCCCTGTGGAGCCTTGTGCACTCCAGGACAAGTGGACAGGACCCTTTGAGATTGTGGAGCGCAAGAGTTTAGAGCCAGAGAACCAGGTCAGCAGAGTTGCTCTAGAGCCAGAGAACCATGTCAGCAGAGCAGCTTTAGAGCCATAGAACCAGGTCAGCAGAGCTGCTATAGAGGCACAGAACCAGCTCAGCAGAACTGCTTTAGAGCCAGAGAACCAGGTCAGCAGGGCTACTCTAGAGCCAGAGAAACCAGGTCAGCAGAGCTGCTTTAGATCCAGAGAACCCGGTCAGCAGAGCTGCTCTAGAGCCAGAGAACCAGGTCAGCAGAGCTCCTTTAAAGCCATAGAACCAGGTCAGCGTTCTCTGCTCTAGAGGCAGAGAACCAGGTCAGCAGAGCTGATTTAGAGCCAGAGAACCAGGTCAGCAGAGCTGCTTTAGAGCCATAGAACCAGGTCAACAGAGCTGCTCTAGAGCCAGAGAACCAGGTCAGCAGAGCTGCTCTAGAGCCAGAGAACCAGGTCAGCGTTCTCTGCTCTAGAGGCAGAGAACCAGGTCAGCAGAGCTGATTTAGAGGGAGAGAACCAGGTCAGCAGATCTGCTTTAGAGCCAGAGAACCAGGTCAACAGAGCTGCTCTAGAGCCAGAGAACCAGGTCAGCAGAGCTGCTTTAGAGCCATAGAACCAGGTCAACAGAGCTGCTCTAGAGCCAGAGGACCAGGTCAGCAGAGCTGCTTTAGAGCCAAGGGACCAGGTCAGCAGAGCTGCTTTAGACCCAAGGGACCAGGTCAGCAGAGCTGCTTTAGACCCAAGGGACCAGGTCAGCAGAGCTGCTGTAGAGCCAGAGAAACCAGGTCAATAGAGCTGCTTTAGAGGAGAGAACCAGGTCAGCAGAGCTGCTCTAGAGGTAGAGAACCAGATCAGCAGAGCTGCTTTAGAGACAGAGAACCCGGTCAGCAGAGCTGCTCTAGAGCCAGAGAACCAGGTCAGCAGAGCTGCTTGAGAGCCATAGAACCAGGTCAGCGTTTTCTGCTCTAGAGGCAGAGAACCAGGTCAGCAGAGCTGATTTAGAGGGAGAGAACCAGGTCAGCAGATCTGCTTTAGAGCCAGAGACCCAGGTCAGCAGAGCTGCTCTAGAGCCTGAGAACCAGGTCAGCAGAGCTGCTTTAGAGCCATAGAACCAGGTCAGCAAGAGCTCCTTTAGAGCCAGAGGACCAGGTCAGCAGAGCTGCTCTAGAGCCAAAGAACCATTTCAGCAGAGCTGCTCTATAGCCAGAGAACCAGGTCACCTGAGCTGCTGTAGAGCCAGAGAACCAGGTCAGCTGAGCTGCTGTAGAGCCAGAGAAACCAGGTCAGTAGAGATGCTTTGGAGCGAGAGAACCAGGTCAGCAGAGCTGCTTTAGAGGGAGAGAACCAGGTCAGCAGAGCTGCTTTAGAGCCAAGGGACCAGGTCAGCAGAGCTGCTCTAGAGCCAGAGAACCGGGTCAGCAGAGCTGCTTTAGAGCCATAGAACCAGATCAGCAGAGCTGCTCTAGAGGCTGAGAACCAGGTCAGCAGAGTTGCTGTAGAGCCAGAGAAACCAGGTCAACAGAGCTGCTTTAGATGGAGAGAACCAGGTCAGCAGAACTGCTTTAGAGCCAGAGAACCAGGTCAGCAGAGCCGCTTTAGAGCCAGAGAAACCGGTCATCAGAGTTGTTGTAGAGCCAGAGAACCAGGTCAGCAGAAGTGCTTTAGATCCAGAGAACCAAGTCAGCAGAGCTGCTCTAGAGCCAGAGAACCAGGTCAGCAGAGCTGCTGCAGAGCCAGAGAAACCAGGTCAGTAGAGCTGATTTAGAGCCAGAGAACCACGTCAGCAGAGCTGCTTTAGAGCCAGAGGACCAGGTCAGCAGAGCTGCTTTAGAGCCAAGGGACCAGGTCAGAAGAGCTGCTTTAGACCGAAGGGACCAGGTCAGCAGAGCTGCTTTAGACCCAAGGGAACAGGTCAGCAGAGCTGCTATAGAGCCAGAGAAACCAGGTCAATAGAGCTGCTTTAGAGGGAGAGAACCAGGTCAGCAGAGCTGCTCTAGAGGTAGAGAACCAGATCAGCAGAGCTGCTTTAGAGACAGAGAACCCGGTCAGCAGATCTGCTTTAGAGCCAGAGACCCAGGTCAGCAGAGCTGCTCTAGAGCCTGAGAACCAGGTCAGCAGAGCTGCTTTAGAGCCATAGAACCAGGTCAGCAGAGCTCCTTTAGAGCCAGAGGACCAGGTCAGCAGAGCTGCTCTAGATCCTAAGAACCATTTCAGCAGAGCTGCTCTATAGCCAGAGAACCAGGTCACCTGAGCTGCTGTAGAGCCAGAGAACCAGGTCAGCTGAGCTGCTGTAGAGCCAGAGAAACCAGGTCAGTAGAGATGCTTTGGAGCGAGAGAACCAGGTCAGCAGAGCTGCTTTAGAGGGAGAGAACCAGGTCAGCAGAGCTGCTTTAGAGCCAAGGGACCAGGTCAGCAGAGCTGCTCTAGAGCCAGAGATCCAGGTCTGGAGAGCTGCTTTAGAGCCATAGAACCAGGTCAGCAGAGCTGCTCTAGAGGCTGAGAAACAGGTCAGCAGAGCTGCTGTAGAGCCAGAGAAACCAGGTCAACAGAGCTGCTTTAGATGGAGAGAACCAGGTCAGCCGAACTGGTTTAGAGCCAGAGAACCAGGTCAGCAGAGTTGCTCTAGAGCCAGAGAACCATGTCAGCAGAGCAGCTTTAGAGCCATAGAACCAGGTCAGCAGAGCTGCTATAGAGGCACAGAACCAGCTCAGCAGAACTGCTTTAGAGCCAGAGAACCAGGTCAGCAGGGCTACTCTAGAGCCAGAGAAACCAGGTCAGCAGAGCTGCTTTAGAGCCAGAGAACCCGGTCAGCAGAGCTGCTCTAGAGCCAGAGAACCAGGTCAGCAGAGCTCCTTTAAAGCCATAGAACCAGGTCAGCGTTCTCTGCTCTAGAGGCAGAGAACCAGGTCAGCAGAGCTGATTTAGAGGGAGAGAACCAGGTCAGCAGATCTGCTTTAGAGCCAGAGAACCAGGTCAACAGAGCTGCTCTAGAGCCAGAGAACCAGGTCAGCAGAGCTGCTTTAGAGCCATAGAACCAGGTCAACAGAGCTGCTCTAGAGCCAGAGAACCAGGTCAGCAGAGCTGCTCTAGAGCCAGAGAACCAGGTCAGCAGAGCTGCTTTAGAGCCAGAGAAACCAGGTCAGTAGAGCTGCTTGGAGCGAGAGAACCATGCCAGCAGAGCTGCTGTAGAGCCAGAGAACCAGGTCAGCAGATCTGCTTTAGAGCCATAGAACCAGGTCAGCAGAGCTGCTTTAGAGGCTGAGAACCAGGTCAGCAGAGCTGCTGTAGAGCCAGAGAAACCAGGTCAACAGAGCTGCTTTAGATGTAGAGAACCAGGTCAGCAGAACTGCTCTAGAGCCAGAGAACCAGGTCAGCAGATCTGCTTTAGAGCCATAGAACCAGGGCAGCAGATCTGCTCTAGAGGCTGAGAACCAGGTCAGCAGAGCTGCTGTAGAGCCAGAGAAACCAGGTCAACAGAGCTGCTTTAGATGGAGAGAACCAGGTCAGCAGAACTGCTTTAGAGCCAGAGAACCAGGTCAGCAGAGTTGCTCTAGAGCCAGAGAACCATGTCAGCAGAGCAGCTTTAGAGCCATAGAACCAGGTCAGCAGAGCTGCTATAGAGGCACAGAACCAGCTCAGCAGAACTGCTTTAGAGCCAGAGAACCAGTTCAGCAGAGCTCTATAGAGGGAGAGAACCAGATCAGCAGAGCTGCTTTAGAGCCAGAGAACCAGGGCAGCAGGGCTACTCTAGAGCCAGAGAAACCAGGTCAGCAGAGCTGCTTTAGAGGGAGAGAACCACATCAGCCTAGCTGCTTTAGAGCCAGAGAACCCGGTCAGCAGAGCTGCTCTAGAGCCAGAGAACCAGGCCAGCAGAGCTGCTTTAAAGCCATAGAACCAGGTCAGCGTTCTCTGCTCTAGAGGCAGAGAACCAGGTCAGCAGAGCTGATTTAGAGGGAGAGAACCAGGTCAGCAGATCTGCTTTAGAGCCAGAGAACCAGGTCAACAGAGCTGCTCTAGAGCCAGAGAACCAGGTCAGCAGAGCTGCTTTAGAGCCATAGAACCAGGTCAGCAGAGCTCCTTTAGAGCCAGAGAACCAGGTCAGCAGAGCTGCTCTAGAGCCTAAGAACCAGTTCAGCAGAGCTGCTCTAGAGCCAGAGAACCAGGTCAGCTGAGCTGCTATAGAGCCAGAGAATCCAGGTCAGTAGAGCTGCTTTGGAGCGAGAGAACCATGCCAGCAGAGCTGCTTTAGAGGGAGAGAACCAGGTCAGCAGAGCTGCTTTAGAGCCAAGGGACCAGGTCAGCAGAGCTGCTCTAGAGCCAGAGAACCAGGTCAGCATAACTGCTTTAGAGCCATAGAACCAGGTCAGCAGAGCTGCTTTAGAGCCAGGGAATCAGGTCATCGGAGCTGTTGTAGAGCCAGAGAACCAGGTCAGCAGAGCTGCTCTAGAGGCAGAGAACCATGTCAGCGGAGCTGCTTTAGAGCCAAGGGACCAGGTCAGCAAAGCTGCTCTAGAGCCATAGAACCAGGTCAGCAGAGCTGCTTTAGAGCCAGAGAATCAGGTCATCAGAGCTGTTGTAGAGCCAGAGAACCAGGTCAGCAGAGCTGCTCTAGAGCCAGAGAACCAGGTCAGCAGAGCTGCTCTAGAGCCAGAGAACCAAGTCAGCAGAGCTGCTTTAGAGCCATAGAACCAGGTCAGCAGAGTTGCTTTAGTGCCAGAGACCCAGGTCAGCAGAGCTGCTCTAGAGCCAGAGAACCAAGTCAGCAGAGCAGTTTTAGAGCCCTAGAACCAGGTCAGCAGAGCTGCTCTAGAGCCTAAGAACCAGGAGAGCAGAGCTGCTCTAGAGCCAGAGAACCAGGTCAGCCGACCTGCTCTAGAGCCTAAGAACCAGGTCAGCAGAGCTGCTCTACAGCCAGAGAACCAGGTCAGCAGAGCTGCTGCAGAGCCAGAGAAACCAGGTCAGTAGAGCTGATTTAGAGCCAGAGAACCAGGTCAGCAAAGCTGCTTTAGAGCCAGAGAACCAGGTCAGCAGAGCTGCTTTAGAGCCAAGGGACCAGGTCAGCAGAGCTGCTTTAGACCCAAGGGACCAGGTCAGCAGAGCTGCTGTAGAGCCAGAGAAACCAGGTCAATAGAGCTGCTTTAGAGGGAGAGAACCAGGTCAGCAGAGCTGCTCTAGAGGGAGAGAACCAGATCAGCAGAGCTGCTTTAGAGACAGAGAACCCGGTCAACAGAGCTGCTCTAGAGCCAGAGAACCAGGTCAGCAGAGCTGCTTTAGAGCCATAGAACCAGGTCAGCGTTCTCTGCTCTAGAGGCAGAGAACCAGGTCAGCAGAGCTGATTTAGAGGGAGAGAACCAGGTCAGCAGATCTGCTTTAGAGCCATCGAACCAGGTCAGCAGAGCTGCTCTAGAGCCAGAGAACCAGGTCAGCAGAGCTGCTTTAGAGCCATAGAACCAGGTCAGCAGAGCTCCTTTAGAGCCAGAGAACCAGGGCAGGAGAGCTACTCTAGAGCCAAAGAACCATTTCAGCAGAGCTGCTCTATAGCCAGAGAACCAGGTCAGCTGAGCTGCAGTAGAGCCAGAGAACCAGGTCAGCAGAGCTGCTTTAGAGCCAAGGGACCAGGTCAGCAGAGCTGCTCTAGAGCCAGAGATCCAGGTCTGGAGAGCTGCTTTAGAGCCATAGAACCAGGTCAGCAGAGCTGCTCTAGAGGCTGAGAACCAGGTCAGCAGAGCTGCTGTAGAGCCAGAGAAACCAGGTCAACAGAGCTGCTTTAGATGGAGAGAACCAGGTCAGCAGAACTGCTTTAGAGCCAGAGAACCAGGTCAGCAGAGTTGCTCTAGAGCCAGAGAACCATGTCAGCAGAGCAGCTTTAGAGCCATAGAACCAGGTCAGCAGAGCTGCTATAGAGGCACAGAACCAGCTCAGCAGAACTGCTTTAGAGCCAGAGAACCAGGTCAGCAGGGCTACTCTAGAGCCAGAGAAACCAGGTCAGCAGAGCTGCTTTAGAGCCAGAGAACCCGGTCAGCAGAGCTGCTCTAGAGCCAGAGAACCAGGTCAGCAGAGCTCCTTTAAAGCCATAGAACCAGGTCAGCGTTCTCTGCTCTAGAGGCAGAGAACCAGGTCAGCAGAGCTGATTTAGAGGGAGAGAACCAGGTCAGCAGATCTGCTTTAGAGCCAGAGAACCAGGTCAAAAGAGCTGCTCTAGAGCCAGAGAACCAGGTCAGCAGAGCTGCTTTAGAGCCATAGAACCAGGTCAACAGAGCTGCTCTAGAGCCAGAGAACCAGGTCAGCAGAGCTGCTCTAGAGCCAGAGAACCAGGTCAGCAGAGCTGCTTTAGAGCCAGAGAAACCAGGTCAGTAGAGCTGCTTGGAGCGAGAGAACCATGCCAGCAGAGCTGCTGTAGAGCCAGAGAACCAGGTCAGCAGATCTGCTTTAGAGCCATAGAACCAGGTCAGCAGAGCTGCTTTAGAGGCTGAGAACCAGGTCAGCAGAGCTGCTGTAGAGCCAGAGAAACCAGGTCAACAGAGCTGCTTTAGATGGAGAGAACCAGGTCAGCAGAACTGCTCTAGAGCCAGAGAACCAGGTCAGCAGATCTGCTTTAGAGCCATAGAACCAGGGCAGCAGATCTGCTCTAGAGGCTGAGAACCAGGTCAGCAGAGCTGCTGTAGAGCCAGAGAAACCAGGTCAACAGAGCTGCTTTAGATGGAGAGAACCAGGTCAGCAGAACTGCTTTAGAGCCAGAGAACCAGGTCAGCAGAATTGCTCTAGAGCCAGAGAACCATGTCAGCAGAGCAGCTTTAGAGCCATAGAACCAGGTCAGCAGAGCTGCTATAGAGGCACAGAACCAGCTCAGCAGAACTGCTTTAGAGCCAGAGAACCAGTTCAGCAGAGCTCTATAGAGGGAGAGAACCAGATCAGCAGAGCTGCTTTAGAGCCAGAGAACCAGGGCAGCAGGGCTACTCTAGAGCCAGAGAAACCAGGTCAGCAGAGCTGCTTTAGAGGGAGAGAACCACATCAGCCTAGCTGCTTTAGAGCCAGAGAACCCGGTCAGCAGAGCTGCTCTAGAGCCAGAGAACCAGGCCAGCAGAGCTGCTTTAAAGCCATAGAACCAGGTCAGCGTTCTCTGCTCTAGAGGCAGAGAACCAGGTCAGCAGAGCTGATTTAGAGGGAGAGAACCAGGTCAGCAGATCTGCTTTAGAGCCAGAGAACCAGGTCAACAGAGCTGCTCTAGAGCCAGATAACCAGGTCAGCAGAGCTGCTTTAGAGCCATAGAACCAGGTCAGCAGAGCTCCTTTAGAGCCAGAGAACCAGGTCAGCAGAGCTGCTCTAGAGCCTAAGAACCAGTTCAGCAGAGCTGCTCTAGAGCCAGAGAACCAGGTCAGCTGAGCTGCTATAGAGCCAGAGAATCCAGGTCAGTAGAGCTGCTTTGGAGCGAGAGAACCATGCCAGCAGAGCTGCTTTAGAGGGAGAGAACCAGGTCAGCAGAGCTGCTTTAGAGCCAAGGGACCAGGTCAGCAGAGCTGCTCTAGAGCCAGAGAACCAGGTCAGCATAACTGCTTTAGAGCCATAGAACCAGGTCAGCAGAGCTGCTTTAGAGCCAGGGAATCAGGTCATCGGAGCTGTTGTAGAGCCAGAGAACCAGGTCAGCAGAGCTGCTCTAGAGGCAGAGAACCATGTCAGCGGAGCTGCTTTAGAGCCAAGGGACCAGGTCAGCAAAGCTGCTCTAGAGCCATAGAACCAGGTCAGCAGAGCTGCTTTAGAGCCAGAGAATCAGGTCATCAGAGCTGTTGTAGAGCCAGAGAACCAGGTCAGCAGAGCTGCTCTAGAGCCAGAGAACCAGGTCAGCAGAGCTGCTCTAGAGCCAGAGAACCAAGTCAGCAGAGCTGCTTTAGAGCCATAGAACCAGGTCAGCAGAGTTGCTTTAGTGCCAGAGACCCAGGTCAGCAGAGCTGCTCTAGAGCCAGAGAACCAAGTCAGCAGAGCAGTTTTAGAGCCCTAGAACCAGGTCAGCAGAGCTGCTCTAGAGCCTAAGAACCAGGAGAGCAGAGCTGCTCTGGAGCCAGAGAACCAGGTCAGCCGACCTGCTCTAGAGCCTAAGAACCAGGTCAGCAGAGCTGCTCTACAGCCAGAGAACCAGGTCAGCAGAGCTGCTGCAGAGCCAGAGAAACCAGGTCAGTAGAGCTGATTTAGAGCCAGAGAACCAGGTCAGCAAAGCTGCTTTAGAGCCAGAGAACCAGGTCAGCAGAGCTGCTTTAGAGCCAAGGGACCAGGTCAGCAGAGCTGCTTTAGACCCAAGGGACCAGGTCAGCAGAGCTGCTGTAGAGCCAGAGAAACCAGGTCAATAGAGCTGCTTTAGAGGGAGAGAACCAGGTCAGCAGAGCTGCTCTAGAGGGAGAGAACCAGATCAGCAGAGCTGCTTTAGAGACAGAGAACCCGGTCAACAGAGCTGCTCTAGAGCCAGAGAACCAGGTCAGCAGAGCTGCTTTAGAGCCATAGAACCAGGTCAGCGTTCTCTGCTCTAGAGGCAGAGAACCAGGTCAGCAGAGCTGATTTAGAGGGAGAGAACCAGGTCAGCAGATCTGCTTTAGAGCCATCGAACCAGGTCAGCAGAGCTGCTCTAGAGCCAGAGAACCAGGTCAGCAGAGCTGCTTTAGAGCCATAGAACCAGGTCAGCAGAGCTCCTTTAGAGCCAGAGAACCAGGGCAGGAGAGCTACTCTAGAGCCAAAGAACCATTTCAGCAGAGCTGCTCTATAGCCAGAGAACCAGGTCAGCTGAGCTGCTGTAGAGCCAGAGAACCAGGTCAGCTGAGCTGCTGTAGAGCCATAGAAACCAGGTCAACAGAGCTGCTTTAGATGGAGAGAACCAGGTCAGCAGAACTGCTTTAGAGCCAGAGATCCAGGTCAGCAGAGCTGCTTTAGAGCCAGAGAAACCGGTCATCAGAGCTGTTGTAGAGCCAGAGAACCAGGTCAGCAGAAGTGCTTTAGAGCCATAGAACCAAGTCAGCAGAGCTGCTTTAGAGCCAAGGGACCAGGTCAGCAGAGCTGCTCTAGAGCCAGAGAACCAGGTCAGCAGAAATGTTTAGAGCCATAGAACCAGGTCAGCAGAGCTGCTTTAGAGCCAGGGAATCTGGTCATCACAGTTGTTGTAGAGCCAGAGAACCAGGTCAGCAGAACTGCTTTAAAACCATAGAACCAGGTCAGCAGAGCTGCTCTAGAGCCAGAGAACCAGGTCAGCAGAGCTGCTTTAGAGCCATAGAACCAGGTCAGCGTTCTCTGCTCTAGAGGCAGAGAACCAGGTCAGCAGAGCTGATTTAGAGGGAGAGAACCAGGTCAGCAGATCTGCTTTAGAGCCATCGAACCAGGTCAGCAGAGCTGCTCTAGAGCCAGAGAACCAGGTCAGCAGAGCTGCTTTAGAGCCATAGAACCAGGTCAGCAGAGCTCCTTTAGAGCCAGAGAACCAGGTCAACAGAGCTACTCTAGAGCCAAAGAACCATTTCAGCAGAGCTGCTCTAGAGCCAGAGAACCAGGTCAGCTGAGCTGCTGTAGAGCCAGAGAACCAGGTCAGTAGAGATGCTTTGGAGCAAGAGAACCAGGTCAGCAGAGCTGCTTTAGAGGGAGAGAACCAGGTCAGCAGAGCTGCTTTAGAGACAAGGGACCAGGTCAGCAGAGCTGCTCTAGAGCCAGAGAACCGGGTCAGCAGAGCTGCTTTAGAGCCATAGAACCAGGTCAGCAGAGCTGCTCTAGAGGCTGAGAACCAGGTCAGCAGAGCTGCTGTAGAACCAGAGAAACCAGGTCAACAGAGCTGCTTTAGATGGAGAGAACCAGGTCAGCAGAACTGCTTTAGAGCCAGAGATCCAGGTCAGCAGAGCTGCTTTAGAGCCAGAGAAACCGGTCATCAGATCTGTTGTAGAGCCAGAGAACCAGGTCAGCAGAAGTGCTTTAGAGCCATAGAACCAAGTCAGCAGAGCTGCTTTAGAGCCAAGGGACCAGGTCAGCAGAGCTGCTCTAGAGCCAGAGAACCAGGTCAGCAGAACTGCTTTAGAGCCATAGAACCAGGTCAGCAGAGCTGCTTTAGAGCCAGGGAACCCGGTCATCAGAGTTGTTGTAGAGCCAGAGAACCAGGTCAGCAGAACTGCTTTAGAGCCATAGAACCAGGTCAGCAGAGCTGCTTTAGAGCCAGAAAACCAGGTCAGGAGAGCTGCTGTAGAGTCAGAGAAACCAGGTCAGCAGAGCTGCTTTAGAAAGAGAGAACCAGGTCAGCAGAGCTGCTTTAGAGCCAGAGAACCAGGTCAGCAGAGCTGCTTTAGAGCCAGAGAACCAGGTCAGCAGAGCTGCTCTAGAGCCAGAGATCCAAGTCAGCAGAGCTCCTTTAGAGCCATAGAACCAGGTCAGCAGAGCTGCTCTAGAGGCTGAGAACCAGGTCAGCAGAGCTGCTGTAGAGCCAGAGAAACCAGGTCAACAGAGCTGCTTTAGATGGAGAGAACCAGGTCAGCAGAACTGCTTTAGAGCCAGAGAACCAGGTCAGCAGAGTTGCTCTAGAGCCAGAGAACCATGTCCGCAGAGCAGCTTTAGAGCCATAGAACCAGGTCAGCAGAGCTGCTATAGAGGCACGGAACCAGCTCAGCAGAACTGCTTTAGAGCCAGAGAACCAGTTCAGCAGAGCTCTATAGAGGGAGAGAACCAGATCAGCAGAGCTGCTTTAGAGCCAGAGAACCAGGGCAGCAGGGCTACTCTAGAGCCAGAGAAACCAGGTCAGCAGAGCTGCTTTAGAGGGAGAGAACCACATCAGCCTAGCTGCTTTAGAGCCAGAGAACCCGGTCAGCAGAGCTGCTCTAGAGCCAGAGAACCAGGCCAGCAGAGCTGCTTTAAAGCCATAGAACCAGGTCAGCGTTCTCTGCTCTAGAGGCAGAGAACCAGGTCAGCAGAGCTGATTTAGAGGGAGAGAACCAGGTCAGCAGATTTGCTTTAGAGCCAGAGAACCAGGTCAACAGAGCTGCTCTAGAGCCAGAGAACCAGGTCAGCAGAGCTGCTTTAGAGCCATAGAACCGGGTCAGCAGAGCTCCTTTAGAGCCAGAGAACCAGGTCAGCAGAGCTGCTCTAGAGCCTAAGAACCAGTTCAGCAGAGCTGCTCTAGAGCCAGAGAACCAGTTCAGCTGAGCTGCTATAGAGCCAGAGAATCCAGGTCAGTAGAGCTGCTTTGGAGCGAGAGAACAATGCCAGCAGAGCTGCTTTAGAGGGAGAGAAGCAGGTCAGCAGAGCTGCTTTAGAGCCAAGGGACCAGGTCAGCAGAGCTGCTCTAGAGCCAGATAACCAGGTCAGCAGAACTGCTTTAGAGCCATAGAACCAGGTCAGCAGAGCTGCTTTAGAGCCAGAGAATCAGGTCATCAGAGCTGTTGTAGAGCCAGAGAACCAGGTCAGCAGAGCTGTTCTAGAGCCAGAGAACCACGTCAGCGGAGCTGCTGTAGAGCCAGAGAAACCAGGTCAGCAGAGCTGCTTTAGAGGGAGAAAACCAGGTCAGCAGAGCTGCTTTAGAGCCAGAGAACCAGGTCAGCAGAGTTGCTTTAGTGCCAGAGACCGAGGTCAGCAGAGCTGCTTTAGAGGGAGAGAACCACATCAGCCTAGCTGCTTTAGAGCCAGAGAACCCGGTCAGCAGAGCTGCTGTAGAGCCAGAGAACCAGGCCAGCAGAGCTGCTTTAAAGCCATAGAACCAGGTCAGCGTTCTCTGCTCTAGAGGCAGAGAACCAGGTCAGCAGAGCTGATTTAGAGGGAGAGAACCAGGTCAGCAGATCTGCTTTAGAGCCAGAGAACCAGGTCAACAGAGCTGCTCTAGAGCCAGAGAACCAGGTCAGCAGAGCTGCTTTAGAGCCATAGAACCAGGTCAGCAGAGCTCCTTTAGAGCCAGAGAACCAGGTCAGCAGAGCTGCTCTAGAGCCTAAGAACCAGTTCAGCAGAGCTGCTCTAGAGCCAGAGAACCAGTTCAGCTGAGCTGCTTTAGAGCCAGAGAACCAGGTCAGCAGAGTTGCTTTAGTGCCAGAGACCCAGGTCAGCAGAGCTGCTCTAGAGCCAGAGAACCAAGTCAGCAGAGCTGTTTTAGAGCCCTAGAACCAGGTCAGCATAGCTGCTCTAGAGCCTAAGAACCAGGAGAGCAGAGCTGCTCTAGAGCCAGAGAACCAGGTCAGCTGACCTGCTCTAGAGCCTAAGAACCAGATCAGCAGAGCTGCTCTACAGACAGAGAACCAGGTCAGAAGAGCTGCTGCAGAGCCAGAGAAACCAGGTCAGTAGAGCTGATTTAGAGCCAGAGAACCAGGTCAGCAGAGCTGCTTTAGAGCCAGAGAACCAGGTCAGCAGAGCTGCTTTAGAGCCAAGGGACCAGGTCAGCAGAGCTACTTTAGACCCAAGGGACCAGGTCAGCAGAGCTGCTGTAGAGCCAGAGAAACCAGGTCAATAGAGCTGCTTTAGAGGGAGAGAACCAGGTCAGCAGAGCTGCTCTAGAGGGAGAGAACCAGATCAGCAGAGCTGCTTTAGAGATAGAGAACCCGGTCAGCAGAGCTGCTCTAGAGCCAGAGAACCAGGTGAGCAGAGCTGCTTTAGAGCCATTGAACCAGGTCAGCGTTCTCTGCTCTAGAGGCAGAGAACCAGGTCAGCAGAGCTGATTTAGAGGGAGAGAACCAGGTCAGCAGATCTGCTTTAGAGCCAGAGAACCAGGTCAGCAGAGCTGCTCTAGAGCCACAGAACCAGGTCAGCAGAGCTGCTTTAGAGCCATAGAACCAGGCCAGCAGAGCTCTTTTAGCACCAGATAAACAGGTCAGCAGAGCTGCTCTAGAGCCAAAGAACCATTTCAGCAGAGCTGCTCTATAGCCAGAGAACCAGGTCAGCTGAGCTGCTGTAGAGCCAGAGAACCAGGTCAGCTGAGCTGCTGTAGAGCCAGAAAAACCATGTCAGTAGAGATGCTTTGGAGCGAGAGAACCAGGTCAGCAGAGCTGCTTTAGAGGGAGAGAACCAGGTCAGCAGAGCTGCTTTAGAGCCAAGGGACCAGGTCAGCAGAGCTGCTCTAGAGCCAGAGAACCGGGTCAGCAGAGCTGCTTTAGAGCCATAGAACCAGGTCAGCAGAGCTGCTCTAGAGGCTGAGAACCAGGTCAGCAGAGCTGCTGTAGAGCCAGAGAAACCAGGTAAACAGACCTGCTTTAGATGGAGAGAGCCAGTTCAGCAGAACTGCTTTAGAGCCAGAGAACCAGGTCAGCAGAGCTGCTTTAGAGCCAGAGAAACCGGTCATCAGAGCTGTTGTAGAGCCAGAGAACCAGGTCAGCAGACGTGCTTTAGAGCCATAGAACCAAGTCAGCAGAGCTGCTTTAGAGCCAAGGGACCAGGTCAGCAGAGCTGCTCTAGAGCCAGAGAACCAGGTCAGCAGAACTGCTTTAGAGCTATAGAACCAGGTCAGACGACCTGCTCTAGATCCTAAGAACCAGGTCAGCAGAGCTGCTCTACAGCCAGAGAACCAGATAAGCAGAGCTGCTGCAGAGCCAGAGAAACCAGGTCAGTAGAGCTGATTTAGAGCCAGAGAACCACGTCAGCAGAGCTGCTTTAGAGCCAGAGGACCAGGTCAGCAGAGCTGCTTTAGACCCAAGGGACCAGGTCAGCAGAGCTGCTTTAGACCCAAGGGACCAGGTCAGCAGAGCTGCTGTAGAGCCAGAGAAACCAGGTCAATAGAGCTGCTTTAGAGGGAGAGAACCAGGTCAGCAGATCTGCTTTAGAGCCAGAGACCCAGGTCAGCAGAGCTGCTCTAGAGCCTGAGAACCAGGTCAGCAGAGCTGCTTTAGAGCCATAGAACCAGGTCAGCAGAGCTCCTTTAGAGCCAGACGACCAGGTCAGCAGAGCTGCTCTAGAGCCAAAGAACCATTTCAGCAGAGCTGCTCTATAGCCAGAGAACCAGGTCACCTGAGCTGCTGTAGAGCCAGAGAACCAGGTCAGCTGAGCTGCTGTAGAGCCAGAGAAACCAGGTCAGTAGAGATGCTTTGGAGCGAGAGAACCAGGTCAGCAGAGCTGCTTTAGAGGGAGAGAACCAGGTCAGCAGAGCTGCTTTAGAGCCAAGGGACCAGGTCAGCAGAGCTGCTCTAGAGCCAGAGAACCGGGTCAGCAGAGCTGCTTTAGAGCCATAGAACCAGGTCAGCAGAGCTGCTCTAGAGGCTGAGAACCAGGTCAGCAGAGTTGCTGTAGAGCCAGAGAAACCAGGTCAACAGAGCTGCTTTAGATGGAGAGAACCAGGTCAGCAGAACTGCTTTAGAGCCAGAGAACCAGGTCAGCAGAGCTGCTTTAGAGCCAGAGAAACCGGTCATCAGAGCTGTTGTAGAGCCAGAGAACCAGGTCAGCAGAAGTGCTTTAGATCCAGAGAACCAAGTCAGCAGAGCTGCTTTAGAGCCAGGGAACCCGGTCATCAGAGTTGTTGTAGAGCCAGAGAACCAGGTCAGCAGAAGTGCTTTAGATCCAGAGAACCAAGTCAGCAGAGCTGCTTTAGAGCCAAGGGACCAGGTCAGCAGACCTGCTCTAGAGCCAGAGAACCAGGTCAGCAGAGCTGCTGCAGAGCCAGAGAAACCAGGTCAGTAGAGCTGATTTAGAGCCAGAGAACCACGTCAGCAGAGCTGCTTTAGAGCCAGAGGACCAGGTCAGCAGAGCTGCTTTAGAGCCAAGGGACCAGGTCAGAAGAGCTGCTTTAGACCCAAGGGACCAGGTCAGCAGAGCTGCTTTAGACCCAAGGGACCAGGTCAGCAGAGCTGCTGTAGAGCCAGAGAAACCAGGTCAATAGAGCTGCTTTAGAGGAGAGAACCAGGTCAGCAGAGCTGCTCTAGAGGTAGAGAACCAGATCAGCAGAGCTGCTTTAGAGACAGAGAACCCGGTCAGCAGAGCTGCTCTAGAGCCAGAGAACCAGGTCAGCAGAGCTGCTTTAGAGCCATAGAACCAGGTCAGCGTTCTCTGCTCTAGAGGCAGAGAACCAGGTCAGCAGAGCTGATTTAGAGGAGAGAACCAGGTCAGCAGATCTGCTTTAGAGCCAGAGACCCAGGTCAGCAGAGCTGCTCTAGAGCCTGAGAACCAGGTCAGCAGAGCTGCTTTAGAGCCATAGAACCAGGTCAGCAGAGCTGCTATAGAGGCACAGAACCAGCTCAGCAGAACTGCTTTAGAGCCAGACAAC
Source organism: Triturus cristatus (assembly GCF_964204655.1). Lineage (NCBI taxonomy): Eukaryota > Metazoa > Chordata > Amphibia > Caudata > Salamandridae > Triturus > Triturus cristatus. The sequence goes on from NC_140594.1 coordinate 736,179,211, forward strand.
CAGTTCAGCAGAGCTCTATAGAGGGAGAGAACCAGATCAGCAGAGCTGCTTTAGAGCCAGAGAACCAGGGCAGCAGGGCTACTCTAGAGCCAGAGAAACCAGGTCAGCAGAGCTGCTTTAGAGGGAGAGAACCACATCAGCCTAGCTGCTTTAGAGCCAGAGAACCCGGTCAGCAGAGCTGCTCTAGAGCCAGAGAACCAGGCCAGCAGAGGTGCTTTAAAGCCATAGAACCAGGTCAGCGTTCTCTGCTCTAGAGGCAGAGAACCAGGTCAGCAGAGCTGATTTAGAGGGAGAGAACCAGGTCAGCAGATCTGCTTTAGAGCCAGAGAACCAGGTCAACAGAGCTGCTCTAGAGCCAGAGAACCAGGTCAGCAGAGCTGCTTTAGAGCCATAGAACCAGGTCAACAGAGCTGCTCTAGAGCCAGAGAACCAGGTCAGCAGAGCTGCTCTAGAACCAGAGAACCAGGTCAGCAGAGTTGCTTTAGAGCCAGAGAAACCAGGTCAGTAGAGCTGCTTGGAGCGAGAGAACCATGCCAGCAGAGCTGCTGTAGAGCCAGAGAACCAGGTCAGCAGATCTGCTTTAGAGCCATAGAACCAGGTCAGCAGAGCTGCTTTAGAGGCTGAGAACCAGGTCAGCAGAGCTGCTGTAGAGCCAGAGAAACCAGGTCAACAGAGCTGCTTTAGATGGAGAGAACCAGGTCAGCAGAACTGCTTTAGAGCCAGAGAACCAGGTCAGCAGATCTGCTTTAGAGCCATAGAACCAGGGCAGCAGATCTGCTCTAGAGGCTGAGAACCAGGTCAGCAGAGCTGCTGTAGAGCCAGAGAAACCAGGTCAACAGAGCTGCTTTAGATGGAGAGAACCAGGTCAGCAGAACTGCTTTAGAGCCAGAGAACCAGGTCAGCAGATTTGCTCTAGAGCCAGAGAACCATGTCAGCAGAGCAGCTTTAGAGCCATAGAACCAGGTCAGCAGAGCTGCTATAGAGGCACAGAACCAGCTCAGCAGAACTGCTTTAGAGCCAGACAACCAGTTCAGCAGAGCTCTATAGAGGGAGAGAACCAGATCAGCAGAGCTGCTTTAGAGCCAGAGAACCAGGGCAGCAGGGCTACTCTAGAGCCAGAGAAACCAGGTCAGCAGAGCTGCTTTAGAGGGAGAGAACCACATCAGCCTAGCTGCTTTAGAGCCAGAGAACCCGGTCAGCAGAGCTGCTCTAGAGCCAGAGAGCCAGGTCAGCAGAGGTGCTTTAAAGCCATAGAACCAGGTCAGCGTTCTCTGCTCTAGAGGCAGAGAACCAGGTCAGCAGAGCTGATTTAGAGGGAGAGAACCAGGTCAGCAGATCTGCTTTAGAGCCAGAGAACCAGGTCAACAGAGCTGCTCTAGAGCCAGAGAACCAGGTCAGCAGAGCTGCTTTAGAGCCATAGAACCAGGTCAGCAGAGCTGCTCTAGAGCCTAAGAACCAGTTCAGCAGAGCTGCTCTAGTGCCAGAGAACCAGGTCAGCTGAGCTGCTATAGAGCCAGAGAATTCAGGTCAGTAGAGCTGCTTTGGAGCGAGAGAACCATGCCAGCAGAGCTGCTTTAGAGGGAGAGAACCAGGTCAGCAGAGCTGCTTTAGAGCCAAGGGACCAGGTCAGCAGAGCTGCTCTAGAGCCAGAGAACCAGGTCAGCATAACTGCTTTAGAGCCATAGAACCAGGTCAGCAGAGCTGCTTTAGAGCCAGGGAATCAGGTCATCGGAGCTGTTGTAGAGCCAGAGAACCAGGTCAGCAGAGCTGCTCTAGAGGCAGAGAACCACGTCAGCGGAGCTGCTTTAGAGCCAAGGGACCAGGTCAGCAAAGCTGCTCTAGAGCCATAGAACCAGGTCATCAGAGCTGCTTTAGAGCCAGACAATCAGGTCATCAGAGCTGTTGTAGAGCCAGAGAACCAGGTCAGCAGAGCTGCTCTAGAGCCAGAGAACCAGGTCAGCAGAGCTGCTCTAGAGCCAGAGAACCAAGTCAGCAGAGCTGCTTTAGAGCCAGAGAACCAAGTCAGCAGAGCTGCTTTAGTGCCAGAGACCCAGGTCAGCAGAGCTGCTCTAGAGCCAGAGAACCAAGTCAGCAGAGCAGTTTTAGAGCCCTAGAACCAGGTCAGCAGAGCTGCTCTAGAGCCTAAGAACCAGGAGAGCAGAGCTGCTCTAGAGCCTAAGAACCAGGTCAGCAGAGCTGCTCTACAGCCAGAGAACCAGGTCAGCAGAGCTGCTGCAGAGCCAGAGAAACCAGGTCAGTAGAGCCTATTTAGAGCCAGAGAACCAGGTCAGCAAAGCTGCTTTAGAGCCAGAGAACCAGGTCAGCAGAGCTGCTTTAGAGCCAAGGGACCAGGTCAGCAGAGCTGCTTTAGACCCAAGGGACCAGGTCAGCAGAGCTGCTGTAGAGCCTGAGAAACCAGGTCAATAGAGCTGCTTTAGAGGGAGAGAACCAGGTCAGCAGAGCTGCTCTAGAGGGAGAGAACCAGGTCAGCAGAGCTGCTTTAGAGCCATAGAACCAGGTCAGCGTTCTCTGCTCTAGAGGCAGAGAACCAGGTCAGCAGAGCTGATTTAGAGGGAGAGAACCAGGTCAGCAGATCTGCTTTAGAGCCATCGAACCAGGTCAGCAGAGCTGCTCCAGAGCCAGAGAACCAGGTCAGCAGAGCTCCTTTAGAGCCAGAGAACCAGGTCAGGAGAGCTACTCTAGAGCCAAAGAACCATTTCAGCAGAGCTGCTCTATAGCCAGAGAACCAGGTCAGCTGAGCTGCTGTAGAGCCAGAGAACCATGTCAGCTGAGCTGCTGTAGAGCCATAGAAACCAGGTCAACAGAGCTGCTTTAGATGGAGAGAACCAGATCAGCAGAACTGCTTTAGAGCCAGAGATCCAGGTCAGCAGAGCTGCTTTAGAGCCAGAGAAACCGGTCATCAGAGTTGTTGTAGAGCCAGAGAACCAGGTCAGCAGAAGTGCTTTAGAGCCATAGAACCAAGTCAGCAGAGCTGCTTTAGAGCCAAGGGACCAGGTCAGCAGAGCTGCTCTAGAGCCAGAGAACCAGGTCAGCAGAAATGTTTAGAGCCATAGAACCAGGTCAGCAGAGCTGCTTTAGAGCCAGGGAATCTGGTCATCACAGTTGTTGTAGAGCCAGAGAACCAGGTCAGCAGAACTGCTTTAGAGCCATAGAACCAGGTCAGCAGAGCTGCTCTAGAGCCAGAGAACCAGGTCAGCAGAGCTGCTTTAGAGCCATAGAACCAGGTCAGCGTTCTCTGCTCTAGAGGCAGAGAACCAGGTCAGCAGAGCTGATTTAGAGGGAGAGAACCAGGTCAGCAGATCTGCTTTAGAGCCATCGAACCAGGTCAGCAGAGCTGCTCTAGAGACAGAGAACCAGGTCAGCAGAGCTGCTTTAGCGCCATAGAACCAGGTCAGCAGAGCTCCTTTAGAGCCAGAGAACCAGGTCAACAGAGCTACTCTAGAGCCAAAGAACCATTTCAGCAGAGCTGCTCTAGAGCCAGAGAACCGGGTCAGCAGAGCTGCTTTAGAGCCATAGAACCAGGTCAGCAGAGCTGCTCTAGAGGCTGAGAACCAGGTCAGCAGAGCTGCTGTAGAACCAGAGAAACCAGTTCAACAGAGCTGCTTTAGATGGAGAGAACCAGGTCAGCAGAACTGCTTTAGAGCCAGAGATCCAGGTCAGCAGAGCTGCTTTAGAGCCAGAGAAACCGGTCATCAGATCTGTTGTAGAGCCAGAGAACCAGGTCAGCAGAAGTGCTTTAGAGCCATAGAACCAAGTCAGCAGAGCTGCTTTAGAGCCAAGGGACCAGGTCAGCAGAGCTGCTCTAGAGCCAGAGAACCAGGTCAGCAGAACTGCTTTAGAGCCATAGAACCAGGTCAGCAGAGCTGCATTAGAGCCAGGGAACCCGGTCATCAGAGTTGTTGTAGAGCCAGAGAACCAGGTCAGCAGAACTGCTTTAGAGCCATAGAACCAGGTCAGCAGAGCTACTTTAGAGCCAGAAAACCAGGTCAGGAGAGCTGCTGTAGAGTCAGAGAAACCAGGTCAGCAGAGCTGCTTTAGAAAGAGAGAACCAGGTCAGCAGAGCTGCTTTAGAGCCAGAGAACCAGGTCAGCAGAGCTGCTTTAGAGCCAGAGAACCAGGTCAGCAGAGCTGCTCTAGAGCCAGAGATCCAAGTCAGCAGAGCTGCTTTAGAGCCATAGAACCAGGTCAGCAGAGCTGCTCTAGAGGCTGAGAACCAGGTCAGCAGAGCTGCTGTAGAGCCAGAGAAACCAGGTCAACAGAGCTGCTTTAGATGGAGAGAACCTGGTCAGCAGAACTGCTTTAGAGCCAGAGAACCAGGTCAGCAGAGTTGCTCTAGAGCCAGAGAACCATGTCAGCAGAGCAGCTTTAGAGCCATAGAACCAGGTCAGCAGAGCTGCTATAGAGGCACAGAACCAGCTCAGCAGAACTGCTTTAGAGCCAGAGAACCAGTTCAGCAGAGCTCTATAGAGGGAGAGAACCAGATCAGCAGAGCTGCTTTAGAGCCAGAGAACCAGGGCAGCAGGGCTACTCTAGAGCCAGAGAAACCAGGTCAGCAGAGCTGCTTTAGAGGGAGAGAACCACATCAGCCTAGCTGCTTTAGAGCCAGTGAACCCGGTCAGCAGAGCTGCTCTAGAGCCAGAGAACCAGGCCTGCAGAGCTGCTTTAAAGCCATAGAACCAGGTCAGCGTTCTCTGCTCTAGAGGCGGGGAACCAGGTCAGCAGAGCTGATTTAGAGGGAGAGAACCAGGTCAGCAGATCTGCTTTAGAGCCAGAGAACCAGGTCAACAGAGCTGCTCTAGAGCCAGAGAACCACGTCAGCAGAGCTGCTTTAGAGCCATAGAACCAGGTCAGCAGAGCTCCTTTAGAGCCAGAGAACCAGGTCAGCAGAGCTGCTCTAGAGCCTAAGAACCAGTTCAGCAGAGCTGTTCTAGAGCCAGAGAACCAGTTCAGCTGAGCTGCTATAGAGCCAGGGAATCCAGGTCAGTAGAGCTGCTTTGGAGCGAGAGAACCATGCCAGCAGAGCTGCTTTAGAGGGAGAGAACCAGGTCAGCAGAGCTGCTTTAGAGCCAAGGGACCAGGTCATCAGAGCTGCTCTAGAGCCAGATAACCAGGTCAGCAGAACTGCTTTAGAGCCATAGAACCAGGTCAGCAGAGCTGCTTTAGAGCCAGAGAATCAGGTCATCAGAGCTGTTGAAGAGCCAGAGAAACAGGTCAACAGAGCTGTTCTAGAGCCAGAGAACCACGTCAGCGGAGCTGCTGTAGAGCCAGAGAAACCAGGTCAGCAGAGCTGCTTTAGAGGGAGAAAACCAGGTCAGCAGAGCTGCTTTAGAGCCAGAGAACCAGGTCAGCAGAGTTGCTTTAGTGCCAGAGACCCAGGTCAGCAGAGCTGCTCTAGAGCCAGAGAACCAAGTCAGCAGCGCTGTTTTAGAGCCCTAGAACCAGGTCAGCATAGCTGCTCTAGAGCCTAAGAACCAGGAGAGCAGAGCTGCTCTAGAGCCAGAGAACCAGGTCAGCCGACCTGCTCTAGAGCCTAAGAACCAGATCAGCAGAGCTGCTCTACAGACAGAGAACCAGGTCAGAAGAGCTGCTGCAGAGCCAGAGAAACCAGGTCAGTAGAGCTTATTTAGAGCCAGAGAACCAGGTCAGCAGAGCTGCTTTAGAGCCAGAGAACCAGGTCAGCAGAGCTGCTTTAGAGCCAAGGGACCAGGTCAGCAGAGCTACTTTAGACCCAAGGGACCATGTCAGCAGAGCTGCTGTAGAGCCAGAGAAACCAGGTCAATAGAGCTGCTTTAGAGGGAGAGAACCAGGTCAGCAGAGCTGCTCTAGAGGGAGGGAACCAGATCAGCAGAGCTGCTTTAGAGACAGAGAACCCGGTCAGCAGAGCTGCTCTAGAGCCAGAGAACCATGTCAGCAGAACTGCTTTAGAGCCATAGAACCAGGTCAGCGTTCTCTGCTCTAGAGGCAGAGAACCAGGCCAGCAGAGCTGATTTAGAGGGAGAGAACCAGGTCAGCAGATCTGCTTTAGAGCCAGAGAACCAGGTCAGCAGAGCTGATCTAGAGCCACAGAACCAGGTCAGCAGAGCTGCTTTAGAGCCATAGAACCAGGCCAGCAGAGCTCCTTTAGCACCAGATAACCAGGTCAGCAGAGCTGCTCTAGAGCCAAAGAACCATTTCAGCAGAGCTGCACTATAGCCAGAGAACCAGGTCAGCTGAGCTGCTGTAGAGCCAGAGAACCAGGTCAGCTGAGCTGCTGTAGAGCCAGAGAAACCATGTCAGTAGAGATGCTTTGGAGCGAGAGAACCAGGAAAGCAGAGCTGCTTTAGAGGGAGAGAACCAGGTCAGCAGAGCTGCTTTAGAGCCAAGGGACCAGGTCAGCAGAGCTGCTCTAGAGCCAGAGAACCGGGTCAGCAGAGCTGCTTTAGAGCCATAGAACCAGGTCAGCAGAGCTGCTCTAGAGGCTGAGAACCAGGTCAGCAGAGCTGCTGTAGAGCCAGAGAAACCAGGTAAACAGAGCTGCTTTAGATGGAGAGAACCAGGTCAGCAGAACTGCTTTAGAGCCAGAGAACCAGGTCAGCAGAGCTGCTTTAGAGCCAGAGAAACCGGTCATCAGAGCTGTTGTAGAGCCAGAGAACCAGGTCAGCAGAAGTGCTTTAGAGCCATAGAACCAAGTCAGCAGAGCTGCTTTAGAGCCAAGGGACCAGGTCAGCAGAGCTGCTCTAGAGCCAGAGAACCAGGTCAGCAGAACTGCTTTAGAGCTATAGAACCAGGTCAGACGACCTGCTCTAGATCCTAAGAACCAGGTCAGCAGAGCTGCTCTACAGCCAGAGAACCAGGTAAGCAGAGCTGCTGCAGAGCCAGAGAAACCAGGTCAGTAGAGCTGATTTAGAGCCAGAGAACCACGTCAGCAGAGCTGCTTTAGAGCCAGAGGACCAGGTCAGCAGAGCTGCTTTAGAGCCAAGGGACCAGGTCAGCAGAGCTGCTTTAGACCCAAGGGACCAGGTCAGCAGAGCTGCTTTAGACCCAAGGGACCAGGTCAGCAGAGCTGCTGTAGAGCCAGAGAAACCAGGTCAATAGAGCTGCTTTAGAGGAGAGAACCAGGTCAGCAGAGCTGCTCTAGAGGTAGAGAACCAGATCAGCAGAGCTGCTTTAGAGACAGAGAACCCGGTCAGCAGAGCTGCTCTAGAGCCAGAGAACCAGGTCAGCAGAGCTGCTTTAGAGCCATAGAACCAGGTCAGCGTTCTCTGCTCTAGAGGCAGAGAACCAGGTCAGGAGAGCTGATTTAGAGGGAGAGAACCAGGTCAGCAGATCTGCTTTAGAGCCAGAGACCCAGGTCAGCAGAGCTGCTCTAGAGCCTGAGAACCAGGTCAGCAGAGCTGCTTTAGAGCCATAGAAGCAGGTCAGCAGAGCTCCTTTAGAGCCAGAGGACCAGGTCAGCAGAGCTGCTCTAGAGCCAAAGAACCATTTCAGCAGAGATGCTCTATAGCCAGAGAACCAGGTCACCTGAGCTGCTGTAGAGCCAGAGAACCAGGTCAGCTGAGCTGCTGTAGAGCCAGAGAAACCAGGTCAGTAGAGATGCTTTGCTGCGAGAGAACCAGGTCAGCAGAGCTGCTTTAGAGGGAGAGAACCAGGTCAGCAGAGCTGCTTTAGAGCCAAGGGACCAGGTCAGCAGAGCTGCTCTAGAGCCAGAGAACCGGGTCAGCAGAGCTGCTTTAGAGCCATAGAACCAGGTCAGCAGAGCTGCTTTAGAGCCAGAGAAACCGGTCATCAGAGCTGTTGTAGAGCCAGAGAACCAGGTCAGCAGAAGTGCTTTAGAGCCATAGAACCAAGTCAGCAGAGCTGCTTTAGAGCCAAGGGACCAGGTCAGCAGAGCTGCTCTAGAGCCAGAGAACCAGGTCAGCAGAACTGCTTTAGAGCTATAGAACCAGGTCAGACGACCTGCTCTAGATCCTAAGAACCAGGTCAGCAGAGCTGCTCTACAGCCAGAGAACCAGGTAAGCAGAGCTGCTGCAGAGCCAGAGAAACCAGGTCAGTAGAGCTGATTTAGAGCCAGAGAACCACGTCAGCAGAGCTGCTTTAGAGCCAGAGGACCAGGTCAGCAGAGCTGCTTTAGAGCCAAGGGACCAGGTCAGCAGAGCTGCTTTAGACCCAAGGGACCAGGTCAGCAGAGCTGCTTTAGACCCAAGGGACCAGGTCAGCAGAGCTGCTGTAGAGCCAGAGAAACCAGGTCAATAGAGCTGCTTTAGAGGAGAGAACCAGGTCAGCAGAGCTGCTCTAGAGGTAGAGAACCAGATCAGCAGAGCTGCTTTAGAGACAGAGAACCCGGTCAGCAGAGCTGCTCTAGAGCCAGAGAACCAGGTCAGCAGAGCTGCTTTAGAGCCATAGAACCAGGTCAGCGTTCTCTGCTCTAGAGGCAGAGAACCAGGTCAGGAGAGCTGATTTAGAGGGAGAGAACCAGGTCAGCAGATCTGCTTTAGAGCCAGAGACCCAGGTCAGCAGAGCTGCTCTAGAGCCTGAGAACCAGGTCAGCAGAGCTGCTTTAGAGCCATAGAAGCAGGTCAGCAGAGCTCCTTTAGAGCCAGAGGACCAGGTCAGCAGAGCTGCTCTAGAGCCAAAGAACCATTTCAGCAGAGATGCTCTATAGCCAGAGAACCAGGTCACCTGAGCTGCTGTAGAGCCAGAGAACCAGGTCAGCTGAGCTGCTGTAGAGCCAGAGAAACCAGGTCAGTAGAGATGCTTTGCTGCGAGAGAACCAGGTCAGCAGAGCTGCTTTAGAGGGAGAGAACCAGGTCAGCAGAGCTGCTTTAGAGCCAAGGGACCAGGTCAGCAGAGCTGCTCTAGAGCCAGAGAACCGGGTCAGCAGAGCTGCTTTAGAGCCATAGAACCAGGTCAGCAGAGCTGCTCTAGAGGCTGAGAACCAGGTCAGCAGAGTTGCTGTAGAGCCAGAGAAACCAGGTCAACAGAGCTACTTTAGATGGAGAGAACCAGGTCAGCCGAACTGCTTTAGAGCCAGAGAACCAGGTCAGCAGAGCTGCTTTAGAGCCAGAGAAACCGGTCATCAGAGCTGTTGTAGAGCCAGAGAACCAGGTCAGCAGAAGTGCTTTAGATCCAGAGAACCAAGTCAGCAGAGCTGCTTTAGAGCCAGGGAACCCGGTCATCAGAGTTGTTGTAGAGCCAGAGAACCAGGTCAGCAGAAGTGCTTTAGATCCAGAGAACCAAGTCAGCAGAGCTGCTTTAGAGCCAAGGGACCAGGTCAGCAGACCTGCTCTAGAGCCAGAGAACCAGGTCAGCAGAGCTGCTGCAGAGCCAGAGAAACCACGTCAGTAGAGCTGATTTAGAGCCAGAGAACCACGTCAGCAGAGCTGCTTTAGAGCCAGAGGACCAGGTCAGCAGAGCTGCTTTAGAGCCAAGGGACCAGGTCAGCAGAGCTGCTTTAGACCCAAGGGACCAGGTCAGCAGAGCTGCTTTAGACCCAAGGGACCAGGTCAGCAGAGCTGCTGTAGAGCCAGAGAAACCAGGTCAATAGAGCTGCTTTAGAGGGAGAGAACCAGGTCAGCAGAGCTGCTCTAGAGGTAGAGAACCAGATCAGCAGAGCTGCTTTAGAGACAGAGAACCCGGTCAGCAGAGCTGCTCTAGAGCCAGAGAACCAGGTCAGCAGAGCTGCTTTAGAGCCATAGAACCAGGTCAGCGTTCTCTGCTCTAGAGGCAGAGAACCAGGTCAGCAGAGCTGATTTAGAGGAGAGAACCAGGTCAGCAGATCTGCTTTAGAGCCAGAGACCCAGGTCAGCAGAGCTGCTCTAGAGCCTGAGAACCAGGTCAGCAGAGCTGCTTTAGAGCCATAGAACCAGGTCAGCAGAGCTCCTTTAGAGCCAGAGGACCAGGTCAGCAGAGCTGCTCTAGAGCCAAAGAACCATTTCAGCAGAGCTGCTCTATAGCCAGAGAACCAGGTCACCTGAGCTGCTGTAGAGCCAGAGAACCAGGTCAGCTGAGCTGCTGTAGAGCCAGAGAAACCAGGTCAGTAGAGATGCTTTGGAGCGAGAGAACCAGGTCAGCAGAGCTGCTTTAGAGGGAGAGAACCAGGTCAGCAGAGCTGCTTTAGAGCCAAGGGACCAGGTCAGCAGAGCTGCTCTAGAGCCAGAGATCCAGGTCTGGAGAGCTGCTTTAGAGCCATAGAACCAGGTCAGCAGAGCTGCTCTAGAGGCTGAGAACCAGGTCAGCAGAGCTGCTGTAGAGCCAGAGAAACCAGGTCAACAGAGCTGCTTTAGATGGAGAGAACCAGGTCAGGAGAACTGCTTTAGAGCCAGAGAACCAGGTCAGCAGAGTTGCTCTAGAGCCAGAGAACCATGTCAGCAGAGCAGCTTTAGAGCCATAGAACAAGGTCAGCAGAGCTGCTATAGAGGCACAGAACCAGCTCAGCAGAACTGCTTTAGAGCCAGAGAACCAGGTCAGCAGGGCTACTCTAGAGCCAGAGAAACCAGGTCAGCAGAGCTGCTTTAGAGCCAGAGAACCCGGTCAGCAGAGCTGCTCTAGAGCCAGAGAACCAGGTCAGCAGAGCTCCTTTAAAGCCATAGAACCAGGTCAGCGTTCTCTGCTCTAGAGGCAGAGAACCAGGTCAGCAGAGCTGATTTAGAGGGAGAGAACCAGGTCAGCAGATCTGCTTTAGAGCCAGAGAACCAGGTCAGCAGAGCTGCTTTAGAGCCAGAGAACCAGGCCAGCAGAGCTGCTTTAGAGCCAAGGGACCAGGTCAGCAGAGCTGCTTTAGAGCCAAGGGACCAGGTCAGCAGGTCTGCTGTAGAGCCAGAGAAACCAGGTCAATAGAGCGGCTTTAGAGGGAGAGAACCAGGTCAGCAGAGCTGCTCTAGAGGGAGAGAACCAGGTCAGCAGAGCTGCTCTAGATACAGAGGCTCCAGGTCAGCAGAGCTGCTTTAGAGCCAAGGGACCAGGTCAGCAGAGCTGCTCTAGAGCCAGAGAACCAGGTCAGCAGAACTGCTTTAGAGCCATAGAACCAGGTCAGCAGAGCTGCTTTAGAGCCAGGGAACCCGGTCATTAGAGTTGTTGTAGAGCCAGAGAACCAGGTCAGCAGAACTGCTTTAGAGCCATAGAACCAGGTCAGCAGAGCTGCTTTAGAGCCAGAAAACCAGGTCAGGAGAGCTGCTGTAGAGTCAGAGAAACCAGGTCAGCCGAGCTGCTTTAGAAAGAGAGAACCAGAGGGGAGGAGCCTAGCGCGCAACCAAGATGGCCGCGTAGGTGCGAGGCTCCCGAGGACCTCCGTGACCTCCTGCATAAATCCTGACAATATCCTGTCCTAGATGAGGGGACTGTGTTGGTGAGCCCGAGCTGAGGTGGCAACCGTTTTCCGTTTCCACATTGGACCTCGGACACCGGCGGGAGCACCGATCGAGGTTTGCGGCCTTCTCCCGCCGGCCCCCCGGATTGGAGTTGTGGGGCGATCCGGAGACAAAGTGAACAACAGCGGCGGGCAGGGCTGGGCGACTCGCGTACCCCGCACTTTCGCTTTTGCACCCTCCTTGCTGCTTAGGCGAGGTTGGGTTGCGGGGCGGTGTGCGGTGGTGTGGCCTCGTTGGGTTGCCCTGCCGGCCCGCCGGCTGTGATCCGTCCTGCGGACCTGTGGTTGCCCCCCCCCGGAGCCCGTGAACTGGTTTGTCGGCCCTTTTCGAGGTGACTGGCACGATCTGGGGACTGAACCATGTCCACAAAGCAAGATGGCGACCGGGCAAAGGTGAAATCGACCCGCCGTGGCGCAGCCCATCAAGCCAATAACATGGACCGCTACACCCTCCAGAAGGGATCTCCCGAGGTGCCGCGTAGGTCCCCTGAGGGCCCGACTGATGCTCCTGCTCAGCCCGCGGATCTGACCCTCCGAGACGTCATGGGCGCCATCGCCGAGATGAAGGCCTCGGTGGACCAGCGCTTTGACACACTGGCGCAGAAGATCGACTCGGTCCTCGTGGATGTTGGCCTGGTGAGGGCCGATTTATCCAAGACGAATGACCGGGTCGATTCTTTGGCACACACCACTTCGGGCCTCACAACAGACGTGGTGGCCCTCCAAAAGGAGGTGCGCCGGCTTGGCCAGGCGAGCGCCCTGATGGATCGTCGATTGGAGGATTCCGAGGGTCGGGCCCGGAGGAACAATGTCCGCATTGTCGGGGTGCCGGAGGGACGTGAGGAGGCGGCGGCGGACCTGTTTGTGGAGGACCTGATTCTCACCCACCTCCAGCCCCGGGGGCTGAGTAAATTCTTTGCGGTGGAACGTGCCCACAGGGTTCCCGGAGGAAGACCTAAGGCCGGAGCCCCTCCGAGGCCTCTCATTGCCCGGATTTTCAACTTTCGGGACAGAGACGCTATCCTGCAGACTTCTAGGCTACAAGGACCGGTCAGACTCGACAATATGGACGTAAACTTTTATCCTGACTTCACTCCAGCGGTCCAAAAACAGAGACTGAGCTTTCTCGGAGTCAAACGTCGTCTACGGGACCTGAACCTCAAGTATGGGATGCTTTTTCCAGCTAAGCTGAGGGTGGAGGTGGATGGCCGCACGCACTTTTTTGATCGTCCCGAGGCGGCCGGGGACTGGTTGGACACTTTGCCCGGGGATCGGGGCCGGGGGGTGGGGGGGGCGCGGGTGGTGGGGAGGGCTCGCCGGATCAGGACTGAGGGACTAATAGTAGGCCTCGCTCTGGACAACATTATCGTCACTTTTGACTGTTCGTGTAAGTTCCCCTCCTGTGGAGGTCGTATGGGGTCTCTTGGGGGCTCTCCCTCCTCCTCTGGGGGACTAGTTAGTTTTATCATCTATGGGGCGACAGGCACACTGCACTTTGGGGGGGCTGTTTGGGCTCATGCAGGGGTGCAGGGAGGGGGGAGTTTTGTTGGGATGGGTGGGTTGGGGTGGGGTGTTGTTCGTTTTTACCGCAAGGCAAGCCCTTTATTGTATTGGTGTGTTTAAGGTGCTCTCGGGGGGACGAATGATGGCTTCTGGATGTGATGGGGGGTAGGGATCTGACTTTGTTGTCTTGGAACGTTAATGGACTGGGGGATAGGATTAAGCGAGGTGTGGTCCTGCAGTATCTGAAACGAGTTTTTCCAGATGTGGTCTTTCTGCAGGAGACACACCTTATTGGTAATTCTTTTTGTGCCATGAATCGGCGTGGCTATCGTTTGGTGGCCCACTCGGGCTTCACGTCGGGCTCGCGGGGGGTGGGCATCATGGTGAAGAACTCGCTCCCGTTGGAAATAGACGAGGTGCGCCATGATGAGAGGGGACGCTACGCTGTCTTGGTGGGGAGAATGGAGGGCAAAGTGGTTGTCTTTGTATCAGTGTACGTTCCACCGGGGTTACAGTCTACCACTTTTGCGGACCTGGGGCGCCTCCTCCTTGACCTTCCGGGGGGGCTTCTGGTGGTTGGGGGGGACTTCAATGCGGTGGTTTCTGGGACCATGGATCGTCACCCCCCTAGGGACCTCCCCCGGGCACAGGCGTGGCTGTCCGGCTTCTTAGATACACTGGGATTGGTGGACTGCTGGCGTTTAAAACATCCCACGCAGCTGCAGTACACTTTCCACTCGGGTGCCCATGGTAGCCTCTCGCGGCTTGATTATGTCCTTGTCCCTGCGGCCTATGTTGGGAGGGTGGGAGAGGTGCGCCATTTGGCACGGGGTATTTCAGATCACTCCCCGCTCCTGTTGCACTTTGATGTCTTCCCGAGGGGGGAGGGCAGGGTGGCTCCAATCAACGCCTGGTACCTGCGCGACCCCACTATTCGCGCTGATTTGATTAAATCCTTGCAGAGGTATTTTGATGAGAATGTGGGGTCTGTCCCTTCGGATATCTCCCTGTGGGAAGCCTTCAAGACAGTTCTTAGAGGGGAGGCCCTCTCCTTTATCTCCCATGCCCGGAGGCGCGAGCAGGAGGAGGTGACCCGGGTGGAGGCCGAAATTGCTGAATTGGAGGGTGATCTAGAGAGTGGGGTGACGGATGCAGCACTACATGTCCTACAACTTAAGCAGGCGGCCTACAGGGCCCTCGTCACGGAGGCGGCCAGGGGCCTCAGTAGAGAGCAACAGGGGCGACTGTATGATGTGGGTGATAAGGCTGGTAAATTGCTTGCGTGGTTGGATAAAAAGGAGAGAGCGAGTCGTGTGGTCCCGCTGATTGAGAGGATGGATGGTGTACGAGTCACAGAGCCGGAAGCCATTGTCTCTTGTTTCGCGGATTATTTCCGCGAGGTGTATTCCCCGGTTTCTCCCTGCTCGGAGGAGGATTCCCATGCCCTGCTTAGGGATATCGCGCTGCCCTCCCTTTCCGGGGAGGACAGGGTGTCGTTAGATGCCGCTCCCACCTCCGACGAAATTGCCCTCGCCATACGCTCGGTCGCATCCGGCAAGGCCATGGGCCCGAACGGCATCCCTATTGAGCTGTATAAGTTGCGATCGGATGTACTGGCACCCCACCTCCGCGCGATGTTCCTGGCGGCCCACTCGCGGGGCTCCCTCCCGCCGGACCAGCGTCTGGCCACAATCGTGGTGATTCACAAGGAGGGGAGACCCCGAGACCGGGTTACATCCTATCGGCCTATCTCGCTCTTGAATGCGGAGCCCAAAATCCTCGCCAAGGTACTCGCCAACCGGCTGGTCGGCGTGGTGGGCGATCTTGTCCACCAAGACCAGCCGGCTTTATTCCCCACCGCAACACGGCCCTTAATCTGCGGCGCTTGCATGGGGTGCCCGCGCGTGTCCCGTTTGTACGGGAGCCGGCCATATTGGCGTCCCTAGACGCCACCATGGCGTTTGACACGCTCGAGTGGCCATACATTTGGGCGATGCTGGCGAAGTTTGGATTTGGCCCGGGGTTCATCAGCTGGGTCAAATTGTTGTATTCGGGCCCATTGGCGCAGGTGGTGGTGAACGGAAGAGTATCGGTCCCATTCGAGCTGGGACGGGGCACGCGACAGGGCTGCCCCTTGTCGCCGCTCCTGTTTGCGCTGGCCTTGGAACCCCTGGCGGAGTGGCTGCGGTGGCACCCTTCCATCCGTGGTCTCCGTTGGACCCCCGAGTATGAGGATCGCGTGTCCTTATACGCTGACGATATCCTTTTGTACCTAGCCTCCCCGCGTAAATCATTGATTGTCCTGGTTGATGTTTTGCGCTCATTCGGCCGCAATTCAGGCCTTGTCATCAACTGGGCTAAATCATGTGTGTATGTGCTTTCCGGGGAGGCTCCCGTCCTCCCGCGGGGCTTTCCGATACAGATAGCCTCTCAGGGGTTTCGGTACCTGGGTGTCTATATTACGCTGGACCCGGAGGCCCGCTACGAGCGGAATTTGCTTCCCCCCCTCCAGCGCTTGAAGGAGGACGTCGCGCGCTGGCGGCGCCTGCCGCTGTCGCCGCTCGGCCGGGCAGCATTG
Organism: Triturus cristatus; assembly: GCF_964204655.1. NCBI lineage: Eukaryota > Metazoa > Chordata > Amphibia > Caudata > Salamandridae > Triturus > Triturus cristatus. Next base: position 736,194,657 of record NC_140594.1, read on the forward strand.
TTTAAGATGATGTCGTTGCCACGCTTCCTGTACGCTCTCCAGAACACTATGGACTTAGTTCCGGCGCGCTACTTCCGTGTGGTGGAGAGTCTACAGCGCCGCCTGTTTTGGGACGGGAGGCCGCGTATAGCCCTGGCGAAGTTGACGCTCCCGTGGTACGACGGGGGGATTGCCCTCCCGGATATTAAACGGTATTACTGGGCCTCCCAGCTAGCTGCAATTAATCACGGCCTTTACGGGCCCGCCTTAAATCCGGCATTTGAAATGGACAAGATGCTCTTGCCCGGTGGCGACTACAATCGCGCGCTCTACTCTGGCGCACCCGACCCCCGCTTGACGGGACCTACGCGTGTCATGGTGCGAGTATGGCACGCGGCTAACGCAGCTATGGGGTGGAAGGACCGTTTGACCCGGGCACTGCCGTTGTATGCGTCTGAGAGGTTGGGCTCCCTGTGGACCTCGAAGGGCTTCGAGAAGTGGGACACGATAGGCATCAGTAAAGTGGGGGATCTCTGGACGAGGGGGGGATTTAAAACATTCGAGACGCTGCAGACGGAGTTTCAGCTGCAGGGCAGTGAATACTTTCGGTACTTGCAGGTCCGTCACGCACTGGGCTCCGTCTTCCCAGACGTCGCCTCCATCCCGGAGTCTTCCCCCCTGGAGGATAGAGTGCTGGATGGCCACGTTCCGGACAGCACGATCTCCCTTATTTACAAAAAATTGATTAATGACTGCTCGGGCTTGCTGACTGGCCTCCGCGAGGCTTGGGTTGCCGATGGGCTGGAGTTGGACGACGAGGACTGGATTTCCGCGGTGGCCTCTCCGAAGGAGGTGGCCATACCGGCTCGCCTTCGCTTCGTCCAGCTTAAGATACTCCACCGGGTTTACATGACGGGGCCAAGGCTTCTGCGTATGGGCTATGCGGAGGATGGGTTGTGTAAGCGTGGGTGTGGTGCTTTGGCGACTTTTTTGCATATTTTGTGGGAATGCCCGAAGCTGAAGCGATTCTGGCGTGGTGTGCATGAGGTCCTGCGAGTGGTTACGCATGTCGCGCTGTTGCCTGAAGCGAGGAGATGCCTGCTGAATGTGTGGGAACCAACTGACTACTCGGTTCCGCAGACGCGATGGGTGACTCTGGGATATATGATAGCTAAGCGTGACATTGCTCAATTGTGGGGGTCCCAGAGGCCCCCGGCGGTGTCGGCCTGGAAAGAACACATGGATTGGTGCATGTTCCGAGAAAAGGTGGTGTATGTGGCGAGGGGTAAGCCTGGGACATGGGTGAAGGTATGGGGCCCCTGGAACGCCTACCGCGGGGGTATCTGCGCGCCGCCACTGCTGCCTGCTGCCTCGCCAGCCCCGTCCCCTTAGTTGACTCCTTCCCCCGGCCCCGGGCACGGGGTTCCCCCAGTCCTCGATCTGTTTCCCTTCCCCTCTTTAGACTCCTGTGGATGGCTGGGGTCCCCCTTTTGGGGAGCACGTGCTGTTACTCTTGATTGCGGGTTGCCTTGCGGGTGTGGTTTTTCGTGTTGTTTGTATAAAATGAAACTGGATTGTGGGGTCAGGGTGATGTGGCCCGCGACGTTGATACCTCCTGATTTTGCTTCTCCGCAACGCCAAGTGTTTTTTTGAATGTATGTCATATGCTCCTGTCATTCTAGCGGCCGGCCGGAGGGTTGTAGGCCCATACTTGTATATTCTTGAGATTGCAATAAACGGTTTCAAAAAAAAAAAAAAAGAAAGAGAGAACCAGGTCAGCAGAGCTGCTTTAGAGCCAGAGAACCAGGTCAGCAGAGCTGCTCTAGAGCCAGAGATCCAAGTCAGCAGAGCTGCTTTAGAGCCATAGAACCAGGTCAGCAGAGCTGCTCTAGAGGCTGAGAACCAGGTCAGCAGAGCTGCTGTAGAGCCAGAGAAACCAGGTCAACAGAGCTGCTTTAGATGGAGAGAACCAGGTCAGCAGAACTGCTTTAGAGCCAGAGAATCAGGTCAGCAGAGTTGCTCTAGAGCCAGAGAACCATGTCAGCAGAGCAGCTTTAGAGCCATAGAACCAGGTCAGCAGAGCTGCTATAGAGGCACAGAATCAGCTCAGCAGAACTGCTTTAGAGCCAGAGAACCAGTTCAGCAGAGCTCTATAGAGGGAGAGAACCAGATCAGCAGAGCTGCTTTAGAGCCAGAGAACCAGGGCAGCAGGGATACTCTAGAGCCAGAGAAACCAGGTCAGCAGAGCTGCTTTAGAGGGAGAGAACCACATCAGCCTAGCTGCTTTAGAGCCAGAGAACCCGGTCAGCAGACCTGCTCTAGAGCCAGAGAACCAGGCCAGCAGAGCTGCTTTAAAGCCATAGAACCAGGTCAGCGTTCTCTGCTCTAGAGGCAGAGAACCAGGTCAGCAGAGCTGATTTAGAGGGAGAGAACCAGGTCAGCAGATCTGCTTTAGAGCCAGAGAACCAGGTCAACAGAGCTGCTCTAGAGCCAGGGAACCAGGTCAGCAGAGCTGCTTTAGAGCCATAGAACCAGGTCAGCAGAGCTCCTTTAGAGCCAGAGAACCAGGTCAGCAGAGCTGCTCTAGAGCCTAAGAACCAGTTCAGCAGAGCTGCTCTAGAGACTAAGAACCAGTTCAGCAGAGCTGCTCTAGAGCCAGAGAACCAGTTCAGCTGAGCTGCTATAGAGCCAGAGAATCCAGGTCAGTAGAGCTGCTTTGGAGCGAGAGAACCATGCCAGCAGAGTTGCTTTAGAGGGAGAGAACCAGGTCAGCAGAGCTGCTTTAGAGCCAAGGGACCAGGTCAGCAGAGCTGCTCTAGAGCCAGAGAACCAGGTCAGCAGAACTGCTTTAGAGCCATAGAACCAGGTCAGCAGAGCTGCTTTAGAGCCAGAGAATCAGGTCATCAGAGCTGTTGTAGAGCCAGAGAACCAGGTCAGCAGAGCTGTTCTAGAGCCAGAGAACCACGTCAGCGGAGCTGCTGTAGAGCCAGAGAAACCAGGTCAGCAGAGCTGCTTTAGAGGGAGAAAACCAGGTCAGCAGAGCTGCTTTAGAGCCAGAGAACCAGGTCAGCAGAGTTGCTTTAGTGCCAGAGACCCAGGTCAGCAGAGCTGCTCTAGAGCCAGAGAACCTAGTCAGCAGAGCTGTTTTAGAGCCCTAGAACCAGGTCAGCATAGCTGCTCTAGAGCCTAAGAACCAGGAGAGCAGAGCTGCTCTAGAGCCAGAGAACCAGGTCAGCCGACCTGCTCTAGAGCCTAAGAACCAGATCAGCAGAGCTGCTCTACAGACAGAGAACCAGGTCAGAAGAGCTGCTGCAGAGCCAGAGAAACCAGGTCAGTAGAGCTGATTTAGAGCCAGAGAACCAGGTCAGCAGAGCTGCTTTAGAGCCAGAGAACCAGGTCAGCAGAGCTGCTTTAGAGCCAAGGGACCAGGTCAGCAGAGCTACTTTAGACCCAAGGGACCAGGTCAGCAGAGCTGCTGTAGAGCCAGAGAAACCAGGTCAATAGAGCTGCTTTAGAGGGAGAGAACCAGGTCAGCAGAGCTGCTCTAGAGGGAGAGAACCAGATCAGCAGAGCTGCTTTAGAGACAGAGAACCCGGTCAGCAGAGCTGCTCTAGAGCCAGAGAACCAGGTCAGCAGAGCTGCTTTAGAGCCATAGAACCAGGTCAGCGTCCTCTGCTCTAGAGGCAGAGAACCAGGTCAGCAGAGCTGATTTAGAGGGAGAGAACCAGGTCAGCAGATCTGCTTTAGAGCCAGAGAACCAGGTCAGCAGAGCTGCTCTAGAGCCACAGAACCAGGTCAGCAGAGCTGCTTTAGAGCCATAGAACCAGGCCAGCAGAGCTCCTTTAGCACCAGATAACCAGGTCAGCAGAGCTTCTCTAGAGCCAAAGAACCATTTCAGCAGAGCTGCTCTATAGCCAGAGAACCAGGTCAGCTGAGCTGCTGTAGAGCCAGAGAACCAGGTCAGCTGAGCTGCTGTAGAGCCAGAGAAACCATGTCAGTAGAGATGCTTTGGAGCGAGAGAACCAGGTCAGCAGAGCTGCTTTAGAGGGAGAGAACCAGGTCAGCAGAGCTGCTTTAGAGCCAAGGGACCAGGTCAGCAGAGCTGCTCTAGAGCCAGAGAACCGGGTCAGCAGAGCTGCTTTAGAGCCATAGAACCAGGTCAGCAGAGCTGCTCTAGAGGCTGAGAACCAGGTCAGCAGAGCTGCTGTAGAGCCAGAGAAACCAGGTAAACAGAGCTGCTTTAGATGGAGAGAACCAGGTCAGCAGAACTGCTTTAGAGCCAGAGAACCAGGTCAGCAGAGCTGCTTTAGAGCCAGAGAAACCGGTCATCAGAGCTGTTGTAGAGCCAGAGAACCAGGTCAGCAGAAGTGCTTTAGAGCCATAGAACCAAGTCAGCAGAGCTGCTTTAGAGCCAAGGGACCAGGTCAGCAGAGCTGCTCTAGAGCCAGAGAACCAGGTCAGCAGAACTGCTTTAGAGCTATAGAACCAGGTCAGACGACCTGCTCTAGATCCTAAGAACCAGGTCAGCAGAGCTGCTCTACAGCCAGAGAACCAGGTAAGCAGAGCTGCTGCAGAGCCAGAGAAACCAGGTCAGTAGAGCTGATTTAGAGCCAGAGAACTACGTCAGCAGAGCTGCTTTAGAGCCAGAGGACCAGGTCAGCAGAGCTGCTTTAGAGCCAAGGGACCATGTCAGCAGAGCTGCTTTAGACCCAAGGGACCAGGTCAGCAGAGCTGCTTTAGACCCAAAGGACCAGGTCAGCAGAGCTGCTGTAGAGCCAGAGAAACCAGGTCAATAGAGCTGCTTTAGAGGAGAGAACCAGGTCAGCAGAGCTGCTCTAGAGGTAGAGAACCAGATCAGCAGAGCTGCTTTAGAGACAGAGAACCCGGTCAGCAGAGCTGCTCTAGAGGCAGAGAACCAGGTCAGCAGAGCTGATTTCGAGGGAGAGAACCAGGTCAGCAGATCTGCTTTAGAGCCAGAGACCCAGGTCAGCAGAGCTGCTCTAGAGCCTGAGAACCAGGTCAGCAGAGCTGCTTTAGAGCCATAGAACCAGGTCAGCAGAGCTCCTTTAGAGCCAGAGGACCAGGTCAGCAGAGCTGCTCTAGAGCCAAAGAACCATTTCAGCAGAGCTGCTCTATAGCCAGAGAACCAGGTCACCTGAGCTGCTGTAGAGCCAGAGAACCAGGTCAGCTGAGCTGCTGTAGAGCCAGAGAAACCAGGTCAGTAGAGATGCTTTGGAGCGAGAGAACCAGGTCAGCAGAGCTGCTTTAGAGGGAGAGAACCAGGTCAGCAGAGCTGCTTTAGAGGCAAGGGACCAGGTCAGCAGAGCTGCTCTAGAGCCAGAGAACCGGGTCAGCAGAGCTGCTTTAGAGCCATAGAACCAGGTCAGCAGAGCTGCTCTAGAGGCTGAGAACCAGGTCAGCAGAGTTGCTGTAGAGCCAGAGAAACCAGGTCAACAGAGCTGCTTTAGATGGAGAGAACCAGGTCAGCAGAACTGCTTTAGAGCCAGAGAACCAGGTCAGCAGAGCTGCTTTAGAGCCAGAGAAACCGGTCATCAGAGCTGTTGTAGAGCCAGAGAACCAGGTCAGCAGAAGTGCTTTAGATCCAGAGAACCAAGTCAGCAGAGCTGCTTTAGAGCCAGGGAACCCGGTCATCAGAGTTGTTGTAGAGCCAGAGAACCAGGTCAGCAGAAGTGCTTTAGATCCAGAGAACTAAGTCAGCAGAGCTGCTTTAGAGCCAAGGGACCAGGTCAGCAGACCTGCTCTAGAGCCAGAGAACCAGGTCAGCAGAGCTGCTGCAGAGCTAGAGAAACCAGGTCAGTAGAGCTGATTTAGAGCCAGAGAACCACGTCAGCAGAGCTGCTTTAGAGCCAGAGGACCAGGTCAGCAGAGCTGCTTTAGAGCCAAGGGACCAGGTCAGCAGAGCTGCTTTAGACCCAAGGGACCAGGTCAGCAGAGCTGCTTTAGACCCAAGGGACCAGGTCAGCAGAGCTGCTGTAGAGCCAGAGAAACCAGGTCAATAGAGCTGCTTTAGAGGGAGAGAACCAGGTCAGCAGAGCTGCTATAGAGGTAGAGAACCAGATCAGCAGAGCTGCTTTAGAGACAGAGAACCCGGTCAGCAGAGCTGCTCTAGAGCCAGAGAACCAGGTCAGCAGAGCTGCTTTAGAGCCATAGAACCAGGTCAGCGTTCTCTGCTCTAGAGGCAGAGAACCAGGTCAGCAGAGCTGATTTAGAGGAGAGAACCAGGTCAGCAGATCTGCTTTAGAGCCAGAGACCCAGGTCAGCAGAGCTGCTCTAGAGCCTGAGAACCAGGTCAGCAGAGCTGCTTTAGAGCCATAGAACCAGGTCAGCAGAGCTCCTTTAGAGCCAGAGGACCAGGTCAGCAGAGCTGCTCTAGAGCCAAAGAACCATTTCAGCAGAGCTGCTCTATAGCCAGAGAACCAGGTCACCTGAGCTGCTGTAGAGCCAGAGAACCAGGTCAGCTGAGCTGCTGTAGAGCCAGAGAAACCAGGTCAGTAGAGATGCTTTGGATCGAGAGAACCAGGTAAGCAGAGCTGCTTTAGAGGGAGAGAACCAGGTCAGCAGAGCTGCTTTAGAGCCAAGGGACCAGGTCAGCAGAGCTGCTCTAGAGCCAGAGATCCAGGTCTGGAGAGCTGCTTTAGAGCCATAGAACCAGGTCAGCAGAGCTGCTCTAGAGGCTGAGAACCAGGTCCGCAGAGCTGCTGTAGAGCCAGAGAAACCAGGTCAACAGAGCTGCTTTAGATGGAGAGCACCAGGTCAGGAGAACTGCTTTAGAGCCAGAGAACCAGGTCAGCAGAGTTGCTCTAGAGCCAGAGAACCATGTCAGCAGAGCAGCTTTAGAGCCATAGAACCAGGTCAGCAGAGCTGCTATAGAGGCACAGAACCAGCTCAGCAGAACTGCTTTAGAGCCAGAGAACCAGGTCAGCAGGGCTACTCTAGAGCCAGAGAAACCAGGTCAGCAGAGCTGCTTTAGAGCCAGAGAACCCGATCAGCAGAGCTGCTCTAGAGCCAGAGAACCAGGTCAGCAGAGCTCCTTTAAAGCCATAGAACCAGGTCAGCGTTCTCTGCTCTAAAGGCAGAGAACCAGGTCAGCAGAGCTGATTTAGAGGGAGAGAACCAGGTCAGCAGATCTGCTTTAGAGCCAGAGAACCAGGTCAGCAGAGCTGCTTTAGAGCCAGAGAACCAGTCCAGCAGAGCTGCTTTAGAGCCAAGGGACCAGGTCAGCAGAGCTGCTTTAGAGCCAAGGGACCAGGTCAGCAGATCTGCTGTAGAGCCAGAGAAACCAGGTCAATAGAGCGGCTTTAGAGGGAGAGAACCAGGTCAGCAGAGCTGCTCTAGAGGGAGAGAAACAGGTCAGCAGAGCTGCTCTAGATACAGAGAAACCAGGTCAGCAGAGCTGCTTTAGAGCCAAGGGACCAGGTCAGCAGAGCTGCTCTAGAGCCAGAGAACCAGGTCAGCAGAACTGCTTTAGAGCAATAGAACCAGGTCAGCAGAGCTGCTTTAGAGCCAGGGAACCCGGTCATCAGAGTTGTTGTAGAGCCAGAGAACCAGGTCAGCAGAACTGCTTTAGAGCCATAGAACCAGGTCAGCAGAGCTGCTTTAGAGCCAGAAAACCAGGTCAGGAGAGCTGCTGTAGAGTCAGAGAAACCAGGTCAGCAGAGCTGCTTTAGAAAGAGAGAACCAGGTCAGCAGAGCTGCTTTAGAGCCAGAGAACCAGGTCAGCAGAGCTGCTCTAGAGCCAGAGATCCAAGTCAGCAGAGCTGCTTTAGAGCCATAGAACCAGGTCAGCAGAGCTGCTCTAGAGGCTGAGAACCAGGTCAGCAGAGCTGCTGTAGAGCCAGAGAAACCAGGTCAACAGAGCTGCTTTAGATGGAGAGAACCAGGTCAGCAGAACTGCTTTAGAGCCAGAGAACCAGGTCAGCAGAGTTGCTCTAGAGCCAGAGAACCATGTCAGCAGAGCAGCTTTAGAGCCATAGAACCAGGTCAGCAGAGCTGTATAGAGGCACAGAACCAGCTCAGCAGAACTGCTTTAGAGCCAGAGAACCAGTTCAGCAGAGCTCTATAGAGGAAGAGAACCAGATCAGCAGAGCTGCTTTAGAGCCAGAGAACCAGGGCAGCAGGGCTACTCTAGAGCCAGAGAAACCAGGTCAGCAGAGCTGCTTTAGAGGGAGAGAACCACATCAGCCTAGCTGCTTTAGAGCCAGAGAACCCGGTCAGCAGAGCTGCTCTAGAGCCAGAGAACCAGGCCAGCAGAGCTGCTTTAAAGCCATAGAACCAGGTCAGCGTTCTCTGCTCTAGAGGCAGAGAACCAGGTCAGCAGAGCTGATTTAGAGGGAGAGAACCAGTTCAGCAGATCTGCTTTAGAGCCAGAGAACCAGGTCAACAGAGCTGCTCTAGAGCCAGAGAACCAGGTCAGCAGAGCTGCTTTAGAGCCATAGAACCAGGTCAGCAGAGCTCCTTTAGAGCCAGAGAACCAGGTCAGCAGAGCTGCTCTAGAGCCTAAGAACCAGTTCAGCAGAGCTGCTCTAGAGCCAGAGAACCAGTTCAGCTGAGCTGCTATAGAGCCAGAGAATCCAGGTCAGTAGAGCTGCTTTGGAGCGAGAGAACCATGCCAGCAGAGCTGCTTTAGAGGGAGAGAACCAGGTCAGCAGAGCTGCTTTAGAGCCAAGGGACCAGGTCAGCAGAGCTGCTCTAGAGCCAGAGAACCAGGTCAGCAGAACTGCTTTAGAGCCATAGAACCAGGTCAGCAGAGCTGCTTTAGAGCCAGAGAATCAGGTCATCAGAGCTGTTGTAGAGCCAGAGAACCAGGTCAGCAGAGCTGTTCTAGAGCCAGAGAACCACGTCAGCGGAGCTGCTGTAGAGCCAGAGAAACCAGGTCAGCAGAGCTGCTTAAGAGGGAGAAAACCAGGTCAGCAGAGCTGCTTTAGAGCCAGAGAACCAGGTCAGCAGAGTTGCTTTAGTGCCAGAGACCCAGGTCAGCAGAGCTGCTCTAGAGCCAGAGAACCTAGTCAGCAGAGCTGTTTTAGAGCCCTAGAACCAGGTCAGCATAGCTGCTCTAGAGCCTAAGAACCAGGAGAGCAGAGCTGCTCTAGAGCCAGAAAACCAGGCCAGCCGACCTGCTCTAGAGCCTAAGAACCAGATCAGCAGAGCTGCTCTACAGACAGAGAACCAGGTCAGAAGAGCTGCTGCAGAGCCAGAGAAACCAGGTCAGTAGAGCTGATTTAGAGCCAGAGAACCAGGTCAGCAGAGCTGCTTTAGAGCCAGAGAACCAGGTCAGCAGAGCTGCTTTAGAGCCAAGGGACCAGGTCAGCAGAGCTACTTTAGACCCAAGGGACCAGGTCAGCAGAGCTGCTGTAGAGCCAGAGAAACCAGGTCAATAGAGCTGCTTTAGAGGGAGAGAACCAGGTCAGCAGAGCTGCTCTAGAGGGAGAGAACCAGATCAGCAGAGCTGCTTTAGAGACAGCGAACCCGGTCAGCAGAGCTGCTCTAGAGCCAGAGAACCAGGTCAGCAGAGCTGCTTTAGAGCCATAGAACCAGGTCAGCGTTCTCTGCTCTAGAGGCAGAGAACCAGGTCAGCAGAGCTGATTTAGAGGGAGAGAACCAGGTCAGCAGATCTGCTTTAGAGCCAGAGAACCAGGTCAGCAGAGCTGCTCTAGAGCCACAGAACCAGGTCAGCAGAGCTGCTTTAGAGCCATAGAACCAGGCCAGCAGAGCTCCTTTAGCACCAGATAACCAGGTCAGCAGAGCTGCTCTAGAGCCAAAGAACCATTTCAGCAGAGCTGCTCTATAGCCAGAGAACCAGGTCAGCTGAGCTGCTGTAGAGCCAGAGAACCAGGTCAGCTGAGCTGCTGTAGAGCCAGAGAAACCATGTCAGTAGAGATGCTTTGGAGCGAGAGAACCAGGTCAGCAGAGCTGCTTTAGAGGGAGAGAACCAGGTCAGCAGAGCTGCTTTAGAGCCAAGGGACCAGGTCAGCAGAGCTGCTCTAGAGCCAGAGAACCGGGTCAGCAGAGCTGCTTTAGAGCCATAGAACCAGGTCAGCAGAGCTGCTCTAGAGGCTGAGAACCAGGTCAGCAGAGCTGCTGTAGAGCCAGAGAAACCAGGTGAACAGAACTGCTTTAGATGGAGAGAACCAGGTCAGCAGAACTGCTTTAGAGGCAGAGAACCAGGTCAGCAGAGCTGCTTTAGAGCCAGAGAAACCGGTCATCAGAGCTGTTGTAGAGCCAGAGAACCAGGTCAGCAGAAGTGCTTTAGAGCCATAGAACCAAGTCAGCAGAGCTGCTTTAGAGCCAAGGGACCAGGTCAGCAGAGCTGCTCTAGAGCCAGAGAACCAGGTCAGCAGAAGTGCTTTAGAGCTATAGAACCAGGTCAGACGACCTGCTCTAGATCCTAAGAACCAGGTCAGCAGAGCTGCTCTACAGCCAGAGAACCAGGTAAGCAGAGCTGCTGCAGAGCCAGAGAAACCAGGTCAGTAGAGCTGATTTAGAGCCAGAGAACCACGTCAGCAGAGCTGCTTTAGAGCCAGAGGACCAGGTCAGCAGAGCTGCTTTAGAGCCAAGGGACCAGGTCAGCAGAGCTGCTTTAGACCCAAGGGACCAGGTCAGCAGAGCTGCTGTAGAGCCAGAGAAACCAGGTCAGTAGAGCTGCTTTGGAGCGAGAGAACCATGCCAGCAGAGCTGCTTTAGAGGGAAAGAACCAGGTCAGCAGAGCTGCTTTAGAGCCAAGGGACCAGGTCAGCAGAGCTGCTGTAGAGCCAGAGAACCAGGTCACCAGAACTGCTTTAGAGCCATAGAACCAGGTCAGCAGAGCTGCTTTAGAGACAGAGATCGAGGTCATCGGAGCTGTTGTAGAGCCAGAGAACCAGGTCAGCAGAGCTGCTCTAGAGCCAGAGAACCACATCAGCAGAGCTGCTGTAGAGCCAGAGAAACCAGGTCAGCAGAGCTGCTTTGGAGGGAGAAAACTAGGTCAGCAGAGCTGCTTTAGAGTCAGAGATCCAGGTCAGCAGAGTTGCTTTAGTGCCAGAGAACCAAGTCAGCAGAGCTGCTTTAGAGCCAGAGAACCAGGTCAGCCGTCCTGCTCTAGAGCCCAAGAGCCAGGTCAGCAGAGCTGCTCTACAGCCAGACAACCAGGTCAGCAGAGCTGCTGCAGAGCCAGATAAACCAGGTCAACAGAGCTGCTTTAGATGGAGAGAACCAGGTCAGCAGAACTGCTTTAGAGCCAGAGAACCAGGTCAGCAGAGTTGCTCTAGAGCCAGAGAACCATTTCAGCAGAGCAGCTTTAGAGCCATAGAACCAGGTCAGCAGAGCTGCTATAGAGGCACAGAACCAGCTCAACAGAACTGCTTTAGAGCCAGAGAACCAGTTCAGCAGAGCTCTATAGAGGGAGAGAACCAGGTCAGCAGAGCTGCTTTAGAGCCAGAGAACCAGGTCAGCAGGGCTACTCTAGAGCCAGAGAAACCAGGTCAACAGAGCTGCTTTAGAGGGAGAGAACCACATCAGCAGAGCTGCTTTAGAGCCAGAGAACCCGGTCAGCAGAGCTGCTCTAGAGGCAGAGAACCAGGTCAGCAGAGCTGATTTAGAGGGAGAGAACCAGGTCAGCAGATCTGCTTTAGAGCCAGAGAACCAGGTCAGCAGAGCTGCTCTAGAGCCAGAGAACCAGGTCAGCAGAGCTGCTTTAGAGCCATAGAACCAGGTCAGCAGAGCTCCTTTAGAGCCAGACAACCAGGTCAGCAGAGCTGCTCTAGAGCCTAAGAACCAGTTCAGCAGAGCTGCTCTAGAGCCAGAGAACCAGGTCAGCTGAGCTGCTGTAGAGCCAGAGAAACCAGGTCAGTAGAGCTGCTTTGGAGCGAAGGAACCATGCCAGCAGAGCTGCTTTAGAGGGAGAGAACCAGGTCAGCAGAGCTGCTTTAGAGCCAAGGGACCAGGCCAGCAGAGCTGCTCTAGAGCCATAGAAGCAGGTCAGCAGAACTGCTTTAGAGCCATAGAACCAGGTCAGCAGAGCTGCTTTAGAGCCAGAGAATCAGGTCATCAGAGCTGTTGTAGAGCCAGAGAACCAGGTCAGCAGAGCTGCTCTAGAGCCAGAGAACCACGTCAGCAGAGCTGCTGTAGAGCCAGAGAAACCAGGTCAGCAGAACTGCTTTAGAGGGAGAAAACCAGGTCAGCAGAGCTGTTTTAGAGCCAGAGAACCACGTCAGCAGAGTTGCTTTTGTGCCAGAGAACCAGGTCAGCAGAGCTGCTATAGAGCCAGAGAACCAAGTCAGCAGAGCTGCTTTAAAGCCCTAGAACCAGGTCAGCAGAGCTGCTCTAGAGCCTAAGAACCAGGAGAGCAGAGCTGCTCTAGAGCCAGAGAACCAGGTCAGCCGACCTGCTCTAGAGCCTAAGAACCAGGTCAGCAGAGCTGCTCTACAGCCCGAGAACCTGGTCAGCAGATCTCCTGCAGAGCCAGAGAAACCAGGTGAGTAGAGCTGATTTAGAGCCAGAGAACCAGGTCAGCAAAGCTGCTTTAGAGCCAGAGAACCAGGTCAGAAGAGCTGCTTTAGAGCCAAGGGACCAGGTCAGCAGAGCTGCCTTAGAGCCAAGGGACCAGGTCAGCAGAGCTGCTGTAGAGCCAGAGAAACCAGGTCAATAGAGCTGCTTTAGAGGGAGAGAACCAGGTCAGCAGAGCTGCTCTAGAGGGAGAGAACCAGGTCAGCAGAGCTGCTCTAGAGACAGAGAAACCAGGTCAGCAGAGCTGCTTTAGAGGGAGAGAACAATATCAGCAGAGCTGCTTCAGGGCCAGAGAACCAGGTCAGCAGAGCTGCTCTAGAGCCAGAGAACTAGGTCAGAAGAGCTGCTTTAGAGCCATAGAACCAGGTCAGCAGATCTGCTCTAGAGGCAGAGAACCAGGTCAGCAGAGCTGATTTAGAGGGAGAGAACCACGTCAGCAGAGCTACTTTAGAGCCAGAGAACCAGGTCAGCAGAGCTGCTCTAGAGCCAGAGAACCAGGTCAGCAGAGCTGCTTTAGAGCCATAGAACCAGGTCAGCAGAGCTGCTCTAGAGCCAGAGAACCAGGTCAGCCGAGCTGCTCTAGAGCCTAAGAACCAGGTCAGCAGAGCTGTTCTAGAGCCAGAGATGCAGGTCAGCAGAGCTGCTGTAGAGCCAGAGAAACCAGGTCAGTAGAGCTACTTTAGAGTCAGAGAATCAGGTCAGCAGGGCTGATTTAGAGCGAGAGAACCAGGTCAGCAGAGCTGCTTTAGAGCCAAGGGACCAGGTCAGAACAGCTGCTCTATAGCCAGAGAACCAGGTCAGCAGAATTGCTTTAGAGCCATAGAACCAGGTCAGCAGTGCTGATTTAGAGCCAGAGAACCATGTCATCAGAGCTGCTCTAGAGCCTAAGAACTAGGTCAGCAGAGCTGCTCTAGAGCCAGAGAACCAGGTCAGCAGAGCTGCTGTAGAGCCAGAGAAACCAGATCAGCAGAGCTGCTTTAGAGGGAGAGAACCAGGTCAGCAGAGCTGCTTTAGAGCCAGAGAACCAGGTCAGCAGTGCTACTCTAGAGCCAGAGAACCAAGTCAGTAGAGCTGCTTTAGAGCCATAGAAACGGGTCAGCAGAGCTGCTTTAGAGACAGAGTACCAGGTCAGCAGAGCTGCTCTAGAGCCTAAGAACCAGGTCAGCAGAGCTGCTCTAGAGCAGGAGAACCAAGTCAGCAGAGCCGCTGTAGAGCCAGAGAAACCAGGTCAGTAGAGCTGCTTTAGAGGGAGAGAACCAGGTCAGCAATACTGGTCTAGAGCGAGAGAACCAGGTCAGCAGAGCTGCTCTAGAGCCAGAGAACCATGTCAGCAGAACTGCTTTAGACCCATAGAACCGGTTCAGCAGACCTGTTTCAGAGCCAGAGAACCAGGTCAGCAAAGCTGTTGTAGAGCCAGAGAACCAGGTCAGCAGAGCTGTTTTAGAGCCAGAGAACCAGATCAGCAGAGCTGCTCTGTAACCTAAGAACTAGAGCTGCTCTAGAGCCAGAGAACCAGGTCAGCAGAGCTGCTTTAAAGCCAGAGAAACCAGGTCAGTAGAGCTGCTCTAGAGGGAGAGAACCAGGTCAGCAGAGCTGCTCTAGAGCCATAGAAATCAGGTCAGCAGAGCTGCTTTAGAGGGAGAGAACCAGATCAGCAGAGCTGCTTTAGAGTCAGAGAACCAGGTCAGCAGAGCTGCTCTAGAGCCAGAGAACCAGGTCAGCAGAGCTGCTTTAGAGCCATAGAACCAGGTCAGCAGAGCTGCTTTAGAGCCCTAGAACCAGGTCAGCAGAGCTGCTCTAGAGCCTAAGAACCAGGTCAGCCGACCTGCTCTAGAGCCTGAGAACCAGGTCAGCAGAACTGCTCTACAGCCAGAGAACCAGGTCAGCAGAGCTGCTGCAGAGCCAGAGAAACCAGGTCAGTAGAGCTGATTTAGAGCCAAAGAACCAGGTCAGCAGAGCTGCTTTAGAGCCAGAGAACCAGGCCAGCAGAGCTGCTTTAGAGCCAAGGGACCAGGTCAGCAGAGCTGCTTTAGAGCCAAGGGACCAGGTCAGCAGAGCTGCTGTAGAGCCAGAGAAACCAGGTCAATAGAGCGGCTTTAGAGGGAGAGAACCAGGTCAGCAGAGCTGCTCTAGAGGGAGAGAACCAAGTCAGCAGAGCTGCTCTAGATACAGAGAAACCAGGTCAGCAGAACTGCTCTACAGCCAGAGAACCAGGTCAGCAGAGCTTCTGCAGAGCCAGAGAAACCAGGTCAGTAGAGCTGATTTAGAGCCAAAGAACCAGGTCAGCAGAGCTGCTTTGGAGCCAGAGAACCAGGCCAGCAGAGCTGCTTTAGAGCCAAGGGACCAGGTCAGCAGAGCTGCTTTAGAGCCAAGGGACCAGGTCAGCAGATCTGCTGTAGAGTCAGAGAAACCAGGTCAATAGAGCGGCTTTAGAGGGAGAGAACCAGGTCAGCAGAGCTGCTCTAGAGGGAGAGAACCAGGTCAGCAGAGCTGCTCTAGATACAGAGAAACCAGGTCAGCCGAGCTGCTTTAGAGGGAGAGAACAAGATCAGCAGAGCTGCTTCAGAGCCAGAGAACCAGGTCAGCATAGCTGCTCTAGAGCCAGAGAACTAGGTCAGAAGAGCTGCTTTAGAGCCATAGAACTTTGTCAGCAGACCTGCTCTAGAGCCAGAGAACCAGGTCAGCCGAGCTGCTCTAGGGCCTAAGAACCAGGTCAGCAGAGCTGCTCTAGAGCCAGAGATACAGGTCAGCAGAGCTGCTGTAGAGCCAGAGAAACCAGGTCAGTAGAGCTGCTTTGGAGTCAGAGAACCAGGTCAGCAGAGCTGATTTAGAGCGAGAGAACCAGGTCAGCAGAGCTGCTTTAGAGCCAAGGGACCAGGTCAGAACAGCTGCTCTATAGCAAGAGAACCAGGTCAGCAGAATTGCTTTAGAGCCATAGAATCAGGTCAGTAGAGCTGATTTAGAGCCAGAGAACCATGTCATCAGAGCTGCTCTAGAGCCTAAGAACTAGGTCAGCAGAGCTGCTCTAGAGCCAGAGAACCAGGTCAGCAGAGCTGCTGTAGAGCCAGAGAAACCAGGTCAGCAGAGCTGCTTTAGAGGGAGAGAACCAGGTCAGCAGAGCTGCTTTAGAGCCCGAGAACCAGGTCAGCAGTTCCGCTTTAGAGCCAGAGAACCAGGTCAGCAGAGCTACTCTAGAGCCAGAGAACCAAGTCAGTAGAGCTGCTTTAGAGCCATAGAAACAGGTCAGCAGAGCTGCTTTAGAGCCAGAGTACCAGGTCAGCAGAGCTGCTCTAGAGCCTAAGAACCAGGTCAGCAGAGCTGCTTTAGAGCCAGAGAACCAGGTCAGCAGAGCCGCTATAGAGCCAGAGAAACCAGGTCAGTAGAGCTGCTTTAGAGGGAGAGAACCAGGTCAGCAATACTGCTCTAGAGCGAGAGAACCAGGTCAGCAGAGCTGCTCTAGAGCCAGAGAACCATGTCAGCAGAACTGCTTTAGAGCCATAGAACCGGTTCAGCAGACCTGTTTCAGAGCCAGAGAACCAGGTCAGCAAAGCTGTTGTAGAGCCAGAGAACCAGGTCAGCAGAGCTGTTGTAGAGCCAGAGAACCAGATCAGCAGAGCTTCTCTGTAACCTAGGAACTAGAGCTGCTCTAGAGCCAGAGAACCAGGTCAGCAGAGCTGCTTTAAAGCCAGAGAAACCAGGTCAGTAGAGCTGCTTTAAAGGGAGAGAACCAGGTCAGCAGAGCTGCTCTAGAGGGAGAGAACCAGGTCAGCAGAGCTGCTCTAGAGCCAGAGAACCAGGTCAGCAGAGCTGCTTTAGAGCCATAGAACCAGGTCAGCAGAGCTGCTTTAGAGCCCTAGAACCAGGTCAGCAGAGCTGCTCTAGAGCCTAAGAACCAGGAGAGCAGAGCTGCTCTAGAGCCAGAGAACCAGGTCAGCCGACCTGCTCTAGAGCCTAAGAACCAGGTCAGCAGAGCTGCTCTACAGCCAGAGAACCAGGTCAGCAGATCTGCTGCAGAGCCAGAGAAACCAGGTCAGTAGAGCTGATTTAGAGCCAAAGAACCAGGTCAGCAGAACTGCTTTAGAGCCACAGAACCAGGTCAGCAGAGCTGCTTTAGAGCCAAGGGACCAGGTCAGCAGAGCAGCTTTAGAGCCAAGGGACCAGGTCAGCAGAGCTGCTGTAGAGCCAGAGAAACCAGGTCAATAGAGCTGCTTTAGAGGGAGAGAATCAGGTCAGCAGAGCTGCTCTAGAGGGAGAGAACCAGGTCAGCAGAGCTGCTCTAGAGACAGAGAAACCAGGTCAGCAGAGCTGCTTTAGAGGGAGAGAACCAGATCAGCAGAGCTGCTTCAGAGCCAGAGAACCAGGTCAGCAGAGCTGCACTAGAGCCAGAGTACTAGGTCAGAAGAGCTGCTTTAGAGCCATAGAACCATGTCAGCAGACCTGCTCAAGAGGCAGAGAACCAGGTCAGCAGAGCTGCTTTAGAGCCAGAGAACCAGGTAATCAGAGCTGCTCTAGAGCCTAAGAACTAGGTCAGCAGAGCTGCTCTAGAGCCAGAGAACCAGGTCAGCAGAGCTGCTGTAGAGCCAGAGAAACCAGGTCAGCAGAGCTGCTTTAGAGGGAGAGAACCAGGTCAGCAGAGCTGCTTTAGAGCCTGAGAAGCAGGTCAGCAGTGCCGCATTAGAGCCAGAGAACCAGGTCAGCAGAGCTACTCTAGAGCCATAGAAACAGGTCAGCAGAGCTGCTTTAGAGCCAGAGTACCAGGTCAGCAGAGCTGCTCTAGAGCCTAAGAACCAGGTCAGCAGAGCTGCTCTAGAGCCAGAGAACCAGGTCAGCAGAGCCGCTGTAGAGCCAGAGAAACCAGGTCAGTAGAGCTGCTTTAGAGGGAGAGAACCAGGTCAGCAATACTGGTCTAGAGCGAGAGAACCAGGTCAGCAGAGCTGCTCTGGAGCCAGAGAACCATGTCAGCAGAACTGCTTTAGAGCCATAGAACCGGTTCAGCAGACCTGTTTCAGAGCCAGAGAACCAGGTCAGCAGAGCTGTTGTAGAGCCAGAGAACCAGGTCAGTAGAGCTGTTGTAGAGCCAGAGAACCAGATCAGCAGAGCTGCTCTGTAACCTAAGAACTAGAGCTGCTCTAGAGCCAGAGAACCAGGTCAGTAGAGCTGCTTTAGAGGGAGAGAACCAGGTCAGCAGAGCTGCTCTAGAGGGAGAGAACCAGGTCAGCAGAGCTGCTCTAGAGCCATAGAAACCAGGTCAGCAGAGCTGCTTTAGAGGGAGACAACCAGATCAGCAGAGCTGCTTTAGAGCCAGAGAACCAGGTCAGCAGAGCTGCTCTAGAGCCAGCGAACCAGGTCAGCAGAGCTGCTTTAGAGCCATAGAACCAGGTCAGCAGAGCTGCTCTAGAGCCAGAGAACCAAGTCAGAAGAGCTGCTTTAGAGCCATAGAACCAGATCAGCAGAGCTGCGCTAGAGGCTGAGAACCAGGTCAGCAGAGCTGCTGTAGAGCCAGAGAAACAAGGTTAGTAGAGATGCTTTGGAGCAAGAGAACCAGGTCAGCAGAGCTGTTTAGAGGGAGAGAACCAGGTCAGCAGAGCTGCTTTAGAGCCAGAGAATCAGGTCATCAGAGCTGTTGTAGAGCCAGAGAACCAGGTCAGCAGAGCTGCTCTAGAGCCAGAGAACCACGTCAGCAGAGCTGCTGTAGAGCCAGAGAAACCAGGTCAGCAGAACTGCTTTAGAGGGAGAAAACCAGGTCAGCAGAGCTGTTTTAGAGCCAGAGAACCACGTCAGCAGAGTTGCTTTTGTGCCAGAGAACCAGGTCAGCAGAGCTGCTATAGAGCCAGAGAACCAAGTCAGCAGAGCTGCTTTAAAGCCCTAGAACCAGGTCAGCAGAGCTGCTCTAGAGCCTAAGAACCAGGAGAGCAGAGCTGCTCTAGAGCCAGAGAACCAGGTCAGCCGACCCGCTCTAGAGCCTAAGAACCAGGTCAGCAGAGCTGCTCTACAGCCAGAGAACCTGGTCAGCAGATCTCCTGCAGAGCCAGAGAAACCAGGTGAGTAGAGCTGATTTAGAGCCAGAGAACCAGGTCAGCAAAGCTGCTTTAGAGCCAGAGAACCAGGTCAGAAGAGCTGCTTTAGAGCCAAGGGACCAGGTCAGCAGAGCTGCCTTAGAGCCAAGGGACCAGGTCAGCAGAGCTGCTGTAGAGCCATAGAAACCAGGTCAGTAGAGCTGCTTTAGAGGGAGAGAACCAGGTCAGCAATACTGCTCTAGAGCGAGAGAACCAGGTCAGCAGAGCTGCTCTAGAGCCAGAGAACCATGTCAGCAGAACTGCTTTAGAGCCATAGAACCGGTTCAGCAGACCTGTTTCAGAGCCAGAGAACCAGGTCAGCAGAGCTGTTGTAGAGCCAGAGAACCAGGTCAGCAGAGCTGTTGTAGAACCAGAGAACCAGATCAGCAGAGCTTCTCTGTAACCTAGGAACTAGAGCTGCTCTAGAGCCAGAGAACCAGGTCAGCAGAGCTGCTTTAAAGCCAGAGAAACCAGGTCAGTAGAGCTGCTTTAAAGGGAGAGAACCAGGTCAGCAGAGCTGCTCTAGAGGGAGAGAACCAGGTCAGCAGAGCTGCTCTAGAGCCAGAGAACCAGGTCAGCAGAGCTGCTTTAGAGCCATAGAACCAGGTCAGCAGAGCTGCTTTAGAGCCCTAGAACCAGGTCAGCAGAGCTGCTCTAGAGCCTAAGAACCAGGAGAGCAGAGCTGCTCTAGAGCCAGAGAACCAGGTCAGCCGACCTGCTCTAGAGCCTAAGAACCAGGTCAGCAGAGCTGCTCTACAGCCAGAGAACCAGGTCAGCAGATCTGCTGCAGAGCCAGAGAAACCAGGTCAGTAGAGCTGATTTAGAGCCAAAGAACCAGGTCAGCAGAACTGCTTTAGAGCCACAGAACCAGGTCAGCAGAGCTGCTTTAGAGCAAAGGGACCAGGTCAGCAGAGCAGCTTTAGAGCCAAGGGACCAGGTCAGCAGAGCTGCTGTAGAGCCAGAGAAACCAGGTCAATAGAGCTGCTTTAGAGGGAGAGAATCAGGTCAGCAGAGCTGCTCTAGAGGGAGAGAACCAGGTCAGCAGAGCTGCTCTAGAGACAGAGAAACCAGGTCAGCAGAGCTGATTTAGAGGGAGAGAACCAGATCAGCAGAGCTGCTTCAGAGCCAGAGAACCAGGTCAGCAGAGCTGCACTAGAGCCAGAGTACTAGGTCAGAAGAGCTGCTTTAGAGCCATAGAACCATGTCAGCAGACCTGCTCAAGAGGCAGAGAACCAGGTCAGCAGAGCTGCTTTAGAGCCAGAGAACCAGGTAATCAGAGCTGCTCTAGAGCCTAAGAACTAGGTCAGCAGAGCTGCTCTAGAGCCAGAGAACCAGGTCAGCAGAGCTGCTGTAGAGCCAGAGAAACCAGGTCAGCAGAGCTGCTTTAGAGGGAGAGAACCAGGTCAGCAGAGCTGCTTTAGAGCCTGAGAAGCAGGTCAGCAGTGCCGCATTAGAGCCAGAGAACCAGGTCAGCAGAGCTACTCTAGAGCCAGAGAACCAAGTCAGTAGAGCTGCTTTAGAGCCATAGAAACAGGTCAGCAGAGCTGCTTTAGAGCCAGAGTACCAGGTCAGCAGAGCTGCTCTAGAGCCTAAGAACCAGGTCAGCAGAGCTGCTCTAGAGCCAGACAACCAGGTCAGCAGAGCCGCTGTAGAGCCAGAGAAACCAGGTCAGTAGAGCTGCTTTAGAGGGAGAGAACCAGGTCAGCAATACTGGTCTAGAGCGAGAGAACCAGGTCAGCAGAGCTGCTCTGGAGCCAGAGAACCATGTCAGCAGAACTGCTTTAGAGCCATAGAACCGGTTCAGCAGACCTGTTTCAGAGCCAGAGAACCAGGTCAGCAGAGCTGTTGTAGAGCCAGAGAACCAGGTCAGTAGAGCTGTTGTAGAGCCAGAGAACCAGATCAGCAGAGCTGCTCTGTAACCTAAGAACTAGAGCTGCTCTAGAGCCAGAGAACCAGGTCAGTAGAGCTGCTTTAGAGGGAGAGAACCAGGTCAGCAGAGCTGCTCTAGAGGGAGAGAACCAGGTCAGCAGAGCTGCTCTAGAGCCATAGAAACCAGGTCAGCAGAGCTGCTTTAGAGGGAGACAACCAGATCAGCAGAGCTGCTTTAGAGCCAGAGAACCAGGTCAGCAGAGCTGCTCTAGAGCCAGCGAACCAGGTCAGCAGAGCTGCTTTAGAGCCATAGAACCAGGTCAGCAGAGCTGCTCTAGAGCCAGAGAACCAAGTCAGAAGAGCTGCTTTAGAGCCATAGAACCAGATCAGCAGAGCTGCGCTAGAGGCTGAGAACCAGGTCAGCAGAGCTGCTGTAGAGCCAGAGAAACAAGGTTAGTAGAGATGCTTTGGAGCAAGAGAACCAGGTCAGCAGAGCTGTTTAGAGGGAGAGAACCAGGACAGCAGAGCTGCTTTAGAGCCAGAGAATCAGGTCATCAGAGCTGTTGTAGAGCCAGAGAACCAGGTCAGCAGAGCTGCTCTAGAGCCAGAGAACCACGTCAGCAGAGCTGCTGTAGAGCCAGAGAAACCAGGTCAGCAGAACTGCTTTAGAGGGAGAAAACCAGGTCAGCAGAGCTGTTTTAGAGCCAGAGAACCACGTCAGCAGAGTTGCTTTTCTGCCAGAGAACCAGGTCAGCAGAGCTGCTATAGAGCCAGAGAACCAAGTCAGCAGAGCTGCTTTAAAGCCCTAGAACCAGGTCAGCAGAGCTGCTCTAGAGCCTAAGAACCAGGAGAGCAGAGCTGCTCTAGAGCCAGAGAACCAGGTCAGCCGACCTGCTCTAGAGCCTAAGAACCAGGTCAGCAGAGCTGCTCTACAGCCAGAGAACCTGGTCAGCAGATCTCCTGCAGAGCCAGAGAAACCAGGTGAGTAGAGCTGATTTAGAGCCAGAGAACCAGGTCAGCAAAGCTGCTTTAGAGCCAGAGAACCAGGTCAGAAGAGCTGCTTTAGAGCCAAGGGACCAGGTCAGCAGAGCTGCCTTAGAGCCAAGGGACCAGGTCAGCAGAGCTGCTGTAGAGCCAGAGAAACCAGGTCAATAGAGCTGCTTTAGAGGGAGAGAACCAGGTCAGCAGAGCTGCTCTAGAGGGAGAGAACCAGGTCAGCAGAGCTGCTCTAGAGACAGAGAAACCAGGTCAGCAGAGCTGCTTTAGAGGGAGAGAACAATTTCAGCAGAGCTGCTTCAGGGCCAGAGAACCAGGTCAGCAGAGCTGCTCTAGAGCCAGAGAACTAGGTCAGAAGAGCTGCTTTAGAGCCATAGAACCAGGTCAGCAGATCTGCTCTAGAGGCAGAGAACCAGGTCAGCAGAGCTGATTTAGAGGGAGAGAACCAGGTCAGCAGAGCTACTTTAGAGCCAGAGAACCAGGTCAGCAGAGCTGCTCTAGAGGGAGAGAACCAGGTCAGCAGAGCTGCTTTAGAGCCATAGAACCAGGTCAGCAGAGCTGCTCTAGAGCCAGAGAACCAGGTCAGCCGAGCTGCTCTAGAGCCTAAGAACCAGGTCAGCAGAGCTGTTCTAGAGCCAGAGATACAGGTCAGCAGAGCTGCTGTAGAGCCAGAGAAACCAGGTCAGTAGAGCTACTTTAAAGTCAGAGAATCAGGTCAGCAGGGCTGATTTAGAGCGAGAGAACCAGGTCAGCAGAGCTGCTTTAGAGCCAAGGGACCAGGTCAGAACAGCTGCTCTATAGCCAGAGAACCAGGTCAGCAGAATTGCTTTAGAGCCATAGAACCAGGTCAGCAGTGCTGATTTAGAGCCAGAGAACCATGTCATCGGAGCTGCTCTAGAGCCTAAGAACTAGGTCAGCAGAGCTGCTCTAGAGCCAGAGAACCAGGTCAGCAGAGCTGCTGTAGAGCCAGAGAAACCAGATCAGCAGAGCTGCTTTAGAGGGAGAGAACTAGGTCAGCAGAGCTGCTTTAGAGCCAGAGAACCAGGTCAGCAGTGCTACTCTAGAGCCAGAGAACCAAGTCAGTAGAGCTGCTTTAGAGCCATAGAAACGGGTCAGCAGAGCTGCTTTAGAGACAGAGTACCAGGTCAGCAGAGCTGCTCTAGAGCCTAAGAACCAGGTCAGCAGAGCTGCTCTAGAGCAGGAGAACCAAGTCAGCAGAGCCGCTGTAGAGCCAGAGAAACCAGGTCAGTAGAGCTGCTTTAGAGGGAGAGAACCAGGTCAGCAATACTGGTCTAGAGCGAGAGAACCAGGTCAGCAGAGCTGCTCTAGAGCCAGAGAACCATGTCAGCAGAACTGCTTTAGACCCATAGAACCGGTTCAGCAGACCTGTTTCAGAGCCAGAGAACCAGGTCAGCAAAGCTGTTGTAGAGCCAGAGAACCAGGTCAGCAGAGCTGTTTTAGAGCCAGAGAACCAGATCAGCAGAGCTGCTCTGTAACCTAAGAACTAGAGCTGCTCTAGAGCCAGAGAACCAGGTCAGCAGAGCTGCTTTAAAGCCAGAGAAACCAGGTCAGTAGAGCTGCTCTAGAGGGAGAGAACCAGGTCAGCAGAGCTGCTCTAGAGCCATAGAAATCAGGTCAGCAGAGCTGCTTTAGAGGGAGAGAACCAGATCAGCAGAGCTGCTTTAGAGTCAGAGAACCAGGTCAGCAGAGCTGCTCTAGAGCCAGAGAACCAGGTCAGCAGAGCTGCTTTAGAGCCATAGAACCAGGTCAGCAGAGCTGCTCTAGAGCCTAAGAACCAGGTCAGCCGACCTGCTCTAGAGCCTGAGAACCAGGTCAGCAGAACTGCTCTACAGCCAGAGAACCAGGTCAGCAGAGCTGCTGCAGAGCCAGAGAAACCAGGTCAGTAGAGCTGATTTAGAGCCAAAGAACCAGGTCAGCAGAGCTGCTTTAGAGCCACAGAACCAGGCCAGCAGAGCTGCTTTAGAGCCAAGGGACCAGGTCAGCAGAGCTGCTTTAGAGCCAAGGGACCAGGTCAGCAGAGCTGCTTTAGAGCCAAGGGACCAGGTCAGCAGAGCTGCTGTAGAGCCAGAGAAACCAGGTCAATAGAGCGGCTTTAGAGGGAGAGAACCAGGTCAGCAGAGCTGCTCTAGAGGGAGAGAACCAAGTCAGCAGAGCTGCTCTAGATACAGAGAAACCAGGTCAGCAGAACTGCTATACAGCCAGAGAACCAGGTCAGCAGAGCTGCTGCAGAGCCAGAGAAACCAGGTCAGTAGAGCTGATTTAGAGCCAAAGAACCAGGTCAGCAGAGCTGCTTTAGAGCCAGAGAACCAGGCCAGCAGAGCTGCTTTAGAGCCAAGGGACCAGGTCAGCAGAGCTGCTTTAGAGCCAAGGGACCAGGTCAGCAGATCTGCTGTAGAGCCAGAGAAACCAGGTCAATAGAGCGGCTTTAGAGGGAGAGAACCAGGTCAGCAGAGCTGCTCTAGAGGGAGAGAACCAGGTCAGAAGAGCTGCTCTAGATACAGAGAAACCAGGTCAGCCGAGCTGCTTTAGAGGGAGAGAACAAGATCAGCAGAGCTGCTTCAGAGCCAGAGAACCAGGTCAGCATAGCTGCTCTAGAGCCAGAGAACTAGGTCAGAAGAGCTGCTTTAGAGCCATAGAACTTTGTCAGCAGACCTGCTCTAGAGCCAGAGAACCAGGTCAGCCGAGCTGCTCTAGAGCCTAAGAACCAGGTCAGCAGAGCTGCTCTAGAGCCAGAGATACAGGTCAGCAGAGCTGCTGTAGAGCCAGAGAAACCAGGTCAGTAGAGCTGCTTTAGAGTCAGAGAACCAGGTCAGCAGAGCTGATTTAGAGCGAGAGAACCAGGTCAGCAGAGCTGCTTTAGAGCCAAGGGACCAGGTCAGAACAGCTGCTCTATAGCCAGAGAACCAGGTCAGCAGAATTGCTTTAGAGCCATAGAGTCAGGTCAGTAGAGCTGATTTAGAGCCAGAGAACCATGTCATCAGAGCTGCTCTAGAGCCTAAGAACTAGGTCAGCAGAGCTGCTCTAGAGCCAGAGAACCAGGTCAGCAGAGCTGCTGTAGAGCCAGAGAAACCAGGTCAGCAGAGCTGCTTTAGAGGGAGAGAACCAGGTCAGCAGAGCTGCTTTAGAGCCCGAGAACCAGGTCAGCAGTGCCGCTTTATAGTCAGAGAACCAGGTCAGCAGAGCTACTCTAGAGCCAGAGAACCAAGTCAGTAGAGCTGCTTTAGAGCCATAGAAACAGGTCAGCAGAGCTGCTTTAGAGCCAGAGTACCAGGTCAGCAGAGCTGCTCTAGAGCCTAAGAACCAGGTCAGCAGAGCTGCTTTAGAGCCAGAGAACCAGGTCAGCAGAGCCGCTATAGAGCCAGAGAAACCAGGTCAGTAGAGCTGCTTTAGAGGGAGAGAACCAGGTCAGCAATACTGCTCTAGAGCGAGAGAACCAGGTCAGCAGAGCTGCTCTAGAGCCAGAGAACCATGTCAGCAGAACTGCTTTAGAGCCATAGAACCGGTTCAGCAGACCTGTTTCAGAGCCAGAGAACCAGGTCAGCAGAGCTGTTGTAGAGCCAGAGAACCAGGTCAGCAGAGCTGTTGTAGAGCCAGAGAACCAGATCAGCAGAGCTTCTCTGTAACCTAGGAACTAGAGCTGCTCTAGAGCCAGAGAACCAGGTCAGCAGAGCTGCTTTAAAGCCAGAGAAACCAGGTCAGTAGAGCTGCTTTAAAGGGAGAGAACCAGGTCAGCAGAGCTGCTCTAGAGGGAGAGAACCAGGTCAGCAGAGCTGCTCTAGAGCCAGAGAACCAGGTCAGCAGAGCTGCTTTAGAGCCATAGAACCAGGTCAGCAGAACTGCTTTAGAGCCCTAGAACCAGGTCAGCAGAGCTGCTCTAGAGCCTAAGAACCAGGAGAGCAGAGCTGCTCTAGAGCCAGAGAACCAGGTCAGCCGACCTGCTCTAGAGCCTAAGAACCAGGTCAGCAGAGCTGCTCTACAGCCAGAGAACCAGGTCAGCAGATCTGCTGCAGAGCCAGAGAAACCAGGTCAGTAGAGCTGATTTAGAGCCAAAGAACCAGGTCAGCAGAACTGCTTTAGAGCCACAGAACCAGGTCAGCAGAGCTGCTTTAGAGCCAAGGGACCAGGTCAGCAGAGCAGCTTTAGAGCCAAGGGACCAGGTCAGCAGAGCTGCTGTAGAGCCAGAGAAACCAGGTCAATAGAGCTGCTTTAGAGGGAGAGAATCAGGTCAGCAGAGCTGCTCTAGAGGGAGAGAACCAGGTCAGCAGAGCTGCTCTAGAGACAGAGAAACCAGGTCAGCAGAGCTGCTTTAGAGGGAGAGAACCAGATCAGCAGAGCTGCTTCAGAGCCAGAGAACCAGGTCAGCAGAGCTGCACTAGAGCCAGAGTACTAGGTCAGAAAAGCTGCTTTAGAGCCATAGAACCATGTCAGCAGACCTGCTCAAGAGGCAGAGAACCAGGTCAGCAGAGCTGCTTTAGAGCCAGAGAACCAGGTAATCAGAGCTGCTCTAGAGCCTAAGAACTAGGTCAGCAGAGCTGCTCTAGAGCCAGAGAACCAGGTCAGCAGAGCTGCTGTAGAGCCAGAGAAACCAGGTCAGCAGAGCTGCTTTAGAGGGAGAGAACCAGGTCAGCAGAGCTGCTTTAGAGCCTGAGAAGCAGGTCAGCAGTGCCGCATTAGAGCCAGAGAACCAGGTCAGCAGAGCTACTCTAGAGCCAGAGAACCAAGTCAGTAGAGCTGCTTTAGAGCCATAGAAACAGGTCAGCAGAGCTGCTTTAGAGCCAGAGTACCAGGTCAGCAGAGCTGCTCTAGAGCCTAAGAACCAGGTCAGCAGAGCTGCTCTAGAGCCAGAGAACCAGGTCAGCAGAGCCGCTGTAGAGCCAGAGAAACCAGGTCAGTAGAGCTGCTTTAGAGGGAGAGAACCAGGTCAGCAATACTGGTCTAGAGCGAGAGAACCAGGTCAGCAGAGCTGCTCTGGAGCCAGAGAACCATGTCAGCAGAACTGCTTTAGAGCCATAGAACCGGTTCAGCAGACCTGTTTCAGAGCCAGAGAACCAGGTCAGCAGAGCTGTTGTAGAGCCAGAGAACCAGGTCAGTAGAGCTGTTGTAGAGCCAGAGAACCAGATCAGCAGAGCTGCTCTGTAACCTAAGAACTAGAGCTGCTCTAGAGCCAGAGAACCAGGTCAGTAGAGCTGCTTTAGAGGGAGAGAACCAGGTCAGCAGAGCTGCTCTAGAGGGAGAGAACCAGGTCAGCAGAGCTGCTCTAGAGCCATAGAAACCAGGTCAGCAGAGCTGCCTTAGAGGGAGAGAACCAGATCAGCAGAGCTGCTTTAGAGCCAGAGAACCAGGTCAGCAGAGCTGCTCTAGAGCCAGCGAACCAGGTCAGCAGAGCTGCTTTAGAGCCATAGAACCAGGTCAGCAGAGCTGCTTTAGAGCCAGAGAATCAGGTCTTAAGAGCTGTTGTAGAGCCAGAGAACCAGGTAAGCAGAGCTGCTCTAGAGCCTTCGAACAAGGTCAGCAGAGCTGCTCTAGAGCTAGAGAACCACGTCAGCAGAGCTGCTTTAGAGCCAGAGAAACCAGGTCAGCAGATCTGCTTTAGAGGGAGAAGACCAGGTCAACAGAGTTGCTTTAGAGCCAGAGAAACCAGGTCAACAGAGCTGCTTTAGATGGAGAGAACCAGGTCAGCAGAACAGCTTTAGAGCCAGAGAACCAGGTCAGCAGAGCTGCTCTAGAGGGAGAGAACCAAGTCAGCAGAGCTGCTCTAGATACAGAGAAACCAGGTCAGCAGAACTGCTCTACAGCCAGAGAACCAGGTCAGCAGAGCTGCTGCAGAGCCAGAGAAACCAGGTCAGTAGATCTGATTTAGAGCCAAAGAACCAGGTCAGCAGAGCTGCTTTAGAGCCAGAGAACCAGGTCAGCAGAGCTGCTTTAGAGCCAAGGGACCAGGTCAGCAGAGCTGCTTTAGAGCCAAGGGACCAGGTCAGCAGATCTGCTGTAGAGCCAGAGAAACCAGGTCAATAGAGCGGCTTTAGAGGGAGAGAACCAGGTCAGCAGAGCTGCTCTAGAGGGAGAGAACCAGGTCAGCAGAGCTGCTCTAGATACAGAGAAACCAGGTCAGCCGAGCTGCTTTAGAGGGAGAGAACAAGATCAGCAGAGCTGCTTCAGAGCCAGAGAACCAGGTCAGCATAGCTGCTCTAGAGCCAGAGAACTAGGTCAGAAGAGCTGCTTTAGAGCCATAGAACTTTGTCAGCAGACCTGCTCTAGAGCCAGAGAACCAGGTCAGCCGAGCTGCTCTAGAGCCTAAGAACCAGGTCAGCAGAGCTGCTCTAGAGCCAGAGATACAGGTCAGCAGAGCTGCTGTAGAGCCAGAGAAACCAGGTCAGTAGAGCTGCTTTAGAGTCAGAGAACCAGGTCAGCAGAGCTGATTTAGAGCGAGAGAACCAGGTCAGCAGAGCTGCTTTAGAGCCAAGGGACCAGGTCAGAACAGCTGCTCTATAGCCAGAGAACCAGGTCAGCAGAATTACTTTAGAGCCATAGAATCAGGTCAGTAGAGCTGATTTAGAGCCAGAGAACCATGTCATCAGAGCTGCTCTAGAGCCTAAGAACTAGGTCAGCAGAGCTGCTCTAGAGCCAGAGAACCAGGTCAGCAGAGCTGCTGTAGAGCCAGAGAAACCAGGTCAGCAGAGCTGCTTTAGAGGGAGAGAACCAGGTCAGCAGAGCTGCTTTAGAGCCCGAGAACCAGGTCAGCAGTGCCGCTTTAGAGCCAGAGAACCAGGTCAGCAGAGCTACTCTAGAGCCAGAGAACCAAGTCAGTAGAGCTGCTTTAGAGCCATAGAAACAGGTCAGCAGAGCTGCTTTAGAGCCAGAGTACCAGGTCAGCAGAGCTGCTCTAGAGCCTAAGAACCAGGTCAGCAGAGCTGCTTTAGAGCCAGAGAACCAGGTCAGCAGAGCCGCTATAGAGCCAGAGAAACCAGGTCAGTAGAGCTGCTTTAGAGGGAGAGAACCAGGTCAGCAATACTGCTCTAGAGCGAGAGAACCAGGTCAGCAGAGCTGCTCTAGAGCCAGAGAACCATGTCAGCAGAACTGCTTTAGAGCCATAGAACCGGTTCAGCAGACCTGTTTCAGAGCCAGAGAACCAGGTCAGCAGAGCTGTTGTAGAGCCAGAGAACCAGGTCAGCAGAGCTGTTGTAGAGCCAGAGAACCAGATCAGCAGAGCTTCTCTGTAACCTAGGAACTAGAGCTGCTCTAGAGCCAGAGAACCAGGTCAGCAGAGCTGCTTTAAAGCCAGAGAAACCAGGTCAGTAGAGCTGCTTTAAAGGGAGAGAACCAGGTCAGCAGAGCTGCTCTAGAGGGAGAGAACCAGGTCAGCAGAGCTGCTCTAGAGCCAGAGAACCAGGTCAGCAGAGCTGCTTTAGAGCCATAGAACCAGGTCAGCAGAGCTGCTTTAGAGCCCTAGAACCAGGTCAGCAGAGCTGCTCTAGAGCCTAAGAACCAGGAGAGCAGAGCTGCTCTAGAGCCAGAGAACCAGGTCAGCCGACCTGCTCTAGAGCCTAAGAACCAGGTCAGCAGAGCTGCTCTACAGCCAGAGAACCAGGTCAGCAGATCTGCTGCAGAGCCAGAGAAACCAGGTCAGTAGAGCTGATTTAGAGCCAAAGAACCAGGTCAGCAGAACTGCTTTAGAGCCACAGAACCAGGTCAGCAGAGCTGCTTTAGAGCCAAGGGACCAGGTCAGCAGAGCAGCTTTAGAGCCAAGGGACCAGGTCAGCAGAGCTGCTGTAGAGCCAGAGAAACCAGGTCAATCGAGCTGCTTTAGAGGGAGAGAATCAGGTCAGCAGAGCTGCTCTAGAGGGAGAGAACCAGGTCAGCAGAGCTGCTCTAGAGACAGAGAAACCAGGTCAGCAGAGCTGCTTTAGAGGGAGAGAACCAGATCAGCAGAGCTGCTTCAGAGCCAGAGAACCAGGTCAGCAGAGCTGCACTAGAGCCAGAGTACTAGGTCAGAAGAGCTGCTTTAGAGCCATAGAACCATGTCAGCAGACCTGCTCAAGAGGCAGAGAACCAGGTCAGCAGAGCTGCTTTAGAGCCAGAGAACCAGGTAATCAGAGCTGCTCTAGAGCCTAAGAACTAGGTCAGCAGAGCTGCTCTAGAGCCAGAGAACCAGGTCAGCAGAGCTGCTGTAGAGCCAGAGAAACCAGGTCAGCAGAGCTGCTTTAGAGGGAGAGAACCAGGTCAGCAGAGCTGCTTTAGAGCCTGAGAAGCAGGTCAGCAGTGCCGCATTAGAGCCAGAGAACCAGGTCAGCAGAGCTACTCTAGAGCCAGAGAACCAAGTCAGTAGAGCTGCTTTAGAGCCATAGAAACAGGTCAGCAGAGCTGCTTTAGAGCCAGAGTACCAGGTCAGCAGAGCTGCTCTAGAGCCTAAGAACCAGGTCAGCAGAGCTGCTCTAGAGCCAGAGAACCAGGTCAGCAGAGCCGCTGTAGAGCCAGAGAAACCAGGTCAGTAGAGCTGCTTTAGAGGGAGAGAACCAGGTCAGCAATACTGGTCTAGAGCGAGAGAACCAGGTCAGCAGAGCTGCTCTGGAGCCAGAGAACCATGTCAGCAGAACTGCTTTAGAGCCATAGAACCGGTTCAGCAGACCTGTTTCAGAGCCAGAGAACCAGGTCAGCAGAGCTGTTGTAGAGCCAGAGAACCAGGTCAGTAGAGCTGTTGTAGAGCCAGAGAACCAGATCAGCAAAGCTGCTCTGTAACCTAAGAACTAGAGCTGTTCTAGAGCCAGAGAACCAGGTCAGTAGAGCTGCTTTAGAGGGAGAGAACCAGGTCAGCAGAGCTGCTCTAGAGGGAGAGAACCAGGTCAGCAGAGCTGCTCTAGAGCCATAGAAACCAGGTCAGCAGAGCTGCTTTAGAGGGAGAGAACCAGATCAGCAGAGCTGCTTTAGAGCCAGAGAACCAGGTCATTAGAGCTGCTCGAGAGCCAGCGAACCAGGTCAGCAGAGCTGCTTTAGAGCCATAGAACCAGGTCAGCAGAGCTGCTCTAGAGCCAGAGAACCAAGTCAGAAGAGCTGCTTTAGAGCCATAGAACCAGATCAGCAGAGCTGCGCTAGAGGCTGAGAACCAGGTCAGCAGAGCTGCTGTAGAGCCAGAGAAACAAGGTTAGTAGAGATGCTTTGGAGCAAGAGAACCAGGTCAGCAGAGCTGTTTAGAGGGAGAGAACCAGTCAGCAGAGCTGCTTTAGAGCCAAGGGACCAGGTCAGCAGAGCTGCTCTAGAGCCATCGAACCAGGTCAGCAGAACTGCTTTAGAGCCATAGAACCAGGTCAGCAGAGCTGCTTTAGAGCCAGAGAATCAGGTCTTAAGAGCTGTTGTAGAGCCAGAGAACCAGGTAAGCAGAGCTGCTCTAGAGCCTTCGAACAAGGTCAGCAGAGCTGCTCTAGAGCTAGAGAACCACGTCAGCAGAACTGCTGTAGAGCCAGAGAAACCAGGTCAGCAGATCTGCTTTAGAGGGAGAAGACCAGGTCAACAGAGCTGCTTTAGAGCCAGAGAAACCAGGTCAACAGAGCTGCTTTAGATGGAGAGAACCAGGTCAGCAGAACAGCTTTAGAGCCAGAGAACCAGGTCAGCAGAGCTGCTCTAGAGCCAGAGAACCATGTCAGCAGAGCAGCTGTAGAGCCATAGAACCAGGTCAACAGATATGCTATAGAGGGAGAGAACCAGGTCAGCAGAGCTGCTTTAAAGCCAGAGAACCAGGTCAGCAGGGCTACTCTAGAGCCAAGAAACCAGGTCAGCAGAGCTGCTTTAGAGGGAGAGAACCAGATCAGCAGAGCTGCTTTAGAGCCAGAGAACCCGGTCAGCAGAGCTGCTCTAGAGCCAGAGAACTAGGTCAGCAGAGCTGCTTTAGAGCCATAGAACCAGGTCAGCGTTCTCTGCTCTAGAGGCAGAGAACCGGGTCAGCAGAGCTGATTTAGAGGGAGAGAACCAGGTCAGCAGAGCTGCTTTAGAGCCAGAGAACCAGGTCAGCAGAGCTGCTTTAGAGCCATAGAACCAGGTCAGCAGAGCTCCTTTAGAGCCAGAGAACCAGGTCAGCAGAACTGCTCTAGAGCCAGAGAACCAGGTCAGCAGAGCTGCTCTAGAGCCAGAGAAATAGGTCAGCTGAGCTGCTGTAGAGGCAGAGAAACCAGGTTAGTAGAGGTGCTTTGGAGTGAGAGAACCAGGACAGCAGAGCTGCTTTAGGGGGAGAGAACCAGGTCAGCAGAGCTGCTTTAGAGCCAAGGGACCAGGTCAGCAGAGCTGCTCTAGAGCCATCGAACCAGGTCAGCAAAACTGCTTTAGAGCCATAGAACCAGGTCAGCAGATCTGCTTTAGAGACAGAGAATCAGGTCATCAGAGCTGTTGTAGAGCCAGAGAACCAGGTCAGCAGACCTGCTCTAGAGCCTAAGAACAAGGTCAGCAGAGCTGCTCTAGATCCAGAGAACCACATCAGCAGAGCTGCTGTAGAGCCAGAGAAACCAGGTCAGCAGAGCTGCTTTAGAGGGAGAAAACCAGGTCAGCAGACCTGCTTTAGAGCCAGAGAACCAGGCCAGCAGAGCTGCTTTAGTGCCAGGCAATCAGGTCAGCAGAGCTGCTCTAGAGCCAGAGAACCAAGTCAGCAGAGCTGCTTTAGAGCCCTAGAACCAGGTCAGCAGAGCTGCTCTAGAGCCAGAGTACCAGGTCAGCCGACCTGCTCTAGAGCGTAAGAACCCAGTCAGCAGAGCTGCTATAGAGCCAGAGAAGCAGGTCAGCAGAGCTCCTGCAGAGCCAGAGAAACCAGATCAGTAGAGCTGCTTTAGAGCCAGAGAACCAGGTCAGCAGAACTGCTTTAGAGCGAGAGAACCAGGTCAGCAGAGCTGCATTAGAGCCAAGGGACCAGGTCAGCAGAGCTGCTTTAGAGCCAAGGGACCAGGTCAGTAGAGCTGCTGTAGAGCCAGAGAAACCAGGTCAGTTGAGCTCCTTTAGAGGGAGAGAACCAGGTCAGCAGAGCTGCTCTAGAGGGAGAGAACCAGGTCAGCAGAGCTGCTCTAGAGACAGAGAAACCAGGTCAGCAGAGCTGCTTTAGAGTGAGAGAAGCAGATCAGCAGAGCTGCTTTAGAGCCAGAGAACCAGGTCAGCAGAGCTGCTCTAGAGCCTGAGAACCAGGTCAGAAGTGCTGCTTTAGAGCCATAGAACCATGTCAGCAGACCTGCTCTAGAGGCAGAGAACCAGGTCAGCAGAGCTGATTTAGAGGGAGAGAACCAGGTCAGTAGAGCTGCTTTAGAGCCAGAGAACCAGGCCAGCAGAGCTGCTTTGGAGCCAGAGAACCAGGTCAGCAGAACTGCTTTAGAGCCATAAAACCAGGTCAGCAGAGCTGCTTTAGAGCCAGAGAACCAGGTCATCAGAGCTGTTGTAGAGCCAGAGAACCAGGTCAGCAGAGCTGCTCTAGAGCCTAAGAACTAGGTCAGCGGAGCTGCTCTAGAGCCAGAGAACCAGGTCAGCTGAGCGGCTGTAGAGCCAGAGAAACCAGGTCAGCAGAGCTGCTTTAGAGGGAGAAAACCAGGTCAGCAGAGCTGCTTTAGAGCCAGAGAACCAGGTCAGCAGAGCTGCTTTAGAGTCAGAGTACCAGGTCAGCAGAGCTGCTCTAGAGCCTAAGAACCAGGTCAGCAGAGCTGCTCTAGAGCCAGAGAACCAGGTCAGCCAACCTGCTCTAGAGCCTAAGAACCAGGTCAGCAGAGCTGATCTAGAGCCAGAGAACCAGGTCAGCAGAGCTGATTTAGAGGGAGAGAACCAGGTCAGCAGAGCTGCTTTAGAGCCAGAGAACCAGGTCAGCAGAGCTGCTTTAGAGCCATAGAACCAGGTCAGCAGAGCTCCTTTAGAGCCAGAGAACCAGGTCAGCAGAACTGCTCTAGAGCCAGAGAACCAGGTCAGCAGAGCTGCTCTAGAGCCAGAGAAATAGGTCAGCTGAGCTGCTGTAGAGGCAGAGAAACCAGGTTAGTAGAGCTGCTTTGGAGCGAGAGAACCAGGTCAGCAGAGCTGCTTTAGGGGGAGAGAACCAGGTCAGCAGAGCTGCTTTAGGGCCAAGGGACCAGGTCAGCAGAGCTGCTCTAGAGCCATCGAACCAGGTCAGCAAAACTGCTTTAGAGCCATATTACCAGGTCAGCAGATCTGCTTTAGAGCCAGAGAATCAGGTCATCAGAGCTGTTGTAGAGCCAGAGAACCAGGTCAGCAGAGCTGCTCTAGAGCCTAAGAACAAGGTCAGCAGAGCTGCTCTAGAGCCAGAGAACCACGTCAGCAGAGCTGCTGTAGAGCCAGAGAAACCAGGTCAGCAGAGCTGCTTTAGAGGGAGAAAACCAGGTCAGCAGACCTGCTTTAGAGCCAGAGAACCAGGCCAGCAGAGCTGCTTTAGTGCCAGGCAACCAGGTCAGCAGAGCTGCTCTAGAGCCAGAGAACCAAGTCAGCAGAGCTGCTTTAGAGCCCTAGAACCAGGTCAGCAGAGCTGCTCTAGAGCCAGAGTACCAAGTCAGCCAACCTGCTCTAGAGCCTAAGAACCCAGTCAGCAGAGCTGCTCTAGAGCCAGAGAAGCAGGTCAGCAGAGCTCCTGCAGAGCCACAGAAACCAGGTCAGTAGAGCTGCTTTAGAGCCAGAGAACCAGGTCAGCAGAACTGCTTTAGAGCGAGAGAACCAGGTCAGCAGAGCTGCTTTAGAGCCAAGGGACCAGGTCAGTAGAGCTGCTGTAGAGCCAGAGAAACCAGGTCAGTTGAGCTCCTTTAGAGGGAGAGAACCAGGTCAGCAGAGCTGCTCTAGAGGGAGAGAACCAGGTCAGCAGAGCTGCTCTAGAGACAGAGAAACCAGGTCAGCAGAGCTGCTTTAGAGTGAGAGAAGCAGATCAGCAGAGCTGCTTTAGAGCCAGAGAACCAGGTCAGCAGAGCTGCTCTAGAGCCTGAGAACCAGGTCAGAAGTGCTGCTTTAGAGCCATAGAACCATGTCAGCAGACCTACTCTAGAGGCAGAGAACCAGGTCAGCAGAGCTGATTTAGAGGGAGAGAACCAGGTCAGCAGAGCTGCTTTAGAGCCAGAGAACCAGGCCAGCAGAGCTGCTTTGGAGCCAGAGAACCAGGTCAGCAGAACTGCTTTAGAGCCATAGAACCAGGTCATCAGAGCTGTTGTAGAGCCAGAGAACCAGGTCAGCAGAGCTGCTCTAGAGCCTAAGAACTAGGTCAGCAGAGCTGCTCTAGAGCCAGAGAACCAGGTCAGCTGAGCGGCTGTAGAGCCAGAGAAACCAGGTCAGCAGAGCTGCTTTAGAGGGAGAAAACCAGGTCAGCAGAGCTGCTTTAGAGCCAGAGAACCAGGTCAGCAGAGCGGCTTTAGAGTCAGAGTACCAGGTCAGCAGAGCTGCTCTAGAGCCTAAGAACCAGGTCAGCAGAGCTGCTCTAGAGCCAGAGAACCAGGTCTGCCAACCTGCTCTAGAGCCTAAGAACCAGGTCAGCAGAGCTGATCTAGAGCCAGAGAACCAGGTCAGCAGAGCTGCTGCAGAGCCAAGGGACCAGGTCACTAGAGCTGCTTTAGAGCCAAGGGACCAGGTCAGCAGAGCTGCTGTAGAGCCAGAGATACCAGGTCAGCAGAGCTGCTTTAGAGGGAGAAAACCAGGTCAGCAGACCTGCTTTAGAGCCAGAGAACCAGGTCAGCAGAGCTGCTTTAGTGCCAGACAACCAGGTCAGCAGAGCTGCTCTAGAGCCAGAGAACCAAGGCAGCAGAGCTGCTTTAGAGCCCTAGAACCAGGTCAGCAGAGCTGCTCTAGAGCCAGAGTACCAGGTCAGCTGACCTGCTCTACAGCCTAAGAACCTGGTCAGCAGAGCTGCTCTAGAGCCAGAGAAGCAGGTCAGCAGAGCTGCTGCAGAGCCAGAGAAACCAGGTCAGTAGAGCTGCTTTACAACCAGAGAACCAGGTCAGCAGAGCAACTTTAGAGCGAGAGAACCAGGTCCGCAGAGCTGCATTAGAGCTAAGGGACCAGGTCAGCAGAGCTGCTTTAGAGCCAAGGGACCAGGTCAGTAGAGCTGCTGTAGAGCCAGAGAAACCAGGTCAGTAGATCTCCTTTAGAGGGAGAGAACCAGGTCAGCAGAGCTGCTCTAGAGGGAGAGAACCAGGTCAGCAGAGCTGCTCTAGAGAGAGAGAAACCAGGTCAGCAGAGCTGCTTTAGAGGGAGAGAATCAGATCAGCAGATCTGCTTTAGAGCCAGAGAACCAGGTCAGCAGAGCTGCTCTAGAGCCAGAGAACCAGGTCAGAAGTGCTGCTTTAGAGCCATTGAACCATGTCAGCAGACCTGCTCTAGAGGCAGAGAACCATGTCAGCAGAGCTGATTTAGAGGGAGAGAACCAGGTCAGCAGAGCTGCTTTAGAGCCAGAGAACCAGGCCAGCAGAGCTGCTTTGGAGCCAGAGAACAAGGTCAGCAGAGCCGCTTTAGAGCCAGAGAACCAGGTCAGCAGAACTGCTTTAGAGCCAGAGAACCAGGTCAGCAAAGCTGCTCTAGAGCCAGAGAACCAGATCAGCAGAGCTGCTTTAAAACCATAGAACCAGGTCAGCAGAGCTGCTCTAGAGCCAGAGAACCAGGTCAGCCGACCTGCTCTAGAGCCTAAGAACCAGGTCAGCAGAGCTGCTCTACAGCCAGAGAACCAGGTCAGCAGAGCTGCTGCAGAGCCAGAGAAACCAGGTCAGTAGAGCTGATTTAGAGCCAAAGAACCAGGTCAGCAGAGCTGCTTTAGAGCCAGAGAACCAGGTCAGCAGAGCTGCTTTAGAGCCAAGGGACCAGGTCAGCAGAGCAGCTTTAGAGCCAAGGGACCAGGTCAGCAGAGCTGCTGTAGAGCCAGAGAAACCAGGTCAATAGAGCTGCTTTAGAGGGAGAGAACCAGGTCAGCAGAGCTGCTCTAGAGGGAGAGAACCAGATCAGTAGAGCTGCTTCAGAGCCAGAGAACCAGGTCAGCAGAGCTGCTCTAGAGCCAGAGTACTAGGTCAGAAGAGCTGCTTTAGAGCCATAGAACCATGTCAGCAGACCTGCTCAAGAGGCAGAGAACCAGGTCAGCAGAGCTGATTTAGATGGAGAGAACCAGGTCGGCAGAGCTGTTTTAGAGCCAGAGAACCAGGTCATCAGAGCTGCTCTAGAGCCTAAGAACTAGGTCAGCAGAGCTGCTCTAGAGCCAGAGAACCAGGTCAGCAGAGCTGCTTTAGAGGGAGAGAACCAGGTCAGCAGAGCTGCTTTAGAGCCTGAGAACCAGGTCAGCAGTGCCGCATTAGAGCCAGAGAACCAGGTCAGCAGAGCTACTCTAGAGCCAGAGAACCAAGTCAGTAGAGCTGCTTTAGAGCCATAGAAACAGGTCAGCAGAGCTGCTTTAGCGCCAGAGTACCAGGTCAGCAGAGCTGCTCTAGAGCCTAAGAACCAGTTCAGCAGAGCTGCTCTAGAGCCAGAGAACCAGGTCAGCAGAGCCGCTGTAGAGCCAGAGAAACCAGGTCAGTAGAGCTGCTTTAGAGGGAGAGAACCAGGTCAGCAATACTGGTCTAGAGCGAGAGAACCAGGTCAGCAGAGCTGCTCTGGAGCCAGAGAACCATGTCAGCAGAACTGCTTTAGAGCCATAGAACCGGTTCAGCAGACCTGTTTCAGAGCCACAGAACCAGGTCAGCAGAGCTGTTGTAGAGCCAGAGAACCAGGTCAGCAGAGCTGTTGTAGAGCCAGAGAACTAGATCAGCAGAGCTGCTCTGTAACCTAAGAACTAGAGCTGCTCTAGAGCCAGAGAACCAGGTCAGCAGAGCTGCTTTAAAGCCAGAGAAACCAGGTCAGTAGAGCTGCTTTAGAGGGAGAGAACCAGGTCAGCAGAGCTGCTCTAGAGGGAGAGAATCAGGTCAGCAGAGCTGCTATAGAGCCATAGAA
This sequence comes from Triturus cristatus, assembly GCF_964204655.1. Lineage (NCBI taxonomy): Eukaryota > Metazoa > Chordata > Amphibia > Caudata > Salamandridae > Triturus > Triturus cristatus. The sequence goes on from NC_140594.1 coordinate 736,231,991, forward strand.
ACCAGGTCAGCAGAGCTGCTTTAGAGGGAGAGAACCAGATCAGCAGAGCTGCTTTAGAGCCAGAGAACCAGGTCAGCAGAGCTGCTTTAGAGCCAGAGAACCAGGTCAGCAGAGCTGCTTTAGAGCCATAGAACCAGGTCAGCAGAGCTGCTTTAGAGCCCTAGAACCAGGTCAGCAGAGCTGCTCTAGAGCCTAAGAACCAGGAGAGCAGAGATGCTCTACAGCCAGAGAACCAGGTCAGCAGAGCTGCTGCAGAGCCAGAGAAACCCGTTCAGTAGAGATGATTTAGAGCCAAAGAACCAGGTCAGCAGAGCTGCTGTAGAGCCAGAGAACCAGGTCAGCAGAGCTGCTTTAGAGCCAAGGGACCAGGTCAGCAGAGCTGCTTTGGAGCCAAGGGACCAGGTCAGCAGAGCTGCTGTAGAGCCAGAGAAACCAGGTCAATAGAGCTGCCTTAGAGGGAGAGAACCAGGTCAGCAGAGCTGCTCTAGAGGGAGAGAACCAGGTCAGCAGAGCTGCTCTAGAGACAGAGAAACCAGGTCAGCAGAGCTGCTTTAGAGGGAAAGAACCAGATCAGCAGAGCTGCTTCAGAGCCAGAGAACCAGGTCAGCAGAGCTGCTCTAGAGCCAGAGAACTAGGTCAGAAGAGCTGCTTTAGAGCCATAGAACCATGTCAGCAGACCTGCTCTAGAGGCAGAGAACCAGGTCAGCAGAGCTGATTTAGAGGGAGAGAACCGGGTCAGCAGAGCTGCTTTAGAGCCAGAGAACCAGGTCAGCAGAGCTGCTCTAGAGCCAGAGAACCAGGTCAGCCGAGCTGCTCTAGAGCCTAAGAACCAGGTCAGCAGGGATGCTCTAGAGCCAGAGATACAGGTCAGCAGAGCTGCTGTAGAGCCAGAGAAACCAGGTCAGTAGAGCTGCTTTAGAGCAAGAGAACCAGGTCAGCAGAGCTGATTGAGAGCGAGAGAACCAAGTCAGCAGAGCTGCTTTAGAGCCAAGGGACCAGGTCAGAACAGCTGCTCTAGAGCCAGAGAACCAGGTCAGCAGAATTGCTTTAGAGCCATAGAACTAGGTCAGCAGAGCTGATTTAGAGCCAGAGAACCATGTCATCAGAGCTGCTCTAGAGCCTAAGAACTAGGTCAGCAGAGCTGCTCTAGAGCCAGAGAACCAGGTCAGCAGAGCTGCTGTAGAGCCAGAGAAACCAGGTCAGCAGAGCTGCTTTAGAGGGAGAGAACCAGGTCAGCAGAGCTGCTTTAGAGCCAGAGAACCAGGCCAGCAGAGCTGCTTTAGAGCCAGAGAACCAGGTCAGCAGTGCCGCTTTAGAGCCAGAAAACCAGGTCAGCAGAGCTACTCTAGAGCCAGAGAACCAAGTCAGCAGAGCTGCTTTAGAGCCATAGAAACAGGTCAGCAGAGCTGCTTTAGAGCCAGAGTACCAGGTCAGCAGAGCTGCTCTAGAGCCTAAGAACCAGGTCAGCCGAGCGGCTCTAGATCCAGAGAACCAGGTCAGCAGAGCCGCTGTAGAGCCAGAGATACCAGGTCAGTAGAGCTGCTTTAGAGGGAGAGAACCAGGTCAGCAATACTGCTCTAGAGCAAGAGAACTAGGTCAGCAGAGCTGCTCTAGAGCCAGAGAACCATGTCAGCAGAACTGCTTTAGAGCCATAGAACCGGTTCAGCAGACCTGTTTAAGAGCCAGAGAACCAGGTCAGCAGAGCTGTTGTAGAGCCAGAGAACCAGGTCAGCAGAGCTGTTGTAGAGCCAGAGAACCAGATCAGCAGAGCTGCTCTGTAACCTAAGAACTAGAGCTGCTCTAGAGCCAGAGAACCAGGTCAGCAGAGCTGCTGTAGAGCCAGAGAAACCAGGTCAGCAGAGCTGCTTTAGAGGGAGAGAACCAGGTCAGCAGAGCTGCTTTAGAGCCAGAGAACCAGGCCAGCAGAGCTGCTTTAGAGCCAGAGAACCATGTCAGCAGTGCCGCTTTAGAGCCAGAAAACCAGGTCAGCAGAGCTACTCTAGAGCCAGAGAACCAAGTCAGCAGAGCTGCTTTAGAGCCATAGAAACAGGTCAGCAGAGCTGCTTTAGAGCCAGAGTACCAGGTCAGCAGAGCTGCTCTAGAGCCTAAGAACCAGGTCAGCCGAGCGGCTCTAAATCCAGAGAACCAGGTCAGCAGAGCCGCTGTAGAGCCAGAGATACCAGGTCAGTAGAGCTGCTTTAGAGGGAGAGAACCAGGTCAGCAATACTGCTCTAGAGCAAGAGAACTAGGTCAGCAGAGCTGCTCTAGAGCCAGAGAACCATGTCAGCAGAACTGCTTTAGAGCCATAGAACCGGTTCAGCATACCTGTTTAAGAGCCAGAGAACCAGGTCAGCAGAGCTGTTGTAGAGCCAGAGAACCAGGTCAGCAGAGCTGTTGTAGAGCCAGAGAACCAGATCAGCAGAGCTGCTCTGTAACCTAAGAACTAGAGCTGCTCTAGAGCCAGAGAACCAGGTCAGCAGAGCTGCTTTAAAGCCAGAGAAACCAGGTCAATAGAGCTGCTTTGGAGGGAGAGAACCAGGTCAGGAAAGCTGCTCTAGAGGGAGAGAACCAGGTCAGCAGAGCTGCTCTAGAGCCATAGAAACCAGGTCAGCAGAGCTGCTTTACAGGGAGAGAACCAGATCAGCAGAGCTGCTTTAGAGCCAGAGAACCAGGTCAGCAGAGCTGCTCTAGAGCCATAGAACCAGGTCAGCAAAGCTGCTTTAGAGCCATAGAACCAGGTCAGCAGAGCTGCTCTAGAGGCAGAGAACCAGGTCAGCAGAGCTGATTTAGAGGGAGAGACCCAGGTCAGCAGAGCTGCTTTAGAGCCAGAGAACCAGGTCAGCAGAGCTGCTCTAGAGCCAGAGAACCAGGTCAGCAGAGCTGCTTTAGAGCAATAGAACCAGGTCTGCAGAGCTCCTTTAGAGCCAGAGAACCAGGTCAGCAGATCTGCTCTAGAGCCTAAGAACCAGGTCCGCAGAGCTGCTCTAGAACCAAAGAACCAGGTCAGCAGAGCTGCTGTAGAGCCAGAGAAACCAGGTCAGTAGAGCTGCTTTAGAGCGAGAGCTCCAGGTCAGCAGAGCTGTTTTATAGGGAGAGCACCAGGTCAGCAGAGCTGCTTTAGAGCCAGAGAACCAGGCCAGCAGAGCTGCTTTAGAGCCAGAGAACCAGGTCAGCAGTGCCGCTTTAGAGCCAGAGAACCAGGTCAGCAGAGCTACTCTAGAGCCAGAGAACCAAGTCAGCAGAGCTGCTTTAGAGCCATAGAAACAGGTCAGCAGAGCTGCTTTAGAGCCAGAGTACCAGGTCAGCAGAGCTGCTCTAGAGCCTAAGAACCAGGTCAGCCGAGCGGCTCTAGAGCCAGAGAACCAGGTCAGCAGAGCCGCTGTAGAGCCAGAGATACCAGGTCAGTAGAGCTGCTTTAGAGGGAGAGAACCATGTCAGCAGAACTGCTTTAGAGCCATAGAACCGGTTCAGCAGACCTGTTTCAGAGCCAGAGAACCAGGTCAGCAGAGCTGTTGTAGAGCCAGAGAACCAGGTCAGCAGAGCTGTTGTAGAGCCAGAGAACCAGATCAGCAGAGCTGCTCTGTAACCTAAGAACTAGAGCTGCTCTAGAGCCAGAGAACCAGGTCAGCAGAGCTGCTTTAAAGCCAGAGAAACCAGGTCAATAGAGCTGCTTTAGAGGGAGAGAACCAGGTCAGGAAAGCTGCTCTAGAGGGAGAGAACCAGGTCAGCAGAGCTGCTCTAGAGCCATAGAAACCAGGTCAGCAGAGCTGCTTTACAGGGAGAGAACCAGATCAGCAGAGCTGCTTTAGAGCCAGAGAACCAGGTCAGCAGAGCTGCTCTAGAGCCATAGAACCAGGTCAGCAAAGCTGCTTTAGAGCCATAGAACCAGGTCAGCAGAGCTGCTCTAGAGGCAGAGAACCAGGTCAGCAGAGCTGATTTAGAGGGAGAGAACCAGGTCAGCAGAGCTGCTTTAGAGCCAGAGAACCAGGTCAGTAGAGCTGCTCTAGAGCCAGAGAACCAGGTCAGCAGAGCTGCTTTATAGCAATAGAACCAGGTCTGCAGAGCTCCTTTAGAGCCAGAGAACCAGGTCAGCAGATCTGCTCTAGAGCCTAAGAACCAGGTCAGCAGAGCTGCTCTAGAACCAGAAAACCAGGTCAGCAGAGCTGCTGTAGAGCCAGAGAAACCAGGTCAGTAGAGCTGCTTTAGAGCGAGAGCTCCAGGTCAGCAGAGCTGTTTTATAGGGAGAGCACCAGGTCAGCAGAGCTGCTTTAGAGCAATAGAACCAGGTCTGCAGAGCTCCTTTAGAGCCAGAGAACCAGTTCAGCAGAGCTGCTCTAGAGCCTAAGAACCAGGTCAGCAGAGCTGCTCTAGAACCGGAGAACCAGGTCAGCAGAGCTGCTGTAGAGCCAGAGAACTAGGTCAGCAGAACTGCTTTAGAGCCATAGACCCAGGTCAGCAGAGCTGCATTAGAGCCAGAGAACCAGGTCATCAGAGCTGCTTTAGAGCCAGAGAACTAGGTCAGCAGAACTGCTTTAGAGCCATAGACCCAGGTCAGCAGAGCTGCATTAGAGCCAGAGAACCAGGTCATCAGAGCTGCTTTAGAGCCAGAGAACCAGGTCAGCAGAGCTGATGTGGAGCCAGAGAAACCAGGTCAGCAGAGCTGCTTTAGACCCAAGGGACCAGGTCAGCAGAGCTGCTCTGGAGCCAGAGAACCAGGTCAGCAGAACTGCTTTAGAGCCATAGAACCAGGTCAGCAGAGATGCTTTAGAGCCAGAGATCCCGGTCATCAGAGCTGTTGTAGAGCCAGAGAACCAGGTCAGCAGAGCTGCTTTAGAGCCAGAGAACCAGGTCAGCAGAGCTGCTTTAGAGCCAGAGAACCAGGTCAGCAGAGTTGCTCTAGAGCCAGAGAAACCAGGTCAGCAGATCTGCTTTAGAGGGAGCGAACCACGTAAGCAGAGCTGGTTTAGAGCCAGAGAACCAGGTCAGAAGAGCTGCTTTAGAGCCATAGAACCAGATCAGCAGAGCTGCGCTAGAGGCTGAGAACCAGGTCAGCAGAGCTGCTGTAGAGCCAGAGAAACCAGGTTAGTAGAGATGCTTTGGAGCCAGAGAACCAGGTCAGCAGAGCTGCTTTAGAGGGAGAGAACCAGGTCAGCAGAGCTGCTTTAGAGCCATAGAACCAGGTCAGCAGAGCTGCTTTAGAGCCAGAGAATCAGGTCATCACAGCTGTTGTAGAGCCAGAGAACCAGGTAAGCAAAGCTGCTCTAGAGCCTTCGAACAAGGTCAACAGAGCGGCTCTAGAGCCAGAGAACCACACAGCAGAGCTGCTGTAGAGCCAGAGAAACCAGGTCAGCAGATCTGCTTTAGAGGGAGAAAACCAGGTCAGCAGAGCTGCTTTAGAGCCAGGGAAACCAGGTCAACAGAGCTGCTTTAGATGGAGAGAACCAGGTCAGCAGAACAGCTTTAGAGCCAGAAAACCAGGTCAGCAGAGCTGCTCTAGAGCCAGAGAACCATGTCAGCAGAGCAGCTGTAGAGCCATAGAACCAGGTCAACAGAGATGCTATAGAGGGAGAGAACCAGGTCAGCAGAGCTGCTTTAGAGCCAGAAAACCAGGTCAGCAGGGCTACTCTAGAGCCAGAGAAACCAGGTCAGCAGAGCTGCTTTAGAGGGAGAGAACCAGATCAGCAGAGCTGCTTTAGAGCCAGAGAACCCGGTCAGCAGAGCTGCTCTAGAGCCAGAGAACCAGGTCAGCAGAGCTGCTTTAGAGCCATAGAACCAGGTCAGTGTTCTCTGCTCTGCAGGCAGAGAACCGGGTCAGCAGAGCTGATTTAGAGGGAGAGAACCAGGTCAGCAGAGCTGCTTTAGAGCCAGAGAACCAGGTCAGCAGAGCTGCTTTAGAGCCATAGAACCAGGTCAGCAGAGCTCTTTTAGAGCCAGAGAACCAGGTCAGCAGAGCTGCTCTAGAGCCTAAGAACCAGGTCAGCAGAGCTGCTCTAGAGGCAGAGAAACCAGGTTAGTAGAGCTGCTTTGGAGCGAGAGAACCAGGTCAGCAGAGCTGCTTTAGGGGGAGAGAACCAGGTCAGCAGAGCTGCTTTAGAGCCAAGGGACCAGGTCAGCAGAGCTGCTCTAGAGCCATCGAACCAGGTCAGCAGAACTGCTTTAGAGCCATAGAATCAGGTCAGCAGAGCTGCTTTAGAGCCAGAGAATCAGGTCATCAGAGCTGTTGTAGAGCCAGAGAACCAGGTCAGCAGATCTGCTCTAGAGCCTAAGAACAAGGCCAGCAGAGCTGCTCTAGAGCCAGAGAACCACGTCAGAAGAGCTGCTTTAGAGGGAGAAAACCAGGTCAGCAGACCTGCTTTAGAGCCAGAGAACCAGGTCAGCAGAGCTGCTTTAGTGCCAGGCAACCAGGTCAGCAGAGCTGCTCTAGAGCCAGGGAACCAAGTAAGCAGAGCTGCTTTAGAGCCCTAGAACCAAGTCAGCAGAGCTGCTCTAGAGCCAGAGTACCAGGTCAGCCGACCTGCTCTAGAGCCTAAGAACCCGGTCAGCAGAGCTGCTCTAGAGCCAGAGAAGCAGGTCAGCAGAGTTGCTGCAGAGCCAGAGAAACCAGGTCAGTAGAGCTGCTTTAGAGCCAGAGAACCAGGTCAGCAGAGCTGCTTTAGAGCGAGAGAACCAGGTCAGCAGAGCTGCATTAGAGCCAAGGGACCAGGTCAGCAGAGCTGCTTTAGAGCCAAGGGACCAGGTCAGTAGAGCTGCTGTAGAGCCAAAGAAACCAGGTCAGTATAGCTCCTTTAGAGGGAGAGAACCAGGTCAGCAGAGCTGCTCTAGAGGGAGAGAACCAGGTCAGCAGAGCTGCTCTAGAGACAGAGAAACCAGGTCAGCAGAGCTGCTTTAGAGGGAGAGAAGCAGATCAGCAGAGCTGCTTTAGAGCCAGAGAACCAGGTCAGCAGAGCTGCTCTAGAGCCAGAGAACCAGGTCAGAAGTGCTGCTTTAGAGCCATAGAACCATGTCAGCAGAACTGCTTTAGAAAGAGAGAACCAGGTCAGCAGAGCTGCTTTAGAGCCAGAGAACCAGGTCAGCAGAGCTGCTTTAGAACCAGAGAACCAGGTCAGCAGAGCTGCTCTAGAGCCAGAGAACCAAGTCATAAGAGCTGCTTTGGAGCAAGAGAACCAGGTCAGCAGAGCTGCTTTAGAGGGAGAGAACCAGGTCAGCAGAGCTGCTCTAGAGACAGAGAAACCAGGTCAGCAGAGCTGCTTTAGAGGGAGAGAAGCAGATCAGCAGAGCTGCTTTAGAGCCAGAGAACCAGGTCAGAAGTGCTGCTTTAGAGCCATAGAACCAGGTCAAAAGTGCTGCTTTAGAGCCATAGAACCGTGTCAGCAGAACTGCTTTAGAAAGAGAGAACCAGGTCAGAAGAGCTGCTTTAGAGCCAGAGAACCAGGTCAGCAGAGCTGCTTTAGAGCCAGAGAACCAGGTCAGCAGAGCTGCTCTAGAGCCAGAGAACCAAGTCAGAAGAGCTGCTTTAGAGCCATAGAACCAGATCAGTAGAGCTGCGCTAGGGCTGAGAACCAGGTCAGCAGAGCTGCTGTAGAGCCAGAGAAACAAGGTTAGTAGAGATGCTTTGGAGCAAGAGAACCAGGTCAGCAGAGCTGTTTAGAGGGAGAGAACCAGGTCAGCAGAGCTGCTTTAGAGCCAAGCGACCAGGTCAGCAGAGCTGCTCTAGAGCCATCGAACCAGGTCAACAGAGCTGCTTTAGAGCCAGAGAATCAGCTCTTCAGAGCTGTTGTAGAGCCAGAGAACCAGGTAAGCAGAGCTGCTCTAGAGCCTTCGAACAAGGTCAGCAGAGCTGCTCTAGAGCTAGAGAACCACGTCAGCAGAGCTGCTGTAGAGCCAGAGAAACCAGGTCAGCAGATCTGCTTTAGAGGGAGAAGACCAGGTCAACAGAGCTGCTTTAGAGCCAGAGAAACCAGGTCAACAGAGCTGCTTTAGATGGAGAGAACCAGGTCAGCAGAACAGCTTTAGAGCCAGAGAACCAGGTCAGCAGAGCTGCTCTAGAGCCAGAGAACCATGTCAGCAGAGCAGCTGTAGAGCCATAGAACCAGGTCAACAGATATGCTATAGAGGGAGAGAACCAGGTCAGCAGAGCTGCTTTAGAGCCAGAGAACCAGGTCAGCAGGGCTACTCTAGAGCCAAGAAACCAGGTCAGCGTTCTCTGCTCTAGAGGCAGAGAACCGGGTCAGCAGAGCTGATTTAGAGGGAGAGAACCAGGTCAGCAGAGCTCCTTTAGAGCCAGAGAACCAGGTCAGCAGAACTGCTCTAGAGCCAGAGAACCAGGTCAGCAGAGCTGCTCTAGAGCCAGAGAAATAGGTCAGCTGAGCTGCTGTAGAGGCAGAGAAACCAGGTTAGTAGAGCTGCTTTGGAGCGAGAGAACCAGGACAGCAGAGCTGCTTTAGGGGGAGAGAACCAGGTCAGCAGAGCTGCTTTAGAGCCAAGGGACCAGGTCAGCAGAGCTGCTCTAGAGCCATCGAACCAGGTCAGTAAAACTGCTTTAGAGCCATAGAACCAGGTCAGCAGATCTGCTTTAGAGCCAGAGAATCAGGTCATCAGAGCTGTTGTAGAGCCAGAGAACCAGGTCAGCAGAGCTGCTCTAGAGCCTAAGAACAAGGTCAGCAGAGCTGCTCTAGAGCCAGAGAACCACGTCAGCAGAGCTGCTGTAGAGCCAGAGAAACCAGGTCAGCAGAGCTGCTTTAGAGGGAGAAAACCAGGTCAGCAGACCTGCTTTAGAGCCAGAGAACCAGGTCAGCAGAGCTGCTTTAGAGCCAGAGAACCAGGTCAGCAGAGCTGCTTTAGTGCCAGGCAACCAGGTCAGCAGAGCTGCTCTAGAGCCAGAGAACTAAGTCAGCAGAGCTGCTTTAGAGCCCTAGAACCAGGTCAGCAGAGCTGCTCTAGAGCCAGTGTACCAGGTCAGCCGACCTGCTCTATAGCCTAAGAACCCAGTCAGCAGAGCTGCTCTAGAGCCAGAGAAGCAGGTCAGCAGAGCTCCTGCAGAGCCAGAGAAACCAGGTCAGTAGAGCTGCTTTAGAGCCAGAGAACCAGGTCAGCAGAACTGCTTTAGAGCGAGAGAACCAGGTCAGCAGAGCTGCATTCGAGCCAAGGGACCAGGTCAGCAGAGCTGCTTTAGAGCCAAGGGACCAGGTCAGTAGAGCTGCTGTAGAGCCAGAGAAACCAGGTCAGTTGAGCTCCTTTAGAGGGAGAGAACCAGGTCAGCAGAGCTGCTCTAGAGGGAGAGAACCAGGTCAGCAGAGCTGCTCTAGAGACAGAGAAACCAGGTCAGCAGAGCTGCTTTAGAGTGAGAGAAGCAGATCAGCAGAGCTGCTTTAGAGCCAGAGAACCAGGTCAGCAGAGCTGCTCTAGAGCCTGAGAACCAGGTCAGAAGTGCTGCTTTAGAGCCATAGAACCATGTCAGCAGACCTGCTCTAGAGGCAGAGAACCAGGTCAGCAGAGCTGATTTAGAGGGAGAGAACCAGGTCAGCAGAGCTGCTTTAGAGCCAGAGAACCAGGCCAGCAGAGCTGCTTTGGAGCCAGAGAACCAGGTCAGCAGAACTGCTTTAGAGCCATAGAACCAGGTCAGCAGAGCTGCTTTAGAGCCAGAGAACCAGGTCATCAGAGCTGTTGTAGAGCCAGAGAACCAGGTCAGCAGAGCTGCTCTAGAGCCTAATAACTAGGTCAGCAGAGCTGCTCTAGAGCCAGAGAACCAGGTCAGCTGAGCGGCTGTAGAGCCAGAGAAACCAGGTCAGCAGGGCTACTCTAGAGCCAAGAAACCAGGTCAGAAGAGCCTCTTTAGAGGGAGAGAACCAGATCAGCAGAGCTGCTTTAGAGCCAGAGAACCCGGTCAGCAGAGCTGCTCTAGAGCCAGAGAACCAGGTCAGCAGAGCTGCTTTAGACCCATAGAACCAGGTCAGCGTTCTCTGCTCTAGAGGCAGAGAACCGGGTCAGCAGAGCTGATTTAGAGGGAGAGAACCAGGTCAGCAGAGCTGCTTTAGAGCCAGAGAACCAGGTCAGCAGAGCTGCTTTAGAGCCATAGAACCAGGTCAGCAGAGCTCCTTTAGAGCCAGAGAACCAGGTCAGCAGAACTTCTCTAGAGCCAGAGAACCAGGTCAGCAGAGCTGCTCTAGAGCCAGAGAAATAGGTCAGCTGAGCTGCTGTAGAGGCAGAGAAACCAGGTTGGTAGAGCTGCTTTGGAGCGAGAGAACCAGGTCAGCAGAGCTGCTTTAGGGGGAGAGAACCAGGTCAGCAGAGCTGCTTTAGAGCCAAGGGACCAGGTCAGCAGAGCTGCTCTAGAGCCATCAAACCAGGTCAGCAAAACTGCTTTAGAGCCATAGAACCAGGTCAGCAGATCTGCTTTAGAGCCAGAGAATCAGGTCATCAGAGCTGTTGTAGAGCCAGAGAACCAGGTCAGCAGAGCTGCTCTAGAGCCTAAGAACATGGTCAGCAGAGCTGCTCTAGAGCCAGAGAACCACGTCAGCAGAGCTGCTGTAGAGCCAGAGAAACCAGGTCAGTAGAGCTGCTTTAGAGGGAGAAAACCAGGTCAGCAGACCTGCTTTAGAGCCAGAGAACCAGGCCAGCAGAGATGCTTTAGTGCCAGGCAACCAGGTCAGCAGAGCTGCTCTAGAGCCAGAGAACCAAGTCAGCAGAGCTGCTTTAGAGCCCTAGAACCAGGTCAGCAGAGCTGCTCTAGAGCCAGAGTACCAGGTCAGCCGACCTGCTCTAGAGCCTAAGAACCCAGTCAGCAGAGCTGCTCTAGAGCCAGAGAAGCAGGTCAGCAGAGCTCCTGCAGAGCCAGAGAAACCAGGTCAGTAGAGCTGCTTTAGAGCCAGAGAACCAGGTCAGCAGAACTGCTTTAAAGCGAGAGAACCAGGTCAGCAGAGCTGCATTAGAGCCAAGGGACCAGGTCAGCAGAGCTGCTTTAGAGCCAAGGGACCAGGTCAGTAGAGCTGCTGTAGAGCCAGAGAAACCAGGTCAGTTGAGCTCCTTTAGAGGGAGAGAACCAGGTCAGCAGAGCTGCTCTAGAGGGAGAGAACCAGGTCAGCAGAGCTGCTCTAGAGACAGAGAAACCAGGTCAGCAGAGCTGCTTTAGAGTGAGAGAAGCAGATCAGCAGAGCTGCTTTAGAGCCAGAGAACCAGGTCAGCAGAGCTGCTCTAGAGCCCGAGAACCAGGTCAGAAGTGCTGCTTTAGAGCCATAGAACCATGTCAGCAGACCTGCTCTAGAGCAGAGAACCAGGTCAGCAGAGCTGATTTAGAGGGAGAGAACCAGGTCAGCAGAGCTGCTTTAGAGCCAGAGAACCAGGCCAGCAGAGCTGCTTTGGAGCCAGAGAACCAGGTCAGCAGAACTGCTTTAGAGCCATAGAACCAGGTCAGCAGAGCTGCTTTAGAGCCAGAGAACCAGGTCATCAGAGCTGTTGTAGAGCCAGAGAACCAGGTCAGCAGAGCTGCTCTAGAGTCTAAGAACTAGGTCAGCAGAGCTGCTCTAGAGCCAGAGAACCAGGTCAGCTGAGCGGCTGTAGGGCCAGAGAAACCAGGTCAGCAGAGCTGCTTTAGAGGGAGAAAACCAGGTCAGCAGAGCTGCTTTAGAGCCAGAGAACCAGGTCAGCAGAGCTGCTTTAGAGTCAGAGTACCAGGTCAGCAGAGCTGCTCTAGCGCCTAAGAACCAGGTCAGCAGAGCTGCTCTAGAGCCAGAGAACCAGGTCAGCCAACCTGCTCTAGAGCCTAAGAACCAGGTCAGCAGAGCTGATCTAGAGCCAGAGAACCAGGTCAGCAGAGCTGCTGCAGAGCCAAGGGACCAGGTCACTAGAGCTGCTTTAGAGCCAAGGGACCAGGTCAGCAGAGCTGCTGTAGAGCCAGAGATACCAGGTCTGAGGTTCTGTAGCGATCCGAACCCGTGTGTTCGGTATCGTAGTACTGACACGATTTTGGTACCAGTGAATCGTAAATGATCCATTTAGTATGTGACAGTGTTTTCGCTGTGCTACGAGCATGGATTCACTGAGAAATAGGGCATTCTGTTGTAAATTCATGGCAAAGTAAAGAAAGAGAGAGTTTCCCAGGTTTAGCCAAAAGGGACCGGGTATGTAGAGTTTTTCAAAAACAAAAAGCTTCCCTTTTGTATTTATTCCAAGTTCTCCAACAAATACAGTCGTATACAATGTATTATGAACCCAAAGACAAGAAAACTACAGACTATAGCACCATAGGGATAGAGTATGGTAATTTTATTCAAAATTCCTCTATTGCAAACTGTGTTACACTATTGTATCCAGAACTATTCAATGTCTTTCAATCACCATCAGCAAATAAAATTCATATAATCACAATCATAAATATCGTTCACATTATTTCATATTTAACACTTCTAATCAACAATAATAATTATTGCACATAATGAACTTTAGCAAAAATAAAACATTATGAATAAAATAGACAATACAATAATGATGAAAGTATAAAAACAGCAAATACAATTGTGTCCTCTTGTCGACGCGTTTCGGTGTAATGTCTAATGTACAACACCTTCTTCAGGACCAACACATTAAAAACAGCTCTCACTATTGGTTAAAATCAATCTAAAGAAAAGGGAAGGATACATACAATTAGTTTACATATATGTGCTTATAGTGCTATTTCTTTTCTTTGGTTCAAAATACTTGGTAGTGGATGACTTAAACAGATGATACAACAACCTCAATTGCTTTAAATTCTAAAAAGTGTGTCTATATACATGCAGGGGTATCTGTCAAGTGCCACACTGCCAAGGTCTGTTTATAGACGTGTTAGAATCTCAATGTTGATATCAAACGTCTCTTCAAGTACATTCCTTATTAGTTTAATATATAAAAGAGACATATCGAGCAAGCTCAATGAACTGGTGGTGACACTACTGCATATTTTTCAAAGACCTATCATTCAGATTAGTCTCGGTTCGGTTTGTATTTTTATAGATTATTAATTAATTATACTCACATAGAAACAGGGCTTCTTACTCATTGTCCTAGATAGCCATGGGAGAGTATCTCAATTCACTTCATCCTAGTTTACCAAAACAAATACAGGTACTATAAACATTTAATTAATTAAGTTTCTCCTATTTATATCCTTATTAATTACTTAGCGGATATTGAGTATTTATGAAAACTTCTTAAAGAGACTTTTTAAAGAAAAAGTGATAATATGTTTTGTAGCACCGCTTACCCTGTTGTTGCACTAGTTTCTTCTAATGAGGATTCATCAATTCCTATTTAGATTTATACGTGCACGGCGGTTAGTGCTTCATACACCCTAGTAAGGTAAAATGCATATAGGCTAGTGTTAGTCTCCAAACCACACTAGAACCTAATTATTTGGGATTTTAATTTAGAAAGAAAAGTTACTTTTTAATAAAAACAATGTTTTGAAATAATTCTGAGTTTAGCTCACCGTTGAAACGGAGATTTGGGGTTTATATCATTCCAAATCCTTGCCAGCTGTCATTCCGTGTGGTACAAATCTTTTGGGCTACTTCACACGAGGTCAATGGTTCTCTTACTGTTGATATAATTCAAGTGGAGGCACGTATCTAGGGTTTTAGGGCAGAATATCTTTTGTTTATGGACTTGAATGCCTTCAAATCTTTTTTTACAATCACCTCCCCATTCCCAAAAAAAGGGATACTATTATTTACGGAGTGCGCCATACCGTACATATTTACTTGTTCACTTCCCAGTAGCTCATGTCGTAAACACATTTAATTATTCACAATATAGATACTTCCAAATGTCATTATTTAGTGCAAGGGGTATCTATTCACTTGCCTTTGGGATGCACGGCTAAGGAATTAGAAACCATACTACCCTCTGAGTTACGAAAACGGTTTCTAGTTTGCAGCATGAATAATCAATTAGTTATTCCGGCGGTCTTGCTAGAAGTTATAGACAGCTGCAATCATATATCAGGAAATCACTATCTTTATCTAGCCATATAATCTACAACATCGTGTTTTAAAGTAGCGCTCGAGCTACCTCGGTAAATAGAAAAACCGCTTCAATCCGCTGCAATCATATATCGGGAAATCACTATCTTTATCTTCCCTTAGCCATATAATCTACAACATCGTATTTTAAAGTAGCGCTCGAGCTACCTCGGTAAATAGAACAACCGCTTCAATCCGTATAAAAAGTGCTACCTATTTTAACAGCCGGCGACCTTCCATCTCTTACCTGGTTGGAGCGCACAGCGTCTCGTCTCACGGGGTTCATGGATGTTTGTTGCACGGGCTATAGCGTCACAACCTTCCTGTTTAAATACTACGTAGCACGTAATCACGTATTTCTACTGCGTGCCGCCATTTTGTTAATTCAGTATGTCAATGTTTGAATTGCTGATGCTTTATTGACTAATACATAGTATAAATCAAAAACAGGGAGTTATATTATCATTTACCTATCCATTAATGGGTTATGTGTGGTAATTGTTGCGATACTCCTGCATGCCGCCATTTAGTAATTCCTTACGAAATATTTAAAAATCTCATGTTTTATTAAACCCTGCAACATATAGATCGAATCCAGGAAATCGCATTTTTTAATTAACTGTCCGATTTTGTTATAAATATATAGTGCGATTTTTATGCGTTACTACTACCACTTAATATTTTATGGTTTACATAGTTGATATTCTGTGGCTGTACCACAGTTACTTAGATATTGAACATCGAGAACATAAAAATGTTGAAAAAAGACTACATTGTCAGTTCTCTTGCTGCATAGTCCATAATATTGGTCAGATGTATGTCTATTCAAAATTTTGAAGACCTATTGACACATTTCTTGGTCAGTAGGTCATATATACAGAAATCCTTATACTTGTTGTTAGGATGTTCCTACAAAAAGCTGCTGTTGAAGTACAGGCATATTCTCTAGAGAAGTGACTATCAGTAAAAGTATTTATAAAAATATTTATGAGAAGTACAGGCATCTTCTCTAGAGGAGTGACTATCAGTAAAAATATTTATAAAGATATTTATGAGAAAATTTGATTTCGATTAGATAGTCATGTACAATACATTGCGTCCTAGTGTACTTCACTACCTGATGATTCTTTCCCATTCCTCTCTATTGTTAAGTCCCTGATGGTAAGTTTTAAATTTGGACATAAAAAATTGCTCTCTTTGTTTTCTTTTTTTATCGATATCACCTCCTCGTATTGACATTTTCATCTTCTCCAAGATGAACCATTTAAGGTCATCTTCCTTATGTTTCATCGCTTGCCAATGGTCTACCAATGGAGCATTTATTTTGCCATTCTTTATGGCTGATCTATGTTCAGTTAGACAAACCCTCATCTCTCTGCTAGTTTCTCCTATATATCCCTTTTGACAGGGACAGATCAAAAGATACACCACATTTTTAGTTCGACAGTTGACCATTTCGTTTATCCAATGTGATATGCCATTTAATACTACTTTTTGTTCCTTAATGATCATTTTGCAGTGTGTACATGAGCTACAAGGGAAGTTGCCTTTCAATTTCATACCATCCTGGATACTTGTTTGTACACTAATTTTTGGTTCTCTAAATGTTTTTACCAGGTGATTGCGGATGGTCTTGTTTCTTCTGTATGAGAACAGGGGCTTATCAAGTGGGCTTTTCCCTGGTGTATTCAGAAGATACCAATTTTTATTTATCAAATTCTTTAGTTTGTTACTCATACCATTGAAGTTGCTCACCATCACAATTCATGGCATCCATCTTGGATACGGCATCCATTTTGTTTCTTGCCCTCACATAGTCAATGGACAAGCAATGACCCTGGCTGAATCACCTTGTTAAGGACACGTAAGCTTTAGTCCAAGGAAGCTGATGCTGCGTGACAAGGCAGAAGCTACCTCCCTTGCCTGAGGCCAAACATGCTATACTGGTTCTTGTGTTCGTTGTCCTGATCACGATTAGGAGGCCGAAGACAGTAGCCATGCCCGTTTATGACCCACAAGCATCTCTTATCCTACTTATCAATCTTTCACACCTGCCTCCGCTCCTCTCCTTCTGGGCTTTTACTATGGAGAGGATACAATTTTCATGATGGGGAGGATCGGTCGAAGAATGGAAAACTGACATGAAGACTTGATCGAACACTGGAAACTTACAAATAATTATCGTTTGGTATATGTTTATTGTTTGTTTGGGATACCGGACTAGGCATGAAAGATATTTTTGGAATGCTGCCTGAGGACACATTTGGTGTATTTAAGGAGCGACCCACTTTATACAATTTGAACAGTCTCCTAGATTCTGCCTTTGTGTGGTTCCTACGACTTCTGTGTCCCTGCAGTAAATAAACCTTGGTCTCTGACGCCACCATCGAGAAGCCCGTGTCTCTGTTTATTTGTGCACCAAGGCAGGAAGGAACTCAGGGGTCTTTTGGGTGTTGTTTCCCTGACACCTCTGGACTCTAGGAAAGTCCAGAACCTCAGGTCAGCAGAGCTGCTTTAGAGGGAGAAAACCAGGTCAGCAGACCTGCTTTAGAGCCAGAGAACCGGGTCAGCAGAGCTGCTTTAGTGCCAGACAACCAGGTCAGCAGAGCTGTCTAGAGCCAGAGAACCAAGTCAGCAGAGCTGTTTTAGAGCCCTAGAACCAGGTCAGCAGAGCTGCTCTAGAGCCAGAGTACCAGGTCAGCCGACCTGCTCTACAGCCTAAGAACCCGGTCAGCAGAGCTGCTCTAGAGCCAGAGAAGCAGGTCAGCAGAGCTGCTGTAGAGCCAGAGAAACCAGGTCAGTAGAGCTGCTTTAGAACCAGAGAACCAGGTCAGCAGAGCAACTTTAGAGCGAGAGAACCAGGTCCGCAGAGCTGCATTAGAGCCAAGGGACCAGGTCAGCAGAGCTGCTTTAGAGCCAAGGGACCAGGTCAGTAGAGCTGTTGTAGAGCCAGAGAACCAGGTCAGAAGTGCTGCTTTAGAGCCATTGAACCATGTCAGCAGACCTGCTCTAGAGGCAGAGAACCATGTCAGCAGAGCTGATTTAGAGGGAGAGAACCAGGTCAGCAGAGCTGCTTTAGAGCCAGAGAACCAGGCCAGCAGAGCTGCTTTGGAGCCAGAGAACAAGGTCAGCAGAGCCGCTTTAGAGCCAGAGAACCAGGTCAGCAGAACTGCTTTAGAGCCAGAGAACCAGGTCAGCAAAGCTGCTCTAGAGCCAGAGAACCAGATCAGCAGAGCTGCTTTAAAACCATAGAACCAGGTCAGCAGAGCTGCTCTAGAGCCAGAGAACCAGGTCAGCCGACCTGCTCTAGAGCCTAAGAACCAGGTCAGCAGAGCTGCTCTACAGCCAGAGAACCAGGTCAGCAGAGCTGCTGCAGAGCCAGAGAAACCAGGTCAGTAGAGCTGATTTAGAGCCAAAGAACCAGGTCAGCAGAGCTGCTTTAGAGCCAGAGAACCAGGTCAGCAGAGCTGCTTTAGAGCCAAGGGACCAGGTCAGCAGAGCAGCTTTAGAGCCAAGGGACCAGGTCAGCAGAGCTGCTGTAGAGCCAGAGAAACCAGGTCAATAGAGCTACTTTAGAGCCAGAGAACCAGGTCAGCAGAACTGCTTTAGAGCCATAGAACCAGGTCAGCAGAGCTGCTTTAGAGTCAGAGAACCAGGTCATCAGAGCTGTTGTAGAGCCAGAGAACCAGGTCAGCAGAGCTGCTCTAGAGCCTAAGAACTAGGTCAGCAGAGCTGCTCTAGAGCCAGAGAACCAGGTCAGCTGAGCGGCTGTAGAGCCAGAGAAACCAGGTCAGCAGAGCTGCTTTAGAGGGAAAAAGACAGGTCAGCAGAGCTGCTTTAGAGCCAGAGAACCAGGTCAGCAGAGCTGCTTTAGAGTCAGAGTACCAGGTCAGCAGAGCTGCTCTAGAGCCTAAGAACCAGGTCAGCAGAGCTGCTCTAGAGCCAGAGAACCAGGTCTGCCAACCTGCTCTAGAGCCTAAGAACCAGGTCAGCAGAGCTGATCTAGAGCCAGAGAACCAGGTCAGCAGAGCTGCTGCAGAGCCAAGGGACCAGGTCACTAGAGCTGCTTTAGAGCCAAGGGACCAGGTCAGCAGAGCTGCTGTAGAGCCAGAGATACCAGGTCAGCAGAGCTGCTTTAGAGGGAGAAAACCAGGTCAGCAGACCTGCTTTAGAGCCAGAGAACCAGGTCAGCAGAGCTGCTTTAGTGCCAGACAACCAGGTCAGCAGAGCTGCTCTAGAGCCAGAGAACCAAGGCAGCAGAGCTGCTTTAGAGCCCTAGAACCAGGTCAGCAGAGCTGCTCTAGAGCCAGAGTACCAGGTCAGCTGACCTGCTCTACAGCCTAAGAACCCGGTCAGCAGAGCTGCTCTAGAGCCAGAGAAGCAGGTCAGCAGAGCTGCTGCAGAGCCAGAGAAACCAGGTCAGTAGAGCTGCTTTACAACCAGAGAACCAGGTCAGCAGAGCAACTTTAGAGCGAGAGAACCAGGTCCGCAGAGCTGCATTAGAGCTAAGGGACCAGGTCAGCAGAGCTGCTTTAGAGCCAAGGGACCAGGTCAGTAGAGCTGCTGTAGAGCCAGAGAAACCAGGTCAGTAGATCTCCTTTAGAGTGAGAGAACCAGGTCAGCAGAGCTGCTCTAGAGGGAGAGAACCAGGTCAGCAGAGCTGCTCTAGAGAGAGAGAAACCAGGTCAGCAGAGCTGCTTTAGAGGGAGAGAAGCAGATCAGCAGATCTGCTTTAGAGCCAGAGAACCAGGTCAGCAGAGCTGCTCTAGAGCCAGAGACCCAGGTCAGAAGTGCTGCTTTAGAGCCATTGAACCATGTCAGCAGACCTGCTCTAGAGGCAGAGAACCATGTCAGCAGAGCTGATTTAGAGGGAGAGAACCAGGTCAGCAGAGCTGCTTTAGAGCCAGAGAACCAGGCCAGCAGAGCTGCTTTGGAGCCAGAGAACCAGGTCAGCAGAGCCGCTTTAGAGCCAGAGAACCAGGTCAGCAGAACTGCTTTAGAGCCAGAGAACCAGGTCAGCAAAGCTGCTCTAGAGCCAGAGAACCAGATCAGCAGAGCTGCTTTAAAACCATAGAACCAGGTCAGCAGAGCTGCTCTAGAGCCAGAGAACCAGGTCAGCCGACCTGCTCTAGAGCCTAAGAACCAGGTCAGCAGACCTGCTCTACAGCCAGAGAACCAGGTCAGCAGAGCTGCTGCAGAGCCAGAGAAACCAGGTCAGTAGAGCTGATTTAGAGCCAAAGAACCAGGTCAGCAGAGCTGCTTTAGAGCCAGAGAACCAGGTCAGCAGAGCTGCTTTAGAGCCAAGGGACCAGGCCAGCAGAGCAGCTTTAGAGCCAAGGGACCAGGTCAGCAGAGCTGCTGTAGAGCCAGAGAAACCAGGTCAATAGAGCTGCTTTAGAGGGAGAGAACCAGGTCAGCAGAGCTGCTCTAGAGGGAGAGAAATCAGGTCAGCAGAGCTGCTCTAGAGACAGAGAAACCAGGTCAGCAGAGCTGCTTTAGAGGGAGAGAACCAGATCAGTAGAGCTGCTTCAGAGCCAGAGAACCAGGTCAGCAGAGCTGCTCTAGAGCCAGAGTACTAGGTCAGAAGAGCTGCTTTAGAGCCATAGAACCATGTCAGCAGACCTGCTCAAGAGGCAGAGAACCAGGTCAGCAGAGCTGATTTAGATGGAGAGAACCAGGTCAGCAGAGCTGTTTTAGAGCCAGAGAACCAGGTCATCAGAGCTGCTCTAGAGCCTAAGAACTAGGTCAGCAGAGCTGCTCTAGAGCCAGAGAACCAGGTCAGCAGAGCTGCTTTAGAGGGAGAGAACCAGGTCAGCAGAGCTGCTTTAGAGCCTGAGAACCAGGTCAGAAGTGCCGCATTAGAGCCAGAGAACCAGGTCAGCAGAGCTACTCTAGAGCCAGAGAACCAAGTCAGTAGAGCTGCTTTAGAGCCATAGAAACAGGTCAGCAGAGCTGCTTTAGCGCCAGAGTACCAGGTCAGCAGAGCTGCTCTAGAGCCTAAGAACCAGGTCAGCAGAGCTGCTCTAGAGCCAGAGAACCAGGTCAGCAGAGCCGCTGTAGAGCCAGAGAAACCAGGTCAGTAGAGCTGCTTTAGAGGGAGAGAACCAGGTCAGCAATACTGGTCTAGAGCGAGAGAACCAGGTCAGCAGAGCTGCTCTGGAGCCAGAGAACCATGTCAGCAGAACTGCTTTAGAGCCATAGAACCGGTTCAGCAGACCTGTTTCAGAGCCAGAGAACCAGGTCAGCAGAGCTGTTGTAGAGCCAGAGAACCAGGTCAGCAGAGCTGTTGTAGAGCCAGAGAACTAGATCAGCAGAGCTGCTCTGTAACCTAAGAACTAGAGCTGCTCTAGAGCCAGAGAACCAGGTCAGCAGAGCTGCTTTAAAGCCAGAGAAACCAGGTCAGTAGAGCTGCTTTAGAGGGAGAGAACCAGGTCAGCAGAGCTGCTCTAGAGGGAGAGAATCAGGTCAGCAGAGCTGCTATAGAGCCATAGAAACCAGGTCAGCAGAGCTGCTTTAGAGGGAGAGAACCAGATCAGCAGAGCTGCTTTAGAGCCAGAGAACCAGGTCAGCAGAGCTGCTTTAGAGCCAGAGAACCAGGTCAGCAGAGCTGCTTTAGAGCCATAGAACCAGGTCAGCAGAGCTGCTTTAGAGCCCTAGAACCAGGTCAGCAGAGCTGCTCTAGAGCCTAAGAACCAGGAGAGCAGAGATGCTCTACAGCCAGAGAACCAGGTCAGCAGAGCTGCTGCAGAGCCAGAGAAACCCGTTCAGTAGAGATGATTTAGAGCCAAAGAACCAGGTCAGCAGAGCTGCTGTAGAGCCAGAGAACCAGGTCAGCAGAGCTGCTTTAGAGCCAAGGGACCAGGTCAGCAGAGCTGGTTTGGAGCCAAGGGACCAGGTCAGCAGAGCTGCTGTAGAGCCAGAGAAACCAGGTCAATAGAGCTGCCTTAGAGGGAGAGAACCAGGTCAGCAGAGCTGCTCTAGAGGGAGAGAACCAGGTCAGCAGAGCTGCTCTAGAGACAGAGAAACCAGGTCAGCAGAGCTGCTTTAGAGGGAAAGAACCAGATCAGCAGAGCTGCTTCAGAGCCAGAGAACCAGGTCAGCAGAGCTGCTCTAGAGCCAGAGAACTAGGTCAGAAGAGCTGCTTTAGAGCCATAGAACCATGTCAGCAGACCTGCTCTAGAGGCAGAGAACCAGGTCAGCAGAGCTGATTTAGAGGGAGAGAACCGGGTCAGCAGAGCTGCTTTAGAGCCAGAGAACCAGGTCAGCAGAGCTGCTCTAGAGCCAGAGAACCAGGTCAGCCGAGCTGCTCTAGAGCCTAAGAACCAGGTCAGCAGGGATGCTCTAGAGCCAGAGATACAGGTCAGCAGAGCTGCTGTAGAGCCAGAGAAACCAGGTCAGTAGAGCTGCTTTAGAGCAAGAGAACCAGGTCAGCAGAGCTGATTGAGAGCGAGAGAACCAAGTCAGCAGAGCTGCTTTAGAGCCAAGGGACCAGGTCAGAACAGCTGCTCTAGAGCCAGAGAACCAGGTCAGCAGAATTGCTTTAGAGCCATAGAACTAGGTCAGCAGAGCTGATTTAGAGCCAGAGAACCATGTCATCAGAGCTGCTCTAGAGCCTAAGAACTAGGTCAGCAGAGCTGCTCTAGAGCCAGAGAACCAGGTCAGCAGAGCTGCTGTAGAGCCAGAGAAACCAGGTCAGCAGAGCTGCTTTAGAGGGAGAGAACCAGGTCAGCAGAGCTGCTTTAGAGCCAGAGAACCAGGCCAGCAGAGCTGCTTTAGAGCCAGAGAACCAGGTCAGCAGTGCCGCTTTAGAGCCAGAAAACCAGGTCAGCAGAGCTACTCTAGAGCCAGAGAACCAAGTCAGCAGAGCTGCTTTAGAGCCATAGAAACAGGTCAGCAGAGCTGCTTTAGAGCCAGAGTACCAGGTCAGCAGAGCTGCTCTAGAGCCTAAGAACCAGGTCAGCCGAGCGGCTCTAGATCCAGAGAACCAGGTCAGCAGAGCCGCTGTAGAGGCAGAGATACCAGGTCAGTAGAGCTGCTTTAGAGGGAGAGAACCAGGTCAGCAATACTGCTCTAGAGCAAGAGAACTAGGTCAGCAGAGCTGCTCTAGAGCCAGAGAACCATGTCAGCAGAACTGCTTTAGAGCCATAGAACCGGTTCAGCAGACCTGTTTAAGAGCCAGAGAACCAGGTCAGCAGAGCTGTTGTAGAGCCAGAGAACCAGGTCAGCAGAGCTGTTGTAGAGCCAGAGAACCAGATCAGCAGAGCTGCTCTGTAACCTAAGAACTAGAGCTGCTCTAGAGCCAGAGAACCAGGTCAGCAGAGCTGCTGTAGAGCCAGAGAAACCAGGTCAGCAGAGCTGCTTTAGAGGGAGAGAACCAGGTCAGCAGAGCTGCTTTAGAGCCAGAGAACCAGGCCAGCAGAGCTGCTTTAGAGCCAGAGAACCAGGTCAGCAGTGCCGCTTTAGAGCCAGAAAACCAGGTCAGCAGAGCTACTCTAGAGCCAGAGAACCAAGTCAGCAGAGCTGCTTTAGAGCCATAGAAACAGGTCAGCAGAGCTGCTTTAGAGCCAGAGTACCAGGTCAGCAGAGCTGCTCTAGAGCCTAAGAACCAGGTCAGCCGAGCGGCTCTAAATCCAGAGAACCAGGTCAGCAGAGCCGCTGTAGAGCCAGAGATACCAGGTCAGTAGAGCTGCTTTAGAGGGAGAGAACCAGGTCAGCCATACTGCTCTAGAGCAAGAGAACTAGGTCAGCAGAGCTGCTCTAGAGCCAGAGAACCATGTCAGCAGAACTGCTTTAGAGCCATAGAACCGGTTCAGCAGACCTGTTTAAGAGCCAGAGAACCAGGTCAGCAGAGCTGTTGTAGAGCCAGAGAACCAGGTCAGCAGAGCTGTTGTAGAGCCAGAGAACCAGATCAGCAGAGCTGCTCTGTAACCTAAGAACTAGAGCTGCTCTAGAGCCAGAGAACCAGGTCAGCAGAGCTGCTTTAAAGCCAGAGAAACCAGGTCAATAGAGCTGCTTTGGAGGGAGAGAACCAGGTCAGGAAAGCTGCTCTAGAGGGAGAGAACCAGGTCAGCAGAGCTGCTCTAGAGCCATAGAAACCAGGTCAGCAGAGCTGATTTACAGGGAGAGAACCAGATCAGCAGAGCTGCTTTAGAGCCAGAGAACCAGGTCAGCAGAGCTGCTCTAGAGCCATAGAACCAGGTCAGCAAAGCTGCTTTAGAGCCATAGAACCAGGTCAGCAGAGCTGCTCTAGAGGCAGAGAACCAGGTCAGCAGAGCTGATTTAGAGGGAGAGACCCAGGTCAGCAGAGCTGCTTTAGAGCCAGAGAACCAGGTCAGCAGAGCTGCTCTAGAGCCAGAGAACCAGGTCAGCAGAGCTGCTTTAGAGCAATAGAACCAGGTCTGCAGAGCTCCTTTAGAGCCAGAGAACCAGGTCAGCAGATCTGCTCTAGAGCCTAAGAACCAGGTCCGCAGAGCTGCTCTAGAACCAAAGAACCAGGTCAGCAGAGCTGCTGTAGAGCCAGAGAAACCAGGTCAGTAGAGCTGCTTTAGAGCGAGAGCTCCAGGTCAGCAGAGCTGTTTTATAGGGAGAGCACCAGGTCAGCAGAGCTGCTTTAGAGCCAGAGAACCAGGCCAGCAGAGCTGCTTTAGAGCCAGAGAACCAGGTCAGCAGTGCCGCTTTAGAGCCAGAGAACCAGGTCAGCAGAGCTACTCTAGAGCCAGAGAACCAAGTCAGCAGAGCTGCTTTAGAGCCATAGAAACAGGTCAGCAGAGCTGCTTTAGAGCCAGAGTACCAGGTCAGCAGAGCTGCTCTAGAGCCTAAGAACCAGGTCAGCCGAGCGGCTCTAGAGCCAGAGAACCAGGTCAGCAGAGCCGCTGTAGAGCCAGAGATACCAGGTCAGTAGAGCTGCTTTAGAGGGAGAGAACCATGTCAGCAGAACTGCTTTAGAGCCATAGAACCGGTTCAGCAGACCTGTTTCAGAGCCAGAGAACCAGGTCAGCAGAGCTGTTGTAGAGCCAGAGAACCAGGTCAGCAGAGCTGTTGTAGAGCCAGAGA
This sequence comes from Triturus cristatus, assembly GCF_964204655.1. NCBI lineage: Eukaryota > Metazoa > Chordata > Amphibia > Caudata > Salamandridae > Triturus > Triturus cristatus. The sequence goes on from NC_140594.1 coordinate 736,256,038, forward strand.
ACCAGATCAGCAGAGCTGCTCTGTAACCTAAGAACTAGAGCTGCTCTAGAGCCAGAGAACCAGGTCAGCAGAGCTGCTTTAAAGCCAGAGAAACCAGGTCAATAGAGCTGCTTTAGAGGGAGAGAACCAGGTCAGGAAAGCTGCTCTAGAGGGAGAGAACCAGGTCAGCAGAGCTGCTCTAGAGCCATAGAAACCAGGTCAGCAGAGCTGCTTTACAGGGAGAGAACCAGATCAGCAGAGCTGCTTTAGAGCCAGAGAACCAGGTCAGCAGAGCTGCTCTAGAGCCATAGAACCAGGTCAGCAAAGCTGCTTTAGAGCCATAGAACCAGGTCAGCAGAGCTGCTCTAGAGGCAGAGAACCAGGTCAGCAGAGCTGATTTAGAGGGAGAGAACCAGGTCAGCAGAGCTGCTTTAGAGCCAGAGAACCAGGTCAGTAGAGCTGCTCTAGAGCCAGAGAACCAGGTCAGCAGAGCTGCTTTAGAGCAATAGAACCAGGTCTGCAGAGCTCCTTTAGAGCCAGAGAACCAGGTCAGCAGATCTGCTCTAGAGCCTAAGAACCAGGTCAGCAGAGCTGCTCTAGAACCAGAGAACCAGGTCAGCAGAGCTGCTGTAGAGCCAGAGAAACCAGGTCAGTAGAGCTGCTTTAGAGCGAGAGCTCCAGGTCAGCAGAGCTGTTTTATAGGGAGAGCACCAGGTCAGCAGAGCTGCTTTAGAGCAATAGAACCAGGTCTGCAGAGCTCCTTTAGAGCCAGAGAACCAGTTCAGCAGAGCTGCTCTAGAGCCTAAGAACCAGGTCAGCAGAGCTGCTCTAGAACCGGAGAACCAGGTCAGCAGAGCTGCTGTAGAGCCAGAGAACTAGGTCAGCAGAACTGCTTTAGAGCCATAGACCCAGGTCAGCAGAGCTGCATTAGAGCCAGAGAACCAGGTCATCAGAGCTGCTTTAGAGCCAGAGAACTAGGTCAGCAGAACTGCTTTAGAGCCATAGACCCAGGTCAGCAGAGCTGCATTAGAGCCAGAGAACCAGGTCATCAGAGCTGCTTTAGAGCCAGAGAACCAGGTCAGCAGAGCTGATGTGGAGCCAGAGAAACCAGGTCAGCAGAGCTGCTTTAGACCCAAGGGACCAGGTCAGCAGAGCTGCTCTGGAGCCAGAGAACCAGGTCAGCAGAACTGCTTTAGAGCCATAGAACCAGGTCAGCAGAGATGCTTTAGAGCCAGAGATCCCGGTCATCAGAGCTGTTGTAGAGCCAGAGAACCAGGTCAGCAGAGCTGCTTTAGAGCCAGAGAACCAGGTTAGCAGAGCTGCTTTAGAGCCAGAGAACCAGGTCAGCAGAGTTGCTCTAGAGCCAGAGAAACCAGGTCAGCAGATCTGCTTTAGAGGGAGCGAACCACGTAAGCAGAGCTGGTTTAGAGCCAGAGAACCAGGTCAGAAGAGCTGCTTTAGAGCCATAGAACCAGATCAGCAGAGCTGCGCTAGAGGCTGAGAACCAGGTCAGCAGAGCTGCTGTAGAGCCAGAGAAACCAGGTTAGTAGAGATGCTTTGGAGCCAGAGAACCAGGTCAGCAGAGCTGCTTTAGAGGGAGAGAACCAGGTCAGCAGAGCTGCTTTAGAGCCATAGAACCAGGTCAGCAGAGCTGCTTTAGAGCCAGAGAATCAGGTCAGCAGAGCTGCTCTAGAGCCTAAGAACCAGGTCAGCCGAGCGGCTCTAGAGCCAGAGAACCAGGTCAGCAGAGCCGCTGTAGAGCCAGAGATACCAGGTCAGTAGAGCTGCTTTAGAGGGAGAGAACCATGTCAGCAGAACTGCTTTAGAGCCATAGAACCGGTTCAGCAGACCTGTTTCAGAGCCAGAGAACCAGGTCAGCAGAGCTGTTGTAGAGCCAGAGAACCAGGTCAGCAGAGCTGTTGTAGAGCCAGAGAACCAGATCAGCAGAGCTGCTCTGTAACCTAAGAACTAGAGCTGCTCTAGAGCCAGAGAACCAGGTCAGCAGAGCTGCTTTAAAGCCAGAGAAACCAGGTCAATAGAGCTGCTTTAGAGGGAGAGAACCAGGTCAGGAAAGCTGCTCTAGAGGGAGAGAACCAGGTCAGCAGAGCTGCTCTAGAGCCATAGAAACCAGGTCAGCAGAGCTGCTTTACAGGGAGAGAACCAGATCAGCAGAGCTGCTTTAGAGCCAGAGAACCAGGTCAGCAGAGCTGCTCTAGAGCCATAGAACCAGGTCAGCAAAGCTGCTTTAGAGCCATAGAACCAGGTCAGCAGAGCTGCTCTAGAGGCAGAGAACCAGGTCAGCAGAGCTGATTTAGAGGGAGAGAACCAGGTCAGCAGAGCTGCTTTAGAGCCAGAGAACCAGGTCAGTAGAGCTGCTCTAGAGCCAGAGAACCAGGTCAGCAGAGCTGCTTTAGAGCAATAGAACCAGGTCTGCAGAGCTCCTTTAGAGCCAGAGAACCAGGTCAGCAGATCTGCTCTAGAGCCTAAGAACCAGGTCAGCAGAGCTGCTCTAGAACCAGAGAACCAGGTCAGCAGAACTGCTGTAGAGCCAGAGAAACCAGGTCAGTAGAGCTGCTTTAGAGCGAGAGCTCCAGGTCAGCAGAGCTGTTTTATAGGGAGAGCACCAGGTCAGCAGAGCTGCTTTAGAGCAATAGAACCAGGTCTGCAGAGCTCCTTTAGAGCCAGAGAACCAGTTCAGCAGAGCTGCTCTAGAGCCTAAGAACCAGGTCAGCAGAGCTGCTCTAGAACCGGAGAACCAGGTCAGCAGAGCTGCTGTAGAGCCAGAGAACTAGGTCAGCAGAACTGCTTTAGAGCCATAGACCCAGGTCAGCAGAGCTGCATTAGAGCCAGAGAACCAGGTCATCAGAGCTGCTTTAGAGCCAGAGAACTATGTCAGCAGAACTGCTTTAGAGCCATAGACCCAGGTCAGCAGAGCTGCATTAGAGCCAGAGAACCAGGTCATCAGAGCTGCTTTAGAGCCAGAGAACCAGGTCAGCAGAGCTGATGTGGAGCCAGAGAAACCAGGTCAGCAGAGCTGCTTTAGACCCAAGGGACCAGGTCAGCAGAGCTGCTCTGGAGCCAGAGAACCAGGTCAGCAGAACTGCTTTAGAGCCATAGAACCAGGTCAGCAGAGATGCTTTAGAGCCAGAGATCCCGGTCATCAGAGCTGTTGTAGAGCCAGAGAACCAGGTCAGCAGAGCTGCTTTAGAGCCAGAGAACCAGGTCAGCAGAGCTGCTTTAGAGCCAGAGAACCAGGTCAGCAGAGTTGCTCTAGAGCCAGAGAAACCAGGTCAGCAGATCTGCTTTAGAGGGAGCGAACCACGTAAGCAGAGCTGGTTTAGAGCCAGAGAACCAGGTCAGAAGAGCTGCTTTAGAGCCATAGAACCAGATCAGCAGAGCTGCGCTAGAGGCTGAGAACCAGGTCAGCAGAGCTGCTGTAGAGCCAGAGAAACCAGGTTAGTAGAGATGCTTTGGAGCCAGAGAACCAGGTCAGCAGAGCTGCTTTAGAGGGAGAGAACCAGGTCAGCAGAGCTGCTTTAGAGCCATAGAACCAGGTCAGCAGAGCTGCTTTAGAGCCAGAGAATCAGGTCAGCAGAGCTGCTCTAGAGCCTAAGAACCAGGTCAGCCGAGCGGCTCTAGAGCCAGAGAACCAGGTCAGCAGAGCCGCTGTAGAGCCAGAGATACCAGGTCAGTAGAGCTGCTTTAGAGGGAGAGAACCATGTCAGCAGAACTGCTTTAGAGCCATAGAACCGGTTCAGCAGACCTGTTTCAGAGCCAGAGAACCAGGTCAGCAGAGCTGTTGTAGAGCCAGAGAACCAGGTCAGCAGAGCTGTTGTAGAGCCAGAGAACCAGATCAGCAGAGCTGCTCTGTAACCTAAGAACTAGAGCTGCTCTAGAGCCAGAGAACCAGGTCAGCAGAGCTGCTTTAAAGCCAGAGAAACCAGGTCAATAGAGCTGCTTTAGAGGGAGAGAACCAGGTCAGGAAAGCTGCTCTAGAGGGAGAGAACCAGGTCAGCAGAGCTGCTCTAGAGCCATAGAAACCAGGTCAGCAGAGCTGCTTTACAGGGAGAGAACCAGATCAGCAGAGCTGCTTTAGAGCCAGAGAACCAGGTCAGCAGAGCTGCTCTAGAGCCATAGAACCAGGTCAGCAAAGCTGCTTTAGAGCCATAGAACCAGGTCAGCAGAGCTGCTCTAGAGGCAGAGAACCAGGTCAGCAGAGCTGATTTAGAGGGAGAGAACCAGGTCAGCAGAGCTGCTTTAGAGCCAGAGAACCAGGTCAGTAGAGCTGCTCTAGAGCCAGAGAACCAGGTCAGCAGAGCTGCTTTAGAGCAATAGAACCAGGTCTGCAGAGCTCCTTTAGAGCCAGAGAACCAGGTCAGCAGATCTGCTCTAGAGCCTAAGAACCAGGTCAGCAGAGCTGCTCTAGAACCAGAGAACCAGGTCAGCAGAACTGCTGTAGAGCCAGAGAAACCAGGTCAGTAGAGCTGCTTTAGAGCGAGAGCTCCAGGTCAGCAGAGCTGTTTTATAGGGAGAGCACCAGGTCAGCAGAGCTGCTTTAGAGCAATAGAACCAGGTCTGCAGAGCTCCTTTAGAGCCAGAGAACCAGTTCAGCAGAGCTGCTCTAGAGCCTAAGAACCAGGTCAGCAGAGCTGCTCTAGAACCGGAGAACCAGGTCAGCAGAGCTGCTGTAGAGCCAGAGAACTAGGTCAGCAGAACTGCTTTAGAGCCATAGACCCAGGTCAGCAGAGCTGCATTAGAGCCAGAGAACCAGGTCATCAGAGCTGCTTTAGAGCCAGAGAACTAGGTCAGCAGAACTGCTTTAGAGCCATAGACCCAGGTCAGCAGAGCTGCATTAGAGCCAGAGAACCAGGTCATCAGAGCTGCTTTAGAGCCAGAGAACCAGGTCAGCAGAGCTGATGTGGAGCCAGAGAAACCAGGTCAGCAGAGCTGCTTTAGACCCAAGGGACCAGGTCAGCAGAGCTGCTCTGGAGCCAGAGAACCAGGTCAGCAGAACTGCTTTAGAGCCATAGAACCAGGTCAGCAGAGATGCTTTAGAGCCAGAGATCCCGGTCATCAGAGCTGTTGTAGAGCCAGAGAACCAGGTCAGCAGAGCTGCTTTAGAGCCAGAGAACCAGGTCAGCAGAGCTGCTTTAGAGCCAGAGAACCAGGTCAGCAGAGTTGCTCTAGAGCCAGAGAAACCAGGTCAGCAGATCTGCTTTAGAGGGAGCGAACCACGTAAGCAGAGCTGGTTTAGAGCCAGAGAACCAGGTCAGAAGAGCTGCTTTAGAGCCATAGAACCAGATCAGCAGAGCTGCGCTAGAGGCTGAGAACCAGGTCAGCAGAGCTGCTGTAGAGCCAGAGAAACCAGGTTAGTAGAGATGCTTTGGAGCCAGAGAACCAGGTCAGCAGAGCTGCTTTAGAGGGAGAGAACCAGGTCAGCAGAGCTGCTTTAGAGCCATAGAACCAGGTCAGCAGAGCTGCTTTAGAACCAGAGAATCAGGTCATCACAGCTGTTGTAGAGCCAGAGAACCAGGTAAGCAGAGCTGCTCTAGAGCCTTCGAACAAGGTCAACAGAGCGGCTCTAGAGCCAGAGAACCACACAGCAGAGCTGCTGTAGAGCCAGAGAAACCAGGTCAGCAGATCTGCTTTAGAGGGAGAAAACCAGGTCAGCAGAGCTGCTTTAGAGCCAGGGAAACCAGGTCAACAGAGCTGCTTTAGATGGAGAGAACCAGGTCAGCAGAACAGCTTTAGAGCCAGAGAACCAGGTCAGCAGAGCTGCTCTAGAGCCAGAGAACCATGTCAGCAGAGCAGCTGTAGAGCCATAGAACCAGGTCAACAGAGATGCTATAGAGGGAGAGAACCAGGTCAGCAGAGCTGCTGTAGAGCCAGAAAACCAGGTCAGCAGGGCTACTCTAGAGCCAGAGAAACCAGGTCAGCAGAACTGCTTTAGAGGGAGAGAACCAGATCAGCAGAGCTGCTTTAGAGCCAGAGAACCCGGTCAGCAGAGCTGCTCTAGAGCCAGAGAACCAGGTCAGCAGAGCTGCTTTAGAGCCATAGAACCAGGTCAGTGTTCTCTGCTCTGCAGGCAGAGAACCGGGTCAGCAGAGCTGATTTAGAGGGAGAGAACCAGGTCAGCAGAGCTGCTTTAGAGCCAGAGAACCAGGTCAGCAGAGCTGCTTTAGAGCCATAGAACCAGGTCAGCAGAGCTCTTTTAGAGCCAGAGAACCAGGTCAGCAGAGCTGCTCTAGAGCCTAAGAACCAGGTCAGCAGAGCTGCTCTAGAGGCAGAGAAACCAGGTTAGTAGAGCTGCTTTGGAGCGAGAGAACCAGGTCAGCAGAGCTGCTTTAGGGGGAGAGAACCAGGTCAGCAGAGCTGCTTTAGAGCCAAGGGACCAGGTCAGCAGAGCTGCTCTAGAGCCATCGAACCAGGTCAGCAGAACTGCTTTAGAGCCATAGAATCAGGTCAGCAGAGCTGCTTTAGAGCCAGAGAATCAGGTCATCAGAGCTGTTGTAGAGCCAGAGAACCAGGTCAGCAGATCTGCTCTAGAGCCTAAGAACAAGGCCAGCAGAGCTGCTCTAGAGCCAGAGAACCACGTCAGAAGAGCTGCTTTAGAGGGAGAAAACCAGGTCAGCAGACCTGCTTTAGAGCCAGAGAACCAGGTCAGCAGAGCTGCTTTAGTGCCAGGCAACCAGGTCAGCAGAGCTGCTCTAGAGCCAGGGAACCAAGTCAGCAGAGCTGCTTTAGAGCCCTAGAACCAAGTCAGCAGAGCTGCTCTAGAGCCAGAGTACCAGGTCAGCCGACCTGCTCTAGAGCCTAAGAACCCGGTCAGCAGAGCTGCTCTAGAGCCAGAGAAGCAGGTCAGCAGAGCTGCTGCAGAGCCAGAGAAACCAGGTCAGTAGAGCTGCTTTAGAGCCAGAGAACCAGGTCAGCAAAGCTGCTTTAGAGCGAGAGAACCAGGTCAGCAGAGCTGCATTAGAGCCAAGGGACCAGGTCAGCAGAGCTGCTTTAGAGCCAAGGGACCAGGTCAGTAGAGCTGCTGTAGAGCCAAAGAAACCAGGTCAGTATAGCTCCTTTAGAGGGAGAGAACCAGGTCAGCAGAGCTGCTCTAGAGGGAGAGAACCAGGTCAGCAGAGCTGCTCTAGAGACAGAGAAACCAGGTCAGCAGAGCTGCTTTAGAGGGAGAGAAGCAGATCAGCAGAGCTGCTTTAGAGCCAGAGAACCAGGTCAGCAGAGCTGCTCTAGAGCCAGAGAACCAGGTCAGAAGTGCTGCTTTAGAGCCATAGAACCATGTCAGCAGAACTGCTTTAGAAAGAGAGAACCAGGTCAGCAGAGCTGCTTTAGAGCCAGAGAACCAGGTCAGCAGAGCTGCTTTAGAACCAGAGAACCAGGTCAGCAGAGCTGCTCTAGAGCCAGAGAACCAAGTCATAAGAGCTGCTTTGGAGCAAGAGAACCAGGTCAGCAGAGCTGCTTTAGAGGGAGAGAACCAGGTCAGCAGAGCTGCTCTAGAGACAGAGAAACCAGGTCAGCAGAGCTGCTTTAGAGGGAGAGAAGCAGATCAGCAGAGCTGCTTTAGAGCCAGAGAACCAGGTCAGAAGTGCTGCTTTAGAGCCATAGAACCAGGTCAGAAGTGCTGCTTTAGAGCCATAGAACCGTGTCAGCAGAACGGCTTTAGAAAGAGAGAACCAGGTCAGAAGAGCTGCTTTAGAGCCAGAGAACCAGGTCAGCAGAGCTGCTTTAGAGCCAGAGAACCAGGTCAGCAGAGCTGCTCTAGAGCCAGAGAACCAAGTCAGAAGAGCTGCTTTAGAGCCATAGAACCAGATCAGCAGAGCTGCGCTAGAGGCTGAGAACCAGGTCAGCAGAGCTGCTGTAGAGCCAGAGAAACAAGGTTAGTAGAGATGCTTTGGAGCAAGAGAACCAGGTCAGCAGAGCTGTTTAGAGGGAGAGAACCAGGTCAGCAGAGCTGCTTTAGAGCCAAGCGACCAGGTCAGCAGAGCTGCTCTAGAGCCATCGAACCAGGTCAACAGAGCTGCTTTAGAGCCAGAGAATCAGCTCTTCAGAGCTGTTGTAGAGCCAGAGAACCAGGTAAGCAGAGCTGCTCTAGAGCCTTCGAACAAGGTCAGCAGAGCTGCTCTAGAGCTAGAGAACCACGTCAGCAGAGCTGCTGTAGAGCCAGAGAAACCAGGTCAGCAGATCTGCTTTAGAGGGAGAAGACCAGGTCAACAGAGCTGCTTTAGAGCCAGAGAAACCAGGTCAACAGAGCTGCTTTAGATGGAGAGAACCAGGTCAGCAGAACAGCTTTAGAGCCAGAGAACCAGGTCAGCAGAGCTGCTCTAGAGCCAGAGAACCATGTCAGCAGAGCAGCTGTAGAGCCATAGAACCAGGTCAACAGATATGCTATAGAGGGAGAGAACCAGGTCAGCAGAGCTGCTTTAGAGCCAGAGAACCAGGTCAGCAGGGCTACTCTAGAGCCAAGAAACCAGGTCAGCGTTCTCTGCTCTAGAGGCAGAGAACCGGGTCAGCAGAGCTGATTTAGAGGGAGAGAACCAGGTCAGCAGAGCTCCTTTAGAGCCAGAGAACCAGGTCAGCAGAACTGCTCTAGAGCCAGAGAACCAGGTCAGCAGAGCTGCTCTAGAGCCAGAGAAATAGGTCAGCTGAGCTGCTGTAGAGGCAGAGAAACCAGGTTAGTAGAGCTGCTTTGGAGCGAGAGAACCAGGACAGCAGAGCTGCTTTAGGGGGAGAGAACCAGGTCAGCAGAGCTGCTTTAGAGCCAAGGGACCAGGTCAGCAGAGCTGCTCTAGAGCCATCGAACCAGGTCAGTAAAACTGCTTTAGAGCCATAGAACCAGGTCAGCAGATCTGCTTTAGAGCCAGAGAATCAGGTCATCAGAGCTGTTGTAGAGCCAGAGAACCAGGTCAGCAGAGCTGCTCTAGAGCCTAAGAACAAGGTCAGCAGAGCTGCTCTAGAGCCAGAGAACCACGTCAGCAGAGCTGCTGTAGAGCCAGAGAAACCAGGTCAGCAGAGTTGCTTTAGAGGGAGAAAACCAGGTCAGCAGACCTGCTTTAGAGCCAGAGAACCAGGTCAGCAGAGCTGCTTTAGAGCCAGAGAACCAGGTCAGCAGAGCTGCTTTAGTGCCAGGCAACCAGGTCAGCAGAGCTGCTCTAGAGCCAGAGAACTAAGTCAGCAGAGCTGCTTTAGAGCCCTAGAACCAGGTCAGCAGAGCTGCTCTAGAGCCAGTGTACCAGGTCAGCCGACCTGCTCTATAGCCTAAGAACCCAGTCAGCAGAGCTGCTCTACAGCCAGAGAAGCAGGTCAGCAGAGCTCCTGCAGAGCCAGAGAAACCAGGTCAGTAGAGCTGCTTTAGAGCCAGAGAACCAGGTCAGCAGAACTGCTTTAGAGCGAGAGAACCAGGTCAGCAGAGCTGCATTCGAGCCAAGGGACCAGGTCAGCAGAGCTGCTTTAGAGCCAAGGGACCAGGTCAGTAGAGCTGCTGTAGAGCCAGAGAAACCAGGTCAGTTGAGCTCCTTTAGAGGGAGAGAACCAGGTCAGCAGAGCTGCTCTAGAGGGAGAGAACCAGGTCAGCAGAGCTGCTCTAGAGACAGAGAAACCAGGTCAGCAGAGCTGCTTTAGAGTGAGAGAAGCAGATCAGCAGAGCTGCTTTAGAGCCAGAGAACCAGGTCAGCAGAGCTGCTCTAGAGCCTGAGAACCAGGTCAGAAGTGCTGCTTTAGAGCCATAGAACCATGTCAGCAGACCTGCTCTAGAGGCAGAGAACCAGGTCAGCAGAGCTGATTTAGAGGGAGAGAACCAGGTCAGCAGAGCTGCTTTAGAGCCAGAGAACCAGGCCAGCAGAGCTGCTTTGGAGCCAGAGAACCAGGTCAGCAGAACTGCTTTAGAGCCATAGAACCAGGTCAGCAGAGCTGCTTTAGAGCCAGAGAACCAGGTCATCAGAGCTGTTGTAGAGCCAGAGAACCAGGTCAGCAGAGCTGCTCTAGAGCCTAATAACTAGGTCAGCAGAGCTGCTCTAGAGCCAGAGAACCAGGTCAGCTGAGCGGCTGTAGAGCCAGAGAAACCAGGTCAGCAGGGCTACTCTAGAGCCAAGAAACCAGGTCAGAAGAGCTGCTTTAGAGGGAGAGAACCAGATCAGCCGAGCTGCTTTAGAGCCAGAGAACCCGGTCAGCAGAGCTGCTCTAGAGCCAGAGAACCAGGTCAGCAGAGCTGCTTTAGACCCATAGAACCAGGTCAGCGTTCTCTGCTCTAGAGGCAGAGAACCGGGTCAGCAGAGCTGATTTAGAGGGAGAGAACCAGGTCAGCAGAGCTGCTTTAGAGCCAGAGAACCAGGTCAGCAGAGCTGCTTTAGAGCCATAGAACCAGGTCAGCAGAGCTCCTTTAGAGCCAGAGAACCAGGTCAGCAGAACTTCTCTAGAGCCAGAGAACCAGGTCAGCAGAGCTGCTCTAGAGCCAGAGAAATAGGTCAGCTGAGCTGCTGTAGAGGCAGAGAAACCAGGTTAGTAGAGCTGCTTTGGAGCGAGAGAACCAGGTCAGCAGAGCTGCTTTAGGGGGAGAGAACCAGGTCAGCAGAGCTGCTTTAGAGCCAAGGGACCAGGTCAGCAGAGCTGCTCTAGAGCCATCAAACCAGGTCAGCAAAACTGCTTTAGAGCCATAGAACCAGGTCAGCAGATCTGCTTTAGAGCCAGAGAATCAGGTCATCAGAGCTGTTGTAGAGCCAGAGAACCAGGTCAGCAGAGCTGCTCTAGAGCCTAAGAACATGGTCAGCAGAGCTGCTCTAGAGCCAGAGAACCACGTCAGCAGAGCTGCTGTAGAGCCAGAGAAACCAGGTCAGTAGAGCTGCTTTAGAGGGAGAAAACCAGGTCAGCAGACCTGCTTTAGAGCCAGAGAACCAGGCCAGCAGAGATGCTTTAGTGCCAGGCAACCAGGTCAGCAGAGCTGCTCTAGAGCCAGAGAACCAAGTCAGCAGAGCTGCTTTAGAGCCCTAGAACCAGGTCAGCAGAGCTGCTCTAGAGCCAGAGTACCAGGTCAGCCGACCTGCTCTAGAGCCTAAGAACCCAGTCAGCAGAGCTGCTCTAGAGCCAGAGAAGCAGGTCAGCAGAGCTCCTGCAGAGCCAGAGAAACCAGGTCAGTAGAGCTGCTTTAGAGCCAGAGAACCAGGTCAGCAGAACTGCTTTAAAGCGAGAGAACCAGGTCAGCAGAGCTGCATTAGAGCCAAGGGACCAGGTCAGCAGAGCTGCTTTAGAGCCAAGGGACCTGGTCAGTAGAGCTGCTGTAGAGCCAGAGAAACCAGGTCAGTTGAGCTCCTTTAGAGGGAGAGAACCAGGTCAGCAGAGCTGCTCTAGAGGGAGAGAACCAGGTCAGTAGAGCTGCTCTAGAGACAGAGAAACCAGGTCAGCAGAGCTGCTTTAGAGTGAGAGAAGCAGATCAGCAGAGCTGCTTTAGAGCCAGAGAACCAGGTCAGCAGAGCTGCTCTAGAGCCTGAGAACCAGGTCAGAAGTGCTGCTTTAGAGCCATAGAACCATGTCAGCAGACCTGCTCTAGAGCAGAGAACCAGGTCAGCAGAGCTGATTTAGAGGGAGAGAACCAGGTCAGCAGAGCTGCTTTAGAGCCAGAGAACCAGGCCAGCAGAGCTGCTTTGGAGCCAGAGAACCAGGTCAGCAGAACTGCTTTAGAGCCATAGAACCAGGTCAGCAGAGCTGCTTTAGAGCCAGAGAACCAGGTCATCAGAGCTGTTGTAGAGCCAGAGAACCAGGTCAGCAGAGCTGCTCTAGAGTCTAAGAACTAGGTCAGCAGAGCTGCTCTAGAGCCAGAGAACCAGGTCAGCTGAGCGGCTGTAGGGCCAGAGAAACCAGGTCAGCAGAGCTGCTTTAGAGGGAGAAAACCAGGTCAGCAGAGCTGCTTTAGAGCCAGAGAACCAGGTCAGCAGAGCTGCTTTAGAGTCAGAGTACCAGGTCAGCAGAGCTGCTCTAGCGCCTAAGAACCAGGTCAGCAGAGCTGCTCTAGAGCCAGAGAACCAGGTCAGCCAACCTGCTCTAGAGCCTAAGAACCAGGTCAGCAGAGCTGATCTAGAGCCAGAGAACCAGGTCAGCAGAGCTGCTGCAGAGCCAAGGGACCAGGTCACTAGAGCTGCTTTAGAGCCAAGGGACCAGGTCAGCAGAGCTGCTGTAGAGCCAGAGATACCAGGTCTGAGGTTCTGTAGCGATCCGAACCCGTGTGTTCGGTATCGTAGTACTGACACGATTTTGGTACCAGTGAATCGTAAATGATCCATTTAGTATGTGACAGTGTTTTCGCTGTGCTACGAGCATGGATTCACTGAGAAATAGGGCATTCTGTTGTAAATTCATGGCAAAGTAAAGAAAGAGAGAGTTTCCCAGGTTTAGCCAAAAGGGACCGGGTATGTAGAGTTTTTCAAAAACAAAAAGCTTCCCTTTTGTATTTATTCCAAGTTCTCCAACAAATACAGTCGTATACAATGTATTATGAACCCAAAGACAAGAAAACTACAGACTATAGCACCATAGGGATAGAGTATGGTAATTTTATTCAAAATTCCTCTATTGCAAACTGTGTTACACTATTGTATCCAGAACTATTCAATGTCTTTCAATCACCATCAGCAAATAAAATTCATATAATCACAATCATAAATATCGTTCACATTATTTCATATTTAACACTTCTAATCAACAATAATAATTATTGCACATAATGAACTTTAGCAAAAATAAAACATTATGAATAAAATAGACAATACAATAATGATGAAAGTATAAAAACAGCAAATACAATTGTGTCCTCTTGTCGACGCGTTTCGGTGTAATGTCTAATGTACAACACCTTCTTCAGGACCAACACATTAAAAACAGCTCTCACTATTGGTTAAAATCAATCTAAAGAAAAGGGAAGGATACATACAATTAGTTTACATATATGTGCTTATAGTGCTATTTCTTTTCTTTGGTTCAAAATACTTGGTAGTGGATGACTTAAACAGATGATACAACAACCTCAATTGCTTTAAATTCTAAAAAGTGTGTCTATATACATGCAGGGGTATCTGTCAAGTGCCACACTGCCAAGGTCTGTTTATAGACGTGTTAGAATCTCAATGTTGATATCAAACGTCTCTTCAAGTACATTCCTTATTAGTTTAATATATAAAAGAGACATATCGAGCAAGCTCAATGAACTGGTGGTGACACTACTGCATATTTTTCAAAGACCTATCATTCAGATTAGTCTCGGTTCGGTTTGTATTTTTATAGATTATTAATTAATTATACTCACATAGAAACAGGGCTTCTTACTCATTGTCCTAGATAGCCATGGGAGAGTATCTCAATTCACTTCATCCTAGTTTACCAAAACAAATACAGGTACTATAAACATTTAATTAATTAAGTTTCTCCTATTTATATCCTTATTAATTACTTAGCGGATATTGAGTATTTATGAAAACTTCTTAAAGAGACTTTTTAAAGAAAAAGTGATAATATGTTTTGTAGCACCGCTTACCCTGTTGTTGCACTAGTTTCTTCTAATGAGGATTCATCAATTCCTATTTAGATTTATACGTGCACGGCGGTTAGTGCTTCATACACCCTAGTAAGGTAAAATGCATATAGGCTAGTGTTAGTCTCCAAACCACACTAGAACCTAATTATTTGGGATTTTAATTTAGAAAGAAAAGTTACTTTTTAATAAAAACAATGTTTTGAAATAATTCTGAGTTTAGCTCACCGTTGAAACGGAGATTTGGGGTTTATATCATTCCAAATCCTTGCCAGCTGTCATTCCGTGTGGTACAAATCTTTTGGGCTACTTCACACGAGGTCAATGGTTCTCTTACTGTTGATATAATTCGAGTGGAGGCACGTATCTAGGGTTTTAGGGCAGAATATCTTTTGTTTATGGACTTGAATGCCTTCAAATCTTTTTTTACAATCACCTCCCCATTCCCAAAAAAAGGGATACTATTATTTACGGAGTGCGCCATACCGTACATATTTACTTGTTCACTTCCCAGTAGCTCATGTCGTAAACACATTTAATTATTCACAATATAGATACTTCCAAATGTCATTATTTAGTGCAAGGGGTATCTATTCACTTGCCTTTGGGATGCACGGCTAAGGAATTAGAAACCATACTACCCTCTGAGTTACGAAAACGGTTACTAGTTTGCAGCATGAATAATCAATTAGTTATTCCGGCGGTCTTGCTAGAAGTTATAGACAGCTGCAATCATATATCAGGAAATCACTATCTTTATCTAGCCATATAATCTACAACATCGTGTTTTAAAGTAGCGCTCGAGCTACCTCGGTAAATAGAAAAACCGCTTCAATCCGCTGCAATCATATATCGGGAAATCACTATCTTTATCTTCCCTTAGCCATATAATCTACAACATCGTATTTTAAAGTAGCGCTCGAGCTACCTCGGTAAATAGAACAACCGCTTCAATCCGTATAAAAAGTGCTACCTATTTTAACAGCCGGCGACCTTCCATCTCTTACCTGGTTGGAGCGCACAGCGTCTCGTCTCACGGGGTTCATGGATGTTTGTTGCACGGGCTATAGCGTCACAACCTTCCTGTTTAAATACTACGTAGCACGTAATCACGTATTTCTACTGCGTGCCGCCATTTTGTTAATTCAGTATGTCAATGTTTGAATTGCTGATGCTTTATTGACTAATACATAGTATAAATCAAAAACAGGGAGTTATATTATCATTTACCTATCCATTAATGGGTTATGTGTGGTAATTGTTGCGATACTCCTGCATGCCGCCATTTAGTAATTCCTTACGAAATATTTAAAAATCTCATGTTTTATTAAACCCTGCAACATATAGATCGAATCCAGGAAATCGCATTTTTTAATTAACTGTCCGATTTTGTTATAAATATATAGTGCGATTTTTATGCGTTACTACTACCACTTAATATTTTATGGTTTACATAGTTGATATTCTGTGGCTGTACCACAGTTACTTAGATATTGAACATCGAGAACATAAAAATGTTGAAAAAAGACTACATTGTCAGTTCTCTTGCTGCATAGTCCATAATATTGGTCAGATGTATGTCTATTCAAAATTTTGAAGACCTATTGACACATTTCTTGGTCAGTAGGTCATATATACAGAAATCCTTATACTTGTTGTTAGGATGTTCCTACAAAAAGCTGCTGTTGAAGTACAGGCATATTCTCTAGAGAAGTGACTATCAGTAAAAGTATTTATAAAAATATTTATGAGAAGTACAGGCATCTTCTCTAGAGGAGTGACTATCAGTAAAAATATTTATAAAGATATTTATGAGAAAATTTGATTTCGATTAGATAGTCATGTACAATACATTGCGTCCTAGTGTACTTCACTACCTGATGATTCTTTCCCATTCCTCTCTATTGTTAAGTCCCTGATGGTAAGTTTTAAATTTGGACATAAAAAATTGCTCTCTTTGTTTTCTTTTTTTATCGATATCACCTCCTCGTATTGACATTTTCATCTTCTCCAAGATGAACCATTTAAGGTC
Organism: Triturus cristatus; assembly: GCF_964204655.1. Taxonomy (NCBI): domain Eukaryota; kingdom Metazoa; phylum Chordata; class Amphibia; order Caudata; family Salamandridae; genus Triturus; species Triturus cristatus. The sequence goes on from NC_140594.1 coordinate 736,271,571, forward strand.
ATCTTCCTTATGTTTCATCGCTTGCCAATGGTCTACCAATGGAGCATTTATTTTGCCATTCTTTATGGCTGATCTATGTTCAGTTAGACAAACCCTCATCTCTCTGCTAGTTTCTCCTATATATCCCTTTTGACAGGGACAGATCAAAAGATACACCACATTTTTAGTTCGACAGTTGACCATTTCGTTTATCCAATGTGATATGCCATTTAATACTACTTTTTGTTCCTTAATGATCATTTTGCAGTGTGTACATGAGCTACAAGGGAAGTTGCCTTTCAATTTCATACCATCCTGGATACTTGTTTGTACACTAATTTTTGGTTCTCTAAATGTTTTTACCAGGTGATTGCGGATGGTCTTGTTTCTTCTGTATGAGAACAGGGGCTTATCAAGTGGGCTTTTCCCTGGTGTATTCAGAAGATACCAATTTTTATTTATCAAATTCTTTAGTTTGTTACTCATACCATTGAAGTTGCTCACCATCACAATTCATGGCATCCATCTTGGATACGGCATCCATTTTGTTTCTTGCCCTCACATAGTCAATGGACAAGCAATGACCCTGGCTGAATCACCTTGTTAAGGACACGTAAGCTTTAGTCCAAGGAAGCTGATGCTGCGTGACAAGGCAGAAGCTACCTCCCTTGCCTGAGGCCAAACATGCTATACTGGCTCTTGTGTTCGTTGTCCTGATCACGATTAGGAGGCCGAAGACAGTAGCCATGCCCGTTTATGACCCACAAGCATCTCTTATCCTACTTATCAATCTTTCACACCTGCCTCCGCTCCTCTCCTTCTGGGCTTTTACTATGGGGAGGATACAATTTTCATGATGGGGAGGATCGGTCGAAGAATGGAAAACTGACATGAAGACTTGATCGAACACTGGAAACTTACAAATAATTATCGTTTGGTATATGTTTATTGTTTGTTTGGGATACCGGACTAGGCATGAAAGATATTTTTGGAATGCTGCCTGAGGACACATTTGGTGTATTTAAGGAGCGACCCACTTTATACAATTTGAACAGTCTCCTAGATTCTGCCTTTGTGTGGTTCCTACGACTTCTGTGTCCCTGCAGTAAATAAACCTTGGTCTCTGACGCCACCATCGAGAAGCCCGTGTCTCTGTTTATTTGTGCACCAAGGCAGGAAGGAACTCAGGGGTCTTTTGGGTGTTGTTTCCCTGACACCTCTGGACTCTAGGAAAGTCCAGAACCTCAGGTCAGCAGAGCTGCTTTAGAGGGAGAAAACCAGGTCAGCAGACCTGCTTTAGAGCCAGAGAACCGGGTCAGCAGAGCTGCTTTAGTGCCAGACAACCAGGTCAGCAGAGCTGTCTAGAGCCAGAGAACCAAGTCAGCAGAGCTGTTTTAGAGCCCTAGAACCAGGTCAGCAGAGCTGCTCTAGAGCCAGAGTACCAGGTCAGCCGACCTGCTCTACAGCCTAAGAACCCGGTCATCAGAGCTGCACTAGAGCCAGAGAAGCAGGTCAGCAGAGCTGCTGTAGAGCCAGAGAAACCAGGTCAGTAGAGCTGCTTTAGAACCAGAGAACCAGGTCAGCAGAGCAACTTTAGAGCGAGAGAACCAGGTCCGCAGAGCTGCATTAGAGCCAAGGGACCAGGTCAGCAGAGCTGCTTTAGAGCCAAGGGACCAGGTCAGTAGAGCTGTTGTAGAGCCAGAGAAACCAGGTCAGTAGAGCTCCTTTAGAGAGAGAGAACCAGGTCAGCAGAGCTGCTCTAGAGGGAGAGAACCAGGTCAGCAGAGCTGCTCTAGAGAGAGAGAAACCAGGTCAGCAGAGCTGCTTTAGAGGGAGAGAAGCAGATCAGCAGATCTGCTTTAGAGCCAGAGAACCAGGTCAGCAGAGCTGCTCTAGAGCCAGAGAACCAGGTCAGAAGTGCTGCTTTAGAGCCATTGAACCATGTCAGCAGACCTGCTCTAGAGGCAGAGAACCATGTCAGCAGAGCTGATTTAGAGGGAGAGAACCAGGTCAGCAGAGCTGCTTTAGAGCCAGAGAACCAGGCCAGCAGAGCTGCTTTGGAGCCAGAGAACCAGGTCAGCAGAGCCGCTTTAGAGCCAGAGAACCAGGTCAGCAGAACTGCTTTAGAGCCATAGAACCAGGTCAGCAGAGCTGCTTTAGAGCCAGAGAACCAGGTCATCAGAGCTGTTGTAGAGCCAGAGAACCAGGTCAGCAGAGCTGCTCTAGAGCCTAAGAACTAGGTCAGCAGAGCTGCTCTAGAAACAGAGAACCAGGTCAGCTGAGCGGCTGTAGAGCCAGAGAAACCAGGTCAGCAGAGCTGCTTTAGAGGGAGAAAACCAGGTCAGCAGAGCTGCTTTAGAGTCAGAGTACCAGGTCAGCAGAGCTGCTCTAGAGCCTAAGAACCAGGTCAGCAGAGCTGCTCTAGAGCCAGAGAACCAGGTCAGCCAACCTGCTCTAGAGCCTAAGAACCAGGTCAGCAGAGCTGCTGCAGAGCCAAGGGACCAGGTCACTAGAGCTACTTTAGAGCCAAGGGACCAGGTCAGCAGAGCTGCTGTAGAGCCAGAGATACCAGGTCAGTAGAGCTGCTTTAGAGGGAGAGAACCAGGTCAGCAGAGCTGCTCTAGAGGGAGAGAACCAGGTCAGCAGAGCTGCTATAGAGACAGAGAAACCAGGTCAGCAGAGCTGCTTTAGAGGGAGAGAACCAGATCAGCAGAGCTGCTTTAGAGCCAGAGAACAAGGTCAGCAGAGCTGCTCTAGAGCCAGAGAACCAGGTCAGAAGAGCTGCTTTAGAGCCATAGAACCAGGTCAGCAGACCTGCTCTAGAGGCAGAGAGCCAGGTCAGCAGAGCTGATTTAGAGGGAGAGATCCAGGTCAGCAGAGCTGCTTTAGAGCCAGAGAACCAGGTCAGCCCAGCTGCTCTAGAGCCTAAGAACCAGGTCAGCAGAGCTGCTCTAGAGCCAGAGATACAGGTCAGCAGAGCTGCTGTAGAGCCAGAGAAACCAGGTCAGTAGAGCTGCTTTAGAGCCAGAGAACCAGGTCAGCAGAGCTGATTTTGAGCGAGAGAACCAGGTCAACAGAGCTGCTTTAGAGCCAAGAGACCAGGTCAGAACAGCTGCTCTAGACCCAGAGAACCAGGTCAGCAGAACCGCTTTAGAGCCATAGAACCAGGTCAGTAGAGCTGCTTTAGAGCCAGAGAACCAGGTCATCAGAGCTGTTGTAGAACCAGAGAACCAGGTCTGCAGAGCTGCTCTAGAGCCAGAGAAACCAGGTCAGCAGAGCTGCTGTAGAGGGAGAGAACCAGGTCAGCAGAGCTGCTTTAGAGCCAGAGAACCAGGCCAGCAGAGCTGCTTTAGAGCCAGAGAACCAGGTCAGCAGAGCCGCTTTAGAGCCATAGAAACAGGTCAGCGGAGCTGCTCTAGAGCCTAAGAACCAGGTCAGCAGAGCTGCTCTAGAGCCAGAGAACCAGGTCAGCAGAGCAGCTGTAGAGCCAGAGAAACCAGGTCAGTAGAACTGCTTTAGAGGGCGAGAACCAGGTCAGCAATACTGCTCTAAAGCGAGAGAACCAGGTCAGCAGAACTGCTTTAGAGCCATAGAACCGGTTCAGCAGACCTGTTTCAGAGCCAGAGAACCGGGTCAGAAGAGCTGTTGTAGAGCCAGAGAACCAGATCAGCAGAGCTGCTCTGTAACCTAAGAACTAGAGCTGCTCTAGAGCCAGAGAACCAGGTCAGCAGAGCTGCTTTAAAGCCAGAGAAACCAGGTCAGTAGAGCTGCTTTAAAGGGAGAGAACCAGGTCAGCAGAGCTGCTCTAGAGGGAGAGAACCAGGTCAGCAGAGCTGCTCTAGAGCCAGAGAAACCAGGTCAGCAGAGCTGCTTTAGAGGGAGAGAACCAGATCAGCAGAGCTGCTTTAGAGCCAGAGAAACCAGGTCAGTAGAGCTGCTTTAGAGCCAGAGAACTAGGTCAGCAGAGCTGATTTTGAGCGAGAGAACCAGGTCAACAGAGCTGCTTTAGAGCCAAGAGACCAGGTCAGAACAGCTGCTCTAGAGCCAGAGAACCAGGTCAGCAGAACCGCTTTAGAGCCATAGAACCAGGTCAGCAGAGCTGCTTTAGAGCCAGAGAACCAGGTCATCAGAGCTGTTGTAAAACCAGAGAACCAGGTCTGCAGAGCTGCTCTAGAGCCAGAGAAACCAGGTCAGCAGAGCTGCTTTAGAGGGAGAGAACCAGGTCAGCAGAGCTGCTTTAGAGCCAGAGAACCAGGCCAGCAGAGCTGCTTTAGAGCCAGAGAACCAGGTCAGCAGAGCCGCTTTAGAGCCATAGAAACAGGTCAGCAGAGCTGCTCTAGAGCCTAAGAACCAGGTCAGCAGAGATGCTCTAGAACCAGAGAACCAGGTCAGCAGAGCAGCTGTAGAGCCAGAGAAACCAGGTCAGTAGAACTGCTTTAGAGGGAGAGAACCAGGTCAGCAATACTGCTCTAGAGTGAGAGAACCAGGTCAGCAGAACTGCTTTAGAGCCATAGAACCGGTTCAGCAGACCTGTTTCAGAGCCAGAGAACCGGGTCAGAAGAGCTGTTGTAGAGCCAGAGAACCAGATCAGCAGAGCTGCTCTGTAACCTAAGAACTAGAGCTGCTCTAGAGCCAGAGAACCAGGTCAGCAGAGCTGCTTTAAAGCCAGAGAAACCAGGTCAGTAGAGCTGCTTTAAAGGGAGAGAACCAGGTCAGCAGAGCTGCTCTAGAGCCAGAGAAACCAGGTCAGCAGAGCTGCTTTAGAGGGAGAGAACCAGATCAGCAGAGCTGCTTTAGAGCCAGAGAACCAGGTCAGCAGAGCTGCTCTAGAGCCATAGAACCAGTTCAGCAGAGCTGCTTTAGAGCCATAGAACCAGGTCAGCAGAGCTGTTGTAGAGCCAGAGAACCAGGTCAGCAGAGCTGCTCTAGAGCCTAAGAACTAGGTCAGCAGAGCTGCTTTAGAGCCAGAGAACCAGGTCATCAGAGCTGTTGTAGAGCCATAGAACCAGGTCAGCAGAGCTGCTCTAGAGCCTAAGAACTAGGTCAGCAGAGCTGCTCTAGAGCCAGAGAACCAGGTCAGCTGAGCGGCTGTAGAGCCAGAGAACCAGGTCAGCAGAGCTGCTTTAGTGCCAGGCAACCAGGTCAGCAGAGCTGCTCTAGAGCCAGGGAACCAAGTCAGCAGAGCTGCTTTAGAGCCCTAGAACCAAGTCAGCAGAGCTGCTCTAGAGCCAGAGTACCAGGTCAGCCGACCTGCTCTAGAGCCTAAGAACCCGGTCAGCAGAGCTGCTCTAGAGCCAGAGAAGCAGGTCAGCAGAGCTGCTGCAGAGCCAGAGAAACCAGGTCAGTAGAGCTGCTTTAGAGCCAGAGAACCAGGTCAGCAAAGCTGCTTTAGAGCGAGAGAACCAGGTCAGCAGAGCTGCATTAGAGCCAAGGGACCAGGTCAGCAGAGCTGCTTTAGAGCCAAGGGACCAGGTCAGTAGAGCTGCTGTAGAGCCAAAGAAACCAGGTCAGTATAGCTCCTTTAGAGGGAGAGAACCAGGTCAGCAGAGCTGCTCTAGAGGGAGAGAACCAGGTCAGCAGAGCTGCTCTAGAGACAGAGAAACCAGGTCAGCAGAGCTGCTTTAGAGGGAGAGAAGCAGATCAGCAGAGCTGCTTTAGAGCCAGAGAACCAGGTCAGCAGAGCTGCTCTAGAGCCAGAGAACCAGGTCAGAAGTGCTGCTTTAGAGCCATAGAACCATGTCAGCAGAACTGCTTTAGAAAGAGAGAACCAGGTCAGCAGAGCTGCTTTAGAGCCAGAGAACCAGGTCAGCAGAGCTGCTTTAGAACCAGAGAACCAGGTCAGCAGAGCTGCTCTAGAGCCAGAGAACCAAGTCATAAGAGCTGCTTTGGAGCAAGAGAACCAGGTCAGCAGAGCTGCTTTAGAGGGAGAGAACCAGGTCAGCAGAGCTGCTCTAGAGACAGAGAAACCAGGTCAGCAGAGCTGCTTTAGAGGGAGAGAAGCAGATCAGCAGAGCTGCTTTAGAGCCAGAGAACCAGGTCAGAAGTGCTGCTTTAGAGCCATAGAACCAGGTCAGAAGTGCTGCTTTAGAGCCATAGAACCGTGTCAGCAGAACGGCTTTAGAAAGAGAGAACCAGGTCAGAAGAGCTGCTTTAGAGCCAGAGAACCAGGTCAGCAGAGCTGCTTTAGAGCCAGAGAACCAGGTCAGCAGAGCTGCTCTAGAGCCAGAGAACCAAGTCAGAAGAGCTGCTTTAGAGCCATAGAACCAGATCAGCAGAGCTGCGCTAGAGGCTGAGAACCAGGTCAGCAGAGCTGCTGTAGAGCCAGAGAAACAAGGTTAGTAGAGATGCTTTGGAGCAAGAGAACCAGGTCAGCAGAGCTGTTTAGAGGGAGAGAACCAGGTCAGCAGAGCTGCTTTAGAGCCAAGCGACCAGGTCAGCAGAGCTGCTCTAGAGCCATCGAACCAGGTCAACAGAGCTGCTTTAGAGCCAGAGAATCAGCTCTTCAGAGCTGTTGTAGAGCCAGAGAACCAGGTAAGCAGAGCTGCTCTAGAGCCTTCGAACAAGGTCAGCAGAGCTGCTCTAGAGCTAGAGAACCACGTCAGCAGAGCTGCTGTAGAGCCAGAGAAACCAGGTCAGCAGATCTGCTTTAGAGGGAGAAGACCAGGTCAACAGAGCTGCTTTAGAGCCAGAGAAACCAGGTCAACAGAGCTGCTTTAGATGGAGAGAACCAGGTCAGCAGAACAGCTTTAGAGCCAGAGAACCAGGTCAGCAGAGCTGCTCTAGAGCCAGAGAACCATGTCAGCAGAGCAGCTGTAGAGCCATAGAACCAGGTCAACAGATATGCTATAGAGGGAGAGAACCAGGTCAGCAGAGCTGCTTTAGAGCCAGAGAACCAGGTCAGCAGGGCTACTCTAGAGCCAAGAAACCAGGTCAGCGTTCTCTGCTCTAGAGGCAGAGAACCGGGTCAGCAGAGCTGATTTAGAGGGAGAGAACCAGGTCAGCAGAGCTCCTTTAGAGCCAGAGAACCAGGTCAGCAGAACTGCTCTAGAGCCAGAGAACCAGGTCAGCAGAGCTGCTCTAGAGCCAGAGAAATAGGTCAGCTGAGCTGCTGTAGAGGCAGAGAAACCAGGTTAGTAGAGCTGCTTTGGAGCGAGAGAACCAGGACAGCAGAGCTGCTTTAGGGGGAGAGAACCAGGTCAGCAGAGCTGCTTTAGAGCCAAGGGACCAGGTCAGCAGAGCTGCTCTAGAGCCATCGAACCAGGTCAGTAAAACTGCTTTAGAGCCATAGAACCAGGTCAGCAGATCTGCTTTAGAGCCAGAGAATCAGGTCATCAGAGCTGTTGTAGAGCCAGAGAACCAGGTCAGCAGAGCTGCTCTAGAGCCTAAGAACAAGGTCAGCAGAGCTGCTCTAGAGCCAGAGAACCACGTCAGCAGAGCTGCTGTAGAGCCAGAGAAACCAGGTCAGCAGAGCTGCTTTAGAGGGAGAAAACCAGGTCAGCAGACCTGCTTTAGAGCCAGAGAACCAGGTCAGCAGAGCTGCTTTAGAGCCAGAGAACCAGGTCAGCAGAGCTGCTTTAGTGCCAGGCAACCAGGTCAGCAGAGCTGCTCTAGAGCCAGAGAACTAAGTCAGCAGAGCTGCTTTAGAGCCCTAGAACCAGGTCAGCAGAGCTGCTCTAGAGCCAGTGTACCAGGTCAGCCGACCTGCTCTATAGCCTAAGAACCCAGTCAGCAGAGCTGCTCTACAGCCAGAGAAGCAGGTCAGCAGAGCTCCTGCAGAGCCAGAGAAACCAGGTCAGTAGAGCTGCTTTAGAGCCAGAGAACCAGGTCAGCAGAACTGCTTTAGAGCGAGAGAACCAGGTCAGCAGAGCTGCATTCGAGCCAAGGGACCAGGTCAGCAGAGCTGCTTTAGAGCCAAGGGACCAGGTCAGTAGAGCTGCTGTAGAGCCAGAGAAACCAGGTCAGTTGAGCTCCTTTAGAGGGAGAGAACCAGGTCAGCAGAGCTGCTCTAGAGGGAGAGAACCAGGTCAGCAGAGCTGCTCTAGAGACAGAGAAACCAGGTCAGCAGAGCTGCTTTAGAGTGAGAGAAGCAGATCAGCAGAGCTGCTTTAGAGCCAGAGAACCAGGTCAGCAGAGCTGCTCTAGAGCCTGAGAACCAGGTCAGAAGTGCTGCTTTAGAGCCATAGAACCATGTCAGCAGACCTGCTCTAGAGGCAGAGAACCAGGTCAGCAGAGCTGATTTAGAGGGAGAGAACCAGGTCAGCAGAGCTGCTTTAGAGCCAGAGAACCAGGCCAGCAGAGCTGCTTTGGAGCCAGAGAACCAGGTCAGCAGAACTGCTTTAGAGCCATAGAACCAGGTCAGCAGAGCTGCTTTAGAGCCAGAGAACCAGGTCATCAGAGCTGTTGTAGAGCCAGAGAACCAGGTCAGCAGAGCTGCTCTAGAGCCTAATAACTAGGTCAGCAGAGCTGCTCTAGAGCCAGAGAACCAGGTCAGCTGAGCGGCTGTAGAGCCAGAGAAACCAGGTCAGCAGGGCTACTCTAGAGCCAAGAAACCAGGTCAGAAGAGCTGCTTTAGAGGGAGAGAACCAGATCAGCCGAGCTGCTTTAGAGCCAGAGAACCCGGTCAGCAGAGCTGCTCTAGAGCCAGAGAACCAGGTCAGCAGAGCTGCTTTAGACCCATAGAACCAGGTCAGCGTTCTCTGCTCTAGAGGCAGAGAACCGGGTCAGCAGAGCTGATTTAGAGGGAGAGAACCAGGTCAGCAGAGCTGCTTTAGAGCCAGAGAACCAGGTCAGCAGAGCTGCTTTAGAGCCATAGAACCAGGTCAGCAGAGCTCCTTTAGAGCCAGAGAACCAGGTCAGCAGAACTTCTCTAGAGCCAGAGAACCAGGTCAGCAGAGCTGCTCTAGAGCCAGAGAAATAGGTCAGCTGAGCTGCTGTAGAGGCAGAGAAACCAGGTTAGTAGAGCTGCTTTGGAGCGAGAGAACCAGGTCAGCAGAGCTGCTTTAGGGGGAGAGAACCAGGTCAGCAGAGCTGCTTTAGAGCCAAGGGACCAGGTCAGCAGAGCTGCTCTAGAGCCATCAAACCAGGTCAGCAAAACTGCTTTAGAGCCATAGAACCAGGTCAGCAGATCTGCTTTAGAGCCAGAGAATCAGGTCATCAGAGCTGTTGTAGAGCCAGAGAACCAGGTCAGCAGAGCTGCTCTAGAGCCTAAGAACATGGTCAGCAGAGCTGCTCTAGAGCCAGAGAACCACGTCAGCAGAGCTGCTGTAGAGCCAGAGAAACCAGGTCAGTAGAGCTGCTTTAGAGGGAGAAAACCAGGTCAGCAGACCTGCTTTAGAGCCAGAGAACCAGGCCAGCAGAGATGCTTTAGTGCCAGGCAACCAGGTCAGCAGAGCTGCTCTAGAGCCAGAGAACCAAGTCAGCAGAGCTGCTTTAGAGCCCTAGAACCAGGTCAGCAGAGCTGCTCTAGAGCCAGAGTACCAGGTCAGCCGACCTGCTCTAGAGCCTAAGAACCCAGTCAGCAGAGCTGCTCTAGAGCCAGAGAAGCAGGTCAGCAGAGCTCCTGCAGAGCCAGAGAAACCAGGTCAGTAGAGCTGCTTTAGAGCCAGAGAACCAGGTCAGCAGAACTGCTTTAAAGCGAGAGAACCAGGTCAGCAGAGCTGCATTAGAGCCAAGGGACCAGGTCAGCAGAGCTGCTTTAGAGCCAAGGGACCAGGTCAGTAGAGCTGCTGTAGAGCCAGAGAAACCAGGTCAGTTGAGCTCCTTTAGAGGGAGAGAACCAGGTCAGCAGAGCTGCTCTAGAGGGAGAGAACCAGGTCAGCAGAGCTGCTCTAGAGACAGAGAAACCAGGTCAGCAGAGCTGCTTTAGAGTGAGAGAAGCAGATCAGCAGAGCTGCTTTAGAGCCAGAGAACCAGGTCAGCAGAGCTGCTCTAGAGCCTGAGAACCAGGTCAGAAGTGCTGCTTTAGAGCCATAGAACCATGTCAGCAGACCTGCTCTAGAGCAGAGAACCAGGTCAGCAGAGCTGATTTAGAGGGAGAGAACCAGGTCAGCAGAGCTGCTTTACAGCCAGAGAACCAGGCCAGCAGAGCTGCTTTGGAGCCAGAGAACCAGGTCAGCAGAACTGCTTTAGAGCCATAGAACCAGGTCAGCAGAGCTGCTTTAGAGCCAGAGAACCAGGTCATCAGAGCTGTTGTAGAGCCAGAGAACCAGGTCAGCAGAGCTGCTCTAGAGTCTAAGAACTAGGTCAGCAGAGCTGCTCTAGAGCCAGAGAACCAGGTCAGCTGAGCGGCTGTAGGGCCAGAGAAACCAGGTCAGCAGAGCTGCTTTAGAGGGAGAAAACCAGGTCAGCAGAGCTGCTTTAGAGCCAGAGAACCAGGTCAGCAGAGCTGCTTTAGAGTCAGAGTACCAGGTCAGCAGAGCTGCTCTAGCGCCTAAGAACCAGGTCAGCAGAGCTGCTCTAGAGCCAGAGAACCAGGTCAGCCAACCTGCTCTAGAGCCTAAGAACCAGGTCAGCAGAGCTGATCTAGAGCCAGAGAACCAGGTCAGCAGAGCTGCTGCAGAGCCAAGGGACCAGGTCACTAGAGCTGCTTTAGAGCCAAGGGACCAGGTCAGCAGAGCTGCTGTAGAGCCAGAGATACCAGGTCTGAGGTTCTGTAGCGATCCGAACCCGTGTGTTCGGTATCGTAGTACTGACACGATTTTGGTACCAGTGAATCGTAAATGATCCATTTAGTATGTGACAGTGTTTTCGCTGTGCTACGAGCATGGATTCACTGAGAAATAGGGCATTCTGTTGTAAATTCATGGCAAAGTAAAGAAAGAGAGAGTTTCCCAGGTTTAGCCAAAAGGGACCGGGTATGTAGAGTTTTTCAAAAACAAAAAGCTTCCCTTTTGTATTTATTCCAAGTTCTCCAACAAATACAGTCGTATACAATGTATTATGAACCCAAAGACAAGAAAACTACAGACTATAGCACCATAGGGATAGAGTATGGTAATTTTATTCAAAATTCCTCTATTGCAAACTGTGTTACACTATTGTATCCAGAACTATTCAATGTCTTTCAATCACCATCAGCAAATAAAATTCATATAATCACAATCATAAATATCGTTCACATTATTTCATATTTAACACTTCTAATCAACAATAATAATTATTGCACATAATGAACTTTAGCAAAAATAAAACATTATGAATAAAATAGACAATACAATAATGATGAAAGTATAAAAACAGCAAATACAATTGTGTCCTCTTGTCGACGCGTTTCGGTGTAATGTCTAATGTACAACACCTTCTTCAGGACCAACACATTAAAAACAGCTCTCACTATTGGTTAAAATCAATCTAAAGAAAAGGGAAGGATACATACAATTAGTTTACATATATGTGCTTATAGTGCTATTTCTTTTCTTTGGTTCAAAATACTTGGTAGTGGATGACTTAAACAGATGATACAACAACCTCAATTGCTTTAAATTCTAAAAAGTGTGTCTATATACATGCAGGGGTATCTGTCAAGTGCCACACTGCCAAGGTCTGTTTATAGACGTGTTAGAATCTCAATGTTGATATCAAACGTCTCTTCAAGTACATTCCTTATTAGTTTAATATATAAAAGAGACATATCGAGCAAGCTCAATGAACTGGTGGTGACACTACTGCATATTTTTCAAAGACCTATCATTCAGATTAGTCTCGGTTCGGTTTGTATTTTTATAGATTATTAATTAATTATACTCACATAGAAACAGGGCTTCTTACTCATTGTCCTAGATAGCCATGGGAGAGTATCTCAATTCACTTCATCCTAGTTTACCAAAACAAATACAGGTACTATAAACATTTAATTAATTAAGTTTCTCCTATTTATATCCTTATTAATTACTTAGCGGATATTGAGTATTTATGAAAACTTCTTAAAGAGACTTTTTAAAGAAAAAGTGATAATATGTTTTGTAGCACCGCTTACCCTGTTGTTGCACTAGTTTCTTCTAATGAGGATTCATCAATTCCTATTTAGATTTATACGTGCACGGCGGTTAGTGCTTCATACACCCTAGTAAGGTAAAATGCATATAGGCTAGTGTTAGTCTCCAAACCACACTAGAACCTAATTATTTGGGATTTTAATTTAGAAAGAAAAGTTACTTTTTAATAAAAACAATGTTTTGAAATAATTCTGAGTTTAGCTCACCGTTGAAACGGAGATTTGGGGTTTATATCATTCCAAATCCTTGCCAGCTGTCATTCCGTGTGGTACAAATCTTTTGGGCTACTTCACACGAGGTCAATGGTTCTCTTACTGTTGATATAATTCGAGTGGAGGCACGTATCTAGGGTTTTAGGGCAGAATATCTTTTGTTTATGGACTTGAATGCCTTCAAATCTTTTTTTACAATCACCTCCCCATTCCCAAAAAAAGGGATACTATTATTTACGGAGTGCGCCATACAGTACATATTTACTTGTTCACTTCCCAGTAGCTCATGTCGTAAACACATTTAATTATTCACAATATAGATACTTCCAAATGTCATTATTTAGTGCAAGGGGTATCTATTCACTTGCCTTTGGGATGCACGGCTAAGGAATTAGAAACCATACTACCCTCTGAGTTACGAAAACGGTTACTAGTTTGCAGCATGAATAATCAATTAGTTATTCCGGCGGTCTTGCTAGAAGTTATAGACAGCTGCAATCATATATCAGGAAATCACTATCTTTATCTAGCCATATAATCTACAACATCGTGTTTTAAAGTAGCGCTCGAGCTACCTCGGTAAATAGAAAAACCGCTTCAATCCGCTGCAATCATATATCGGGAAATCACTATCTTTATCTTCCCTTAGCCATATAATCTACAACATCGTATTTTAAAGTAGCGCTCGAGCTACCTCGGTAAATAGAACAACCGCTTCAATCCGTATAAAAAGTGCTACCTATTTTAACAGCCGGCGACCTTCCATCTCTTACCTGGTTGGAGCGCACAGCGTCTCGTCTCACGGGGTTCATGGATGTTTGTTGCACGGGCTATAGCGTCACAACCTTCCTGTTTAAATACTACGTAGCACGTAATCACGTATTTCTACTGCGTGCCGCCATTTTGTTAATTCAGTATGTCAATGTTTGAATTGCTGATGCTTTATTGACTAATACATAGTATAAATCAAAAACAGGGAGTTATATTATCATTTACCTATCCATTAATGGGTTATGTGTGGTAATTGTTGCGATACTCCTGCATGCCGCCATTTAGTAATTCCTTACGAAATATTTAAAAATCTCATGTTTTATTAAACCCTGCAACATATAGATCGAATCCAGGAAATCGCATTTTTTAATTAACTGTCCGATTTTGTTATAAATATATAGTGCGATTTTTATGCGTTACTACTACCACTTAATATTTTATGGTTTACATAGTTGATATTCTGTGGCTGTACCACAGTTACTTAGATATTGAACATCGAGAACATAAAAATGTTGAAAAAAGACTACATTGTCAGTTCTCTTGCTGCATAGTCCATAATATTGGTCAGATGTATGTCTATTCAAAATTTTGAAGACCTATTGACACATTTCTTGGTCAGTAGGTCATATATACAGAAATCCTTATACTTGTTGTTAGGATGTTCCTACAAAAAGCTGCTGTTGAAGTACAGGCATATTCTCTAGAGAAGTGACTATCAGTAAAAGTATTTATAAAAATATTTATGAGAAGTACAGGCATCTTCTCTAGAGGAGTGACTATCAGTAAAAATATTTATAAAGATATTTATGAGAAAATTTGATTTCGATTAGATAGTCATGTACAATACATTGCGTCCTAGTGTACTTCACTACCTGATGATTCTTTCCCATTCCTCTCTATTGTTAAGTCCCTGATGGTAAGTTTTAAATTTGGACATAAAAAATTGCTCTCTTTGTTTTCTTTTTTTATCGATATCACCTCCTCGTATTGACATTTTCATCTTCTCCAAGATGAACCATTTAAGGTCATCTTCCTTATGTTTCATCGCTTGCCAATGGTCTACCAATGGAGCATTTATTTTGCCATTCTTTATGGCTGATCTATGTTCAGTTAGACAAACCCTCATCTCTCTGCTAGTTTCTCCTATATATCCCTTTTGACAGGGACAGATCAAAATATACACCACATTTTTAGTTCGACAGTTGACCATTTCGTTTATCCAATGTGATATGCCATTTAATACTACTTTTTGTTCCTTAATGATCATTTTGCAGTGTGTACATGAGCTACAAGGGAAGTTGCCTTTCAATTTCATACCATCCTGGATACTTGTTTGTACACTAATTTTTGGTTCTCTAAATGTTTTTACCAGGTGATTGCGGATGGTCTTGTTTCTTCTGTATGAGAACAGGGGCTTATCAAGTGGGCTTTTCCCTGGTGTATTCAGAAGATACCAATTTTTATTTATCAAATTCTTTAGTTTGTTACTCATACCATTGAAGTTGCTCACCATCACAATTCATGGCATCCATCTTGGATACGGCATCCATTTTGTTTCTTGCCCTCACATAGTCAATGGACAAGCAATGACCCTGGCTGAATCACCTTGTTAAGGACACGTAAGCTTTAGTCCAAGGAAGCTGATGCTGCGTGACAAGGCAGAAGCTACCTCCCTTGCCTGAGGCCAAACATGCTATACTGGCTCTTGTGTTCGTTGTCCTGATCACGATTAGGAGGCCGAAGACAGTAGCCATGCCCGTTTATGACCCACAAGCATCTCTTATCCTACTTATCAATCTTTCACACCTGCCTCCGCTCCTCTCCTTCTGGGCTTTTACTATGGGGAGGATACAATTTTCATGATGGGGAGGATCGGTCGAAGAATGGAAAACTGACATGAAGACTTGATCGAACACTGGAAACTTACAAATAATTATCGTTTGGTATATGTTTATTGTTTGTTTGGGATACCGGACTAGGCATGAAAGATATTTTTGGAATGCTGCCTGAGGACACATTTGGTGTATTTAAGGAGCGACCCACTTTATACAATTTGAACAGTCTCCTAGATTCTGCCTTTGTGTGGTTCCTACGACTTCTGTGTCCCTGCAGTAAATAAACCTTGGTCTCTGACGCCACCATCGAGAAGCCCGTGTCTCTGTTTATTTGTGCACCAAGGCAGGAAGGAACTCAGGGGTCTTTTGGGTGTTGTTTCCCTGACACCTCTGGACTCTAGGAAAGTCCAGAACCTCAGGTCAGCAGAGCTGCTTTAGAGGGAGAAAACCAGGTCAGCAGACCTGCTTTAGAGCCAGAGAACCGGGTCAGCAGAGCTGCTTTAGTGCCAGACAACCAGGTCAGCAGAGCTGTCTAGAGCCAGAGAACCAAGTCAGCAGAGCTGTTTTAGAGCCCTAGAACCAGGTCAGCAGAGCTGCTCTAGAGCCAGAGTACCAGGTCAGCCGACCTGCTCTACAGCCTAAGAACCCGGTCATCAGAGCTGCACTAGAGCCAGAGAAGCAGGTCAGCAGAGCTGCTGTAGAGCCAGAGAAACCAGGTCAGTAGAGCTGCTTTAGAACCAGAGAACCAGGTCAGCAGAGCAACTTTAGAGCGAGAGAACCAGGTCCGCAGAGCTGCATTAGAGCCAAGGGACCAGGTCAGCAGAGCTGCTTTAGAGCCAAGGGACCAGGTCAGTAGAGCTGTTGTAGAGCCAGAGAAACCAGGTCAGTAGAGCTCCTTTAGAGAGAGAGAACCAGGTCAGCAGAGCTGCTCTAGAGGGAGAGAACCAGGTCAGCAGAGCTGCTCTAGAGAGAGAGAAACCAGGTCAGCAGAGCTGCTTTAGAGGGAGAGAAGCAGATCAGCAGATCTGCTTTAGAGCCAGAGAACCAGGTCAGCAGAGCTGCTCTAGAGCCAGAGAACCAGGTCAGAAGTGCTGCTTTAGAGCCATTGAACCATGTCAGCAGACCTGCTCTAGAGGCAGAGAACCATGTCAGCAGAGCTGATTTAGAGGGAGAGAACCAGGTCAGCAGAGCTGCTTTAGAGCCAGAGAACCAGGCCAGCAGAGCTGCTTTGGAGCCAGAGAACCAGGTCAGCAGAGCCGCTTTAGAGCCAGAGAACCAGGTCAGCAGAACTGCTTTAGAGCCATAGAACCAGGTCAGCAGAGCTGCTTTAGAGCCAGAGAACCAGGTCATCAGAGCTGTTGTAGAGCCAGAGAACCAGGTCAGCAGAGCTGCTCTAGAGCCTAAGAACTAGGTCAGCAGAGCTGCTCTAGAAACAGAGAACCAGGTCAGCTGAGCGGCTGTAGAGCCAGAGAAACCAGGTCAGCAGAGCTGCTTTAGAGGGAGAAAACCAGGTCAGCAGAGCTGCTTTAGAGTCAGAGTACCAGGTCAGCAGAGCTGCTCTAGAGCCTAAGAACCAGGTCAGCAGAGCTGCTCTAGAGCCAGAGAACCAGGTCAGCCAACCTGCTCTAGAGCCTAAGAACCAGGTCAGCAGAGCTGCTGCAGAGCCAAGGGACCAGGTCACTAGAGCTACTTTAGAGCCAAGGGACCAGGTCAGCAGAGCTGCTGTAGAGCCAGAGATACCAGGTCAGTAGAGCTGCTTTAGAGGGAGAGAACCAGGTCAGCAGAGCTGCTCTAGAGGGAGAGAACCAGGTCAGCAGAGCTGCTATAGAGACAGAGAAACCAGGTCAGCAGAGCTGCTTTAGAGGGAGAGAACCAGATCAGCAGAGCTGCTTTAGAGCCAGAGAACAAGGTCAGCAGAGCTGCTCTAGAGCCAGAGAACCAGGTCAGAAGAGCTGCTTTAGAGCCATAGAACCAGGTCAGCAGACCTGCTCTAGAGGCAGAGAGCCAGGTCAGCAGAGCTGATTTAGAGGGAGAGATCCAGGTCAGCAGAGCTGCTTTAGAGCCAGAGAACCAGGTCAGCCCAGCTGCTCTAGAGCCTAAGAACCAGGTCAGCAGAGCTGCTCTAGAGCCAGAGATACAGGTCAGCAGAGCTGCTGTAGAGCCAGAGAAACCAGGTCAGTAGAGCTGCTTTAGAGCCAGAGAACCAGGTCAGCAGAGCTGATTTTGAGCGAGAGAACCAGGTCAACAGAGCTGCTTTAGAGCCAAGAGACCAGGTCAGAACAGCTGCTCTAGACCCAGAGAACCAGGTCAGCAGAACCGCTTTAGAGCCATAGAACCAGGTCAGTAGAGCTGCTTTAGAGCCAGAGAACCAGGTCATCAGAGCTGTTGTAGAACCAGAGAACCAGGTCTGCAGAGCTGCTCTAGAGCCAGAGAAACCAGGTCAGCAGAGCTGCTGTAGAGGGAGAGAACCAGGTCAGCAGAGCTGCTTTAGAGCCAGAGAACCAGGCCAGCAGAGCTGCTTTAGAGCCAGAGAACCAGGTCAGCAGAGCCGCTTTAGAGCCATAGAAACAGGTCAGCGGAGCTGCTCTAGAGCCTAAGAACCAGGTCAGCAGAGCTGCTCTAGAGCCAGAGAACCAGGTCAGCAGAGCAGCTGTAGAGCCAGAGAAACCAGGTCAGTAGAACTGCTTTAGAGGGCGAGAACCAGGTCAGCAATACTGCTCTAAAGCGAGAGAACCAGGTCAGCAGAACTGCTTTAGAGCCATAGAACCGGTTCAGCAGACCTGTTTCAGAGCCAGAGAACCGGGTCAGAAGAGCTGTTGTAGAGCCAGAGAACCAGATCAGCAGAGCTGCTCTGTAACCTAAGAACTAGAGCTGCTCTAGAGCCAGAGAACCAGGTCAGCAGAGCTGCTTTAAAGCCAGAGAAACCAGGTCAGTAGAGCTGCTTTAAAGGGAGAGAACCAGGTCAGCAGAGCTGCTCTAGAGGGAGAGAACCAGGTCAGCAGAGCTGCTCTAGAGCCAGAGAAACCAGGTCAGCAGAGCTGCTTTAGAGGGAGAGAACCAGATCAGCAGAGCTGCTTTAGAGCCAGAGAAACCAGGTCAGTAGAGCTGCTTTAGAGCCAGAGAACTAGGTCAGCAGAGCTGATTTTGAGCGAGAGAACCAGGTCAACAGAGCTGCTTTAGAGCCAAGAGACCAGGTCAGAACAGCTGCTCTAGAGCCAGAGAACCAGGTCAGCAGAACCGCTTTAGAGCCATAGAACCAGGTCAGCAGAGCTGCTTTAGAGCCAGAGAACCAGGTCATCAGAGCTGTTGTAAAACCAGAGAACCAGGTCTGCAGAGCTGCTCTAGAGCCAGAGAAACCAGGTCAGCAGAGCTGCTTTAGAGGGAGAGAACCAGGTCAGCAGAGCTGCTTTAGAGCCAGAGAACCAGGCCAGCAGAGCTGCTTTAGAGCCAGAGAACCAGGTCAGCAGAGCCGCTTTAGAGCCATAGAAACAGGTCAGCAGAGCTGCTCTAGAGCCTAAGAACCAGGTCAGCAGAGATGCTCTAGAACCAGAGAACCAGGTCAGCAGAGCAGCTGTAGAGCCAGAGAAACCAGGTCAGTAGAACTGCTTTAGAGGGAGAGAACCAGGTCAGCAATACTGCTCTAGAGTGAGAGAACCAGGTCAGCAGAACTGCTTTAGAGCCATAGAACCGGTTCAGCAGACCTGTTTCAGAGCCAGAGAACCGGGTCAGAAGAGCTGTTGTAGAGCCAGAGAACCAGATCAGCAGAGCTGCTCTGTAACCTAAGAACTAGAGCTGCTCTAGAGCCAGAGAACCAGGTCAGCAGAGCTGCTTTAAAGCCAGAGAAACCAGGTCAGTAGAGCTGCTTTAAAGGGAGAGAACCAGGTCAGCAGAGCTGCTCTAGAGCCAGAGAAACCAGGTCAGCAGAGCTGCTTTAGAGGGAGAGAACCAGATCAGCAGAGCTGCTTTAGAGCCAGAGAACCAGGTCAGCAGAGCTGCTCTAGAGCCATAGAACCAGGTCAGCAGAGCTGCTTTAGAGCCATAGAACCAGGTCAGCAGAGCTGTTGTAGAGCCAGAGAACCAGGTCAGCAGAGCTGCTCTAGAGCCTAAGAACTAGGTCAGCAGAGCTGCTTTAGAGCCAGAGAACCAGGTCATCAGAGCTGTTGTAGAGCCATAGAACCAGGTCAGCAGAGCTGCTCTAGAGCCTAAGAACTAGGTCAGCAGAGCTGCTCTAGAGCCAGAGAACCAGGTCAGCTGAGCGGCTGTAGAGCCAGAGAAACCAGGTCAGCAGAGCTGCTTTAGAGGGAGAAAACCAGGTCAGCAGAGCTGCTTTAGAGCCAGAGAACCAGGTCAGCAGAGCTGCTTTAAAGCCAGAGAAACCAGGTCAGTAGAGCTGCTTTAAAGGGAGAGAACCAGGTCAGCAGAGCTGCTCTAGAGGGAGAGAACCAGGTCAGCAGAGCTGCTCTAGAGCCAGAGAAACCAGGTCAGCAGAGCTGCTTTAGAGGGAGAGAACCAGATCAGCAGAGCTGCTTTAGAGCCAGAGTAACCAGGTCAGTAGAGCTGCTTTAGAGCCAGAGAACTAGGTCAGCAGAGCTGATTTTGAGCGAGAGAACCAGGTCAACAGAGCTGCTTTAGAGCCAAGAGACCAGGTCAGAACAGCTGCTCTAGAGCCAGAGAACCAGGTCAGCAGAACCGCTTTAGAGCCATAGAACCAGGTCAGCAGAGCTGCTTTAGAGCCAGAGAACCAGGTCATCAGAGCTGTTGTAAAACCAGAGAACCAGGTCTGCAGAGCTGCTCTAGAGCCAGAGAAACCAGGTCAGCAGAGCTGCTTTAGAGGGAGAGAACCAGGTCAGCAGAGCTGCTTTAGAGCCAGAGAACCAGGCCAGCAGAGCTGCTTTAGAGCCAGAGAACCAGGTCAGCAGAGCCGCTTTAGAGCCATAGAAACAGGTCAGCAGAGCTGCTCTAGAGCCTAAGAACCAGGTCAGCAGAGATGCTCTAGAACCAGAGAACCAGGTCAGCAGAGCAGCTGTAGAGCCAGAGAAACCAGGTCAGTAGAACTGCTTTAGAGGGAGAGAACCAGGTCAGCAATACTGCTCTAGAGTGAGAGAACCAGGTCAGCAGAACTGCTTTAGAGCCATAGAACCGGTTCAGCAGACCTGTTTCAGAGCCAGAGAACCGGGTCAGAAGAGCTGTTGTAGAGCCAGAGAACCAGATCAGCAGAGCTGCTCTGTAACCTAAGAACTAGAGCTGCTCTAGAGCCAGAGAACCAGGTCAGCAGAGCTGCTTTAAAGCCAGAGAAACCAGGTCAGTAGAGCTGCTTTAAAGGGAGAGAACCAGGTCAGCAGAGCTGCTCTAGAGCCAGAGAAACCAGGTCAGCAGAGCTGCTTTAGAGGGAGAGAACCAGATCAGCAGAGCTGCTTTAGAGCCAGAGAACCAGGTCAGCAGAGCTGCTCTAGAGCCATAGAACCAGGTCAGCAGAGCTGCTTTAGAGCCATAGAACCAGGTCAGCAGAGCTGTTGTAGAGCCAGAGAACCAGGTCAGCAGAGCTGCTCTAGAGCCTAAGAACTAGGTCAGCAGAGCTGCTTTAGAGCCAGAGAACCAGGTCATCAGAGCTGTTGTAGAGCCATAGAACCAGGTCAGCAGAGCTGCTCTAGAGCCTAAGAACTAGGTCAGCAGAGCTGCTCTAGAGCCAGAGAACCAGGTCAGCTGAGCGGCTGTAGAGCCAGAGAAACCAGGTCAGCAGAGCTGCTTTAGAGGGAGAAAACCAGGTCAGCAGAGCTGCTTTAGAGCCAGAGAACCAGGTCAGCAGAGCTGCTTTAGAGTCAGAGTACCAGGTCAGCAGAGCTGCTCTAGAGCCTAAGAACCAGGTCAGCAGAGCTGCTCTAGAGCCAGAGAACCAGGTCAGCCAACCTGCTCTAGAGCCTAAGAACTAGGTCAGCAGAGCTGACCTAGAGCCAAAGAACCAGGTCAGCAGAGCAGCTGCAGAGCCAAGGGACCAGGTCACTAGAGCTGCTGCAGAGCCAAGGGACCAGGTCAGCAGAGCTGCTGTAGAGCCAGAGATACCAGGTCAGCAGAGCTGCTTTAGAGGGAGAAAACCAGGTCAGCAGACCTGCTTTAGAGCCAGACAACCAGGTCAGCAGAGCTGCTTTAGTGCCAGACAACCAGGTCAGCAGAGCTGCTCTAGAGCCAGAGTACCAGATCAGCCGACCTGCTCTACAGCCTAAGAACCCGGTCAGCAGAGCTGCTCTAGAGCCAGAGAAGCAGGTCAGCAGAGCTGCTGCAGAGCCAGAGAACCAGGTCAGCAGAGCTGCTCTAGTGAAGTACTGGGTATTTTAAGGCCAGCGGTGCAGGGGAACACACCCTATGACTTCGGGGTTCTTTCTGTTTCAGACCTACAGAAACACAGAGTCTTTTGGGTGAAGTCAAAGATCAGTTTATTGGCTGCAGACCAATTACAGGTATCCTAGAAGTACAACAGCGTGTATGTTCTCAGGAGACTGCTGAAAATCACAGAAACGGGCTTCTTCTTAAATACAGAATATCCTGCTTCAGGCATACATTCCTTAGTTTACGATATGGCCATTACATGTATACATTACAAACGAAAAGGCAGAGTCATGATGACCATCCCACATTCCAGTTAAGCCAGCCCGCAATTATTTACACAGCAAGGCTCAGATCCCACATCAGATATCGATAGGCCCCAATAAACATGAGCATCTCCTGTTTGGAAAACAAGCCATAAAGCAGGAACAGTCAGGTGAGAAAGAGATTAGCTGGAGGCTCGTGTAGGATGAAAAGACTTTATGGTGTGTCAAGCCCTGATGCTAATCACAGGTGGCCAGAGGACGGGGAACTCGTGGGACCAGTTTGACCTGGGGCAGCGGAGCCAAGCTGCCCAGGTCACAGAAAAGTCAAAGAAAGGCACATATGCTCTAAAAGGCCCGTATTCGCTTCATGCTATGTAGCCTATGTGAGGGCAACCATAAGATGGCCACCGCTCTAAAATGGAACCCACGTAGTGATGTATAATAGCGTATACACAGTGCATTCATAGCTAAAACGTTACACAAAGCACTTGTACATACCGCATTAACCATTCGCGGTTCACTAATACCGGAATAGACAGGGGTAGGGCCCTGCCTCCTATGCGGTCCCAAATTCTAAAGTACGACAGACCCTCCTTTTGCCCTTACATAGGCAATAACTATACTCATTTCAATCCGAGTCTAGGTCAATATTCATGAAGTCATGGAGATGTTGCTGTAGCATCATCCTATTACTTAGCTCGTCCCTCGATACAGGTTTCCTTACACATAATGTAGCACAGAGGCCACATATCGCAGGAGCACACTGTACGCACAGACAGAACAGGAAAAGGATGGCTAAGATCATTCCAATGACCATCAGAACTTTCCAACACCAGGCAGATATCAGTTCCCAGAACCACCCCACCAGTGACCAATCTCCTTTATCCACGTGTATGGACTCAGATATTTTATGTAGTTTGGAGATGGCTTGATAAACTGTTGGAGCATTGTCTGGTATGAAAATGCAACAACTGGATTGGATAACTGTGAGAAGTTGGCCTGGCATATGCTGGTCACTAGTTCTAGTGGCCACCTTGCACCAGTCCAATTCGACTCTTGGTAGATAGGTTTAAAGACAACCTTTTAAAAGAAAGCTATCCTAGTGGTAGCTGTGGAGAGCAGCCTTCAGGCTAAGTCTCTGAGGAATGTAAAGCAGCTTGTTTTACCTTATAATCTCTTGAATTACCAAATGAAAAAGACACCACACAGGTATATATATGAAATATATATGTATTTATTACTAAATATACTCTACTAATCTCTTTATGGGATTAGTCCCAGGTAAACATGTAAAAGATCAACATTTCTCAACAAATTAAGCACATGAATCACTGTAGCCCTAGGGGCGTACCAGACCATATACTAAGTAAATGGTATAACAAATTCGACAAGCAAAATGAAGAGGCCTAGGGCCTTGGGAATCGCTGTGGCTTCACTGCTGTAGTGTTTTCAGGTAAGTAACTAGCCCACAGGAGGCGCGTGCAGTGTCTAAACACGCATGCGAGTTTCTCATAGACTTCAATGCAAAAATGTGGCGATTTGTATTTTAAAGTTCTAGGGCACTTCTGAGTGGACAACAAGCACACAACTTACAGGGTAAGTATTTCGATAGCCAATGCACACTTGGGCACCGTAATGCCAGAGTTACCTCACCCAGGGAGTCCGGGTGCACAGGTGTCCTTTGGTGTCGGGTCGCGATGCTGATTTCAATGGGAATCGAGGTGTTCTTGCTGCTTGTGTCATCGAGAGAGGTGTCCGTTCGGTTCCAACGATGGATTGGAGTTGCAGGCGACCTGGAAATTGAGGGGACAGAGTTCAGAGTCACTTGCCAGTGACCGGTGGCCTTCAGGATAGATGACCACAACTGTCGCGTCGCTTTCGTCGCTGATGGTGTTTTGTCTCTTCGCCCACGCCGTCCAGGAGGGATCGATGACGACCAGCAGCTGGAGTTGGAGGGTCCCACGATGTCTGCAGCTGTTGGCGGTGTCGGCACTCGGATTGGAGCCAACAAACCTTGGCAACTGCAAGTCTCGGGGAGAGTGAAGATGGTAGATGGCTCAGACCAGCAAGATCCGAGGGACTTACCCAGCAAGGGTAAGTGAGGGTACGCCCAGAGCAACCAGGCCAGCCCTTGGAATAGTCGAGGATGTCTTCAGGAGGGCTACTAGCCAACGGGCAAGCAACCGCAAAGACGCCTTTGCAGGAAAACTTCAGCAACAGCCCACGGTCACTCGGGACGGGGTAGGCCGCTGATCTTTGGTTCAGTACCTGCTCAGGACTTGGACATTAAGTGGTCCAAAGCACAGGTTTGTAGTTCGTTGTTCAGGGCTTGCACTTGAAATCAGTGCACGGTTCCCTGGTATTGTCGTTTCTCGTCACTCGTGGGGTCCAGACGCCACAGCTTCGCTGGGGACTCAAAATGGCCCTAGAGAGGTCAGGAAATCGACTTCAGGGGACGCAGGGACTTCCGGCTCTGGCAGGAGCGGTAAAGTTTGCAACCGTTGTTCAGTCCTTAAGGTGCCTGCAAAGCAGGGGAGCCACTCCTTGGCTCCAAGGGAGATCCTTCGGTCTTCTAAAGGTAGTAGAACGTTGAAGGGACTGGATTCTTCTTCGTAGAGCGTCGTCCAGGTGTAATCTGAATTGCATTGGCAATATTTGGTATCTTATACTGTAAAGATGGGAGGGACTAGCTCTATGGCCACTCCTCTAGGAGGGCCAGGGTAGGGGTGGTTACACCCACTTCCCTTTGTCCAGTTTCACGCCAGGACAGGGGCAGAGGCCCCTGAACCGGTTTGAGCTGGCATATGCACAGAGGAGCCTACTGCTCCCCCAGTGCAGGACTTCAAAGGCACTCTAAGAGTGCACCCACCCAGCTCCAATACACTAAATCCTGTCTGGAAGGTTGTGACACCTCCCTGTGACAGGAAACCCTTTGTTGAGCTCCCTCCACTGCGAGTTTCGGTCAGCAGCAGGAGGGCAGCCCGGTGTCTGTGCTGGTGGCATCCATTTTGTGATGCCAGGGCTCTAGAAGATTTCTACCGTTTGGTACAGTGGGTACATGTCGTCCCCTCTAGTAGGGTGGGATCATACTCCCACACCAGTTACTGGTGTGGGGGTATGATTCCAAAACGTTTGACACCAAACACGACATGTTTTGATGCAGTCATTCCAAAGTTAGCATTAACCGGGAGGTTATAATGCACTTAAGAGTATATGGTTTAACCGCATCCACAAACAGCAGCAGAGAATAGACTCTGCCAGCTGCAGGGGGGTCCTGCTCAGGCAGAAGCACCCCCTCACATAGTAAACCACGCACCCTGCCCTTGGGATTGATAGGGCCTACCATAGGGGTGACTGATAGGTTCATATGTGTGTGTATGGTGAGATATAGAAACCTATACCTCAGTGAGGAGTGCTAACACTACCTCACACAGGCTGCAGTAGCAGGCCTGTGGTGTCAGATTGAGAATGCTTCCCAGGGGTGGCATAATACATGCTGCAGCCCCTGGTAGGCCTGTGAAGTACCAATGCCCTAGGGACCTAAGGTACCATATACTAGGGGCTCACAAGGTACCACAGTATCCAATCACTAGTGCATCTAATATGCACACCAATCCTTTTAGGGAGTAAGCAGATAGGCTGGGGTCCTTAATAGCAGGATCCCAGCCAGACTAGTCAAAAACCACTCAAACACCAGGAAAAAAGTGGGGGCAACCATATAGTCAGATTCCACCTTCCTACATAACCCCCCCCCCCCAAACGAAAGGAGATAAGGCTAACCTTGTCCAGATAAGCCTTTATTTCCTGAGTGGCCATATAAGGAAGAACCTGCACTAGCATGGTTGCTCCCTGTCTCATGGTCCACTTGGGAAATTCTACCCCAAGGGGTTCTAGAGTTTCTCCAAAGTCTAGGGAAATTACCTGTATTGGTTTTTGGGTCAGAGGTGGGCTGGTGGGGTGTCTGAGTCTGGAAGTGAGGCCCTGTTTGGGTTGGTCTCAACCTCCTCAGATCACTGGCCACTATGGAAGCCTTTCTGCCCATGACTGTGTCATATCTGGCCCTAAGGGTCAACCTCTGGCTGCCTACAGCTGGGGGTTGGATCCCTTTGGTTGGAATAGTGGAGGGCACTGGAAGGTTTGGGGCAACTAGGCCCCAGGTTTCCCTGTGTTCAACCACATCCATTTGAGGGGTGCCTATACCTAGGGGTAAGGGGGATCCCTCAGGTTGTAGAGGAATTTTCACCTGGCTAGAACTACTCTGCTGGGTGTCCCTAATCTGCTGATGAGGGGGTTCCTCTGGGCAGGGGCCCATTAAGGGTCCACTGACCTCCCTGACCTCTGCAGCCCTGGGCTGACTGAGGCAGGGTAGAGAGGGGCAGGATACCTGCTCCAGACTGGGTACCACCTTGGAAGGATCCCCTGCCATCAGAGAGGTGACCAGGCCAGGCCTGTCCACTTCTGGGGCAGTTACTTCACAAGGGGCAGGATCAGTTCCCTTAGAAACTTGACCCTCACCCTTGGTCTGGTGGGGGGAGGACTGTTCCTCTCCCCCTATGCTCTCTGTTTGGGTAGAGTGATCCATAGTTTCAGGCTTCACTCCCCTTACTTTCTCCTGGGGTGGAGGTGAGGCCCTCAGGGTCTCATCCACTCTCTCAGGGATGCCTAACATTCTTAAATGGGCATTGTGGTCTACCTCAGCCCAGGCTGAGATCTCTAGATCATTCCCCAGTAAACAATCTACAGGCAAGGTTGGGGACACTGCCACTCTCTTGGGGCCAGTGACCCCTCCCCAGCTGAGATTTCCTACCGCCATGGGATGGTCTGTCCTAATTCCATCAATGTTGGTCACCTGGTAGCTAAACTCAGGTAAAAGCTGTTCTAGGGGCACTAGTCTCCTTGTCACCATGGTGACACTAGCCCCTGTGTCCCTGTAGGCCACAGCCTTCTGACCATTGATCATAGGCTCTTGTCTGTACCTGCCCAAGATATTGGGACTCATGGTAAAGTTGGCAAACCCCATGCCACCATCACAGACTAGAGTTGCTTGTGTAGGGGACCTGGTTAGGCCAGAGTCCACCTGTGTTCCCCAAGAAAACCCAACTAAGTTTTTGGGTGCACTCCCACCACCTGGGGGATTACTACTGGTAGTAACAGGAGGTGTTGGAGCTGCTTTGGGAGGAACATTCTCTTTATTGCCATTCTTTGGACAGCTGGAGTCAGTTTTCCAGTGTCCAGGTTGCTTGCACACATGGCAATATGGTTTCTTATTGGAAGAGGAAGGATTTTGGGACCCACCCCCAGAACTTGGTTTTTGGGGCCCTTCAGAGGACTTTTCTGTTTTGTCATCCCCACCTTTCTCTTTGGGCTTAGTGGAATCGTTCTTCTGGTCACCACCTTGGTTCCTGGGCCTAACCCTGGTTCGGACCCATTTGTCTGCCTTCTTTCCCAATTCTTGGGGAGAGGTCAGATCAGAGTCCACCAGGTACTGGTGTAAGAGTTGGTTTTGACAATTATTAAGGATCTGCTCTCTCATAATCAAATTATACAATCCCTTAAAGTCAGTGACTCTACTGCCAACAATCCAACCCTCCAGAGCCTTGGTAGCACAATCTACAAAGTCCACCCAATCCTGAGTCTGTGCTTTCTGGGTATCCCTGAACTTCAACCTGTACTGTTCAGTGGTTAAGCCAAACCCATCTATCAAAGCACTCTTCAGGGATTCATAGTCATTAGCATCCTCTTCTCTAACAGTGAGGAGCTTGTCTCTACCTTTATCTGAAAAGGAGAGCCACAAGATTGCTGCCCACTGTTTCTGGGGGACCTGTTGAACTTTACAGGCCCTCTCCATAGCAGTTATCCATTTGTGGATATCATCCCCACTCTGGTAGGGAGGAACAACCTTGGACAGGTTCCTATGGTCAGGAGTATAATCTCTGTTTCTAGGGACACTGTTGCTGCCACCAGGGGCATCTAACCCCTCCTTCTTTGAAGCTCTTTGGAGCTCGAAGGCTTCCCTATCTAAGGCCAGTTGCTTGGCTCTGAGAGCAAGCCTAGCTTCCTCATACTGTAGCAACTTGTACCTTCTCTCAGAAGAGGTCTCCCTGGGAAAGTTGGAGTTCTTCTGTGGGACAGATTCTCTTCCAGAGTGGTATGAATGGTCAGATTCCCTTGAGAGGGACCTAGGCCTCTCTCCCACTCTGTCAGTTCTCTTAGAGAGAATTCCTCTGTTCCTTTCAGACTCTTCTAAGTCTGGCCCTTCAATCACAGACTCCAGGTCATCTTGATTTTCATCATCAGACCCAGAGACTATGTTTGACCCACCCCCTGATCCAGACCCATTTGCTCCTAGAGCTTGTTTCAGGTCATCTGCTACTAGCAGATCTATCAGGTGCTGTGATGAGGGACTCCTGCCCACCCTCAGTCCTCTTTCAAAGCCTAAGGCCTTCAGGTCAGTGTAGGCCAGGTCTTTGTACTGAGCTGGGATGGACCCACTGGCTCCATCCTGGTGAGGCATACTAGTGTTGTGCAGTGTTGTACTACCTACACTAGTTGTGGCCTACTAAACCTAGCTTGAGCTGTAGCAAGGGTGTGCTTATCCCTTTACACACAGCTCTAAGTTCAGTAGAACTTATTGATACTAGCTTGACTTTATATGTACCTTGAGTACCTTAAGTGGTTTTCAGTTAGTAATTCAAATTGAGATTTTCTGGTAAAACAATGGCAAGCTGTAATCCCACACGCTGCCCACCAATGTGAGAAGTTGGCCTGGCATATGCTGGTCACTAGTTCTAGTGGCCACCTTGCACCAGTCCAATTCGACTCTTGGTAGATAGGTTTAAAGACAACCTTTTAAAAGAAAGCTATCCTAGTGGTAGCTGTGGAGAGCAGCCTTCAGGCTAAGTCTCTGAGGAATGTAAAGCAGCTTGTTTTACCTTATAATCTCTTGAATTACCAAATGAAAAAGACACCACACAGGTATATATATGAAATATATATGTATTTATTACTAAATATACTCTACTAATCTCTTTATGGGATTAGTCCCAGGTAAACATGTAAAAGATCAACATTTCTCAACAAATTAAGCACATGAATCACTGTAGCCCTAGGGGCGTACCAGACCATATACTAAGTAAATGGTATAACAAATTCGACAAGCAAAATGAAGAGGCCTAGGGCCTTGGGAATCGCTGGGGCTTCACTGCTGTAGTGTTTTTAGGTAAGTAACTAGCCCACAGGAGGCGCGTGCAGTGTCTAAACACGCATGCGAGTTTCTCATAGACTTCAATGCAAAAATGTCGCGATTTGTATTTTAAAGTTCTAGGGCACTTCTGAGTGGACAACAAGCACACAACTTACAGGGTAAGTATTTCGATAGCCAATGCACACTTGGGCACCGTAATGCCAGAGTTACCTCACCCAGGGAGTCCGGGTGCACAGGTGTCCTTTGGTGTCGGGTCGCGAAGCTGATTTCAATGGGAATCGAGGTGTTCTTGCTGCTTGTGTCGTCGAGAGAGGTGTCCGTTCGGTTCCAACGATGGATTGGAGTTGCAGGCGACCTGGAAATTGAGGGGACAGAGTTCAGAGTCACTTGCCAGTGACCGGTGGCCTTCAGGATAGATGACCACAACTGTCGCGTCGCTTTCGTCGCTGATGGTGTTTTGTCTCTTCGCCCACGCCGTCCAGGAGGGATCGATGACAACCAGCAGCTGGAGTTGGAGGGTCCCACAATGTCTGCAGCTGTTGGCGGTGTCGGCACTCGGATTGGAGCCAACAAACCTTGGCAACTGCAAGTCTCGGGGAGAGTGAAGATGGTGGATGGCTCAGACCAGCAAGGTCCGAGGGACTTACCCAGCAAGGGTAAGTGAGGGTAGGCCCAGAGCAACCAGGCCAGCCCTTGGAATAGTCGAGGATGTCTTCAGGAGGGCTACTAGCCAACGGGCAAGCAACCGCGAAGACGCCTTTGCAGGAAAACTTCAGCAACAGCCCACGGTCACTCGGGACGGGGTAGGCCGCTGATCTTTGGTTCAGTACCTGCTCAGGACTTGGACATTAAGTGGTCCAAAGCACAGGTTTGTAGTTCGTCGTTCAGGGCTTGCACTTGAAATCAGTGCACGGTTCCCTGGTATTGTCGTTCCTCGTCACTCGTGGGGTCCAGACGCCACAGCTTTGCTGGGGACTCAAAATGGCCGTAGAGAGGTCAGAAAATTGACTTCAGGGGACGCAGGGACTTCGGGCTCCGGCGGGAGCGGTAAAGTTTGCAACTGTTGTTCAGTCCTTAAGGTACCTGCAAAGCAGGGGAGCCACTCCTTAGCTCCAAGGGAGATCCTTCGGTCTTCTAAAGGTAGTAGAACGTTGAAGGGACCGGATTCTTCTTCGTAGAGCGTCGTCCAGGTGTAATCTGAATTGCATTGGCAATATTTGGTATCTTATACTGTAAAGATGGGAGGGACTAGCTCTATGGCCACTCCTCTAGGAGGGCCAGGGTAGGGGTGGTTACACCCACTTCCCTTTGTCCAGTTTCGCGCCAGGACAGGGGCAGAGGCCCCTGAACCGGTTTGAGCTGGCATATGCACAAAGGAGCCTACTGCTCCCCCAGTGCAGGACTTCAAAGGCACTCTAAGAGTGCACCCACCGAGCTCCAATACACTAAATCCTGTCTGGAAGGTTGTGACACCTCCCTGTGACAGGAAACCCTTTGTTGAGCTCCCTCCACTGCGAGTTTCGGTCAGCAGCAGGAGGGCAGCCCGGTGTCTGTGCTGGTGGCATCCATTTTGTGATGCCAGGGCTCTAGAAGATTTCTACCGTTTGGTACAGTGGGTACATGTCGTCCCCTCTAGTAGGGTGGGATCATACTCCCACACCAGTTACTGGTGTGGGGGTATGATTCCAAAACGTTTGACACCAAACACGACATGTTTTGATGCAGTCATTCCAAAGTTAGCATTAACCGGGAGGTTATAATGCACTTAAGAGTATATGGTTTAACCGCATCCACAAACAGCAGCAGAGAATAGACTCTGCCAGCTGCAGGGGGTCCTGCTCAGGCAGAAGCACCCCCTCACATAGTAAACCACGCACCCTGCCCTTGGGATTGATAGGGCCTACCATAGGGGTGACTGATAGGATCATATGTGTGTGTATGGTGAGATATAGAAACCTATACCTCAGTGAGGAGTGCTAACACTACCTCACACAGGCTGCAGTAGCAGGCCTGTGGTGTCAGATTGAGAATGCTTCCCAGGGGTGGCATAATACATGCTGCAGCCCCTGGTAGGCCTGTGAAGTACCAATGCCCTAGGTACCTAAGGTACCATATACTAGGGGCTCACAAGGTACCACAGTATCCAATCACTAGTGCATCTAATATGCACACCAATCCTTTTAGGGAGTAAGCAGATAGGCTGGGGTCCTGAATAGCAGGATCCCAGCCAGACTAGTCAAAAACCACTCAAACACCAGGAAAAAAGTGGGGGCAACCATATAGTCAGATTCCACCTTCCTACATAACCCCCCCCCCAAACGAAAGGAGATAAGGCTAACCTTGTCCAGATAAGCCTTTATTTCCTGAGTGGCCATATAAGGAAGAACCTGCACTAGCATGGTTGCTCCCTGTCTCATGGTCCACTTGGGAAATTCTACCCCAAGGGGTTCTAGAGTTTCTCCAAAGTCTAGGGAAATTACCTGTATTGGTTTTTGGGTCAGAGGTGGGCTGGTGGGGTGTCTGAGTCTGGAAGTGAGGCCCTGTTTGGGTTGGTCTCAACCTCCTCAGATCACTGGCCACTATGGAAGCCTTTCTGCCCATGACTGTGTCATATCTGGCCCTAAGGGTCAACCTCTGGCTGCCTACAGCTGGGGGTTGGATCCCTTTGGTTGGAATAGTGGAGGGCACTGGAAGGTTTGGGGCAACTAGGCCCCAGGTTTCCCTGTGTTCAACAACATCCATTTGAGGGGTGCCTATACCTAGGGGTAAGGGGGATCCCTCAGGTTGAAGAGGAATTTTCACCTGGCTAGAACTACTCTGCTGGGTGTCCCTAATCTGCTGATGAGAGGGTTCCTCTGGGCAGGGGCCCATTAAGGGTCCACTGACCTCCCTGACCTCTGCAGCCCTGGGCTGACTGAGGCAGGGTAGAGAGGGGCAGGATACCTGCTCCAGACTGGGTACCACCTTGGAAGGATCCCCTGCCATCAGAGAGGTGACCAGGCCAGGCCTGTCCACTTCTGGGGCAGTTACTTCACAAGGGGCAGGATCAGTTCCCTTAGAAACTTGACCCTCACCCTTGGTCTGGTGGGGGGAGGACTGTTCCTCTCCCCCTATGCTCTCTGTTTGGGTAGAGTGATCCATAGTTTCAGGCTTCACTCCCCTTACTTTCTCCTGGGGTGGAGGTGAGGCCCTCAGGGTCTCATCCACTCTCTCAGGGATGCCTAACATTCTTAAATGGGCATTGTGGTCTACCTCAGCCCAGGCTGAGATCTCTAGATCATTCCCCAGTAAACAATCTACAGGCAAGGTTGGGGACACTGCCACTCTCTTGGGGCCAGTGACCCCTCCCCAGCTGAGATTTACTACTGCCATGGGATGGTCTGTCCTAATTCCATCAATGTTGGTCACCTGGTAGCTAAACTCAGGTAAAAGCTGTTCTAGGGGCACTAGTCTCCTTGTCACCATGGTGACACTAGCCCCTGTGTCCCTGTAGGCCACAGCCTTCTGACCATTGATCATAGGCTCTTGTCTGTACCTGCCCAAGATATTGGGACTCATGGTAAAGTTGGCAAACCCCATGCCACCATCACAGACTAGAGTTGCTTGTGTAGGGGACCTGGTTAGGCCAGAGTCCACCTGTGTTCCCCAAGAAAACCCAACTAAGTTTTTGGGTGCACTCCCACCACCTGGGGGATTACTACTGGTAGTAACAGGAGGTGTTGGAGCTGCTTTGGGAGGAACATTCTCTTTATTGCCATTCTTTGGACAGCTGGAGTCAGTTTTCCAGTGTCCAGGTTGCTTGCACACATGGCAATATGGTTTCTTATTGGAAGAGGAAGGATTTTGGGACCCACCCCCAGAACTTGGTTTTTGGGGCCCTTCAGAGGACTTTTCTGTTTTGTCATCCCCACCTTTCTCTTTGGGCTTAGTGGAATCGTTCTTCTGGTCACCACCTTGGTTCCTGGGCCTAACCCTGGTTCGGACCCATTTGTCTGCCTTCTTTCCCAATTCTTGGGGAGAGGTCAGATCAGAGTCCACCAGGTACTGGTGTAAGAGTTGGTTGTGACAATTATTAAGGATCTGCTCTCTCATAATCAAATTATACAATCCCTTAAAGTCAGTGACTCTACTGCCAACAATCCAACCCTCCAGAGCCTTGGTAGCACAATCTACAAAGTCCACCCAATCCTGAGTCTGTGCTTTCTGGGTATCCCTGAACTTCAACCTGTACTGTTCAGTGGTTAAGCCAAACCCATCTATCAAAGCACTCTTCAGGGATTCATAGTCATTAGCATCCTCTTCTCTAACAGTGAGGAGCTTGTCTCTACCTTTATCTGAAAAGGAGAGCCACAAGATTGCTGCCCACTGTTTCTGGGGGACCTGTTGAACTTTACAGGCCCTCTCCATAGCAGTTATCCATTTGTGGATATCATCCCCACTCTGGTAGGGAGGAACAACCTTGGACAGGTTCCTATGGTCAGGAGTATAATCTCTGTTTCTAGGGACACTGTTGCTGCCACCAGGGGCATCTAACCCCTCCTTCTTTGAAGCTCTTTGGAGCTCGAAGGCTTCCCTATCTAAGGCCAGTTGCTTGGCTCTGAGAGCAAGCCTAGCTTCCTCATACTGTAGCAACTTGTACCTTCTCTCAGAAGAGGTCTCCCTGGGAAAGTTGGAGTTCTTCTGTGGGACAGATTCTCTTCCAGAGTGGTATGAATGGTCAGATTCCCTTGAGAGGGACCTAGGCCTCTCTCCCACTCTGTCAGTTCTCTTAGAGAGAATTCCTCTGTTCCTTTCAGACTCTTCTAAGTCTGGCCCTTCAATCACAGACTCCAGGTCATCTTGATTTTCATCATCAGACCCAGAGACTATGTTTGACCCACCCCCTGATCCAGACCCATTTGCTCCTAGAGCTTGTTTCAGGTCATCTGCTACTAGCAGATCTATCAGGTGCTGTGATGAGGGACTCCTGCCCACCCTCAGTCCTCTTTCAAAGCATAAGGCCTTCAGGTCAGTGTAGGCCAGGTCTTTGTACTGAGCTGGGATGGACCCACTGGCTCCATCCTGGTGAGGCATACTAGTGTTGTGCAGTGTTGTACTACCTACACTAGTTGTGGCCTACTAAACCTAGCTTGAGCTGTAGCAAGGGTGTGCTTATCCCTTTACACACAGCTCTAAGTTCAGTAGAACTTATTGATACTAGCTTGACTTTATATGTACCTTGAGTACCTTAAGTGGTTTTCAGTTAGTAATTCAAATTGAGATTTTCTGGTAAAACAATGGCAAGCTGTAATCCCACACGCTGCCCACCAATGTGAGAAGTTGGCCTGGCATATGCTGGTCACTAGTTCTAGTGGCCACCTTGCACCAGTCCAATTCGACTCTTGGTAGATAGGTTTAAAGACAACCTTTTAAAAGAAAGCTATCCTAGTGGTAGCTGTGGAGAGCAGCCTTCAGGCTAAGTCTCTGAGGAATGTAAAGCAGCTTGTTTTACCTTATAATCTCTTGAATTACCAAATGAAAAAGACACCACACAGTTATATATATGAAATATATATGTATTTATTACTAAATATACTCTACTAATCTCTTTATGGGATTAGTCCCAGGTAAACATGTAAAAGATCAACATTTCTCAACAAATTAAGCACATGAATCACTGTAGCCCTAGGGGCGTACCAGACCATATACTAAGTAAATGGTATAACAAATTCGACAAGCAAAATGAAGAGGCCTAGGGCCTTGGGAATCGCTGGGGCTTCACTGCTGTAGTGTTTTCAGGTAAGTAACTAGCCCACAGGAGGCGCGTGCAGTGTCTAAACACGCACACGAGTTTCTCATAGACTTCAATGCAAAAATGTCGCGATTTGTATTTTAAAGTTCTAGGGCACTTCTGAGTGAACAACAAGCACACAACTTACAGGGTAAGTATTTCGATAGCCAATGCACACTTGGGCACCGTAATGCCAGAGTTACCTCACCCAGGGAGTCCGGGTGCACAGGTGTCCTTTGGTGTCGGGTCGCGAAGCTGATTTCAATGGGAATCGAGGTGTTCTTGCTGCTTGTGTCGTCGAGAGAGGTGTCCGTTCGGTTCCAACGATGGATTGGAGTTGCAGGCGACCTGGAAATTGAGGGGACAGAGTTCAGAGTCACTTGCCAGTGACCGGTGGCCTTCAGGATAGATGACCACAACTGTCGCGTTGCTTTCGTCGCTGATGGTGTTTTGTCTCTTTGCCCACGCCGTCCAGGAGGGATCAATGATGACCAGCAGCTGGAGTTGGAGGGTCCCACAACGTCTGCAGCTGTTGGCGGTGTCGGTACTCGGATTGGAGCCAACAAACCTTGGCAACTGCAAGTCTCGGGGAGAGTGAAGATGGTGGATGGCTCAGAACAGCAAGGTCCGAGGGACTTACCCAGCAAGGGTAAGTGAGGGTAGGCCCAGAGCAACCAGGCCAGCCCTTGGAATAGTCGAGGATGTCTTCAGGAGGGCTACTAGCCAACGGGCAAGCAACCGCAAAGACGCCTTTGCAGGGAAACTTCAGCAACAGCCCACGGTCACTCGGGACGGGGTAGGCCGCTGATCTTTGGTTCAGTACCTGCTCAGTACTTGGACATTAAGTGGTCCAAAGCACAGATTTGTAGTTCGTCGTTCAGGGCTTGCACTCGAAATCAGTGCACGGTTCCCTGGTATTGTTGTTCCTCGTCACTCGTGGGGTCCAGACGCCACAGCTTCGCTGGGGACTCAAAATGGTCGTAGAGAGGTCAGAAAATCGACTTCAGGGGACGCAGGGACTTCGGGCTCCGGCGGGAGCGGTAAAGTTTGCAACTGTTGTTCAGTCCTTAAGGTGCCTGCAAAGCAGGGGAGCCACTCCTTGGCTCCAAGGGAGATCCTTCGGTCTTCTAAAGGTAGTAGAACGTTGAAGGGACCGGATTCTTCTTCGTAGAGCGTCGTCCAGGTGTAATCTGAATTGCATTGGCAATATTTGGTATCTTATACTGTAAAGATGGGAGGGACTAGCTCTATGGCCACTCCTCTAGGAGGGCCAGGGTAGGGGTGGTTACACCCACTTCCCTTTGTCCAGTTTCGCGCCAGGACAGGGGCAGAGGCCCCTGAACCGGTTTGAGCTGGCATATGCACAGAGGAGCCTACTGCTCCCCCAGTGCAGGACTTCAAAGGCACTCTAAGAGTGCACCCACCGAGCTCCAATACACTAAATCCTGTCTGGAAGGTTGTGACACCTCCCTGTGACAGGAAACCCTTTGTTGAGCTCCCTCCACTGCGAGTTTCGGTCAGCAGCAGGAGGGCAGCCCGGTGTCTGTGCTGGTGGCATCCATTTTGTGATGCCAGGGCTCTAGAAGATTTCTACCGTTTGGTACAGTGGGTACATGTCGTCCCCTCTAGTAGGGTGGGATCATACTCCCACACCAGTTACTGGTGTGGGGGTATGATTCCAAAACGTTTGACACCAAACACGACATGTTTTGATGCAGTCATTCCAAAGTTAGCATTAACAGGGAGGTTATAATGCACTTAAGAGTATATGGTTTAACCGCATCCACAAACAGCAGCAGAGAATAGACTCTGCCAGCTGCAGGGGGGTCCTGCTCAGGCAGAAGCACCCCCTCACATAGTAAACCACGCACCCTGCCCTTGGGATTGATAGGGCCTACCATAGGGGTGACTGATAGGTTCATATGTGTGTGTATGGTGAGATATAGAAACCTATACCTCAGTGAGGAGTGCTAACACTACCTCACACAGGCTGCAGTAGCAGGCCTGTGGTGTCAGATTGAGAATGCTTCCCAGGGGTGGCATAATACATGCTGCAGCCCCTGGTAGGCCTGTGAAGTACCAATGCCCTAGGTACCTAAGGTACCATATACTAGGGGCTCACAAGGTACCACAGTATCCAATCACTAGTGC
Source organism: Triturus cristatus (assembly GCF_964204655.1). NCBI lineage: Eukaryota > Metazoa > Chordata > Amphibia > Caudata > Salamandridae > Triturus > Triturus cristatus. Next base: position 736,308,073 of record NC_140594.1, read on the forward strand.
ATCTAATATGCACACCAATCCTTTTAGGGAGTAAGCAGATAGGCTGGGGTCCTGAATAGCAGGATCCCAGCCAGACTAGTCAAAAACCACTCAAACACCAGGAAAAAAGTGGGGGCAACCATATAGTCAGATTCCACCTTCCTACAATAACCTTACATACCCCACCGCAGTCTGCAAGTATGACGTCTAGAACCATGCGGTTCTGCAAAGTCATGAGGCGATCCGCTTGGAGCTCAGCTGTCAAATTACCAAGGGCACCAGCCGTAACATTAACAGTGGATTCAACCACACGAGTCAGCTGTCTCAGGTTCCTACTATTAACCATAGGTCCCCAAAACGGCAGGAAACCCAAAAAGAAATCTCCCGCTTCCTGACCGGCAGTATCCTCCTTACTAATCACACCTCTCACAACTCTGGTCTTGTGATAGTCAGAGGCGGCAGTAAATGTTGGCGGTAGCAGATTTGCAATATAACATGTGCCCGAGAAGTCAGGGGGCAACCATGTATATGCTCGGTCATTGCAGATAAAATATGTACCCTTGGCAGCCAAAAACGCAGGGGAAAACTGTGACGGAAAAGTGTACGTTTCAGTACAGTCACTTCTTCCCAGTTGAGCTCTAGGATTCTGACCATTACCTTGCAAACAGAACCGACCTATGTGGGGTACGACCCAGATTGGGGATGAGATTTTTCGCTGTCTTTCACCCAGACTAATACTATACCCCGTCGCGTTCCACCCTACATAAGCTCTCAACTCTTCTTTGGGAATAGATGAGTATGCGTCGATATCTCTGCTCATATAGGCAACTCCTTTCATTAAAGCTTTATTATTGGTGCTAGGTCTGATGGAACGCGGTTGTCGCAGGGAGTACGCATCTAGTGCATAGAGAAACATGGTCTGGAATGCCCATGACGATCCATTGTAACTATACGGCAGCACTAGATAGGGAATACCCTTATTAATGGTATGTGGCATTAAACCACACACCCAGCAATTGGTTGTATTTATGACTAGTTTGTGTTGGTGCAGGAGCTGAATAAACGAGTTATTCACAAATTCAGACCGTCTAGCTTGTTCATGTTCAGGCAGAGGGTGAAAAGAGTGTGAGGAGACAGTAGGAGGAGGTATAGGCTGTACAGTGGGTGCAATGGGCTCTTGAGAGGAGAAGAATACAAATCCTACAGTAAACACTACCATACTACATAATACGAACAGGCATAAAAATACAAAACGTTTGCTTTTCATTATTTTACATATTCTTGCTTTAAAGTTCATTTCCTCAGTGAGTCTCTCCATCTTAAAAAACTCCATCCTCTAATCGTGCCGCTCGCGGCGGATGAGTATCTTCTGCTAAGGAGTACGCCTGTCAGTCCAGGGAACGCCCTAGACCAACCAGAACCGTCGACCTAACGTCTTCGGCCTGTACCCCAAAGTCTTGGCACCGCGACCCTGCGGCTGAACCCGGATGGTGGTTCGAAAAACAAAAATCAAGAAAGTCCTTCAGATGGGAAAGCTCTGGTTATCAAAAAATAAAAAGGTAAAAGAAAAAGAATATTTATTTGTCCATAGGCCTTGGTCTTAGATTGTAATGGAAACGGCCAGGTACTGTTTGATCTTGGAACAAGAGTTCAGGCTCTGTGGTGTCCAATCGAATTGACGGTGGCACAGCTTCTTGCAAAATATCGTCACTTTCCTGTGCTGAAGTTGTGCCTTTTATGCGTGCATCACTGAACGGCACAAAACGAGGTGCAGTGTCTGTTTCAGAGTCAGCGATACCCTCCTGGACCCACTGGTCATACGGCAGAGGCAAAGGGATCCTCTTCACGTGGGCGCCGTGGATCCAGTTCTTTTTCCCCTTTACTCGAACAGCTGATCTTGTGGATAGGAGCACGAGATGAGGGCCGATCCAACGAGGCTCATCATTGCTCTTGCGCTGAAAATTTTTCACCAAGACCCACGTGCCTGGGTCGATAGGGTGTCCTGGAGCCTCAGAGGCCCGGGGAAGAGTATCATGCACCTGTTGGTGTAAAACACGCAGTTTAACCGTCAAATCATACAAGTAATCAAGCAGTACTGGATGCTCGATTTCACTGAATTTCGTCGGTCTTGGCACACCCCATACATTAGCCGGGCGGCCAAAAACGACCTCGTAGGGACTAAGTCCCACTCGTGAATGCACGGTCATTCTGGTGGACAGGAGTGCTAGAGGCAGAGCGTCAGGCCATTTAAGACCTGAGCTCGCTTGGATTTTGGCCAGTTTGAGTTTTAGAGCGCCATTGTAGCGCTCTACTAATCCAGCTGATTGGGGGTGATTTGCAGCGTGAAATTTCTGCTTTATACCTAGTCCCTCACACACATTCTTCATCACTTGGCCCACAAACTCACTCCCATTATCACTCCACACCATTCTTGGCATTCCAAACCTAGGGAAAAATTCCTTCACAAGGGCTTTGGCTGTGGACAGAGCAGTGTTATCTTTTAGAGGATAGGCCTCTATCCATTTTGAGAAAGCGCAAACAACCACCAATGCATATTTCAGGTTGTTGCATCTTTCCATGTGGATAAAATCCAACTGCAAAACTTCAAATGGATATGATGGAGGCGCAAAATGACCAGCTGGAGTAGGGGGTTCCCCTACCAGGGTTGTACTTCAAGCATACCATACAATTCTTGACCACATTCTCTGCACACTTAGGAATTCCAGCATTCTGCCATACTGGAGCCAACAACTTACAGATTCCTTTCGTACTGATGTGTGCCATTCCATGTGCCATAGTAACCACTGGGAGCACATATGCATCAGGTAACAACCATCGCCTATGTTCTGACAAATCAATCCAACAACCATTCTCATCCAACTTACCCATACTTTCTCTCCACTTGCTTAACTCTTTCTCTGTGGCTTCAGCTTGAAGGGACTTCACACTGTCTATTGTGTTTTCACACATTCCAACATCACCAACCCATCTGGCAGGGCCTGCAACATACATTCGAGTCTTTACATCTTTTGCTGTTTCTTTCGCGACTTCATCAGCAAACGCGTTACCACGACCAACATCATCAGTGATTTTCTTGTGCGCACTGCATTTCATAATCGCAACTTGTGATGGTAGGGTCAGCGACTCAAGGAGATCATTCACCAACTTGCCATTCTGAATCTTAGCTCCATGTGAAGTCAGGAACCCACGTTCCTTCCACAATCGCCCAAAACTATGAGCCACGCCAAAGGCGTATTGGCTATCCGTATATATGTTCACTTTCATTCCTTCAGACAACACGCATGCTCTCGTAAGGGCAATTAATTCTGCTGCTTGAGCCGAATTTTGTGGCACACGCGCAGTTTCCACAATCGTGTGCAAAGTCGTGATAGCATATGCAGCAGTCGTATCACCATTTGGAAGCTTGAAACACGAACCATCCACCCATAAAGTACCATCACACTCAGTCAGGGGAGTATCTTTGAGATCTACTCTCCCTTTTGTCTCTTCTTCTGTTCTGAACAGACAATCATGTTGCTCAATCTCATCTAGATCTGCTGGAATTGGCAATAATGTAGCTGGATTCAACGTGTTGCATCTCTTTATGTGTATGTGATTTGCTAACAGTGTCAGCTCATATCCAGATAATCGCGCACTAGTTAAGTGCTGCGTCTTGGTCCTGTTTAACAATGTGTCCACAGCATGCGGAACCATAACAATCAATGTATGATCCATTACTAGTCCAGCAGATTGTCGAATAGACATAGCTGCAGCGGCTGTGGCTCTCAGACAACTTGGCAATGCCCTCGCTACAGGGTCCAAGGTTGATGAAAAGTATGCGCATGGACGCGGTCTGTCGCCAAAAGGTTGTGTTAACACTGATAATGCGCAACCATCTTTCTCGTGAACATACAATGTAAAAGGCTTGCTGTAGTCAGGGGTACCCAACACAGGAGCTGAACACAATGCATTACGCAATTCCCAAAAACTTTTCTGACACTCTTCAGACCATGGGATAGGATTCGGTGTGTCTTTGCATGTTAATGCTAACAAAGGTTTTGCCAACAAGGAAAAATTAGGAATCCAATGCCTACAGTATGAAGTAATGCCCAAGAAAGCACGCACTTCTCTCTGTGTTCTTGGCACACTCAACTGTGCAATGGCTTGAATTCTTTCTGGGGTCAGTTTCCTTCCCTCCTTCGATAAGAGATGACCTAAGTAGGTCACTTCTTGTCGACAATATTGCAATTTTGAGAGAGACACTTTGTGATGAAAGGCAGACAAATGACGCAACAATGACAATGTAGCTTCTTTGCAAATCTTTTCAGTATCCGCGGCGATCAGTAAATCGCCAACGTACTGAATGAGGATAGCGCCACTAGGTAAAACCAGTGCATCAAGCTGCGCTTTTAAAGCCTGACTGTATATTGATGGACTCTCACAGTAGCCCTGGGGAGCGCGTTTAAAGCGGAAGCTGCGGCATCCTAAACTAAAGCCAAAAATGTCTCTGCTCTCCTCTGCAATTGGGATGCTAAAGAAAGCATTCTTTAGATCGATCACTGAGAACCATGCAGCGGAGGCTGGAATCATGGTTAACAAGGCAGTTATATCAGGGACAACTGGAAACTGTGGTACAACAATCTTATTAACCTCTCTAAGATCAATCACAAATCTGTAAACAGGTGGCTGTGAAGGGTCCGTTCGTTTTAAGACAGGTAAAACAGGACTATTGCAAACGTTGCCTCTTGTCTCTTCAATTACACCCTTTTTAATCAAATCACCGACAATTGCTAACAATGCTTTCTGACTTTCATTGGAGATCTTGTACTGGGGAATGCGTGGCAATCTGACATTGGCTTTTAAAGTGACCACATATGGCGGTATTTCCAAAAGACCCACATCATTGGGACCAGTAGCCCAAAGGACATCCGGAAGGGATGACAATTCAGGTGGCATTGCATTTTTAGACAAATACATTGGGGAAATCACTTTCTTGCCTAATGTAAGTTGTACTCCTGAGGGAGAACAATATAGCGTCGCATGCAATCTTTTTAGCAAATCTAAGCCTAGCAAATTTTCACCCCAACCTGTTGTTAGGATGAGGGGTGCTTTTAGCTCACAAGGTCCAACAGAAAGTGATATAGGACTAGAAATCGGGTTCCTAACTGGGGCGCCAGAAAAACCTACTGAGACATTTATTTCGCCAGACAAAGGCGCGCCAGGGAGTTTTGAATGCATGATTGAACTCTTTGCAGCACCAGTATCCAGCAGAAAGGGCTCCGTTACATTTGCTGTAGTTACTTTAACATAAGGTCCGCTCTCATCCACTGGCACTGAAACAACTCCCTCTCTCTGTCTACGGCTGTCCTAGTAATCATCATCTTCTACATTGTCGTCTTCCGCATAATAATCGTTATTGTAGTACTGAGCTGTATTACCAGTCGCGTTGGCTTGCTGATCAAAGCTATTTATGGTATTTTGTGGCGGAAGAGGACGCGCGTTCTGGAGAACATTTCCACGCCCTCTGCCTCTAGGAGCTTGCTGACCACCTCTACCTCTTGTGCCGTACGCATTACTGTTACGCTGCATTAATTTAGGGCAACTATATTTAAAATGACCTTCCTCTTTGCAATATGAACATTGGTTGGGACCTACAGGGATTCGTGGTTGATAATACCCATTCATTTGCTGACTATTCTGAAATTGTTGGGGTTGCTGCTAGATACCTTGTGTTTGCCTATAATTACTCTGTCCTCCACGTGGCGGATAGGCCTGCTACAAAAGGACCTTTGTCTTTAGTTCTTTCGTTTTCTTATCTGTTCTATCCTTCTCATCTTTGTCTCTATTCTCATAATACTGTGCAGTAGCCAGTATTTGCGCTGAAGAGGAAACAGCCCAAGAACTTTCTGAGTCTTTTAATTTCTTACACAACTCAGGAAGTAGATTCTGCACAAATTTATCAACAAATAACCGTTGGCCACCTTCAGTGCTCATGTCTTGACCACTGTGGTCGGTAAACGTTTCTTCAAACCTGGTAAAGAAATCAGACACTGTCTCATCTTTCTTCTGCTTACATGCGGATAGTTCATCCCAATTTACGCGCATCGCGGGCATTATAGTTTTCATGTAGGTAATAATTCGACCAGGGAGCTCTGCTACCAAAGGCTCAGGTTTTGCACCACCAATTTGTCTAGTGTCTGCGGCAATAATATTAGCCCATTTAGCACCTAGTTCTGCATCGTGATCTACATTGCGAATTGACCCCCACAAAGGCTGTGGAACAACATTTCCAAACAACATATCAATGTCAGCTAAATTCATGATACATGATCCTGCAGTTTGTGATAACTCCTTATAATATCCTGCAGGGTTTTTACGGGGATCAGGCAATGTCTGTTTAAGCGCTATTACTTCAGATCGTTTCCAAGGGACATGCACCCAAACACGCTGAAAATGTGCTGGCATAGCAGCAATACCATGAGCGGCATCAGCCGCAACAGCTTCCTTCCATACCGGAGGGACTTCTCTCATAGGGTATTGTCGCGCTCTTCCCTTTCTCCCCACAGGGAAATCTTGTGCAAACAACGACTGTTGACAATCATCATTCCTCAAAGATAATAAGGTCGCAACTGCTTTATTCACATCGGGGCCCACAATCGTGCCTTTTCCAAAATCGAATCTCACACGACATAACTCCTGCGGGTTTGGATCTCTACCATGATCATCCAATTCCTTACAGAGGATTTCACACATTTTCTCGAACACATACCTCTGTTTCGGGGCATCCCATTGGTGAAAAACGTCAACAACTGACTCCACCTCATAGAGTGAAGAAAAAATAATCCACCTGCGCGCCATATGATCTAATACCTTTTTCCCTTCAGGATCAGGCAGCTGACTGCGCAATTGCTTACGTTGTAAACCAGGGGTCGCACTAGATGACCCAAAGAGAGGCGACATTAAAGTAGTCACTACATTAGCTAGTCGTTGTCGTGCTGAAGGAGAAGTTGAAGCGACAACGGGGGGATAGACAGAGGGAAGAAAAACAGATTCAGATACAGGTACCGGGGTAGTGCAAGAAGGAGTGCCAGAGGAGGCCGCTGGCGTGCTAGGCAAAGTCGCAGGAAGCGCAGGGGCAACAGGTAGCAAAACTGGCGGCCCTTGAGAGGGCTGCACTGCAGGGATAGGAGCCGGCTGAGGAGGAGCTGGCGCCTGTGGGAAGGCTTGCGGCATATTTACTGGAGGTTGCGCATTTACAAGCTGTGGAGGTGCGGTGGCATTTTGCGCATATGGGGTGGCGAACTTAACAAATGGGACATTAGGGAATCTTTCTCATTCTCTTTTGTCTCATCTTGCACAAGGGGTGACAAAACAGGGTAACATTTATCAATCCCTAGTTTGCGCTGTCTATGTAACTGTTCCTTCATTTGTTCCTCCTCATTATCTTTAAATTGCACAGCTGCTTGCATCACTGACATACCTCTCTCTCTCTTATTTCTTTTCGCTAGCTTAATTTCCATAGGCGGAAAGAATCAAACATCGCCGGCCGGGCTTTCTTTTTAAACAATTTAACTTCCAAATTATCTAAGATATCTGTATCGAAACTACAATTTTGGGGCCATTTTAAAACACCGTCCTTTCTGGTGTATCGGATCCATATTTCATTATATGCGATGGGGCCCACGCCATGTTTTACATAAAGCTCATAAGTTGGAGTTCCAATTGGAGGAACCGGACATGAATCCTCTAACTGGAAATCCCTTCCACAACCCAAACAAAACAATCTACAAAATACACTAGAACCAGGCATCTTCGCTCACTAGTCTAGTTTCAAACGTCAAAGGATTATCGAATACGATAGTCTCGTGAATACACGAGTCCTCTGGCTTTGGGACTTGCAAGCACCAAATCAAAATGATCCCGAAGGATACCAAATTCAAACTAGGAGACGCTCCACTTATACTTAACTGAATATTGATGATCGATGGCGTCACCAGAAGACTCTCTCGATTGTTTCGCTCTACCAAAAAATCGTCAAGGGTCCAAAACAGGGCGATTAATCAGGGCAGCAGTCCTTCGTAGCCGTCGGGACGCGGAGAACCTCGCAGAAAAGACTTTCGGACCACGTCGACATGCAGGGGTCGATGAAGTGGCGGCCTTCCTCCAGAATTTCCACACGAAGCTCCTCACGAACCTCTGGCTTGGACCGGTACCGCTGAAATCGCGCCGAGTTGGGCGCCAACTGAAGTACTGGGTATTTTAAGCCCAGCGGTGCAGGGGAACACACCCTATGACTTCGGGGTTCTTCCTGTTTCAGACCTACAGAAACACAGAGTCTTCTGGGTGAAGTCAAAGATCAGTTTATTGGCTGCAGACCAATTACAGGTATCCTAGAAGTACAACAGCGTGTATGTTCTCAGGAGACTGCTGAAAATCACAGAAACGGGCTTCTTCTTAAATACAGAATATCCTGCTTCAGGCATACATTCCTTAGTTTACGATATGGCCATTACATGTATACATTACAAACGAAAAGGCAGAGTCATGATGACCATCCCACATTCCAGTTAAGCCAGCCCGCAATTATTTACACAGCAAGGCTCACATCCCACATCAGATATCGATAGGCCCCAATAAACATGAGCATCTCCTGTTTGGAAAACAAGCCATAAAGCAGGAACAGTCAGGTGAGAAAGAGATTAGCTGGAGGCTCGTGTAGGATGAAAAGACTTTATGGTGTGTCAAGCCCTGATGCTAATCACAGGTGGCCAGAGGACGGGGAACTCGTGGGACCAGTTTGACCTGGGGCAGCGGAGCCAAGCTGCCCAGGTCACAGAAAAGTCAAAGAAAGGCACATGTGCTCAAAAAGGCCCGTATTCGCTTCATGCTATGTAGCCTATGTGAGGGCAACCATAAGATGGCCACCGCTCTAAAATGGAACCCACGTAGTGATGTATAATAGCGTATACACAGTGCATTCATAGCTAAAACGTTACACAAAGCCCTTGTACATACCGCATTAACCATTCGCGGTTCACTAATACCGGGATAGACAGGGGTAGGGCCCTGCCTCCTACGCGGTCCCAAATTCTAAAGTACGACACTAGAGCCATAGAACCAGGTCAGCAGAGCTGCTTTAGAGCCATAGAACCAGGTCAGCAGAGCTGTTGTAGAGCCAGAGAACCAGGTCAGCAGAGCTGCTCTAGAGCCTAAGAACTAGGTCAGCAGAGCTGCTTTAGAGCCAGAGAACCAGGTCATCAGAGCTGTTGTAGAGCCAGAGAACCAGGTCAGCAGAGCTGCTCTAGAGCCTAAGAACTAGGTCAGCAGAGCTGCTCTAGAGCCAGAGAACCAGGTCAGCTGAGCGGCTGTAGAGCCAGAGAAACCAGGTCAGCAGAGCTGCTTTAGAGGGAGAAAACCAGGTCAGCAGAGCTGCTTTAGAGCCAGAGAACCAGGTCAGCAGAGCTGCTTTAGAGTCAGAGTACCAGGTCAGCAGAGCTGCTCTAGAGCCTAAGAACCAGGTCAGCAGAGCTGCTCTAGAGCCAGAGAACCAGGTCAGCCAACCTGCTCTAGAGCCTAAGAACTAGGTCAGCAGAGCTGATCTAGAGCCAGAGAACCAGGTCAGCAGAGCTGCTGCAGAGCCAAGGGACCAGGTCACTAGAGCTGCTTTAGAGCCAAGGGACCAGGTCAGCAGAGCTGCTGTAGAGCCAGAGATACCAGGTCAGCAGAGCTGCTTTAGAGGGAGAAAACCAGGTCAGCAGACCTGCTTTAGAGCCAGAGAACCAGGTCAGCAGAGCTGCTTTAGTGCCAGACAACCAGGTTAGACGAGCTGCTCTAGAGCCAGAGTACCAGATCAGCCGACCTGCTCTACAGCCTAAGAACCCGGTCAGCAGAGCTGCTCTAGAGCCAGAGAAGCAGGTCAGCAGAGCTGCTGCAGAGCCAGAGAAACCAGGTCAGTAGAGCTGCTTTAGAACCAGAGAACCAGGTCAGCAGAGCAACTTTAGAGCGAGAGAACCAGGTCCGCAGAGCTGCATTAGAGCCAAGGGACCAGGTCAGCAGAGCTGCTTTAGAGCCAAGGGACCAGGTCAGTAGAGCTGCTGTAGAGCCAGAGAAACCAGGTCAGTAGAGCTCCTTTAGAGGGAGAGAACCAGGTCAGCAGAGCTGCTCTAGAGGGAGAGAACCAGGTCAGCAGAGCTGCTCTAGAGAGAGAGAAACCAGGTCAGCAGAGCTGCTTTGGAGGGAGAGAAGCAGATCAGCAGAGCTGCTTTAGAGCCAGAGAACCAGGTCAGCAGAGCTGCTCTAGAGCCAGAGTACCAGGGCAAAAGTGCTGCTTTAGAGCCATAGAACCATGTCAGCAGACCTGCTCTAGAGGCAGAGAACCATGTCAGCAGAGCTGATTTAGAGGGAGAGAACAAGGTCAGCAGAGCTGCTTTAGAGCCAGAGAACCAGGCCAGCAGAGCTGCTTTGGAGCCAGAGAACCAGGTCAGCAGAGCCGCTTTAGAGCCAGAGAACCAGGTCAGCAGAACTGCTTTAGAGCCATAGAACCAGGTCAGCAGAGCTGCTTTAGAGCCAGAGAACCAGGTCATCAGAGCTGTTGTAGAGCCAGAGAACCAGGTCAGCAGAGCTGCTTTAGAGTCAGAGTACCAGGTCAGCAGAGCTGCTCTAGAGCCTAAGAACCAGGTCAGCAGAGCTGCTCTAGAAACAGAGAACCAGGTCAGCTGAGCGGCTGTAGAGCCAGAGAAACCAGGTCAGCAGAGCTGCTTTAGAGGGAGAAAACCAGGTCAGCAGAGCTGTTTTAGAGCCAGAGAACCAGGTCAGCAGAGCTGCTTTAGAGTCAGAGTACCAGGTCAGCAGAGCTGCTCTAGACCCTAAGAACCAGGTCAGCAGAGCTGCTCTAGAGCCAGAGAACCAGGTCAGCCAACCTGCTCTAGAGCCTAAGAACCAGGTCAGCAGAGCTGATCTAGAGCCAGAGAACCAGGTCAGCAAAGCTGCTGCAGAGCCAAGGGACCAGGTCACTAGAGCTGCTTTAGAGCCAAGGGACCAGGTCAGCAGAGCTGCTGTAGAGCCAGAGATACCAGGTCAGTAGAGCTGCTTTAGAGCCAGAGAACCAGGTCAGCAGAGCTGCTCTAGAGCCAGAGAACCAGGTCAGAAGAGCTGCTTTAGAGCCATAGAACCAGGTCAGCAGACCTTGTCTAGAGGCAGAGAGCCAGGTCAGCAGAGCTGATTTAGAGGGAGAGATCCAGGTAAGCCCAGCTGCTCTAGAGCCTAAGAACCAGGTCAGCAGAGCTGCTCTAGAGCCGGAGATACAGGTCAGCAGAGCTGCTGTAGAGCCAGAGAAACCAGGTCAGTAGAGCTGCTTTAGAGCCAGAGAACCAGGTCAGCAGAGCTGATTTAGAGCGAGAGAACCAGGTCAGCAGAGCTGCTTTAGAGCCAAGAGACCAGGTCAGAACAGCTGCTCTAGAGCCAGAGAACCAGGTCAGCAGAACCGCTTTAGAGCCATAGAACCAGGTCAGCAGAGCTGCTTTAGAGCCAGAGAACCAGGTCATCAGAGCTGTTGTAGAGCCAGAGAACCAGGTTAGCAGAGCTGCTCTAGAGCCTAAGAACTATTTCAGCAGAGCTGCTCTAGAGCCAGAGAACCAGGTCTGCAGACCGGCTGTAGAGCCAGAGAAACCAGGTCAGCAGAGCTGCTTTAGAGGGAGAAAACCAGGTCAGCAGAGCTGCTTTAGAGCCAGAGAACCAGGTCAGCAGAGCTACTTTAGAGTCAGAGTACCAGGTCAGCAGAGCTGCTCTAGAGCCTAAGAACCAGGTCAGCAGAGCTGCTCTAGAGCCAGAGAACCAGGTCAGCCAACCTGCTCTAGAGCCTAAGAACCAGGTCAGCAGAGCTGATCTAGAGCCAGAGAACCAGGTCAGCAAAGCTGCTGCAGAGCCAAGGGACCAGGTCACTAGAGCTGCTTTAGAGCCAAGGGACCAGGTCAGCAGAGCTGCTGTAGAGCCAGAGATACCAGGTCAGTAGAGCTGCTTTAGAGCCAGAGAACCAGGTCAGCAGAGCTGCTCTAGAGCCAGAGAACCAGGTCAGCCAACCTGCTCTAGAGCCTATGAACCAGGTCAGCAGACCTGCTCTAGCGGCAGAGAGCCAGGTCAGCAGAGCTGATTTAGAGGGAGAGATCCAGGTCAGCAGAGCTGCTTTAGAGCCAGAGAACCAGGTCAGCCCAGCTGCTCTAGAGCCTAAGAACCAGTTCAGCAGAGCCGCTCTAGAGCCGGAGATACAGGTCAGCAGAGCTGCTGTAGAGCCAGAGAAACCAGGTCAGTAGAGCTGCTTTAGAGCCAGAGAACCAGGTCAGCAGAGCTGCTTTAGAGCCAGAGAACCAGGTCAGCAGAGCTGCTCTAGAGCCAGAGAACCAGGTCAGCCGAGCTGCTCTAGAGCCTAAGAACCAGGTCAGCAGAGCTGCTCTAGAGCCAGAGATACAGGTCAGCAGAGCTGCTGTAGAGCCAGAGAAACCAGGTCAGTAGAGCTGCTTTAGAGCAGCCAGAGAACCAGGTCAGTAGAGCTGATTTAGAGCGAGAGAACCAGGTCAGCAGAGCTGCTTTAGAGCCAAGAGACCAGGTCAGAACAGCTGCTCTAGAGCCAGAGAACCAGGTCAGTAGAACAACTTTAGAGCCATAGAACCAGGTCAGCAGAGCTGCTTTAGAGCCAGAGAACCAGGTCATCAGAGCTGTTGTAGAGCCAGAGAACCAGGTTAGCATAGCTGCTCTAGAGCCTAAGAACTAGTTCAGCAGAGCTGCTCTAGAGCCAGAGAACCAGGTCTGCAGAGCGGCTGTAGAGCCAGAGAAACCAGGTCAGCAGAGCTGCTTTAGAGGGAGAAAAACAGGTCAGCAGAGCTGCTTTAGAGCCAGAGAACCAGGTCAGCAGAGCTGCTTTAGAGTCAGAGTACCAGGTCAGCAGAGCTGCTCTAGAGCCTAAGAACCAGGTCAGCAGAGCTGCTCTAGAGCCAGAGAACCAGGTCAGCCAACCTGCTCTAGAGCCTAAGAACCAGGTCAGCAGAGCTGATCTAGAGCCAGAGAACCAGGTCAGCAAAGCTGCTGCAGAGCCAAGGGACCAGGTCACTAGAGCTGCATTAGAGCCAAGGGACCAGGTCAGCAGAGCTGCTGTAGAGCCAGAGATACCAGGTCAGTAGAGCTGCTATATAGAGCCAGAGAACCAGGTCAGCAGAGCTGCTCTAGAGCCAGAGAACCAGGTCAGAAGAGCTGCTTTAGAGCCATAGAACCAGGTCAGCAGACCTGCTCTAGAGGCAGAGAGCCAAGTCAGCAGAGCTGATTTAGAGGGAGAGATCCAGGTCAGCAGAGCTGCTTTAGAGCCAGAGAACCAGGTCAGCCCAGCTGCTCTAGAGCCTAAGAACCAGGTCAGCAGAGCTGCTCTAGAGCCGGAGATACAGGTCAGCAGAGCTGCTGTAGAGCCAGAGAAACCAGGTCAGTAGAGCTGCTTTAGAGCCAGAGAACCAGGTCAGCAGAGCTGATTTAGAGTGAGAGAACCAGGTCAGCAGAGCTGCTTTAGAGCCAAGAGACCAGGTCAGAACAGCTGCTCTAGAGCCAGAGAACCAGGTCAGCAGAACCGCTTTAGAGCCATAGAACCAGGTCAGCAGAGCTGCTTTAGAGCCAGAGAACCAGGTCATCAGAGCTGTTGTAGAGCCAGAGAACCAGGTTAGAAGAGCTGCTCTAGAGCCTAAGAACTAGTTCAGCAGAGCTGCTCTAGAGCCAGAGAACCAGGTCTGCAGAGCTGCTCTAGAGCCAGAGAAACCAGGTCAGCAGAGCTGCTTTAGAGGGAGAGAACCAGGTCAGCAGAGCTGCTTTAGAGCCAGAGAACCAGGCCAGCAGAGCTGCTTTAAAGCCAGAGAACCAGGTCAGCAGAGCCGCTTTAGAGCCATAGAAACAGGTCAGCAGAGCTGCTCTAGAGCCTAAGAACCAGGTCAGCAGAGCTGCTCTAGAGCCAGAGAACCAGGTCAGCAGAGCAGCTGTAGAGCCAGAGAAACCAGGTCAGTAGAACTGCTTTAGAGGGAGAGAACCAGGTCAGCAATACTGCTCTAGAGCGAGAGAACCAGGTCAGCAGAACTGCTTTAGAGCCATAGAACCGGTTCAGCAGACCTGTTTCAGAGCCAGAGAACCGGGTCAGAAGAGCTGTTGTAGAGCCAGAGAACCAGATCAGCAGAGCTGCTCTGTAACCTAAGAACTAGAGCTGCTCTAGAGCCAGAGAACCAGGTCAGCAGAGCTGCTTTAAAGCCAGAGAAACCAGGTCAGCAGAGCTGCTTTAGAGGGAGAAAACCAGGTCAGCAGAACTGCTTTAGAGCCAGAGAACCAGGTCAGCAGAGCTGCTTTAGAGTCAGAGTACCAGGTCAGCAGAGCTGCTCTAGAGCCTAAGAACCAGGTCAGCAGAGCTGCTCTAGAGCCAGAGAACCAGGTCAGCCAACCTGCTCTAGAGCCTAAGCACCAGGTCAGCAGAGCTGATCTAGAGCCAGAGAACCAGGTCAGCAAAGCTGCTGCAGAGCCAAGGGACCAGGTCACTAGAGCTGCATTAGAGCCAAGGGACCAGGTCAGCAGAGCTGCTGTAGAGCCAGAGATACCAGGTCAGTAGAGCTGCTATATAGAGCCAGAGAACCAGGTCAGCAGAGCTGCTCTAGAGCCAGAGAACCAGGTCAGAAGAGCTGCTTTAGAGCCATAGAACCAGGTCAGCAGACCTGCTCTAGAGGCAGAGAGCCAAGTCAGCAGAGCTGATTTAGAGGGAGAGATCCAGGTCAGCAGAGCTGCTTTAGAGCCAGAGAACCAGGTCAGCCCAGCTGCTCTAGAGCCTAAGAACCAGGTCAGCAGAGCTGCCCTAGAGCCGGAGATACAGGTCAGCAGAGCTGCTGTAGAGCCAGAGAAACCAGGTCAGTAGAGCTGCTTTAGAGCCAGAGAACCAGGTCAGCAGAGCTGATTTAGAGTGAGAGAACCAGGTCAGCAGAGCTGCTTTAGAGCCAAGAGACCAGGTCAGAACAGCTGCTCTAGAGCCAGAGAACCAGGTCAGCAGAACCGCTTTAGAGCCATAGAACCAGGTCAGCAGAGCTGCTTTAGAGCCAGAGAACCAGGTCATCAGAGCTGTTGTAGAGCCAGAGAACCAGGTTAGAAGAGCTGCTCTAGAGCCTAAGAACTAGTTCAGCAGAGCTGCTCTAGAGCCAGAGAACCAGGTCTGCAGAGCTGCTCTAGAGCCAGAGAAACCAGGTCAGCAGAGCTGCTTTAGAGGGAGAGAACCAGGTCAGCAGAGCTGCTTTAGAGCCAGAGAACCAGGCCAGCAGAGCTGCTTTAAAGCCAGAGAACCAGGTCAGCAGAGCCGCTTTAGAGCCATAGAAACAGGTCAGCAGAGCTGCTCTAGAGCCTAAGAACCAGGTCAGCAGAGCTGCTCTAGAGCCAGAGAACCAGGTCAGCAGAGCAGCTGTAGAGCCAGAGAAACCAGGTCAGTAGAACTGCTTTAGAGGGAGAGAACCAGGTCAGCAATACTGCTCTAGAGCGAGAGAACCAGGTCAGCAGAACTGCTTTAGAGCCATAGAACCGGTTCAGCAGACCTGTTTCAGAGCCAGAGAACCGGGTCAGAAGAGCTGTTGTAGAGCCAGAGAACCAGATCAGCAGAGCTGCTCTGTAACCTAAGAACTAGAGCTGCTCTAGAGCCAGAGAACCAGGTCAGCAGAGCTGCTTTAAAGCCAGAGAAACCAGGTCAGTAGAGCTTCTTTAGAGGGAGAGAACCAGGTCAGCAGAGCTGCTCTAGAGGGAGAGAACCAGGTCAGCAGAGCTGCTCTAGAGCCAGAGAAACCAGGTCAGCAGAGCTGCTTTAGAGGGAGAGAACCAGATCAGCAGAACTGCTTTAGAGCCAGAGAACCAGGTCAGCAGAGCTGCTCTAGAGCCATAGAACCAGGTCAGCAGAGCTGCTTTACAGCCATAGAACCAGGTCAGCAGAGCTGCTCTAGAGGCAGAGAACCAGGTCAGCAGAGCTGATTTAGAGGGAGAGAACCAGGTCAGCAGAGCTGCTTTAGAGCCAGAGAACCAGGTCAGCAGAGCTGCTGCAGAGCCAAGGGACCAGGTCACTAGAGCTGCTTTAGAGCCAAGGGACCAGATCAGCAGAGCGGCAGTAGAGCCAGAGATATCAGGTCAGTAGAGCTGCTTTAGAGGGAGTAAACCAGGTCAGCAGAGCTGCTTTAGAGGGAGTAAACCAGGTCAGCAGAGCAGCTTTAGAGGGAGAGAACCAGGTCAGCAGAGCTGCTCTAGAGCCAGAGAACCAGGTCAGAAGAGCTGCTTTAGAGCCATAGAACCAGGTCAGCAGAGCTGCTGTAGAGGCAGAGAACCAGGTTAGCAGAGCTGATTTAGAGGGAGAGAACCAGGTTAGCAGAGCTGCTTTAGAGCCAGAGAACCAGGTCAGCAGGGCTGCTCTAGAGCCAGAGAACCAGGTCATCAGAGCTGCTTTAAAACCATAGAACCAGGTCAGCAGAGCTGCTTTAGAGCCAGAGAACCAGGCCTGCAGAGCTGCTTAAGAGCCAGAGAACCAGGTCAGCAGAGCCGCTTTAGAGCCATAGAAACAGGTCAGCAGAGCTGCTTTAGAGCCAGAGTACCAGGTCAGCAGAGCTGCTCCAGAGCCTAAGAACCAGGTCAGCAGAGCTGCTCTAGAGCTAGAGAACCAGGTCAGCAGAGCAGCTGTAGAGCCAGAGAAACCAGGTCAGTAGAGCTGCTTTAGAGGGAGAGAACCAGGTCAGCAATACTGCTCTAGAGCGAGAGAACCAGGTCAGCAGAGATGCTCTAGAGCCAGAGAACCATGTCAGCAGAACTGCTTTAGAGCCATAGAACCGGTTCAGCAGACCTGTTTCAGAGCCAGAGAACCAGGTCAGCAGAGCTGTTGTAGAGCCAGAGAACCAGATCAGCAGAGCTGCTCTGTAACCTAAGAACTAGAGCTGCTCTAGAGCCAGAGAGGTCAGCAGAGCTGCTTTAAAGCCAGAGAACAAATAATCAATGGGGAGGGAAAAAGAAGCTGTGGTCCAGTCGGCTTCCTTATCACTTATGCAAAAAAATCAAGGGGGAGTGGACCACTTGTCCTGTGTATCCAGGGTCTTTTACGTTCTTGGTTCCTTCATAAAAGAACCCTCATAACTATACACAGGCATGGCAGCGGCATGAACTGGGTTACCGCTTGTGTGTGATAGTTCAGCATCATCATTGGGTCTTTTTTTTGTGTGTATGCTGACCTCCACCCGGAGGAAGACCATCTGGTTAGACAGTAGCGTCCAGACATGAAGGTTCAAGAGGTGTGAGAAGGTCCATGTCAAGTGAGTTAAAATCTCTGGATCATTGTATCAAAGCAATTTTATTCTGGAGATCTTGATCAGAGAAAAGTAAAAGAAAAATTCAAGTGCGGAGGAAGACCGAGTCACTGGTCTACCGTACTAAAAAGATTAAAGGTCAAAGGTCGACATGTTTCAGCCTACTGTCGTAATCTATAGGCTTTCATCAGGACCAATGCAAGGAGGGCGCATTATGGCTCCTTATCTAGTGAGAATCTCCCACTGATTTAATTAGAGAGGTCAGTTCGTTTATCTGTACCTAATTAGAAGAGAGAAAACGATAGTTTTTCTTGATAATTTAAAGGAGCAAATAATCATGAAATTCTGTCCCATGAATTAATTTGGAGCTACTACCTTAATTTAAAAAGAAGTGAAGGTTAAAAAGAAATGGACTATTTTGGTGAATATTGAGCGAAAAAATGGGGCGGCTAGGTGAAGAGGAAAAGATTGTGATTGTGATAGGTCTTGGCGCGAGTGCTTTTAAGTGCAAACGGCTGGCTGTTCGAATAATATTGGTGAAAAAAATATCGTTGATTGTTAATTGAATTCGTGGTTGATTCGTAATGGCGAGTATATCTCAAAATAGGTTGAATACAAGAGATTTATGATATACGCTTAAAGTCATAGGTGAAAATCGTCGGCAATGTGTGTCTCGGCAGGACAGGCATTAATGTGGATTTCGACAATATCTAAAAACAGAGTAACGCCTATTATGGTGATTACGGAAAGGGAGAGGGAGATACTGGTAAAGTGAATCAAGGAAACATATACCGTTAATGGTTATCATACAGTTATTTACCTCAAGTATAGAGAGTTCCGTATTCTGGAGGTGCCCGGGGGCGTAAGAGAACCGTATTTCTAAGGTTCGGAGGGAGGCATAAGAAAAGGGAATAGTTAGAAACATCTTACTTGGTGTATCTCGGCGTTCTGCTCGTGTCCGCCATTGGCGCTTACCGGTGTCTCCTCGTGTGATGACTTGTTCTGCCTCTGTCCGCTACGCCTCCGATTGGGTGTGCTGGTGGCGTCTTGCCGTTTTGAAGCGGGAGGAGAATAAAGATGGAAGAGAGACTGGTTTTTTATGTGTATTCTCTTGGTTGTGGTTGGCATTCATGGTGGTTGGCAATCTCGCGATCGGAAGGAGGATTAGGATAGAAGAGAGACTAGTTCCCTTATGTACATTCTCTTAGCGGTGGTTGGCATTCACAATGGTTGGCAAACTCACGATCGGTGTACGGTTTTTCGGGTCATTGTCTGTGAAGTGTTCAGATAAATGTATGCCCATGATTTGTTGCTTCAGGTTGGTGTAGATTCTGGTAAAGGACAGAACAACACGGGGGGGGTTATATACAGTTATTGATTGGTCTCTAGATATCAAGAGAAAGGAGCGCGACAGGGATTGTCTGATCTTCAAGAAAGGCTCAAAGGGTACAGTTCAAATTATGCCAGTGTGTGCCAAGGAATATTATCATTGAGGCCCTGATGATCCGTGCCCAGACGGTGAATCCAGCGTTGTTCTTTCTCAAACAAAGTGCGTTCAGCAGTATGATTAACGGATTTCAAACTCTCCAAATCTACCCATTTTAGGTCATTGGCGTTGTGATTATTTTCTACGTAGTGCAGGCTCATTTTAGTAGTTGACCTTTTGCAGTTCACATTGCTTTTGTGTTCCGTGATTCTTTGTTTTATTTTGCGGCAGGTCATGCCTATGTACCTGAGATTTCAAGGGCAGGTTATCATGTAAATCACATGTGTAGTATTGCAATTGGTGTGTTGACGTAATGCCCAAGAAAAGTTGGGGAGAAGTTGTATGGTTTTGGTAACCTTTGTCGTATTGCATACTGAGCATGTGCCGCAGGGGTAGTGTCCTGTGATTGGTTCAAGATTCCATGCTGCTGTGATAGTTTCCTTTTTAGTATATGGCGCTGGTCTGGTATGTACTAGGAAATCCTTGAGGTTTCTCGTTCTTTTATTAGCAAACCTTGGTTTTGGCCATTGTAAAGAGTCAGAGGTAAGGATCCTCCAATTTCTGTTGACAATCTTTTTTACTGTGTTGGATATCGTGTTATAAGTCGTAACACATGTCAAGAGATTCTCAGGTTCTATTCGTGTGGAAGCTTGTAGGAGGTTCTCTCTCGGTTGATGACGTGCTCTTTTCTGGCACTTGTTGATTATTTTCATCGGGTAATGTCTTTTGACAAGTTTCTCCCTTAGATCTTTCGCTTGAGTTTTGTAAGTTTCAAGATCGCTGCAGTTTCTTTTTAGTCTGAGGAATTGACTGAATGGTAAGTTATCTCTCAGAGGGCGTGGGTGGAAGCTCTGGTAGGATAGTAAACTGTTTTTCGCCGTAGGTTTATGGTACGTTTTTTTTGGAGGATGTTGTTCTCTGAATAAATTGTGACATCAAGGAAGTCAAGTTGTCGTTTATCCGATGTGTGAGTGAATTTAAGGCATTCATCTCTAGAGTTGATCCAGCCTATGAATTCTAGTAATGTCTCTGCACTGTCTTCCCAAATCATGATCACGTCATCTATGTAACGTTTCCAGAATTTTATCCGTGTGAAGTAGGGATTGGTGGGGTTCCTTATGTGTTGTTCTTCAAAATTGCTGACATACAGACTACTAAAATGAGCCGGCACTACGTAGAAAATAATCACAACGCCAATGACCTAAAATGGGTAGTTTTGGAGAGTTTGAAATCCGTTAATCATACTGCTGAACGCACTTTGTTTGAGAAAGAACAACGCTGGATTCACCGTCTGGGCACGGATCATCAGGGCCTCAATGATAATATTCCTTGGCACACACTGGCATAATTTGAACTGTACCCTTTGAGCCTTTCTTGAAGATCAGACAATCCCTGTCGCGCTCCTTTCTCTTGATATCTAGAGACCAATCAATAACTGTATATAACCCCCCCCGTGTTGTTCTGTCCTTTACCAGAATCTACACCAACCTGAAGCAACAAATCATGGGCATACATTTATCTGAACACTTCACAGACAATGACCCGAAAAACCGTACACCGATCGTGAGTTTGCCAACCATTGTGAATGCCAACCACCGCTAAGAGAATGTACATAAGGGAACTAGTCTCTCTTCTATCCTAATCCTCCTTCCGATCGCGAGATTGCCAACCACCATGAATGCCAACCACAACCAAGAGAATACACATAAAAAACCAGTCTCTCTTCCATCTTTATTCTCCTCCCGCTTCAAAACGGCAAGACGCCACCAGCACACCCAATCGGAGGCGTAGCGGACAGAGGCAGAACAAGTCATCACACGAGGAGACACCGGTAAGCGCCAATGGCGGACACGAGCAGAACGCCGAGATACACCAAGTAAGATGTTTCTAACTATTCCCTTTTCTTATGCCTCCCTCCGAACCTTAGAAATACGGTTCTCTTACGCCCCCGGGCACCTCCAGAATACGGAACTCTCTATACTTGAGGTAAATAACTGTATGATAACCATTAACGGTATATGTTTCCTTGATTCACTTTACCAGTATCTCCCTCTCCCTTTCCGTAATCACCATAATAGGCGTTACTCTGTTTTTAGATATTGTCGAAATCCACATTAATGCCTGTCCTGCCGAGACACACATTGCCGACGATTTTCACCTATGACTTTAAGCGTATATCATAAATCTCTTGTATTCAACCTATTTTGAGATATACTCGCCATTACGAATCAACCACGAATTCAATTAACAATCAACGATATTTTTTTCACCAATATTATTCGAACAGCCAGCCGTTTGCACTTAAAAGCACTCGCGCCAAGACCTATCACAATCACAATCTTTTCCTCTTCACCTAGCCGCCCCATTTTTTCGCTCAATATTCACCAAAATAGTCCATTTCTTTTTAACCTTCACTTCTTTTTAAATTAAGGTAGTAGCTCCAAATTAATTCATGGGACAGAATTTCATGATTATTTGCTCCTTTAAATTATCAAGAAAAACTATCGTTTTCTCTCTTCTAATTAGGTACAGATAAACAAACTGACCTCTCTAATTAAATCAGTGGGAGATTCTCACTAGATAAGGAGCCATAATGCGCCCTCCTTGCATTGGTCCTGATGAAAGCCTATAGATTACGACAGTAGGCTGAAACATGTCGACCTTTGACCTTTAATCTTTTTAGTACGGTAGACCAGTGACTCGGTCTTCCTCCGCACTTGAATTTTTCTTTTACTTTTCTCTGATCAAGATCTCCAGAATAAAATTGCTTTGATACAATGATCCAGAGATTTTAACTCACTTGACATGGACCTTCTCACACCTCTTGAACCTTCATGTCTGGACGCTACTGTCTAACCAGATGGTCTTCCTCCGGGTGGAGGTCAGCATACACACAAAAAAAAGACCCAATGATGATGCTGAACTATCACACACAAGCGGTAACCCAGTTCATGCCGCTGCCATGCCTGTGTATAGTTATGAGGGTTCTTTTATGAAGGAACCAAGAACGTAAAAGACCCTGGATACACAGGACAAGTGGTCCACTCCCCCTTGATTTTTTTGTTAAAGCCAGAGAAACCAGGTCAGCAGAGCTGCTCTAGAGGGAGAGAACCAGGTCAGCAGAGCTGCTCTAGAGCAAGAGAAACCAGGTCAGCAGAGCTGCTTTAGAGGGAGAGAACCAGATCAGCAGAGCTGCTTTAGAGCTAGAGAACCAGGTCAGCAGAGCTGCTCTAAAGCCATAGAACCAGGTCAGCAGAGCTGCTTTAGAGCCATAGAACCAGGTCAGCAGAGCTGCTCTCGAGGCAGAGAACCAGGTCAGCAGAGCTGATTTAGAGGGAGAGAACCAGGTCAGCAGAGCTGCTTTAGAGACAGAGAACCAGGCCAGCAGAGCTGCTCTAGAGCCAGAGAACCAGGTCAGCAGAGCTGCTTTAGAGCAATAGAACCAGGCCTACAGATCTCCTTTAGAGCCAGAGAACCAGGTCAGCAGAGCTGCTCTAGAGCCTAAGAACCAGGTCAGCAGAGCTGCTCTAGAACCAGAGAACCTGGTCAGCAGAGCTGCTGTAGAGCCAGAGAAACCAGGTCAGTAGAGCGGCTTTAGAGCGAGAGGACCAGGTCAGCAGAGCTGCTTTAGAGGGAGAGAACCCGGTCAGCAGAGCTGCTTTAGAGCCAAGGGACCCGGTCAGCAGAGCTGCTCTAGAGCCAGAGAACCAGGTCAGTAGAGCTGATTTAGAGCGAGAGAACCAGGTCAGCAGAGCTGCTTTAGAGTCAAGAGACCAGGTCAGAACAGCTGCTCTAGAGCCAGAGAACCAGGTCAGTAGAACAACTTTAGAGCCATAGAACCATGTCAGCAGAGCTGCTTTAGAGCCAAGAGACCAGGTCAGAACAGCTGCTCTAGAGCCAGAGAACCAGGTCAGCAGAACCGCTTTAGAGCCATAGAACCAGGTCAGCAGAGCTGCTTTAGAGCCAGAGAGCCAGTTCATCAGAGCTGTTGTAGAGCCAGAGAACCAGGTCACCAGGGCTGCTCTAGAGCCTAATAACTAGGTCAGCAGAGCTGCTCTAGAGCCAGAGAACCAGGTCAGCAGAGCTGCTCTAGAGCCAGAGAAACGAGGTCAGCAGAGCTGCTTTAGAGGGAGAGAACCAGGTCAGCAGAGCTGCTTTAGAGCCAGAGAACCAGGCCTGCAGAGCTGCTTAAGAGCCAGAGAACCAGGTCAGCAGAGCCGCTTTAGAGCCATAGAAACAGGTCAGCAGAGCTGCTTTAGAGCCAGAGTACCAGGTCAGCAGAGCTGCTCCAGAGCCTAAGAACCAGGTCAGCAGAGCTGCTCTAGAGCTAGAGAACCAGGTCAGCAGAGCAGCTGTAGAGCCAGAGAAACCAGGTCAGTAGAGCTGCTTTAGAGGGAGAGAACCAGGTCAGCAATACTGCTCTAGAGCGAGAGAACCAGGTCAGCAGAGATGCTCTAGAGCCAGAGAACCATGTCAGCAGAACTGCTTTAGAGCCATAGAACCGGTTCAGCAGACCTGTTTCAGAGCCAGAGAAACAGGTCAGCAGAGCTGTTGTAGAGCCAGAGAACCAGATCAGCAGAGCTGCTCTGTAACCTAAGAACTAGAGCTGCTCTAGAGCCAGAGAGGTCAGCAGAGCTGCTTTAAAGCCAGAGAAACCAGGTCAGCAGAGCTGCTCTAGAGGGAGAGAACCAGGTCAGCAGAGCTGCTCTAGAGCAAGAGAAACCAGGTCAGCAGAGCTGCTTTAGAGGGAGAGAACCAGATCAGCAGAGCTGCTTTAGAGCTAGAGAACCAGGTCAGCAGAGCTGCTCTAAAGCCATAGAACCAGGTCATCAGAGCTGCTTTAGAGCCATAGAACCAGGTCAGCAGAGCTGCTCTCGAGGCAGAGAACCAGGTCAGCAGAGCTGATTTAGAGGGAGAGAACCAGGTCAGCAGAGCTGCTTTAGAGACAGAGAACCAGGTCAGCAGAGCTGCTCTAGAGCCAGAGAACCAGGTCAGCAGAGCTGCTTTAGAGCAATAGAACCAGGCCTGCAGATCTCCTTTAG
Source organism: Triturus cristatus (assembly GCF_964204655.1). Classification (NCBI taxonomy): domain Eukaryota; kingdom Metazoa; phylum Chordata; class Amphibia; order Caudata; family Salamandridae; genus Triturus; species Triturus cristatus. Next base: position 736,331,907 of record NC_140594.1, read on the forward strand.
AGCCAGAGAACCAGGTCAGCAGAGCTGCTCTAGAGCCTAAGAACCAGGTCAGCAGAGCTGCTCTAGAACCAGAGAACCTGGTCAGCAGAGCTGCTGTAGAGCCAGAGAAACCAGGTCAGTAGAGCGGCTTTAGAGCGAGAGGACCAGGTCAGCAGAGCTGCTTTATAGGGAGAGAACCCGGTCAGCAGAGCTGCTTTAGAGCCAAGGGACCCGGTCAGCAGAGCTGCTCTAGAGCCAGAGAACCAGGTCAGCAGAACTGCTTTAGAGCCATAGAACCAGGTCAGCAGAGCTGCTTTAGAGCCAGAGAATCAGGTCATCAGAGCTGTTGTAGAGCCAGAGAACCAGGTCAACAGAGCTGCTCTAGAGCCTAAGAACTAGGTCAGCAGAGCTGCTGTAGAGCCAGAGAACCAGGTCAGCAGAGCAGCTGTAGAGACAGAGAAACCAGGTCAGCAGAGCTGGTTTAGAGGGAGAGAACCAGGTCAGCAGAGCTGCTTTAGAGCCAGAGAGGCAGGCCAGCAGAGCTGCTTTGGAGCCAGAGAACCAGGTCAGCAGAGCTGCTCTAGAGCCTAAGAACCAGGTCAGCAGAGCTGCTCTAGAGCCAGAGAACCAGGTCAGCCAACCTGCTCTAGAGCCTAAGAACCAGGTCAGCAGAGCTGCTCTAGAGCCTAAGAACCAGGTCAGCAGAGCTGCTCTAGAGCCAGAGAACCAGGTCAGCCAACCTGCTCTAGAGCCTAAGAACCAGGTCAGCAGAGCTGCTTTAGAGCAATAGAACCAGGCCTACAGATCTCCTTTAGAGCCAGAGAACCAGGTCAGCAGAGCTGCTCTAGAGCCTAAGAACCAGGTCAGCAGAGCTGCTCTAGAACCAGAGAACCTGGTCAGCAGAGCTGCTGTAGAGCCAGAGAAACCAGGTCAGTAGAGCGGCTTTAGAGCGAGAGGACCAGGTCAGCAGAGCTGCTTTATAGGGAGAGAACCCGGTCAGCAGAGCTGCTTTAGAGCCAAGGGACCCGGTCAGCAGAGCTGCTCTAGAGCCAGAGAACCAGGTCAGTAGAGCTGATTTAGAGCGAGAGAACCAGGTCAGCAGAGCTGCTTTAGAGTCAAGAGACCAGGTCAGAACAGCTGCTCTAGAGCCAGAGAACCAGGTCAGTAGAACAACTTTAGAGCCATAGAACCATGTCAGCAGAGCTGCTTTAGAGCCAAGAGACCAGGTCAGAACAGCTGCTCTAGAGCCAGAGAACCAGGTCAGCAGAACCGCTTTAGAGCCATAGAACCAGGTCAGCAGAGCTGCTTTAGAGCCAGAGAGCCAGTTCATCAGAGCTGTTGTAGAGCCAGAGAACCATGTCACCAGGGCTGCTCTAGAGCCTAAGAACTAGGTCAGCAGAGCTGCTCTAGAGCCAGAGAACCAGGTCAGCAGAGCTGCTCTAGAGCCAGAAAAACGAGGTCAGCAGAGCTGCTTTAGAGGGAGAGAACCAGGTCAGCAGAGCTGCTTTAGAGCCAGAGAACCAGGCCTGCAGAGCTGCTTAAGAGCCAGAGAACCAGGTCAGCAGAGCCGCTTTAGAGCCATAGAAACAGGTCAGCAGAGCTGCTTTAGAGCCAGAGTACCAGGTCAGCAGAGCTGCTCCAGAGCCTAAGAACCAGGTCAGCAGAGCTGCTCTAGAGCTAGAGAACCAGGTCAGCAGAGCAGCTGTAGAGCCAGAGAAACCAGGTCAGTAGAGCTGCTTTAGAGGGAGAGAACCAGGTCAGCAATACTGCTCTAGAGCGAGAGAACCAGGTCAGCAGAGATGCTCTAGAGGCAGAGAACCATGTCAGCAGAACTGCTTTAGAGCCATAGAACCGGTTCAGCAGACCTGTTTCAGAGCCAGAGAAACAGGTCAGCAGAGCTGTTGTAGAGCCAGAGAACCAGATCAGCAGAGCTGCTCTGTAACCTAAGAACTAGAGCTGCTCTAGAGCCAGAGAGGTCAGCAGAGCTGCTTTAAAGCCAGAGAAACCAGGTCAGCAGAGCTGCTCTAGAGGGAGAGAACCAGGTCAGCAGAGCTGCTCTAGAGCAAGAGAAACCAGGTCAGCAGAGCTGCTTTAGAGGGAGAGAACCAGATCAGCAGAGCTGCTTTAGAGCTAGAGAACCAGGTCAGCAGAGCTGCTCTAAAGCCATAGAACCAGGTCAGCAGAGCTGCTTTAGAGCCATAGAACCAGGTCAGCAGAGCTGCTCTCGAGGCAGAGAACCAGGTCAGCAGAGCTGATTTAGAGGGAGAGAACCAGGTCAGCAGAGCTGCTTTAGAGACAGAGAACCAGGTCAGCAGAGCTGCTCTAGAGCCAGAGAACCAGGTCAGCAGAGCTGCTTTAGAGCAATAGAACCAGGCCTGCAGATCTCCTTTAGAGCCAGAGAACCAGGTCAGCAGAGCTGCTCTAGAGCCTAAGAACCAGGTCAGCAGAGCTGCTCTAGAACCAGAGAACCTGGTCAGCAGAGCTGCTGTAGAGCCAGAGAAACCAGGTCAGTAGAGCGGCTTTAGAGCGAGAGGACCAGGTCAGCAGAGCTGCTTTATAGGGAGAGAACCCGGTCAGCAGAGCTGCTTTAGAGCCAAGGGACCCGGTCAGCAGAGCTGCTCTAGAGCCAGAGAACCAGGTCAGCAGAACTGCTTTAGAGCCATAGAACCAGGTCAGCAGAGCTGCTTTAGAGCCAGAGAATCAGGTCATCAGAGCTGTTGTAGAGCCAGAGAACCAGGTCAACAGAGCTGCTCTAGAGCCTAAGAACTAGGTCAGCAGAGCTGCTGTAGAGCCAGAGAACCAGGTCAGCAGAGCAGCTGTAGAGACAGAGAAACCAGGTCAGCAGAGCTGGTTTAGAGGGAGAGAACCAGGTCAGCAGAGCTGCTTTAGAGCCAGAGAGGCAGGCCAGCAGAGCTGCTTTGGAGCCAGAGAACCAGGTCAGCAGAGCTGCTCTAGAGCCTAAGAACCAGGTCAGCAGAGCTGCTCTAGAGCCAGAGAACCAGGTCAGCCAACCTGCTCTAGAGCCTAAGAACCAGGACAGCAGAGCTGATCTAGAGCCAGAGAACCAGGTCAGCAGAGCTGCTGCAGAGCCAAGGGACCAGGTCACTAGAGCTGCTCTAGAGCCAGTGAACCATGTCAGCAGAACTGCTTTAGAGCCATAGAACCGGTTCAGCAGACCTGTTTCAGAGCCAGAGAACCAGGTCAGCAGAGCTGTTGTAGAGCCAGAGAACCAGATCAGCAGAGCTGCTCTGTAACCTAAGAACTAGAGCTTCTCTAGAGCCAGAGAACCAGGCCAGCAGACCTGCTTTAGAGCCAGAGAAACCAGGTCAGCAGAGCTACTTTAGAGGCAGAGAACCAGGTCAGCAGAGCTGCTTTAGAGCCAGAGAACCATTTCAGCAGAGCTGCTCTAGCTGACACTGTCTGACTGACACTGACTGATTGACACTGACTGACACTGATTGACTGACACTGGCACTGACTGACACTGATTGACTGACACTGACTGACTGACAATGACTGACACTGAATGACTGACACTGACTGACTGACTGACACTGATTGACTGACACTGACTGACACTGTTTGACTGACACTGACTGACTGACTGACACTGACTGACTGACACTGACTGACTGACACTGACTGACACTGACTGACTACTCTCTTCTACTCTACTACTCACTCTCTACTACTCTCTCTCTACTACTCTCAACTACTCACTCTCTACTACTCACTCTCTACTACTCTCTCTTTACTACTCACTCTCTACTACTCTCTACTATTCACTCTCTACTACTCACTCTCTACTACTCGCTACTACCCTGGCTCTACTACTCACTTGCTACTACTCTCAACTATTCACTCTCTCCTACTCACTCTCTACTACTCTCTACTACTCTCTACTACTACTCTCTACTACTCACTCTCTACTACTCATGCTCTACTACTCTCTACTACTCTCTACTACTCTCTACTACTACTCTCTACTACTCACTCTCTACTACTCTCTAGTACTCACTCTACTACTCTCTACTATTCTCTACCACTCACTCTCTACTACTCTGCTACTCACTCTCTACTACTCTCTAGTACTCTCTCTCTACTACGCACTCTCTACTACTCACTCTACTACTCTCTACTACACACTCTCTAATACACTCACTCTCTACTACTCTCTACTATTCACTTTCTACTACTCGCTCTCTACTACTCACTCTCTACTACTCGTCTCTACTACTCTCTACTACTCACTCTCTACTACTCACTATCTACTACACTGCTACTCTCTACTACTCTCTCTACTACTCTCTCTACTACTCTCTCTCTACTGCTCACTCTCTACTACTCTACTCACTCTCTACTACTCACTCTCTACTACTCACTATCTACTACTCTCTACTACTCACTCTGTACTACTCAATCTCCACTACTCACTCTATACTACTCGCTCTCAACTACTCTCTACTACTCACTCTACTACTTGCTCTCTACTACTCTCTACTACTCTCTCTATTTCTCACTCTCTACTACTCTCTACTACTCTCTCTACTTCTCACTCTCTACTACTCGCTCTCAACTACTCTCTACTACTCACTCTACTACTTGCTCTCTACTACTCTCTACTACTCTCTCTACTTCTCACTCTCTACTACTCTCTACTACTCACTCTCTACTACACACTCTCTACTACTTGCTCTCTACTACTTGCTCTCTACTACTCTCTACTACTCACTCTACTACTCACTACTCTCTACTACTCTCTACTACTCACTCTGCTACTCAATCTACTACTCACTCTCTAATACTCTCTACAACTCCCTCTCTACTACTCCACTACTCTCTACTACTCACTCTCTACTACTCACTCTCTACTACTCTACTACTCTCTACTACTCACTCTCTACTTCTCACTCTCTACTACTCTCTACTACTCACTCTCTACTACTCTCTCTCTACTTCTCTCTCTCTACTACTCTCTACTACTCACTCTCTACAACTCTCTCTCTACTACTCTCTACTACTCTCTACTACTCACTCTACTACTCACTCTCTACTACTCACTCTCTACAACTGTCTCTCAACTACTCTCTACTACTCTCTACTACTCACTCTCTACTACTCACTCTACTACTCACTCTACTACTCACTCTCTACTACTCACTCTCTACTACTATCTACTACTCTCTACTACTCACTCTACTACTCACTCTACTACTCACTCTCTACTACTCTCTACTACTCACTCTGCTACTCACTCTACTACTCACTCTCTACTACTCTCCACAACGCACTCTCTGCTACTCCACTACTCTCTACTACTCACTCTCTACTACTCATTCTACTACTCACTCTACTACTCACTCTACTACTCACTCTCTACTACTCTCTCTCTACTACTCTCTACTACTCTTTACTACTCACTCTACTACTCACTCTCTACTACTCACTCTCTACTACTCTCAACTACTCACTCTCTACTACTCACTCTCTACTACTCTCTCTTTACTACTCACTCTCTACTACTCTCTACTATTCACTGTCTACTACTCACTCTCTACTACTCGCTACTACTCTCTCCCTACTACTCACTCGCTACTACTCTCTACTATTCACTCTCTACTACTCACTCTCTACTACTCTCTACTACTACTCTCTACTACTCACTCTCTACTACTCACTCTCTACTACTCTCTAGTACTCACTCTACTACTCTCTACTACTCTCTACCACTCACTCTCTACTACTCTACTACTCACTCTCTACTACTCTCTAGTACTCTCTCTCTACTATGCAGTCTCTCCTACTCACTCTACTACTCTCTACTATGCACTCTCTAATACACTCTCTCTACTACTCACTCTCTACTATTCACTTTCTACTACTCACTCTCTACTACTCACTCTCTACTACTCGCTCTCTACTACTCTCTACTACTCACTCTCTACTACTCACTCTTTACTACTCTACTACTCTCTACTACTCTCTCTACTACTCACTCTCTTCTACTCACTCTCTACTACTCACTATCTACTACTCTAATACCCTACTACTCTCTCTACTACTCACTCACTACTACTCTCTACTACTCACTCTACTACTCTCTACTTCTCTCTACCACTCACTCTCTACTACTCTACTACTCACTCTCTACTACTCTCTCTCTCTATTACTCACTCTCTACTACTCTACTCACTCTCTACTACTCACTCTGTACTACTCAATCTCCACTACTCACTCTCTACTACTTGCTCTCAACTACTCTCTACTACTCACTCTACTACTTGCTCTCTACTACTCTCTGCTACTCACTCTACTACTCACTCTCTACTACTCTCTCTCTACTTCTCACTCTCTACTACTCTCTACTACTCACTCTCTACAACTCTCTCTCTACTACTCTCTACTACTCTCTACCACTCACTCTACTACTCACTCTCTACTACTCACTCTCTACAACTCTCTCTCAGCTACTCTCTACTTCTCTCTACCACTCACTCTCTACTACTCACTCTACTACTCACTCTACTACTCACTCTCTACTACTCACTCTCTACTACTATCTACTACTCTCTACTACTCACTCTACTACTCACTCTACTACTCACTCTCTACTACTCTCTACTACTCACTCTGCTACTCACTCTACTACTCACTCTCTACTACTCTCTACAACGCACTCTCTGCTACTCCACTACTCTCTACTACTCACTCTCTACTACTCATCCTACTACTCACTCTACTACTCACTCTACTACTCACTCTCTACTACTCTCTCTCTACTACTCTCTACTACTCTTTACTACTCACTCTACTACTCACTCTCTACTACTCACTCTCTACTACTCTCAACTACTCACTCTCTACTACTCACTCTCTACTACTCTCTCTTTACTACTCACTCTCTACTACTCTCTACTATTCACTCTCTACTACTCACTCTCTACTACTCGCTACTACTCTCTCCCTACTACTCACTCGCTACTACTCTCTACTACTCACTCTCTACTACTCTCTACTACTACTCTCTATTACTCACTCTCTACTACTCACTCTCTACTACTCTCTACTACTCACTCTACTACTCTCTACTACTCTCTACCACTCACTCTCTACTACTCAACTACTCACTCTCTACTACTCTCTAGTACTCTCTCTCTACTATGCAGTCTCTACTACTCACTCTACTACTCTCTACTACGCACTCTCTAATACACTCTCTCTACTACTCACTCTCTACTATTCACTTTCTACTACTCACTCTCTACTGCTCACTCTCTACTACTCGCTCTCTACTACTCTCTACTACTCACTCTCTACTACTCACTCTTTACTACTCTACTACTCTCTACTACTCTCTCTACTACTCACTCTCTTCTACTCACTCTCTACTACTCACTATCTACTACTCTAATACCCTACTACTCTCTCTACTACTCACTCTCTACTACTCTCTACTACTCACTCTACTACTCTCTACTTCTCTCTACCACTCACTCTCTACTACTTTACTACTCACTCTCTACTACTCTCTCTCTACTACTCACTCTCTACTACTCTACTCACTCTCTACTACTCACTCTGTACTACTCAATCTCCACTACTCACTCTCTACTACTCGCTCTCAACTACTCTCTACTACTCACTCTACTACTTGCTCTCTACTACTCTCTGCTACTCACTCTACTACTCAATCTCTACTACTCTCTAAAACTCACTCTCTACTACTCCACTACTCTCTACTACTCACTCTCTACTACTCTACTACTCTCTAATACTCTCTCTCTACTACTCACTCTCTACTACTCACTCTCTACTACTCTCTACTACTCTCTCTCTACAACTCTCTCTCTACTACTCTCTACTACTCTCTACTACTCACTCTCTACTACTCACTCTTCTACTCACTCTCTACTACTCACTCTCTACTACTATCTACTACTCTCTACTACTCACTCTACTACTCACTCTACTACTCACTCTACTACTCACTCTCTACTACTCTCTACTACTCACTCTGCTACTCACTCTACTACTCACTCTCTACTACTCTCTACAACTCACTCTCTGCTACTCCACTACTCTCTACTACTCACTCTCTACTACTCACTCTACTACTCACTCTACTACTCACTCTCTACTACTCTCTCTCTACTACTCTCTACTACTCTCTACTAGTCACTCTACTACTCACTCTACTACTCGCTCTCTACTACTCTCTACTACTCACTCTGCTACTCACTCTACTACTCTCTCTCTACTACTCACTCTCTACTACTCTCTACTACTCACTCTCTACTACTCTCTCTCCACTACTCACTCTCTACTACTCTCTACTACTCACTCTCTACAACTCTTTCTCTACTACTCTCTACTACTCACTCTCTACTACTCACTCTACTACTCACTCTACTGCTCACTCTCTACTACTTTCTACTACTCTCTCTCTACTACTCTCTCTCTACTACTCACTCTCTACTACTCTCTACTACTCACTCTCTACAACTCTCTCTCTACTACTCTCTACTACTCTCTACTACTCACTCTCTACTACTCACTCTACTACTCACTCTACTACTCACTCTCTACTACTTTCTACTACTCTTTCTCTGCTACTCACTCTCTACTACTCCCTCTCTACTACTCTCTGCTACTCACTCTCTACTTCTCACTCTCTACTAATCTTTACTACTCACTCTCTACTACTCACTCTCTACTACTCACTCTCTACTACTCCACTACTCTCTACTACTCACTCTCTACTACTCACTCTCTACTACTCCACTACTCTCTACTACTCTCTCTCTACTACTCACTCTCTACTACTCACTCTCTACTACTCTCTACTACTCACTCTCTACTACTCTCTCTCTACTATCACTCTCTACTACTCTCTACTACTCACTCTCTACAACTCTCTCTCTACTACTCTCTACTACTCTCTACTACTCACTCTCTACTACTCACTCTACTACTCACTCTTCTACTCACTCTCTACTACTCACTCTCTACTACTATCTACTACTCTCTACTACTCACTCTACTACTCACTCTACTACTCACTCTCTACTACTCTCTACTACTCACTCTGCTACTCACTCTACTACTCACTCTCTACTACTCTCTACAACTCACTCTCTGCTACTCCACTACTCTCTACTACTGACTCTCTACTACTCACTCTACTACTCACTCTACTACTCACTCTACTACTCACTCTCTACTACTCTGTCTCTACTACTCTCTACTACTCTCTACTACTCACTCTACTACTCACTCTACTACTCGCTCTCTACTACTCTCTAATACTCACTCTGCTACTCACTCTACTACTCACTTTCTACTACTCTCCAACTCACTCTCTACTACTCCACTACTCTCTACTACTCACTCTCTACTACTCACTCTCTACTACTCTACTACTCTCTCTCTACTACTCACTCTCTACTACTCTCTACTACTCACTCTCTACTACTCTCTCTCTACTACTCACTCCCTACTACCCTTTACTACTCACTCTCTACAACTCTCTCTCTACTACTCTCTACTGCTCTCTACTACTCACTCTCTACTACTCACTCTACTACTCACTCTCTACTGCTTTCTACTACTCTCTCTCTGCTACTCACTCTCTACTACTCACTCTCTACTACTCTCTGCTACTTACTCTCTACTTCTCACTCTCTACTACTCTTTACTACTCACTCTCTCCTACTCACTCTCTACTACTCTCTACTACTCACTCTCTACTACTCACTCTCTACTACTCACTCTACTACTCTCTACTACTCACTCTCTGCTACTCTCTCTATTACTCTCTACTACTCTCTACTACTTACTCTCTACTCTCTATTACTCACACTCTTCTGTCTACCTCTCTACCTCTCTCTACCTCTCTCTCGACTGCTCTCTACCTCTCTACCTCTCTACCTCTACCTCTCTACCTTTACCTCTCTACCTCTACACCTCTACCTCTACACCTCTACCTCTCTCTACCTCTCTCTACACGCACACATATGCACATATAAATATATTTATATATTTGCATATTTATTTATTTATATGTATGTGCAAACAGAATTGCTTTATCTTAAACGAGGGCGAGATCTATTGCATTTTCAATGCTTGTTTACTTTGGTTCCATCAAGAAGGCATTCAAGATGTGTCACACATTTGCCATACATTCTGAATGGTAGCACTCTAGTTGCTCATTAGATCACTGTAGTAAAGCTACTGCTCACCAGGGAAGTCTGCTGCTATTATTCAAAGTGCATGTTTCAGTCTGCATGTCAGACATTTTTTAATGAAATAGAAGAGGATTTGAAAAGTCAAAATGTGCCCTAATGTTTCTTTCTGCAGCACTAATCCTAATTTCTTTGGCAAAATGAACCCCCTCATTTTGTTCCTTTGTAAATTAAATGTTTTAAGTGTTACCACTTTATTTCAATCAAGATGGCTTCAGGTGTGCCATACTTTTGTCATAAGTAATACTGTTAGCGCTCTAGTTGTTCTTTAGAATACTCTGGGACATTCTGTCATTGGGCTATACTTGGGCTACATCTGGGTGATATTTGTGCTACATTTGTGCTCTTTTGTCTCTGGTGGCCATCTTGGGAAACGTATTTGTTATGAAGTTTCCTGATTTCCTCATTTACTACAGTCTCCTCATTAGAAAATACTTTCTGTTTTTACTTTGATTCCATCAAGAAGGCATTCAGATGTGTAACACATTTGCCATAAATTCAGAATGTTAACAATCTAGTTGCTTATTAGATCACTGTAGTAAAGCTACTGCTCACCAGGGAAGTCTGCTGCTTGTATTGAAAGGGCATGTTTCAGTCTGAATGTCAGAATTTTTTAATGAAATAGAAGAGGATTTGAGAAGTCCCTCAAAATGTGCCGGAATTCTTCTTTTTTCAGCACTAATCATAATTTCTATGGCAAAATGAACCCCCTCATTGTGTTCCTTTTAAATTAAACTACTCACTCTCTACTACTCACTCGCTACTACTCTCTACTACTCACTCTATACTACTCACTCTCTACTTCTCTCTACTGCTTTCTACTACTACTATCTACTACTCACTCTCTACTACTCACTCTCTACTACTCTCTACTACTCACTCTACTACTCTCTACCACTAACTCTCTACTACTCTCTACTACTCACTCTCTTCAACTCTCTCTCTACTACTCTCTACTACTCACTCTCTACTACTCACTCTACTACTCACTCTCTGCTACTCACTCTCTACTACTCTCTACTACTCACTGTCTACTACTCTCTCTCTACTACTCTCTACTACTCACTATACTACTCACTTTCTACTACTCTCTACTACTCTCTCTCTGCTTCTCACTCTCTACTACTCACTCTCTACTGCTCTCGGCTACTCACTCTCTACTAGTCACTCTCTACTTCTCTCTACTTCTCACTCTCTACTACTCTCTACTACTCACTCTCTACAACTCACTCTCTACTACTCTCTACTACTCACTCTCTACTACTCACTCTCTACTACTCACTCTACTACTCTCTACTACTCACTCTCTGCTACTCTCTCTATTACTCTCTACTACTCTCTACTACTCTCTACTACTCACTCTCTACTCTCTATTACTCACACTCTACTCTCTACCTCTCTCTACCTCTCTCTCTACTACTCTCTACCTCTCTCTACCTCTCTCTCTACTACTCTCTACCTCTCTACCTCTCTACCTTTACCTCTCTACCTCTACAACTCTACCTCTACACCTCTACCTCTCTCTACCTCTCTCTACACGCACACATAAGCAGATATGTATATGCATATATATGCCTATGCATTTATTTATATGTATGTGTAAACAGAATTGCTTTAACTTAAACGAGGGCAAGATCTATTGCATTTTCAATGCTTGTTTACTTTGGTTCCATCAAGAAGGCATTCAGATGTGTCACACATTTGCCATAAATTCTGAATGGTAGCACTCTAGTTGCTCATTAGATCACTGTAGTAAAGCCACTGCTCACCAGGGAAGTCTGCTGCTGGTATTCAAAGTGAATGTTTCAGTCTACATGTCAGAATTTTTTGATGAAATAGAAGAGGATTTGAGAAGTCAAAATGTGCACTAATTTTTCTTTCTGCAGCACTAATTATTTCTATGGCAAAATGAACCCCCTCATTTTGTTACTTTGCAAATTAAATGTTTTAAGTATTACCACTTTATTCCAATCAAGATGGCTTCATGTGTGCCATACTTTTGTCATAAGTAAGACTGTTAGCGCTCTAGTTGTTCTTTAGAACACTCTGGGACATTCTGTCATTGGGCTATACTTGGGCTACATCTGGGTGATATTTGTGCTACATTTGGGCTCTTTTGTCTCTGGTGGCCATCTTGGGAAACGTATTTGTTATTAAGTTTCCTAATTTCCTCATTTACTACAGTCTTCTCAGTAGAATATACTTTCAGTTTTTACTTTGATTCCATCAAGAAGGCATTCAGATATGTCACACTTTTGCCATAATTTCGGAATGTTAGCACTCTAGTTGCGTATTAGATCACTGTAGTAAAGCTACTGCTCACCAGGGAAGTCTGCTGCTTGTAATGAAAGGGCATGTTTCAGTCTGCATGTCAGAATTTTTTAATGAAATAGAAGAGGATTTGAGAAGTCCCTCAAAATGTGCCGTAATTCTTCTTTTTTCAGCACTAATCATAATTTCTACGGCAAAATGAACCCCCTCATTGTGTTCCTTTTAAATTAAACTACTCACTCGCTACTACTCTCTAATACTCACTCTAAACTACTCACTCTCTACTTCTCTCTACTGCTTTCTACTACTACTATCTACTACTCACTCTCTACTACTCACTCTCTACTACTCTCTACTACTCACTCTACTACTCTCTACCACTCACTCTCTACTACTCTCTACTACTCACTCTCTTCAACTCTCTCTCTACTACTCTCTACTACTCACTCTCTACTACTCACTCTACTACTCACTCTCTGCTACTCACTCTCTACTGCTCTCTACTACTCACTCTCTACTACTCTCTCTCTACTACTCACTATACTACTCACTTTCTACTACTCTCTACTACTCTCTCTCTGCTTCTCACTCTCTACTACTCACTCTCTACTGCTCTCGGCTACTCACTCTCTACTAGTCACTCTCTACTTCTCTCTACTTCTCACTCTCTACTACTCTCTACTACTCACTCTCTACAACTCACTCTCTACTACTCTCTACTACTCACTCTCTACTACTCACTCTCTACTACTCACTCTCTACTACTCTCTACTACTCACTCTACTACTCCCTACCACTCACTCTCTACTACTCTCTACTACTCACTCTCTTCAACTCTCTCTACTACTCACTCTCTGCTACTCACTCTCTACTACTCTCTACTACTCACTCTCTACTACTCTCTCTCTACTACTCTCTACTACTCACTATACTACTCACTTTCTACTACTCTCTCTCTGCTTCTCACTCTCTACTACTCACTCTCTACTGCTCTCGGCTACTCACTCTCTACTAGTCACTCTCTACTTCTCTCTACTTCTCACTCTCTACTACTCTCTACTACTCACTCTCTACTACTCACTCTACTACTCTCTACTACTCACTCTCTACTACTCTCAACTACTCACTCTCTACTACTCACTCTCTACTACTCTCTCTTTACTACTCACTCTCTACTACTCTCTACTATTCACTCTCTACTACTCACTCTCTACTACTCGCTACTACTCTCTCCCTACTACTCACTCGCTACTACTCTCTACTACTCACTCTCTACTACTCTCTACTACTACTCTCTACTACTCACTCTCTACTACTCACTCTCTACTACTCTCTAGTACTCACTCTACTACTCTCTACTACTCTCTACCACTCACTCTCTACTACTCTACTACTCACTCTCTACTACTCTCTAGTACTCTCTCTCTACTATGCAGTCTCTACTACTCACTCTACTACTCTCTACTACGCACTCTCTAATACACTCTCTCTACTACTCACTCTCTACTATTCACTTTCTACTACTCACTCTCTACTGCTCACTCTCTACTACTCGCTCTCTACTACTCTCTACTACTCACTCTCTACTACTCACTCTTTACTACTCTACTACTCTCTACTACTCTCTCTACTACTCACTCTCTTCTACTCACTCTCTACTACTCACTATCTACTACTCTAATACCCTACTACTCTCTCTACTACTCACTCTCTACTACTCTCTACTACTCACTCTACTACTCTCTACTTCTCTCTACCACTCACTCTCTACTACTTTACTACTCACTCTCTACTACTCTCTCTCTACTACTCACTCTCTACTACTCTACTCACTCTCTACTACTCACTCTGTACTACTCAATCTCCACTACTCACTCTCTACTACTCGCTCTCAACTACTCTCTACTACTCACTCTACTACTTGCTCTCTACTACTCTCTGCTACTCACTCTACTACTCACTCTCTACTACTCTCTAAAACTCACTCTCTACTACTCCACTACTCTCTACTACTCACTCTCTACTACTCTACTACTCTCTAATACTCTCTCTCTACTACTCACTCTCTACTACTCACTCTCTACTACTCTCTACTACTCTCTCTCTACTACTCTCTCTCTTCTACTCACTCTCTACTACTCTCTACTACTCACTCTCTACAACTCTCTCTCTACTACTCTCTACTACTCTCTACTACTCACTCTCTACTACTCACTCTTCTACTCACTCTCTACTACTCACTCTCTACTACTATCTACTACTCTCTACTACTCACTCTACTACTCACTCTACTACTCACTCTACTACTCACTCTCTACTACTCTCTACTACTCACTCTGCTACTCACTCTACTACTCACTCTCTACTACTCTCTACAACTCACTCTCTGCTACTCCACTACTCTCTACTACTCACTCTCTACTACTCACTCTACTACTCACTCTACTACTCACTCTCTACTACTCTCTCTCTACTACTCTCTACTACTCTCTACTAGTCACTCTACTACTCACTCAACTACTCGCTCTCTACTACTCTCTACTACTCACTCTGCTACTCACTCTACTACTCACTCTCTACTACTCTCTACTACTCACTCTCTACTACTCTACTACTCTCTCTCTACTATTCACTCTCTACTACTCTCTACTACTCACTCTCTACTACTCTCTCTCCACTACTCACTCTCTACTACTCTCTACTACTCACTCTCTACAACTCTTTCTCTACTACTCTCTACTACTCACTCTCTATTACTCACTCTACTACTCACTCTACTGCTCACTCTCTATTACTTTCTACTACTCTCTCTCTACTACTCTCTCTCTACTACTCACTCTCTACTACTCTCTACTACTCTCTACTACTCACTCTCTACTACTCACTCTACTACTCACTCTACTACTCACTCTCTACTACTTTCTACTACTCTTTCTCTGCTACTCACTCTCTACTACTCCCTCTCTACTACTCTCTGCTACTCACTCTCTACTTCTCACTCTCGACTACTCTTTACTACTCACTCTCTACTACTCACTCTCTACTACTCACTCTCTACTACTCCACTACTCTCTACTACTCACTCTCTACTACTCACTCTCTACTACTCCACTACTCTCTACTACTCTCTCTCTACTACTCACTCTCTACTACTCACTCTCTACTACTCTCTACTACTGACTCTCTACTACTCTCTCTCTACTACCCACTCTCTACTACTCTCTACTACTCACTCTCTACAACTCTCTCTCTACTACTCTCTACTACTCTCTACTACTCACTCTCTACTACTCACTCTACTACTCACTCTTCTACTCACTCTCTACTACTCACTCTCTACTACTATCTACTACTCTCTACTACTCACTCTACTACTCACTCTACTACTCACTCTCTACTACTCTCTACTACTCACTCTGCTACTCACTCTACTACTCACTCTCTACTACTCTCTACAACTCACTCTCTGCTACTCCACTACTCTCTACTACTCACTCTCTACTACTCACTCTACTACTCACTCTACTACTCTCTCTACTACTCACTCTCTACTACTCTCTCTCTACTACTCTCTACTACTCTCTACTACTCACTCTACTACTCACTCTACTACTCGCTCTCTACTACTCTCTACTACTCACTCTGCTACTCACTCTACTACTCACTCTCTACTACTCTCTACAACTCACTCTCTACTACTCCACTACTCTCTACTACTCACTCTCTACTACTCACTCTCTACTACTCTACTACTCTCTCTCTACTACTCACTCTCTACTACTCTCTACTACTCACTCTCTACTACTCTCTCTCTACTACTCACTCTCTACTACCCTCTACTACTCACTCTCTACAACTCTCTCTCTACTACTCTCTACTGCTCTCTACTACTCACTCTCTACTACTCACTCTACTACTCACTCTCTACTGCTTTCTACTACTCTCTCCCTGCTACTCACTCTCTACTACTCACTCTCTACTACTCTCTGCTACTTACTCTCTACTTCTCACTCTCTACTACTCTTTACTACTCACTCTCTCCTACTCACTCTCTACTACTCTCTACTACTCACTCTCTACTACTCACTCTCTACTACTACTCTCTACTACTCACTCTCTGCTACTCTCTCTATTACTCTCTACTACTTTCTACTACTTACTCTCTACTCTCTATTACTCACACTCTTCTGTCTACCTCTCTACCTCTCTCTACCTCTCTCTCAACTGCTCTCTACCTCTCTACCTCTCTACCTCTACCTCTCTACCTTTACCTCTCTACCTCTACACCTCTACACCTCTACCTCTACACCTCTACCTCTTTCTACCTCTCTCTACACGCACACATATGCACATATAAATATATTTATATATTTGCATATTTATTTATTTATATGTATGTGCAAACAGAATTGCTTTATCTTAAACGAGGGCGAGATCTATTGCATTTTCAATGCTTGTTTACTTTGGTTCCATCAAGAAGGCATTCAAGATGTGTCACACATTTGCCATACATTCTGAATGGTAGCACTCTAGTTGCTCATTAGATCACTGTAGTAAAGCTACTGCTCACCAGGGAAGTCTGCTGCTATTATTCAAAGTGCATGTTTCAGTCTGCATGTCAGACATTTTTTAATGAAATAGAAGAGGATTTGAAAAGTCAAAATGTGCCCTAATGTTTCTTTCTGCAGCACTAATCCTAATTTCTTTGGCAAAATGAACCCCCTCATTTTGTTCCTTTGTAAATTAAATGTTTTAAGTGTTACCACTTTATTTCAATCAAGATGGCTTCAGGTGTGCCATACTTTTGTCATAAGTAATACTGTTAGCGCTCTAGTTGTTCTTTAGAATACTCTGGGACATTCTGTCATTGGGTTATACTTGGGCTACATCTGGGTGATATTTGTGCTACATTTGGGCTCTTTTGTCTCTGGTGGCAATCTTGGGAGACCTATTTGTTATGAAGTTTACTAATTTCCTCATTTACTACAGTCTCCTCAGTAGGAATACTTTCAGTTTTTTACTTTGATTCCATCAAGAATGCATTCAGATGTGTCACACATTTGCCATAAATTCAGAATGTTAGCACTCTAGTTGCTCATTAGATCACTGTAGTAAAGCTACTGCTCACCAGGGAAGTCTGCTGCTGGTATTGAAAGTGCATGTTTCAGTCTGCATGTCAGAATTGTTTAATGAAATAGAAGAGGATTTGAGAAGTCACTCAAAATGTCCCCTATTTTTTCTTTCTGCAGCACTAATCATACTTTCTATGGCAAAATGAACCCCCTCATTTTGTTCCTTTTTAAATGAAATGTTTTAAGAGTTATCACTTTAGTCCAATCAAGATGGCTTCAGGTGTGCCATACGTTTGTCATAAGTAGGACTGTTAGCTCTCTAGTTGTTCTTTAAAACACTCTCTGAAGCTACAGTAGAACACAAAGGAACCAACTGACAGTCTCTGCCCTTGTTGGATGTACATGTTTTTCTGAGAATGTCAGACTTCATTCTCACATGACTGAGAAAGATAATGTGAATTTACAGAAAATATGCTCTCAGTTTAGCTTATAGATCACCTTCCAAACCTCTGTGGGAAAAGCATGAGAAAATAGTTTTCTCTCAAACATGATTCAAGGATTTTTCACATTGTAAAATCACCTTAGAACACACCACAATTCCTAAAATGAGTATGCTACCATCAACAAATGATTTATAATGTAACTAAAGTCTTAAAACCTTCTATTAACTGCAATGCTTTTTAATGAGGTGCTATCATGTATATTGGTCCCAAGATGGCTGCCAACAATTCTTGGATGAAGTGCTGACAGCCAATCAGATCTCACGATGAGATGTGTGGTTAGGCACCGCCCAGATATATCTATGATTTTACTTTTGATTTTCTCAGGAACTACTGAACGGATTTACACCATTTAACCAAAAGGCACGAGTGTGAACCAAGGGCTACCTGTATGCCAAATTTAGTGTAATTCCATTCAGCAGTTCGGCTGTAGCTGCGATTAAAGGTTCCTATAGAAAATTGAATGGGGAAAACACATTTTGGGACCCCCTTTTTTCTCGGCTCCCGCTTGACGAATCACCCCGAGACTTTCAGGATAGGAGCAGACCAAAGCGCCCCACCAGTTTTGAAAATTTCTTGAAGATTCGTCAACCGGCGCCACAGTTATTCCAAAAAGAATGTTGCGGATTTCCTATGGCTAATAGGTCCTAACTATAACTACCGACTGCCAGTAGGTAATATATATATATATAATATATACACACACACATATATGTGTGTATATACATATACATTTATATATGTGTGTGTGTGTGTGTATGTATTACCTGGTGGTCGTCGCCACTAGGTAGGTATAGTTGATCGATAGAAAGAGCATTTTTTGTGTTGCTAATAACTTTGTCAACATTTGATGACATTTTCCAAAAAGGTGCTAATTTTTGACTAGTTTTTGCACAGAAAGTGTTGGGCTGATCCATCAAGATGTGGTTGAGAAAATAGGGGGTCCCAAAGTGCATAATCTCCATGACTTCTACAATTGTTTGTTGCCAGACATTGTTGGTGGAGGCAGGCAATCCCCACCTGATTGTGTGGAACGCTACCTGGACCCGGGGCAAGGACTTCAGCCAGCACCGGAGCCTGCACACCTGCCACGAGTGAGGGGGAGGCGATGCCATCGTGCTCATAAGCGCTGCCTCTCCCACCGTGGCGCAGGACGCGGCGCGGGACAGCGACCGGGACGAAGCCCGGACTAAGGGCGGGCCTGTCTGTGCCTGTCCGGGACTGTGTGGGACTGGACTGGGCCATATCCCCCTGAAAACTGGCATTGAACTACCGTTTGATTAGGCTGTGTTAGTTAACCACTGGGTTTGACAGAGGGAGTGGATATTGGCACTCTATTACTGTATAAAATACTTCTGTATAGATGGTGGTTTATTGCCCTAACGCTAAGTATTAGCAGTTTTTAGAAGTAGTATAGAGTTGTGCAATAAGAATGGTCAAAAATAACCCCCCTAATGCTCGACCTATGACAAGGTTAAATTCCAACCGAGCTGCTTTAAATATCCATCCTACCGCCATGGATAAAATGCTCCAACAAGCTATTGGCGCGGTATCGAGCGCCATTGAAAGCACAGAGAGGCGCCTTTCGCTCACTCCTCTGCTTCCAACTGTTCCACTGACCCAAGGGCTAGAGGGTTCTCCTACTTTTAATGCTCCCATCATTGTGACTGAACCCCTTGACATGGAGTTGCCATGTGTGCAACTCTTATCTAACAAAGTTCTAACCACAACTCCTGTAATTGACAAGGGAGCTAAAAGTAAAACAAGTAAGAAAAAGGGTAGTTTAAGACAGACAAAATCAAAGCGAGGTAAGCCAGTAAAAACGATTACTGAAATAGGGAACGAGGGATCCGTGAGAATACAGGAGGGTACTGACACTGATTATCTATTGCAGACTGCCCCAGGTTGGGCACGCAACCTGGTGGCAGACCTTCAATCACATTTTGAAACCTTTATCAATTTACAATTTAAGACTGTGCTTAGTCGGATTGACAAGGTCGTCACCATGTTGAATGCAAAGGGGGGTAGCTTGGAAGGGAATTCACATCTAGCATTAAACATCTCTATCGATCCCGTCAATCCCGCAAATCAAGACAGAAACCCTATTTTACCAAGCCGAGCACTTTTAAATAGTCTGCCAATTGTAGGGACAATCTCTGAAGTTCCTCCTACTTTTCAACTCAATACAATGGCTAGTATGTCGACAGAGCACCCTAATAACAATGGCAAGGTCATCGCCTCAAAGTATGCCGCAAACTCTTCGGGCGCAAAATTAAAGCAGCACCAATTCTCAACAGCCATTCACGGCACAGCAACCACACCCTACCTCGATGAACCAAATCGACACCTACCCTGTCTAAACCTGCCACCAGCAGCATCCCCATATGTAATTGTCCTAGCCGGGGTGCCAGTGCTAAAATCAGACTGCTCAGAAACTTTCTTAGAACTTAAAAACAAGATCACTTTCTGGTTGAACAGAAACAGACCACTAAATAAATCTGTGCAATTATTGTTGCTGACAGACGTTGTAATCTTGTAATCTTGTGGATACCAATAAAAAAAAAAATAAAAAAAATCTGTGCAAGGAGAAATACTATTTGCTCGTAGAGTTAGCTGGCTTGGACAGAGGCGTAAAGATCTTGAGGGGGATTGTGTGGTGATCAATTTCAGGGATCGAGGTGTGGTTAACCACATACTCGAGTGGGGTCCTGGTAGTACACCAGGCACCATACAGTCACTACCATTGGGTTATTTTTACCCGCCTGGTATATTGTCTTCTAGGGGAGGGCCAGAGTATCTTGCGACGGATTCTTGTACAACTAGAGGATATGGACTCTGCCAACCCTCCTTTGGAGCAGATGTCGGAATCTATAATATTCCATTTGATCGTCGTCTATTCCAGGAGACTTGGGCCCTGAAAGCCCCCCCACAGATTAGGATTCGCCACGTTCTTTAATGCCGCAAATCAGGGGGCGAGGGGGAGACCTTACGGGGGCCTCTGTTTTTGGGTGGGTACTCATTTGGGATGCTCTGTCAATGTGATTGATACACAATCTCCAGATATTCTGTGTATTCTCCTCTCCTTTGTGGACGGCCGTAAGATAGCTGTCATTAATGTGTACTCTCGTCCAGCACCTTCCTCTCAGATATCGAATATACTAAGCCTGCTTGATACCCTCCTCTCTTCTCTCAATGACACAACACACAAAATAATTGGGGGGGGACTTTAATTGCCACTATGAACCATTGGATGGTGTTGACTCTATCACCCAGGACGAAGATTCGGCATGGTCCATCCCTGAATGTAATATGTACCCTACACGGGGGTGGACCCCGTTAGCGCTGCAGCTCTATAAACTTACTGTTTTCCATTCACTTAGAGCATGCAACGGTCGACTACCTTTGGATAATCCCGGCAATTTTACCTACAATAGGATAGGAAGTAACACCACCATTGATTATATTATGGTCAATGTTGAATTCTGGAGCAGTATAAAAAACTTCAGAGTTAGCCCTAGATTTGACAGTGACCATAATTCATTGGTTCTTGAATTATTGCCCTTCCTAGGTTGCTGTAATAAATCTTCTTATGATGAGTCTTCTCCCCATTCAAATTTGATTGCTGCCAATGGAGGAAGAAGAGTTAGGTGGAATTGGTTTATTCAGGCAGAGGACAAGGTTGCCGCATTATATCAGTATGCCACCCCTCTCTTAGAAAACGCTTTTAGTCTATCAGACGAAAACTATAGCCAGGCTTATTTATCCTCCCTACAGAACATTCATTATGATTTATTTGCTAAATTAACAGATTTCTTCTATACCTCCACTAATACCAAAGTACAGGCTCGGAGTAATAGCCAATGGTATACTAGATCATGTCATTTAGCCAAACGTGCTCTACTTGAAGAGATAAAAGGTGGAGCTCCTCTGGGAATTAGATTAGCCAGGGCTCACTATAATAAAACTATTGCCCAGGCCAAACAAGATTGGGAGGAGGTTTGTTGGGAGAATATCAAATCTGCCTCGGATAATCATGACTTGAGGGCATTTTGGAATCTAGTTAAATCTGGTAAGGCTGAGGTAAGTTCAGCCCTTGAGCCCAACTTGAGTGAAGCTGTTTGGAGTCTGCATTTTAAAAACCTATATGCAAATAACACAGAAACTTCCCCTACTGATTCCACATTTGTCCCTGAAGTTTCAAGCAGTGTATCTGACTTTTGTAATATAAATACTAGTACTCCCTTATGTAATATGAAAGAAGTCCTGATGGTGTTGGATGCTTTGATGCCTGCAAAAGCCCCGGGTTTGGACAGAATCCCTGGAGACCTGTACCGCAGCGAACAAAAGGTTTGGGCCCCCTATTTATGGGTGCTCTTTAACGCTCTTTTACAGGGCATGGAGCTACCGCAAACTTGGTTGGGTGCAGAAATTGTACCAATATTTAAAAATGGGACCCCATTGGACCCTGCAAACTATCGTCCAATCAGCCTAATAGATGTTTCACAGAAACTATATGCACGTTTCCTACTCGTGAGACTGCAGTCCTGGCTGGAAGAACATAAGGTTATCACTCCTTTGCAAGCTGGATTCCGGTCAAAGGTTTCTACTATTGACCAGGTATTTAGACTGCAATTGATATATTGGAAGCCAGTCATTATGGAGGGGGGCAGTTTGTATCTCACTTTTGTCGACTTAAAACAGCTTTCGACATGGTCCAGCGCCCCAAGCTTTGGGGCATATTGAGAGATATGGGTATCCCACCTTACTTATGCCATCAAACTGAACTCTTGCATCAGAATACATATGCAAGGGTACGTTTTGGAAAAAAAGGGGAATTAGCAGCCCCCTTTTTTGTGGAAAAGGGGGTAAGGTAGGGCTGTGTCCTGGCCCCAACCCTCTCTTCCCTTTTTCTTAATGGCTTGATTGATGATTTATTGGTCACAAAAGATCTTGATTCCCCCAGGTTGGCTAATCAAAAGATTCCAGCCCTGTTGTTTGTGGACAACACTCTCTTACTCTCCAAGTCTCCTATGGGTCTGCAAAGGATATTGAGCGAGTTTTGCAAATTTTGTAAAAATAGAAACCTCCAGATTAATCTCTTGAAGACAAAATATATGGTTTTCTATGCAAAACTTGTAAATCGCCCCCATCCCCAAATGAATGGTTTGTCCTTGGAGAGAACGTCCACTTTCGACCACTTGGGGATTACTCTTAACGATCTAATGCACCGGGGGCCTCATATGACAAAAGCAAATCTAAAACTCCTACAATCAACCAGGGGTATTTTAAAGGTGTATAACAAATGTAGCCTGAAAATTGTGGCCCCTCCAGCGGAAATATATAAGACCCAAACCGGGGGGGAGCCCTCTATGGGGTCGAACTTTGGGGGCACTTCTCTGTCAAACCACTATCATTGACAGAGAATGATTTCCTCAGACACCTTTTGGGTCTCCCAAAGAGTACACCACTCGTTCCCCTGAGGCTTGATCTGGGAACAGAACCCATAAAGGACATTATTGCTCATCGTCCCCTTTTTTTTGGCGACGAATTTGGAGCACCCCCGAACTTGCCACCTACAGGGAAGAATTAAAGGATGTATTGTCTATTTTGGGTGCGGGGAAACTACCATGGCTTTTGCATGTCAGACTTCTTTGTTATAAAATTGGGAGACCTAATCTCTGGCACACACCGGAGGAGTCCTGCCCACTTATATTCAAAAAATCTCTTTCACTGGCCATGAAGGAACATAAATTGGCATGCCTATTGCAGAATAGTACATTGGGTGTCTTAACAACAAGCTTACTCGAGGCCAAATGTGTTTATAAATTTGAGCAGACCCTGGATAACATACAGCCATTTCTGGCAAAGAAATTGTACACACAATTTAGGCATGGATCCCTTCCCCTAAGGGCTTACTCAAATTAATGGAGAGGAATCCTTACTCCCCCTTTGGGATGTCCGGGGTGCACAGAAAATAATGAGACTGATCTTCATGTTTTAATGTTTTGCCCCCTATATAAAAGAGCTAGAGTAAGGTGGATTCGGCAGCTATGTAATAACCTAGGAATTAGGAATTATCTGGAAGTATATAGACTTTTGAAATACGACTGCACTCCATTGATTGCATTCGTCACTTCTAGATTCCTGCTCTCAATGTGGTGCACCCGTAGAGCCACGATTATAGACTTGGAAAAAAGGGAGCACCTAGGTTTATGTCCTTTAGCCACCTTCAATGACAACTAATGGGCGATTGTTTATGTGTTTTAGAACTTACTGCATTTACAGTTTTTTTTGTTTTTTTTTACTTAAATTAATGTCTACGTAGAGCTTTTTAATTAGTTTTAAAAATGTATAAGACAATAGTTTTTATGTGTTTTCTTTGATTGTACTGCTTTTATGGCTGATTTGCCGAAATAAAGCTCTATTGACTGACTGACTGACTGACTGACATAATCTCCATGCATTTTCAACAAAATCTTTAGGCAGGTCTACAGCAAAAACTGCTGAACAAGATTACACCAAGTTTGGCAGTAAGTTAGATCTTGGTCCAGAGATGGGGATTTTTGTGATTTGTTGTAAATTCATTTAGTAGTTTTTGAGAATTTAAGATTAAAAAACGAATTGTAAATTTTGATGTTTCGGTTCGCAGGAGTCTCAAGAGACTCTCACGGAAGTGCCAGTTTAAAAATGGAGCATTCTGATTGGCCCAGGGAGCTTTGCTTTCCTTGGGCCATCTCGCTCCAACAGGCCCTTGAGTCCCCAGGGGATAGTGGACTTAATTAGGCTTGGGTAGGGGTGCACGTGGCCCCCTCCCCTTTAAAAAAAACATAAGGCGCTGTGGCCAATCTCCTGCCACGTCTACCTGAAGGTAGTAATAATGGTAATCAAATATTACTGTACATTAAAAAAGACTGAAAAATTTACTAAAAGCACCAAAGGTTAAGTAACATTATTGTTAGGTGTGATAAAAATATCTCTTTTTGTTTTAAAAAAAGCCCTTAGAAATTCACTGATCTCACATATTACATCACTCATGACATGTTCCAAGACATCATTGATGACATCACTGATGACATCATGCAATGAGTGTGCTTGTTTATTTAATAGTTTACAAAGGGGCGGGTAACTACCATACTTCTTTTCTACCTAATTTTGTAGAGCCAGGATCCAGCTAATTGGTGTAACTGTTTACCAACCACATGTGCTCCTAATGCTTCACAGGTGTGTAGCGATATTGAACACATTATAAATGTTTGCATTGAATAGTAACCTTGTGCACAGGTGCAAGGTGACAACTTGTGCCCATTAAGTTTCACACAAGTTTTTAGGCTCTTGTTGTAAATTAAGGCAGAATGTGATTAAGCATTTACTGAAAACATTGGTGTTCCCCTTTTATCGTGTTTTCCCCATTATGTTGGCCGAAGTCCGAACTCCATTTTGTATTGACATGCTGCCACGTGCTCACCACGAGGAGAGTCCGACCTCTGTGTTAGTTGCTCTTGTAATCTGCCTAGCAACAGTTATAAATAGCTCTCTCTCGTCCATCTGGCGCATGCCCAGACTTGACCACATCTGTTATAATTAGCTTTGCTTGACCATGTGTTTTCGCGGGCCCAAGGAGTGTGTTAGCTCCGCCCATGTATTGATTTGGTATCGAGAATGACCCTAAATGGTAATGTTCTTCAACTTAGTGGTATCCACCCACTCATGAGCCCCTTCGCTGTGTATAAAAGGGGACTGTGTATGCAAGTTCTTTGTGCTACTCCTTGCAATACTGAAGAGTGTTGTGTGGACTGTAGGACCACCCTTAAGGGTTAATAAACGTTGTTTTTGTACTTTGCAGTTTCCGTGCCAACTTCCTTATAGATTTCGTTACAGAAGAGCGAACCCTTGTCTCTTGCGGGCCTAGCTGGGGCTTGTATTCATCAATTGGCGCCCGTCACGTGGGGCTCATCGGCGACTCGGATGCTCGAAGGACTGGTCGCGACGAAGGTGAGGAGTTTGGCCAGGGACGTGATCACTGCCAGCGGCGTCTTAGCCTTGGCATCCCGAGGTTTTTCTTCCTTCCCTTCCGAGCTGACCATCTGGGTGGCGCCGGTCATCGACTGAGACCTCTTCTGTCGGTCCTGCCGTGAGAGCCGTTTGGGCGATTGTGGAGCTTGGCAGTTGGAACCTGGACTCTTGATTGGTAAGAACCGTTGTACGGTACTTGCTCCGAGTTTTGAAGCCTGGTCTGGCTATTTGAGTTTGATTGATGGTGACTAGTCATATTTTGAATTTGTCTTTGTGAAAATATATGCGTTGCAACACATATAGGCAGGTAATGTGGAGAAATTTCTCCGGAGCTGTGTAAACTTGGAACGGCGCAACGATTAAGTGCCATTTTTTTTCTTGATAATACTGCATATTTTGCATTATTCCTAGCATGCCTGCTTTTAGCGCACTCCGTAAGTGGTGCTGCTGTTTGGATAACCGGTTGAACCTCGAGGAATCTGCTCCAGCTCCCCCAGAGGGGACTCCTAATAGGGATATGTACGTGAAGCATGGTCTTTCTTCCATAATGTACAGCACGTTATGGAGGAAATATACTAGGAAGGATCCTGAGTTGCGATGGCCTTTGTATGGATCGTTTGATATACGTAAGATTGAGTATGTGGAACAGTGTATGTGTAAGCGACGTGCTCGTCAGGATATGTTTGAGTGTGTGCGATTATGGGTGAAGGAAGTGCGTGAGCGAGAGAAACGTGAGAAAGCGCTGTTTGATAAGGAGCAACGAAAGAACGATCATATGCGAGCGCAGGAAGCGAAGCGTCGGGAGGACACAGAGCAAACGGACAGACAAGAGAAAGAGCGTAGGCTACAAGTTTCGGGTCAATATGTTGTTCGCCAGCCGCTTTATCCTGTCCTTAATAATCCTGATGACGATTTTTATTTACTAGATCGCTCTCCGCCCCCTTATGTTGGCGCATCTGCTCCACGGCCGCAAGATTCTGGCCCGGCTCCGGGTAAGGTCGACACACGGTCCATGTTATCGGCCGAGTATATGGCTGAGCTTCGGAAACTTTCCTTTCGTGCACTTAAGGGCAAGATGTCTATGGATGAGTTGTTCCATGCTTGGGGGTCGTGGCAAGATAGAGAGAGGGTGTATTTTCTGTCTCATTTTTCAGAAGAAGTAATTGCTGCTTTCCGAAAATATTCTGGTGTCCTTGAGCCTGCCGACGTGTCTTCGGATGCCGGAGCATTACGTAATGGTGTTTTTTCTCCCCCTAAGGCTTCTGAAGCGGCTCGGCGGCTGTTCGCTTTGCGGGACGAAGTGCTGGCCCTTAGAGAGAAAGTACGTCAACAAACGGAGGAGGAGAAGCAGTCGGATTCGTCTGCAGCAGGGGGCCACCCATCCGCCTCCCAGTCAGATAAGGATGACATAGTGCATGCTAAACCAATGCGAGAGGCGGCGCCTTTGTATGTTCCTCCTAAGGGAGCAGGGACTAGCTCGGATGTTAACTCCGCCGATGCAAGGGGATATTTTGTATATAATTGGGTTTATACTCCGTGGCATAGGGCCGATGTTATGGCATTAAAGAATGCGCTGCCTGACCCCCGCAAGAATCCAGGGGCCTTCTATGAAGAAGTCGAGGGGGCCTTGAATTCTTGCATTATGACCTTGGCGGATATAGACCTGTTCTTTGGCCTTATCCTACCGCCGGATACGTGGCGCTCTGTCCGGAAGGTAGATGATGCGGTTGCCTTCAAGGCCCGGTGGTCCGACCTTGAGGATGAGGATAGGGAACGGAAGCCCGCACAGAAACCACCCCAGAATATTTTAGATCTCCCTGCGGCTATTGTGGCTAAGTTGAAGACGATTATCCCCCCTAAAAAGATTGACTGGAATATGTTAGCTGCATGTAAACAGAAAGTTGACGAGTCAGTCGCGGACTTCTTTACGCGTTTTGAGGAGACGTTTCATGATTTTAGTGGCCAGTCGCTTACTGACGACACGGGCCGCCACCTTTTCGCGGACAAATATGTGGCCAATCTGCTGCCGGCAGTTGCGGCCCGGTTAAAAGCGAGTGAGAGTTCTTGGTCCTCCGCGACACCGACGGCCCTTCTGACCATTGCCCAGTATTATGAGCGTCAGGAGCACGAGGCGAAGGGCCAGGAGGAGAAGAAATCGAAAGATCTTAAAACCAAAGTGATGTTAGCACAAGTATATGGCCCGCCCCGCCGGGGTAATAATAATAGAGGAAGGGGCGGATCTTATGGTCCCCCTTCGGGCCGATCTGATTTGAATAGGAACCGGTGTGCGTATTGCAAGCAGTTGGGCCATTGGGCCAGGGATTGCCCAGCGTTGCGTGCTTCGCGGCAGGGGCACACTCCGGGTGGGCCGAGAGGTAGAGGGGGCTTCTCGAACTTTAGAGGGAATTCCAACGATAATGCCCGTTTCGATACCGCTGGACAGCACCGAGATAGCTCAAATGTTTTTGATCGCCAGCATCAGTATCATGTATCGGACATCGATCACTCGGGATATCATGATTCTCAGCATGCATAGGAATGCGTAGGATGGGGGTCCGAATCAGTTGAGGTGCCGGTCGATCAGACGGGTCCTTATGTATCGGCTGAGGTTTTAGGTTCTACTGATCAGTTCCTAGTGGATACAGGAGCGACACGTAGTGCATTGTCTAGGTACTTGGTTCCGGGGGCTCCCCCATCCGGCTCAATAGTTACATCGGTAGGGTTTGACGGTACACTCTCCCGAAGCCCTCTTTCACAGCCCCTTGCATTTAAAGTTGATTGTTTTTCTGCGCCTTGTCCGTTTCTGCTTGCTCCGTACACACCGGATAACATTATGGGCCTTGATATGTTAAAGCATTTTAGGGCTACAATCCGCTGTTCCCCTGAGGGTGTGAGGGTGATATTAAATGACAACTACCCCCGATCTGGGCGGATGTGTACGATCTCAGAGGACGCGTTGTTGGCTACCCTCCCCCAAGCTTTATGGGCGACTTCGGACACAGATGTCGGACAAATGGTGATTCCTCCGGTCCACATTAGTGTCCAGGAGGGGGCGGTGCTACCACGCCTCCCACAGTATCGTATTTCTCAGGAGGGCGAGGAGGCTCTCATACAGATTGTGCAAGACTTGATCGCAGTGGGGGTAGTGGAAGAAGTTCCCTATAATATCTGTAACAGTCCGATTCTCCCTATTCTGAAAAAGGACACGGACGCAAAGGTTTATCGGTTCATCATTGATTTGAGGGAGGTAAACAAGATCGTGATACCTCAGTACCCGGTGGTTTCCGATATCACGACGTTGCTTACCTTGGTCCCGCCTACGGCGACCGTGTTCTCGGTGATTGATTTGAAAAATGCCTTCTTCTCTATTCCCATTCACCCTGATAGCCGATTTCTTTTTGGGTTCACATTAAACAATAGATCTTATCGTTTTTGTAGAATTCCCCAAGGCTATACAGAAAGCCCTAGTATTTACAGTCAGGCTTTGAAACGACAGTTGGATTCCTTTGTCTTACTCGAGGGGGTCGCCCTCATTCAATATGTCGATGACATCCTGTTGGCGGCTGACACCCTGGAGTTGTGTGAGAAAAGTACGATAGCCTTACTTTCCTTTTTAGCATACCACAATCACAAGGTCTCTAGGAAGAAATTGCAATTCTGTAGACCAAAGGTGACTTATTTGGGTCACCTTTTGTCTAAGGAGGGGCGTGCACTCACACCAGATCGTATACAAGTAATTTTGGACACACCGAGACCATCCACGCAGAAGGATGTGCGTGCATTTTTGGGTCTTGTTTCTTTTTGTAGACAGTGGATATTGGGGTTTTCACACATAGCTAAGCCATTACTAGCGCTCTTGACAAAAGACACGCCCATCCCGATCCCCTGGTCAGATGAATGTGACGCTGCTTTTCAGCAATTGCGACAGGCCCTTTGTTCAGCACCAGTGTTAGGAACCCCTGATTATGCAAAACCCTTTTCGTTGTATGTGCATGAGAAAGATGGATGTGCATTATCAGTCTTAGTGCAGATGCACGGCGATAAGCAGCGCCCTTGTGCATACTTTTCGGCTGTGCTTGATCCTGTCGCCCGAGCATTACCAGGGTGTTTTCGCTCGGTTGCGGCGACAGCTGTGTCAATACGGCAGAGTGAAGGAATTGTATTGTCCCATAAACTGTTGGTGTTAGTTCCCCACGCTGTTGATGCCCTGCTTAATCAAACAAAGACGCAGCATTTGACCAGTGCCCGTTTAACGGGATATGAGTTGACGCTTTTAGCTCCTCACATTACGTTAAAAAGGTGCGTGACATTAAACCCGGCCACATTGTTGCCATACCCCGAGACCCAGCCTGAGGCACAGAAAGCGCATGATTGTATTCTTGTGACTGAGGAACAGACAAAGGGTCGTATTGATCTCCAGGATACGCCCTTTTCAGATGTAGATGGAGAGTTGTGGGTAGATGGATCATGCCTGAAGCTACCAGATGGTACGACTTCAGCAGCATATGCAATTACCACACTACAAACAATAGTGGAGACAGCACGCATACCACAGAAATAAGCTCAAGCAGCGGAACTGATAGCGTTAACACGAGCGTGTGAGCTTAGTACAGGATTGTGTGTGAATGTTTACACAGACAGCCGCTATGCCTTCGGAGTAGCGCACGATTTCGGCCTACTCTGGAAGGAGAGAGGGTTTCTAACGTCACATGGGGTACAGATAATGCATGGGGAGTTAGTCCACAATCTTTTAACTGCATTGACATACCCAAAGAAAATTGCCATTGTTAAGTGTAGCGCCCATAGGAAAGTGGTTGATAAGGTTGGAGAAGGGAATGCGTTAGCGGATCGAGTAGCACGGGAGACCGCGATGCAGCCCGGCACTACTGCCATGTATGTAGTGAAGTCACAGGTGGAGAGATGGCATGATGCAAAGGAGCAAGTGCGAGAAATACAAAAGACCGCTTCTGACAAAGAGCGGGAACAATGGGTTAGCGAAGGAGAACTGGATGACGAGGGTTGCTGGAGAAATAAGCAGATGGATAGATGGAAGTTACCCACGGCTTTTGTACAACCTATGGTCCAGATGGCACATGGGCTAGCACATGTTGGAGCTTCCGCAATTGTGAAATTGCTTACCCAAGTCTGGGAGCATCCAGAGATTGCTAGCACAGCAAAGAGGGTGGTGCAGACCTGTATGATCTGTCTGAAGTATAACCCAGGGAAAGGTACGCGAACTCCAGCAGGAGGATTTGCGACACCCACTGCACCCTTTGAGGTTCTGCAGATGGATTACATCCAGCTTGAGCGCTGTAACAATTTGAAGTATGTTCTAGTAGTGGTTTGCGCCTTCAGTAAATGGGTTGAGGCGTACCCTGCGAAAGACAATACTGCAATGACTACAGCGAAGCTGTTGCTGAAAGAGTTTTTCCCCCGATACGGCGTCCGTAGACTTCTGTGGAGTGATAATGGCCCCCACTTTGTAGCAGATGTTATAAAGTATGTTTTGAAGGGCCTAGGCATCACCCAGAAGTTCCACGCCGTGTTCCACCCTCAGTCTGCAGGACTAGTCGAGAAATATAATGGTACACTGAAGCTTAAGATCGCCAAAATTCAAGCTTCAACATCTTTGACTTGGCCAGACGCCTTGCCACTGGCGTTATTGTCAATTAGGTCGGTACCACACTCTCGAACCGGCCTTACACCTTATGAGATTGTGTTTGGACGCCCAATGAATATTTGGGGTCCACCAAGGCCTAAGGCTGTGTATGATGTACCTTGTGTGATGATGAGTGATTATCTGGCATAGTTAACGGATAACTTGGTTTCTATTCATCAACAGGTCCGAGAGGCGCTCCCTGATCGGTCTACTGGCGAAGGACATGGTCTCCGGCCCGGAGATCATGTGATGATAAAGGTCTTCGACAGATCGAACAGTTTGGAGCCGAGATGGGTCGGACCTGAGCAAGTCCTTCTTGCAACAAGGACGGCAGTGCGAGTCTCGAACAGGAAGAATTGGATCCATTCCTTGCACTGTCGAAAGGTACCGCCCGGATTGGTGGAGTCTGCCGTGCTGACCGATCAACGAGACATCCTAGCAGCAGAGACAGGCCGTGCTGCAGAGCCAAACGACACTGAGGAGCTCTTTCCGGACCATATGACTTCTGGAGGAAGGCGATATCATCTGCGACCAAGGAAGTGAGGTTTCCAGTACCGGGACATACTGTCAGAACGGCCCTTGGGTTAGTGAAACGGAGAGCCGATGAGGCAAGGGGGGGGGATCAGCCCTGCATTAGTGTAGCGACACCCGTCTTGGCCCGCTGGTGAAGAAATCAACCGCTGCCCAAGGGGAAGAGTTCTGACAGACTTTTAGTTTCAGGAAGGTATTAGGGTATTGTTTTCCTTTGACATGGAGAAGAAGAAAATTCTTTGTGCGTTGGGGTTCATGCTAACAGTAGCTATCGTTGGTATAACCACATGGTTTGTGGAGGAGGCAACTCCTGCCCGAGAGACACTTGTGTTAACGACTTCAGTGCCTGCGGAGCACTACTTTTACACATTGCCATACCAAGAGTTGAAGCATCGACAATCCTATTTGAATAACACTTTCATTCAGATGCTGCATCACACCCACGTCGCTACAAATGCTACGAACTGTTGGATATGTGGGATGATGCCAGCCCATCAGAAGAAAGGAGGTACGCCATTCATACCCCTTCCTTTCTCTCACAATGGCTCTTGTAGAGCATGGTACACTCTGTTGTTTGCTACTCGAAAACCGACAGTGGGACGATTGCTTTTCAGACTTAATAAAGAATGCCATCAGGACAAGAATGGATATCCACAAGCGAATGGGACAATTTGGGAATGGGAGGAATACCGACCGGACAATGAATCCATTCCCTATATCTTCACGAATACCAGAGACACTGTGGGGAAGGAAAAATTTGTGATCCAAGTGGCCCAAGCCCAAGCGGACCTGTGTGTCCAGAGTGTGGGTTTTATCCCTGTCGGTGTCAGTGATTGTATAACCGTATTAAACATCGATGGGCTGAACAACAGCACCTTCCTAGCATCCCATAATACCTATTTCGTATGTGGAAATAAAGGTTATTACCGTTTGCCGGCTGGGTGGTCTGGGGTATGCTATGTATCATTCCTATTACCTCCTGTATTTCTAGCACCCGCGTCCTATCATAAGGATTTGAAGTTGTTGAATAATGTGATGTAAATAGATATAAACGTACTTTATCGACTGATGATGTGGATCAGGCTGATACTAGCTTGCAACAGTATATTGATTTCAACTTAGGACTGTTTTTCTTTGTCGGAGCTGCTTTGAATAGTAGGAAGATCCGAAGATTAACAAGAGTGGTAGAAGCTGTGACTAATCAGACTGCTGCTGCTCTTGGGAATCTTACGGAAGAATTACAGATTACCAGGATTGTTGCATTGCAGAATCGTATGGTGTTAGATGTAATGCTAGCTGATCGAGGAGGAGCCTGTAAAATTATTGGAAGTAGCTGCTGTGTGTTCATTCCTGATCATACGCCATCCGTTTATAACGCCATTAATAAGCTGCATAAAATAGCAGCTGAAATCCACACGGAAAACGGCACTTGGTCCTTTTCTGGATGGTTTTGGGCGTTGGTTACTGCCTGGGGTTGGAAGGTTCTAACTGGTCTCTGCATTATTATAGCAATTCTGTTCTTTCTTTGTATGTGTATTCAATGTGGACCATTGTGCTGTTCTGTATGCATTTCATTTTGCATTCCAGATAAGAAAGCTATTGCCGAAGTTGCCCGCCAGAAGGGTCTAGCTAAAGAGGTTAAAGGAATGATGATAATTGACATATACGATGATTATTCTTGGAAGCCAGATGTCTTCAGTAAATGCTGAAAGGGTCGTCTGTTGTAAATTAAGGCAGAATGTGATTAAGCATTTACTGAAAACATTGGTGTTCCCCTTTTATCGTGTTTTCCCCATTATGTTGGCCGAAGTCCGAACTCCATTTTGTATTGACATGCTGCCACGTGCTCACCACGAGGAGAGTCCGACCTCTGTGTTAGTTGCTCTTGTAATCTGCCTAGCAACAGTTATAAATAGCTCTCTCTCGTCCATCTGGCGCATGCCCAGACTTGACCACATCTGTTATAATTAGCTTTGCTTGACCATGTGTTTTCGCGGGCCCAAGGAGTGTGTTAGCTCCGCCCATGTATTGATTTGGTATCGAGAATGACCCTAAATGGTAATGTTCTTCAACTTAGTGGTATCCACCCACTCATGAGCCCCTTCGCTGTGTATAAAAGGGGACTGTGTATGCAAGTTCTTTGTGCTACTCCTTGCAATACTGAAGAGTGTTGTGTGGACTGTAGGACCACCCTTAAGGGTTAATAAACGTTGTTTTTGTACTTTGCAGTTTCCGTGCCAACTTCCTTATAGATTTCGTTACAGAAGAGCGAACCCTTGTCTCTTGCGGGCCTAGCTGGGGCTTGTATTCATCACTCTGCAGAAAAAGTTTGCAACAGGACAAATATTCTACATGCAATATACTAAGAATTGTAAGCAGCCCTAAGTAATTAGACAGAATCGTCTCAGCATGACAATTTCTACATAACAAAGAAGACTGTATGCATTAGTTATTAAGCTATGTACATGAGCTTGTTTGGGCTAAAGAACGGTGATGGATCAAACCCAGATCTGTTGACTGGGTGTGAGTGTTTGATTGGTTCTGATGCTCCGTCCATCACCACCCCCTTTTGTACTGCTTCATAAATTAGGCTATCTGTAAAGTTTTCACCACAGTATGAAAGCAGTAGTTAGTCTAATTTTTAGCACCTTTAGACGGTGTTATTTTAAGCGAATAGTGGGGCCGATTCACAAAGGTAAACTGAGACGAAAGTCTAACTTTACAACTTTTGGTATTCACAAAGGGCATTTATGAGTAGTAAAGTTACACTTTTGCCTCAATTTAACTTACGTTTTGGTCCTAAGTTTAACTGAGACTAAACTTTTGGTCTAAGTTAAACTTAAGACCCAATGTCTTTTTTACAAAAGTGTTGCATGGAGTGTATACTGTAGATTCTTTTGAATACTCTGCCGTATATTTCTCATGAGAGTTTCACTGTCTGCTGTCAGTGTGGTACAGGATAAACTCTCCCCATAGAGTGAATACTGTGTATAGTACCGCCTCTCCACTCATATCAATCTAATTTATCATTGTAGTTTTAGTGACAGTCAGGGGTTTGAAAAAATGTTCATAGTAGGGCATTCATTTTGCAACAGACGCTCAGTATTTTAAAAAACCTGGCTTTCTCTGAACAGTTGTATAAAGCTTGAACACCGTATGTGTCGAGGGTTTCCCATATATCTGTGGTTGATTGTTAATGTCAACTACTTTACCTGTGAAGTATATGGTATAGGGTCAAAGTGGCACATAACCCATGCTTTTTACACCTAAGGAGTTGTTTCTGTGATAGCATTAGTGATGCCTCAAATTATTCTGAGCTACTTTGTACTTATTTTCAGAGCTCTAATGTTTTTCCCGTTTATTGAACAATTTATACAAAAGAAGGTTGAATGATGTCATCAGTGATGTAATCAATTATGTCATCTGTGATGTCATGAATGATGTCATAGAATGTGTCATGAGGGATGTAATATGTGATATCTTAAGCAGTGCATGGCGGGGGTGCAAGTTATTGTCAGCTCAGCTAACTATATCTGGTACATTTCTGTGTGTTTTTTAGTTCAAAACATTAATGTTGCCACTGACAAATTCACCTAACTTTAACGTTACTTTAACCTTTGCTTTTTTTCATTGCATTTTAAAGTTTAAAAAAAAGAAAAAAAGATCGTTTTATCACACCTAGCCATAACGTCACTTTACCCTTTGGCTTTTCAATATATGCATTGGAGTGGGTGGGTGGTCATGAGAAGAGAAGTATCACATTAACCCACTAATATTATATAATGCTTGGAGCACTCTTCAATTTATAATATGCTTCTATGGAGTTAGTAGAGATCTTTTATCTCCATGAATATCAAAATTAAAATTATTTGAAGATTTAATTTTGTCTCACCTACTCTCAATCTTGTAATAAAATTATCCTTTGGCAGTTTCACGATATTTTGAGCTTTGTCAAAATGAACCTAAAGTTTAGCCAATGAAGGAGGGTTTAAATGCATAACTTTTTCACTTACAAAATGATATGTCACTGCCAGAATGCAGTCCCACCCTATAAGAGAAGGAATAGCTTTTCAAGTGTCCTTCATAGTCACAATGGGCATCTGTTGTCCAATCCTAATTATTAACATAGTAATATATAACTTTCATGTGGCAGGTACATCCTGCCCTATCTCCATTTATAAAACAATGTTTGTATAGTCTTCTGTCTGAACCAATTCAGTTTTGATCGCCTTTTCTTGACTCTTCAGAATGAAGTATTGCAGTGCGGGGACTACAATTTGTAGTCCCTTTACATAAAGTAGTTGCACTGCTGGCTTAGACCCTTATAACGAGAGTCTGGAAATACCTATTTGTGCAGGGGCTACAATTACAAGTTACTCAGAGATTTCAGAAGCCCATAGTTAATTTGTTGTATAGAACGGTGTCCAACGAGCTATTATTGGAAAATAGCTGTAAATAATTTAGTGAGATAGTCCGTATTTTACAAAAAAACAACAAAGAATGTAAAATTTAGCAATCAACTACAAAGTCTATAATACTCAGCTCTTCATACTCTGTATCAAGTGGATTCCTTGAAATGTCTTTGTGGCCTTATGTGTTGAGAACGTTTCGACTGACTTATGTGGTCATCATTAGGACAGGGGATAAGCTGGAGCTCAGTGGAACTCTATGTCACTGTAAGATAAGTGAGACAAAGTCAGTGTACAAAACAAAACAACGCGGGCCTCTTGTCACATAGTTAAATGACAATGGTGCTAGCTTAGCTTTTTAAAATGGGTACTCAATTCTTTTTTGCAGATTTGTATAGCGGGAACTTGACACGACGGTATTGGATCACTTTACATGAGCACCAGTTATGGTACACAAGAACACATACATTTTTTGGTAGTCACCGGCAGAATAAATGATTTGCCCAGAATCACAGGATGCTGAGCAGACACCAAGGATCGAAACTGGTTCCCCAGCTCCAAAGTCGGCAACTCTGGCTGTGAGGCCACATCCTCTCCTCATTCCAATTCCTAGGAAAGAAAGTATAGAAATGAGTAAAGAGAGAAGAAAGCAGAAACCAGACATTTATATCAAAACCTGCGCAGTGTTATACACAAGTTAAAAGTCGCACTTCATGGGGGACTTATAATAATGTACAATGGTAGAAGAATTGAAATCCCATTGGAGGAGCAAGAGATCAGCAATGATGTGGTGAGACACTCTTATTCAGGAAATTGAAAGAAGCTGGCAATTGGGCTGAAATTATTTGGATTGGGGTAATCCTTTTAGACTGCTCTGCCAAAAATATGCAGAACCGAAATTGGTAATAAGAGGAGTGTGAAATGATGCCACTTTCACAGAAGAATTAGACTCCAACAGTCTGGAACCTGAAGAGAGAAATGGCAGACTGAAGCGAAATCTATCGTAATCGTTATGGCCAGGTGGACTGCTAGAGAACCACAAAGCATCCCGTCCAGACAGGGATCAGGTGTGTGTACCAGGAAAACTGTGGGATACGAGTAGGAGTAATTCATCAAGCAAGCCCAGTTGCACCAAGGGTATAGTGGTAACCAGCGTGAGTTTGTGACATCACAAATTGAAGTCTAAATGTGGATGCGAGAAACTGGGTTGTTGGCTGACTGGGGTGTGAGCCCTGGTAAGGCAACAGCCACAATCCGTTGCAGGGTGAATCACAATAAGTCACTAAATTAACCTGTGCTTAACCCTAGGTAGATTGGCACAAAAAGCAGTCAGGCTTAAACTTAGAGGCAAGGTGTAAAGTATGTTTGCAGCACACAAACCGTAGTAGTAGTAGTAGTAAATGAACTTTATTCGGTATCCAAGTTCCATCAAAGTGCACATGTGCATAAACATTACAAAAAACATTTCATAAAACCAATATAAAGGATGTTACAGCACAGTTCATTGTAAAAGAGTCAGCACCATTCAAAATTCAATTTTCTTTAAGCATTGTTGATATGCCAGATGGAGACAAAAATCAGACACAACTATGTGCAAAAAAGAGTAATGGATACTAAAAAGATAGATAAAAAGAGCTTAAAGACTATCTTCAGCAATATATATATAGAATCAGTGTTAAAAGACTAGAAAAAAATTAAAAAGAGCTAATCACTTGGGGGCACAGGCAATAATCTACCACGTTTGAGTCACGCCGCCTGCAGAAATTTGCTCGTAGCAATAGATATTACCGGTGTTGTGTCACTCCTGAGTATTCTAAGGGCAGCTATATATTTTGTGGTCTTCAAACTTTTATATACGGGAATAATCCATTTCCAGCGTGGGCTAAGATAGCGTGGGCAGAAGAATAATATATGCGCTTCATCTTCATCTGCCAAGCCACATGCCGGACAGGTGCTAGCATCAACAGACTTCCGCCATTGGCTCGTTTCAGATCTTAGAGGTAAGTTGCCAAGATGAAAACGGGTGTAGAGACTCTTGGCTAAAGGTGAGGAAATCAAATTTTTAAATTCCTCAAAATGAGGGAATGGCTTAATATGCAAGAATCGGTTCATTAGTTTGCCAATTGAGTTATTATTTAAGTGGATATCTCTGATATGGATCCAATAACTAGATTTTAAATAGTTAAGATCAGTTTTACATAGTCTTTCTGGGTAGATCCACAACCTTAATAAAATGAAAACAGAACACAAGAAAAACCCCACAGAAAATTAGAAAAATGGAGAGCATTTTAATAAATTATTTGACACCAAAATGGCAAAAATCCCATCAGTAGCACCGGCAAAATGAACTTTTAAAGTTTTTAGTAAAAATTAGAGCCTAAAAGATTGCAACGCCAACTGCGGATATCTAGTCATGTAAGTCTGGGTCAAAGTTGAAAAATATGGTGAATTGAGATGGAGCGCAGTTGGGAACCCGGAAGTAAATTGGTCCTGGTCAGCACTTTCCTTCGGACTTTGAAAAAGTTTGAGAAAAATGTCCAGAGAAGGTAAAGTGCAGTGGGGCAAGGCTGCAGGAGATGATTGAGGAGGAAGCGTCATCTGATAACTTTGGGTCAAAACCGCAATGAAGATTTCTCCATTCAGACTTAGTCTCTTTCTAGGAAGTCAAAAATCTCCAGTGGGACAAGTTGGAAGGTTGTAGCCAAAAACAGTTCCATGAGGCCGGATACCCCTTTGATGAAGAACTGCTTAACAGTAACAGGATTTGCTGCTGTGGAGAAGAATGAAGGAAGAGAAACGAGAAAGTCAATCCGACCGGCGATGTACCTGCGGTGGATAGGTGAGCAGTTTGGTCCCGGTCTCCTCCTAGTTTAGTTCTCAGATGAGAGTTTGGCCAAAAATATTCGAAGTCCTCGGTTTTGAGATTTACTCATCTAGGCACCTTTAGCACCACAACTAAGGGTCGAGGACTGTTAAGACACCACTTGGGGGTACAGGCTCACTCAGGCTGAGTCCAGGTATGGGTTCAAGATGGTGGGAGCCTTTTTGTCCCTGTCTCTCTGAACATGAGACCAGAAAACTATCCCTTGGAGTCACCTGGTAGTCCTGGGCTCAGGTGAAGATGCATCGTTCAACAGCAGGGCTGGCCTCTGGTGGTTCAATGCAAGCTCCAGTCAACAAAGCAGTCCTTCCAGGTACAGCAAAGCAGTCTTGCTAAGTGCACAGCAACTCACAGCAGAATGCAATCCTCTGAGAATCCTTCCGCAGGTCCAGGAATGAACTGAAGAGTTGGTCTTCGAAATCCTATTTTTATACCTGTTGCCCTCCTTCTGGAAGGTGGGAGAAGCTTCTAGACAGTGGCTTTGATTTTCATGGAATTTCCTGACTCCCCTGCCCTGGCTCCAAGCTGGCTGCAGTGACAATGAAGTGGTGATGTGTCTTTTGTGTAAAGGCAGAGTGCTCCCTATTCGTTTGCAAGTGGGACTGTGCTCAACTCCGCCCACCATCCTGCCAGCAGATGGCCCATTAAGGCACGCCTAATTCCTCTATTGTGTGACTGTCTGGGAGGAATTCACAAAGTCTAACTGTCAGTTACACCTAGTCATGTGACCCATGACAGGCCACATGCACAAAAGAGCTAAGGGCAGAAAAATGCCAACTTTTTAAACAAGCCATTTTCAAAATTGTAATTAAAAAACAGACTTTACCATTAAATAGGGTTTTTCATTCCAATTCCAAAGACACCGAACATGACGTAGCTACCTGCTCCCAATTGGCAATTACAGCTTATTAAATGTAATAAGGAATCTCCAATGTTTTGCTATGGGAGGAGTAGGAATCGCAGTAGTGAACAATGAATTGAGGAGTTTTTTTACCACAGGTCATGTAAAACATAAAGGTATATATCCAACGTTTTAATTACAATGATCCCTGCTCTATGAGCTACCTGGGGCCTACCTTAGGGGTGACTTATATATAATAAAAGGGAAGTTTAAGGAGTGGCAAGGAGATTTATTGCCAAGTCGACATGGCAGTTTAAAAGTGCATTCAGGCTGCAGTGGGATACCTGGAACATGATTTAAGGTGAGACTTAAGTTGGTGGCACATTTAGTGTTGCAGGCCCACTAGTAGCTTTTATTTCCAGTCCTTGGGACTATGGAATACCACTCTACAAAGAACTTTTGTGTAAATTGAATATGACAAATGTGTATAAGCCGTTTTTACCATGTTTTAGGGGAGTGAGCACAAGCACCTTAGCACTGGTTAGCAGTGGCAAACATGCACAGAGTTCTACGGCTAACAAAAATGAGTTCAGCAAAATGAAGGAGGGGAAGTAAAAGGTTTGGAAGAAGACCATCCTAAGGCTGACAGGTCTAACATGGAGTGTTTGTACACAGAGCAAACCAAGTGCTGTGGTTCTGTATATATATAAAACAATGACAATTAGTGTGTTGTGTCAGAGTGTGTGTGATGCTGTTATGAGTAAATATCTTTGTTGACAACAGACTGAACACTTTGACATTTGAAATGCCCTCTGAAAGGTGCCAAACCCCAGACAGTGGTTGTTGTGGCTTTCTTTGGTGTCCTGTTCTGACATCATCAAGCATTTCCATAATATGGTTAAATGTTGAGACCTTTTGAAATCCTAAATCATTAAGCACCTAAACCTGTGTTCTTCTCCATCATGGAAAATAAAAATGTTCTTGCCAAATTTGATCATGCTCACCTCAGCAATTCAGATGTTTTGTCCACTATCAGATTGCGTATATATAAAAAGGAGTGTGAACATTTAAGATCAGACACCAGACCAGACAGACAAATGGCTAATGAATATTATTTTATCTATCCTTTCTACACTTTAGGTTCTGTGTAAACGGCCCATCAACAGATGGGATTTCCCAACTAGCGGTATATAAGTGGATACTAATAATGAACACATATTTTATGTCGACAATAGAGGAATTGATTAAATGAAAGGCACAAGCGCAATCATCATCACCATCAAAAAGTTTATTTCAGGAAATTTACTCATAAAACATCACATCAAATACATTACCAGCAAACAACTAAAATCATATATTGAAAGTTGCAAGAGATTAATTGATTAAGGTTCATTTGTGCTAATAGTCATAATTGTATCTATTAAGTCATTCTTTTTAGATAAAATACTGAATAATTAGACTATGTAAAGTCATGTACCATAATTAACAATGTAGGAAGCATTTCAAGGTACAATAGTCAATCCCTGTTATCTTATAAACCAGGCAGAGTGTATGTAACAGAAAAGAACAAAAACCAAAGAGGGAGCCGTATCTGATTTGGCTATGTGAAAAGCAGCCATGTGAGTTTGCATGCCCATGTTCTGTAAAAATTGAATAATTAATTTGGTCTTGGGCTCATGATGTAATAGGCAATCTGACTCAGGTGCCTCCTCAGATATATGGCAATAATAAATTGATAGCTATTGATTTTTAGATCATTTGAAATTAAAGGTGCTATCAGGCAAAGTGCTCATTCTATACTTCAGATATAGAGCCGTGACAAGCAGGGGTAAATAATATCCTTGTATCTTGCAAACCAAGAAAGTGTTAGGGAATTGTCTTTAAGATTACCATTATTGCTTGCCAGCAGTCTCCTTTGTTACTACATTCCAATGTATAGTTGTTTAAATGCTTGGGCAGTAGTACTTGTTATGAGATCACGAGTATTCCCCCATTGCAGAAGGCCTAATTTCTCAGAATATCAACATACATGCAAATGAACCAAGGCACATTTTGTGCATTATTAATGGACAAGATATTTTGCAGCACAGGGCTATGAGTCCTTAATGCATAATTTGAACACACTCTAAACCAATACAAAAGTTGTCTCATCTTCTCATCTTTGCAATATGAGTTATATTTTTAGTACCCGGATCGATGGCCAATGAAACTGATGAGGAACTCACTGGTTGTCTTAACAGGATTTTCAAAAAACACATTGTAAATGACAAGTGAGCCTAGACTTCAAGCAAAACCGAACATGGCCTGCGCTTTATGATTCTATAATATAGTATCCTTCAAATTCTGGATAGTCCAGCTCCCATTCTTATACCTAAGTAATAAAATGTGTTAACTCATTCTAATCTAATACCATCTAGGTAAGTAACTTCTTAAAACACTTAGGAGGGTTGAGAATTTTAAACTTAGTCTTCCTTGCAGTAATTTCAGGCTGTCTATTCACATAAAAGTCAGTTGTGGTTTAAGAGATTAGCAAGATGTTTCCACACTCAGTAAGATGACTGAGTCAGTGCCAATATGCACACTTGTGAGTCCCTCCCTTTAATAGGGATAGCACTGGTTGTTTCACCATTAAGATCACATCTTACTTTGGCATCGATATAGTCATGAGTCTGAATAATCAAATTCTACATGTTCCAGTCTTCCCATTTCATAAAGTAAATTCCACAGTGTATGTCAAGATTGGTGCCAATGCTGATTTTAAATCAGCAAAAAGCCACATCGAAAATGAGTTTTTCGGGAAATGTGAGTAACAGGAACCCAAATGTCTGATCAATTGTGCTCACATTTAACGCCTACATGGTACTATCACTATCGCTGCTTGAATGAGTTCCAATGGAATTTTATCCATCCCTCGCAC
This sequence comes from Triturus cristatus, assembly GCF_964204655.1. NCBI lineage: Eukaryota > Metazoa > Chordata > Amphibia > Caudata > Salamandridae > Triturus > Triturus cristatus. Next base: position 736,375,221 of record NC_140594.1, read on the forward strand.
TTTGCCCAAAAGAGAGGACTGCTTCAGTGACATCACTAGCAGAGAAGTTCAAAGGGCCAGCATCTGGGCGGCCTCAGATACCAAATGTAAAATGTCACTCCTGGTAGCAACCAAGACTGACAGAGAATAATAATACAGCAATCATATCAGCATTATGTATATCTTGGGTGTTCTGACAGAAGGCAAACTTCCATGCGATACAATACGCCTGAATGTTTGAGTATCTAATGTTCTATTTGAGGTGATCAGCCTAGCATAGGTCAGTCAATTGTTTCAACTCCTGCAATCCCCTTTCTCTTTCAGAACAACATTTTAGGGTTTTCTTGCTATCACTATGCCTGCCCTTTTATTTTCTTGAAGAGCAATTACTAAGCTTTCGTAGCCTATTTACAACTCTCGTCATGCCAGGGGTGAGGAATCAATTTCCACTTTTTTGCCTTTTCTTGTGCTTTAGGTGGGAAATAGCTTCTTGAACATTAGAAGGTGTGATTCTGAGAGATAAAGAGATCATTAGAAGAATGTAGGTAGATTCCCTGCAAAGTAGGGATTATAATACTATAGAAGACAGATGAAACATCTGATTATATCACCATATTCAATTTTACCCTGTTACGATGATTTGATAAACTAATCTTAATATTCTGAGAATGTTTTGGAGGAGCCTAATTACCTGTAACAAATGAGAGGTGGCAATAAATAAGCGAAAGGATAATACAGATAATCAAAAACAATTTTAAAAAACAAATCAAATCAATACAAACAAGTTATCTAGCTCTAGTAAATGATTGTAGGAGTAATCCAGGAGTACTGCTGATTTACTCCTAATCTTCTTTCATAATACTTCTGGTTTACGCCTGAATTCAAGGAGTATGCCAAAGGTACTTTAAGAGTAGATCCCAGGAAAATCTTTGTGAGTTGGTCTCATAACGTTTCCCACGGACAGAAAAGAACATGTTTTTTTCTGAATAAATCACTGGGACAAGTTCACATAAATTGGACCAGTTTATTTTATTGCATAGATATCACTGGTACTGGTGTTATATTTGCATTTCCTCAACACATTAATTCCTTGGCGTAGCAACAGCAAAATTAACTCTGAAACCTAGACAGGTAAATTGGCAAATGCTGCAGTTTCCTGTGGTATGGAATCCTCTCCTCACAAACACTAAAATCTTTTAGCAATATAAAAAACCTTTGGAAAGTAAACATGTTAAAAATGCAACTTTGGAAGCCTCCGTAGCACCAACAGTTCATCAATCCTCCTCATCAAGCTTTAAATCACTTCGAATTAAACGCCTGGATTCCTCTAGGCTAATCCTCCATCTGTAATCTGAATCTAAAGAACCCCAAGACGTGCCGAACAGAGGAACTATAGTAAGGCTCTTGCAGACAATAACAGACTTCAAATGTATGAGCCCGAAGGAAATTGTGTCCATCAGCGTTGTGCCTTCTGTTGTGGGTGATTTAAGAGAATCTACAATAGGTATGTTTGCCATGGTTTAAATTGGCTCCATATCGTATCAGATGCAGACTATTTTTAAGAGCTTGGGAATTAGTATTTTTCCCTTTCAATCAGTCCTTTATATTGAAGTACTAGCTCATGCAGTCTTATCGTTGGACCCACAGATAATATTCCCTCAGGTCCATCACAGTCATTTCTCAAAGCTGCTGGAGACTCCACAGTCACAAAGTTGTATGAAGAAAATAATGACCCAGACCGCTGGTACAAGACACATGGGCAGCAATGGTATAGCAATGAACTGTTGCAAAAAGCAGAAACCTCAATTTGACAGCACTTAAAACAGAACTGGCACAAACCAATAGCCTTTAGCCATGAGTTTTATTTTAAACTTGACTCTGTAATAGGGGTGTGCTGAACTCACAGAGTTGCGCACTGTGCAATTTAGTAGAATTACATGAAAATTCCATGAGATTCCTCAGAGTTCCACAAATGGGCAGAAATCGTCACGTCGCGATGCTTGCGCTGATTTTTAGTGCCAAGAGTTTTGTTCCGCTCTGCAAAATCTGAGTGTACAGCACCATGTGGCGCGCCAGAGGGTGCTGCTTCTTTGCTGCCGCTCTAGTAGATTTTCTACTTGAGTAGCAGTTTTCTCACTGTGAATGGTTCCGACCACCTGCGACTGCCGCATTGAGAAAATCTCACAGGTGCCCTCCTTACACCTGAAAATCGTGCTAGGGGATGCCAGTTCTTGCTTGCGCTCGACAACTTACAGTTGGCAAGCCACGCACAAAGGAAAAAATCTGCCATGTGGCACTTAGCGGGGTTTGGCTAGAACGCCACATTACAAGCGTAATGCAGAGTGGCCAAAATTCCACGAACTATGCCGGCGGAGCCGTATGTATCTCACACCCCTAATTTTGGGGTGCTTCTAGCTTGGAGCAGTCAATGATAAATGAGCGGCTCCAGCCACTCATTTATTAGTCTTTTATTTCAAAATGTATGTGTGCCCCATGCTTTCTAATAACTTTGCATCAAGGGGTTATTACTAAGGGTAGATCAGGGAATACACCCATCGGAACTTGATGAAAGGGTCAATCGACAAGCTAGCCTGATCAAGTGTTACTTCAAAAACAAATGCCTACTTGAAGTGTGCACAAACAATGGGAAAAGTGTTAATTTCTCAAAAGTACTGACGTATTGCATTTATGCTACAAATGCATGAGAATCTTTTCAGTTTATCTATGCAGAGAAATTTGAACTAGAAAGTTAAGCCTCAAGTTCAAGTTCTAAGCTAGGCAGAGCACACTTACCTTTTCACCATGGTGCGAGCCTATGGGTCATGCATCAAAGTGTAAATCTTGTTTGGGTACCATTGCACGGGAACTACACAAGCAGCAGGATAATCTTAGTAGATATGACTGTACTGTTTTCTCACTTGTGCAGCACGGTGCACTGATTTGAATGAAAATATATGAAATCTCTGGTTGAATGTCATTTGCTATATCAATCAATTGACTGGGGGTGAATGTTTTGATTTGTTCTGCATTCCGTCCATCAATTGTGTTTCTTTTGCTTTCTCTCCCTAAGTGCATCAGGTATGCCCAGATGTGGGTCCTGGGCTCACTGTGCCACTGGAATCAAGCTATCCTGCCTAAAGAGGGGTGAAACCCCGATACCGGTCCTAGGATGCTTGTTTCCGGTCCAGGGAGGACCTGGCTTGGCAGTTCGGGCTGGACTGTTCCCATGAGGCACAGGGTCAAGACTGATTTGCATATGGCCAGGTCTAAACTGGGGTGGCATGGTGAGCAAAATAATGATGGATTTAACCCAGATCTCTTGACTGGGGGTGAATATTTTGATTTGTTCTGCATTCCGTCCATCAGTTGTGTGTCTTTTGATATCAAGTCACTTTGAAGAAGAGGGAGGAAATGGAAGACTGATCCTTCCTCTTCACCTCAAATAATAATAACAATAATGCTTGAAAGGGTTGAGAAAGTCATGTATATTTAACATTCAAATAAGTGTTGCATTGCTTACACACTTCTAAGCCCCAGTGAACCACTTTCTAAACCCAACAAAAAAGGTATACACAGCAGCACTATCATCACGTGAACAGCCACTGATCACAGTAAGGTAATTCTTAACAGTGGCATAAGCAATACATAGGAAAGTAATAAAATATGTGAATTTCATTAACTTTAAGAATTATTTGAAATAGCGAGAAAATAACTAACAAAATGCATCAACAACAGCACTATCATCAAATGAATAACACTAGTCGCAGTGATTTAACTGACGCCAGAGACATAGAGACTTACATAGAAAAGTGGTGAAATATTAAAAATTAATTAGTCTTAGTAAAAAAAATAGCTAACACCAAAATGCATTTTTATGAAGCAGCTGAAATAAAAAGTCGAGGATATCAACGGTAAGCAGAGTGACATGATAGAAATCACACCATAACACCATACTTCAGGAAATTAATGTCAACACAAGTATAAACAAATACAGCCATATGTTCTGCAAACTTGGCCTAGGGGAACCAGGAAAGATAAGCTTAACCATATGTTAAGGAAGAGGTCTGTTTCCTACAAGAAAGCATGATTGAATTGTCATGTTAAAAATTCCCTAATTCTGTCATTATCCTTTTCCCTGAGACCCAATTATTATATGTCAAGTATGCTAACTAAAACATATTAACTGTAAATGTATTCATGTTTGCAGTCATGACTTGGTAAAAGCAGAAAATAAAACGGGAAGATTCTTGAATTTATATATCACTCAAATCTGAGGAACCAATACCATTAGAATTAATCAGGTTGTTTCAGAGTTTTTTTAGGTTTTTTTTGTTTTAAATGTTACAAAAAGTGAAGCATTCAAAAGGTAAGGCGTATTCACAGGAGAATGAAACTATTGTTAGCTGATTCAGAATTCATTAATATTCACAATTAGAAACACGCAACGATTGATTTACATTAATTTGATACTGACGTTTCAGTATGTATACTTTGTATTGACACAGCTTTCCTAAAATTAAGATTCGCCTAAACAACATGGGATCCAATGGGGAGTTTTGTTGTATTTTTGATAATACCTAGCAAATAGATAAAAAGACAGAGAGAAAGCACATTTCTCCTGTTGTGAATTCATTACGCTTAGCATAAGAGACAGCAGCGGCTACACCATAATGGCGGAGGAGAGTTAACCGACTGCACAATGATAAATAAAATGATAATAAAACAATTTTATTATTGTTTTATTTTTCACTGGCAGTTGATACTGCCGAGTCTGGGACGGGGCCAGGCAATCCTCTCTTGATAGTGCAGGGACTGGAAGGAGGCGTGAAGGGCACTTGTAAGTGCGCAATTAATGTTAGGCCGGCCAAACAGACATGCACACTTAGATTTCACAACCCACCTGGGTGGAGAAATGGCACAGGCTCGCAGTGAGCGCCCTAACCAGGCCACTCAGACCAATCCAGATGCTGATCTCACAGCATGAAAGCAGAGTCTGGATTGGGTGGGGAATCTGGGAGCTTGTGCTGGCCCAGGGACTTCCGGAAGAGAGGAGCACCGAGACGACTGGCAGCAGGTAAGTGCTATTTTTAAATTATTTGTCCCTGCGCTCCCCCACCACTTTCCTTTGGCAGCCGCCGCTGCTGATAAAAGTAGAGATATAATCGTCCTGTGATGAGATAAAACAGCTACAATTCTTTAAACACAAAAGTCCAAACGTGTAGACATCTATTGCTTGTCTGCAAAAAATACAATGTAAAGTGTGAAATGGCACCTCCTGGGATAATTAATCACACTGCAGCTTTTGTAATACTTTTAATTGAATCAAAGATAATGCGTTATACACTGTAGTCAAAACTGTCATCAGTCCTGTGATCTCAGTCTAGACTTACCCAGACAGCATGTTGTATGGTGAATACATAGTGGCAAAGCTATCCGCAGTGCAGTCTTGCCCTGTCATCAGATGCACTGAAGGACATAGTAAAGAACACTGAGCTGTATTCACAAAATTAAAGCTGGTTGTCATTTAAATTTAGGATCGCATTTACCTTTTTTATGTTGCTACAAAATCACAGGAAGTCGCAAAGGGATTCATTGCAGGTGTAAATACATTTATTAATGCGTATTTCTCTATGTGAGCACAGAGAATTTTGCAGTAGTATAACCCACTCAAGTGGTGAGACGTGGGCGTGGTTTGCCTTGGAAGTTTGGGAATGCCAACAGACATATGTTTATAGGTTTCTCACTGCCAAGCGCTTGTGAAGCCTGCCACTCCTCTTGGGAGGGGTTTTAAACTTTATTTTAAATTTCCTTGTAAGCGCACTAGTAGCTGGGATGTGCCTGGTTTCCGTCCTGGCCGGTGGTCATCTTAGGTCAGCCCGCCGGCTTTTTAATTGGTTTTATGATTTATGTTTTGTTACTTTTTAGTTTCCGATTATTATTTTAATTACCTGTTAAGTTCCTGGTAGCTCCATCTTGAAGGGGGGCCTACGGAGTTGGAGCAGAGTGTCCGGGTTCAAGTTTGTATTTTGTTGGTCCACCGGTTCTTGAAGATTTAGCCATGCCCTCTGTGGAGGCGGACTATAAATGCATCGCAGCTGTGCGGACACACCGCTAGCGTGCCAAAGGTGCCCCAAAGGCAATCCACATCTGAATGGTGCAAGGGGCCAGGCACTTTGGCAGTTCTGTTCCAGCCATTCTACGCTATCTGGCATCTGAGCTTCTCTCCCTCTCCCCGCCATGAAGGAAAGCTACCTCCATTCTTTGGACTTGGCCTCTAGTGTAACGTCTTGCAGTAAATGCTGCTTCACTTTCTCCACATTGTCTATGATGAAGCCTGAGGGGTGTAGCCCCAGTCCGTTCAGTGCTTTTTTCACGATTACTGATCTCTTCCCAAGAACAAATTTGAAATTGCTGATTTTCTATCTAGCCACCAGCCTGCTGCACTGTTCCTCGTGGAAACTTGGCTGCATATACAGTCCACCCCGACATTCTCAAGGCTAGTCCTCCAGATTATCTTATTTTGAGGGTTGATAGTCCTGGTTTTAGGGGAGGTGGGTTGCCAGTGATTTTTAAACAGCATCTTCACTGTAGTTTCTCAGAGGCGAAGATTACTGGCTGCAAGGCGGCTGTTTAGGTCTCGCCTAGCGTTGCAGCGCGAATACGCTGCTATCGCTTTGCGAGGCATGCAGTATATACTGTAGTGTGGAAGCTTCGTGGAAGCTCCGCCCACTCTCTGCCCATTGGCTTTTGTCTTAAATACTGCCTTTCAATTGGTGTGAGGCTTGTTAGTTCCTCCTCATTCATCATTTGTACCCTTTCACAGATATTGGCCCCTTTACTCCTAACACTATTTTCTTCCCTGTCTCCCCACCACACCGCCCCCTCCCTCAGTCTGTGACTTCTCACCCTCCCCCCCACTCCCGTTCGTGTTTTCTTGCCTGCCGGCACTTCCGTTTTCATCTTTATTATTGCCACCTTGAAATATGCGAGTTCAAGATGTGTGCTGTACAAAAACTTCTCATGTTTAATGAACTAGATTTTAATGTTACTCTAAATATAATAAGACTCTAGGCAACATTCGGGGTATGCATGGCAACTGACACCTCTTAGTTCACAAATGGCATTGTTGTAAGGAGAGAGGAGCAGCAGTGTTTTAACTCATGCTTAAAACAAGCACTTTTAATAACTTCCTCTCAATTCAGTGCTATAATCTTGTTCACTGAGGTGACGTGCTAAAGAAATGCACTTTTTTGAATTCTGAAGAGACATTATCGTACATTTACATCATGTTTACTGTATGATTAACATGCACATCATTTTCAAGGCTCGCCCACTGGCTCGCGTACGCTTCGCTCGTCTCCGGCTGGCTCTACCTGCTAAATAATATATTCGCTCGCGCACCTCTAACACAGAGAGATGAATGGATACATGACAGTGAGCCCGGTAGATGGTACGGAAATAGACTGGTGCAGACAAACAGACAAAGTTAGTCTCCATTGCCTCACGTCAGAATCATCCCTTTCAATAACCTGGAAATCTGCCGGCAACTCCCGCATGCCCCAACCTCATCCACATTACCTATTCTTAGCAGAAGCGGCAGATTCTGAGCTATGCCCTGCTGGTGCACAGCAGAGTTTGTAGAAGCGCTGAGATCCCTAGCCTCTCCGGGCGGGCACCTAAGCCTTCCGGATGCCTTCACACTCAGGATAAATTAATACATTTTGTTCTGTGCTTTAGTCGCCCCTCTGTAAGCACTGTCTGGTAGATGGAGCTCTGTGTTAATAAACACATTCAGAGAGGTGGTTGTGTACAAACAAACAACAGCCACAATACCGTACGTTTTGAAAGTGTAGTTAAATACCCGATCATCGAGTACCTCATTGGCTGATCATTTCATGGCGCTACCAAAATTACATTTGGACACATTTGCTCAACTGTAAAACACTCCCTTCTATGGGTCATTTAACAACTCAGGGCTTTGGGGCTAGATAACCTACTTTGGATGCTGTGTAAAAGAGTAAATACAAAAATGAATGCAATGAAACTAAGAAACCAGTACTGTCTAAAACACTGTGAAAACTGACACACATTCTGGCATTTTGTTTAGTGAATGTCAATTTTCTCATAGATGCGAGTAAAGTACTCTTAATATTTTAATGAAATCTGCACGCTTTTAACTAAGCACCGGTCAATCTTTGACAACTAGGCAATGAATACATTTTCATGTACCCCCCGAAGCCCCCTGCCCCCAACCCTTGGCAAACTTCATTGCCTCCCAATGTTTGGAGGATAACCAAGATGCAGGAGAGTGAGTCAAATAGTCAAGAAAATGAAAGAGAAGTTGGGATTCGGATTCACATGCTCTGATCCCAATCGCGTTGGTTAGTCTGTAAGCACTACTTTTAATAATGAGTTTCGCATTAGTAAAGCACCACAATGTGCATGTGTGGCGAAACTTCACCCATGAGGTACTCGCCAAACAATTGTTGACACAATCCACACTTTGCGTCTTTTTCAATATATTTATTGAGAAGTGCAGGATTTTTCCAAAGGATTTTGCACACTACATACATTCACTCCAAAAATAAAACGTGCAGGTAAAAAACAGTGCCATTTACAACGTCAATAGCTCTAACTCACAAATGCGAGACCTATTTGCTTTGCAAATGCTTGTTTTTCCCTATCATTGATGAGCAGTTGCTCCCTACTAGGTCTTCTAATCTATCGTCCACCTGAACCTGCCTCTTTGTTTGTTACCACTCCTTTGGATTATATTCCATCAAATGCTTTGTGGTACTCTAACTTTTATTAAGTGATCTTAACTTGCATTTTGGAGATGAGAACTGCCACACAGCCATCTTGTAGAGGACATTGGGTCACTCAGCTTAAACCAACTAGTGCTGGCTTCAACCCATATTCTGGGCAACACCCTTGATCCCATCTTTGCCAACACTGCTCAGGTAAGTGTGGCGTCTCTGATTCCCATTGCATGATTTTACCACTTCCTCATTCCTTTCCAGATCACTGGCATCCTCCTTTCTCTGGTCACTCAGTACTATCAAATCATGCAAATGGTCTTTGATCATGCTCCCTGCTTTCACCGCGGCTCTGACTATTAAATCTCCTCATTTAGACGCATGTCCTTAAATTGCTAACCACCAGGGGCAGCTTGGTTAAATGAGGCTCTAGACTCCTTAGCCCCACTGAAAGCATGTACTATCTCCTGTTCTAAACCTACAACAGAAGGGTTTATGGAGGGTCTCTTGATCACGAAAAAGGCCAGCAAGTATCTTGGACCTCATGGCATAAGAACTATCAAACCTCTGATAAAACTGCTTATCTGAACACACTGAAGGAGTATCAGAGACAAATTAGATGTACCCGGACCCAATATTGTGCTTGAAAGATTCAAGGGACAAAAAATTAATCCGTGAGATTTTTACAATTGTTAAGTTCTTTACCTCCCTGGAGCAAGTCTCTGCTGTTAAGATGACTATGATAGATAACTGTAACCAAATTGCACACTTTTTCTCTAAGACAATTGCTACCATCTACGCTTCTATTCTGGAAAAGGCCAGGAAATATCAGTTTTTCATTCCCGGTTGTCCTCCATCTACTCCCTTGGAAGGTTTGACTAACAGAGGCTCTCGCACAACTCCACTTGCTTCTCATTAAAGACAGACTATCCTTTGAAGAACTCTGTTTCTGTCATAAAATTCTCAATCAGAAAAAGCCATGCTACCTTCTTCCATTGATTAAACCATATTTTCCCAACAGGCATCTTAGATCTTCAGGGACTGCTCTGAGAGTTATTCCTAGGGTCAATAGAGCATGCCTTGGAGGTAGCTCCTTTAGATCCCTGGTGCTAGGCTTTGGACTCCATGCCCTTGGACCTTAGAATGGAACCATCTGAGGTCTTGTTTCTGAAGAAATTGAAGACCTGGTTATTTATTTAACTGAATCTGAGTTTAGGGCAGGGTTATGAGGCATTTTGTGAGAGAATCTAGCGTAGGGACACTCCGACTGGAGTAACCAGGTGACTTACAAAACCTTAACATAACATGGGCATTCTCATTTACCGTTCCTTCCCACCATGGAAGTGCTCAGACATTTACTCCCCTTCCAGGATCAGAAGGGGGAATGATCACCCCAGATTTGCTGGGAATGTAACGAAAGAGCATTCTCCTTGAGGAGAAAGGTGATCTCGATAGAGACAAATAATTCTGCATTAGCAAAGGAGGCTTGTTTTTCCTCTTTGCTCAGTTATCCACTGTGGGGGACACTGCACAGGAGAATAGAAGTATTTAGAAAATAGTATCGGATATTCCCATTTGTATCCCGACTCTCTTTTCCAGACGAAATTCTGGGAATGTTTGTGAATAAAAAAATTCATTAAAGTACATTAGGGGGAACTGTAAATCCCCAACCGTTGTTTTATAACTTTTTTTTAATACGTTTTATGTTTAGTGGAATTCTGTAAACATGTATTTTTCAGAAACCAGAGGCAAGGAATTAAAGTAGCAGAAACATGTGTATGATGACAATAAACGTATTATGATTAACCAACAGGACGACTATTAAAACACTTTAAGAGAAATTAATTGGATATTGGATATTGACAGTATAACCTCTAAATTAGACAATAAAACGTTATTGGTCAAATCATTAAACGATGAAAACTATCTCCAATAATCTATTCTTTCTATAATAGGAACTTTGTGAAAACAATCCACTATCCTATGCTGGCATCAAAATTACTGGAGGTCAAGAAAGCCCCATAGGCTAGATTATCTTCATGGCAATTTGCTTTGAAATTAAGGTATACGGTTACCTTTCACCTAAAAGGTATTGATCAAACATTTCTTTCCAAAAAAGGTGCAGAATGTGTTAAGTTCATAGCAAATGGCATTGATTATCATAGGGTTTGTAGTCTGACCACACACTTTTTGAACTTTTGAGGTACCACTGTGCTCTGAGTAAATCACTTTATGTTTGTCCAAAGATAGATATCAGCTCAAAACCATAGATAAACTATGTCAAGTTTATATCACATAATTCTATTCATACTAAGCAACAAATTGGTTCATTGCAGACCTCAGTCACTAGGATTTCTGACCAACACAGTGTACAGAAAAGTTTTCTTTTTTTTTTTTTTGTTGACTTGCTCACAGAGGAACATAGCAGTTGGTTTTCGGTTGGGTCTGGTTTACCCCTATGCTCTGAATTAGACCTGCTGTAGGACATTTTAAGAATGAAGTGAAGCATAAATGTTGACATCTTGTACTAACCCTTCAGTGCAGGGCTGAAGTGGCCCCCATCCCTGCTTATTTTGTTACTGGGGGCCGATATTAAAGCATGTCTACAAAACCGGCCCCCACCGCTGCAAAACCGGCCACCGCCGCTCCACAACTGGCCCCCACTGCTCCACAATCAGGTCCCACCCTACTAGCCTCCCGTGCAAGTGTCTAATGCATGCTACGGACAGTCCGGCCCTGCTTCAGTGTCTGCTAAAATTACCTGGAAAATTTGGGGAAATAATTGAAGCTATCCAAGTCCATATGTATGAAGATTGCACTCACAAAAAGCAGTTGCAAAATGTGCGCCTATGTTTTGTGAATGCAATCTGATTTTGTCAGTTCACAAAATGCTGAATGGCAGGGGAGTTGCAGAACGACCTGCCTAATTAATATTCATTATGCAGGTCACAACTTGTGACTCCAAGTGATTGGCTACAAGACAGCAGACAACTATCTCTGGGATTGCTTTCCAAAATGGAAAATCTTTTTTTAAAAGAGCTCGAGTTCCTTAAAGAAACCAAGGCTGCTTTAAAGAAATGTCTTTTCTGTTTTGAAAATCTTCAGGGTGCTCAGGCAATCAAACCTTCCTACTCCCCATTTCCTAAAGGCAAGGGCTACAAAAGTAAAGGGGACCCCTTACAATTAGCAAATTAGTGACGACCCCAACGTAGTAGTTAATAACATATCAATAGTTTGCAACCAGAAATCCAGCTGTAAACCATTAATGCATAGCATACCACAGTGAAATTTGGAAGGAACGCCCTAAAGGTGATTTTTCCGTATTGTGATTTTGTATCCTTTTTATGAGAAGTTGGCCTGGTATATGCTGTTCACTAGTTAAAGTGACCACCTTGTACCATGCCAAGCAACCCTTATGGTGTGGTTGTAAGTCAACCTTTCCGGACCAGCTGCCCTAGTGGTAGCGTAGGCTAAGCAGTCTTTCAGGCTAAACTCGTTTTGGCATGTAAAGCAAGCTGTTTTACCATATGTAACCCCCCTTTATACCAATGAAAGGACACCACACAGATATATATTCAAAATATATATATGTATTTATTACTCAAAGTATCCCCTAGACTCTTTATGAGCACAGGAGCACAAATCGTTAAACAAGAAAGTATTACAATATACAGAAGTTGCACTTTATATGGATAGGCCCTGGTGGCCGATCAAACCATATACTAAAATAGTGGTATAAGTACCACGACTAGGAAAGGGAAAAGGCCTAGGGCCTCTAGAATCGCTGGGCCTACAAGGAGCTAACTTCAGTTAGTGACCAGGAGGTCCACGGGTCGCGTGTGCAGTGAGGAAAGTTACACGCGGGCTCCCATAGGTTTTCAATGGGTGCGTAAAAGTTCAAAAGTTACTGCTAGAAGGGTCTTCTGGATGGACTACGAACTTAAGACTTAAAACACAGAAACTAGAGATGTTTCTCTACACTTGTGCACCGGAGTGCCAGCTTTACCTCACCCACAGGAAGCGGGTGCATAGGTCTCGAAGTGCGTCGGGTTTCGTCTATCTGTTCAATGGAGCCTGATGACAAAAATGCTGCAGGCGGTCGGTCCAGAAGAGATGCGGTGGATCCAAGGGTGGATCGGAGTTGTAGAAGACCTGTAAGCAGAGGGGACAGTGTTCACAGTCACTAGCCAGTGACCGGCGTGGCACCAGGTAGGTACCAGGCGATGTCGGGTGCAAACAGGTGAAGAGGTGTAGCTTGTCTCTGCAGCCACGTGGTCCCTGAAGGTCAACAACGTCCAGGAGTCAGTTCACGAGCTCTCCCACGCAGGCTTTCGCTGTCGGCGGTGTCGGCGACTCAAAAGATGCAAACAAGCCTTGGCAAAAGCAGGAGTTGCAGGAATTGAAGAAAGCTGATTACTCTGACCAGCAAGGTCAGAGGGGCTGCTCCTTTGGAGGGAAGCAGGGGCCAGTCTTGAGCAACCAGACCAGCATCGTAGATTTCAAAGTAGGTCGCCAAGATGGCCACTAGCCAACGGGCCAGGGTCCGGTTAGGCGCGTCGAGTTGCAAAGTGCAGAGGGGTCCCACGCAGATCGTGGAGATGCTGGAGGGCTCACCTTTGGTGCAGATGCTGCTCGGGTGTTGGGCTTCTCATGTTCCAAAGCACAACTCGGAGGGAGCCTCTGTTGTCGCGCTTGCAGCTTGTCGTGGGTCTTTCAAGATGGCTGGCCCCACGTGTCTCGGTGCCTCCACGGGTTCCTTCTTTGCAGGGACTGTGGATCGGGCGGTGAGAGGTCTGGAGGCCCAGGTCTTGTCGGTCTCTGGGCTCGGGCTCCGGCAGGAGGCGGCAGCAAAGCAGACGTCGAGTAGCTGGTTGGTGCTTGCGTTAGCAAGATGGTCACTCCCTGACCATAGGGGAGAATTCCTTCTGTCCTCTGTGCAGCAGAGTGTCGAAGTCCCCGTCTTCGTCTGGGTATTAAGTTGATTCCAGGATGTCTGAAGTCTTAGGACACAGCTCCTACCTTTAAGCGGATTCTAGGGGCCGGACTACCTGCTAGGTCCCTCCCTAAGGGTGGGACCAGGAAGGGGGGTGGTTACACCCCCAATCCTTTGTCCAGCTCGCCCCAGGTCCGGGGCTGGGGTGCCCCAGGACCGGTTTGAACTGGCATATGCACCGAGGCTCCTTGTGAGCCTCAGGCATGTCTGATTCCATTCAAGCCCTACCTGACCAATACACACAATCCTGTCTGGGGTGGTGCACGCACCTCCCCTGGCAGGAAACCCTTTGTCCACATCTCCCAAGCTGGAAGGACTCCCAGCAGCAGGAGGGCAGACTCGTGTCTGTGGTGGCAGCATCCATTTTGTGGAGCTGAGGCTATGTCTGATTTTACCCGGGTTTCAGGTGCTGTACATGTCGTGTCCCTCTAGAAGGGTGGAATGCTAACCCCGTCGCCAGAATTGGCGAGGGGTTAGTATTCCAATTCGTATGACACCTTACTCGACATGTTTTGATAAAGCCAAACCAAAGATAGCATTTAACCGCGAGGTTCATAATGCACTTAAGAGTATATGGTATGACGATATCTGGAAACGGTAGAAGGAAGTTGTTCCGACCACTGCAGACAGGCTCAGCTCATGCCAGAGCACTATCTCACATGGAACCAAGCACTCTGCCTTCAGGATTGTTAAGGCCTGCCATAGGAGTGACTTATAGGTTAACATGTGTCCCATTTAAGGTTAGGTATAGGTATACTACACCTAAGTAAGAGGTGGTTACACCAACTTACCCCAGCTGAGTGATTAGCCAGTTGTGTCAAATTGCTAGGCCAGGCCAGGGGTGGCACAATACATTCTTCAGCCCCTGGTAGGCCTTAGATACACCAATGCCCTGGGTACCTAGTGTACACTGGTACAGGGGGCTCACAGGGTGATCCAATTCCAATTGGTTATGTACCTAGGGTACATGGAGTCCATTTTAAAGAGAGAGCAGATAGGCTGAGATCCTGAATGGCAGGATCTCAGGCCAACTAAGTCGAAAAACCAGCTAGACACTAGGCAAAAAATTGGGGGTAACCATAGTCAGATATCCACCTTCCTACACAACCCCCCCCCCAAACGAAGGGAGATAAGGCTGACCTTGACCAGGTAAGCCTATATTGCCTAAGTGGCCATATAAGGAAGAACCAGCACTGGCATGGTTACCCCCTGTCTCATGGTCCACTAAGCAATCCCTCTCCCTAAAGGTATCATAGGGTCTCCACCATAGGGAATCTCTACCTTTGGTGTGTCTTTGCAAAGTAAAAGGCTGGTGTTGAGAGGGAGTACTGAAGTGAGTGTCCTTAAAGTGAGGCCTCCGCTTCCTCCAATCATCCTCCACCATGGATGCCTTTCTTTCCTTAACTGAGTTGCACTGTGCTCTCAGGGTGAGCCTCTGGCTACCTAAAGCTGGAGGCTGGGTCCCTTTTGTGGGCTTACTGGAGGGACAGGTCAGGTTTGGGGCACTAAGGTCCCAGGTTTGCCTGTGCCCAACAGAATCCCTCTGGGGGAGGTCCCTAACTACCTGTAAAGGGGATCCCTCAGGAATGTGTTTAACCATCACCTGGCTAGGGCTACTAGCCAGGCAATCCTCATTCTTTTGATGGGGGGGTTCTTATGGACAGGGGCCCTCTTGGGGGCCACTGGCCTCCCTGACCTCTGCAGCCCTGGGCTGACTGAGGAAGGGTAGAGAGAGGCAGGCTACCTGCACCAGACTGGGTCCCACCTTGGAAAGGTCCACTGACATCAGGGGCTCTGCCAGGCCAGGCCTGGCTACCTCTGGGGCAGTTACTTCACAAGGGGTGGGGTCAGATCCCTGAGGAGGCTGACCTTTTCCTAATGTCTGGGGAGAGGGAGACTTTTCTTCCTCCCCACTACTCTCTGTTTGTGTGGAGTGATCCATAGTTTCAGGCTTCACTACACCTATGTCAGTCTGAGTATGGACTGAGACCATTACAGTCCTGCCAACCTTTTCAGGGGGGCACTCAGTTTGGGTTTGAGCTGTGACTGTCACAGCTCTGCCAGTCTATACAGGGAAGTCTGTCTTTGCCTGGGCTGTGGCTACCACTGCCCTTCCAACCTTCTCAGGGAGGAAATCTACTTGGACAGTGGTTGTGGCTGGCACAACCCCACTACCCTTTTTTGAAAGGCCTACCACTTTAGAATGGGTGTCTTGTTCAACTCCAGCCCAAGCTGAGAGTTCTAAGTCATTCCCCAGTAAGCAGTCTACAGGCAAGGTTGGGGACACTGCCACCCTTTTAGGGCCAGTGACACCTCCCCAGCTGAGACATACCTCTGCCATGGGATGACTGTTCTGTTTGCCATCAATGTTAGTTACCTGGTAGGAGCAACCAGGCAAAAGCTGCTCAGAGGGAACTAGCCAATGGGCCACCATAGTGATGCTAGCTCCAGTGTCTCTGTAGGCCTCAGCTTTTGTACCATTGATGTAGGGCTCCTGTCTGTACCTACCCAAAGTGTTGGGACAGGCAGTGAAGCTGGCAAACCCCATGCCACCATCACAGACAAGAGTAGTTGCTGTAGGGGAATTGGCTAAGCCAGGGTCCCCCTGTGTTCCCCAAGTAAACCCACCCAAGTTTCTGGGGGCACTACCACCACCTGGGGGATTACTGCTGACAGTAATAGGTGGTGTGACAGGAGTAATTGGAGGAACAGTTTTGTTCTTAGACTTTGGGCAACTGCTGTCAGTTTTCCAATGCCCAGGAATTTTACATTCATGGCAGTAAGGCTTTTTAACTGTGGTAGAGGAGGGAGCTTGGGACCCACCACCCTGTGTGGAGTTTTGGGGCCCTGAGGAAGATTTCTCTTTTGTTTTATCCCCACCCTTCTCTTGAGTCTTGGTGGTATCTTTCTTTTGGTCACCACCCTGGTTTTTAGGCCTGATCCTGGTCCTGACCCATTTATCTGCCCTCTTTCCCAATTCTTGGGGAGAGGTCAAATCTGAGTCTACCAGGTGTTGATGGAGGAGCTGGTTTTGACAGTTACTTAAAATCTGTTCTCTCATCATCAAATTGTACAATCTTGTATAATCTGAAACCTTACTTCCCAGCAACCAACCCTCCAAAGCCTTAGTGGCACATTCAACATATTCAGACCAGTCCTGAGTCTGTGCCTTCTGGGTATCTCTGAACATTAACCTGTACTGTTCAGTGGTTAAGCCTAACCCATCAACCAGGACACTCTTCAGGGCTCTGTAGTTTCTGACATCCTCCTCTCTAACAGTGAGGAGTCTATCTCTGCCTCTACTTTCAAAGGAGAGCCATAAGATTGCTGCCCACTGGTCTTCAGGAACCTGCTGTACTTTGCAGGCTCTCTCAAGAGCAGTCATCCACTTGTGGATGTCATCCCCACTTTTGATGGGGGGCACAACCTTGGACAGGTTCCTATTATCAAAGACCCTATCTTTGTCCCTAGGGACATTGCTGCCACCAGTGGGTATAGACCCCCCCTCTCTACTTTGCCTAGCCTTGTTCAGTTTCTCTTCCTTCAGGGCTACTTCTAGCTCCTGTCTCCTGATCCTCAGCTGAGCTTCCTTCATTCTGGCCTCATGCTCCCTTCTCTGGGGGCTGGTCATCCTTCTTCTGGAGTGACCTTGAGAGCCTCTAGAGGCATGAGAAGCATTAGAGTCACCTGAGTGATTCCTCTGTCTCCCAAACCCCTGGTTAAGTCCACTGGGGAGATCCAATGGGGGGACCCCATTGTCTTTCCAAATAGCCTTAAGTTAGCTGGGCCAAGTATAACACTTGGCACTGGGCTAGTTCTCCCTTCATCCCCACTACCATCAGTATCAGTACCCTTATCACTTTCATCCTCTGTAGTGTGATTCTCATCTAAGGGGTGACTATTGGAAAGGGGTACTTCAGTGGCATCTTCAGAAGGGGGGCCTCCTGTTCCAGTCCCTGAGGGGCCTAACTGGGAGGCTTTCTTGAGAGCTCTCTGATCTTCATCAGCTTGTAAGAGTTCTCTGAGTTCAGCAGAGGTAGGGTTCCTGGGCTGTTTAAGGCCCCTGATATTTGCCAACTGCCTGAGCTCATTTTGGTTTAGGGTAGCAAAGATGGATGGTGCCCTCTGGGGGTCACTCTCGACAGAGATGGGTACATTGGACCCCTCTGCCCCAGCCATTGCTCTTAAGTGTGGGTGGATGTGTTGCAACTACCTACACTTGGGTTTTCCTACTAAACCTATCTAGTAGTTGTAGTCAGGGTGTGCTACTCCCTTTGCTCTACAACAACTAAGTTCAGTAGAACTTAAGTATATAACTAATCTTGTTTTATATGTACCTACAGGTACCTATGTGATCTTTCAATTGGTAACAAAGAGATTACAACGGTAAAACACAGCAAGCTCAAATCCCAACCGCTGCTCACCAATGTGAGAAGTTGGCCTGGTATATGCTGTTCACTAGTTAAAGTGACCACCTTGTACCATGCCAAGCAACCCTTATGGTGTGGTTGTAAGTCAACCTTTTCGGACCAGCTGCCCTAGTGGTAGCGTAGGCTAAGTAGTCTTTCAGGCTAAACTCGTTTTGGCATGTAAAGCAAGCTGTTTTACCATATGTAACCCCCCTTTATACCAATGAAAGGACACCACACAGATATATATTCAAAATATATATGTATTTATTACTCAAAGTATCCCCTAGACTCTTTATGAGCACAGGAGCACAAATCGTTAAACAAGAAAGTATTACAATATACAGAAGTTGCACTTTATATGGATAGGCCCTGGTGGCCGATCAAACCATATACTAAAAAAGGGGTATAAGTACCACGACTAGGAAAGGGAAAAGGCCTAGGGCCTCTAGAATCACTGGGCCTACAAGGAGCTAACTTCAGTTAGTGACCAGGAGGTCCACGGGTCGCGTGTGCAGTGAGGAAAGTTACACGCGGGCTCCCATAGGTTTTCAATGGGTGCGTAAAAGTTCAAAAGTTACTGCTAGAAGGGTCTTCTGGATGGACTACGAACTTAAGACTTAAAACACAGACACTAGAGATGTTTCTCTACACTTGTGCACCGGAGTGCCAGCTTTACCTCACCCACAGGAAGCGGGTGCATAGGTCTCGAAGTGCGTCGGGTTTCGTCTATCTGTTCAATGGAGCCTGATGACAAAGATGCTGCAGGCGGTCGGTCCAGAAGAGATGCGGTGGATCCAAGGGTGGATCGGAGTTGTAGAAGACCTGTAAGCAGAGGGGACAGTGTTCACAGTCACTAGCCAGTGACCGGCGTGGCACCAGCTAGGGACCAGGCGATGTCGGGTGCAAACAGGTGAAGAGGTGTAGCTTGTCTCTGCAGCCACGTGGTCCCTGAAGGTTGACGACGTCCAGGAGTCGGTTCACGAGCTGTCCCATGCAGGCTCTCGCTGTCGGCGGTATCGGCGACTCAAAAGATGCAAACACGCCTTGGCAAAAGCAGGAGTTGCAGGAATTGAAGAAAGCTGATTACTCTGACCAGCAAGGTCAGAGGGGCTGCTCCTTTGGAGGGAAGCAGGGGCCAGTCTTGAGCAACCAGACCAGCATCGTAGATTTCAAAGTATGTCGCCAAGATGGCCACTAGCCAACAGGCCAGGGTCTTGTTAGGCGTGTCGAGTTGCAAAGTGCAGAGGGGCCCCACGCAGATCGTGGAGATGCTGGAGGGCTCACCTTTGGTGCAGATGCTGCTCGGGTGTTGGGCTTCTCAGGTCCCAAAGCACAACTCGGAGGGAGCCTCTGTTGTCGCGCTTGCAGCTTGTCGTGGGTCTTTCAAGATGGCTGGCTCCACGTGTCTCGGTGCCTCCACAGGTTCCTTCTTTGCAGGGACTGTGGATCGGGCGGTGAGAGGTCTGGAGGTCCAGGTCTTGTTGGGCTCTGGGCTCGGGCTCCGGCAGGAGGCGGCGGCAAAGCAGACGTCGAGTAGCTGGTTGGTGCTTGCGTTAGCAAGATGGTCACTCCCTGACCATAGGGGAGAATTCCTTCTGTCCTCTGTGCAGCAGAGCGTCGAAGTTCCCGTCTTCTTCTGGGTATTAAGTTGATTCCAGGATGTCTGAAGTCTTAGGACACAGCTCCTACCTTTAAGCGGATTCTAGGGGCCGGACTACCTGCTAGGTCCCTCCCTAAGGGTGGGACCAGGAAGGGGGGTGGTTACACCCCCAATCCTTTGTCCAGCTTGCCCCAGGTCCGAGGCTGGGGTGCCCCCGGACCGGTTTGAACTGGCATATGCACCGAGGCTCCTTGTGAGCCTCAGGCATGTCTGATTCCATTCAAGCCCTACCTGACCAATACACAAAATCCTGTCTGCGGTGGTGCACGCACCTCCCCTAGCAGGAAGCCCTTTGTCCACGTCTCCCAAGCTGGAAGGACTCCCAGCAGCAGGAGGGCAGACTTGTGTCAGTGGTGGCAGCGTCCATTTTGTGGAGCTGAGGCTATGTCTGATTTTACCCGGGTTTCAGGTGCTGTACATGTCGTGTCCCTCTAGAAGGGTGGAATGCTAACCCCTCGCCAGAATTGGCGAGGGGTTAGTATTCCAATTCGTATGACACCTTACTCGACATGTTTTGATAAAGCCAAACCAAAGATAGCATTTAACCGCGAGGTTCATAATGCACTTAAGAGTATATGGTATGACGATATCTGGAAACGGTAGAAGGAAGTTGTTCCGACCACTGCAGACAGGCTCAGCTCATGCCAGAGCACTATCTCACATGGAACCAAGCACTCTGCCTTCAGGATTGTTAAGGCCTGCCATAGGAGTGACTTATAGGTTAACATGTGTCCCATTTAAGGTTAGGTAAAGGTATACTACACCTAAGTAAGAGGTGGTTACACCAACTTACCCCAGCTGAGTGATCAGCCAGTTGTGTCAAATTGCTAGGCCAGGACAGGGGTGGCACAATACATGCTTCAGCCCCTGGTAGGCCTTAGATACACCAATGCCCTGGGTACCTAGTGTACACTGGTACAGGGGGCTCACAGGGTGATCCAATTCCAATTGGTTATGTAACTAGGGTACATGGAGTCCATTTTAAAGAGAGAGCAGATAGGCTGAGATCCTGAATGGCAGCATCTCAGGCCAACTAAGTTGAAAAACCAGCTATACACTATGCAAAAAATTGGGGGTAACCATAGTCAGATATCCACCTTCCTACACTTTTCTAAACCTCTTTAGAGATTCAGAAGAACCTTTCCAAATCACTAATTTGGTTTCGTCCCTCAGAAAAAGCATTTTAGCATTGCAATCTGTTTGACCTGACATCCTTGGCATGGTATTCCCCCAAACATTTTGTCTTCACGGTCCTGGTCTCTGAATAGGTTTTTGCTGGCATTAGGATTCTGCCCATTTTACCACTGCTAACCAGTGCTAAAGTGCTTGTGCTCTCCCCCTAAAACATGTAAAATAGGCCTACATCTGATTGGCACATTTCATTAACTTGTAAGTCCCTAATAAAGTGGTACTGAATGTACCTAGGGCCTGTAAACTAAATGCTACTAGTGGGCCTGCAGAACTCATTGTGCCACCCATTTAATTAGCACATTAAAACATCTCTCAGACGTGCCACTGCAGCCTGTAGCGCGGTTTTAACCTGCCAATTTTGACCTGGCAAAATAATCCATTTGCCAGGCCTAAACTTCCTTTTTAATACATTTAAGTTATCCCTAAGGTAGGCACTAAAGGCCCATAGGGAAAGGTGCATTGTATTTAAAAAGAGGGACATGTATTCCTATATTTTACGCCAAGATTGTTGGGTATAGAGCTGTTCCCTGCCCCACTAACACTTCAAAGGACTTGCCTCGATCACACACAGAGAAACCTGACAGTAGTCTTTTGGCACCCCAGACTTCTTAAAGCTTTGGCAGAGGAAGGAAGACATTTTCCAGAATCTGATGTAGGGGTAGCATAAGGGATCCTCCCACTAAAATGACTGGCACCAACTGTAAATATTTGACTTCCTGAGCCACTCTTCAGTGCACTCCTGGACCTGTGGACACTACAGAAGAAGGACTGCCTTGTTCTCCAGAGGATTGCCCTGCTGCTTGAGGTCTGCCTTGTTCTCCAAAGGACTTTTCTGCTGCTATCAAAAGACTGCCCTGCTGCTTGAGGTCTGCCTTGTTCCCAAAATGGCTGCCCTGCTGCTTAAAGCTTGCCCTACTCTCTGAGAAGGAAGACTGGACCTGCTCCCTTCATCACAGGCTAATCAGAGTGACTCCAAGGGTCAGTTGGCTGATGTCCTGTTCCAAGCTACAGGGACACAACAAACTCAAGAAGCCTCCCTGCAACTTCCCAGCTGACCTGCCTGAGTCCTGATGGCCTATGCTTGAATGAGTTTCTAATCACACAAATGAGCCTCCCCAGATCCCGGACTTATAGCTGGCATCACAGTGAGCTCTTTTACAAGAAATAGAGAAATCCTGAAGTTTCAAGCTCTTTTCAACCACAAATGGGCCCATTCGCTCCCGACAACTGCCAATGCGAAACTCCGGTGAACTTGACTCTTTGAGCTACAACGACTGGGAGACATAACTGACAACGTGAGATTTGCACTTCAGGTTACAACAATGACAGCCTTCAGTGACCCCCCAGCATGAAGCTCCAGCAATGCCTGTCTGAAACATCCGACTGGATCCTCATGTTACAGCAAGTGACTCTGGGCCTGCTTATAATGCTACAGAAATGGCCATCAGCAGCACACTCCCTGCTCTTGCAACCCCCTCCACAGCAAATGGAACTCTTTGCTTTGGACTTTGAGAAGGTAACTTTTTCAGTAGAGCTAACTTGATGCCTGTAACCGGTCCATGCTCAATCACGGTCAGCCGAACCTGTGATTTTCCTCTGGTCCAGCATGACCAGATGACTGCATGTGACACTTTGTACAATTAGCTGCTATATGTACCAAAAACGTTACAATTGCATATTTCCGGTTCTACTGATTGGATTGTTGTTGTCATGGTATCTCTTTATTTATTAAAATCTACTCTATTTTCCTAAATTGGTTTGGGATTTTTCTTGTGTTGTGTTTTCACTTTTACTGTTTGTGTGCAGCATAAATACGTTACATCTAAGTTAAGCCTGACTGATTTAGTGGCAAGCTACCAGGGGTTAAGCACAGGTTAATTTAGTGACTTTTGTGGTACACCCTGACAAGGATTATGGTTGTTGAGTGAATATGGTTTTAACCCCCTCAATCATTAACCTAGTTTCTTAAATAATTCCTCAGATTTATTGAATCAGTGGGTTTGAGAATGCTAGAACCCTTTGTATATCTGGCCCCAAGTTTACAGTTCTAAACATTCTCATGGAATTCATTAGCCTAGCCTGGCATTTAGCTGAGTAGATTTTTAGAAGCTCCACTGGGGGCCTTTTCCCTAGTCTCTGTGAGAAACCTATCAGGGACATTATAGCTCTCTTAAACAGATGACATCTGGCCTCTACTGCTGCTCTCCAGTTGAGCCCGTCGTCAATCATTACCCCCAGATAGCAATACTTCGTAGTCACCTCCAATTTTTGATCTTTGAGAAAGATGTTCTTTACTCGCTTCTTTTTTCTCCCGACTACCACAACAAATGTTTTTTTGACATTGACTTGTAAGTCCAGGCCACCCATAAACTCGACATATCTATTTAGGGATTTCTGCAATTCGCATGGGGTGCGGGCCAAAATGACCGCATCGTCCGCGTAGAGCAAGGCAGGTATCAAACGCCGTTTTACCCGAGGTAGGTCCAGAGCCCCCCTCATCATCTCCACCTCCAAACCATTTGTATACAAGGAGAAGAGGAAGGGGGCGAGGACACACCCCTGCCTGACTCCACGCTCCACTCCGAAAGGCGCGGTCAATTCACCCTTCGTACCAAAACGCACCCTTGCGGAGGCCCCAGAATATAACTCTCTCATAAAATCTACGAGAGGGGGGTCCACTCCCATATGTGTCAGGATGTTCGAGAGTTTTATGTGTGAGACACAGTCGAAGGCGGCAGATAAATCTACATACACCATATAGACTGTTTCTTTTTTTGCTTGGCAATATTTTCCCAGGATCAGACTGAGATTAAGGGCCTGCTCCACCGTTCCAAACCCCTCCCGAAATCCAAATTGTAGATCTGAAATAATGTTTCCCTCCTCAGCCCACTGCCGGAGTCGTTCGAGGACAACTCTACCAGCCACTTTACCTAGCGAGTCCAAAAGGGAAATGGGACGATAACAATTAACATCTTGGCGGTCTCCTTTTTTAAAGATTGGGACCATAATTGAATTTGTCCAAGAATCAATCAGGCCCACTTTTGCCGCTGCAGTGCATACTCTTGTTATGATGGGGGTCCAGAGGTCCGGATTAGATTTAAACAGGTCTACTGGGACCCCATCAGGGCCTGGGGCTTTCCCACTCTTACTTGCATTCAAGGCCGCTAAAACTTCGGTAATATCGAAAAATAGGGAAATGGGATAATCAACATTTGGGAGAAAATGTTCTGATCCTTTGCTAACAGTTACTGTGTTTTTAAAAATTTTAGAGAAGTGTGCCACCCACGTAACTTCATCAATGGCCACTTCTATCTTAGGGCTGTCTGAATCCAAAAGATATGGTGTTTTGACAGTACGCCAAAAAGCCAGACTATTCTTTGATACAGCACTGGAGTGTAAATCGTCCCATAATTTCTTTTTTAATTCAATGATTCTATGCTTTCGTGCAGAAAGATATTGGCGCCTCAGCAATTGGATCGTTTCAGGGACTCTAACTGTTTTTTTTATTTCCTTTTTTAAATTAGCTAGGGCCATAGTGCAGGAATGGTTAAACCAGCCTTTATTAGTTGAGGGTGGCCTCCTCGATGTTGTGGTGAGAAGTTCCTTGATGTTCTCTGATATTTGTATAAAATTAGTTAAAACTTCTTCGTCAGATAGCGCTAGATCGAGGCAGTTGATTATATTTATGTATGCCTCTTTTACCAATTTCCCCATAATTACCTCCGGATTGATCATCTCCCACTTCAATGCATACCCGTTTGTCCTGCCTAGCTCCAATTTATTTTGTGCGAGGGTTGTCGCTATTGCGCCCATTTCAGGTTGTCCCTTTGTTCGTTGTATTTCTAATCTGAGAGCGGAATGGTCACTAAAAGTGTTTAACAACACCTCACAGGACCTCACTCGAGGAGACAATCCTGACGAGAGGAGGATATAGTCTTCTGTCGTACTATGGCCCCTGCCCACGTACATTGGTTGTAAGAGGTTTGACCCTGGAATTGATTCGTTTACTATTTCAAGTTCTAAATCCAGTAACATGTTATTCATAGCAGTCCCCACTTTACTATGAGTAAAGTGCATAATAGGAGCGTCATCTTCATCCACAATTCCACATCTATTTTTCCCGACATGTGGGCATGGATGTATGTTTAAATCTCCGCCACATATGAAGTGAACTGGCCCTTTACCAATTATAGAATTATTTCTCAATTTCTCCTTGATATTACTAATAAGAGACAAAAATTGATCATCCTCGAGATTGTTATACACATTAAGCAAGAGGATGGGCTCGGTTTTATTGAAAAGGAGCTTTAATAGTTGGAAGTTTGGGTCCGACGCAACCAACGATGTTGTAAGATAATTTACTGTGTTGGCAATAAATGTGGTCAGCCCCCCCTTTGGTCTACCAATGCCTCCTCCCAAAGCTGACGTAAAATACGTTTGAAACCCATGGAGATGAAGCTCCGTTAGAGACCAGGTCTCCTGTAGACATATAATTTTCCCCTGTTCCAGGAAATATGCTATCGAGCCATCTTCGATTTTGGAACGAAGCCCCGCTATGTTCCAAAAAAGAATAGATAACGGACACGATTCTGCGTTAGTCGCTATTTCTTGAATTGAGCAGTCCATTGTGGCATTGGATATTGAGTGAGATGAACTATGGTTGGTGACTTTAGAAGGAATTGATTGTCAGTCAACCATCTCAAGGACACTGTATCTATTGTCAGTTGGGATTCCAAACCAGGTTTGCCTTTGCATTGGCTCTCTATTTGATATCCACTGTTGGTGGACGCCCCATTCATCTCTACCTCCGCCCCAAAATCGAGGCCCTGGTATGTGCCGATAACCACCATGCTCACGGGAACGAGAACCCACTGTTTTCCATTGGTTAGAATAATTGTCGTGGGCTGGGGCTGTTGTTACCCGGGGAGGAGCATTGATGGTAGGAACCTCCCTAAAGAACCTCGAGGGGTAGAAAAAGGAGAGTCGCCTAGTTCCTATTTCACCATAGGTGTTTGGAAACTCCCAAGAGCATATATAATCCGCCACCCAGGGATGTTCAAATGAAATCAAGATACAGTCTCCCGGTATTGTTTTCCTGCTATTTCCCACCCAAGGGGTTCTACGGACCATCAGAATCCTAGATGACCCGGGTTCAGTGATGGGGCGATTATTGTTTAACCAGAACTGAACCTTGTTTTTCAACGACCAGGTAGATTCCACAGCATGATCTTCTAGCTCGGGTACACCAACCATAACTACAACGTATTGACTTGCTTCTGGTGGCAAGTCTACCACCAATCTACTTTTAGGGCCCCTCGTATCGGCTATGCTGGAATCAGTTGTTGCTGTTTTGGGAGCCTGCTTGTTTAGAATCGAAGTGTTTGTTTGGTGCAACGTTTTTTTTCCCATAAAGGAGGGATTTTTAGAACCTGTAGTTAGTACGGCCGGGACATTAACCTGGAGAGAATTTATATTGGAGTTAACAATAGGTTCTTCTGCTCTCTCTATTATAAGTACTTCGGGGGGTTGTAGTTTTGAGGGGGACTCTGTTGGGGCAATTTTGTGTTTGTTGTTATGCATATGTGGCACCTTTTGAGGGGGTGGTTTGGTTCCTCTCTTTTTTTTATCCCCTAGTACTTGTTTAGGTTTCATGATGTTAACGAGAAGCTGTAATTGTTGCTCCATCTGGGACAGTCTTAATTCAAGTGGTGCAATAGCGATTTTTAAGAGCTCTGCTATGTTGTTTATTAAAAGTGGGTTGACATTATCCCTTTGCGTTTTACTAGGTGGGGAATGAATAGAGTTTGCTACGCTAAGAGAGTCTGGATTGTCATGTATGGATGATTAATAGCTGAGTTGTCAGAAAGGAGATTGTCTTGTAGAGGTGTTGTGAGTTTGACTTCGTGTTGGATGCTAGAGTCATGATGAATCGGATTTTTAGGGTTTATCCTTCTTTTCCTAATCGCTCCCTCTCTCCTCCCTCTGATAATCCTTATTTCATCTGGGGTTATTTCGGGAATTAATTCTGGGGTCCTTTCTAGGTCCAGGCTTAATTGAAAATCAGAAAGATGTGAGGCCGATAAATCTACGTTATTTGGAAGACTTCTCCTACCCATGGGAGTCGTCCCACACCCCCTAATTTGCTGGACCTTGGGAGTTTTTGCGTTCTTCAAATTTCCCATGGACGACCTCTTTGCCAGAGCAAGATCTAAAGACACCCTGCCTTCTATTAGACTAATGCTTTGATCAATACATTTATTTGCCTTGGCAATAAAGTCATCCATGGGACCTAAGCATTTTCCCCCACCTCCCTTTACTTTGGTTTTGCTTCCTCTCGTAAGAACCATATCCACAGTCACCCAATACAGTTATTCGCCAACTAATAATATTAAAAATATTAGACCAGGCTATACAGGACTCTCATACGCAGAAAATGACTAGGTGATCGGTGGAGTTCAGAAGAAGCGGTTCACAGACAAACTCGTTGTTAGAGACAGGGCCCGGTCCGGTCTCTTCCGTTCTCTGACGGCCTCAGACGGCCCGCCCTTTGCCCGGGCTCAGCCCCGGGCCCTCCCGCGCGCTCCTGCGTCGCTGGAATGAACTTCCCTAAATAGGAGGGGGGAATAGGTACGGGGGCGTGTCAAACAGGGAGAGCAGCCCAGGTGGAAGCAATTGGGCACGCAGGGACTCCTGGACAATGGAGTCCCCTGCAGCTCGCAGCCCTGTTTACTACCACTCACCCCGCTTAGTTCAACCCTGTTCCAGAGCACCCTTACGGTGTTGAGAGGGCGCTGCGGGACCCGCGCAGCGGGTCCGGCGAGTTGCTGGCGCTGAAAAGGAGACACACTGTAAATCCCACGACGAACTGGCAGCAAAGCTAAATTCCAGGCAAACAAGGTTTTGGCTCTGTTTTAATCAAGCGGCTCTGCAGGGGGGCGTGTCGAACAGGGAGAGCAGCCCAGGTGGAAGCAATGGGGCACGCAGGGACTCCTGGACAATGGAGTCCCCTGCAGCTCGCAGCCCTGTTTGCTACCGCTCACCCCGCTTAGTTCAACCCTATTCCAGAGCACCCTTACGGTGTTGAGAGGGCGCTGCAGGACCCGCGCAGCGGGTCCGGCGAGTTGCTGGCGCTGAAAAGGAGTCACACTATAAATCCCACGACGAACTGGCAGCAAAGGTAAATCCCAGGCAAACAAGGTTTTGGCTCTGTTTTAATCAAGCGGCTATGCAGGGGGGCGTGTCGAACAGGGAGAGCATCCCAGGTGGAAGCAATTGGGCATGCAGGGACCCCTGGACAATGGAGTCCCCTGCAGCTCGCAGCCCTGTTTGCTACCGCTCACCCCGCTTAGTTCAACCCTGTTCCAGAGCACCCTTACGGTGTTGAGAGGGCGCTGCGGGACCCGTGAGAGGGCGCTGCGGGACCCGCGCAGCGGGTCCGGCGAGTTGCTGGCGCTGAAAAGGAGTCACACTGTAAATCCCATGACGAACTGGCAGCAAAGGTAATCAATACTCGTAAGTCTTTTGATTAAGGAGTATTTCAGTGGGTTTGCGATCACCTATGGAGTTATTGTGTAGGAGTGGCAGAAACAATGGTTTTGACTCAGGTAGATGAAGTATATCAACATGTCTGTTTTCAAATGATACATTCTTTATTAAATTCATTGGTGTCTGCCCTCCATGCCACACCTGCCAGACATTCCTCGGAAACTGCAGAAAATGGCTGTTTTGATTTTTCCAATTAAAAAACGTTCCTTCAGTTTCTCCCAAGCAGGTCTTTGCGGAAGGGCAACCCTTTGACACATGCCGGAGTGTGGAGTGTGGCATTAGTAGATGAGTACAGGTTATCAGTAGGTTTGGGATGTACACAGGCAATACACTGGACGTAGTAAATACACTGGACATAGTAATACACTGGACGTATTAAAAGTAGTCAATTTGAGGAGGAATTGGAGCTTTGAGTCTGATTTGGGAGCTTTTGCTGATTACTCATAACTAACCCTTAAACTGTGTGGAATATATTGACACACTAAGTTCATCTTAATTAATCTGTCATTGAGAGGCAGGCCGTTTATACCTTAACTGGTTAGCACGTATATATGTATGGAAATATGTTTTCTGGCTTACTCGAAACATCCCAAATATGATCTTTCCCTTCACCCTTCCCTGCCGCAGACCACCTTCATTTGTGTGCATTTTACTGGGTCTCCAGACTGAGGTCATCCAAAATATCAGGTGTTCAATTTATTTGGATTATCCATTAGCCTTAAAGCAAATGCAATGCAGGTGTTAATTTCAAATGCACATATTCAGCAATGATAAATATAAAAAAATACTTCACTTTTTACAAATCAAACACTGAACAACATGTTCCGCAAAGCAATATCCTAGTTATATGAATGACATGACTAGAAACATTGCTAATACAATACATGAGCTCTGTGTCAATATTGCTTAAAAATAAGACCCACATATATTTTGCAACAGTTCAGCAACAACATACCAGAAACCTCTTTCAGGGAGGGGAAGGTACACTAACTTTTAGCTATTAATATATAAGCAGAGGTGTCTAAATCACTGGCTCCATTTAGTGATTCAGGGTCAAAAGTGCTTTTAATAAGCTTCTATCTGGGTGTTGATGGAGGGTTGATCAGTGGTCCTCCTAATGAACCTCTTTCCTTCTACTAGCAAGTTTTATCTTGGTGCAAGACCACTAATCAAAGCCCTGGTTCCTTATCTTGTCTATAGTGGGCTGGATAACACCTACAGATTGATTTTTTTTCAAATTACAAAGTCATGTTTTGTTTACTGTAGCCTCTGGTACTGATAGGGATGATTTCTCTAAAAATATATAATTAGTTTCAACACATTCTTCAGTTAACATGCCAAATTCGAGGCCCGAGAACTGATGTTTTCTCTTTCTTGTACCCATATCTCAGCTTACCTCCTGGATTTACATTTTTGATGCATTTCAGGGTGGCTGGTGGAGGATTTTGTAAGATGGAGTAAGATTCAGCAATGTCTGCCCCTATCTCTGGCCTCTATAGAGCAAGTGGTGCTGTACTTCCTGTTTGGGGGGTCATCAGTCACTGCTTGGGTGCAACATCAACTAACTGGGAATCTTACCAATTCTTTAACAGTGATTCAGTATTTTGTGAATGCTGTTTATTTCGGTTAAGTATATGGAAATATGGAAAATGTATTTGTTTGTATATAAGAAATTGTGAATCCCGGGGGCATTGCTTACTGCGAGCTGAAGATGGTGGCGTTTCTGTGAAGCTCCGGAGAGCGTTGTGGATGTTTGGGGATGCGGCGGTGGCCTCCCTGCTTTGTCTCTCGCTGTGTGGCGTGTTTCTGAGGGGTAAGCATAGCGGCTCTGATTGTTACAGTTTTCACAACGCGGGGGCCCATAAAATGAAATAAAGGCGGGCTGCTTTTCTCCCTCAGGGCTAGCCCCCATTTTAGATGTGAGAGGAGTCAATTTATTCCTCATGGGAAATGACTGGCAAATTCCTCCCTTAAAGTCATTCCAAATCCTTTAAAGGCATTTTCTGTACCTGAGTTGCCGCTCCACTTAAAAGGCCTTTTTATGTTATTTTTCTCTCATGTAAGAGATGTTCCTTCATTTTAAAGGCTTTCCACTGAATTTTAAAAGATTTTCTTCAGCTGTTGATACTACTGGCAGCATTGTGCCCACATTGAAACGGTCTCTAGCAGCATTTTGTGGAAGTTTTGAGGGTAATTTCAGTCTTTGCACTGCGTCTGCTATTTGCTGACATGCTTGTTTTGGGATTTCTAGCTGCTGCATCAGTTTCAGGGGTATATGTGGTGGAGCAATAATTACTTTGCACTAGTTGCGCTGTTATGCTCATTTTGCGTGACTCTAATACATGGGTAGTTCAAAAGCTTTTCACTCTATACTTCAGTCTCCAGTAGGTAAATCATGAAGGTGCTTGCCTGCATCGGTTGTTCCCATTGCAATGGAGAATCTCCCTTCTAATACAGGGCCAAATTTGGTCTCTTCTCATATCTCATCTGCAATTCTATCTCAAACCTATGTCATTTAGTCATATGTTAAGAGGCTTAACAAAGATCCACCTTCATCTACAAAATCTGTACCTGGGGCTTCTCCGAACCATTTATTGGAAGAAATTAGAGCTCTGCACACTTTTATGGAAGACACTAATGCTAAGTTGCAAACTCTCAGTGATAGGTGGTCCTTCATGGAGGAACATTTGTCTTAAGCAGAGCAACAAATCTCACACTTTAATGACACATCTCTCCTTACAGCTACATGTTTTTTTTCTACAGAGACAGGTTGAAGACCTTGAAAATCGTTATCAAAGGAATAACCTGCACATTTATGGCCTTACTGAGGCACAGAAGGGGCTGACTCTGACTCTTTAAATATTTTATAACTCAGATCTTGCAGTTATCAAAAAGTCTGCAACTTAACATCCAGAGATCTCATAGCATTGGGTTGCCCTCCTTCAACAGCTTCACCTCCTAAAGACCTAGACGTGTCATCCAGTACTTTTTGGAGTATGCAGATTTAATGCAAATTACATCTGCTGCTCTTCAACTTTAACGAATTTCCTGGTCAGTGCATGCTTTATATTTTTTTTTCCAGGACTATGCCAAGGCTTCAGCAGAAGGAGAAGAGACTTTCTAAATATCAGACCTGCCCATCGCTCCATAGGAGCCCAGTTTGGACTTTTTCATCCCTGTTTTTTCAAAGTCACTCACAATAATAACACAACAGCCTATGAAGACCCATTTCATTTGAGGGATTTTCTCACATTTTGCAAAGCAGATGTAATGGATGTTGTTCCCTCAACCTTTTAAAAAGTGACTGCCTTTTGTTGCTGAGTTTGCTTATTACCTTTGCCATTTCAGGATTATAATATGTTATTCTTGTTGATGAGTTTTATTATTCTATTATAATAATTGAGGGTTTGTATTTCGATTTAACTCTATATATTGTTCTCTCTTACCCTATAGGTGTTTTCTATATATTATGGTTGTCTTCGTTCCCCATTACTTGTCGCACTGCCCTTCCCATGGCATGACACATCCTCTGGATTTGACGCAATGTCTTCCTCGTGAGGTCCCACCCCTACCTTCATTAGGTTTTTATTAGGTATGTTATTCTTTCTGATTGCTTGTTTGCCCGTTCTATGCTGTATTAGTGTTTGATGTATTTTTTTTCTCTCTATGGGTTTCTTTTTCTTCTTTTCTTTTTTCTCCTTCTTTCTTTCTTCGTTTTTCTTTCTTATTTTGAATCTTTTACCTTGTTTTATTTCTTGTAGAACATTCCTTCTTTGACAACCTCTGTGGCTCTGCTGTATTCTCTCTCAATTAATGTCTGATTATTTTCTGAATCTGTTTGTCTGCAAATGGTGTTGGCAATAGTTTACTGGAATGTCAGCTGTCTGAATTCTCCAATTAAAAGACGAAGGGGCCGAGTACGATCTCGTTAGGAAGGCCTCCAGACGGGTTCCGGAACTGGCTAATCCGATTCGAAGTCAATGTTTCCGACAGAATCTTTCCCCCTTCCGAACGACCAAGTACAATGCAAAGATCTCATCCGCATCGACCTAATCATTTCCAAACCTGATCCTGTCTGTCTGACTTGTTTGCATCCGAATCGTGATGCGCATGGAGCCAGCTTCCAAGCGAGTGAGTACGATGCATGATTCGGACAGCTGTATCGACTGGCTGTGGGAATCGGACTTCAGGGGGCTGTAGCAGGCTCCCCTTCACCCAGGGCCCTCTGAATTGGTCCCATGGGGTTACCCATGGGTCCCCCCTTTCCATGCATGCACAGTGTGGCAGGAACCATGGGGTGCCCACCACAGGGGGCATGCTTTCAGTATACATTCTCCTATAAAGTTCAATGGGAATCCGAGCAAACCGAGTCCATCACCATACGGGTGCATCGGAATCAGTCGCTCAGACTCGCGGAGCGTAATTCGCTAGGTGAGCCCTCCACAGCCGAGTCGTAAAGAGCGCTTTGCTAATGAGATCGTACTTGGCTCCAAAGTGTTCTCACTCATTTCTCAAAAATTAATGCTCACATAGCTTTTTTGCAGGAATATCATCTCTCGGATATAGAATCTATCAAATTACGGAGGGGGTGGGTTGGTGACGTCTTTTTTTCCCCTGCTATGGGGAAAAAACATGGAGTTGTATTATTGTGTCATAAGTCTTTAAAAGTTCAGTTAGTTTCTCAGGAAAAAGATGAGGAGGGGAGATGGCTACTACTTAAAGTGTATTGTAATAAGATTCCAGTTGTTCTTTTCAACATATATGGGCCTAATACACCCGATTGCCAATTGTGGTCTCTAATTTCACAGAAGCTTTTGTAGTATCCTGATGACAATTTAGTTCTGGCTGGTGATTGCAACTTACCTATAGATTCTTTTCCAGATAGACACTCTTCATCTCACTACATCCCAAACAAATCACAAAAAACTTTCACACAAGCTTTTAAAAAACACAACCTTACTGATGCTTGGCGATTATGCAATCCCACTTTGAGGGAGTACACATTTTCCTCCCCAGTGCATTGTACACAATCTCAAATTGACTATGTTTTTATTTCACATCATCAAACTCAAACCTTACATTCAGTGGATATTGTTTCCATTTTGATCTTCAATCTTGCCCCGGAATCTGTACATTTAGACATCATGCCCAAATCTACTCTTCGTACTAGATAGAGATTTAATAATTCCCTATTATTGGACTCCTCCTTAACCTATTCTTTTACTGCTTTTGCCCAAGTTTCTTTCCTCTTTAATCAGATGGGAGATGTTCCCTTTCATACTGTTTGGGATGCCTTTAAAGCCTCAGCTGAAGACTGTATAATTAATTTTGTTTGTAAAAGAAGACAACTATCTCAATCGCAATCTAAACTACTTCTTAATAAAATTAAACATTTAGAGCATTCTTACTAAACGTCCAATTCTCAACAAGCTCTAAATCAACTACTCAAAGCAAACTTAATTTTAATAAAGTATTTACAGATAATGCTACTTCTTCCCTTCTCAAATCTAGCACTAAGCATTATGGAGGCCAAAATAAATCTGGAAAGTTGCTAGCTAATTATCTTAAATTAAACAAAATTAATTATTAATTGAATCAATTACTGATGATAGTGGCTCTTCTCACCACCGAGACCAGGATATTCTAGTTCAATTCCAACAATTTTACACAAATCTATATACGCTGGAGTGTCTACCTTCAGATCCTGTAATTTTAAGCTATCCATCACCTATTTCTACGCTGGCTTATTCTCAAGTTGATTTCCCATCCCTGGAGACGGATATTACTCAAACAGGACATCAGCTTGCATTGCTTTCCCTTAAAAGAAAGACAAGGCCCCAGGACCGGATGGTTTTACAGCTGAGTTTTACACACTTTTCCAAATTTCTTCCTCCCAAACTCTGTCTGTTAATTCATTTTTTTTTATCTTGCTACCTCTGCTGGCTCGTTCCTAGATGCCTTCATCTGTCTAATTCCGAAAGTGTGTAAGGATCCACACTTCTGTAAAAATCATTTACCTATTTCTTTAGTTAACTTAGATTATAAAGTTTTCTTTAAAGCATTAGCTCTTCAGCTAGAATTGCTTCTTCCTGATCTCCGAACAATCCGGTTTTGTCAAGGGCAGATATCTTTTGAACAATACTTGTTTGTTTTTTATATTATTTCTAGGTCTGTAAGCTTGCCGAATTCTTTAGTGGCCATTGCCTTAGACGCCGAAAAAGCGTCGAGATAGTCGAGTTCCTTTTCTATGATTAGATCTCTGATGTCAAGAGTGTGTTTGCATATAGAACGTGCATTTTTTATCATAACATTGCTAGGTATAAAGGTTTTCCTTCTTGCAGTTTTATGCTCTATGTCCATAAAGGGCAGCTCAGATCGGCACCTATAACATGTGAGAGGGCCCATAATTTTATCAGGTGCTAAATGACAGCCACATTTTCCGTTAATGTTTAATTTTTTTAATGTGTTTGATGAAAACGCAGTACCTGATAGAGATAGGGCAGCAAAACTGGCGCTAGCCGCAGTCCGGATGCGGACGGGCGCAGACAGACTTGCCTTTGGCGCACCTTCGGCGCGCCAGCAGCACACACGCTGCACGTGTCCGCTGCGCGTCTGGTGCAGCATGAAGTTTAAATAATCTCGAGGAGCCCGCCACTAGCCCGGCAGCCTGTTGGAAGTGGGTGTGGCCTCAGTGAGTGGGACTGCATTTCCCTGCTCAATTGGCAACAGAGATGCCGTGGCGGACCAGAAATGCAGTCTCAGAAAATTGCAAATGTGCAATGTACAAAGAGAAGATGCTGGATTCACAGGTAAGATGCCTGAATTAAAATGCACGAGTCAAAGAAGTTAAAAAAGAAAAGACTGAATTTCCTCAATATACAAGTTAAAAAGTGATTTAAAAACGTCCCTCTCTCCCTGCTGCACAGACCCTCAGTCCAGTTTGGGTCAATGCTCCTTTTAACATGTAGATACTAGACCTGTTATTTCGAGCAAATAACTTGTAATTGGAAAGATTTGACACAATTATCTTTTAAAGCGTGGTGGTATGCAGTTTGTCACAATCACCGATTGGATACTGCATATATGCACCCTTTATCTCATGTTTTAAAACAAATGGCCCTCTCAACACCTGTTACTTAATTTCTCGATTATTCTGCCATCACAACTTTTTCCCTCTCACCTCATCTCCAGTAAGTTCTACAGCCTCCCTGACTTCCCTTTCAAGTTTTTATGACTCATTTAAATCAAGTGTTCCCTTATATTTCCTCTAATATGTATAGTTGATAATCAGATTGTAATTCTTTATGCATTTTCTTTTTCTGTACTTCTTGTTTGATTGTTTTGTATTATTTTACTGTGTCATCTCAAGCTAAATAAAGAAAATTATTTTTTAAACTTAAAAAAGTTTTTTAAAAAAAGTTATAGTGGTTCCCTTTTAGCAGGTCCTTGAAATTAGATTATTATGCTTTACTATTCCTATGTTTAATTCATTTGGTTCCTAAGCCTATATTATGTGCGCCATTGTTGTTGCCTACATTTGAAATACATAAAAGCATAACTATGTTTCCTTACCCATGCACAGTCACCTGATTTCACCTGGTTAAAAAAAAGCCTGGTAATGAAGAGAACCTGTGAGATTGGTTCTGAGCTATGATTTCCCAGTTAAAATACGATTTTCGAGTCCAACGTCTGTAATAGTCCAGTAATCCACCATTCTGAATTTGTGAATAAAATACACTGGAGAGCCTTACATCTCTGCACTGTGTAAATGTATTCCTATGCATTCAGCGAATTTTGAGTCTTTTTGAGTCTTTTCTGAAGTGAGTGCAAAAGACCAAAGGATTACTTAAAACATCAATAAACTTCATAATAAATTGCCAACAAACACTTAAATAACATGGGTGAAAATGAAAGCAATCTGTCAGTGATTGGGATTATGGATCTAATAGTAAAGGTTTATTAAAATGACCGTTAAATGTTTGCATAGTGAAAACGTTCATACATTTGGTGTATGCCCATCTGGATGAAGGCCATCAATATGTAGCCCAGGCTGCCTTGAGAGGAGGTTACAACAAGAAACATACATTTGCAATTAGAAGATTTCAGGAATAAAAATCGACATCAGGTAAAGTCAAAGTGAGTTCTATGATGTACCATTGGTTTGAATGGCTGTTCATGGGGAAGAGTATTTGTGTTGATGTATTAGTTCTTGGTGGGAAGTGTCCTTCTGCAGAGAGAAGCCTTATGCAAAGTTGTAAGAAGTAATTTGTTTGATTCTCTTAGTGATTGCGTTGTGTAACCAAATCTGTTCTGAAGGACGGGTTTGTTTAAGGAACAGTTGCTGCATTGTGATTGGAAGACCTTGGTTAAAGACGTGGAGAGAGTGAGACTTATTGAAGCAAGTTTCTTTTGTGACATAGCTGTCCACAAGTTTTATTGGAAAGTACATCACCAATTTTAAATCCGCTCAATGTCTTTTCTCTATGGATTTTATATTCCTTTTGCAAAAGGTAACCATGACACAATCCTGCACAGTTCTTGTCCTAGAACCAACTGTGTTGGTCCCAACTCTGTATTTTATGTAGTTTTGATAGAGCGCTTACAGCACTCTAAATTGTATGGGTGCACCATACTCATGGTTTAAAGGCACTCATGTATTTTTATTATTTGCAGTGTTTTACAATTATTAAGATGCATTTAACCGACGTTATCTTCACACTGAAATGTAGCATGCACATTTAATTAGGATTTTACATGTATTAGAAATATTAATATTCCTGTATATGTAAGGTGCAAAACGAAATTATTTTCGTGCAATGTAACCATGTTTAGTTTAAGTTGCCTGAATCGTAGGCCCACTTTAAAAAGTTGTTGATAGTTTCACTTCTCCTTGGCCGCTCAAAACATTAATTAAATTAATCTCTTTTGTACTCGAAAGTAGCATGTTCTCATCCTACTGCAGGTGCAGGAATTCAACCTCGTTATTCTTAGATTTAAGAAGATACCCGGAATGTCTTTGAAGAAGACTGGAAGGTGAGAAGGGAGGACTCCTTTCGCGCCTGGCCTGTCTGGGAACCAAGGCCACTGGAAGATGAAGAAGAATTAATTAAGCTACCTGAAAGTTACTGAAATTATACAATAGAGAAGTTTACCAAATGATTCACTGGGGGCTGAACTTTGTCTGTTTTTGATATGATGCGCAGGGACAGAGTCTAGAGACTTCTGCTGATTCTCGGGGGAGAAGGAGCATCTTAGAGCGAACTCCATAGCTTAAGGTAGGAAACCCATTTAACGTGAGTACTTCTTAGGAAGTCAACATGTGCTGACAACTTTGGGAAATGATATACGAGAAATAGGTAGGACCCTCAATTAGAGTAGGGAAAGATTATTTTCCTTTGTTTTGCTTTCCTTCCAGATGAAAAGAGAACTCGACTCAGCTTCTATTCTTTGCTGTATTTTGATTTTGGAGTTCATAATATTATGCCTTTTAAGCAGGATGAACTATACTCGTAAAGTTGTCTCAGTATTGATTTTCATGTACCTGTATACTCTTATACTCAGATGTGTTTACTAGGCCTGGGCTAAAACTTTGTTCCGTTCACGGAAATTGCGATAATTTGACATTTTCGCGTTCCGCGGAAAGCGCGAAAATGTCAAAATTTCCGCATTCCGCAGCTTTGCGATAATTTGGTTCTTGCTTGCGCTGTAAAATAATACATTCTCGCGCGCGCGCGATCGCCTTACCTGAATCCCTGCGTTCGCCGACAAGTTTTCTTGATCCGGTCGCGTTCTCCATGAGATGTTGTATTGTTTTTAGCCATTTGCGCTGTCTCGCGCCAGCAGTGACGTCATGCGTCGCGCGATCACGTCTTTCTTCTCGCGATCATGCACCGCGAGACAACTGAAAACAAGATGGCCGCGAGCAACCGCATGGGTAAGTTGGCGAGCCGCAACCATGCAGAAAATCTCGCAAACATGCGGGAAAAAAACTTCTGCATCTTCGCGATATTTCCACGTGTTTGCGATAATTTTTAACATGTTCGCGATAATTTGCGAAAGTGGATTTCGCAAATTCCGCCCACCCCTAGTGTTTACATTCAATTATTTTTGGCCTTATAAAAAATTCACAAATGGAATTCGGAGTCTGTGGTCCTTTAGTGTATGTCTAAATTTGAAAGTATAACTATGACTTGTTTTACTCCCCTCTAACACTTTTAGCAAGTAAATAAAAGACCATCAGTTGTAACTTAGTAGGATAATTAGGGAAGACTGATTTGGCGTAATCAAATGGTAGCAGAGGATGGTTTGCTTTTAAAAGAGAGGGGAGAAAAGAGAAATTAAGAGTAGGATTGGAAGAACATAGTGCTTGGACCGAGCAGAAGACGGCGGAGGTTGATGGGGGTTGGTGGAGGCTGACGGTGCGGCTGAAACAGTGGTAGCATGAGTATGAATTTGTGTGCTGTGTTAGATTGCATTGATGAATTCATTGTGTGATGTCTTGCGGTGTTGGAATGCTAGTTGAGTGATTGTGGGTTTATCCGTTTACTAGTCTGGACACGTGCGGATCTGAAAGTTTTGTTAGCGCACTCAAGAGAAGTGCAAGATCCCGGGATAGTTTTGTATTTGTAATTGTCTGATCAAAAGTGTGGTTGTCGTGAAGCGCTATCGACGATCCATTTGTGATAGGGAAATTTGTGTGTATGCAGGAGTAAGTCGCGGTAGAAAGCCTCAGTTACCGGGGGTGGAATATGGCGATTGAGTGATCACGCAGGTCGGGGGTCACAGCGGATGAATGTTATTGTGAGAGTGTTCTGTCGATCTTTTAGTAAAGAGACAATTATTGTTTTATGTAACTGTGAGTTATTGTGGCTGTGTAGGAGCAGTTACTTGGTTTAATAACTCTTGGATATACAGTTACTGGTAGTGTGAATGTGCGAGCGAGTGTACGAGCTGAAATTGTGAAGGCGGGTGAGCCGCTGCAAAGAGTGAACCGTGACGTCAGTGCGCGCCGCGCTGGGATTGGTCGATTGGTGTAACACCGCGCTGGGATTGGTCCAAGTTTGTCTGAAGTCCAATATTGACATTTGGGTTGCAAATAATTGATTTTCATGATGAGATGTTTTAAGGTGTTGCGAGATTTGTGTAGAGGCGACACGGGGTGGTGACTAGAGTAGGAGAAGAAGCGCCATCAGAGGACACCCCTGCACATTATATGGCAACAAAGGTAGGATTACATACTATAGTGTGGCTTCAAAATTGGCACAAAATTACAGAGAAAGAGGGTGAATTAGCTTTCCCTCGCTATGGGTCATTCCGAATGGAGGTGCTGTATCAGTTGAGGGGAGTGATGTCTTCTCTGAAACCTCCGCCTAGACCAGCACAATTTGAGGCACTAGATGGATGGATGAGAGCATCAATAGCGAAGAAAAGAGAAGCTTCACAGGAAAGAATGAAGAGAGCAATGAAGGTTTATCATGAAGCCAGATGGGATGCACAGTTGAAGAGGTCGAGAGTAGACACCATACAGGGGGAATGATTGTATTCATACATGCAGTTGGAAGGAGAATCTTGGGGGAAAAAGTAAGACAGAAGAGGACAGTGACACAAATGATAGTTTTCTCGATAGACTACTAGCAGAACGTCCTTCTCCTAGTGAATCTAGGTCAGAGCCGGAAAAGATACCACAGATTGAGGAGCTCTCAGGAGTGGGATGAATGGGTTCAGAAGAACAGACCCGACCACCAGAGTAAGAGGGAGGATTTTAACACGAATTCCAGGAGGGTCCGGAGGGATAGGGTATTCAGCTACTGAGCCAGAAGACACTGCATGTAACACGCGGTTGCCGGAAGCACTTTCGGTACAAGTTACTATTGGACCAGTGGTTTCGATATATAACCCTAGGGAGAGAATAAGTGGAAATCAACAGCAGATAGGAGAAAGCGAAGATACTATATCTGGGGGAAGGCTTACAAGGAGTGGAACGAGCATGGCTCAGATACCAGTGGAAGCCAGTACCCCACTGCCAGCTACAGCGGATCCATCAAGGATGGATAGTGGGTCAGAGCGAAGGCGAACAGGAGTTTTGGCAAATTCTAGATCAGACATCAGAATGTGGGTTCCACCAGTGAGGGAATCAATTATACAAAATGAAGAAAGAGAGATGAGATGAGAAGCACCTAGAGTAGCACCATTGGGGCCACATTTTGTGTGTCCAGGGAACCATTGTAGAAGCCGAAGCTGGGAGAGAGAAAGTCACCCAGTTGTGAGAATGGAAGAAAGGGGGGGTCCAAAGAGTACACAAAGTTGCGACAGAGAGGAACAGGGAAGTGAAAAAGACCAAGAGATGATACAGGTCGCCTTAAAGGCACCGTTGTTAGCTGTGGTGAGATTAAAAGCCAAAATTGATGATGTGATTGAAGGGACTCTGCTATTAGAAAGAATTGATACTTATGATCCAAGCGAATTGTTATTCATAGCTAAGGACATTACTAGAAAAGCGAAGAGAGCTCATGATGCCCTATCACAATTGGCATCAAAGTATGAGGTGGATTTGACAAAGACTAAAATGATGCAGGGAACCTGCCAACTGAATTACTCAGATAAGGAATTGGAAGTGAAGCGAATGATAGAGATTAAAGGCACACATCAGGGAACTTGTGATAGGGATGCAAGGTTGCAAAGCATTAGACAAATGGGAAGAAAGGTGGGCCAAAAAGAAAAGCACCAGGAATAGTATAGGGAATACTCCATCTCCGGGTGGAGGGATGGGAACAACAGGGAATTTCCCTTTGAGAGAAGTACAAAATGGATGGTATGTAAAAGTGCGATGGAGTAGAGGGGATTTGGCAGCTTTCACTAATGATTTTCCTCGGCTGAGAGAAAAACCTGCTGAGTGGTACAAATAATTGGATCGGTTTGTTAAGATTTCCAAAGTGTTATGGATTGATTTGATTACATTGTTTGATATAGTGGTTCTAGGTGATTCATGGTTGGCATGTAAAGTTGCCATTGAATGGCCTACTGCAGAACCAGCTAGAGATGTGGCGAATAATGGTCCTTCACCCGAGGTAATGAAGAAATATGAGCAAGTGATTACCTGGTTACAATCCAAGGTAGCTCCTCAAACTGTTTAATGGCTTACAATCAATCGTACATCCCAAGATTCTAAAGAGTCGGTGCATGACTATTATGAGCGACTGTTAGTGGCTTTTAAACAGCATAGTGGATTGACACAATTGAGCAGTAAAACATGGGACAGTTTGTCTTGATGTTTGTGCTGGGATTGAAATCTGATATTAGTCTGATGATATAGACCCACTTGATCTGTTGGCAGAATAAGACAATTGATGAAATTCTGGGTTATGCAAAATACTGTAGTGATCAAGTGGAATCGACGCAAAAGAAAGTGAAAGTCAAGTTGAGGTTGGTACAACTAAGGAATGCCGAGAGGTCTGATCAGATGGTTGGAGGAGGAATGGGTTGAGGTAGAGGAA
Organism: Triturus cristatus; assembly: GCF_964204655.1. Classification (NCBI taxonomy): domain Eukaryota; kingdom Metazoa; phylum Chordata; class Amphibia; order Caudata; family Salamandridae; genus Triturus; species Triturus cristatus. The sequence continues at coordinate 736,417,250 of NC_140594.1, forward strand.
GTGGTAGAAGAATGGGTCAACACACAGATGGTACCCCAACCTGGACAGGGAAGAGGAATGGAGGCCGGCACAGGAGGTGATTGGGTAGCAAATCAAAAGAGGGTCACTGCATGTCATTTTTGTCATAAAATCGGGCATTGGAAGTGCGAGTGTTGATTGAATCCAGCAAATCAAATACAGAATCAAGGAGAGGGACCGATGTCTGAGACTTTAAACATTGTGACTAGACCTAGGTCCATGTATGAGAGAGGATTTGAGCCACAAATGCAAGTACCTCAGCCTCCCAGAATACCTAGGAATAATCAGGTGTATCATCAGATGCCCTACTTTGAATTTCAAGACAGATTTGACTCAAGATCCTCAGGAGTGTCAGAGGGGGGTGCAGGGAGATTGCACTTTGGGTGTGGCCTTAGAAGTAGATCAGAGTAGACCGTATGTAGATGCAGAAGTGAATGGACATCCTGTTACCTTTTTATTAGACACTGGAGCTGCGCACTCCACAGTAAGAACAGAAGTGGTTCTAAACTTATCTCTTTCAGGAGAATCGATTGAAGTGGTAGGAGTTTCTAACCAGAGAATGACTAACCCATTGACAAATAAGTTACCTGTGAGAATAGGACCATTCCAAGATAGACACCAATTTGCGGTGTGAAATTCAAGCCCAGTCTGCCTCTTGGGGCGAGATCTTTCGTGTTAGCTAAATTGTACTATATCGTGCACTCCGAGAGGTGTGGAGTTGCAAACCTGTGATGACGATGCAGATTTTAAAATGGGCAATATGAACTTGTGTGCAGAGATATTTGTGGTACTCACGGTAGAGGAGTTGCCACATGACTTGAGAGATTCGGTCTCTCCGAAGGTGTGGAATTTCACAGGAGAGGAAATAGTATTGATCCGAGGGGTTGAACCTGTCAAGACACAGATTAAACCAAATGCTGAATTTCCACAAACTCCGCAGTATAAATTATTTTCAGAAACTGTGGCTGGAATAAGACCTGTGATTGAGTCTATGATTGCACAAGGCATTCTGAAAGAGATAAGGGGAAGTCCCTGTAACTCACCTATTATGGGACTGCAGAAGCCTAGTGACAAATAGTGCAGGATTTGCGCAGGGTCAATGAAATCGTGATCCCATGTTGTCCTGTGGTACCGAATCCAGCTGTTATCTTATTTCAAATACCATGTGAGGCAGAATGGTTTACAGTCATAGATTTATGCCAGGCATTTTTCTCCATACCAATACATAAAGACAGCCAGTTTTTATTTTCATTTAGGATGGACGATTGTGTGTTAATGTGGTGTTGTATCCCTCGTGGGTATACAGAAAGCCCCTCTATCTTCAGTCAGTGCTTGAAAAAGAATCTTGAAGGGCTGGAGATGCCTCAGAGGTCAGTCCTAGTGCAGTACATTGACAACCTTCTGGTCCCTTCTGAGACTGAAGATGCTTGCAGGATCGATACTGTTGATTTGCTGAATCATCTGGCAGAGAATGGACACAAAGTGTCTTCAAACAAACTCCACTATTGTTTGACTGAAGTTCAATATCTGGGTCACCGGATTGAGAAGGGAAAACGAAGAATGTCACCAGATCGCATTGAGACATTTCTGCAAATGGGTACTCCGAAAACATAGAAAGAAGTCTGCATGTTTTTGGGAATGGTCGGCTATTGTCGACAGTGGATCCCAAATTTTTCCTTGCAAGCAAAGCCACTATTGAGATTGACTCGAAAGTACATTAGTGATCCGGTACCATGGGATGACGATTGCTTGAAAGCCTTCCACTTGCTGAGAGAGAGCCTATGTTGTGCTCCAGCTCTGGGAATGCCAGATTATAACAAAGTGTTTTCATTCTTCTGTTGTGAAAAGGAGGGATGTGCTTTAGTAGTCTTAGTACAGACATATGGAGGTGGCCGTAGACCATTGGCATACTTATCAGCTACATTAGATCCAGTAGCTTCTGCATTGCCCGGATATCTCGAATCCATTGCTGCAACAGGTGTCAGCATTGAGAGATGTGAAAGCATAGTGATGGGTCATCCGCTACTTGTTTACATGCCACATTCCGTAGAGCTGTTAATGACAAGAACCAAGACATAGTCTCTAACAAATAACAGACTTACCAAGTATGAGCAGGTTATATTGGCTTCTGAAAATGTTACATTAAGACACTGTACTACATTGAATCCTGCCACAATGTTACCTGTTCTGCAAGAGGAAGAAGAGGATTGCGAAGAGCATGACTGCTTGGATGTGACTGAACTATCTACCGAACCCAGACCTGACATTGTTGATGAACCACTGTCTGAATCCAATTTGATCCTTTTTGTCGATGGTTCATGCTTAAGAGACAATGAAGGGTGTTTGAGAGCAGCATTTGCTGTGTGCACCATCCTAGGGGTGGTAGAAGCTGCCTGTTTGAAAAGAGTATAATCTGCTCAGTTGGCCGAAATTATTGCTCTGATACGTGCATGTACAATCGCGAATGGTGTCCGAGTGACTATCTATACGGACAGCCAATATGGGTTTGGAGCGGTTCATAATTTTGGGCAGTTGTGGTCACAGAGGGGATTTTTTACGTCCTCGGGATCTCCCATCCGTAATGGAGAATATATACAACAACTGCTAGAGGATTTGCAGAAACCTAAAGTGATGCAGTAGTTAAATGTGCAGCCCATGGGAGAGGAGAGGACTTTGTAACAAAGGGGAATAACTACGCTGATGAAGTGGCTCGTTTTTGTGCTTTACATGTTTGTGTTTTCAATGGAGAATATGTAGGAGAGAGCACAGAAGAGACCAAGCTCAGCATAATGTTAGCTGTAGCCGATACTTGGGATGAGATGAAGCGGCTGCAGGATGAGGTCCCAGAGGAGGAAGCTGCATCATGGGTCAGAGCAGGCTGTGAAGAGAGGGAAGATGGCATTTGGGTGTCAACAGATAACAGAGCAGTACTACCCAATTGTTTACTGAGCCTAATGGCAAGGCAAATTAATGGAGCAGTTCATCTTGGGAGAGATGCTATGGTGCGAGTATTTAGGCAAACGTGGTTTAATCCATGATTTCGCGTAAATGCTGAAGCAGTGTGTCACAGGTGTGTTACATGTCAACAAATGAACGTTGGAAAGAGAACTGTGGTGGCGGTGTGTAACATTGGAAGATCAGGAGGTCCTTTCAATAGGAAACCATTGGACTTTATTGAGATGCCGAGGTGCAATAGGTTGAGATATGTTTTGGTGGTGGTGTGTATCTTTTCACGTTGGGTTGAGGCATATCCAACTAGACGATGTGACAGTCTTACAGTGGCAAAACTGCTCTTAAGAGAACTGATACCGCGGTTCGGATTTCCAACCTCGGTGGAGACAGATAGAGGAACACACTTCCATAATGAAATCATGAAGTTGTTGTGTACAGCTTTGAATATTGATCAGAAATTGCACTGTATTTACAGGCCTATTAATTGGTAAATGATTAGAAGTATTTGACCAACTCTTCCTTAAGGTCCAAAAGAATAAAAGCCAAAGAAGCCTCTGAGACTACCTGGGGGAGTGTCCAATATCCGGCTCCTGTTGCAGAGACTTCTCCTACATTTTCCAGCTTGTCTACTTCCTGAGTCACCAAAGCTTTGAACCTGTCCAACGTTGGAACTGTCATTCGGAGGCTGCTTCCGTCAACTGGCGTGGACCTCTGGACCACCAGCGGAGAGGGCAGTGGAGGGCATCATAATGATCTCCAAAGCTGGCCTGGCCTTTTGCTCCATACTAGTGGGGTTGGTAACCCCCCTTGCGATGCCCTCAGTGGCTGGGGCCAGGGACACAAGCACCTTGTAGTATTCCTTTAGTGATGGGGTAACTCTCACTATAGGTTGTGGTACCTTCCTCCCCTACCCCTGCTCTGGAGCTCTTTCCTGTGCCTACGAGCCCAGTTTCTCCACTTTTCCCCCTAACCCCCTCTCATTCCCTGACCGTACAGGCTGTTTACTCTGAGTCTTAGAGGTTATAGCTGTGATATTCTCAGGTGCCAGCCCACTAGGTAGAAGAGTCGGTACTAACCTTGCTAGATCTGATTCTGACGTGATTGAGATCACCCTAGTACACAGGGGATATCTACAGACATTCCCCACAAGGAAGGTGCTTCTATTCTGAGAGCTTCTGCCCTTCTCCATAAACAGAGGAGCCTGCTAACTGCCTACTTTTCTGGGACAATACTCAGACCCTCCACCATCCTTTTTGGAGAAAATCTTGCTCCCTCCCACTTCCTGTGGGAGAGGACTTTCCTGTCCCCCACAGTGAGTCACTGCAGGAAAGAAAACCTGTTGCCTCAGTGTGGCCAGAGGTCTCAGTTGCATCCCAGCCTATGCTGGCTCTGCCTCTGCTGAACCGGAATAGCACCGCGGCCCCATGGCAGCAACGTAGGTCCCCTGCCGCGCCCTCCCAGCATGGGGCCCAAATCGAGGAGGAGCCGCCCTCCGGCTCCAGCAGCATCCGTGGTCTCACTCCCTCCCTGATGACCGGGCCAAAGGCTTGAAGCGGACAGGGTGAAGTCAGCGTAGATCCAGTAAGCTTTAGAGGGTAGGGATGCCTTTCTCAGCTGGAGTCCATTGCTCTCCGTAGGGCAGTCCTGCGGCCGGTTAGCTGGTGGCCACCATGTTCCCTGAGTCCAGAAGAGATGAAGAGTAGGTTTATGATGGCTATAGAGGTGATGGAGCAGGTAAAACAAGATTTTGTATACCTCCTCTAGTTCGCAAGAAATTAACTATGTAATCATTCTAAAATTAATTTACATAACATGTTTGAAGTGGAAGTGGTACTAATCAATATTTGCACCTTGATAAACATAAATACACATGGGACTAAGTTGCTAATTGCATGGCAAAATTAAATATTTACGCGCTATACCGACTCAGACTGCCGTGAGGGGAACGGCCAACACTTACCCTCCTCACTGCCCTTGCTTTGCTTTCTGCGCTGGGAGACCGGTGGCACGGGCGCCAGCTGTACCGCCACATCGCCGTGAGGGGAACGGCCAGGCGGAGAACTACATCCCCCAGAAGTCCCTGTGCGGCGACGGAGGGCGTCCAAGGCCCTCATAGCCAGCGCGGCTCAACCGCTGCGCGGGATGCTCCCGGGGGTAGCCCCCGTCAGCGGCAGGAAGAGGCCGGGCTGGGCAACCCCCCCTGATATTGCACGTTCCAGGCAGGACTTCAGCAATTATACAAGGTATTGATTTGTATGGGGGTAGGGGCGTACTTGTCATCGCTCACTAGTGCCCATTAGTTATATACACAATGAGCAAACGCAAGGCTATAGGTCCATCAGCGGGAGGGGGGGTTGCTGGGACCTTGGACGCTTTTTTGATAAGAGCAGAGTCACTACTGACCCACCAGATTCAGCTGACAGAGAAAAGACTCTCGCTTGATACCCTCTCAGCCCATAAACGGTCTTCAATGGGAGGCATATCCATGGCCAAGTCCCCCACAGGCGCGCTGCAGACTGTGGATAATCCATGTTCCACCATTTTGGCCCAGGGCACTAATGGGAGTGCAGTTCTCCCATCAGTAGGATCGGATCTGACCACAGTTGCACAGATTCATACTGTTAACCCAGCCCAGAAGCCCCCTGGGGACTGTAACTTTGATCACTCATCTTTACTGAGTGAAGAAATAGCAAGCCCGCCTATGGTGAACTCTGAATTTATATTGGTTAGCGACGAGGCTATTACTCAATCAAAAAAGGCCACCAGGGATGGTGTGATAAGCCTATCAAAATCTCTGATAGCAAACTCCGACGAGCAGCCCGCAAAGCGCACAAGGGGGGGAGCCGCACAAAAACAGAAGCCTAAACCTAAGCCTAGATCCAAACATCAAGCAAATAGGTCTTCTGATAAGCAGATACCAGAGCCTAACATTGGACCGGCCGGGATCTGTGTACCAGATGGTGAAAATTGTACAGTAATGGAGGCTAGGGATGAGCCCGAGCTATGGACATGATTGGAGACTATGATGGTTACTCTTTTGGGACCCCTTTTATGTAAACTAGAGGCAATAGAAAAAAGGCTGTCGCTTCTCCAGAATTCTGACAATGCAGTAACCACTGCAGGGGCTTGTAGATGTTCATGTGTTGCTGGGGGGGGGGAGCAGAAGCCATTAATGTGCAAGCCCCATCTCTTATTAATGAGATGGTGCAGAGGGTAAAGGGGGTCAGTGACAAGGGATCAGTGGAATTTGGGGGGGTTGATAGTAACCAACATGAGTGTCCTGACATAACGAGACCAAACCCAAGTTCCGTGAATAGGGGGTCAAGGGATCTTAGGACAGTGACCCCAGGTAATCCCCCAAGACTGTTAGTAGACACCTCTAGACCAGGAAGGGGAGATAATGTGATGCAACAAGCAAAAGAGATGGTCTCACATCTGGCGCAGAGTACTCCTGGTTTACCCGTTCTAGATCTTCCCCCTGCCTCAAGTCCATTTACAGTTATTTTAACAGGCGTCCCAGCTTACACTAATCAAAGGGAGGAACCCACGACACAATAGATTAATAAGGTGGCTCACTGGATGTGCAGAAATGTGGGGTTCGACATTAAAGACCATAGACACATCCTAATGGCAAGGAGAGTATCCTGGGTCGGTGGTACAAGAAAAGTATTCTCAGGGGACTGCGTGATTGTGACACTTAGGTTCCCCGAACTTGTGCGTAAGACCCTCGCCCAGAGTAGAGGGCCTTATTTACCTAATGCTCAAGTGTTAAAATTCTTCCGCTGGGTTATTTTTACAGATATTCGGTTAACCCTAATATGCCTTACGGCAGAGGTCTTCAAACTGTGGGGCGCGCCCCCCTGGGGGTGTGGATGGGTTCCCAGGGGGCGCGAATGCCCCTGCAAGTATATGTAAATGAAGATGGCCTGGAAGTGCGAGCAATGTTTATTTGCTGCATTTCCAGGCTGTCTTCATTTATTCCGAGCCGTAATTTGAGTGCCCTGGGGGCAGGGGTCACTGAGTGTGGCTGGCAGGGTCAGAGATTACTAACATGCATTTGGAATGCAATAGGTCTTGCATTCTCCAGAATTTAAGATACTGGCATTGTAAATGACAATGCCTTTTATTTATGTTTTAAAAACCAAAACATAAATAAAAGGCATTGCCATTTACAATGCCAATACTCAAACTCGCATAAATGCGAGAGCTATTGCATTGCAACTGCTCGTTATTTCTTCACATTGAGATCTCATCTATTATTCACGCCACTAATTTCAATTAAGGTTTACTTAAATATACAGTTACTTGGTTGGGGCGGGGCTATGATTTATGCTGCAAAGGAGGATGTCGCCAGGAAACCTGGGCTTTGCAGTGCTTGCTGTTCACAATTAGCCTTTAAAGACCGTTAGTGGATAGACTTTGAAACTCCCTTGACATAATGCATATGTTTTATTAAACCGACGTAGTAGAAGAACTCTTGGGCGCACATAAATGTCCACAATTGGAATAGCATTGTATTAAGCACAACACAAGTGAAACTCAACAGGGGCTGGGACACGAAACATTTTCACTGGTGCAGAAACATGTCAAATCTACCTTCACCATTGCTCATCTTTCTGCTCACCTTATCCTGCATAAATGAAGAGGCATTCATAAGTCCATGTTACATAAAGGTTTTTGCACCAGGGTGAAATGAAGAAACAGGTCAGAAACCGCATGAGCGTGTTTATTGACCCCTGTATATAATTTTAAGTGAGTTATAGATATGTTATCAAAGAAGCTCTGGTCAATGAACGACCCTCAACAAAAACATAGGAACCAATTTTGCTTTGCTTGCAATTTGTGTAATTATTTATGAATGGACAGCATTATTTTGCCTGAAACATGTATTTTCTCTTTGTTTCGATAAGTAAAGGCTGCACAAATACCTAATGTGAATTCAGTTCGTGGTGAGTTTGTCCTGGTGAAAACTAAATTTGTTTGAGAGTTTCTTTGAATATGCGTCTCAACTGTGCAGTAATAAATACAACTTTTGTACTTTGCGTTTCTATCGTTTATTTTTTTATGCTTTTGGTTGTGTTTCACGAGGATGAGTCTTGCTGGTCAGTGTCTTGGTTTTGAGCACGAGGAGGGATTGCTGCTTTCACTTGTCTCGGTTCACGGTTGTCATATTATATAATACGATGAAGAGTTAATCATTTTTTGTTTCAAAAACTTTATTAACATTTAAAATGCGCACATCAAAGAGTGGGTAGTTCTCACATTCGGTAGGCATGTCATAGGTGCCTGAGAGCTACCGGGCCTAGTTCTAGACTTGGTGAGTACCTGTACCTCACACAAACCTAGAATGCTTAGCTTGAGGTCCAGGGTATAAGCAAGGCCACTGGAATTATGCGGCAGAAGAGGGCCAAATTATGAAACAGAGTTGAGTAAAAGATGTGGCAAGAATAGGTTAATTATGCAGCACGTTTTTTTAATAATATTGCTTCATTATTTTTTCATTTTAAAACTTGGTAACACTGTTTGGGCATTGATTGCACCTCATTAGGACCAGTTTAATACCGAAAAATAACTATAAGCAACAGAAAGAAGACCAGGCCAGCTTTGCAAAGTACCTTCCACTGCACGGCACCATGTGCCATATCATTTTTACTAACTTTGGAACCGTTTGACCTAGAACTATTCTTTTGTTTTTGGTAATATCAGCAGATGAAGCAGCAGATGGTGGATTACGTGTCAAATCTATAAAACACATAAATACAGCAGTAAGCAACTACAAGATTACCAGTCAATCTTTGCAAAGGACCTTCCACTGCTATGGAACACTTTGCCACATTTTAAGTAAATTGTGTTCCGTATGAGGTAGAATCAAGTTTCTTTTGTTGGAATCTGCAGAATATGGATTACGTAGCAAATGCGGTAAACTCAATTATGTGGAAAACGCTGCTGCTGCAGAAACTCATAATTCCAGTGGCCCTTGCTTTAAGCGACTCAATCAATTAACGGCTGGTTTCTTTTTTAACTTTCTGCACTACCTCCACACCCTTAGCTTTCAGGCAGTGGCTCCTCAAAGTCATCATTAAACATTCAGCTGCAGTTTTTGTGTGAAAACTGAATCCATGGGGTGGCAGGTAGGCCAGCAGGATTGCATTCAGGTGCAGAGCCCTGCTCCTCTTGATCCTTGGGGCCTCACAGTAATGGTCTAAGAGACAGAGGAATGGAGCGAGATTCATAGATATTGTCAAAGAGAAAGCCTAGAATAGGGAGCACTGTGTGGGGACTAATTTTTATGTTTACAAATGGCCAGAGACAGCTTTTTCATACAGATACCCCAAAGAAGGGGACAATATAAGTTTTTCAATTTTTTTTTTAAAGGTTCATTCATTAGTGAAGCTAGCGCTGCTGCCAGGAGTGTAAGTGGCCACTGCTAATTATCATTAAGGAAGCAGATGCAGCAGGACTGGGCCCAGGGGTTTGAGGGGCCCACTGCATCACAATTATGACTGTCTACTTTTAAAAAAGGGGCATGGCAGCTTATTTTCCTTTCTAGCATTAGGACCGAGGTGATGGTCTGTCATGGTAGGGAAGAGGTAAAAGATGCAGAGGAGTAGCCTGCTACTCAGGACTACAGTTATCATCAGCGCAGCAGGTGTAGTTGCTTTGGGGTCCAAGGGTGTGAGAGGCTCACACCACCCCAATTATGGGGATATGTATGTTTGGGGTAATGCATGTTTTTGTTTGATGCATTTGCTGTTTTATTAGTCTCATATTTAGTGCAGTTTATAAGCTATACAAAAAGTACTCATGAAATCAACTCATAAGACCTGCCACTTGCATGCAACCATCTCCCTCCTGCTCCCCTAATTCTTGCCATTAAGATTTGGAGGGGGGCTCAGGGCAGGCTAATATAGTGCCGATAAGTAACACCTACACCATTTAGAGATCTGGATGATATTGATTGACTAATTCGGGTGGAGGAAGCAGACCGCGCTTTTAACAACGAGGTCTTTAGTACAGAACAAAGATGGAGGGGCGGAGAGCCTAGCCTGGGGAGAGATGAAGATCAAGACACCTGTGATCCCCAGGTGGTAAACGGCCCTGAGGTTAAGGGTATAAGTAAGCCAACTGATAGGCCGCAAAACTCTCAGGTGCCTGTAAATAGAGATAGGCTAAGACATAAAAATAGTCTCCTGGAATATAACAGGCTTGTCTTCTAAATTTAAGGACCAGCAATGGCTACTCTATATACGGGAGTTTCAGATAATTTGTCTACAAGAAACCTGGGAACCAGTTAATAACAACATTTTTCTAGAGAAATATAAAACCTTCTTTTGCCCCGCACAAAAGGCCTCATCAGGTAGGGCTAGGGGAGGGTTGGTCATTTATGTAGATCTCACATTACAGGGAAGATAGTTGGATCTAGCCTGGGGCTCGGAAGTTGCGCAGGGGTTGACATTTTTTAATAAATGTTACAAGTTACTTCTTATTAACTTTTATAATGCTAATTCAAATGGACAGGGCTCCGCAAGTCTGCACAAACTAGATACAAGAATTAACCAGTCACAGGTGCAAGGGCAGTTGTCTCTTCGGCTGGTTTTAGCAGGTGATTTCAACTGTCACTTGTGTCCAAATCTGAGAGCCCCGTTTGGGGATTGGACAACGTGTATGCTACAGGATGGCCCACATCTGGAACATACAAAGGAGGGAAAGGAACTCAGTGGCCTTCTTAATACACATGCATTAACACACACAATGGATCTGGTTACTACTAAGCAGGACAAAACGGTTCACCCCACATTCAAAGGCAGAGGCTGTGCCTCATTTATCGATTACATTTTTGTCTCTGCATCACTCAAAAATTGTGTGACCCTGTTTAGTATTGTTTGTAGCACATTCAGTGTCCATAACCCTCTTGCCTTACTACTTGTCAATGTAGGCCAGGCACAGATACCCCTCGGAGTAGGGAGGGGGGTTACCAGGGCTACTGATCAAGGTAGGAGGTTGCGCTGGACACAGGTTGATGGAGAGACTTTTCATGAAGCATTTTTAAAGGAGGGCAAATATGCTATCCAGAGGTGTTTAGACCCTGAAACGGAAGGGGTAGAATTAGTGGTTGCTTTCAAAGATGTTGCCCAAATAGTCGACAGTCTGTTGAGAGTCCCAGACCGTAAGGTTAACTTGGACACCCCAAGATGGTTTGACCATCAATGTTCATTCGCTCTAAGAGAACTGAAAAACGCCTTAAAAATGTCCCCTAGAGACAGGGAGCGGGTGACCCTATGCCGTAAAAACTATAAGCTGGCGGTTAAGGGGCATAAAAGCCAACTACAGACACAAGCCTGCAAAGATCTATCAGAGGCGGTGGCACTAAGGGATTCTACCGCCTTCTGGAGAATTATAAATAACCCATCCTTTCAAGAGGCTGATAAACCAGGATTGAGTAATAATATCCTACCAGAGGAATGGCATGAGCACTTTCAGAGGCTGTATAATTACACCCCATGCACGAACCAGTTGCTGGAGGATCACTGGGAACCGGTCACACCCCTTTTAAGATCTTCACTGGGAGAGATAAAAGCTGGAATTGGAGGCCTAACTAGGAATAAGGCTCCGGGCCCAGATGGGATTCCACCCGATCTCTTTATCAGCAAAGTGGATCTTTGGGCGCCAATCTTGACCAGGGTCATAAATGCAGCAGTGGACACGGTAATGCCAGTATCCTGGACCACCGCCACAATTGTCCCCATTTTTTAAAAAGGTAATAGGAACAGCCCGCAGTGTTATCGCCCGATCTCCCTCATCAATGTGTCAGCGAAGGTGTTAGGACGCGTGGTTTTAAACCGACTAATTGATTGGGCAGACGAGCATCAGGTTATAAGCGATCTACAATTTGGTTTTAGACCTGGAAAATCTACTACCGACCAATGTCTTAATCTGTACTTGATTTCGGCCCAATATACAATATTTAATCAAGGGACGATGTATTTGGCATTTATGGACCTGACTGCGGCCTTCGATAGAGTCAATCGAGGGAAATTGTGGGCAATCATGGGTGGGCTTGGTGTGGATCTAGGACTTATTAACATCTTAAAATCCTTGCATTCACACACCACAGCAGTGCTCAGATACAGTCAGGAGGGGAATACAACAGCACCTTCTCCGTGTTCCAGTGGGGTCAGACAGGGTTGCATATTAGCTCCCTTTTTGTTCACTATACATAAACGGTCTGGACCGCAAACTAAGCATGTTACAGGTGGATACCCCTATGATAGGTACCCGGGGAATCCCTGTTCTGCTTTATGCAGATGACGCAGTACTTTTAGCTCGTACCCCCAAAAGGCTTGCAGCTTTTAATTGACGAGTTCGTGTCATTTATGGAGAATCTGGACTTATCGCCCAACCTGGCAAAATCATATGTAATGGAAGTGGGGAAAAAAATGAGTGAATCTTATAAGTATACAATTGGATCACATCAGTTAGGAAAGGTACAGTCTTTTTCATATCTGGGGATTTTATTTGATCATCAATTATATTTTAAATACTTGATAGATGAACAACGCCGGGTCATGACCAGTTGTACCGGGTCCATAATGAGCTTTGCGTACAGGTTAGGTCGCTGGTCCCCTGAGCAGATATTAAGATTATATAATGCTATGTGCTGTGCCAAATTCCTGTATGGAAGCGAGGTGTGGGGTTTTACCCAGGCCATACAGATACAAACTGAAGAGAATATAAATCTTCGGCATCTGATAAAAGTACCTCAAAGCACGCCAGCCCACATTGCTCATGAAGAACTGGGTGTCCGATATATCAGTGACAGTATGGCAGTCAAACCCTTAGTCTGTTGGATAAAGATCTGGGCAAACGAGGAGGCTGCTTTTAGTAGGCAGGTTATAGAAGACTGCCTTTCCCTGGATCACGGGCTAAAAATTCCCTGGCTTAAATACGTGAAGGAGACTTTGGAGAAAATTGGTTCTGTAGACCTATTTGCCAACCCCTCCAAAGTGGGTATGAAAGACAAGGCTCTGGTTAAGGACCAGTTTTTCAAACATGCATTAATGCTCTGGGAAGACACAGAGTTAGTCAAGCAGTCGGTCAGTGAACACCTAGTAGTTAGGTCTGTTAGAGGTATTGAACCATACCTGTCTTGCATAAAAAGTGCACATGATAGATTTTTAATGACCCGGTTTAGGTTGAATCTCTTGTATCACGTTTTAGCGGACCCGGAAGGGTTCACACCTTCCATAGAAATGAAGGAACCCTGTGGCTGCGATCATAGATCTCCTCAGGACACCCTTCATTTCATTTTATTATGCCCTTTCTTCTCTTACCCAGGACACTCTTCCTGAAGGGAATCTTAAAGAAAGCCAGATTCAAACAGGCACGGGTGGCACTGTTATTTTTAAAAGTGGCCCCAGATATGTTTACATTGTTTTGTACTATTGACCTCTTAAGGGCTGCATTTAGACTAAGGAACACAAGGGGCAGCGGTAACCTGTAGATTCCCTGTTATAATTACTTATCGTTTTTATGAATGGTCGCCATGACTGTAGGTGAATTGGTTGGATGTGTAACAAGGGTAATGTAATCTTTTAATGTTTGAACGGGAACTGTATTATATGGTTTTTAAACTGATGGATTATTAACCTTTTTTTTATACTTGTACCTGTAATAGGTTTTGGACAATTGTGTTGCTTTTATGGTATTTCTATATATCGAATAAAGTTTCTAATAATAATAATAATTAACAATGGTACGCAAACTAACCTTAGATTGTGTTGAAATAGTAAAATTACATGGTTTTTATTGGTTTGTGATTGTATTGTGGCTTAAAGTTATCGTATGGTAAGTATTATCGCTTTAAATGTTGCTGCAGCTAGGAAGATACTAATATATATTTGGATTAGTGTGGGTTTGAACATTAGAACCTTCATTTCTACATATTAATTGCTGTTATGTTGTTTTTATGAATGGTCCCCATAGCTGTAGATGAATTGGTTGGATGTGTGACAAGGGTAATGTAATCTTTTAATGTTTGAACGGGAACTGTATTATATGCTTTTGAAACTGATGGATTATTAACCTTTTTTTTATACTTGTACCTGTAATTGGTTTTGGACAATTTTGTTGCTTTTATGGTATTTCTATATATCGAATAAAGTTTCTAATAATAATAATAATTAACAATGGTACGCAAACTAACCTTAGATTGTGTTGAAATAGTAAAATTACATGGTTTTTATTGGTTCATGATTGTTGTATTTTGGCTTAAAGTTATCATATGGTAAGTATTATCGCATTAAATCTTGCTGCAGCTAGGAAGATACTAATATATATTGAGATTAGTGTGGGTTTGAACATTAGAACCTTCATTTCTACATATTAGTTGCTGTTATGTCTATTTTCGCTTAGTTAACATTCGGGCCTACTAAGCCGCAGTACTCAAGATGGCGTTCTCTGAAGCAGATGCCACCCTGTGCGTGCGATGATTTCTGCGCATGCCCAGATGGCTCTGGAAATCATGAGGTGAAATGAACTCCTGACATCGTGTTCCCTGCCAAGGTCTATGTGTTGGGGACTTGAGCGCAAGCCAGTAGATGAATTTATGAGAACCAAGGAAGAGACAAAGAATGAACCTGTCAATAGGACCCTTTTGCCTTGAAAAGATACTTTTTTCTGGTCCCCACATGGGAATTGGAAGAACCATTACAAATTGTGAACTCTTGTGCCAAGTCACTATGCAGAACTAGTTTGCACTGGGAAGAGTGCAATGAACTATTGATAACCCCGAAATGTCCAATCAGAACATTTGGTCTGCCCCTAAAGTTGCCATATTTTGTATGAAGTAAGGCAAGGAAAGGTATAATAACCCCTTATCAGTCATTACGGAAGTCGTTGGATATAGTTTTTGCAGTTGCTATAGTGGCCATTGCGGTTGCTGTTTTGGGTTAATCTTAGAAGGAGAGTTCTTGTTGGGTGGTTGTTCCTTTTAATTTATTTTTTTGACTTTTCTATTTTTTCATTAAGTTCTATGCTGACAGTCTGGGTGTGGAATTAATCCATGCTGCGGATTGATGTATGGACATTGCTGAATTTCTGAACTTTATATATTCAGAGATATTGTGCTATATCCTGTATTTTACCTGATGGTTTGATCCCTTGGTGAGGGTCAGACAGCCTGTCAGAGGGAGTCTCTACCTGAGAATGCGGATAACTCCTTATTCGATCTGAAGCTATTCGTCGCCTGTTCATTGGTAAATGATTTATTGCATTTTTCCTAAATTTATGTTTAATGACATTTCTAAATGCTTAATTACTCTTTAATAAATGTAAAATTCAAATTATGAGCTGTAGTAAATAAATGCAAGATTAAAGGGATTGATTAATGATTTAGATAAACAAAATTGAAACAACAAGAAACCAGTTTTGTGGTTCTTAAATTAATCACTGAAGATATCGAATGTTTTCCTAGACTTTAATTGTGTTTTAGCTAGTTCTAATGCACCATCAACCAGTCCAACTAGTTGGTCCATCGACCAAACAGTGGAGTGCCTTGATGATAAAGTCAGGATTCTGAAAGTTGTATATAAAATGTGTATATAAAGTAGGAAGAAAATTAATCCTGATGGATAATAAGGTACCCACATGTCCAGCAGGACCCTTCTCCTGTGTACAGCTTCAAGTGAGTTTTGTGTGGATGTGAAGTGTGTTGGTGTTATGGGCCCCACCAATGAATGCATGAATGAACCTTGGTGAATAAGAATCTGCGACATAAGGAGAATATATAAATGTTGTCCTTTGTGCTGGATCAGAGGCTTCCTGTGCAATCTTAGCCCAGAAACTCGAAGAAGTCTCTGCCAGAACTGAAATCTTGGAGCAGGAGATACCAAAAATGAAGCCGGCCATTGAAATGAATACTACAGGTGTGAGTTGGTTAATCAGACAAAATAAGGAGATGAAAGAAGATCTAGAAAGACTTGAAAACCACTCACGTAGGAACAAACGTAGGCTTCTTAATGTTCCTGAGTCTTTAGAGGGTTCCGACATTAAGGCAAGGATGGACTGGCTACCGGGCGTTTTGGTGGGCTGCCAAACTGGGGCCGATTTCACTGCGGTGGGGACTGATTTTGTTGATGGGGACATGCATGTGCTTTTAAATAAAGAAAAAAACCAAATTACTTTAAAGCATATTTTAAAACCATTTGGTTTTGCATTGTTTACTTAGAAATGCCCGGTAGCCAGTCCGGCCCTGCATTGAGGCCTTTGTTGTCTCGCTGTTGAAGGGAATGGCTTTGAAAAATAGGGCAGATATCGACCTTACCTCTGAGATCCATTGGGTACATCAAGATCCTTTAAAGAGTAACCCTGGGAGGCCGAAACCGTGGAAGATATTAATCAACTTCTTTACATATACAACCAAGGAGGCGAATCTGCCCATGGCATTAAAGGAAGGCCCTTACTATGCTGGCAACTACTCGTTCTCTATAAGATCGGATGTCTGCCATGCCACTGACCAGAAATAGTGGGAACTGGGGAAGAGGATGAAGGAGCTGAATAAGCTCAGAGCCAAAGCTCAGTTAAAATTCCCGGCCTCGCTCCGACTAATGTGGAATAATCACATGTATAATCACCGCTCAGTGGAGGAAGTAGATGTCGCTGATGGAGGAAATTAAGAAAGGAGCAGGTCCATAACTAAAGAAAGACCTTTAAACAAGCGGGGAGATTGGGGCAAGGGTAGGCCGATATAAAACGCATCACATTCTACTAGGCTTTATGCCTATAAAGTCAGGGAGGGGAGTTCCATAGGAGTGGGGAAGGGAAGGGCACGGGGTTGGGGTTGGGGGATGGAGGGGCACAAGGCGGGGAGCAGTGAAAAAAATAATAATAATGTCCTCTATATCACCAGAAAGTACGGAACATCAGCAGTAGCGCTATGCAGTGTCTATATTAAACCATTAAGATGAGGGAAGCTAATGAGTTAACATTCCTTTCTTGGAATGTCAATGTCAATGGGCTATGGTGTAAGCGTAGGCAGAGGCTGGGAATAAAATACCTGGAGGAAAGCAAAGCGCATGTAAGTTTAATTCAGGAAACTCACTTAAATGCTAATGAAAGCTAAGCCTTACTTTTAAAATATCGATGGATAGAATGCTTTCTAGTGTCAGAGCAGACTGAGCACTGTAAGGGTGTTGCTATTGTAATTAGACGTAGGCTGGATGTGTCATCAAATCTTCCAAAACTGATAATTCTGGGAAGTGGATTATTGCATCTCTGGTCTGTGGAGGGGCTGAACTAGTTTGTGCTATTTTCTACAGGCCGAACATTATAGAGGTAATAACAACAATAAGCATTCTTCGAGGTCATATTTCGGATCATGCTGGAATTAGCATGTCCCTAGTGGGATATGGTAATGTGTCTAGGCCAAGATGGACATTAAAAAGGGCTATCCTCACTGACTTAGAGACTGGTGTGGCACTAAAGCAGGCAAGTGTGGCTTATTTCAACGACAACATAGGGTCCACCTCCTTAGAAGTTGTGTTGGATGCCATTCATTCATCTATTAGAGGGGTGCTGCAAAACCTGGCACATCTTAAAACAAACACAGAGATCAAGTCTAAAACAAATTGAGGCTAGAGTCCAGATGCTGCAAGGGAGCAGATACAGAGACTCTTAGAAGAGGCAAGGCAGGATTACAGGACTAGAAAGGATCAAAAGTGCAGAGCGCAGTGGCAAGCCAGCTGTATGCAGAAATTTGAATATGGAGAGAAAGCAGGCGCATTATTAGCATGGAAAGCCAGAGCAGACAGATCTAGGAATGTCATCAGACAACTGGTAGTAAATGCTAGAGGGGATGTCTCAAACAAAACGGAAGAAATGCAATTTTGTCTTGTATCCTTATTCTCTGCATTATATAAAGAGGAGATCTGTCCCAACCAAGATCTCCTCAAAGCCTGGCTAAGCAAGGTACAATTGCCAAGCTTGACAATGAAGAGTAGAGAGGTACTTGAGGCCCCTGTAACTAAGTAAGGGATCAGTTTAGGCTTAGCTAAGAGTAGAAACCGTAAGGCTGCAGGCCCGGACGCCCTGCCAAATGAGGTTTCATAATTATTAATAGAGGAACTGATCTCAGTTCTGGAAAATCTGTTTAACTCTATCTATCAGCAGGGTGGACATGTCCCAGGATCTTGGAAGGAGGCTACAATAGTTCTCATTTTGAAACCCTCCAACGCCCCTTCTAGGGCTTAATCCTACCGACCAATCTCTCTGCTAAATGTGCATTATAAAATCTTCATGAGTATTTTAGAGGGGAGATTGGCTAAGCTTGCTCCACAGCTGATACAGTTAGATCAGAAGGGCTTCACCCCTAAGAGTCAGATACAGGAGGTGATGCAACAACTCATTTGCACAATAGATCGTGCTACTTTCGCCTGGCTCCCCTGGCTGTAGTCACTATGGATGCAGCCAAGGCTTTTGATCTAGTGTGTTTGGTGTATCTCTGGGAGGTCATGAGAGAAATGGGGTTTGGTCCTGCTTTTTTGTATATACTTCAGATGATGTATGAGGGTGCATCTGCTAAGATTCTCTTAAATGGCACATTGACTCCTAGTTTCAACATATCAAAAGGGACACTACAGGGCTGCCCTCTTTCACCCCTTTTGTTCGATATATATATAGAGCCTTTGGCCCAGCTTCTGATATCAGATGGACAGCTTTTCCATTTTAGCTCCTCCTATTATAGTAGTAAGATCACGCTGTATGCAGCTGCCTTATTGATTTACACAGCAGATCCCGCCACAACTATTCCGAGAGTAGAACACCTCCTAACAGAATTCGGTGCCCTCTCAGGATATTCAGTGAATACCTCTAAAACCGAGGTAATGTGCTGGAATGTTAAAGATTGGGGTGGGAGCCCAGACCTCAGATATCTAGGGATCTCAATCATGAATGAGGTAGATAAAATCCCCCAGTGTAATCTGCAAAGGGTGGTCAGAGAAATAGATCGCTCACTCACTAGGTGGAAAAATCTACTCTTAACCATTTTTGGGCATGTTAATCTGATAAAAATGGTGACCCTCCCCAAACTGACTAATCTTTTTAATGCTATTCCCCTAGTATTTCCAAAATCAGGTATAAAAAAAATCCAGGGGTAGGTAGTCAGTTTCATTTGGGCTGATATGGGAGCTAGACTGGCCTGGAAAAAGCTCAGACATAGGCTGGATAAGGGAGGGTTAGCTTTGCCCGATTTTAATCTGTATTGTGCAGCGATTCTGCTTTAAAAAGCCCTGATGCTGTTAGGGAAGTCAGACGATACCACATGGAGGAAGCTTCTAGAGGATATAGTGAGAGAGCAGAGTGCGGAGGGATTTAGCTGTAAGTTTGCTGCCCCCAGATTTTTTTCCAATGTCGGCTTAAAAGTACTGAGATCTGCGCTGAATGAATCGTACAAGATTAGGAGAATGTGGGGCCTAGGTTATTACTCATATTTTGCCCCAGTAAGCTATCCTGGCTGATAAGGGGTCAAACCCCAAAACCGGTCCTTAGATGCTTGAATCCGGTCCAGGGAGGTCATGGCTTGGTAGTTCGGCCTGGACTGTTCCCATGAGGCACAGGGTCAAGACTGATTTGCATATAGCCAGGTCTAAACTGGGGTGGCATGGTGAGCAAAAGAATGATGGTTTAACCCAGATCTCTTGACTGGGGGTGAATGTTTTGATTTCTTCTGCATTCTGGCCATCAATTGTGAGTCTTTTGCTGGGTTGGACCAGGGCACCCAGAATGGAGGCCGGGCCATGGTGGATGGTGTCTTGTCCTGGGAGGGGTGGCCACATGGCCCCCTCCCCTCTATCAAAAAAAAAAAGAAAAGCCGGGTCTCTGGGGGATGGAGTACCCAGGGCAAAAATCAGCCTGGGGAGGGGGGCATGCAGCCCCCCTCTGCTCTTTCAAAAAAAAAGAAAGAAGGAATAGGCCAGGTCCTCCTCCCTTATATTTCAAAACAAATGAAAGAAAAGGCCGGGGCCTCCTGGCACACATCTTGTTGGGGGAATAAGACCCTTTGGCTGCTAATGGTCCTTGGGGGCCAATAACCCCTTCTATTACCTCCAGTAGGTGCCAGACAGTAGGATTGCTGAGAGGTTGTTGGAGGCCCCACTCCCTTTCACCACCTCTCTACAAATGCTGCTCTTGGTGCAATGCTAGTTTGGAGATGACCTCCCCTTGGCTGCTGATGGTCATTGGGGGCCAAGAACCCCTCCGGTTACCTCCTGTAAGTCCCACACAGTGGGATTGCTAATAGGTCTTCAGAGGCCAGGGCCCCTTTCTCCAAAACTCTGCAAACGTGCCTCCTCATGTACTACTGGTTGGGGGATAAATTCCCTTTGGGTGCTGAGGGTCCTTCAGGGGCCAACAAGCCCTCCTGTTCCCTCCAGTAAGTCCCACACCGCAAGATTGATGAGAGGTCATCAGAGGCCACTGCCCATTTCTCCACCACTCTGCAAACACACCTCCTGGGGAACTACTGGTTGGGAGCTCAAGTCTCCTTGGATATTGAGGGTTCATGGGGGAGAAGACCCACTCCTGTTACCGCCAGTAAGTCCCACAAAGTGGGATCACTGAGAGGTCTTCAGAGACCAGGGCCCCTTTCTCCAAAACTCTGCAAACGTGCCTCCTGGTGTTTTACTGGTTGGGGGATGAAGTCTCCTCAGATGCTGAGGGTCCTTCGGGGCCAACAAGCCCTCCTGTTCCTCCTGTAAGTCCCAAGCAGCAAGATTGGTAAGAGGTCTTCAGAAGCCACTGCCCCTTTCTCCACCACTCTGCAAACACACCTCCTGGGAACTACTGGTTGGGGCTGAAGTCCCCTTTGCTGCTAATGGTTCATGGGGTGAAGAACCACTCCTGTTACCTCCAGTAAGTCCCACACAGCGATTGCTGAGCGCTGGTCAGAGGCTCCACCCACTTTTTCCACTACCCTGCAAATGCACCTCCTGGCGCATTACTGGTTGGGGAATGAAGTCCTCTTGGATGCTGAGGGTCCTTAGGGGCCAATAAGCCCTCCTGTTACCTCCAGTAAGTCTGAAACAGTAGGATTGCTGAGTGCTGGTCAGAGGCTGCACCCCCTTTCTCCACCAATCTGCAAAGAGACTACTGGTTAAAAAAGCATAGAAATTAACTTAAAAAAACAAGGTTACAGGGACATTATAGTTAGGAAATAAAATGTGAAAAACTTTAGAAATGTACTTAAAAATCCAAAGGTTACAGGGTGGTTATAGTTAGGAAATAGAATTTAAAAAACTGTAGAAATTCACAAAAAAACAAAGGTTACAGGGACGTTATAGTTAAGCTCAAATTTCCCTCATACAAAATCTGTGTAATTCAGCAGCTATATTTACCTGAGCCAATTTATTACATCACCCATGACATGGTCAGTGACATCACATGACATCTCAAATTACATCACTGATGACATCACTGATGGCATCCTCTACAGAACCACTCACACACCCACTCACACTCCCAATCAACCTGTCATATGCCCCCTCACACCCCCCACAACCACTCACATACCCATTCACACTCCCATACCAGTACTTACACACCCACTTACTCTTCCGTAGAGCCACTCACACACCCACTCACTCACTCATACAGCCACTCACACAACCATTCATTCACCCATACAGCCACTCATACAACCAACCACTCACCAATACAGCTAGTCACATAGCTACACACTCGCCCATGCAGCTACTCACACACCCACTTATTTACCCTCACAGTCAGTCACACAGCCATTCACTCCCCTATACAGCCTCTCCAAACAGACACTCACTCACCCATAGAAGCACTCACACACTAACTCACAATCCCACACAACCACTTACATGCCCACTTATATATCCATGTAAGCACTCACACACCCTTAACCAGGCAGCCATTCACAGACACTTTCTCTCCAATACAACCAATCACACACCAACTCACTTAACTAAACACCCACTCACTGACCCATACAGCCACTTATATACCCAGTCACTCTCTCATACAGCCATTCAGACACCCACTCGCTCACCCATACAGTCAGTACACACTCACTTACCCGCCCATAGAGCCAATCACACTGCCACTCACTCACCCATACAGCTACTCAGACATCCACTTATATACCCATACGGCCACTCACACACCCATACACACAAGGATACATAGAGTAAACGCCACTATCATAATATATGTTAGAAGCAGTATCTGTAAGTGGTAGTGCACCTAGTATACTAATTTCAATTTTGCTGTAGGTCAGTATATATGTTTAACACCCACAAACTCTTAAAAACACTTACACTCAATTGATGATGTCATCACTGATGTCATTTGAGGTGTCATCAGTGATGCTACTGACCATGTCATGAGTGATGTAATACGTGAGATCATAAGCAGTGCATTGCAGGGGCATAAGTTATAGTTAGCTCAGTTAACTATAACTGCTGAATTTCACTGGTTTTGTACAAGTACAATCTCAACCGATCCATAACATCCCTGTAACTTTTGTTTTTTTAAGTGTGTATATATATATATATATATATATATCACGCTACCAGAGTCCACCATGCGGCAATTATCGCACTCTTGTGGGCGGGTGCAGTTAGTGTGGTGGTGGCCCACACATAATCTCACGGCTCGAGTTTCTACTGACAGAAACACTGCACTCGCGGGATACCATGAAAGATGCTTTAATTCAACAAGGAACGCGTTTTCGGCGTGTTGCCTTCATCAGCTTGTTGTATGAATCTGCACATTCTGTCATGATGACAATTTAAACAGGTAAGTTGGTTGTGATTGGATGTAGCTTTAAACATCAAAAGAGGACTATATCCACGGAACCAGTGTCCAATCCTCATGATGTATTGTGGGATTTGGAGTCCGATACAAGACATACAAGTGCGATCAAAAATGTTTTTAAGGTATTCATCGTCCTCTTTGTGGCTCACCCTTTCACGAAGGATCGCTTCTCCGTTGTGCCATGGATGACACCTTCTCATGGGGTCCCTCGCCCAACCACAGGTCCTGCTGCATCCGTCGCTGGAGGTGGTCAGATGGACACGCCCCCAACAGTATGGATTACTGTCGAGATCGGCGGCGGTGCACTGGGTTCCTAATGGCGGTGCCATTGCCGAAATACATCACGCTACCAGAGTCCACCATGCGGCAATTATCGCACTCTTGTGGGCGGGTGCAGTTAGTGTGGTGGTGGCCCACACATAATCTCACGGCTCGAGTTTCTACTGACAGAAACACTGCACTCACGGGATACCATGAAAGATGCTTTAATTCAACAAGGAACGCGTTTTCGGCGTGTTGCCTTCATCAGCTTGTTGTATGAATCTGCACATTCTGTCATGATGACAATTTAAACAGGTAAGTTGGTTGTGATTGGATGTAGCTTTAAACATCAAAAGAGGACTATATCCACGGAACCAGTGTCCAATCCTCATGGTGTATTGTGGGATTTGGAGTCCGATACAAGACATACAAGTGCGATCAAAAATGTTTTTAAGGTATTCATCGTCCTCTTTGTGGCTCACCCTTTCACGAAGGATCGCTTCTCCGTTGTGCCATGGATGACACCTTCTCATGGGGTCCCTCGCCCAACCACAGGTCCTGCTGCATCCGTCGCTGGAGGTGGTCAGATGGACACGCCCCCAACAGTATGGATTACTGTCGAGATCGGCGGCGGTGCACTGGGTTCCTAATGGCGGTGCCATTGCCGAAATACATCACGCTACCAGAGTCCACCATGTGGCAATTATCGCACTCTTGTGGGCGGGTGCAGTTAGTGTGGTGGTGGCCCACACATAATCTCACGGCTCGAGTTTCTACTGACAGAAACACTGCACTCGCGGGATACCATGAAAGATGCTTTAATTCAACAAGGAACGCGTTTTCGGCGTGTTGCCTTCATCAGCTTGTTGTATGAATCTGCACATTCTGTCATGATGACAATTTAAACAGGTAAGTTGGTTGTGATTGGATGTAGCTTTAAACATCAAAAGAGGACTATATCCACGGAACCAGTGTCCAATCCTCATGATGTATTGTGGGATTTGGAGTCCGATACAAGACATACAAGTGCGATCAAAAATGTTTTTAAGGTATTCATCGTCCTCTTTGTGGCTCACCCTTTCACGAAGGATCGCTTCTCCGTTGTGCCATGGATGACACCTTCTCATGGGGTCCCTCGCCCAACCACAGGTCCTGCTGCATCCGTCGCTGGAGGTGGTCAGATGGACACGCCCCCAACAGTATGGATTACTGTCGAGATCGGCGGCGGTGCACTGGGTTCCTAATGGCGGTGCCATTGCCGAAATACATCACGCTACCAGAGTCCACCATGCGGCAATTATCGCACTCTTGTGGGCGGGTGCAGTTAGTGTGGTGGTGGCCCACACATAATCTCACGGCTCGAGTTTCTACTGACAGAAACACTGCACTCGCGGGATACCATGAAAGATGCTTTAATTCAACAAGGAACGCGTTTTCGGCGTGTTGCCTTCATCAGCTTGTTGTATGAATCTGCACATTCTGTCATGATGACAATTTAAACAGGTAAGTTGGTTGTGATTGGATGTAGCTTTAAACATCAAAAGAGGACTATATCCACGGAACCAGTGTCCAATCCTCATGATGTATTGTGGGATGAGGATTGGACACTGGTTCCGTGGATATAGTCCTCTTTTGATGTTTAAAGCTACATCCAATCACAACCAACTTACCTGTTTAAATTGTCATCATGACAGAATGTGCAGATTCATACAACAAGCTGATGAAGGCAACACGCCGAAAACGCGTTCCTTGTTGAATTAAAGCATCTTTCATGGTATCCCGCGAGTGCAGTGTTTCTGTCAGTAGAAACTCGAGCCGTGAGATTATGTGTGGGCCACCACCACACTAACTGCACCCGCCCACAAGAGTGCGATAATTGCCGCATGGTGGACTCTGGTAGCGTGATGTATTTCGGCAATGGCACCGCCATTAGGAACCCAGTGCACCGCCGCCGATCTCGACAGTAATCCATACTGTTGGGGGCGTGTCCATCTGACCACCTCCAGCGACGGATGCAGCAGGACCTGTGGTTGGGCGAGGGACCCCATGAGAAGGTGTCATCCATGGCACAACGGAGAAGCGATCCTTCGTGAAAGAGTGAGCCACAAAGAGGACGATGAATACCTTAAAAACATTTTTGATCGCACTTGTATGTCTTGTATCGGACTCCAAATCCCACAATACATCATGAGGATTGGACACTGGTTCCGTGGATATAGTCCTCTTTTGATGTTTAAAGCTACATCCAATCACAACCAACTTACCTGTTTAAATTGTCATCATGACAGAATGTGCAGATTCATACAACAAGCTGATGAAGGCAACACGCCGAAAACGCGTTCCTTGTTGAATTAAAGCATCTTTCATGGTATCCCGCGAGTGCAGTGTTTCTGTCAGTAGAAACTCGAGCCGTGAGATATATATATATATATATATATATATATATATATATATATATATTATAGTTAGAAATTAGCATTTAAAAAACCTTAGAAATTCACTGAAAAAACCATAGGTTTTAGGGAAAGTTATAGTTAGTTGGGCATTTCACTCGTACAAAAGCAGAGAAATTCCCCCGTTATAGTTAATTCAGCTAACTATAACTCGCGCCCCCGCAATACACTGCTGATGACATCACATATTACATCACTCATGACATGGTCCGTGACATCACTGATGACATCACTGATGACATCTCGAATGACAGGCTCCCGCCCTGCCATAGCAAACTGCAGTGTCCCGGGGGTGGGCAGCCCGGGACACTGCAGGAGCCGGCCCTGGGGGGTGGCCGTCCCCAGGGCCATCAAAGGCTCCTGGAGGGGGGCCACACGGCCCCCCTCCCAACATCTGAACAGCCCCAGTGATCCATGAATGTGGCTGTCGGAAAGCGAGGAACTTTTGAATAAGCCTGAGCAAAGCACTATGCTACGCTCGCGTAGTTTGCGAAGTGTGCGCTACTTCGCACTACGTGAATTGCACGTAGCACAGTGCAAACACGCGTAGCATAGCGTAGAGTAGTGCAGTGGTCATTTTTTGCTTGCTCGCGGTCCTCAACGTCAAGTTGGCGACTGCGAGCAAGCAAAATAACATCCCGGCGAGACTTTTTCCTCGTTCGCGATCAGCAACATCAAGTTGCCGATCACGAGCGTGGAAAATAAACCTCCCGGTGAGCTTCTCAACGTGGGGAGGTCAGGTTTCTCATTGCGAGTGGTCACGTATGCTCGCGACCACTCGCGATGAGAAACTACCAGTCCGCGTTGAGAAAGCTGTCGCTCGAGTAGAAATCTACTCGAGTGGCAGAAAACGACCGCTTGCACTGTGCAAGATGCAGTTTGCACTGATTGCACAGTGCGGACAAGCATCCGGCACTGTGCAATCAGTGCGAGCAGCATCTTGCACAGTGCACTACAGAGTTTGCGAAGCTACGCGTTGCTTACGTAGTTCGAAGTGCACTTCGCGTAGCTACGCATAGCGCTACTTTGAAAACTACGCCCAGGGTTACTTTTGAACAGGAGAACGCATGCCCATTAGGAAACAGGTCTCCTATGGTGCTTATATCCAGCTGACTCAGAGTGCGCTTAGTTGAGGCGTCCAAAGCCGGTGGTATCCATGGGTTGGCGGTTATTGGCAACGCGGGGAATATAACATCTCCTCCCCGGTCTTCCTGAGTAGTTTTTGCCATGCCCAGCATGTGGTGGAGAGCGTTTGAATGTCATGTAGATCTTGTGGTATCCCTACTGGTAAAAGCAAGCTCAGTGGGGTGGGGTCGGCCAGGTCTCTCTCTGGCTTAGCATAAGGTACTTGAGCATCAGGGTGATACCAGTGCCAGGTGTAGCCCACTGCACCACTGGGTAATACAATTACACATCTGGCACCCTGAATCCTTCCCTATCGTGAGGCAGGGTAAACATGTTCCAGCCCACTCTTGGCTGTTTCTTCTCCCATACCAGTTTCAATAATAGTGTGCGGATCTGTTTAAAGAAAGCGTTTGTGAGCGGAATGGGAATATTTTGGAAAAGGTAGAGCAGCCGGTGCAGCACCACCATTTTAATAATGGCTAGCCGCCCACTGGACAACGGCACTTTAATCCACCGCTCTACCTGCGTTTGTAATTTGTCCACCGCCGGGCCATAGTTTAGTCGCAGCACCTGTTCTTTGTCCCTAGGTAGGTATATTCCCAAATACTTCGTTTCGGATTCACACCATTGGAGTGGGAATTCTCCACATGACAGATTCTGTACATCCATCAGGGAGAACACCTCATACTTGCCTCAATTAATGTGGATGCCAGACAAGGCTCCAAACCACTCGATTTCCACTAATAGCAGCTGGAGGTTGACGGCAGGTGTTCTAACATACAGTACCATGTCATTAGCATACAGAGTTACCAAAACTGGGCCAGGTTTAAACTGAAGCCCTCTGTGCATGTGGTCTTTTTGAAAATAGCGTATAAGTGGATCCATTGCGATAATGAAAGGTAACGGGGATAGTGGGCATCCCTGTCTGGCGCCTTGAGTTATGGGGAAAGGCTCCGTGATCGTGCCATTAAACTGGATGCGAGCCTATGGCGCAACATACAATAGTTTGATCAGTGCAGAGAAGCCCCTCAGCATGCCCATGTTGTTCAGCACAGCATGTGGGAAGGGCCACTCCATGGAGTCAGACGCCTTTTCCGTGTCTAAGAAAGTTGCTACTGCCGGAACTGTCGAGCCTATTCTGTTGACTACAGAAAAGAATGTCCTTAAGTTTAATGCTGTAGATCTATGGCTTATGAATCTGGCCTGGGCTGGTGCTATAATCTGTTCCATGAGTAGGAGTCGCCAGCATCTTTGCTAATATTTTATAGTTAAAGTTAAGCAGTGAAAGTGGTTGGTATGAACTACACTTTTTGGGATCTTTGCTGGGTTTTGGTATCAGGATAAGGACCTCTTCTCTAAACGAAGGGGGGAGTATTCCCTCTTCTATGGCTTTGGCGTATACCTCTCAGAGGTAGGGGGCCAGTAGGCTCTTATAGGCTTTGTAAAAAGCTCGATGAAACCCATTGAGGCCAAGGGCCTTGGAGCCATCCATATCCTCAATGGCTTGTTCTATCTCTTAGACGGAGAAAGGTTCAGTTAGAAATTGTCTGTGGGCGTCGGGAATGTGTCTCATAGTGCCATGGAAGGGAATCGCCACTGCCTTTCAAATGCTTCTTCACCCGGAAGTTGTAGTGTTGGAAGAACTGGGGTGTAAGCAGATGAGGTGCAGGGTACGTGTGCAGCGGTTTGAACCCATGGAATCGCCGACCTCGACAGTAGCCAATAATCTAGTCGTGTCCAGGTATTATATCGTTATGTGTAGTGGGTGTATTCAGTACTCTGAGGGTTAAGGTGTCTTCAAGCGTCCTTTAGTTCCCAGGTTTGGCATAGTTCTTTTAGTATTATATGAGTGCAGGGTTTGTTGACTGGGGACGTAGCGGTACTGTTCAGCCTAGGGTCTAACAGAATATTTAAGCCCACTCTCAGGAAGATGTAGTCAGCCTCCAGAGTATCTAACTGCGACTGTAGTCGTTCATAAAAGGTTGGGTCATCTATGTTCGGGGAGTATACGTTAGCCAATAGGATCTTATGCCCCACCAGTGTTCCTATCACTAAAAGAAAGCGTCCTTCTGGGTCCGTGATTGTAGCAGTGTGTACGAAGGGTAGCCGTTTATTGATCAGTACTGCTACACCCCGAGAGTATGAGCTGTAGCTCAAGAAGAATCTATGGGATCCCCACGTAGCTGCGAATTTGGGTAGGCAAGTTGGTGACATATGTGTTTCTTGTAGGTAAAAATGTCAGTGTTATGCTGTCGCATATATTGAAGCACCTGTCTACACTTCTTATAATTATTAAGACCCCGTATGTTCCACGTCAACAGGGTGACATTCATGCTAAGTCAAATATCAACCTTGTGTGCCATTGTTGGTGTGCTAGTGTGTAGTGCCATTTCTACGATTTGTTGTGGGCGCATGCAACTGGCAACTGAGACAATAAAACTGTATCTTTTAACATTCCTATCATTGCTATACCCATCCCCCTCCCCCCACCCCCACCCCCACCTAGTGGCTGTCCGCTAGGTGCAATCCCTTTACTCCCTAGGATTAATTGTTGATTCTCACAATACCAACTTGGGGAACTTCCCCATTCCAGTATCATTGTGAAACCACTGGGGTGGTGGCAACGCCATGTGGATACCCCACGCGCTAATGCTGCTCTGAAATCTAGCCCACTGCATTGTGATGCTCCACCTAGAAAAGTTCAGCCGTGCAATTCACCTGCTCCCACATGTTGTCTGCAAAAGTTCTGGACGTCTTCAGGGTTATTGAACACTTTTGTTTTCCCATTCACATCAACTTTGAGTCTTGCAGAGTGGAGCATCCCTATCGCAGGCCTAGTTTCCTTAACGCAGCATTTGCTCCGGCAAACTGGTGCCAGGCGTCCTGCACCAGTGCAGTGAAGTCCGGGTATATGGAGACATTCGATCCCTGCCAGGTCAAGTTACCAGCTTCTCTGGCGAGGCGCAATGTTGTGTCCCGGTCATTGAAATTTTAGGAGTCTTGCCATTATTGGTCTAGGTGGGCAACCAGGGTTCGGACTTGGCCCCAGTGTTCTGTGTGCTCGCACCACCACGAACGAAGTTGTGAATTGTTCAGGCTCAAACAGGTCGGTCATCAGGCACTCGACGATCTGATCTGATCTTCCTGTATTAGTGGATTCGGGGATTCCCATTATGCGCACATTGTTGCGGCGACTTCTGGCTTCTAGGTCTTCGTTCTTGGCTGCAGCTGTCTTCATAATTCTTTTAGGTGCTCTACTCGCTTAGTAGTTTGGGCCGCACCATCATCCAGGTCCAATATACACCCTTCAGCCGTGTCTGGGTGGGTCTCATGGAGGTCAATGCATTTGTCCAGTCCATGAAGCCGCTTGTTCAGCGATCGAATCAGGTGACCAGTGCCTTGAACCCTGAGCGCAGTTCCAATAGTAGAGTGTTGGTATCTTGGGGGGGGGGGGCAGCTCTATCTATCGAACAGGGGTTGTTCCCTCTGCCATTCCACCAGCCCGTCGGGCCTCCTGGGTCTTTGGTGCATCGAACTGCAGTTGCCGCTGCTTGGGGTCCTTATGCATCATTCCCTACAGGCGCAGTTCTTCCTTGCTGGTCAGGTCACGGTGCACGGGGGCTGTGTGTTTTCCCCGAAATGCTGGTCGCTGCTCAGCAACTGGCACAGTCGTCAGCTTGCTGAGTGAATCAGCTGGTGCTGCGCTGGGCAGTTCGATGTAGCTTTAGTATGTGGATGCTGCGGTTGCATCTTCTCTTCGCTCCCGATGAACTCATTAAAGGCTTTCTCTCATGGGCCGCAGTTCTTCCCACCTTCGCAGTCTTACTAGCTCCGGCTCCAGTCATTGAGACCCTTTTGACTTGCATGTCAAGGATCTTTCATTGGGGGGAGGGGGAGGCAGCAAGGTCCATTCACAGCCCTGTCTTGGAGGCCTCCGAGTGTTCAGTGACCATTACCGCAGTTCTTTCAAACCAGACCAGGGGGACGAAGGGCTTAGAACGTGTCGGGCAACATGCTCCATGAGCCGCGATTTGTCGCCGCCGCTGGAAATCCGGTTGAGCGGATTCCAGTATTCACGCTCTCTTTGTAGGGGGCCTCATCTCTGCTCCACTCCCGATGTGTGCCCTTAGAGTGCCGCCATTGCGCTCACGATCCACACACGTACGCAGCTGCTGCAACTCAAGTTGCAGTAATCGGTTCCGGGCCCAGTAGAACGATGTGGTTTTTCAACAGGGGCAAGGGGGGGGGGGGGGGGGAAAGGGCCCGCTTACTTGGTGAATTCAGCGTCCTCCGGAGACTCAGCGCTCACTTCCACTGAAGCGTTGGGAAGATGGGGTCCTCACGTCCCGGGCGCCATGTTATGCCCAGGTGAGGCAAATAGTTTCAGCCGATTACGCAGCTCAGCGGTAGGTCAGAAGTGCGGCAGCATGTTCTCAAGATGCTCTGGGTGTTCTGCTTTACAGAGCGCAGCTTTCTTTGGGCATTGGCGTGGCTTAACATTGCGTTTGATACATCATGTGCGGGGCTTTCATGGAGCTTCAGTTCCAAGCGGCCATTAAGGTCGCTGGTCAGGGCCCACAACTATACATTTGGACAGTGCCATAAGGCCAGCAAAAACTAGATCAGCAAAAATGGGGTAGGAAAGCAAAAGGTTTGGGGGAAGACCACTCTAAAGGCTGACAGGTAAAATAATTAATTTGTTAAATATTTGATAGAAAATTAAGTTGATAGCGCTGCAGCGTTTTTAAATTTCGTACTGCATATAAGATAAGTATGAAAAGTTATTTTGCAACAATTTTTTACATAAAATTATGTCTTTTTTTAAAGTTTAACAAATGTTTTAATATTTCCCCATAATTAACCATAAGGAGATCTCTGCAACAGTGGCAGTGGCCTCCTCCTGAATGTGAAAATGTACTAGTAGTAACTTCACAATTTTAAATTTGGATCTACCCCTGTTTCAGGGTGTGAAGACATGTAAGCCTACTCTTTGTAGTAAATATGTTCTTTGAAACGACATTTAACAAATGTGGTAAATAGCTCACGCTATTCAGTACATCTTGTAATCAGGTCTACTTCCCCAATTATACCGATCCCTGTGCAAACTTTTGTTTGCACAGGGATTACAGTTACAAGTTGTGTTATAGTTACTGCCCTCACAGTTTTCCCTGAAAGGCTTAGATTACGAGTGCCTCGATGAATTGTGATATTTGAGCAAACATTTGTTTGTGTGTGGATCACAAATAGAAGTGCTGTGATGCAGCAGCGTAGTGTGGGTTGCCAGCACCTGGGGCAAGCCAGGTTTTGTGCCCCCAAACCCGTGGACCTTTGTGATATTTGTGGGAGCATCCGTATCTGTCCCACCCCCCTACAAACGTTGATATGGAGGCACTTTAGTCAAGAGCCTTGTTATGGGGTTCACACATGCCCGTACTGTAAGGGTAGCCCTGCCCACCACCCCAAGATGCCCCCTGCCCTTCCCAAGACTTGCCTTCGGTCACAACTCTCCCGGGCCGTGGCGTTGGGGTCCTCAGCGTCCTCCTGTTTCCTGGGACCACTGGGGACAACGGCTGTAACTCGGTTGTCAGCTGCGTTGCTTCTCTCTTCCTTGGTTCTGGTTTTTATCAGTAAAGACACCACCTCGCTCTGGGGTATCACCAACCTGGGAGTCCTGCTGTCCTGCGGTACTCTGTTCTGTCGGTCTCTCTCTCCTGTCTCTCACGCTTCTCCTTTCTCCTGCAGTGGCACCCTGTTCCTGATGTCTTCACGACCATCTGGTACGCTGCTGAAGTCGTCCGCGGGGCACACCATAGTGGCCACCTTGGAATTCCCGGCCGTGTCGGCCACTCTATTACACAGTTCCTGGCGCAAAATTTTAAAAGAAAAAAAATTACCAGTATGAATTTATTTTCTTTTAACATTTTGTGCCCGTTAGAATTTGGCGCAGGGGCCACCGCCCCTGTAGCCCTTCCCACGCTATGCCACTGCTGTGATGTTTATTTTACCCAGTAATTACTAGGTGTGATGAAGTTCAAGCATGCCAGAATTTAAAAAGTAAAGAATTGCATATAAACACAAGCATGTGTGATTCTGGAGCGGTAAACACTAAAATCTGCAAGTTCTGCCCCACTTTCGGAGAGATCTCAATTTAAACTGGATTTATCACGCCTGATAATTTCCAAACTCAAGGGAATCACGTTTTATCAGGTTCGATAAATTCAGTATTACCCCTTCGGAGCACTTGTAATCTGGCCCAAAGATTACAGAAGGTGAAATCTGAGGAAAAGCTTCAGAAAAAAGAACTATTTGGTGTGTTAGAAACAAATTCTGCATGTTATTTCTCATTTCCAAGTTGAATGCTCGGATAGGAGGTATTTGCCACACCCCTGGCCAATTAGTACTATCCCACTCTTTACCGAGCAAGATATTATCAGGGTCATAGTCTCGCAGTGTGTACAGGTGGTAATAAAAATATACAACCTATGAAACATACTGAATGCTACTAAGCATATGAGTAAAGATGTGTTTGGTAATTATTGCTTTCTACACTTGGAAGACCATTACAAAGAATAAATATCTCACATAATGTTCTGTGACCATGTTATGCTATTCAAAAACTCCTAATGAGATCTTAAGTATAATCATTTTCTATCATAAAAGTATTAAGATTCGATTTTAAACCCAATCGCAATATCCGTTGAATGAAGAATAACGTTCCAAAAAGTCCTTCGGGCTCTCTTGTGAGAAGCAATGATGAACATATATCTTTATTCTTTCAAAAAAGAGCGACAAGACTCACTATTGCCATGACATTCAGTTAAATGAATGTTACACGAATTTTATACGATGTGGGTCAAAGGGCATGTCAAGGTGAATTAAATCAAAGAGTAAGTAGGCCAGCAAAGAGATGCTGTTTGCTCCAGTGACCTTCTTCATTGGATAGAATCAACAGAGCAGTGGTTGCTTGGTGCTGCTGTTGTTGCTATGGAAATGGAAACATTTGCACATTCCATCTGCTTGATTCAGACACAGCCTGGAACCTCCCAACTCCTTTACACTGATTTGAAAGTGAGATGAAACGAACATATGAAAGTAAATACATTTTATAAACCATTTGCATCAATCATTTGTTTAAATAAACTCCTTTGTGATGCTTTTCGGACTAAAGCTCGCATTTCGATTCTAAAGAATTGGTCTTTTTTATGCATTTGTTTTTTGCGATGTGATGAAAATATGTAGCAATAGATGAAAATGCTTGCCTAATTTGGAACAGGGCAATACTATAAAAATGTGCAAATTAGTCTGCAAACACAAGAATTTTCATGACATTTGTGAATCGTTGCTCAGTAACTATTTAGAATAGTTTAACCACAAAGATCCATTCTTATTTGTTGAGAACAGCCTCTAAAATTGATGAAACAGTCTCTTCTGATTCTGATTGGTTGCACTCAAGCAATTTGATTGGATCTCTGTAGTCAGATCATTCTGATTGAAAGCTGGGCGGGGATTCAGAAAGGAGCTGTCCAAGCACACCCACCCTATCAGAGACATTATATGATCCGATGTGCGGGTTAGCAATCTTATGAATGTTTTTGTCTCACTATCTATCACTCTATAGATTCCAGTCATACCTGTCGTACACAGGATGGCTTTATCTTGGTTTTGGGGACTAGCCACATGGATTGCGCAGTGTTGACCTGCAACACCCAGGTCTTTTCTTCAGAGAGCTTTTGTTTCTCTCCTGGCCACTTTCCAAATGTCAACTAAGGAAGCAAACTCTGTAGACCTATATAGGTGGCGTATAACGTGTGTTCTCCAAAGGAAAGGTACACATTTTGCTCAGTAGAGACATGGACTGGGGAAGGCAAAGCAGGAGGACCCAGTAGGGGCCTGTGGGGAATGCCTCCCGGGGACGGGAGCACCCGGTGGAAAAGCCAGCGAAAAGGGCACACAGAGACTGGGCGTGCCCTTTGAAACCTGCAAGCAGCCAAATAGAATAGAAGGGATCAGAGTGGGGGACGGAGGTCAAAAGGGGGCAGGGGATCCCCCTTTCACCTCACAAGCTGACCCTTGCCATGGAAGGATCATCGGAGGACAGCGCCGCTGGAAGGACAGATTTACCCAGCCTTACCACCGAGGGTGGATTACCAGGCGGCGAGTAGTGGCACAGGAATCATCGGTCAGCACCCCCAGTGGAGAGCGGCAAAGCACTCGAGGACCTTCAGAGCAGCAGTGTGTGCAGAGCGCTCCCTTTGGAAGCAGGAGAGTGGCGAGGCCGAAGGGAAAGGCCACGCCCCCTGGCTTTGTCTGCCCAGCCGCATGGTTCCGCCCGTATACCGGGAGCGAAATCGACGGGGCCACAGGCTAGGCGAAGAGAATGCCGCTGGCCGCGTCCCACGCAGGGGGACATTAGCAGGTCAGCCTTCTAGTGGCCACCCGTCGGAGCCTCCCCCCCCCCCTGGTTCCACCTCTCTCAGGACAGGATGCCGCGCCTCGGGAGGGGAGACCCCAATCATTGGCCCTGCCGGTGGAGACGGGCCACTGGGCTGGGCGGGGCTAGGCCTATTTATGCCTCCCGCCTCTGCAGATCGCCCTCTGCTTCCTGTTTCCCTCCTGGCCGCGCGAGATTTGCGCCGGACACGCCGTCGGTCGAGTCGTGGTCTCCCCTTGCTACCTTCCCGCCGTTCGCCACGTCGGGTGTCCTCCTCGCTGCCCTGCACACCGGATTTTCGCGCAGTGCCTTTTGTTTTCGGTGAGTGTGGTTTCCTTGGGCAGCAGAGTTTGTTGGGTTGGTCAGTTTTGTAGATAGTGGCGAGGGCCGTTTTCGTGGGCTGTGCAGGGCGGAGGGCGAGGAGGGCGGACCGTGTAGCGGGAGAGCCTGGTTCGATGCCCAGTCGCTGGGAGTGGCGGCTCGGTGTCCGATCTGGGCTGGTTGTGGGGGACGCGCTAAGATCGGAGGCACTGTGGCATTGTTGTTGGGTATTCTTGCCAGCGGGGCCCCTTCGTCGGCCCCGGCAGTATGTCGACTGCGTTGGGGCGGCGGGGGGGGGGGCAGGGTACCTAGGAGCCGGCTTGAGTAGGCGTGTGCGCCACCAGGTAGCGGAGGCTGCCACTTTCGTACCTGGTGCCGGGCGCGTGGCGGCTGGGGTCCCACGCCTCATGGGCTCTGGGGGCCCAGGCAGACTAAGTCCGCCCGCGGAAGAGGGGGGGGCTGTCAGGAATGTCCGGCGGACGCCGATATTATGCTCGGCGGTAGCGGCCGGTAGGCCAGGTGTCAGTCGGTGAGCACCCTGCCCCCGGGATTTGGGGCGGGGGCTCGCTCACGCGACGAGGTTGCCGGGTATGTCGACTGCGTTGGGGCGGGGGGGGGGGGCAGGGTACCTAGGAGCCGGCTTGAGTAGGCGTGTGCGCCACCAGGTAGCGGAGGCTGCCACTTTCGTACCTGGTGCCGGGCGTGTGGCGGCTGGGGTCCCACGCCTCGTGGGCTCTGGGGGCCCAGGCAGACTAAGTCCGCCCGCGGAAGAGGGGGGGGGCTGTCAGGAATGTCCGGCGGACGCCGATATTATGCTCGGCGGTAGCGGCCGGTAGGCCAGGTGTCAGTCGGTGAGCACCTTGCCCCCGGGATTTGGGGCGGGGGCTCGCTCACGCGACGAGGTTGCCGGGGATGTTCCTGAGGCGCCATACCAGTCCGAGCCTCTCTGGGGGCCTACCTCAACTGCCGGACATTCGATTTTCGCAGCCAGTCTGGGGGAGGTGGTTTCACATCCAGTCTGTCAGTCCGGTCCCCACCCCGGGGGCCTCGCGGTCGGCCTGTGCGACGGAGGTTCAGGCCGCGGTCTGCCATCGCAGGTATTGGCTCCTCCCGCGTCCCCCTCGCCACCAGGTTTTCACCGGTGACTTTCCAGGCTCCCGCACGCTAACCTCCAGCCTGCGGCATCCGGGCGTCGGGCCTTTCTCTTCATGCGTGGTGAATGCGTTTCCCCAGCACAGGGTCTCTGGGGGTGAACGAGTATAGAATTCTATAGGGCCGGCTTAACAGGGGTAGAGGGTGCACTTGCTGTCCTGCTCACACCTTCCCCGGGGAGGGGAACGACCCAGTGTGAGGCCAGAGCAATTAAGAGGTCAGGGCAGGGAAATGAGGCACCAAGGGCAGGCATAGAAAGAGGCCGGCGCATTTCCAGGAAGTGGCAGGTGGCTGGGAAGAGGCTAGGCCACAATGGAAGAAGCAAATGAGGCCCCGGGGGAATCTGGCCCGGAACTTAACAATGAGCTGCAAGTGATGCTGGAAAAGGTGACGCCCTTAGTAGCCCTAAAGGCAAAAGACTGGATTGACAAGCACATTGCAGGGAACTCAGAGGAGAGGCCAGCTAGGAGAGACCAGAAGCCCACGAAGCATCAAGCAGGGCTGGCAATGGCCCCGCCAGGGCCTGTTAGGAAGGGGCATGCAGCCATAATGGCGGCCCCCACCAGGCCGGGCAAGGGCTACAATGAGGCAGCTCCCCACAGCGTGGAGGTGAGTGACTGCAAGCCCCAGCCTAGATAGGCATGCAGGAAGAGGCAGGAACACGGCAACTACACTGCTGGAGGAAGAAGATAGCAAACAAACAGAGGGGTACAGCAGTGAGTACTGCGAGGAGGGGCATGCAGCTATGACGGCGGCCCCTAAGGTGACACAGCAGAGCGAGCTACAACGCAGCAGCAAGGAATGGTGAGCAACCAGCGCAAAGCGGAAGGGGTGTGTTGCGCACGAATGGGCAGGGGCGAGCCCTGTGTTTTGAGGGGGCACCAAGGAACACTGCTAACTATGGAACACAGCTGGGGGAGAATAACTATGCAGCACAGGGGCCATGAGGATCCCATCTCCCCTGGCCAGCAAACCAGAGGGGGGACAGGGAGAAAGGGAGTTCCAAAGGGAATCATGGGGGCAAATATCTTTTCAGCGACCTCCACACCCAACAGCTTGGATGCCCTGTTGGCCGTGGGTCGAGCCTGGCATGCAAAGGGGGACAACACCAGGGGATGAGGAACACTGGGGACAGTGGGGGACCCGGGAATGAAGGGTCTGGCCAGGCAGTGCCTGAAAAGAAGGGAACCAGGGGGCACACAGAGTCAGGACGCGTAAACCCAGGAGACGTTGGGAGCGGGAGGAACGCTGAAGGGGAGGTGGCTAACCCAAGCAACCCAGACAGTACGGGCTCAACCAAGCAAGGCCGGAGCAGGGGAAGGGCAAGGGACCCGCCAACTACCATTCGACTGATGGTTCTAGTCAACCTAATACCACTTTCAGTGAAGGGAAGAATCTGGCAGAAGAAATACATTGATATATTTTCCTTACTGAAAGTGCACCAAGCTGGGTTGGATTTAACAGTACAAGATAAGAAGGATGGGGACAGGATTACAGGCGCAATCCCAGAATTGAGAAATCAATAGAGAATTGGCTGCAGGCCATTAGAACCCTGGCATGTGTCTTAGAAAAATTCCCTCAGAGCATGGCAACCTTGTTCCTGCACGAGTATAAGGTGCATGAGGCACAGCAGAAGTATCAAGGGAAGGCTTGGTTATGGTACAACGAGGGCTTCAGGGAAAAGATGCAGACATGGCCAGTGATGAATGGGACCCCCAGGACATTGAAGGGTTCAAGACTCACATGGTGGCAGCCAGGGAAGGGGTATGTGCACATGAGCACTATTTTCATCCCTCAGGGTTCAAAGGGAAATTCGAGAGTCAGGGACCAGGGTTTAAGGGTAGAGGCCAGACGGAAGGAAAGGC
This sequence comes from Triturus cristatus, assembly GCF_964204655.1. Classification (NCBI taxonomy): domain Eukaryota; kingdom Metazoa; phylum Chordata; class Amphibia; order Caudata; family Salamandridae; genus Triturus; species Triturus cristatus. Next base: position 736,455,661 of record NC_140594.1, read on the forward strand.
CGGGAAGGGGCGCACGGCAACTTTCTGAAAGTATGACAAAGATTCATGTAAATGGGGGCACTCCTGCAGATTTAAACACAGCTGCGGGAACTGCGGCAGCAGCCACCCCGCTGCCGACTGTAAACAGTCACATGGGGCAAGGGACAGCAGAGAGAAGGGCAACAACAAAAAATAGCGGAGGGTGCGAACAGGCACAGGAAGGAAGGGGGGGTAGGAAAAGGGGAAAATACAGCCCGCCCCTTATCAGAATAGGGAGATTAGTGGCATTACTGAACAGTTACCCAAATGAGACAGACAGGCAACGATTGGCAGAGGTTTTCACATGCAGGCTCCCCAGACCTTACAAGGGCCCTGAGGACCTGCGGATTAGCCACAATCTAAAATCCCTACGGGACAATCCAGAGGTAGCCAGGAACAAGGTGCATAAGGAAGTACAACTGGGGAGGGTGGCAGGCCCATTTACTGCCCTCCTGCTGAAGAATCTCATGGTGTCCCCCCTTGGGGGTGGTACCAAAGAAATCAGCAGGGAAATTCTGACTCATACATCACTTGTCACACCCGCAAGGCTATTCCATAAATGACTAGCTAGAGCAGCACAGCTGCTCAGTGGCATATTCCCCGTTAGACAATGCAGTGGAGCTGGTTAAGCGGGCAGGGAGGGGGGCCCTTGTAGCCAAAACAGACATCGAGTCAGCCTTCCGCTCACTGCCAGAGCACCAAGACAGCTATCACCTACTGGACTTTCAACGGGATGGGGCCTACTATTACCACAAATGCCTGTCCATGGGTTACTCTATAACATGGGCCTATTTTGAGGCATTCAGCTGAGTGGGTGCTGGGGACGCAACATCCAGAGGGAGGGTGCGTTCAATACTTGGACGACTTCCTGTTCATTGGCAAACTGGGAACAGGGGAATGCGCAGACCTCCTCTGCCAGTTTGAAGGGCTTGCAGGGGAGCTAGGGGTCCTACTAGCACCAGAAGAAACAGAGGGCCCGGTCACTAAACTATAATTTATGGAGATTGAGCTTGATTCGGTAGAAGGGACATGCAAGCTGCCACCCAGCAAGGTCGCTGAGCTGCGCCCAAATCATAGGGCAATTGCCGCAAAGAAAGAAGGCGATGCTGGGGGAAATCCTGCAGCTGTTAGAAAAACTGAACTGAGCTAACACAGTGATCCCAGCAGGGCGACCATTCGCCAGGCGGCTGGCCTGGTTGACTGAGGAGATGTCAAAAAACACCACAGGGTATGCCTTATGCAAGAGGTAAAGAAGGATCTAGAGCAGTGGGATGCTTTCTTGGCCAGCTTCAATGGCACCCTCATGTGGCCTGAACCCTGGGTGCCTGCAGAACAATTCGAGGTCAACACAGATGCGGCAGACAGGTTTGGGGGCAATCCTGGGGACCGCATGGTCAGTATCACAATGAAGACTATTTTCTTGGCGAAGTTGTGAGCATCATCAATTTTCTTACCAGGCTTTTATAATGGCTTTGTGGGAATGTTTAGAAGAGGCCATATACTTTGTTCTAACTGTGAGATCTATATTGAGATAGATTTACAAACAATGGACCTAGAGTTGGTATTTGCATGCTTATCGGGTATATCAAAACTCTAACAGTCCCTAATTTTCTAGGACTTTCAGAGAGTATTTCTCATGTTTATCAATACTTTCGCATGACTTTTTTAATCACAAAACCACAGTGTCAGATTCACAAAGCCATTTACCACCTTCCTCATGGTATATGAAATGGTTAGTCACAAAGCTACAATCGGAGAACTCTGCTTATTCTTACCCTGTCTTTAATGTGTGGAGCTCTTGACTACTTGTGCTGATTACTCTATGCATGTAAATACAGTACCTACGTGCAAAACAGGGTTGGCAAAGGGGAATGGCTTGAAAAGGGGGAATATGTACTCCAAAAAGAGAAGATAAAGGGGAAATTATAGAAAGAGATAGCGAGGCCCATGCAATTACAAACACAAACCTACAAAAGGGTAATTCAGACCCAAGTCACAAAAGTTACACCAATATCTGTACTACAGCAAAAGAACAGGATCACATTTACTCCAGCCAGTGCTTCATGCATACAGCAAGTAAGGCATGCAATAACACCACTATGACAAAAAGAAATGGCAAAATAATGGATTAAACAACAGTCCACGCAAGCCCACATTCAGCACAATGATAAGATGTATACATGCAAGGGCAACATTTCCTTTATTATCAAATTAATGAAAAGGTATAACATTAACTTATGATATGATATGTGACATCAACCAGTACTAGTCATGCACAAGTTGTTATGAAGAGCGCTACCCAACTGATCCGACCACGCTAATATTTGTGTGACTGCACCAATCACAGCTGCGCTCTGGATCTCCACTCATCTCTAAGACAAAGAAGAATGCTGTCATACCCATGAAATGCTGTCTGAACCCAACAAAGAAGAAAACAATATTTGTCACACAGGGGCTGCACACGGGCTCGAGAAGCTGGTGCACTAACCAAGGAAGTGTAGTAACATCTTCAAACTGAAATTATCTTCAGTGCCACTACTCAACCAAGTTGCATTGGACCCCTCTCACAGGAACCATGCACCCTGGGGCTTATTTAGAAGCTCATTACGCCATCAATGCATCACCTTTTTTGACGCACAGGAGGCGCAATGGGTTTGCCCATATTTACAAGGGCCCGTAAAGTCACACTGCTTGACTTTTCATGGCCTTGTACATTTGGGCCCCTTTCACGCGTTACTTTGCGTGAAAGGGGCTTGCCATGGGTGTTGCTGTAGGTGTTCCCACGCGACATCCATGGAACTTGATGTATTCCCAGAAAAACATCTTTTATAAAACTGGGAATGCGTTAGAATCCTATGCCTCCCCAGGGGAGGCGTAGGAATGGCGCAAAAAGGAGAAATACTTTTACTTCTCCTTGTTTTTTCTCTTTTTATGCATGGTGCATTCTGCAGCAAACATAGAAAGAGCAAAATGGCATTAATTATTCTTTTTGTGCAGGAAGTTGTACCTTTCCACACAAAAACAATCATCTCTGCAACACTGCCGCCCTTGCAAAATGACCCAAGGGTGCCTGGCGTTGCGCATGGCATCCAATTGTGTGCCAGCGCAGGGGAAAGCACAGGGATGCATTGTATTGTTGTTAATACGACACATCCCTGTGCTTTGAAAATGACGCAGCATGATGCAGCTAATTGGCTTGCGGCACTGGGCTGCTTCATTTTCTTGTAGATGAGGCCTGCAGTCCCTAAGACTCAAAAGGCATTGACTATAAGAAGGAAGACAGGAAAAATAATATCATATACTCTGTTATCCATACTGAACATTTAAACCATTTCTTGCACTAAAGACATTACTGTCTATGGATGCCCCCTTCAAGGACGGACCCAAGTACACTTTGGACATCAATTGCCATTAATAAATGACAATTACCCTCTGAATGGTTTTTCTACAGTTTTATAGCCTCTAGTATTAATAAAATGTATATATAACATTGATGCCTTATTTTCTCTGCTTCACCTTTTTTCACAGTTGCTTAACACGAGTGTCCACTGCAATGGGGTAGAGTGTGGGTTTACTGTCATGTGTTTTGCACACCTACAATATTGAAAAATATTTTGAAACTCTTTTCCCTGCATATTCAACTTTAAAGTGGCATTTTAATACTGTGTCTAAGCTACATTTGTTACACAGCAAATCATATGCATACATATATATATGTAAATATTTTCAAGATTCAAAATTTATTCTACACTGGGACACAACCTGGCCGTGTTTCCTGTAATGTTAAGTATCTCTGTCTATCTATCTTCACGTATGTCAGAAGCACACAAATCACACAGATGCGCATTCAAAATAATCACTAAAACACACACATAGACTGACATGCTGCAAAAATAAAAACATAAGACACCCATTTATTACCAAAAACAACACAATAGAAATCCTTCTGACATATATCTAATTGTAAATACAAGTTAATGCAGAGCTATCAGAGCAAATCATTGACAACACTTGCAGCACATATATCATCATCTGTGACTCATAACCCCATTAACCAATTACAAGTAGGTAGGTCATATACAAAATTAAGATTCAGGCAACACACATTTTTTAAATGTTGACCAATGAGTTTGTGACATTGCCCTTCTGTTAGAAATGGGATTTCTGGTTGGCAGGTGTATGCACCTAAACCAGGCAGAACCCACCACTCTAGTCAGGGTAAGGGAGTTACACACCGAAGATAACCCCTGCTCTCCCCTTTGGTAGCTTGGCAGAGCAGTCAGGCTTATTCCAGAGGCAATGTGTAAAGCATTTGTGCAACACACATACACACAAATGGCACAATAAATACACCGCAAAGACTCCACACAATGTTATATTAAAATATATCATATATTGTATATAAACACATACTAAAATCACCTAAAACAATAATCACTTTGCTAACTAGGCAATTGTCATAACATCACTGTTAGTGCAGTAAAGAAAATACTTATAGGTTTCACACGTCTTGAAAACACCATACCCCAGGAACTGTACATATTATGCAGGTCCTGAGATGAAACTCTTTATCCTATTATTGCAAGGTATATAACAACATACAACTTTACATCAGGGCATGAATATGAAGCAGTTAACTGTAGGCCACATAGAAATCACCACAACATCACCATTTCCCCAGTAAAAGTAGTCCTCACAAATATCTAGCTTACATGTGCCTCTTTTACAAGTTATGCGGTAGTGTGAGCACAAAGCCTAGGCTACAGGGCACCTGCACACCTACTACAGTGGATATGGTAACGTCCATGATTTTCCTCATTCCAGTGACCTCTGTAGAGGTTTTGCCCCATAATTCCAAAGAGAAAAATGCCCCCAAGGTATGAGCTCACAACAACAGTGCCCCAAGGCCTGCCTCCGAACTCCTGGGGTAAGGGAACCAATCTGGATGATCTGGGAGGGATCTTGATGGGTCCCCCAAGCTATGGGTGCCCCAAAACAGCTGTCCATGAGTGCACTGTGCAGCTGCCAACAGTAGAGTGAATCATCCCACACTCGGACGAGTCTGAAACTCTCCGGATCCCCTCAGACTCCAGCTGGGTCAAACAGCTCAGTCACTTCGGTGCGCGCCTCTCCACCTCCCCCTTCCTAGAGGGGGTCCACACTGTGTGGGGGCTCCCGAGGGTCACTACAATATGGAACAGCACTCCGCTCCTGCCGACATTGTCTACGGCCTCCACCTTGCTTGGGTGGGTCACATGGGGGAATTCCTGGGAAGCTGTGGCTGACTCGGCTCCTGCTCTTCGAAGACTTGGCAGGACTGCAACCCCCAGGCTTCATGAGGCCAAAGCAGTCACAATGTGCTACTTGAGGACTTCCCCCCAACTTGAGTGATGAGTAGTGCTGGACCCTCGATGTCTGTTGGGGGATACCAGCAGCACTCACCATGTGAAGTACTGGGTTATTTTACGTCCCCAGCGGTGCCAGGGGTAGCACCCTATGACTTCGAGTTCTTCCTGTCTTGGACCACAGAAACACAGAGTCTTGCGTTGGCGTCAAAGATCGTTTTATTATTGACTGCAGCCAGTAACAGCAATCCTAGAAGTACACACAGGTATGTTCTCAGGAGACTGCTCGACCTTACAAAACCAGTCTTCTCCTTATATACAAAATATCATGCTTCAGGCACACATTCCTCGTTTTACGATATGGTCATTCATATGTATTCATTACAAACGAAAAGGCAGAGTCATGATGACCATCCCACATTTCAGTTCAGCCAGCCCACAATTATTCACCCAGCGAGGCTCAGATCCCTCATCAGATATCAGCAGACCCCAATAAACACGGGCACCTCCTCCTCGTAAAACAGGCGATAAAGCAGGAAGCAGAGTCAGGTGTGAAAGAGATTTGGTCGGGGGCTTGTGTGGGATGAGAGGCTTTATGGTGTGTCAAACCCTGATGCTAATCACAGGTGGCCGTAGGAAGGGGAGCTCGTGAGACCGGACTGACCTCGGGCAGTGGAGCCAGTTTGCACAGGTCACAGAGAAGTCAATAGAAGGTACATGTGTTCTGAAGGTCTGTGCTTGTCCTTAATGTGCAGCCTATGTGAGGGCAACCATAAGATGGCTACCGCTCTAAAATGGAACCCACGAAGTCAATGTGTAATATCGTATACAAAGTGAATTTATCGATGAAACGTTATGCAAAACACCTTACATACTGCATTGGCCATTCGCGGTTCGCTGATACCGAAATAGGCAGGGTAGGGCCATGCCTCCTACGTGGTCCCAAAATTTAAAGTACCACAGACCCTCCTTTTGCCCTTACATAGGCAATAACTATACTCATATTAATCCGAGTCCAGGTCTATATTCATAAGGTCATGGAGTTGTTGCTGTAGCATCATCCTATTGCTTAGCTCGTCCCTCGTTACAGGTTTCCTTATACACGATGTAGCACAGAGGCCACATATCGCAGGAGCACACTGTACACACAGACAGAACAGGAAAAGAATGGCTAAGATCATTCCAATGACCATCAGAATCTTCCATCCCCAGGCAGATATCAGTTCCCAGAACCACCCCATCAATGACCAATCTCCTTTATCCACGTGGATAGATTCGGATATTTTATGCAGTTTGGAGATGGCTTGATAGACTGTTGGAGCGGTATCTGGTATGAAAATGCAACAGCTAGATTGGATGACCTTACATACCCCACCACGGTCTGCAAGTATGACGTCTAGAACCATACGGTTCTGCAAAGTCATGAGGCGATCCGCTTGGAGCTCAGCTGTCAAGTTACCAAGGGCACCGGCCATTACATTAACAGTGGATTCAACTACACAGGTCAGTTGTCCCCAAAACGGCAGGAAACCCATAAAGAAGTCTCCCGCTTCCTGACCGGCAGTATCCTCCTGACTAACAACGCCTCTCACAACTCTGGTCTTGTGATAATCAGAGGCAGCAGTAAATGTTGGCGGTAGCAAATTTGCAATATAACATGTGCCCGAGAAATCAGGGGGCAACCATGTATATGCTCGGTCATTGCAAACAAAATATGTACCCTTGGCAGCCAAAAACGCAGGGGAAAACTGTGATGGAAAAGTGTACGTTTCAGTACAGTCACTTTTCCCCAGTTGAGCTCTTGGATTCTGACCATTGCCTTGTAAACAGAACCGACCTATGTGGGGTACGACCCAAATTGGGGATGAAATTTTTCGCTGCTATTCACCCAGACTAATGCTATACCCGTCGCGTTCCAACCTACATAAGCTCGTAATTCATCCTTAGGAATAGATGAGTATGCGTCGATATCTCTGCTCATATCAGCAACTCTTTTCATTAAGGCCTTATTGTTCATGCTAGGTCTGATGGAACGCGGTTGTCGCGGGGAGTAGGCATCTAATGCAAAAAGAAACATAGTCTGAAATGCCCATGATGATCCATAATAGCTAAACGGCAGCACTAGATATGGGATACCCTTATTAATTGTATGTGGCATTAAACCACACACCCAGCAATTGGTGGTATTCATAACTAGTTGGTGCTGGTGTAGGAGTTGAATAAACAAGTTGTTTACGAACTCAGACCGTCTAGCTTGTTCGTGTTCAGGCAGAGGGTGGAAAGAGTGCAAGGAGACAGTAGGAGAAGGTATAGGCTGTACAGTGGGTGCAAATGGCACTTGAGAGGACAAGAATACATAACCTACAGTAAACATCATCATACTAAATAGTACAAACAGACATAATAATACAAAACGTTTGCTCTTCATTATTTTACATATTTTTTTCTTAAAGTTCATTTCCTCAGCGGGTCTCTCCATCTTGAAAAACTCCATCCACTAATCGTGCTGTTCGCGGCGGGTGAGTTTCTTCTGCTTAGGAATACACCTGTCAGTCCAGGGAACGCCCCAGACTAACCAGAACCGTTGACCTATCGTCTCCGGCTTGTACTCCAAAGTCTTGGCACCGCGACCCTACAGCTGAACCCGGATGGTGGTTCGATAAAGAAAAACCAAAAATAAGAAAGTTTCTCAGATGAGAGAGAGCTGTACTGTCAAAAATATCAAAGAAAAAGAATTTTTATTTGTCCATAGTTCTAGGCCTCAAGTTATAGCGTTCTCGTCCGGGTACTGTCTGATCTTGAAACAAAAGTTCAGGCTCTGTAGTATCCAATCGGATTGACGGTGGCACAGCTTCTTGCAGAATATTGTCACTTTCTTGCTCAGAGCTTGTTCTTTTCACACGTGCATCGCTAAAAGGCAGAAAACGAGGCACGGTCTCAGTTTCAGAATCAGCGATCCCCTCCTGGACCCACCGGTCATATGGCAAAGGCAAAGGGACTCTTTTACAGTGGACGCCGTGGATCCAGTTCTTCTTTCCTTTCACTCGGACAGCCGATCTTGTAGAAAGAAGGACGAGATGGCGGCCGGTCCAACGGGGCTCATCATTCTTTGCCCGTTGAAAATTCTTCACCAGCACCCACGTTCCAGGATTGATAGGGTGTCCTGGAGCTTCAGAGGCTTGAGGCAGAGTATCGTGCACCTGTTGGTGTAAAACACGCAATTTAGCCGTCAATTCATGTAGATAATCAAGCAGTATTGGATGTTTGATTTCACTGAATTTTGTAGGCCTTGGCACTCCCCATATATTGGCCGGGCGGCCAAACACTATTTCATACGGACTAAGTCCCACTCGTGAGTGCACAGTCATTCTTGTTGACAGGAGCGCTAAAGGCAGTGCGTCCGGCCATTTAAGACCAGAGCTTGCTTGAATCTTAGCCAATTTAAGTTTTAAGGTGCAGTTCCAGCTGATTGGGGGTGATTTGCAGCGTGAAATTTCTGCTGAATCCCTAGCCCCTCACATACTTCTTTCATCACTCGACCCACAAATTCACTCCCATTATCACTCCAGACCATTCTCGGCATTCCAAACCTAGGGAAAAATTCTTTGACAAGTGCTTTAGCTGTGGACAAGGCAGTGTTGTCTTTTAAGGGGTATGCTTCTATCCACTTTGAGAAGGCACAGACAACAACGAGTACATATTTTAAATTGTTGCACCTTTCTATGTGGATGAAATCTAGCTGCAAAACCTCGAACGGATACGTTGGAGGCGCAAAATGACCAGCTGGAGTTGGGGTTCCCCTACCAGGATTGAATTTCAAACATACCATGAAATTCTTGACCACATTCTCTGCACATTTAGGAATTCCAGCGTTTTGCCATACTGGAGCCAACAGCTTACAAATCCCTTTTACACTAATATGGGCCATTCCATGGGCCATTGTCACCACTGCAAGCACATACGCATCGGGTAACAACCAACGCTGATGTTCTGACAAATCGACCCAACAACCTTTTTCATCCAATTTACCCGTACTTTCTCTCCACTTGCTCAATTCTTTCTCTGTGGCTTCAGCTTGAAGGGACTTCACGCTCTCTATCGTGTCTTCACACATTCCAACATCACCAACCCATCTTGCAGGGCCTGCAACATACATTCAATTATTTACATTCTTTGCTGTTTCTTTCGCAACTTCATCAGCAAATGCATTACCACGACCGACATCATCTGTAACTTTCTTGTGCGCACTGCATTTCACAATCGCAACTTGTAGCGGCAAGGTCAGTGACTCAAGGAGATCATTCACCAACTTTCCATTCTGAATTTTGATTCCATGCGAAGTCAGGAATCCTCGTTCTTTCCACAAGCGCCCAAAACTATGGGCCACGCCAAAAGCATACTGACTATCTGTGTATATGTTCACCCTCATACCTTTTGACAACACACATGCTCTCGTAAGTGCAATTAGCTCTGCTGCTTGAGCCGAGTTATGTGGTATACGTGCGGTTTCAACAACCGTGTGCAAAGTCGTGACAGCATATGCAGCAGTTGTATCACCATTCGGAAGCTTGAAGCATGAACCATCCACCCATAAGGTACCATCACATTCAACCAAGGCAGTATCTTTAAGATCCACTCTCCCTTTTGTTTCTTCTTCTGTTCTAAACAGACAATCATGCTGTTCAATCTCATCTGTGTCTGCTGCAATTGCCAATAAGGTAGCTGGATTCAATGTGTTGCATCTTTTTATGTGTACATGACTCGCTAATAGTGTCAACTCATAACCTGACAATCGAGCACTAGTTAGGTGCTGTGTCTTGGTCCTGTTCAACAACGTGTCCACTGCGTGCGGAACCATCACAATTAACGTGTTATTCATTACTAACCCAGCAGACTGTCGAATAGAGACAGCTGATGCCGCTGTGGCTCTCAAACAACTTGGCAATGCTTTGGCTACTGGATCCAAAGTTGATGAAAAATACGCGCATGGGCGCTGCTTGTCTCCAAAAGACTGTGTCAGCACTGACAATGCGCAACCTGCTTTCTCGTGAACATACAATGTAAAAGGCTTGCTGTAGTCGGGAGTGCCCAACACAGGAGCTGAACATAATGCCTCACGCAATTCGGAAAAACTTTTCTGACACTCTTCAGACCATGGGACGAGATTCGGTGTATCTTTGCATGTCAATGCTATTAAAGGTTTTGCCAGCAAAGAAAAACTCGGGATCCACTGCCTACAGTAGGAAGTAATACCCAAGAAAGCACCTACTTCTCTCTGTGTTCTTGGCACGCTCAATTTTGCAATGGCCTGAATTATGTCTGGGGTCAGTTTCCTTCCCTCCTCCGAAAAGAGATGACCTAAATAGGTCACTTCTTGTCGACAATATTGCAGGTTTGAGAGAGATACTTTGTGATGGAAGGCAGACAAATGACGCAACAATGACACCGTAGCTTCTTTACAAATCTCCTCAGTATCCGCGGCGATTAGTAAATCGTCGACATACTGGATAAGGGTGGCACCACTAGGTAAAACAATTGCATCAAGCTGTGCTTTTAAAGCTTGGCTGTATATTGATGGGCTTTCACAGTAGCCTTGAGGAGCGCGTTTAAAACGGAAGCTACGACCTCCTAGGCTAAAACCAAAAATGTCCCTACTTTCCTCTGCAATCGGGATGCTAAAGAAAGCATTCTTTAAATCAATCACTGAGAACCAAGCAGCGGAAGCTGGAATCATAGTTAACAAAGCAGTTATATCAGGGACAACTGGAAACTGTGGCACAACAATCTTATTTACCTCTCTAAGATCGATCACAAATCTGTAAACAGGTGGCTGTGAAGGGTCAGTACATTTTAAAACAGGCAAAACAGGGCTATTGCAAACGTTACCTCTTGTCTCTTCAATTACATCCTTTTCAATCAGATCATAGATAATCGTTAGCAACGCTTTTTCACCTTCATTAGAGATCTTGTACTGGGGAATGCGTGGCAATTTAACATTGGCTTTCAAAGTTACCACGTATGGCGGTATTTCCAAAAGACCCATATCATTAAGACCAGAAGCCCAAAGAGCGTCCGGAAGAGATGACAATTCAGCTGGCAGTTCATTCATTGACAAATACATTGGAGAAATCACTTCCCTACCAAGTGTAAGTTGTACTCCCGAGGGGGAACAATATAATGTCGCATGTAATCTCTTCAACAAATCTAATCCTAACAGGTTTTCACCACAACCTGTCGTTAGGATAAGGGGTGCTTTCAGCTCACAAGGTCCAACAGAAAGGGGCATAGGACTAGAGATCGGGTTCCTAACCGGGGTGCCAGAAAAACCTACTGAAACATTCGTGTCGCCAGACAAAGGTGCGCCAGGGAGTTTTGAATGCATAATTGAACTTTTTGCAGCACCAGTATCCAACAGAAAAGGTTCTGACACACCCGCTGTAGTCACCTTGACATACGGTCCACTCTGATCCACTGGCACTGAAACAACTCCCTCTCTTTGTCTACGGCTATCCTAGTAATCATTACTTTCTACATTTTCATCCTCTGCATAATAGTCATTGTTATAGTACTGAGCTGTTCTACCAGTTGCATTGGCTTGCTGATCAAAACTATTAATCGTATTTTGAGATGGAAGAGGACGCGCGTTCTGGGGACCACTCCCGCGTCCCCTACCTCTAGGAGCTTGTTAACTAACCCCGGGCGTAGCACTACGCTTCGCCCACGTAGTGTACGTAGCGCTGCCTGCTTCGCACTTTCCGAAGTAGGCGAAGCAGGGCAGCGCTACGCACACGCCGAGGGCGAAGCGTAGCTGCTTGCCACCCGCCACCCACCTCCCGCCTGCCCTCCTTTTAATAATATAAGCATTGAAAAATAAATTAAAGTAAGTCGACTTACCCGTAAGCGCGGCGTCTCCGGGGCTCCCTCTTTCTGTTTCTAATTTCTTCTGGCAAATGCGCATGCGCGGACACCCGCGCATGCGCATTTCTCGCGAGACATGCGCATGCGCGGGCGTCCGCGCATGCGCATTTGCCAGAAGAAATTAGAAACAGAAAGAGGGAGCCCCGGAGACGCCGCGCTTACGGGTAAGTCGACTTACTTTAATTTATTTTTCATTGCTTATATTATTTAAAAGAAGGGCGGGCGGGAGGTGGGTGGCACGTAGTGGGGCTACGCGAAGCGCGTAGTGTGCGTAGATTTGGGCACACTACGTGCTGCTTCACGTAGCCCCACTACGCCCACTACGCCCACCCTTATTGTTAACCACCTCTACCTCTGGTGCTAAAAGCGCCATTAGCGCGCTGTAACAGAATAGGACAACTATACTTGAAATGACCCTCTTCCTTGCAATATGAACATTGATTAGGGCCTGCAGGAACACGTGGTTGAGAATACTCGTACCTTTGCACGTTTCTCTGAAACTGTGGCTGTTGCTGATAATTACTCTGGCCACCACGTGGCGGGTAAGCTTGCTGTAAAAGAACCTTCGTTTTTAATTCTTTCGTTTTCTTGTCTGCTTTATCTTTCTCATCCTTATCTCTATTTTCGTAATACTGTGCAGTAGCCAGTATTTGCGCTGATGAGGAAACAGCCCAAGAACTCTCTGAATCTTTTAACTTCTTACACAACTCGGGAAGCAAATTATGCACAAATTTATCAACAAATAATCGTTGACCACCTTCCGTACTCATATCTTGACCACTGTGGTCAATAAACGTTTCCTCAAACCTGGTGAAGAAATCAGACACTGTTTCATCTTTCTTCTGCTTACACGCAGACAATTTATTCCAATTCACACGCATCGCGGGCATTAAAGTCTTCATGTAAGCAATGATTCTAGCAGGGAGTTCTGCTACCAAAGGGTCAGGCTTGGCACCACCATCTTGTCCATCATTAGCAATAATAATATTAGCCCATGTGTCACCTAACTCTGCAGCATGATCTGCATTACGAATCAATCCCCACAAAGGCTGTGGAACAACATTTCAAAACAACATATCTATGTCAGCTTGATTCATGATACATGATCCTGCCGTCTGTGACAACTCCTTATAATATCCTGCAGGGTTTTTACGGGGATCAGGCAATGTCTGCTTAAGCGCTATTACTTCAGATCATTTCCAAGGGACATGCACCCAAACACGCTGGAAATGAGCTGGAGCAGCAAGAATACCGTTATTGGGATCAGCCGCAACGGCTTCTTTCCATACCGGAGGGACTTCTCTCATAGGGTATTGTCGCACTTTTTTACCATAGGGGTCATGCTCAAACAGTTTCTGGGAAGGATCCTCAATCCTAAAAGACAACAACGCCACAACTGCTTTTTCGACATCAGAACCCACAATCGTGCCTTTTTCGAATTCAAACCGTAAATGACACAACTCCTGTGGAATTGCTTCTAAGCCATTATCCTCTAATTCCTGACAAAGGAAAGCACACATCTGTTCAAAAACGTATCTCTGTTTTGGTGCTTCCCATTGATGAAAAACACTTAGAACATATTCCACATCATATCTCGAAGGGTAAGCAATCCATCTATGTGCCATGCGGTCTAATACTTCTCTCTCTTCAGAACCAGGCAACTGACTACGCAACTGCTTTCGTTGTGAGCCAGGGATCACACTAGATAACCCAAGGAGAGGCGACACAAAACTAGTAACCGCACTAGTTATGCGTTGTCGTGCAGAAGGGGAATCTGACATAAGAACAGGGGAGAAAACAGAGGGAAGCACAGTAGGTGTAGATGCAGATGCAAGGACAGTATCGGGAAGAGCGCCAAGGGAGGCAGTTGGTGGGGCAGGCAAAGTCGCAGAAGTCAAAGGGGATGCTGGCAACAAAGTCGGCGGCCCTTGAGGGGGCTGCACTACAAGAGCAGGCGCCGGCTGAGGAGGAGCTGGCGGCTGCAGGAAAGCTTGCGGCACATTAACTGGAGGCTGTGCATTCAAGGGTTGCGGAGGTGCTGTAGCACTCTGCGCATACGGAGGTGGCGAACTCAGCAAATGTGACATTAGGGGATCTTTCTCCTTTTCTTTTAACACATTTTGTTGAAGGTGCGGTAAAACTGGGTAACATTTATCGATCCCTAGTTTACGCTGTCTATGTAACTGCTCATTCATTTGTTCCTCCTCATTATCTTTAAATTGTACAGCGGCTTGCATTACTGACATACCTTTTTCTCTCTTATTTCTTTTTGCTAATTTAATTTCCTTCTGTTTGGCTTCCTTTCGCCATAGGCGGAAAGAATCAAACATCGCCGGCCGGGCTTTCTTTTTAAATAATTTAACTTCCAAATTGTCTAAGATATCTGTATCGAAACTACCATTTTGGGGCCATTTTAAAACACCGTCCTTCCTGGTGTATCGGATCCATACTTCATTATATGCAATGGGGCCCACGCCATGTTTTACATAAAGCTCATAAGTTGGAGTTCCAATTGGAGGAACCGGACACGAATCCTCTAATTGGGAATCCCTTGGCTAATACATCATATTTATATATTGTGTGTAGGACATAATCAGTTGATACAGATGTCACGTTAGTTAGGTTGACATCTGTGCCATCATTTTAGTTAGAGAAGATGCCATGTTCTGCTACAATCGAAACTGTTACTTGCACATTCGAAAATGTTGTTTGCTCAGTTACGAGAAATGGTTTTCGATAAGTTTTGTTTCTTCAATGTTCATGTTAGGTCATTAGCGCATGCCTTTTCTCTTGGATCAAGACTTTTTCCCACCTGTCTAGAGGGGAGGATAGGCCAGACGACCTTAAAATGTAGAAAGCTTGTGCCAGGCTGCGAAATCGAGACTTATATTCTGTACCCCCATTGTATTATGACACCCACCAGTATTTTTCCATGGTAGGCGGGTCTTTGTGGACTACGCAACATATATAATGTAACTTTATGCTTGTTAAAGTCAGTCCCTCGTCAGCCATCATAGGTGGCTGGTCAGATTGGACTCCACTGCAGTGTAATTCGTGAATAAACTAGTTTGCTTGTATTCTCTACTGCGTCATCGACTCTTCATTCTTGGAAGGCCAGAGGAGGTTGAGAGTGACCCAGGTGTCCCTAATTGGGTGACTTCCTCCAGTTGGTGCCCTAACAGGGACCTCACGAGGTGGCCCATCTCGGTCAGGGTTGTGTCTGGTCGGATGGGTGGATCGGGGGTCCCCAAACAATTGAGCTTCGTTCTCGCAGCTGCCCCGCCTGTCTGATCGAGCGGCTCCTCGTCTAGCGGTCACCTTGGCTGGAGTCCTGAAAAGGCAAAACACTTGGATCTGACAGTTTGGTTCAAGTGTAGGCAGTGGAGAATAATCTTGTATGACCAGTGTGCACCGGGTGAGTTCATTTTGAATTCTTGGTAAGTGCTGCACCATTTTGGTTAATTTGATAGGTCCGCAGATCCTTGTGATGGAGAGCATTTTTTAATGTTCTGCCGGGCCAATTGTTGAATTTGGTTTATTCTTGAAAAGGCCTGGGGCTACAGCCTATCTTGTCTTGGTGCAGTCTGAGGACTGACTTGTTTTGACACAGTCTATGGACTGTTCTTGAGAGCTCTTTTGTTTATGTGTGTTTATTGTATGTGCGTGTGTTGATCTAGTGAATACGTGGATGTGCTTGATGCTAGGATGCCTTGTTGGAGTAAAGTGTATTGTTTGGGGTGCCGATGTTGCTCTGTGGAACATCACCTGGAGAAGCGGCAGCCTGCGCCTCTGGAAGGCACTCCGAAGTTTGATATGTATGTGAAGCACCGTATTGGCCCTTTTATGTTTTGTACATTGTGGCACAAGTATACAAGGGACAATACTTAGCTTTAGTGGCCACATGATGGTACCTTTGATGAACAAAAATTGAATTACTAACAGGATAAATTATTTGCTAGATGAAGTAGGCAGTCGATGCTTGATACTTTGCAGGTATGGCAGAAGGATGCTAAGCAGAGATGTATACGTGCCGAAAAAGAGTCCAATAAGAAGGCAATGCAAACGGTGATGCAGAAAGTGGTAGCTTACGATAAGGAAAGGACAGAGAAGGGTATTGAGCATTGCAGATAGGAAGTTTCAATTACAGTGTGATAGGTCCTGTTTTGTTCGAGAGGAAGAGAAACCTTTTGTGGAGGATCTGTTGGAAACTTGCCCCCCACCCCACTATGCTCCACAAAGAATATATCCTGCTGTCCCGTCGTCTCAGTCCTCTGTTGTTCCCTCATCTTCCCTTGATTCTTCAGCGGCCCCAACAGCTCCGGCTCCAGTCATATCCATCTCCCCTCCGGTTTTGCAATTTATGTGTACAGTGACTGCAGGCACCCCACGGTGTAAACTGTTTCAGTTTCTGTTTCTCCTCCTTCTCTTACACATACCACACAGCCATTATTGACACTGTCACCTGCGTCGGCATCTGTTGCGTTCCCCCTGACTATGTCAGCCGCAGTATTGAGTAGTGATGGGATGCGAGTGCCAGGGTCGGATGGAGGAAATTGGGTAGAGGCACGGGAGCGATTAGAACGGGCAAGGATTCGATCTGATGTGGGTGAGGATGAGAAAAGAATGGTTGCAATTCAGGCAGCACAGTGGGCTCGGAGTGTGATTTATGGTTTAGAGGATATATGGAGTGTGATGAAAGATTTGTGCAACAATATTCCATTCAGCACATGTCGACTACATTGATTGGTCTGTGGGAACAGTGTATTATAGGTAAAGCTCCTCAAATTATTTATGATATACGAGATCGTGCATATTCCGCTGGTATGGCCCCTGCAGAAGTTCATAGTAACGTTGGGACATTACTTAGTTATCGGGCGAAATTATATCATAGTACTCCGATTCCAGTATCTCAGTTTCCGATGAGGGAAGTGCATTCCATTTACCACCCTGAAATTCCAGAGCAGTGTAATGCATTAAATGTTGTTACTCAGCAACAGGTAGAGGCTCGTTGTCAGGAGCATTGGTTTTATACCCAGTGGAAGAGAAGTGAGGTACTTGGTCTTAAGAGTCAGTTAACTGACCCCAGCAAAAATCCTACTGCATATCTTAAAGAACTAACAGAGGCTGCCTCCTCGTCAGTTATGACCTTAGCAGATATTGAGATATTTTTTGTGCTGTTAGTGGCGGTAGATATATGGAGGCAGGTACATACACAGGATCACATAGTGGAATTGGGTGCATCATGGGACGCAATTAAGCCATGGGATAAGGAACGGAAGCCTGGTGACAAACCTAGGGCTGACATTTTGGCTTTACAAAATCGTATTATTACCTACATGCATTCTCTTATTCCACCCAGACGGGTGTATTGGGACAAGCTTACGGCATGTCGCCAGAAGAAAGAAGAGAGTGTATCTGATTTTTTTACTTGGTTTGAAGGGGCATTTTTGGATTTTAGTGGGCAGGATTTGTCAGTGGAAGGTGGGGTTATTTGTGTCTGTTAACAGGTTTGTTGCAGCTCGGTTACAAGCCTCTGAGAGTACATTGACCACTTCCTCCCCTTCAATGATATTGAGCATGACTCAATATTATGAACATCGTGAAAACAAGGAGAAGGATAAAGTAGAGAAAAGGAGTAAGGATTTAAAGACGAATGTGTTGTTGCAACAAGTTGTAAGGAGATCTGGTAGGGGTCGGGGTACTGGTCTGGCTCAGAGATCCCAAGATGCTAGTAGAGGTGGTGCACCTCTGGGGCTGAATCAGAGTGCATATTATAAAAAGGAGGGGCATTGGCGAAGTGAGTGTCCAGAACTGTTACAGAAAGTTGCAGTACTGAGAGGCAGGGGTTGGAATGGAAGGGGCAATGGTGCAGGTAGCCGAAATGAGGTTCAAGGGGATGCATCCTCAGGGGGTCGGTCTGATCAGAATTATTTTGATGATCCCCAAGGAAGACAGTATTATCATGATGATTGTGACATGGATGAAGTTACAGGGATGTCCCATAGCTTGGACAGCAAGGTACAGGGTGAGAGACCAGTCCAGATTCCTGTAGATCAGCGTGGTCCTCATGTCACAGCAGATCTGCATGGTTCGGCACAGAAATTTTGGGTGGATACAGGAGCAATGAATAGCTTTGTTTCTCATTCACTGGTCCCTGGGGCCATCTTGTCTGGCCGCAATAATGTCTCGGTAGGTTTTGCAGGCATACCGGTTGTGAGCCCCATCTCTAAACCTCTTACTTTTACTGTTGGTCCTTTTACTGTAGATTCCCCATTTTTGTTGACATCAAATTGCAATGAATATTTTTTAGGATTGGATTTGTTAAAGAAGTTATATGCTACTACTTATTGTTCCCAGGTTGGTGTTTACTGTTCACATGACCTTTGGACCTCATGTGGATGGTGCCAAATAGTGTTTTGCAAAGGATGCTCCACTTCCTGTTGAATTTAAGGACGTACCATCTTCTTTGTGGGCGACAGGGGACACTGATGTTGGGTTGTTACAGATACAACCCATTTTTATCAAGATCAAGGATAATGCTGTGCTCCCTCGTATTCCTTAATACAAAATATTGCTGGCTGGGGAACAGGCTCTGATGCAGATTATACAGGATTTGATCAAATTAGGGATGGTGGAGGAGACAGTAGCGAATGTGTGTAATAGCCCCATTCTTCCTATTCTTCAAAAGGAACCTGTGGATTCCCCTGACGCACACCCTGATGTTTACCGTTTCCTGATTGATTTGCAGGAAGTGAATAAACTAGTTATTCCCCAGTTTCCGGTGGTTTCTGATATCACTGTCTTCCTCACAACGTTTGCATCTTCAGCAAAATACTTCTCCGTGATCGATTTGAAAAATGCTTTTTTTAGCATTCTTGTCCACCCTGATAGCCAATATTTATTCGGCTTTGCTTTAGCTGGCAGGAACTTTCAATTTTGTAGAGTTCCTCAGGGGTATACGGAAAGTCCTAGTATTTATAGTTAAGCTTTAAAAAGTCAATTGGACTCTCTCTTCCCACAGGTTGTGTATTATTGCAATATGTGTATGACATTTTGATAGCCTCCGACACCGAAAAGGGTTGTCGGGAGGCCACGGTAAAATTGTTAATGCATTTGGCCAAAAATGGACATAAAGTGTCCCTTTCTAAATGCCAACATTGTCAACAGCAGGTCACCTATTTAGGTCACCTGCTGTCGAAGGAGGGTAGGAGGCTAACACCTGAACGAGTTGATGCCATTTTTAAGAAGCCTGTCCCTGTAACTCAAAGGGATGTGCGTGTGTTCATAGGCATCACCTCGTATTGTCGGCACTGGACACCTAATTATTCTTTATTAATACAGCCTTTGCTTTACCTGACCACTAAAGACGTGCATGAACCCTTGCCCTGAACGCATGAATGTCAGCATGCTTTTGAACAATTAAAACTTGCACTTTGCTCTGCACCTGTGCTTGGCACGCCCTATTACAAGAAGCCCTTTGTGCTGTACGTACATGAAGCGGCTGGATGTGCACTCTCTGTGTTAACACAAGCCTTAGGAGGTAAGCCGAGGCCGTGTGCTTATTTTTCTGCTACACTTGACCCTGTCGCCAGAGCACTCCCGCGCTGTTTAAGAGCCGCTGCGGCAGTCTCTATTAGACAATCGGCAAGGCTCGTTCTCAATCATGATCTCACAGTAATGGTACCGCATGCTATGGATGTACTTTTGAATAGAACAAAGACACAGCACCTTACCAGTGCTCGTCTGACTGGATATGAACTGACATTGTTTGAACCTCACATTACTATAAAAAGATATGCCACACTGAATCCAGCCACGTTACTACCCCTCCCTTCAGAAGAAGAGGACACGGATGTCAATGATTGCATGTTGTGCACTGATGAAGAGACAAAGGGACGGGTAGACTTGACTGATGTTCCCTTATCTGACCCACAAGGGGAGCTATATGTCAATGGCTCTTGTTTTAAATTGTTAGATGGCACCACTACAGCGGTGTATGCTATTAGCATGCTGCGCATTGTAGTTGAGACGGCACGTGTTCCTTATCAATCAGCACAGGCTGCGGAGCTGGTAGCCCTTCTACGGGCATGTGAGTTGAGCAAAGGACTGACTGTCAATATTTATACTGACAGCCAGTATGCTTTGGGGTGGCCCATAACTTTGGACTCCTCTGGGCAGAGAGAGGATTCCTGACATCACTCAAGACCAAAATTCAACATAGTCCATTGATAGAGAGGCTTTTGGCAGCTTTGACTCTTCCCAAATGATTGGCAATATTAAAATGCAGTGCCCATAAAGCAATTACTGATGATGTGGGGGAAAGGAAATGCATTTGCAGATCAGACAGCTAAGGAGACAGCCAGGTCCAAGATGAAAATGATGTTTGTGGTGGGCCCAGCTAAGTGGGTGCCCGAGAATGGGATGTTTGAGGACACATTAGCAAATGTCAAGGAGATCCAGAGTGAAGCAACAGTAGAAGAGTTGGCAGTGTGACAGGAGAAAACAGGGCGCCTAGATGCTGAGGGACGTTGGACTGATCTGTCCGAGAAACAGAGATGGATGTTACCAGATGCATATGTACTTCCTGTAGTTACTATGGCACATGGTCCAGTCCATATTAGCACCCAGGCTATTTGTAAGTTGCTAGATCCCGTGTGGCGAAATAACAATATTCCAAAGACTGCTACTCACTTGGTGAAATACTGTATGATATGTCTTAGACACAATCCTGGGAAGGGTACCCCTACACCTTCTCGTAATTTTGCACCTCCCTCTTTCACTTCCCAAATAGATTATATAGAATTGCCACGAGTTAACAATTTGAAATACATGTTAGTGGTAGTCTGTGCTTTTAGCAAATGGATTGAGGCTTACCCCACAAAAGAAAACACCACAATGGCAACAGCAAAGGCTCTTATTAAGGAGTTTTTCCTTCGCTACGGCTTGCCCCTTTTGATCTGGAGTGACAATGGCAGTCACTTTAATGCCAAATTGATCCAACTGATATGTGACGGTGTGCATATTCAGCAAAAATTCCATGCAGCTAATCACCCCTAGTCAGCAGGTTTGGTTGAGAAGTACAATGATACTGTCAAGTTGAAGTTGGCAAAAGTGAAGGAAAGTATTGGATTGCATTGGCCAGATGCATTACCCCTTGCTTTGTTGTCCAGCAGAATGACTGCCCATTCTAGGACAGGATTATCTCTCTATGAGGTAGTTTTCGGTCATCCAGAGAATGTGTTGGGTGTCCCTAGACCTGGGAAATTTTCTGACATCGATTGTCCTTTGTTGGTCGATTAATTGTATGAACTTAATAAAAGCTTGTGTTCTATTCACCAACAAATACACGAGGCGCTGCCTCCAACACCTGAGGGGCCTGAGCATACAATTCAGCCTGGTGATTGGATGTTAATACGAAGCTTCCAGAGAAAAGACAGCTTGGAGCCGAGATGGAAGGGCCCCTACTTGGTCCTCATCGCAATGAGGACAGCAGTGAGAGTGGAAGGTCGGAAAAACTGGATCCACGCCTCTCACTGTAAGCGGGTACCGTTATCTCTCCCCATGATGCCTGGGAGAGAGAGGGCATCAGAGACCACGAAACTGAGCGGGTCCCAAGATTTCTCCCGTTCTCGGATGCCCAACTGGTTTGGACGCAGACAGAAGAAGAAAATTAGGCAAACGACCTTGAAATGTAGATAGCTTGTACCAGGCTACGGAATCGAGATTTATGTTCTATACCCCCATTGTATTACGACACCCACCAGTATTTTTCCATGGTAGGCTGGTCTTTCTGGACTTTTTCCAACATACATAATGTAACTTTATGCTTGTTAAAGTCAGTCCCTAGTCAGCCATCATAGGCGGCTGGTCATATTGGACTCCACTGCAGTGCAATTCGTGAATAAACTAGTTTGCTTGAATTCTCTACTGCGTCATCAACTCTTCATTCTTGGAAGGCCAGAGGAGGTCGGGAGGGACCCGGGTGGCCCTAATCGGGTCACGTCCTTAAGAGACAGCATTGTGAAAGGCAGGCACAGCTCTATTCAGGTGCAGGAGACAACTCCTCCTACCACTTTAGCCCAGGAAGACTCATCAGGATATGCGGGCGCACCTCAGCTCCAGTTGTGACTGTCTAGAGTGAATGCACAAAACATGAGTCAGACTGCAAAGCACAAAGAGTCAAAAGCAGTAAAAGGGGAGTACCAGACTTGGCAAACACTTTAAATGCCAAGTCACTGTAGCAGTAAACTGTGCACGCAGGCTCTGCTGTGGCAGAAGCCGGAGACAGATTTCAAAGGCTACTTCTGTAGGTGGCACAAGGTTTTGAGATAACCCTGCAAAAAGAGCCAGGTCCAACACCTTAATACTGAAGAACAATTAACTGAGGAGTAGTGAAAGGGTCATTAGGCAGAGGATCACCCTCTTTGATATGTCTGTGGAAGAGGTAAAGGGAAGGTAACACTTTTCTCCCTTATCTGATCCCCGACAAAGTTGCAGAATGGGAGCAGAATCTCAATTCACTTACAACTGCTCCCCTGCCATCTTCACCCATGTCATAGCACTGACAACACTCTACTTTTGGCTGAGGGATAATTTAAAAGCTTTAATGGCAACACAGCTGCCATTTCAAAAGGCCAGACAATTCCAGTGGTTGCAACAGTTGTTGAGCTGCGTCACCAATCAAGTGCAGCAGTACTTCACTATGCTACACTCATTGCAGGTGAGGCGACAGTTCTCAAGAAATTAGAATATTTTGTTGGGTGCTAGGTACAATCATTTGCACTCATGTGGCACTGCAGCAATCTCAACTCAGAAAATGCACCAATACCACAAAAGACACTCCAACAAGATTCAATCAATCAGAAAGGCTGGGGCTGTTTCATGAATGTGTACACTGCCTTTCTAGTTGCACACATGGCAGCTTTATCTTTCACCAGTCATCCATTGTTCCTCAGCTGTCTGCTGGGGATCATTGTGAAGGGAAGAACTGGATATTAACCCATGTAGGTTTTCGTGTCGATACTACTGTTTACTTGGCCTTAACAAAGTCTATTGAAAACCAAAATGTGTGTTACTGCGGGTTCATTTTCTTGAACCTCTTGTGGGTTCTGGACATTGTTTAGCCTTTTACAAAACTCTCGAGGTGGCAAGCTGTGCACTTGTTTTCACTCCAGATTACATACTTTTTTCTTTAATCTGACCTGATTACTCTTAAGGTTTAGTACAGCCGTAGCGTGCACTGGGATTCTCGCTAGCGCCAAATCCCAATCAATGGGTAACATTGTTGTTTGATTCTTGTGTACATTTTGTTTGTGTGCATACTGTCTAAGTATGCCTGTTGAAGGTTGTGTGAATGTGATATCAAAATGGTACTTAGCATAGCCACATGATGGGTGTAACACATTCCATGCCTCTAGAAACACAGATCTCGTTGGGTTATCCACAGATATTTGTCAAGAGACGGAAAACATAAAGGTAAGAGCAAAAAGGTGGTTTTTTGTCTTAAGGAGTGCATGTAAGGATTCAACACTCTTATACATGTTTTGGTTGCTGTAACACTCATCAAGTGATTGTCATGATTAAGGATAAGATGATTCCCATTTTTGGAAGTGGTCCTAGCTCACAACACTACAATGGATAAAAGACAAACACTTTCCCTGGTGTCTTTCTTCCTTTGTGCTTGTGTGATAGTACTGGGAAGGGGATGAAAGCATGGTAAGATAAGTATGTTTGCAGTATATATGAGTGAGTGCAGGATGGGGATTCAAAATATCTTTCTTGTATGTATTGTGTTTTTTGTTTAGTCTTTGTTAAACAAATGCTGCATTTCGAATATTGATGCATTGATGAGTAAATATTATAAAATCAATGGATGGATCAAAATAATACATGGATTTATGATACTGAGTAGAATCAAAATGACAAATACTTTTAAATAAAAAAATATTTTCATATAAAGTATAATGTAGTGTAGTGTCTTCATGGTCAGAACACACAGTACTATTCAGACATATCAGAACAAATACAGGTCAAGTGGCATTTCTCCTTTGTTTAATTGTTTTTCCCCCTCATCCCAGGCCTACAAATTGAATTATAGGGGGTACCTTCTTGGCACAGTAAAACAGGAATGATCAATTGATGGTGATGTGTTCAGCAGCAGGTTTGTTGTAACCCACTTCTCAGAGGGGTCGTTCAATTCTCTTGCTATACAACTGAGGGCATTGGTTGGAGTTAGGATTAGTTTGTGCATTGGGGTTTGGTTAGTTGGAGCTGCAGGTGCTTGCAGTCCACCGGATGTTTAATGGCCAGTGGCCCATGGCCCAGTAAATCCTGTAGGATTTACTGGGCCACTGGTAAGTTAAAGGCAGTGAGAGGTGCAGGACTTCATCGTGACACCTGTAGTCAAGCTCTCTCATCTTCCAGAGATGTTCCCAGTGCAAATTAAATATGTCCCGGAGGTTGCATTGGCCACTCTCCAGGAACGTGCTATGTCTTTCCATCACCTGAACTTGCTTCGGCAGGTGGTTGGCTTTGTTCAACATATGGATATTGATAGAAGCCTTAGATCCTTACATTTTATGCAGTATACATCACATGGAAGTCCTGTTCCATGAGAGCAGGACTTGCCCACGCCCGCCATGCATTCATGGCTGTCTCATCCAGCCACCTTGTTAACAACGTGGAAGGATCAAACCTGGGAGGTTGCTACGTGGAGACATGCAGAAAGGAGAGAAACCCATTGCAAGACTAGCAGCTTGGTAGGAAGGTGGAACTGGAGATTGAACTCGGGTAACTTCAGGTAGGTAATACCCATGTTGGACTCTTGACTTTGTTTCTGATGGTGATGCATTGCGACTGTGACGCGGTTGGTACATTTGACAAATAGAAAGTCTAATTGGATAATTGGACATGGCTACTGCATTTATAGGCACTTGAAACTCATTATAGAGGCTGGAACTTTAGACAAGACTGTGTCTTACCTGAGAATGCCATTGTGCTACCTGTGTGGATTGACTCTGAGATGTCAGCAGTTGTCCTGAGTGTTAATGGCAATGGGCGGTGATGGTACAGTTGTGTAAGAGTAAGGTGAAAAACATGAAAGTCATTGGGTGTGAACAATGTCATGTTGTGGAGACTTGTTCCTATACAGAGAGAAATAAGTTGATTAAGACTCCTTGAGCATTGCAGATGCACACTCTACTCGATTGGTCAATAAGTGGTACTTTATGATACAAAATATGGCATGGTCACTGTGTGGTTTGGTTAAACCAACGTGCCTGACTGAGAGATGATGCGGGGTTGAGGTTCTACTTGGTGAGCATTCCCTGAATTGGCCAGGGGGATGCAATGTGGTCACGTCACCAAGAGATTCTGGGCAACTGTAGCTGTTCAGAAAGGAACATGTATCAAGAGAAGGATCGGACCTCATTTAGTCACGTCATTGTATCGTAGCCATCATGCGTTTCTAAAGTTGTGATCATTATGATCCACTGGATGGCATGGATCGAAATACAAAAGCAGTGGGGGCTGTCACAGCGAAAAATGCTTATCTTGAAGCTCATACTAGATGCATTAATGTCAGAATTTTTCGCCTGGTGGAGACAATGCACATAGCCAAACCAGAGATTTTTATGAAAAATATGTTGTTGGAAATGTTTTTATTTTTTTTTTTTTTTGCAGAGCTCTGTAACCCAGAGGCATACTGCTACATATAGAGTACAATAAATGTGTTGACCATTATATTGCAGAACTTGTAAGGCAGAAAACGAAATAAATATAAGAACAAAGTTCCCCCCGTGCACTGTCGATATAGTATCTCTCACTGATATCTTCGATTGCCAGTGTAATAAGAACAAATGGTGCTGCACAAAGTGAGTCCTGTACTGCATTTGGGCTCTCTTTTACCGTCGAGAATCTACTGCAAGTGAGACAGGCTCCAACGAAAGGCCTCTATAATGAACCCATCTCTTCCATATCTTTGTGTGTTTCTTTGGACATCCTTGGGCCTTAAGGACAGGAAGTTCCAGCCCCATGCTGAAATCTAAGAGGGATACTTTTTCGTTTGGTTTCATACCTGAGGACGCTGCACATTTCGTCTGCCCTGTGGTCCTGGGCTTGGTGTTGTAGACCTGCACCTGTTGACATCTCCACTCCTCGCGGGTGCCGCTTCGCGGGTGCCGCTTCGTGCAGCTTGTGGTGACGCTGCGAGGCGGCTGGCAGTGTAAATCAGGGGAGGAGCATCGCGCTGCAGGGACTCAATCTCCCAGGAGTCCCTGCACGGCCCCTGACACCTGGCCTGCGCACCCTGTGAGCCACGCCCCCAGTCCTGCATATTCTATATTTTAGTGGATCCATCTCACGCCTCGCGGGACGCGAGCGGGACGCGCCGGGAGAAGCCCGGGACAAGGGCGGGGCCGTCTGTGGCCGTCCGGGGCCAGAGGAGGCCGGGCTGGGCCATCCCTCTACGTCGCCCAGGCAAGGTTTAGGGACGTGGTGTTTAATATCAGATGCCCTCTATCTTTCCCTGTGCGGCATACTTAGGTTACCCCCTTTACTCCTCTAAGTAGCGCGTTGGTGTAATTCCGTGATATTTGACTATTTTGAAATGCCGATGGCAACTCGCTCGAATAAAGTACGTAGAGGAGGGGGTGACTGTGTGAGTGGCTCCATGGACCAATTTATAACACGTGCCTTCTCTATTGTAGAAAAGGAGATTGTCCGGACGGAGCGTGAACTCTCTCGGGATTCGCTCATTAATAAACGCTCATCCATGGGCAATCTGGCACTAGCTCCATCTCCCGTCCATGCTCCTGTTCCCCTGATTACTGATTCTTCACCTTATAATGAGCAACAGGTAAATAGAATTAGAGCAAGCCTGGATAGACTGTCTCTAATTGCTCAGAGTGGTATTAATCTAACCGAATCAGATTGTCCCACAACACTGCAGCTACCGCATCCAGTAGTTACAACTCCTCCTGTGGCCCAAGCCCCTGATACTCTATCCTCTCAGCTTGACCCTCAAGTACAGGTAGAGGGAGGAGTCGCCGCAGTTAAAAGAAAACGTGTTATCAGCCCTCGCAGGGGGAATTTGATCAAACCCCATAATAAGCTAAGGAAGAAAAATCCCCACAAGGTGGTCGTACAGGGGAAGAGTCCTGGGGGGGGGCTAGATCCCTTAAAAAACCAGCAAGCAGCAGCTGGAGCAGATATTCTCCCTCAACAGTTGATTTTAGATTCAAGTTTAGCTTCGCACTTGGGTGTGTCCTTGGAGAATTTCTTGCTTCCTAAGTTTGAATGCTTAGTGAAATCACTATTACTTCCAGTCACAGAGCAGTTAAAGACACTGTCCGAGCGGGTGGATGCCTTTGAACAATCTGTCCTCGACCATTTTTAATCGGTAAAATCTCTGATCAAATTCAACTCTAAACTCAGAGAGGATGGGCAACCCCCTTACGTTGTTTCTGGGCCCCCTCCAAAGAGTCAGGGTTCAACACCACCCATAGCGGGGAAGATACAGGTTGTAACCAGCTAAAGCATGCTACGTGATCCCACCTTGTATGCAGAGGGGGGGGGGGGGGGGAAACCAGGGCCTTCATCTGTGGTTAATAGAACACAGCCCAAAACCATTGGTAATTTAAAAAAATCTACCAAAACTGTCATTAAGCCCACAGATCACGCAAAACAGGGATTTATAGCTTTGGCTAAGAGCATCAATACTCCTTGTAGCACTCTTGCTGGTGGGTCATGTCCCGCTCTCCCAATCTCTTCTTCCTCTACCCCAGCATTTGAGGCCCAGGAAGTTGGAGAGAAAGAGATTTTAACTGCACCATACGCGAATCTTCCCCCTGGTTGCCAGCCATTTGTGGTGGTCCTTACCGGGGTCCCCCCATTAAACCCAGGCAACAAAGAATCTTATACTGAGCTAAAAAATAAAACAATGTTTTGGCTCAGGGAAAATAGACCTCTACCTGATAACATCGATGGCCAGATTATTCATGTAAGACAGGTTGGATGGGTGGGCAATAGGCCAAAGAATCAAAAGGGAGATTGTATTTTAGTCAACTTTAGAGACCCGAGAGCAGCTAGGTATATTTGTAGCCAGGAGTCCGACTATGCTCTATCTGCCATTAGCACTTGCGATCTTGGCTACTTTTATCGGCCTCCGCCATCGCACCGGCCTGGTAGGCAGACATTTAGTGAGGGGAGGGGCTGTTGGCAGCCCCGCTATGTTACTCTTGACCCCATTTTCATGCCTCGGAACCCCGGCCCCCGTTCGTATTCACCGTGGCATGATTATTGACGTGATGATCATGGAGCGGTGAATTTGAATTCTCTGGGGTCCGTTGGGGCTATATACAGCGACTTGAGTGTAGCAGTATATATTGAGCCTCCTTGTGTCAGTGATCCTTCTCCGTCTCCCTCTTTGACCCCTTTGCATAGCAGTCAGAATGGAATAGCCCCTACTGGCACCAGCACTGTTCTAAACGGAATTGAGTCGGCAACAACTGATGCTGGAAGTACCCCCATTCTCTCCAGTATGACCCTCGACTCTCTTTTACTCCATGAAGTGCAAGCCGCTAATACTGAGAACCTTAAGGTGATCAGTTGGAATGTGGCGGGCATAAGCCGTAACTTAGAGCTGGCTGACTGGAATTCTCTCATTGAATCTTTTGATATTTGTGCCTTTCAGGAGACTTGGTCCATCGAACCTCGGCACAAAGTGGGCTATATGACCTTTTATGTTGCTGCAAGCACTTCAACTACGGGAAGGGGGCGCCCGATAGGCGGGTTACTCGTTTGGGTGAGACTTTCCCCGGGTTTACGCGTGAAGCAGTTTAAGACTAACTCCCCTGACCTGATGAGACTGTCTTTGAGGGGCTCTCGCAGTGGCAGCCCTCTGGAGATTTTTAATATCTATACTAGAGGTCCAAAAGGAGGTCTGCCTTCCCCGACACTAGTGGCCCTGGAGGATGGGCTAAGGGAGTGTAACCCGAATTCATTCATCCTAGTCATGGGGGATTTTAACTGTACGTATGAGCCACTTGCAGGGGACGATGTTCTAGACACCCTAGACGAGGACTCCCAAAGAGGTATTCCACCTCTTAATATAAGTCCAATTAAGAGATGGTCCCAACGTGCAATACAATTAAATGCACTCACTTTGGAGTTTGGCCTAAGGGCGACCAATGGGAGATCCATTTCTGACCAGAAAGGGGCACATACTTATAATAGGATGGGACACACATCTAGGATAGATTATATCCTTTTAAATTTCCGCCTCTGGTCCCACTTGGTAGACATGGAGGTTGTTGCATCCACGGATAGTGACCACAATCTGCTCTCCGTGAGTCTTACTCCCCTATGGTGCAAGAATATTAGCCGTGTAATCCCTCCTGTCGCAAGGATGACCGGCGAAGTCTGCCCTTCAAATTGTGGGAGGCGGTTAAAATGGGAAAAGTTTGTGCTTCATGAGGAGAAGGTCATGGGCATAAAGGCAATTATGTCAAATATTATACCAAGGCTTTCAGCCGCTACATTAGATGCTGATGAGGTTTCCCTCTTGTTTAGTAGTACCACTAGATCAATAGGGGACCTTTTTTCCATACCCAATCGAGTGAATGGCGTTAGGAGGGAGCCCCGCCTAAAGGGTAATCCTGGCTGGTACTCAGCCCCCTGTCGGAAAGCTAAGCGAGATCTAATTACGGCAGTGAAGATAGGGGATGGAGGGTTAGTGTTGGTTGCACGGAAGAAGTATAGGTCAGTCCAACAGGTCGCCAAGAAAGACTGGGAGGACAAGTTCTGGAGTGACTTGAAAACAGCAAGCACAGAGAAAAATTCGAGGGGTTTTTGGCACTTAATTAGAGCTAAACACAGGCCCATAGACTCGCTCATTACCTGTAACATCCCCGAGGAGTCCTGGTTTGAGCATTTTTCTTCCCTCTATACTATGAATATGGAGGATGATTCAGATTGTTTTTTTCCACCCTCTTCTGGTGATGTAGACACAGGGGTGGAAGTCCCTTTTACAGCTAGGGAAGTTGAACATTCTATTAAATCCCTTGTGCCTATGAAAGCCGCAGGGCCAGATGGTTTGCCTGGGGACCTTTTCCGTCTTAATCCGGGAGAGTGGGGGGTTCTTATTGCTTCCCTGCTTAATGCATCTAGGCAAGGAGCTCCACTCCCAGAGTCGTGGATGGGTGCAGAGGTCGTCCCGATCTTTAAGAAAGGGTCTCGGGATGACCCATCTAACTATCGCCCCATAAGTCTGATAGACTCGTCTCAAAAAGTGGCAGGGAAAGTAATTTTGAGTAGGGTTCTACAATGGGCTGAAGAGAATAAAATATTATCTGATTTTCAAGCTGGCTTCAGGGCTGGTACCGGGACCATCGAACAGTCATTTCGACTGCTGATGATTTATTGGAAGGTGGTAGTTATATGCAAAGGCAGTCTGTATCCGGCATTTATCGACCTGCGGACTGCCTTTGACCTAGTACCCCGGGAGCGCTTGTGGCGGGTTTTGGTAAAATTAGGTATGCCCTCGTATCTACTGTGCCTAATAATAAAACTTCACGAGAATAACTATGCGCAGGTGAGGTGGGGAACCCAGGGACAAAGGACCGCTCGCATCAAAGTCAATAGAGGAGTGCGACAGGGGTGCGTCCTCGCACCCACACTCTTCTCACTCTACATAAATGGAGTTGTGGACCACCTCCTTAAAATTCAAGCTGATTCACCAACATTGGCAGGGAGGAAGATACCAACCCTGCTATTTGCCGATGACACCCTGTTAATCTCTAAGACCCCGTTGGCCTTCAGAGTTAAAGTCAATCAGGCGGAGGCGCATGCCTATTGCGGCCTCCCTGGGGGAGTATAGTGCTTCCATCCAATCCTCACTTTCTAATGGGCCAGGGTCCTCCTCCCACGTCACCCGGAGTTTGTCTATAGTAGGAGGACTATTCGTCACGAGAGATTGATACATATTGGAGATTTTGTGATCCTGTAAATCTCCCATGAATAATTTTGCTTCAACAGGGCTAAAGTCTGGGAGAGACTCCAAGTCAGAGATACTGGGGAGAACGGCATGTCGAAACTGTAAATATTTATAGAATTGGGACTTGGACAGCATGAAGTACTGCTGGGGTTGTAGGAAAGACTTAAGAGTCACCCCCTTCATCGCGTCCCCAAGAGTGGAGATCCCTATAGTACCCCAAGAACAGAACCCCGCCAAGCTAGCCAGATGAGGCAGTCTCCCGTTCGACCACAACAGGGTCTCCTTCGTCAGTCGACCCCACCTACCTATCTTCTGCAGTGCCTGCTTCCATACCTGAAACACCACTCTAGTGGCGGAAGAGAGAGCCTGGCGTAACAATGCCGTATATAGAATAGTATGTATAGAGTGGGTCCCCATGCG
This sequence comes from Triturus cristatus, assembly GCF_964204655.1. Taxonomy (NCBI): domain Eukaryota; kingdom Metazoa; phylum Chordata; class Amphibia; order Caudata; family Salamandridae; genus Triturus; species Triturus cristatus. The sequence continues at coordinate 736,487,353 of NC_140594.1, forward strand.
TCTCCGCTCAAGCAGATAGGCAGGGTCCGATCGGTCACCATACCACCACTCGTTCAAAATAAGTAGGTATGAGGCCATATAATAAGACAAGATTTCGGACGTAGCTAGACCACCACTATAGGTCAACTGGAAGCAGGTACGCAATGCCACGCGCAAGGTCTTACTAGCCCATAAGAATCAACCCAGTGCCGAGTTAACCTGCCGGAACCACGACGGAGGAACGCGAAAGGGATAATTCTGCAAATTATATAGTAATCGCGGTAGCGGCACCATTTTAAAAATGGCTGATCTACCCGGAAGCGATAGGGGCATATGTGACCAGGTTTGTAATTCATTCCACACTGACTGGATATTGCGTTCCCAAGAGACATCGGCAGAGCCCGACAGAAAGACACCTAGGTATTTCAGCCCGATTGTGGTCGTCTGTATCGTGGATGCCCAGGGACCAAGCATGACCTGTGGACCCAAGGTCCACAGGGTGGATTTATATGGGTTCATATCTAAACTAGAGGTCTCTCCGAAGATCTCCATGATCCGGTGTAGCTTGGGGCCAGTCCTGGTGTTGTTGGAAATGTTTGAACAGGATATCTTGACCACAATGTCCCTGACAGAGCTGGATCATCTGTTCTTGGGCCGCAGACCCATACCTGGAGTGGGACCACGTCCTATTATCGCTCACCTGCTCAATTATGGCAATAGAGACACAATTCTGTGACTGGCTGGAGAGCAGGGTCCTCTCTGCTTGGATATTGCCATAGTTCCTATCTTTACAATTGCAGTTCAGGAGGCCAGGATAAAATTTGCAGAATCTAAGAAACTGCTGCGCTACAAGGAGATCAAGTATGCTATGCAATACCCAGCCAAGTTCTGTGTTGAAACTGCTGGAGAATACTAGTTCTTCAATGATCACAAGGCCGCATTGGTCTTTACAAAGCAGTCTTGGGAACCAAGGAGGCGTTTTCATTGTGAAAATCATTGCTGAGGTCAAATGCTCTTAAGCCTGGTAGAGCCTGAATAATGTCACAGTGCTAGCTTGAGTGTATACTCATGCACGAATCTATTAGGTCATGTACAGATAACCTTTATTGAAACAATGCATTGCAAATTACATTACGGATTTCATGTGGTGGTGCACAAGTAAACAATGGTTCTGAAATATTCCAGTAGCAGCCACTTGTATTGCTAAGTGGTAGGGTGGGGGGGGGGAGGGGAAACACACACAAAAACAGAAGTAAGAATAAAGAAAATAAAACTTACCTGCTTCGACGGCTGCCGCCTTGCTCCTGATCCTCTCATCCCATCCAGGAACTGCTGCACACTGCACAGGCTCCCAGCTCCCAAACCCAGTGCTACTCACATGCTGGGAATATTATTTCCAGCATGTGAGCAGCGCTGGAATTTGTCTGAGTGCCTCAATTCGGAGCTTAAACATAGACTGGGAGCCTGTGTTGGTTTCTCTACCCAGCTGTACAACACAGCTCGATTGGAGAAAGGCTAAGTGTGCATGAGGGTTTAGCCAGCCCCAGAGGGCCAGCCAAACCGTCATGGGCACTTGGCTCACCACTCCCCCTTCCTCCCTGGTGCTGCAGCTGCAGTGTCAGTATGCCAGGCCACGCCCCTCCCTCAGCTTGCAGCCTGCAGGGCTAAAAATAAAATGATAATAAAAATGTTTTATTATAATTTTATATTGGGGGACACTCCCCCGCCATAACGGAGGATGTGCTTCTGCAATATTCTCACTGAGTTGAGACATGCTAGGTCACGCTCACCTGTGCAATACTTGAGGTTGCGTTTCTAACGTATTTGGTTTTGACTAGGTGGGTGGTTCTATGACAGATTGGCTGATCATTGTGGGCGTGACACTGGTGGTGTGCCAGCTCATTGTGGGGTAGGATGGATTTTTTTTAAAGGAGTTTACATTAGATGTTACAGTTATTGTTTTGACTCAACACCTATTATAGAATGCCATACATTCGACGCCGTACACATTTACATCATGTTTACACTACTGATGCTTAACAGAGTCCTATGGATGGTTTTTGTTGCTGTCTCCATATGTCACACTCCGTCCAGAGTCTGAATAGTCGAAAAAACCTAGACTGGTCCTGGCATACCTGGATAGACATAATGTCTCTGTAGCCTTATTACCGAAGAAACACCTGTGAGATGAGGATCCCGGCAGATTTACTGGGAAACGTGGTAGCTGGTTCTACCTGCATCATACAGCTCCTAATCCAGTGTAATGGCCATCCTGATTCACAACAATCTTGACTATAAACACAAAGCTGATTTCTGGGACCCAGGTGGGAGATATGTAGTAGTTGTGGGCTCTCTGATGCATTATCCTTTGATCATTATAAATGCTTATGGGCCCAATAGTGAATACATGGATATATTCTACATACTTGCTGAACTATGTTAGAAAATGCTCCTTGTTTGATTATTTGGGGTGAAGACTTTAACTTTTTGTTGAATGAGATGAAAGCCACGTCAGAAATGTCCACGCTACCTCCAGGGATATCCTAGATGCTTTAAAGTATGAAATGGAACTCCTAGATGTACATGATATTTGGCGTGCCAGATATGGCGAGAAGAGTGAATATCATATTACTCTACCGTTCATGACTCCTTTTCCAGGATAAACTTTTCATCAGTGTTCTGGCAGGTGACCACTTTGGGTACTGCAGGGCAATGGGAACTCTGGAGGTTCCCATCTCGTGTGTTCTTGGATACTGCCTTCAAAGCAGAAATAACTAATGCAATACATGAGTATTTTAAATTTAATACTGCAACTGTGGACTTATATGCCTTGTATTGCAGGTCATTAAACCATTTATTAGGAGAACCTGTATTGTTAAACAAGCTGAACGCCTGAAAGCAGTATGCACCCATCTCCAGATATTAGAAGCAAAAATGAAGGTACTTGAGGGCTGGCTTGCAACGGATATTGATGATGTAGTCAAACCTGAACTACACTCAGCCCTTTTGGCTTTCAGACAGGGGCGTAGCTTTAGGGGGGGGGGCAAATGACCCCACTTCCAAATAAATGCATTCTTGGCTTTGTAGTTCAGTCTGGGACACCAGAATTGTGTCTGCTCCGCCTATGTTGTTTTTTCCCACTTGTTTAGTTGGGAAATGTGAGATTTACATCCCCTTGGCCTCAACCATGCACGCCTAAACAACGCGGTCTGAACCACAACCTCGTCTTTACCACGCATGCCTTTTCAACAAATTTCATTGTAAAGGCATGATTGGTAAAGGGATATGCATGGTAAAGATCACACGCCAGTCTCCCTGCCCTGAACCCTAAAACCTGATAGACCAGCCCTGCAATCCACCCGCCCCAGCCCTAAAAACTACCTGACTCCCCACCCTGAGCCCTAAAACCAGCCCCCTGCCCAAAAACTGCATCTAGACCGCCTACTGCCTTAACTACACATCTGTGTAGTTAAGGCATATGCGTAGTTAAGGCATATGCATGGTTCAGGCAACCGTTGTTCTGCTTGTGGTGAAATGGCACATGTGGCTCAGCCCCGTTGTAAATAGCATGTCCCGTAACATGCTATATTGATGTACTTGATGCAAGACGGAACTGTCTACTGCCGTAAACTTGATTGGTGTCTGAGTGTATGTTCTGTTTTGTACGATGTTTATTACAAAGTCCTAAATTAAATTAAATAAAGTAGTAGTTGCTTGATTAAATATTGCCTCAAGATGTGTCTGGTATGAGCAAAACTAATTGCTTATGTAAAAGCAAAGATTATACCTGGCTTTTTTAGATTTTAATAGAACATTTTATGTAGTCAAGCGGAATAAACTGTAGTATATCGTTGTTAAATTATATACGGTTAATCATTTCCTGAATTGTGATGTTTCCCCTTACCAAGAGAATAATGTAAGAGCTCACTTTGTGAAATAGTGCAACAAGACAGTTTCCTCATAAATATGGGAGATTTGGGATGGGAATATTAGCCTGCCCTGAGTGCCCAACTACATTTGTTTCTTGTATCATTATGTTTATTTTAACCTTGGCATCAAGCAGTGGGCTACGCCTCTCCCTGACTTTGTGAGGCCCTGGTACTGTCCTGTGATCTGTGTGCCCTCATTAAGGGCAGTGAACTATTATCCCTGTCCTAGTTATAGCTCATAAATGGGTGGTGGCAGCATATCATATTTTTAGAAAAGATCATTAGAATAACCGAACATTTTTCCAGGGAGTGAGGCCTACTGGCTCACTTGAATAATGTTTGGCTAGTATGTGTATGCCCAGATCCTTGTGCTGGCTTCCTATGTACATGTTGAGTGCGTACACATCTGCAACATGTGTAAAATGTGTGGTGATAAGCTATATGTGAGTGAACCTGAGTAATAGAGGTCGCAACATGAAGGTTGAGGGCTGTTCTCCCATACAGTGGACATGTATTGCTTGCATTTCTGGAAATGGACGCAGGAGAACCAGATAATGAAGTGAGGAGGTTGGAGACAGTGCTATTTTATAGAAATTCCCTTAGCCTTTAGTTAGCATGCAGCTGCTGACGGGTCTTCATGAGCACTACTATTTAGTGGATGGCATGGGTGAGTGGTGAGCCTGCAGTTTCTCTTGTGTGAAGTGAGGAAGTTTCTAGGTGCCTTTTGCCCATTTATGATTACTCTTCTTGTCAGAGTGATGACAACCAGGTGGAGAAACCTTATAATTCATTGTTTCTCTTATATAGGTGCTCCAAGTTGTAGACAGTTCTGGGGCTTCCTGCTGTGAGAAACATCCCTCTACACAACGGTTTTGCCCAGAGAGCAGCATGAAAACAACACTTGAAAGAAGAACCACTCCAAACCAGTACTGAAGTTTGAGACAGTGAATCCACATCCCTGTTTTAAAGTTGTGCATGAAAGTGTGACCCAATCCACTCACTTTGTTCCAGATCCAGATACTTTATGACCAGAGAGAGTGCTCTGCAGATTATTCAAAGAAGTGCTGTGCAGCCAGAGTTGGTGTCACACTGCCTATCTGGCAGCTAGTCTCCCAGAGGTGATCATACCAGGAGCGGTGGATCTGTCTGACAAACCTAGAAACTAACCCGCTTAATGAGTGAGGAAAGGAGTCCGCCTCGCTCTGGAGGAGGAGAGATGCACGTTGAAAAAATAAAGTCATCATCTAGGGCAAATTAGCCAACAGCTACCAAAGAGTCTAATAATACATAATACAGTAGGGGCAAAAATACAATTTGAATCTACCAAGCAGAGCAAAGTTATTGCGTCTCCCCTGGAAACTATACTGAATTCTTTGTGAAGTGGGTCAACAGCTAAAAGACAGCAGGTTGAAGGTACTGAAACTCCAACTGAAAAAGTAGAGTGGCTGATTTGTGGATGTCATGCTTTGTAAAGGGAAATGAAGGGCAAAGATTTTTGATGAGTTTCCATCTCAAAGTGGCTAGGGATTTTCATGTTCAGGTATTGTGATGATGTACTACGATGGGTTGCTAAACAAAGCAGATTTGAACACAAATGCAGATATCTTGAAGTCTCAGGACTTCAAGTGATGCTGTGATATGCAGCCATGCATGGGTACCTCTTGTAGTGGCAATTTTAGGCTAGTTTGGGTGGCACAGTTGGACCTTATGGATTGAATTAAAGGGTCTTAGAAATTTGAAGTCAGTTATCAAGTCATCAAATCAAATCAAACATGATTTGAAAAGCGCGGCTTATCACTCATGAGGGTATCCAGGTGCTGAGTATTCTTGCTAAGGCAGCTTAGTCAAACAGCCAAGTTTTGAGTCCTTTCCTAAATTCCTGCGGTGAGGGTGAGTAACCTGAGGTGCAACAGGAGGTCGTCCAGGCCCTGGCTCTGGGGTAAGAGAATGGAACAACCTCCGCTGTGGCTTTCATGTATGCGAGGGTTGTGAGCGAGGTGAAGGGAGGCAGAGCGCAGTTCTCTGGTGGGTTGGTGTACGTTCAGATGGTGTTTGATGTATGCAGGTCCTTGGTTGTGCAGGGCTTTGTAGGTGTGGATCAGCTTCTTAAGGTGGCATCTCTTCTGTATGGGGAGCCATTGGAGATTCCTGAGGCAAGGGGTGTTGTGGGTCCACTTGGAGAGGCCGTGGATGTCTGGACACAGAGTTCTGAATGAGCTGGTCTGCAGTCACTTCAGGAGGTGCATTGCGGTAGTTCAGCCAGTTGTGACTAGGGCTTGGGTGATGGCATGTCTGGTGTTGTTAGATAGCCATTACAAAGTGTGAGGAAACAGACAGATGAGAATGCCTTGATCTGATTTTTCATGGTGAGCTTGCTTTCCAGGATGATGCTAAGGTTGCGGGCACAGTCTGTAGATGTGGGTGAGGTCCTAGTTCTGCAGGCTGCCATGGGTCATTCCTCGGGGAGATGTTGTCCCCGAAGATCAGTACTATAGTTTTTTCTGTGTTGAGTTTCGGGCAGTTGTCTTTCATCCACTTGGAGATGTTCATCATACACCTGTAGGAGTTGACCCTTGTGATGGCGTTCTCTTCTGACAGCGATAGGATGAGCTGAGTTTCGTTGGCACAGGAAATTATGTTAGGCCATGGGTTCTGACGATGTCAGCAAGGGGGGCTCATGTAGGTGTTGAACAGAGTGGGGCTGAGGGATGAGCTATCAAGGATGCCACAGAAGATGATCTTGTGTTCAGAGGTGTAGGGAGGCAGGTGGATTCCCGGAGTTCTTCTTGTACAAAATTAGGCAATCCATCACAGGCAATATCTTTGAATTCTGTTGTGGTGGAGTCTCTTGATAAGGATGTAGTGGGATAAGGTCTCGAACGCTACTGAGAGGTCTAGGATGATCAGGGCTGCCTTTTCCCCTCAGTCAAGGAGGGGTCTGATGTTGTCTGTAGTGACGATGAGGGTGGTTTTGATGCTGTAGTTGGTGTGGAATTGACATGTCCAGAAGGTTGTTGTTCTCCAGGTGTTTGGTGCATTGGCAGTTGATGTCTTTTTAGAGGACCTTTGCAGGGAAGGGCAACAAAGAGATGGGACAGACGGTCTTCAGTTCACTGAGGTTGGTGGATGGTTCAAGGGGCTTGACTTGGGCATGTTTCCATTCCTCAGGGAAGGTGGTTGTGGTGATGGATACATTGAAAATTGTGGTGAGTTTCTTGCTGATCAACTTGCTCACAATGTTGGAGATGTAATGGGGACAAGGGTCCATTGGAGCTCCTGAGTGAATGGAGTTCACGATGGTGGTGGTGTTTTGAATGGTGAGTAAGCTGGTCCCCGGTGGTTATCAGGTGGTCATGGTTTTCCCTTGTGGGAGCGAAGAGGCTGAGGATGTTGGCGGAGGTAGGTTGTGGCTGGAAGTGTTTGTAAATGTCAGAGATCTTGTCTTGGAAGAAGTCCATCAGGGTGTTGCAGAGTTCTTGGAAGGATGTGATGATGTTCTCAGAACTTAGCTGGAGTAGCAAAATCTTTGACAATGTTGAATAATCAATCAATCAATCAATGTTGAATAGTTTTTTACTGTGGTTGCGCTGGCCTCAATGAGGTTGGCAAGAGCGCTCCTTTTCGTCTTTCTCAGAAGTTGATGGTATTGGTTGAGTAAAGCTTTTTAGAATGCTTGCTCTGTGGTGTCCCTGCAGGTTCACCACTTCTCTCCAGTTGCTTACAGTTGCGCGTTGTTGATCTTAATTCTGTGGTGTACCAGCTGCCCTGCTTGGAGGGCCTCTTTGGATTTGTGGACTTGATGGGGGTGACTCTATTGTCGCAATCATTGATCCAGGTGGTAAGATGAATAACTATACCAATCCTAGTGCAGCTTTAAGATTTCTTCAGGACTAGTTTCCCTGAGCCTAATACATTTTTCAGTCTCTCTGATCAGCAGTTCCCCTCTGGTGTCAGGGTCTTCTCAATCAAACAATCAATCAAAAATAGCTTTATTCGATTTAAAAACTAAATCATAAAAGCACAGTTTTAAACATTCATTAAAATACATTTCTAAAAAAACCTTTTTCAGGGAAAGAATTACATTGATAGTTACACAATAATCAGTGTTCAGATACCCCCATAGATTTTCTGTAATTAATAAAAAATTTCAAATAAGAAGCAACAGATAACATGGTCAGCTCATCATCTAAAATGTGTAACACTAGGAATACTGTGCGACATTGTCTCAAGCCCCTATTTTTTAAAATTGGTTTTAAAATCTTTTTCTTGGGTACAAATAGAACTTTCAGAATAAAGTAATATGCAATGTAGATTGTTGGGATGTAGTATCTCACAGGCAAACACCCACATTTGTGGACCAATCATTAGTTGTAGGGAAGCTTATAAGTCTGTGAAAGGACCCCAATCGAAATCGAGTTAAGAGCATCCTATCATAGCTCCCCGGTACACAAACTAAATATGGCTGCGTGGCATAACATGATAGCATTCGTTGATTGTCCAGTACTGTAGGTTTAACAATCTCCAGAGTAAGTCTAGTGGTTTGTAGATGTGCTAGACAAATTGCTTTTAATTCCTTTCTTGGAATTGCACTGATACTGTCAGGACTTTCAAAATATTCAGGATGGCCAATGTCACTCGTGAACTTTTTTATATAATTTAACCACGGGATAGCGGTCACCCTAGACATCCCCAAGCAGTCCCTGACAACGTCCCGATTAAAATTAGTATACTCAGAGGCCCATACATTGTGCCACAATAACAACGGTTCAATTTTAATCAAATCTGTAAAATACAACCAGCCTAATTCCGAATGACAAATAAAAGTGGCCGTGCTTTTAGGGGCAGCCAATAAATATTTCCTTAATGCATTTTCTATTAGCTGTATCGATTGCACATCTGTGTAACCCCAAATGCCCGCCCCGTACATTGCTGTAGATAGGCACTTAGCTTTATATATTAGTATTAACTCTGACAACGGTCTTCTGCCCAGTCTTCTAGCAAAGTTGGACAGTGCACCGATTGTCCTAATAAGCATCAGTTTTCTCACCCGCACAGTCTTCTCAGTCCCATTGCATTGATGATTTTCAGCACAAGCACCTCGTTCAGCTCCAGAGCACATCTTCCTTCTTGGAACAAATTTCACCAGTGCTGAATTGGTCCAAATGTTCATCCCATTTCCTAATACCAGTACTGAATATAGAACTTTAAAGCAAGATGGTACACTATTGTACTTATGGGCCTCTGGCAAGGAAAATCTTTATTGCTCTTTAAGAAAGCAGCAAAAACTTATTTGGCTTCTGCCAGTTTCCATTTTCAGTAGTTCTACCTTATAGGTGGCAATCCTTTAACCAATATTCTAATTAACACTCCTATGTTTCCCACTCCTAGTTTTAGACGGATATGATATATTTTTGCCAAAATATTTCCCAGAGCTCCCCAGGATGAGTTCTCCTCCGCTTCCCAGCTCCAACAATGAAGTAAGTAAATTAGAAAGGAATATAACTATCCTTAATAGCAACGGTTAAATGCTTCCCATTGGGTAGAGGACAAACGTAATCTACCTTAGCCTGTTCTCTGAAAGAGAACAAAGTGTTATCAGTCTATCTCAGATGGAGGCGCAAGGCGAACTCCTCCCGTCCACTCCTGTGCTGCATCCAAGCCTTTTGTACTCCTAGCAGCAGAGCAGCATATTTAGAATTGATTCGCTGGGGAGTCACACCAAAAATACGTATGTAACATGAATGCACTGTTGTAGGGGAGTCCAACTGGATGGAAAAACTGAAGGCAGTGAGTAATGGGATGAACAAAGATCCTGAATGTATAACTGGTAATGTTGATGAAACAACTGATTGTCAGCTCTCTGTCTTATGTGTTAAAAGATGCCTTGTTGTATCCACCATTAGTCAATGTCTGTGTTTGCAATGATGTATTTGTCACGCCTTTTTCCACACATCTTCAGCTACATTAGGCTAACCATATACATCAATAAGATCATACCCACAAGAACTGCCAGTTATGTTATTATGCATACATATATAATTGTAATCAAACATTTAAAACATTTATGCAATACCTTTTTGAAAGCAATGTATTTTATTATTATCTCACATAGATATTTTAAACATCACACCCTCTTTTTCAACTATGACGATCCATGTAGACCTGATCTGATCATTTTATACTTTATTTAGCTGTTGAGTAAACTTTCTCCCCTTCCCACTTTGCAGTAGTTAGGCACTGTTATGATGGAATCACACATCTTTAGTTTGATTTTATGACATTTCATTCTCAACTCAAACTGTCCTTATAATCCTTTGTCCTATTTAAATCCTCAGTATGGATCGGGTTGAAAAGCCGACGTATCCAAATACATATTTCAACGTGGTCATTTGCAGGACCTTGCTGGAGGCACATAAACCCTTGATGATCCTTCTCATTGCTCATTAAGTGCAGCCAGATTGTTTCAAACCTCACATGTTGATCATTGCCTTTGTACATTTCATGTGAATTTTTCATCTTGCGCACTGCCATGTCCTCAGTAAACGTCTAAGAAGATCCATAAATTGATGTAACTTTAAGTCACCTCCTGCATGTTGCAAGGTGAAACATCAAGGAGGTAAAGCAAGACCCAAGTACAGCAGAGATCTGGATCACAAAGTCACCCATCTCCAAATAGAGGCAGCAAAAAACAAGAAGCTTCTTAGATGGCTGATCCTTCTCGTAGCACTGGCATAGCGCTGTGTGGAACCCGCCTAAAAACTAAGGAATAAGAGGAAAAAAAGGAAAAAGAGGGACATGGAGGTATTGCGATATAGTTGGTCAGCAAAATCTTACCTCAGTACACATGGCTTACTGAACCTGTAGCAGACTCGTCTAACATTGTACCGTTAGGAACACAGGCTGCTGTTTGTATGTAGGAAAGTCCCTCATTACGTGGGATTACTTATGGATTGACAGGCTGTCCATCTTATGGTTGGGGTGGCGGAGGCGCTGCTTCAATCACACTGCTATGGTCAGCGCTCAAAATGTATATTTTGTTGAGCCTTTGACTTCGTTTGCAGAGCATCTTCCTCATCTATGGTGGGATCCCCTACAGGGGAAAAATCCCTGTGGCAGCAAGTCCGCAATGTCATGAGGACATTGGGTACCTATCATTGCGTTTGTTTTTTTCCCAAAGAAAGAAGAACAAATTGGGCATATATATATATTTTTTTTTTTTTAAAGCAAAACCTATATCTCCCATGCCCACGGCGTTTTCTCCCAGCACATGGCAATATTTGTGGAGTTTTTCTATCTGGGACCACCAAGGAGTGAATGATGATTGGAGAGCAACATCACACTCCTGCACCGTAAAATTGCTGTTGGACACTGCATTTGATTGGCTACTCCTTTGGGGTGGCTCCTCCCACGTCATTCTCCGTCACGTTGGCTCATGCATCAGTCATCCCAGTGGCTGAGCAACCAGCAGCCCCTTCATAGGGGAACCTTCATTCTCGACCTCAAAGGGTGGTGGGGAACCAACGGTGGCCAGACAGGACATCCTCCACTTTTTGGCGAATGCTGCGTTACCACCGACCTCTAAAGAACACTCAACACAAAACATTTAAAATAATGTATGATATGGAGTGAACGCCTGCATTAGAAAAAAAATATATATGAACAAATCTCAATCCACAGTGAGATCCAAGACCCTTATTTCAAATGTTGTGCTCATTTTTCATTTCTAGCATTAAAGGCAGCAACTAGCAGACTGCAAAAATACCAGTTTGTTTTTCATTGCTGAGTGATAATAATCAATTATGTTAATAAGCCACTGCTCAGTGTTAACTCAAGCATCATTACTGAAATATGGATTATAAAAGTGTTTGGCTTTTTGTATACTAATGTGTCTGCACAGTAACATGCGGCCACAAGGGATACCTTTTTGTTGCTAGAGACGGCCCTGCAAACTTTTCCAGCAGTTTTTAAATAAAAGTGCACTTCACTGAAGTCAAACAGGAGCAGGTGATACATTCTGAGAGCAGCGCTAGCATCTGAAAGCCCTTTAAAATGGCTTCAAAGGGGGCAATTAAACAATTACTCTAATGACAATTATCCAATTTCTCCCTAACCATCAGAAGCACGACACCATGTGACTTCACTTGGCAGCATGTTTGGAGGACGTCGAGTGTGGTTTGCGGCCTGGAAACCAGCAATTGAATGCACGTGACATATGTGCGCCTATGGAACAAAATGAAGTCATTAGTGTCACAGACCCTGACGGTGGTTAGCCACGGAAGACAGACGGAAATAATCACGGAAATACGTATGTTAACTCCTCAGTGAGAACGAAAAACGCGCATCTGTAAAGCTTAAAGGAGCCGAACAACATCACAGAAAAGTAAATTGCTTTAGTCAATATGGCTATTAATGTACATTCCCAGGCTATGTTATTTCATGGGCACACGTAGAGAAACACAATTATCTGTATTTACTAAATTCATTTTTTTTCATGTTGTTATTGCAAATAAAGGAGCTTCCAAGATAACTGGGTGTGTAGTCAAAGCTCAGCATTGCTGTTATTCGCTTCTGTCCCAGACATGCCATTAAAAATTCTTTAGTGATGTGCAACTCGATGTGAATGCCTCTGACACCACATAATGTTCTGATTCACAACAGAACAATCAGGAGGTTTGGGGGAAATGGCAGCAGAGAGAAGAGGTTCTTGAGCAGTTCCAGAGGTCGTTATCTCAAGTTTTCAAATTTTTATTTCTAAGGTTATCCAAGGGGAAATACGACTGCTTTGAGAATTCATATTAATTCTGGAGTTTCCCGAAGCACCCTCATGCAGTTAAATCGGATGCCATAGTGAAGCCCCTAGCTACAGTGAAGCAGTCAGGCAAGGCCCTCTCTTGAAACAGTACACAAAAGGGACTGGCACTGCTGCCCTCATTGAAAATGGGAGCAGAGCATGCCTGGCGAGTGAAAAGCGAACCAACATTCCAGGCAGCTAGATATTGCAATGTACAATAATTTAAAGTTTTAAGAGAATGCCTCAGAAACACAACCTGAAACTTCTAATCGAAATGTAAAATGGCTGTATTACTAGAAATAGAAAAATAACGCATCTGGGACCCTAACAGCATCTTCCTTTGGGCTACTTGAGGTAAGCTTGACTATCATTACCACCTTTTGTTGCCAGCCCACACCATCTCCTAAACTAGATGCATCACCTACAAAACTAGCACGATAAACACCTCAGCCAATCTGGCTGACAAACTCACCATCTTGAGAGGCTGTCTGCACAACCACAGTACACAATTACACTGGAAATGAAGACGATAAAAAAAAAAACACACAAGGCAACAGCCCTTTTCTACATATGTACACAGAATCTGAAAAATCGTTGTATTCCCAAATCCATCAAAACCGCCTCCATGGTAGTCCAATTTAGGAAATAAGTGATGCTGCATCTCTTAAAAGAGCACAAAATCATGATGCATTCGAGAACTGTCCACTTTTGTTCTCCACAACCAGCTATCCCTCCATTCACACATGCACTGTGTTTTTGACTTTGATCCTCTACAGTTGTCAACTGCGTTTTGGCTACGTATGCGCTTGACAAATACCACATGCATAAATACATACATGCCAGCTGCTTTTAGAAATGAAAGAAAGGTAAGAATAACATAAAAAGGGAATAAGGCTAGACAAAAAGAAGGTAAATAGAAAGAAGGCAAAAAATTAAAGAAAAAGGGAAAGAAGGATGGAAGGAAGGACGGTAAGAAGGAAGCAAGGAAAGAAGGGAAAAAGGATGGAAGGAAGAAAGGAAAGAAGGAAAAATAAGAAAGACAGAAAAAGAATAAAAGGCAAAAAAGAAAGGAAGAAGGCAAAAAAAAACTTAACCTTACCCTGGTCGACTCCTGCAACCTAAAAAAGTTGAGATTGAAGTTTGCGCAACCAAACTTGTTAAAGTTAGACCAAATATATGGCAAGGAGACAGCAATTGACAGGGTAGAACATGCCCAAGAGAATGCAATAATGATTGAGTAGAACTGGTGACTTAAGCTGATTTCTGGAAAAAAGCGGAACCAATACATTCTCAATAGAAACAAGAATTGTAAAGCCAGTTGGTCTGGCATTGGCCGCCTGCCTTTTGTCTTGTCGTGGTTTTTGCAAATTTTATTTTTCAAAAAGCTGCCGGGCTTTCATCAACTCTTCAAAAAAAACATTGTCTAATGGCATAAATATTTTTCTCATCTCAAAAATTTGCACATTACCATTGTACTCCCTGGCACTGAAGGGAACTACGTTGTGTGTGGATGTGCTTACTGTGAAAGGGGGGTATGCTGTAACTCATAGTGAAATCAGAGAATGGCTGAAATTGGCTGACACATTACTCTTCGATGTATGCTTAGGTGGGTGGAAAAGGAATGTGAATGACACTATCACAGACTAAGGGGCCGATTACGATCTTGTTAGAAAACTCTTCGAACCACATCAGTTTCGGAATTGTTTCCAAATGAATCGGGTTTTGCGTGTCCGACCAACCAATTCCGATGCTTCAAAACATCGTTTGCTCAGATTCCCATTGACTTCAATGGGAGCCTGTGTTCCCAACAAGAACACAGGCTCTTATTGACGAAAGGGGTTGTTGGGTGTTTGCCACACTGTGCATGCATGGGAAGCGGGGACCCATGGATACCACCATGGGCACAATTCAGAGGGCACTGAGTGAAGGGGGCCTGCTATGGGCCCCCAAAGTCAGATTCCGACAGCCGATCTATCTCGGAACAACCGATTCGGAAAGGCTGTCCCAATCTGACATCCTAACCGCTCGGCTGGAAGCGCGGTCCGTAGACCACTACAATTCGGCTCCAACCGACTTGGTTCCTCCTAATGCCTTTCGGAACTGAGTCAGACGGTCCGAATGCTTTCCACCCATCGTAAGCGCTTGTTGGGAAAAGTGTCAGAGTCGGTTGGAAAGGCGGGTTCTGAATCGAATTCAGACAAATCGAATGCGGTTCGTTGCCTTTCCAGAAAACATTGTAATCAACCCCAAAGTCTGGCTGAAAACCCCTAACAGTGACTATGTTGTACATATTTCAGTAAAATATAAATGTCTTGTCTAACACAGACCTAAGAAAAACACTTTGTCTGGCATTGGCTGCCAGCCTCTTGCCTTTGAGAAAAAAGGCTAGAAAAAAAGGATGAAAGAAGGAATGAAAGAGAGAGAGAAAGAAAGATAAAGAAAAAAGGAAGGAAGGAAGAAAGTCAAAAAAGGAAGGAAGACATGTGAAAAGGAAGGTGGAAGGGTAAAGAAGGAAGGTGAGAAGGCATGCAAAAAAAGGAAGGAATGGATAAATAAAAGCAGGCATCAGTGAAGCTTTTGATATCCCGACACAACGGTCGGTCAGTGCATGGGTAAACATTCTGATGAAAATAAGTCTCTCCCCCTATTTGAAAAAATTTGTGATAGATGGTGGAAAAGGGAAGGAATGCAGGTCTCAAAACTAACTTGGAGCACAATTAATAAACTAAATGCTTCAGCACTGAGAGGCGCAAATCTTAAACGTATGCAATTTTTTTCAAAATGGTTAATTTATAAGACTCCCTCTTTCCTACATAATATCTATCCACAAATTGAAGACAGGTGTTTTCGCTGCGCTAAAGAGAATGGTGGCACTTGGTCACACATTATTTGGGAATGCCGAAAATCAGCAGCTTGTGGGAAGAAATTGAAAACTATCTCAGAACCACCATAGACCTCTCCATCTCCATCGACTTTTCCATTGCAGTTTTGAGTTGCTAAGCACCACACAAGAAGAGTGCCTAACATTGCAGCAT
Organism: Triturus cristatus; assembly: GCF_964204655.1. Lineage (NCBI taxonomy): Eukaryota > Metazoa > Chordata > Amphibia > Caudata > Salamandridae > Triturus > Triturus cristatus. The sequence goes on from NC_140594.1 coordinate 736,503,087, forward strand.
TAGTAGCAAGATCTCTAATTTTACAGAGCTGGCGAACCAATAGGATACCTTCCTTCCAAGCCTGGAGAGCGAAACTAATCAAAATCAAAGAATTTGAAAAAAATATGCATTAAGATCAGGCTCATCAAAGAAGTTTGAGAAACGCTGGAGTTCCTTGGGGAACTAGTCCAGAACCAAGGGAAAATGTCTCTGATTGGAAGGTTTAAAATGGGTTGAGGAGATGGTGGGGTCCTGGATTAAATAGTTAAGCTTGCCTCTTGAGGGTTACCTCCCCAATCTACTGCTATTCTATGCTATGCACTTAGGCACTTTAGGCATCTCTTCCCTTTTACCATATGAATGTTCAGTTTCTTTACTACAACAGGGTTATTTGTAAGACAGCTTTAGTAGGTATACTTTGGGGAACAACATTTACAATGCAACTTTTACAACGCACTACACTTACAACGCATTTTTTACAACGCAACATCCATTACAACGCATTCCATTACATAGCATGACACTACAACGCATTTTTAAAAACTACCTTTACAACGCATTCCATTACATCGCATACTACCTTTACAACGCATACCATTACAACGCATAATATTACACTACACTATTCAACACTTACCCTACTGTTGCACCCCCTGGAGTTAGAATAGTAATTTTTACCCCTATACTATCCAACACTTACCCTACTGTTGCACCCCCTGGAGTTAGAATAGTAATTTTTACCCCTATACTATCCAACACTTACCCTACTGTTGCACCCCCTGGAGTTAGAATAGTAATTTTTACCCCTATACTATCCAACACTTTCCCTACTGTTGCACCCCCTGGAGTTAGAATAGTAATTTTTACCCCTATACTATCCAACACTTACCCTACTGTTGCACCCCCTGGAGTTAGAATAGTAATTTTTACCCCTATACTATCCAACACTTTCCCTACTGTTGCACCCCCTGGAGTTAGAATAGTAATTTTTACCCCTATACTATCCAACACTTACCCTACTGTTGCACCCCCTGGAGTTAGAATAGTAATTTTTACCCCTATACTATCCAACACTTTCCCTACTGTTGCACCCCCTGGAGTTAGAATAGTAATTTTTACCCCTATACTATCCAACACTTACCCTACTGTTGCACCCCCTGGAGTTAGAAAAGTAATTTTTACCCCTATACTATCTAATACTTACCTTAAATGCAATTTAATATTATGCGTTGTAATGGTATGCGTTGTAAAGGTAGTATGCGATGTAATGGAATGCGTTGTAAAGGTAGTTTTTAAAAATGCGTTGTAGTGTCATGCTATGTAATGGAATGCGTTGTAATGGATGTTGCGTTGTAAAAAATGCGTTGTAAGTGCATGCGTTGTAAAAGTGTGCGTTGTAACGACATACATCCGTATACTTTTAATGTTTTGTACTTTGCACTTTATCCTGAGGATCTGTACTGATGTATTTTTTCTCTGTACGATGTTTAACTATAAGGCAGCTCGAGTATTTATACTCTTATTATCTCGTACTATGCACTTTATTTTGCAGTTCTGTACCTCTGTATTTTCTTGAACTCTCAATAAAAAATTATTGGGGAAAAAAAAGGTAAAAAATAGAAAGAAGAACCGAAAGATGAAAAAAACTGAAAGAAAGAAGGCAGGAAAACAGGAACAAAAGAAATAATGAGAAAGGAAATAAGGTAAAAAAGAAAGGAGCAAGAACAGAAGGCAAAAAAGAAATAAGGAAGGAGGGAAGGAATAGAAAGAATAGAAAGAGGAAAGAAGGCAAAAAATAAAGGAGGAAAGAAAGAGAGAATAAAGAAAAAACAGAAAAGAAGGCAAGAAAGAAGGAAAGACAATATAAGAAGGAAAAAAAGAAAAACAATTATAAAAGAAAATGGAAAGATGGAAATGAAGAAGTAAATACAGCAAGAAAAGTAAAAAGGAAATAAGGCAAAAATGAAAGAAAGGTAAGAATAACAGAAAAATCGAATAAGGCAAGACAAAAAGAAGGAAACAGAAATAAGGCAATAAATGAAAGAAAAAGAGAAGAAAGGAAAGAAGGAAGCAAGGAAAGAAGGAAGGAAAGATGGAAGGAAGAAAGGAAGAAATGAACAAAGGTAAAATGAGAAAAAAGGAAAGAAATACATAAAGGCCAAAAAGAAAGAAAGAATGCAAAAAAAGCAAAAAGGAAGGAAGGTAAACAGAAAGAAAGATAATGGAGAAGAAGGCAAAAAGGAAGAAAGAGTAAAGAAGGCAAAATAAAAAGAGAAAAGGAAGGAAGGCAAGGAAGAAAGAAAGAAGGAAAAAAGATGGCAATAAAGAAAGAAAGGGAATATGGAAAGAAGAGAAGAAGACAAGAAAGAAAGAAGCAAAGAATTTAAGGAAAAGGAAAGAAAAAAGGAAAGAAGTAAAAAAGGCAAGAAAGATGGAAGGAAAGTAGGAAAGATGGCAATAAGCAGGAAAGAAGGCAAGAAGCAAAAAGGAAAGAAGGAAAGAAGACAAGAATAAAGAAAGAATCAAAGAATGAGAGAAAAAAGAAGTAAAGGCAAAAGCAAAGAGGAGAGAAAGAAAGAAAGAAAGAAAGAAAGAAAGAAAGAAAGAAAGAAAAAATAAAAAAGGCAAAAAAGAAAGAACAAAAAAGACGACTAAAAATAAAAAAGGCAGAAAGAAAGAAAAAAGACAGAAAGAAGGCAAAAAAGAAAGAAGGAAAGAAAAAAGAACAAAAAGAATGAAAAAGGAAAGAAAGAACGAAGGAAAGAAAGAAGATGGAAAGAAGAAAGGAAAGAAGGTTCAGAGGATAAAATATGCAATACTAAAACCCAAAGTACACCCTACCAATGTTGAAGTAAAAGTATAAAAATTGTGCTGCAAATTAACCTGAATAAAGTTTATTAAAGTACCATTAGGGAAACCTGGCCCACGAAATAACTGCAGTCAGATAAATAACAGTATTGGCAGGAGATAGAATTGATGGAGCTGGAATGTACCTCTTGGTCAGTTCAAAGGCATCCTGATATCACAACAGGCAATACGAAATAAATGCTAAATTAAAAACAAAAACACTGCCACTAGAGGGAACTACTTTGTTTGTGGATGTCAACCTCGTGAAACAGCTAAATGCAGTCACTCAAAGTGAGGTTAACCATTGGCTTATGTAGGCTGACCCAATGCTGTATACTGTAATGGAGGGAGGCAAAATTTGAATGATATAACAGACCAATGGATGAAGAGAGGTGGCTGAATGCCCCTTTCAGTAAGTATATTATACATATTATTTTGGTAAAATTAAAAAAGTCTTGGCTAACACCAGAACTAAAAAGGATACTGAGAACAGGAACGGGTCTAATGAAATAAGCTTGAGGGGCTTTGCAGTTCAAGGTAAAGGACCATAACTAGGTATAAATCCCAATGTATATACATACTGATATGGTCAAAGTCACTGGGTCTAGAATTAGACAGTATGTAAAAGATAAGATTCCTCAGAAAAATAATAACTGTATGCACTTCTCTGAGTGCATTTTATAAAGAAATGGAACAAATAATGCACACTGCCATAAGAGAAACAACTGCCCATATGTTAAAGAAAAACTAAAAAATTAAAGCAAATCAGTTTCAAAGACACAGACCATTTAACAAATCCATCAATGCATATGGCCACCAGCTGCCATCTTCATACAGTGAAAAGACAAGAACGTAAGCAAACACATGAGTAAAGCAAGTCCCCCTAATGATCGCACTAAATGGCTGAAAAAGTAGAAAGGCACTATGCAAATGAGTAACCGCATGAAAACTCTGACTGCCACAGCATGGCAAAACATGCTACTTGAAGTGGAATTCAGAGAAGACAAGCGTTGCCTTTTTTTCATATTTTTTTATAAACCTTTTATGATGGAAACAGATGTGGGACTTACATATATTATCGTGTTCACCTTCTTTAGAAACTTGTGTGTTTATCTTGAAAGTTGAGTCAGTTCAATTGGTCCAGCTGACAGTGGCGTCCGGCATGGATCAGGGGTGGGGGGTGAGAGGTTAAAAAAAAAGAAATAAACGTATCTGATTGCCGCGTCCCTCCTCGTCTCTTCTCTGTCGTCTCTGCAGGCTGGAACAGGGAAGCTGAAGCACCCAGCTCCCAGCCTGGCACCCCATAGGCAAACACCATGCTGCAATGTAGCCTTGTGATTGGTCTGAACGCCATGGTTCGGAGCTCAGATGGGGGATGGGAGCCAGGGCATGTTCTCCACACAGGCTGTAATGCAGCCTGGGTGGAGAACATGCAAAGTGCGCATGAATGTTTGGCTGGCCCAAGACCGCCAGCCAAGCATTCATGCGCCTGTGTAGTGGGCAAACTACTCCTCCCCTGCTCAAAGAGCAGAGCAGCCCCACCTTGCCCGCAGAACTGTCGCAGCAGGAAAACTTAAAATAATAATAACAAGAAGTTATTATCCTTTTATGTTTCCTTTATTTACACTGCTAAAAAGCAGTGGGGTGATGTTCCTCCGCCTTAGCGAAGGAGCCACAACTGCCTGCTGACCTTTTAAATGTAGTTTTGTGAGTGAAGGTAGACAGAAAATGAAATCAAAACGATGATTCTTTATTGCCAACTGTATAGGGAAATGAAGAAAGCTTTTTTACTGGGTATGTTGATTAGGGGTAGATGTAAGGAAGAGTAGGGAATCAGGGTTAAATGATCTAACCAGGGTAATCATAATCCGATACACAGATGTGTTGGAAGGTGGTTTATTAGTAGCCACAGGTAATTACCTAAAGTTTGTAATAAAACCACAATCTGAAATAAGGCCCAGTCAAGTCTCAATAAATGAATCCTTGCTCAACCCTTGGTAGCTTGGCTCATGAGCAGTCAGGCTTAACTTAGAAGACAGGTGTGTAAAGCATTTAATATCACCAAAACAGTAAATAAGACACAACACAATAAAAATGCAACACCAATATATATGTATATTTACGTTTAAAATGACACCAAAATGACAAAAATCCAATTTAGGGAATCGGAGATATGAATTTTTGAAGATTGAAATGTAAAAATGTTCTTTCTAGTGCTTAAAAGCATAAAACAGCAACCGGAGACACTTGACCTGAACCAAATTAAAGTTTAGGCAGGACTGCATTGGAGCATAGGTCGGATATGATGAGGTTGTTGGGGCCGATCAAAATTTTACCTTCCCAGTTAGTCACTTTTTTGTTCTTTTTCTCTTGACTTTGAGTGAGTCTCCTCAGCAGATCGGGTTGCAGTTTGATGACAGCAGCTTGCTTAAGCGCAAGACCTCAGTGATCTCATTGACAATAAAGAGCTCTGGAGCTTTCAGCAAGGCAAACCTGAAGTTCAGGCCGAGTCGTAGTTTGACGTCACCAGTTTGATTCTGGACGATAGGTCAGTAAACTTATGGAGCTTTTTATCAAAAATTCTCCAAATGATTCCAAACTTCTGGATATTCTTCCAGAAGGTCCTTTTGGGGGTATGGAAGGGTCCACAACACAAGCCAAGGTTCCAGACACTCTGAGGTGTTCCTTGGAGACGTGGGACTACAGTTCCTACAATGCACCTGTCAAATCCTCAAAATTCCATTGGTCGCTGGTCATCGGGACTATTCTTGGTGCAGATGATGCAGGTGAGTTCTTGACATTTATTTGTACCTGTTGCTATCAGGGAGTTCACTCCTTGATTCTTTAAAGTAAGGCATAGTTCTTTTTTGTGAAGCCCAGAGTGTGCAGCAGGAACACTCCTTCAGAGTGCATTCTTCTCTTGGTGCCGACCAGGGGTTCAGCAGGGCAGTCCTTCTTCTTTCTATGTTTCCAGGTAAGGATCTAAGTTGCTGGGCAGCTCTCCCATATTTATCCCGGTTTCTGGGGTGCCGAGAAGGGGGTTACCCCTGGCAATAGGGTGCACAGTGCCACACTCTGAGAAGACCAGTTTCTTAGAAGTGTGGCATTTTCTGGTCCCAAAAAGCACTGTTCCATAAAAAATCAAAATGGACAAAATCTCTCCTGGAGGTTTAGGTCTGGCTAATCCAACCCACGGGTGTGGCTAACTTTTCCCTACACTCCCCTTCCAGCACCTCTCCTAATTCAATTACAGCGGCTCCCACGTGACTGGAGGTGCAGGAAGTGGGGGTAGGCCTGGTTCCTGTTCTCACTGTCTTACTCCCTTTGAAGTCCAGTTTAGCTACCCAGACTCCTTCCTGTTCTGGTATCTGCTGCTGCAGATCTCCTATCACCAGATTTCTCCTTTATCTCAGCCAAGTCCACTTCACAACTCAGTAAGGCAGCTTGGCTCAACCTGCCAAAGGCTGGCCAATTATCAGAGGCTGGTACAGGGTTGATTTTAGGTACCTTTAGGAAAGCAGTTCTAAAAATAATTTCCTGCAGTAGTTGTAATAAATCTAACTTTGGCAAGTTGCTGAATTTATTGTAACTATTATTTTCATACCTTGAATTATTATGTTAGATCACTTCTATCAAAAAGGAGGGATGGGGTCTCCAGGGCCTTTGGAGACTAAGAGAGGGAGGCAGCGAAGCTCCCTCCCTATTTCTGTACTTTCGGCCCCAGTGGTCGGCTCCCCAGGGCCTATAATGCCTTGTGGAGGCCCGGCTATATGCCCCCCTCCCAATATCGCATGCGGCCACTGGACTGTGCTCCCTTGGCCATTAATAGCTCAGGGAGGTGGGTTGGAAGCTCCCTACCTTTAATTAAATAATGCACCCCTGGGGGTTGGCCGCCTTTTTATGTGGGTCTTTTTCAATACAGTGGGGGCTAATTCTACACAATAAGTGCATATTAATGTATGAGACCTGTCATCCAATGCCATAAAATCTTCAGTTGAATTAAGGGTCCGCTTACGATGTGGTCTGAAATGGCCCTGACCGTTGGTCGGAGCTGTTCCGACCGCATGGTTATAAGTCAGTTGGATTCCTTTCCATTATGATGGAGTCGGTCGGAAAGGAATGCGACCGGTCATTCTGACAGAGAGCCCGTCTGTCAGTCAAAATTCCTTCAGTAATCTCAAGGGCGGCTCTTTCTGCCTGGGGGATTAAGATGTGGGGTGAAGACAGCCTTTCGTTGCCATCCTTTCAGACACAGAAAGGCTGTTGGAACTCGACTTTGGGGGCCCCCAGCAGGTCCCCCATGGGTGCATGGCCTCTGGTTGTAGGCTGAGGGGGCGATCCATGCACCCAGTAGTGGGTACCTTGAGGTGCCTGCCACGGGTTGCAGGGATAAACTGCACCCCGCATTTTTACAATGGGATCATGCATTCCTGGCACAATGCATGCTCCAATTATAAAGTATAGGAGTGTGACGCAACTGTATTCGTCGCATCCTAATTAGTCAGTCGGGACGCTAGATAGATAGATAGATAGATAGATAGATAGATAGATAGATAGATAGATAGATAGATAGATAGATAGATAGATAGATAGATAGATAGCTAGATAGATAGATAGATAGATAGATAGATAGATAGATAGATAGATAGATAGATAGATAGATAGATAGATAGATAGATAGATAGATAGATAGATAGATAGATAGATAGATAGATAGATAGATAGATAGATAGATTATAGAAAGAGAGCAAGAGTAGAGAGTAAGAGAGAATCTTTTGAAGCAGCTTTGTTTTTCGCTATATCTATACCGCTGATGCTCCAGTTAGAGTCTCTAAAGCAATTATTATTTGTATTTCAATATACGCCACCCATGTATAAATGTCCAAATCCTTCCTGGCTCTCAACCTGAACAAGAGAGAATTTGCACTCATAGCTAATGACTGAAAACAGCACAAACAGCAAGCAAGTCATTAATGTCTCTTGGTGAGGCGTCTGGTCTGAATATTTCCATGACCCTTCATACTGAAAAGCACCCAGACTACCAACCACAGCTGCATGACCCACCTCACACATAGAACAAAAACTGCCTACTACGAACATATGCAACTCACAAGATGAAGTCCTTCCTTCCAGAAACTGAATTCAGGACAGCTGCAAAGGTGTTGGTCTTGTCACATCTAAATGGTGGTACTGCCTTGCTCTTCGGCATCCCAGAGGCCTTCCTGCCTCCACTGAAGAGAGGCTTTCATGCAGTTGCAAGTCTGACCAAAAGCGTTCCAATGTGACTGAATTACCTCAACACTAAGAAAACAAAATTATGCTTTCTCTGCAACAATCCATTACATTTAACATGGCCTACATAGCTATCGACCTGACACCTCACAACCAAGATTGTCAGGTAAAGCATGAACAACATCTCCTAACTTGAAGTGAGGAACTGCAAGAAAGAATAAACACAATTCTAAAACATTTTCAGAAAAGCACCCACCATCTAGAACACTAACACAGCTCAAACTAGACATGTCATTTCCCTTTTCCAGATTCACATCTGACTGGTTCCTGTCTGACATGCAATTATGGCATGGTGGTCAAATAATCCAAAGACTAGATTGCGGTTTTGAGTAGTTACTTGTGGCTGGTATTATTCCAAGCAATCCACCCATCTATTTTTGGTTGTTCTCACTTTTCCTCAGATGTTTTATGGAGCACCTCTTGTGCATGATTCGTATTGGTGAACAATGCCTTTATAATTACATTGCGCAATATGTATGGGATAAAGTACCGCCTGCCATACATTATAGGATATTTCAAGTCACCTAGGAGTTCCATCACCATATAGAGGACAAGGTTGAAGGTGAGTTCCTTTTTAAGGTTATGGAACTCCTGAATGACTTTCAATTTCCTTAACATGTATGCCAGGGGGTACTTTATCCCATGTAATATACGAAGAAAAAATATAACCTCTAGTGCAAAATCAAGCACATGAAAAAGACTGTTAGAAATTTGCAAACAGATTTTAGAATCAGTTCAATACAAGTCACTTTTTGAAAAAAATAAAAGCTGCAGAGGCTCGAAATGTGCAAAAACATACTGAAAGATTCTAGCTTTTCTCTAACTATCCAAAGAGTGCAAAACATAAACATGCTCTCTCTGCTTGTCCTTGTAAGCCAGAAAATACAACAGAAGAAAGAAAATCAGTGTTTCCTTTTTGTTGCTTTTACCAGCTGCTTCAATTATGTACTCAGACCTGACCTTCCTTTCACCTTGCTGCTAGCTCTGGCATTAGGCAGTGTAAGGTTGTAATAACTTATAATAGTTGAGTACTTATGTCTTTTCTTTATAATCAGAGAGTGGATGCATTACAAGTCGCCGATTATAAAGAAATTAGAGACAGGCCTTTATACAGGTATTACAAAATTCCATGTATTATAAAGATATTACAGACCTTTCAACACAAAATACTGTTGCACACCCTTATGACACAGTTTTATTCTAAAGCTGGCAAACAGAACATTCTCCATGAACTTGACATGACACAGATCAACCTATGGCAAGTAGTCCTCCATCTCCAATAACATTATTCTTATTGTGCTCACCAGATGACCACAGTAAGGGTTCCTTTCTCACTACCTGAGGACAGTAAAATCAACTGTGTGCCTTTGGATCACTGATAAGAACCTAATGAACTCAATCAAACCTATACAACCCAAGACTTAACTCAGACTCAATTCAGCTTACGATTTCCTAGCTTGAATATAATTTGTTGCCAAGTCCAGAAAACCAGATGCCACAAGGATCTACTTTTTTAAAAATAATATTCTTCCAAAAGAATATAACTTCCTTCAGTGCTATTAAACCTTTCTAAAAAAAACACAGTCTGAGCTACTGTATTTGACTTGTAAATACCCTGTGAAATACCCTAACAAATGAATTAAAAATCTGAAAGTTCATAGGGTGGTTAGAATGGCTCCACATATACACCAGCACAAATATATTTTTCAACCAATGAAACCCCTCTTTGCCATCTTTCTGACCACAACATTAGCTTAAGAAAGAGCAAAATTAATCTTGCTCGTTCAACTTGAACTTTAACTTGAAAGCAGTTGCTGCATTCAAGGTCAAATGAGGTTCCCATGCTGACTTCAAGTTTGCAAGGAAAGGGAAAAGCAAGAAGAAGGACTTGCACAGTAGTTTAATGTGTTGAAAGTAGTTCTTATCAACATAGTGGAAATGGGACATAGAGACTGCTTGCTATTGAGAATAAAATAGATTCACGAAAACTGGACAGACCTTTCTGACCCATCTTCATCTCCCCAACATAAGCACACACACGCAGGAGGCATCACAAGGGTCCTGGGACCTTTCTTGCCTTTTTGTAGGGGTGGGGGAGGGGGAGGGGGGAGTGGGGGGGATACTAGAAACCTAAGGGAGGTAGGGAGGATTCTTCGCATGCTGACGAACACCTGGTACTCTAGTTTGGTATCTTTTGCACTGCACTGCTATTGGTATTTGTTTTGGAATTACAACCTTTTTTGTAATGAGGAAACTTAGGATTGCATCCATTAACATATGTGGTCTGAACGATCCTCAGAAAAGAAGGAGAGACAGTTATGACGTTCAATATTTGAAGGCAGACATTTTATGTCTTCAAGAGACGCATATTGAAGACGTATGGGCGGCTAAAAAGGAGTCTCACCCTGGCTTTACGTATTTTTCTGCACCACACCAAGTGCACGCAAGATTGGATTATTTTTTAATGTCTTGCAAGCTCTTTCAGGGGTGTTCAATATATAAATAATCTAAAGTTATGTCGGATCTTAATCCATTGGTGATGGAAATAGACATTGGATGTCATCCTTCTCAGACACAATGGACATTTAACAGGGCCCTACTAAGTGAGGAAGGGTACACACAGCAATTGGTTTACAGACGAGAATCTAGGAAGTGCTAATTTAGGTATAGTGTGGGATACACTAAAGGCAGGGATTAGAGGAGAAACATCTAAGAATGGTTGGGAGGTGCAAAGGCAAGAGAAAGCCCTTTTAAAGACTATGTATGAAGATCTGGGTAAGGCAGAAGCAGAACTGATAATGGCACTGTCAGCAGGGCCAGAATCAGAGGCAGCTCAACTCAAGATAACTATCACAAGATCTGCTATCACGGAAATCTCCCTCCAAAAATTGGCTGGCAAGTACTTGGCTTGGAGGAGTAGGGCCTATGAGAACAGTAAGAGGGTTGGCCACTTATTAGCGGTACGAACTAGGGAAAAAGCGGTACAAATACGGATCAGTGAACTTAGAGACCCCATTATAGGTATCGTTAGCGAACCCGAGGCTATTCTCACCTCATTTCAACAATTTTTTCAAAGACTATATACTGATGATGTCCGGGGGGGGATCAAGAAATTGAAGAATTTTTAAGGGGGCAAACTACGGAGCAGCTATCTCCAGAGGAGAGAGCTAGATTAGATAAGCCAATTACAATCGAGGAAGTAATGGAAGCTATAGATTCATTCCCGTCAGGCAAAGCTATGGGACCAGATTTAATTACGGGGGAATTGTATAAAAAGTTTAAGTCTCAGATCTCTGGAGTTATGCTGGAGGTATTTTGCAGAGCACAATCAGACCTGTCAGTCCCTTACTCCTGGAAATATGCCAAGATCATAGTTTTTCCTAAAAAAGGTAAATCTGTCAAAGAACTTGGCTCGTATCGGCCTATCACGTTGGTTAACAGTGACGTAAAAATTTATTCTAAAATTTTGGCAAGGAGGCTAGCCATAGTTGTCAAAAAGTTAGTTTCCCCCTTTCAGCACGGTTCGTCCCGGGAAGGGGTACGATTGAACATATTCAACGCATAATCACTCTCTTTGATTATACAAAGGTTTCAGGAGACCCTAAGGCTGCAATACTACTCGACGCTGAAAAAGCGTTTGATAGGGTCTCCTGGCCTTTTTTATGGGCAATCATGGAAAGGAAAGGACTGGGCATTGGTTTCATTGGGGCTATTAGATGCATGTATCAGGGACCAGTGGTTAGAATAGCCATGTCGGGTGCTACATCCGATATAATCAAAATTACCCGTGGCACACACCAAGGGTGCCCCTGCGCCCCACTATTATTTGCGTTGTACATAGACCCATTAATTATTAAAATTGCAAAGAATGATAAGATACAGGCTATTCAGACTACTGGTGGTGATTCTAAGATTATAGCATACGCCGATGACTTGGCGATTACAACAGCCAACCCACTGGAGACTATCATGGAGGTAGAAAGGGAGGCTAAAGATTTAGGTAAAATTTCAGGATACTATCTCAACGAGAACACTAAGATGGAACTTCCCCTGAAGGGTCATTCTGGAAACTCAGCGAGTTCCCTCACAGTTGCAACTGTCAGCATGAAAATGATCTCTGCAGTAGCACTGATCTAAGGAAAAGATTTAAGTATGAAAGCAAGTTACCTTTAGCAGTAGCTGTCAGTAACTTAAGCAAAACACAACTCCTCAGGAGAAGAGTCGCAAGGCTACGATGCTGGATCTATCAGTACAGCATTCAGAATCTGCATCTTATTCTCTGCTGCTCTACCTAGCTAGGGACACTCATTGATATAAACTGGGAAATATTGTAACATCTTAATTAGTTAGTCGATCCTTATAATCCAATGATAGTCTTCCATTCAAAGCTGTCGTCAAGTTTCCGGCGTTTCTTCCCTCGATTCTCACAGTAAACGTTCACGCTGGTTCATTAGTACAACACTGTTGCCTAAATTGATACATGAATGAAAGTTTTTATATGAACCTTCTCACCTAAGCTAAAGGATGCTCTATGTGTTTCAGTGTATGGACAAAAGGCCTGTTTAGAAAGCGGAGACAAACTAGCAATATATTCTGATGAAACATACATAAAATGTCTAAATATTTATTTAATATAACAAATGCAGCACATCTCATTGTTAAAGTGAATGATCTAATATGAGGTGAGGAAGTAAACTAAATTGCATGATCGGAGTCAGCAATTCTTAGCAGGAATTCGCAACAAGATGCTGGTGCTAGGTAAATGCTCTGAATGGATGTCTATTAAGCTATGAGCAAGAATGTATATGAATAGGCCCTTCTAAGGCCTAAACTAAATGAACATGTTTAAGAATAATTGTGTCATGCAAAAATGTCTACACATATACTCATTATCTACACACTAAAGTATATTTTGCCTACATTATTTCATTATTAAAAAGTCATCACATATTTAATCATACATTTGAAAGGATTTTTCTTCATTTCTCAGCATGGGCAACTTTTTCTGCGTGCCATTTTTAAATGAAAACATTTCTGCAGCAACTCTAATGCATTCTAAATGTAAAATTCTAACGTGGTTTGTAAGTCAAATGTCAGTTTGTAATTAAACTTTATCAGCTTCAAAGTGTTCGGACCGGTAGGGAAGCATCCATGGAGACCAGGATCTATATTTACAGAGGGGAAAACAGCCAGGTTTTAAGTTGCTTAGGGAACACCAAAAAAGAGCCCAAAGTCGCAATCTGTATAGGCAGAGTGTTCCATTATTTAGCCACTGCTTCAGAGAAGGAGCGGCTGCCCCACCTAGCTTTGCGGAATCTGTGGCTGGTCATCTTTCTGAGAGATGATGGGTCGAGTAGTCTTTTTCGGGTGTACCAGTGGAATTCTAATCTGAAAGACGCCGGCCCTTGATGGTGTGGAGCCAGATAAATCATGCGGAGAGCTTTATATATCACCCCCTTTCTGGCTGGCAGCCAGTGAAGGGAGTGAATGTCTTCCCTCACCGAGAGATGTTTAGGCACATTCAGAACCAGGCGGGCTGCCACATTCCGAATGACTTGTAGACTACTTAGTGAGGACTTATTGATGTTCAAATATAAAGCATTGCAATAGTCTAACCAATATGTGATTGGAGCTGAGAATGTATTGTTGGGTACTGATTATGGGAGGCAAAACTGTTGTGCGAAAGTTGGACACTAGAGCCACTACTAAGTGGGACTGACGACCTGGTGGTTCCTGCACGGTGGTGTCTCCCTCGCCCGCTGCCGGACATCGCAGCCGCGAGGGGAGACTACATTTCCCTAGAGCCCCTGCTCCTCACCTCACTTCCGCGTCCAGCGCGCCCGGAGGCGCTTGAAAAGACGAAGCTCCCCCGGTGGAGCTGGGAGGCAAAACTGTTGTGCGAAAGTTGGACACTAGAGCCACTACTAAGTGGGACTGACGACCTGGTGGTTCCTGCACGGTGGTGTCTCCCTCGCCCGCTGCCGGACATCGCAGCCGCGAGGGGAGACTACATTTCCCTAGAGCCCCTGCTCCTCACCTCACTTCCGCGTCCAGCGCGCCCGGAGGCGCTTGAAAAGACGAAGCTCCCTCAGCGTCGCGAGGCGCGCGCGCGGGCGGCGCCGGGCTGAGCCCGGGCAGAGGGCGGGCCGTCTGTGGCCGTCCGGGGCAGGAGGAGGCAGGGCTGGGCCACGTCTCTGAGGCTAACATCTCCTTGGTAAGATCTCTTTGTCTGTTGTAATTCTGCTATCGTATACAACCATGTCATGTGTCACGGAGAAAGAGGGGCAACGCTGCCTAACACCAGCCACAGTAGGCGGAAGAACTACAGGTACACTTGATGACTTCTTTTTGAGAGCAGCTGACGTCGTAAGTAGGGAGATTGCCCGGACTGAAAAACGTTTGTCCCTGGAACTTCTGAGTAATAGACGCTCCTCCCTAGGAGATTTAAATTGCGTGGTGTCACCAGTAAGGACAGATCTGACTTCCGCATGCCCACGTATGTCAACGTACTCTGTCCACGCTGTTGTTGAGGATTCCGTGTTCCAGAGTAATAATTCCTTCAGCAGCCTTGATTCATCCGAGGGTTTTTATCCAATCGAGCCTAGAAAAAGTTTACAGCCAGATGATCATGTAGCCTCCGATGCCAAAGCAGTAGCGCCTCTCTCTAGTGTGGATAAGGAAGGGAAAAAGAAAAGGAAAAGGGATGGTAACAGCCAAACAGGCAGGAAATCCAAAATTATAAAACTGACTGGTACACATAGTGTTACTTGCCCTAAGAATGCTACTAAAAAATCCAAGAAGAACACACAAATTTTGACAGATCCTCTTTTATTGTCCCCTGTCTTACAACTAGAGATTCATTTGATGGAAGGGTCGAGGACACAACCGTATCTCTTCCTAACATAATTCACCTTATGCGTTCCTTTACCCTTCCATTAATAGAGAGATTGAAAGAGATTAACAATAAGTTAGACGCTTTGGGGGAGCTTGTTAACACCAATACGTGTAGACTTGTGACCTTAACACCGCCCAAGCCGTGCACCTGCACTGGAATAATACCCAGTAACAACCCAGCCCCTCAAGGTCTAAACACCCAGAAAGATATAATAATTCCTGGCGATAATTGCGTCACTATTTTACCCGTGTTGCCCCCGATATCTACTAGTGTCAATACTGTTGAACCCACCCCACCTACTAACACCTACTTACAAACTAGTGATAAATGTGTGACGGAGAAAGAGCGGTATGATCAGGATGAACGGGTTCCATTACCGGTTATTAACCTCCCACCAGCGTGCTCACCTTTAGTAGTAGTGCTCGCTAATATCCCTACTTTGAATAAAGGCGCTAGCGAGGACTTTGGCCAATTAAAAAACAAGGTGCTCCACTGGTTGACAAAGAATACCATGGCGGGTCACAACACTTGGAACGAGCTAATAATGGTACGAAGAGTGGCCTGGATTGGTAGATCTAAGAAAACCATTGATGGAGATTGCATTATACTTAATTTTAACAATCCTTTTTTGGTTAGACGAATTATCTACGAATCGTTCTACAATGTGAAACCACAATCGAGGGGCATCCAGATCCTCCCACTCAATTTTTTCTACAGAGAGCTGAATAGACCAAACTCCAGTATGATCTCTGAGCTTGGGGGGAGGAAGAGCTATCGCACCCCACTCAATTTAGGTTGGGAATACCCCAGGAAAACGTTCCCTATTAGGACTTGGTGTGGGAGGGACGACGGTCACCGTAGTTTCTCTGGGGTCAACCGCTTCTCAGTTTTGAGCGGACTCGAAGGAGTGGATTGACGCCCATCTGCGGAGGCCGCTGTTACTCCCGCCATGACTGAATTGTGTGTACCTACTGCGATCCCTTGTTTTAACGACGTGCAGTCGGTAACCCCATTATTGCACCTACCTGAGCCAGTAAAAGACAAAGGAACCAGGATTGTTTTCTGGAATGTAGCTGGTCTTCGTTCCAAGATTGATAATCCCATATGGATCGACTATATTAAGGATATAGATATTTTATGTTTGCAAGAGACCTGGTCCTTGGAAGCCATCCATATTACCGGTTACATAACCTTTCATCAACCTGCTAGCCCGTCTACCTCTGGGAGAAATAAAGGGGGTCTGACTATCTATTTATCTAGAAAATCAAGTTCTGGGAGAATGGATCACTTGTCCTGTGCTATCAGGGTCTAGGATCTTAGGAGTCTGTATAAGAAAACCCTCATATGAGTACACAGGTCGGTGGCGGTGTATCTTGATTCTCCGCCTTCGTGTACTTTCACAGCATCTTCATTGGGTTTCTTTTTGTTAGTATGCTGTCCTCCACCTGGAGGTAGACCAACTGATATTACAGTAGCGTCCAGGTATCAAAAAAGGGGGAGGGATGTGCAAAGTGCTCAAAAGTGGTGAGGTTAAAATTCCCTACTCAACTCTAAAAGCTACAAAAGAATTTTAATGAGAACAAGAGTGGAATGGGATATTAAAATGAAAGTGATGTAGTTATAGACAGAGTTAATAGTCTATTACATCAGTGGCTAAGGTCTGTGAATAAGGTCGACATGTTTCTGTAATTTAAACAAAATTGAATTGTGATTGTTCTACCCTCTTTACAGCATAATTAATACAGTGACCATTCGTCCTATATCATTGGTGGGGCTGTGACAGTAATAATACAATGATTATCGTGCTTCCATTAAGCACTTAGAGTAGCAAATTTACGCGCTATAAACAATCTTAGCAGTCAAGGAGAGACTGGCATGTTGGTTACAAGAAGAGGAAAGTCATGAGAATCACTAAATATCTTGATTATGGTAGCACTTTTGTAGTGTCATTGTTTTAGAGTACACACGTTATAGTATGAAGAGCAGTCTTGACTGCTAAGATTGTTTATAGCGCGTAAATTTGCTACTCTAAGTGCTTAATGGAAGCACGATAATCATTGTATTATTACTGTCACAGCCCCACCAATGCGTAAATTTGCTACTCTAAGTGCTTAATGGAAGCACGATAATCATTGTATTATTACTGTCACAGCCCCACCAATGATATAGGACGAATGGTCACTGTATTAATTATGCTGTAAAGAGGGTAGAACAATCACAATTCAATTTTGTTTAAATTACAGAGCCAACAACTCTTCGAAAGAAACAACATAATTGTGATTACTTGATTACACACCAAAAGGCGGCAGAACGGGCCCCCTTTTCACTTTTTGGTCCTGACGAAAGCCTCAAGAATACACGAGAAGGCTGAAACATGTCGACCTTATTCACAGACCTTAGCCACTGATGTAATAGACTATTAACTCTGTCTATAACTACATCACTTTCATTTTAATTTCCCATTCCACTCTTGTTCTCATTAAAATTCTTTTGTAGCTTTTAGAGTTGAGTAGGGAATTTTAACCTCACCACTTTTGAGCACTTTGCACATCCCTCCCCCTTTTTTGATACCTGGACGCTACTGTAATATCAGTTGGTCTACCTCCAGGTGGAGGACAGCATACTAACAAAAAGAAACCCAATGAAGATGCTGTGAAAGTACACGAAGGCGGAGAATCAAGATACACCGCCACCGACCTGTGTACTCATATGAGGGTTTTCTTATACAGACTCCTAAGATCCTAGACCCTGATAGCACAGGACAAGTGATCCATTCTCCCAGAACTTGATTTTCTGCATTACCATTGGAAGCCGGATGGATCACTGCTTCTCATTCCCTCCCCATTGATATTTACATATTAAGCAGCGCACAGCTGTGGGAATTTATCCTTTCTTTTGACTTACTTATCAGTGACAACTGGAAAAATCAGTCCATTCACTGAAGTAAGACAAACCACAAATAGTGGTCAACACAGATTCATACAAGAACAAGAGTACTGTTGACAATCTGAGCAACAATGGCAGAGAACCCTGGATTAAGCTACACAGAGGAGGAAGTAAATGCAATACTTGCAGAATCATCACTATTACAAGATAAAGACCTGGCACAAACCTTGACTCAAACTAATGAATGGGATGAACTCACTGAACTGAAGAAAGACCAAGTCAGAACAGCTATTCATGGCATCATCATGAAGGAATATCTAAGGGGCAATGCAGCCCCTAAAGGACTCTGGGTACAGAATGCCCCCCGCATATTTCTCACTGACATTGCTTTCCGTAAGGATTGGTCACTAATTTCTTGGAAGTGTACCAGAGATTACCTAGTATTGATTATTAAGACCGCAACAAGACTAGTTGAGGCTCTGACAATAAAGATACAAGTAATCGAAGCAAAACTGAAGACAACAGTCCAGATCTCGGTCTACAAGAAGAGACTAGAAGAAATAAACAGGGAAATGAACGAGACAAAGGATTACATAACACAAAATAAGATCCAGAAATTAGGCAAAGACCTCAAACGCTTCTCAACAGAAAGAATGCACCCCTACACTAAGGAAGACTACATTGCCCCTGAACAAAATGAAGATGACTTCATGGGAGATTCTTCAAGCAACAATTCAGATTGGAGCAGCGATGATGGTAATTACCAGAGACGAGGTAGATCCAATTACAAACGGAACCAACGTCAACGAGGAAGCAGATGGCAGACCCCCAGATACTATGAGCCACCACAACCTAATTTCCAACCCTACATGTCAAATTTCAATGGCTGGATGAATCCATACTATGCAGGCCCCCCAACAATGGGCCCCATGATGAATATGCCAACTCCCCCCCCTCCTTTTTTAGGGAGGCGCCCGAATTCAAGAAGAGGACGAAGAAGGGGAGTTACATGGGACGACCAAGAAAGACAGATGCACACCCGCAGCATGTCGAAGGAACAACCGGGACCGAGCTCAGCGACTCGCTGGTAATAAATTTAACAGACCTCACGCTGACTACTGAAGAACTAAAAGTTCTCAACAAGGGTTTAGGTTTTGTTCCTACACCACCTTTGGACATCTTCAAGACACGGTGCGAAATTGCAGAATTCTGTAGAAAGATCAAGTTGAAAGCATTTTTTATGAATAAAGAAGAACAAACCTCTGAATATGATACCAACCTAAGACCCAAATCCACATTTTGTCCTCCAACACATACAGTCCCAGTGGAAATACAAGCCTTTGAACAGGCAGTAATGAAGGAAGTTGAAAACATCAAAACCAAAGACAACAAAACCTATGTAAATATGAGCAGGAAAGAACAAAAAGCTCTGGAAGACCTACGTAACAACAGTGACTTGGTAATAAAACCAGCCGATAAAGGAGGAGCGATAGTGCTATTAAGTAAAGAAGGATACAACAAACAATGCACGGAACTACTCGCTGATCAGAGATTCTATAGAAAACTCACCACCGATCCAACTACGAGATTGAAAAGAACTATAGATCTAATGGTGGAAGAGGCAGAAGTGAACAACTGGATCTCAAAGAACGAGGCCGACTTCTTAAGAACTGACAGCCCTGTAGTACCCTACTTTTACTCTCTACCTAAAACACACAAAGAGAGAGTACCCCCACCGGGACGTCCCATTGTCTCCGGAATTGGATCGGTGTTGGAACCACTGTCACAATTCGCCGACTATTTCCTCAAACCCCTGGTACAAAGCACTGCAACATACCTTAAGGACACACGAGATCTCCTCAACCAACTTGAAGGCCTAGTATACAATGAAACAACTATGTACCTAGTAGGACTTGACGTAGAAAGTCTTTATACTAGTCTACCGCAAAAGAAGACTCTAGAAACTCTGGAAAATATCCTGTTCTCAAGCACATGGGACCACCACACTCCCAGACATTTTGTACTGGAATGCTGCCGGATGGCACTTACCGAGAACTATTTTGCATACGAAGGGATGCTGTTCGGTCAAAGCCACGGTACTTCTATGGGTAGTACCTTTGCCCCTAGTGTGGCCGGGCTGTACGTAAGCACCTTTGAGCAACAGTTCATTCAGAATGAGAGCAACCCCTATCAGCCACATATACGATTCTGGCGTCGTTACATCGACGACATAATCATGGTATGGGAAGAATCACAGGAGACTCTGAACTCCTTCCTAATATGGATGAATAGCAGAGATGATTGCCTGAAATTCACCTGCACTTCAAACCGGAAAGAATTGGATTTTCTTGACATAACCATCTACACGGTGAATAACACTCTACAGACTAAAACATATTACAAACCCACTTCACGCAACAGTATACTCTCGTACAACAGCTTCCACCCCCGACCGTTGAGGGAGAACTTACCTTACAGTCAATTTTTACGCCTGAGACGCAACTGCAGTACTATTGGAGACTACAAGGACCAAGCTAAAGATCTGGAAATAAAACTACACCAACGTGATTACCCTGACAGAATCATCAAAAAGTGCCAAAAGAGAGCACGCAATCAAGCGAGGGAGAGTCTTCTTGAAGTAACACCTAAAACACCATCTGCAGATCTTCTAACATGTGTTACAACTTACAACACGTCAAGTAACACTGTGAAGAAGATAATAAATCGCAACTGGAGGATCTTAACCTCAAACACCTTACAATGGCCTAAACCTAGGTTTGCCAATAGAAGGACACGTAACCTGAAAGATCAGCTAGTACATACTAGGCCAGCCCCAGTTAAGAAAAAAGAAAACATAACAACACTCTGGAACATGAGTCCAATCACGGGCCATTACCCATGTGGGTCATGTGCCGTATGCAAGCTTACAACAGCCACGAAAAAACTTGATCTGTTACCGAACCTCACATGGACCCTGAGACATCACACGAACTGCAATACCAGCCACGTGGTATACATGATCACCTGCCCATGCCAAAAGAGATACATTGGTATGACATGCCGTAAAGTCAAGCTCCGCATAGGAGAACACAAGAGCAACGTGAACTGCAAGAGAGCAACAACAAAAATGAGTAAACATTACATTGAGCAAAACCACAATGCAGAAGATCTGAGGTGGGTAGTACTAGAAACCCTGTCAGTAACAACAAACAATGCTGAACGCATCTTGTTCGAAAAAGAACAGCGCTGGGTACATCGCCTCAAAACAGATATTGAGGGATTGAATGATTTTATCCCATGGCACACACTGACGTGACATCATGATTGAGAAAATATAAACAGATCACGCCAAATCATCACCCTCAAAAAGAATAATCTCAGTAATAAAATAAGTACTGAATAATAACCTGAGAGAAACAAAATATCACTCCACCATGATGACACTAGATAATCATAGAAATGAGCCTTTGAAAATAAACCTCGTAATTTTTCATCCCTCCTACACCAAGCGAACACATTTATACAATTTCCAAACGTTTCGCTTACCCTGGAACCATTGATTTGTTTTAGAATTAATTATTGTTCTTTAACCACTAACATGGTCTATGCCAACTTATATCTTGCCCGATAGTCTTTTCTTTCTAACAATGAAGACCTTTGCCAACCGCTTTGCCAACCAGATGCAGGAAGGAGAGTCTCTCCTTAGTTTCTAACCCCAAGCAGCTAAAAACGACCGATACGCGGCCCCGCGTTAACCGGGACACGGCGATCAGAGTCAGCACAAGCAGTGCGTGATGAAGAACCGGTAAGCCCTTGCTACTCGCTACCACGAGACAGAAGACCAACGCGGTAAGAGCACCCAACTAATTAGCATTTAACCTTACAGGAACAGGTTTCTTGATCTCTGAAGTCCCGAGGAAGCTCATACAAGACATTGAGCAAGGTAATAGAGAGAACTTCTATACTCATACTAACCTGGGAATGTTAATCCTCACTAATTAGCGGATAAATCAATTGACTGTTTGTGTGTTTCAGAGGCTAATTGTACGTGCCGCTTTATTCATGATTCATATACACTACCGGTGTAAACTTTGACGCTTCCTAACAAAGCGAACTATTTATTTACTTGTTAATGTCAACAGTTGTATATGCGCTTTGACATAAAATACGATAAACAATAGACTGCTCGTGCCATCAAACTAGAAGCGAAAAATACGAGCGCACAATACACGTAGAATGAGAACTAGGGGACTAATGTCATCTGATCCACTTAGTTAGTTATATCCCCATAAATACATTCATACCATCAGGAATGACCGACTGCTCTTCATACTATAACGTGTGTACTCTAAAACAATGACACTACAAAAGTGCTACCATAATCAAGATATTTAGTGATTCTCATGACTTTCCTCTTCTTGTAACCAACATGCCAGTCTCTCCTTGACTGCTAAGATTGTTTATAGCGCGTAAATTTGCTACTCTAAGTGCTTAATGGAAGCACGATAATCATTGTATTATTACTGTCACAGCCCCACCAATGATATAGGACGAATGGTCACTGTATTAATTATGCTGTAAAGAGGGTAGAACAATCACAATTCAATTTTGTTTAAATTACAGAGCCAACAACTCTTCGAAAGAAACAACATAATTGTGATTACTTGATTACACACCAAAAGGCGGCAGAACGGGCCCCCTTTTCACTTTTTGGTCCTGACGAAAGCCTCAAGAATACACGAGAAGGCTGAAACATGTCGACCTTATTCACAGACCTTAGCCACTGATGTAATAGACTATTAACTCTGTCTATAACTACATCACTTTCATTTTAATTTCCCATTCCACTCTTGTTCTCATTAAAATTCTTTTGTAGCTTTTAGAGTTGAGTAGGGAATTTTAACCTCACCACTTTTGAGCACTTTGCACATCCCTCCCCCTTTTTTGATACCTGGACGCTACTGTAATATCAGTTGGTCTACCTCCAGGTGGAGGACAGCATACTAACAAAAAGAAACCCAATGAAGATGCTGTGAAAGTACACGAAGGCGGAGAATCAAGATACACCGCCACCGACCTGTGTACTCATATGAGGGTTTTCTTATACAGACTCCTAAGATCCTAGACCCTGATAGCACAGGACAAGTGATCCATTCTCCCAGAACTTGATTTTCTGCATTACCATTGGAAGCCGGATGGATCACTGCTTCTCATTCCCTCCCCATTGATATTTACATATCTATTTATCTAACCTGATGGAGACCCTGTCTGTAAAAATGGTGGGCCAATGCGATCATTATCAGATTGTTTCAATCCGGGTGTCCCCAAACGTGGAAATGCTTATTGTTAATCTGTACAATAGCATTGAGAAAGGTTTAGTAAATGGTATGATAAATATTCTCACTAAGGATTTGGGAGCTCTGCTAGCCTTATCTCATCGGGATTCAATCATTATTTGGGGAGGTGACTTTAATCACCACCTCTGTAAACATTTTCTGAGCGGTTGTGGTGATCAGGAAAAATATAAATCTGAATATCAACCACATTTCGATCACAACAGCGGGGGTGACTCATTTAATGAAATGATGGCAACCTTTGATCTTGGTTTTATTAACTTGCTCTGTAGACCTCCGGTGGAGTTTAGCCCGACGTATGTGGGGAGAGGGTATAGCACGTTGATTGACTTTGTCACAATTACCAACTCCCATTCCAGCTGGCTAACTGATTTTGCAACACATATTATTGGGGTGAGTGATCATCTTCCCTTGAGCTTTAGCATTCAGCTCCCTTGCAAATCAGTTCGTCCTCTGGTGGAGAAACTGGCCTGGACTATCGACAGCACCTTAAATAGAACAAACGGGTTTGCCCTTAAATGGTCACAGTGCAATCAAGTGGAGACGTATAGGAATATTATTAAACAAGCTTTAATTTCCATTAACGTGTGCCTTCAGGATGAAGTATCCCATACAGATATCCTGGAATCTTTTGCTTCCATCACAAAGATCATCAAAGATGTTCTACACCGTCCCCCAAAAACGGGGAAAGTAGCTAGAAAAGGGTGGTTTGATTCGGCGTGTACCAAGGCCCACACTGCCTTAAAGATAGCCTTGGGGAAAAATCCTAGGAATCAAACTGAAATTACTCATTCTAGACGCGTGTACAACCAGGCTAGGAAGGTGCGGAAACGCGCGCTTAAGAACGAAGCGTGGGAATGCCTATATAACGCTTCCCTGGAAAAGGACTGCTCTGCCTTCTGGCTGGCGGTCAGGGCTCCTTTCCTTATTACAGGGGAAACGGATAGAATGGATGTGGCCATTACTGAAGATTCTTGGGTCGACTTCTTCGCTGAGGTTTATAACCGGGGAGGGAAAGACAAACTGGTAGCTAAGAAGCCCATTACTCAGGGCCAACTGGCGGACGATTTCGTCCCGTTTAATTTAGATGCTACTGTTGACGAATTGTCCGCCGCAATCACCCAGAGCAAAGGCAATAAAGCGCCAGGCGCTGATGGCGTCCCAATTGATTTATTCAAACTTCAGCCGGGACTCTGGTCGCCTCTACTTACGCGTGCTTTAGAGGCCAGTTGCGCGCGGGGTTTCATCGATACTTGGGCAGACTCGATAATTATTCCTATATTCAAAAAAGGGGACCGGGACAAACCTTCTTGTTACCGTCCCATATCCCTTCTGGACTCTTTTTTGAAAGTCACTGGGCGAGTTATCCTGAACCGTTTGCAACTTTGGGCCGACGAGTTTAACATCTTATCGCCGGTTCAATACGGCTTCCGCAAGGGCTGCGGTACCGTAGAACAGGTTCTCAACTTCACGTCATTAGTTGGCAAATATACTCAGGCCAAAGAGGGCAAACTTTTTGTTGTGTTCGTTGACCTAAGTGCGGCTTTCGATTGTGTCATTCATAATCGATTACGGCAGATCTTGAGCGACATGAAGGTTGATGAAGTACTTATCTCCTTTCTAAGGCAGTTGTATGCTGGCGCTAGGGCAAAGGTCAGATATGGTTTAAATGGTGAATGCACTAAGCCCTTCTATGTAAAGAGGGGCGTGAGACAAGGGTGCGTACTCGCCCCACTGCTGTTTAACTTGAATACCAACGACCTAGAAAAAGTTTTGATTGCTGCAGTACGCGATTCCCCCCAGGCCAAACAGCATCAAATCGCGTCCCTTTTATATGCTGACGATGCAGTGATCATGTCCCGGACGCAAAGAGGTCTCCAAACTGCTCTGGACACTTACATAAAGTTTATGGATAACAGGGGGTTAAAATTGAATGTTTCCAAATCGTTTGTAATGTCCTGTGGCAGTGGCAAAAAAAGAGCATGCCGCTTGTTCGCGGGGAAAGAGGAACTTGCCCCAGCTAAAATATTTTCGTACTTGGGTATAGTCCTCGAGGAAAAGGGGTCCTGGGGGCCAGCTATTAGAAATAGGACATTGTCATTTAAGAAAGCTACCGCTGCACTTATGATCTTCTCGAAAAAGCTGGGGAGGAGACCACCGGCAATACTGTTAAAAATCTACCAAGCCAAGTGCATCAGTATAGCCATCTATGGGGCAGGTATTTGGGGGATCAATAATAATTTCTCCTCAATACAAAGGGTAGAGAACGCTTTCTTAAGATTTATCTTGGCAACCCCTGCTAGTTCCCCTGTTTTTAACTGTCACGCAGAGCTAGGTATGCGCTATGTGAGTGATCTGATTAGTATACAACCAGTTCTGCTTTGGTACAGGGTATGGACTTCTCCAGCATTAACGTTAAATAGAGATATCCTTAAAGATTGTATGGGATTGGATAAGGCACTTAGGATACCCTGGTTGAAGTATATTTGTCATTTCACAAGGGACCTTGGCAGACCCGAGTTTTACTTTCAACCAGAGACCATGTGCAGTCTATCAAGAAAGGATTTGAAGGAGCTATGTTGGTCCCACGTTGAATCACTTAGATTAGGCGTTGAACTCAATAAGAACCTTGTATTTCAACACCAATTTACATTGGTTTCTAGTGATATTCAGCCTTATTTAACATGGTGCCAGGTGGGCTTTGACCGTTTTTTGCTCACCAGGCTAAGGTTCGATGTCTTTTTCCGCTTAGTTTCCTTCCCCGTAGTTAATGACTGGGCAAGAAAATTATGTAATTGCCCTTGTGATAATCTGTCTACCCAGTCAACCCTACATGTAATTTGTTTTTGTAAATTTTATTCGATGGAAAGATCTAGATGGATTAAGCCATTTTTAAAAAAACATGGTTCTTGGAGACACTGTCGGCCCGCCTTATTGTTTTTAGTATCTTTACAAAACGAATACTGTGTGTCAATAATGTTGGGCTTTTTAAAAAGTATTTTAAGGAAAAGGAAACGTTTAATGAGTTTTTAAAGTAACTTATTTATGTTCTGTGTAACGATATTTTATTGTGGATTACTTTTGTCTATATGAACATGTTACTTTTATGAATTCATGAATCTTGAACTCGAATAAAGTATTATTATTATTATTACTGATTATAATAAGCCAACCTGGCAAACCTTGTGTGCAAGCTATTCTCATTTTATTTGACATCATAACACTCACGTTCTCTGCCACAGTGAGCTCTAATAAAACATACCTCAAAACCCTCAGGTAACAAACTTAGCACCAAGGGCTACATATTGTGCAACGTATTGCTTTCCAGCGAAACTACTAACCATTTCAACAGAATTTAGATGAAAGCACACATAAAACCAACAACTCTGTCCTTGACTATTAACAGCACCCCCAGCTACATACAGTGATCACTGAAAAAAGCTTTAAATGTGTCATGGAGTGGCAGTAAGTTAGCTGTTTCACATTGCTCTCAAAAATAATGTCTTTCTGTTCTGCTATACTGAATAAAATACTTCATCTTGTAATGTATGTATTTATGTAAATAAGTAGTGTGCCAACCTAGCTCGGACGTTATAGAGTGCTGAAGAAGAGTAAGAGCCCAGAAAATGATACAGTCACAAATAATTGTAAAATAATGGGGGTAAGACTTACTGTTTCTTACTGAACAAGTGAAACGTCAGAGAGGTTTTGATAATGCCTGGCGACAAGGCCTCCTGAAATGCCTCTACAAACCTCTTCATGTGGGATGAATTTATCTATGAATTATACAACCAACATGATTAAGATGCCCATCTAAAACAGTTTATAATTGGAAGTGTGTCATGTTTTGTGCATCCATACATTTTAACAGGTTTCAAGGGCTGTTATAGCTCTGATAACAGGGCAAGATCAAATTGCAAAAAAAACTGCCTCTCCCAAATAACAAGGTTAATTGGACAACTGTTTTTCCTGTATTAGCACCGGGACGCCCCCTTGCTGGGGCAGCTGTCGCGCTTTACAAGCTAAGATAACATAACATAACATAACTGGTTTAACATCAACAATGTTGGGCTGTTATATTAAAAAATGGTCATTAAAGGCTGGTCAGTCCATTTTGATATCCAAACTTGGCAATCTCAAATGAACCACAGACATTTCCCTTTAGCTCATGGGAAAATATTTATAAATTGTCAGATACTCCTGTTTCGTTGTTCTTCATTAGGATCTTGACAAATGTCCGAACATTCTTCTTACTACAGATTTTAGTCAACAATCCTGCTGTCAAATTCTGCAATGAAGAAATATTTACTGATACTATGCTATGTGTGAGGAGAAGTGACTCTGGTCAGTTGAAAGACTTGGCACAGTGTGACCTCTGACCTCCTGGTCAGGGTAACTGCTGTCACCTCGCGCAGCTCCGTCCTTAAGGTCACTGCCCAATGCACCTTTTGGTGTCTCAGGTAGGTGGTGTTCAAGGCCCTCCTCCACCCGCAGGCTCCTGCCTGCGCCTCATCCCTGGTGGTCCAGTGGAAGAGCCTGCTCTTCTGCTGGTCAGCTCTGTCTGCTTTTTCTGTCTCTTTCCATATGCTGCTGTTCTGTCTTTCTCTGTTCTGATTTTCTCTGTCTTTGCCTTTTTGCCGATTTTTTCTGTTTGCTTTTTTTCTGTTTTTGCCCTGTTGTGCCTTTTTCCCGCCGCTGCTGCCCCCGCGGCCTCTCCCCCTGCATGTTCCCGCTCCCGCCTCCCAGCTGCTTTTCCCTCCCGCGACCCCTACTTAATGGCAGCCGCTGCGTGACAGGGCAAGCAAGACCTCTGACCTCCTTATCAGAGTAACAGCGCTCCTCTCGCAAAGTTCCGTCCTTAAGGTCACGGCCCACTGCACCTTCTGGTTTCTCAGATAGGCGGTGTTTGAGGCCATCCTCCACCTGCAGGCTCCTGCCTGCGCCACATCCCTGGTGGTACAGTGGATGACCCTGCTCATCTGCTGGTCTGTTCTGTCTGCTCGCTCTGTCTCTTTTTGTCTGCTGCTGTTCTGTCTTTCTCTGTTCTGATTTTCTCTATCTTTGCCTTTTTTGACGATTTTCACTGTTTGCTAATTTTCTGTTTTTGCCCTGTTCTGCCTTTTTCCTGCGGGTGCGCCGCCGGTGCGCCAAAGGCAAACCTGTCTGCACCCGTGCGTGACCCGACCTCCACCAGTGCCAGGGACCCTGGTTCTCTGACCCCACCACCAATACGACTCGGGAACTCTCCAGCACTCAACCCCAGAGCAAACAACAATTGCCAGCTCTCGACGCTGAGCATCACTGAAGGCCTGTTCTCCTGCTGACACTGCCACCGCATCTTCACCCACCTCCGGATAGTGACAGCTACTGCCAACCCACAGAGCACCAGTGCACCCAAACCCCTGAGCTGCATCCTCCTCAACGTACGCTCCCTGCACAGCCATGCAGTAGAAATCTGGTACCTCCTCAACACCCTCTCGCCCAACGTTTCATTCCTCACAGAGACCTGGACCAACACCAGCTCTGCACCCAACATGGCAACCGCCATCCCAGACGGGTGCAAGATCAAGAGGAAAGACAGCCCTAACCATCCTGGAGGAGGCCTTGCCATCGTCCACAAAAGCTCCCTCCAGCTGACAACCTCTATCTGGAATGACTCCTCACCTACTATGGAACACATCCACTTCCAGATCCAGGTAAAACCCAGAACGACTCTACGTGTAACTCTCGCCTACAGACCTCCCAGACCCTGTGCCCCGTTCACCAACACCATTGCAGACCACATTGCACCCCACGCCCTTGCCTCCACGGACTACATACTGCTCAGAGACCTGAATTTCCACCTTGCCAACCCCAGCGATCCCAACTCCACCGCCCTCCTCGACCTCGCCAACATCGGACTGAAACAACTCATTACTACCCCCACCCACATGGTGGGACACACTCCAAACCCTACCTTTGCCAGAGGAAACAACATTCGCTTCAGCTACACCACGCAACCTCTCTGGATGGACAACCACTGCGTCCACTTCTCCTTCACTCACGCACTCATTACCAGCAGGATGAACTACGGAAATGCCATCTACTCCAGAAACACCAAATCTCTACTTCACAAACTCCAGACCATCCAGAACGCTGCAGCTAGACTCGCCCTTAGCATCCCACGACAAGCCCTCTTCATCTCCGAGACCTCCACTGGCTTCCCGTTGAAAAAAGAGTGACTTTCAAGCTGCTCACACACACCTACAATGCCCTACACAACACCGGGAACCCAATACCTCAAAAAAAGTATCTCCTTGCAGACCCGGAAGAGAAACCCCCGCTCCACTAACCTATCCCTGGCCGAAATCCCCTGCATCCATAGAGCCAGAACGGGAGGCAGATCCTTCTCCTACATCGCGGCCAAGACTTGGAACGAACTCCTCCTCAGCATCAGACGAAGCCCCACACTGCAAGCAGTCAGGAAGGGCCTCAAGACCTGGCTCTTCTGATGACCTTGGAGCTGCCCACTAGCACCTTGACACCCTTACGGGTGAGTATTGCACTCTACAAAACCCTGATTGATTGATTGTTGATTGATTGACAAGTTCAAGTTAGGATGGACAGACAAAGAGTTGAAATTGAAAATTGAAAGTTTTGATATTTAACTATATCTAATACCAACATTGTTTTACAAGATGTCCCATACTAAGGGAGGCATATCACAGTCTAAATACGGAGAAGATATTATTTGAAGCTAGTTTATGAGTACAAGGGTAATCCTTCTTCCAGAAGACTCTTTTGAGTAGGGGAAGTGTATCTGCCAACTTAAGAAGCCTAAGTGAAAAGTTATGTTATGTTATGTTATTTATATTTGTAAAGCGCACAGATGCCGCAGCCAAGTGGCGTCCCGGCGCTATAGAGGATCAGGTAACATAACACAAGACGCGTGGTAACCAGCCGCAAAAACCATTAAGCCAGAGGAAACAAAAATGTTTTCACAGCCTTTCTGAACGGCAGCAAATCAGGTATAGAACGAATACTAACAGGCAGTGTGTTCCAAAGGCTTGCTGCCAAAACACCAAATGAGCGGCCACCCATCCTGGCTTTTTTGAAACGAGGGACATGAGCCAGAAATTGACCCGTTGATCGTAATGCTCTTGCAGGGGTATAGTAGGAGATGGTCTGAGCTAAAATGGGAGGAGAGGCAAACTTTAGGATTTTAAAAACCAGGCACAAGGCTTTGAACTTTATCCTCTGCCCGACAGGCAACCAATGAAGGTCCAGAATGGAACGCCTAGCTGAACAGAATTTGGGCAAACCGACCAACATTCTGGCAGCCGCATTTTGCACACGCTGAAGGCGTGTAAGCTCTGCTTGGTTGGAGCCCAATAGAAGTGCACTGGCGTAATCCAATCTGGAAAGAATCATAGCTTGGACTATGAGTTGCCTAGTGGAGGCATCGAAAAATTTGAAGATGGGCCTAAGACTTTGAAGGGCACCAAAGCAGGTACCAGCCACCTTTTTTGTATGAGGGGTAAATGACAGATTGGCATCAAGCCAGACCCCGAGGTTCTTTACCTGTGTCACCGGGATAGGGGCTTGGCCAAGCTCTAATGGCCACCAGTCGCCTTCCCAGAGATGAGCCTCTTTGCCCAAGACTAAGACTTCAGTCTTAGTGGCATTGAGTTGGAGGCGGTTATCCGTCATCCAGCTTGCCACCTCCTTGAGGGCCCTCTGAAAATTGGAAGCATCCAACACAGTGTTCCCGTTTAGAGCAACCGCTAGCTGGGTGTCATCGGCGTAGGACACCATAGTTAGGCCCCATTTATTGGCGACCACCGTCAGCGGTTGCACATACAAATTAAACAGGGTCGGGCTAAGTGCCGAACCCTGCGGCACTGATCCAAAAGGATCAGTGCCGCCATCTGTCCAGAGTCTAACATCCTCCGCAGGTGCTCAACCATAGCCAATAGAGCTGTCTCTGTGCTATGGCCAGCACGAAAGCCGTTCTGGGAGGGATCAAGAATGCCTGTATTTAGAAGGTGACCAGATAAAATATAATTGGCGTGAGCCTCAGCAATCTTAGAGATCCATGGAAGCAGAGAAATGGGCCGATAATGTTCTGGTTTTGTTGGATCTAAAGTAGGCTTTTTTAATATCGGCATAACCGTAGCTTGCTTCCATTTTATGGGTACCGTCCCAGATGTGAAAGATAACCTGATGAGATTATAAAGAGACGGGAAACAGATCTCGGCGGATTCCCTAAATTGTGCAGGTCTCAGAGGGTCCGCCGGAGAGCCGATTTGACTTTCACAACTAAAGATTCAAACTCTTCCTGGGATGGCACAGGAATCACTAACAATGGACTGGAGATGACATGCATAGGTCCTATGTTGTTATTAGATGTAGTAAGAGGAGGAAAAGACCTATAGATCGCGTCCACTTTCTCCACAAAAAAAGATGCTAACTCTTCACAGTGGGCCAAAGAGCCGTTCCCCATCACTGCGACTTTCTTATTGGTCAGATCTTTAAAAACCTTGAAGATTAGTTTAGTAGGGTTAGAACTGCTCTTAAATTCTAAGGAATAAAATGAGGCCCGTGCTTTACAGATAGCTCGGTGATACAGCTTAATGCTGGCCTGATATCCCTGTTTAAGAATGGGATCATATGCCTTGCGCCAAGCTCTTTCTGTCCTCTTACAGGCGACCTTAAGGAACCTAAGGGAGTCGTCATACCATGGGCTTGAGTGGCCCGGCCGGATCTTACTCCAACCCACTGGTATTAAAATGTCTAATGCTTGGGTCAACCACTCGCAAAAGTGGTCATACCCGGAGGCGACGCCTGTAGGGTGTTCTGGAAGATGTTGTAGCAAAAGGTGGTGGAAATCTTACAGATTCATATTCCTCCAAAGGCGTTTAAAAACGACGGGTATAGTACTTTTAAAAGGAGAGACAGTCGAAGTAATCCGGACTTCGAACAGGTAGTGGTCTGTCCAAACCATAGGTTTAGACGGCGATACACTCACATTATACAGATTCGTCAGAAAGGGGTCCAGGATGTGACCCCCTACATGGGTCTGACAATTAATGTGCTGATATAATCGTAGCGCCTCAAGATCTGCAAGAAAACTACTCACCACAGAGTATTGAGGAGCATCCATGTGGAGATTAAGATCACCTATTATACTAAAGTTTGCTGATCTGAGGGCTAGAGAAGAGACCACCTCTGGAAGAGCAGTTCGAAAGGCAGCATCAGGGCCGGGGGGTCTGTAGATAACCAGACCGGAGAAGGTAAACTGTGGGGTCATCGAGATTGCAAAATGAGCACTTTCGCAACCCGCTATACCTATGGCATTCCATGAACAAGGATAACATGTCTTAACTACGGCCGCAATCCCGCCACCTCTCGAATTACGATGTAAGGTATACATAGTATAATCCATAGGTAGAGCAAGATTTATCGCCGCCGTGGCGTTGTCATGTAGCCAGGTTTCCGTTAAGAAAAATATATCCGGTCTTTCATCTATAAGTAGAGTAAAAACATCTAAATAATGGCAGACCAACGATCTCACGTTAAGATGGAATATTTTAAATGTACTTTGCCGGTGAGAGACCGCAGAGCGGTCTACTACATTAAAAACACTTGGTGGGGGCTGTAGGGCCCTAATAGGCAGAGACAATGGGAGCTCAAACCTACACCGAGAACACTGAACAGGGCCGGAGAGAGGATCAAGGGCCCCATGCGCACATCCACCCACCCTATTCCGAAAGCTGAGTAGGTAATTGGCCGCAAGCATAGTCAACCTCCAGAGAGTCCTGCCCTAGCCCTGCCTTAGCGCTGACGAGCGCAGACGGGCAGGACTCTGGCGCGACTCAGGCGCAGAGAAGGCGCTTCCGCTGCGCGTCACCGCTGCGCTAGGAAAGAGCGTCTAATATAGGCTAAACCCCCAATCGAGCACTATAGCGCTCGGGAATGGTGGCTAGAGCGTCCCTTCCCGCTCCAAGATGGCGATCATAGAAACGAAGCAGCCCCGTGAGCCCGGACCCGCAAAATAGCGGTGAGTTTGTTAAATTTTACAGTGCAAGTATAGGCCAGGAGGTGGGTAAAAACAGTTAAAACTAGGGGATAGAAAATAAAGCAAACAAAATACAACACGCGGAAGTTTAAAATTCCAAGAATGAGGCTTCGGCTACTGCGGAAGCACGCTGCAAGCTCCGTGGTACTCGTCCAGTGGACAACCTTTTCCAGGCTGACCCGGCGAGTACAGGCGTCTAATATAGGCTAAACCCCCAATCGAGCACTAGAGCGCTCGGGAATGGTGGCTAGAGCGTCCCTTCCCGCTCCAAGATGGCGATCATAGAAACGAAGCAGCCCCGTGAGCCCGGACCCGCAAAATAGCGGTGAGTTTGTTAAATTTTACAGTGCAAGTATAGGCCAGGAGGTGGGTAAAAACAGTTAAAACCAGGGGATAAGTCTGGTTAACAGTAGAAGCGTCACTCAAAAATATGGAGGAAACCACATGACCATAATAATGGAAAGAAACACAGACTACGCCTTGCCCACATCACTACAGGATGCAGATGTGTGCTATACAACAGTACAACAGTTCATATCAGAATTTTTTTTTCAGAGCTTTGTTCGCTTCAGAAGAAGGCTAGAGTTCGAAAAATATAAAAACATACAAGATTGCAGCAATGAGGACACGGTGACCGCCAGGAACTTCTTTCTTAGTCTATTGCTAGTGAGACTTATTAACTGAGGCTGTCAGCCTCTTAAAATGCTTGCAAGAATTACATGCTGAAGGAGTATGTGACATAATAGCATGGCGGTTCTGGAAAGCATCTGAGCCCCCAGCTCTTCTGTTTTCTTAATGTATTCAAAACTGGTATTCTTTTTCAGATGTTTTTACACGTTACGTTCAATGGTAAGACTTCTAATTATACTTTAAAAATAACACAAGCATCTTAAAAGAAATCAAGAATATATGCATCACGAGAGGCACATTTTTCACACTGCTTTGTGGGGAAAAATGCATTTTTTTTTCATCAACGGGGGCTATAAATTAAGAGTCAAATTCTTTTCCAATTCTACAACCTTCACAAAATGTAAACAGTGGCTCATTCCATTTCTGTTCTTGCAAGGAAGATGTTGAATAACTGATTGGCAGATTCAGCATGGCAGGCTGCCAAAACGAAAGAAAACCATCAAAGGTTTTCGCACGAGTCGATTGCAGAATGCAAGTGGCTGAGGGGAGGGAGCGAGGCAAGGCAACCCAATTATCTGGCTAAATTGAAAGAGATCATAGATGTCAGGTAAAAATGAGTGTTCCAGGATCAACCATCTTTAAGTCCAGAAAGTCAGGTTTTTGTGGAGCTCTGGCTTCAACGAGTACCGTGAGCTATCGCCTTCATTATTTTCCCATAGAAAGAGAGCTGAATGTAGGGAAACAGGAGCAATCAACCCAATCTGGAAACTTGGCGAAACTGCTGTTTTTATTTCTAAAATTGCTGACTCAGTCAATGACTCGAAATAAGTTGGCCTTCAGCTTGAGCTAAGATTCACTTCAGTTATCCATTCATATAAAATTGTGGCAATCAGAGACTAAGGAGATGTTATGAATTTGATTGTAGATAGTACATTTGGCTACTGAGGTTCAGGGCGCAGAAAGAATATGAGCAACGTTTGAGAGATATGCTGGTCCTTATCGTGTTTGCACAAAAGTTGGTAAACAGTTTAGCAGTGAGTTACAGGTTCTATTATTTCATGGTATTACTGTATTTTTATGAAATGCTGGCAATAAAAAGTTGACCAGTTAGTTCAGCCTCTGAGAACGTACCAATGATGTACCCATCTAGGATTGGGATTATTCCATTTACCAGGTACATCTTCATAAATTTCTGTTTAAAATAATAGCACTGTGTATGGTGATGTACAGAATACCTTTACAAATCCTCCAGCAGATGTCCACGTATATGAAATTAATAAAGATGCAGTAAAATGCAAGGAACACACTTTGGTGCCGATCACGATCCGGTAAAAAAAAGGCCCGTCCGACTCGTATCCGGTCTTTTTACCGTACGAATCGGACAAGTGCCGTACAAACTGGCAATTACGATTCGCATGGTAAAAAGTCCATACGAACCGCCTCGGGAATCATTCCCCACACGTCCTCGGGTCGGAAAATGTGTCCGACACGTCCTCGGACGATTTACCGTACAAATGTGAAAAGTCAAGTCCGACCGAGGAATCACGATCCTACCCGTGCGTCCCAACTCACAACCGTATGGTAAAAACACCGTCCGCACCGAACTCCCATTGCAACCATGGAGATATGTGCCCGCATACGCGCCAAACACTCCCCCCAGCACCCTTACGTGCGAGTCGTACACCCCGTTAATGTACACCCCCGTATGTACACCCGTGTATGTGTCGAACCCCCACCCGTGTATGCACACCCCAGTACGTTCGAGTTGTACCCCCACCCTTGTACGTGTCACACCCCCATGTACCCACACCCCAGTACGTTCCAGTCGTACCCCCACCCTTGTACGTGTCACACCCCCGTGTACCCACACCCCAGTACGTTCCAGTCGTACCCCCACCCTTGTACGTGTCACACCCCGTGTACCCACACCCCAGTACGTTCCAGTCATACCCCCACCCTTGTACGTGTCACACCCCCGTGTACCCACACCCCAGTACGTTCCAGTCGTACCCCCACCCCAGTACGTGTCGTACCACCGTCTAAGTACACCCCAGTACGTTCCAGTCGTACCCCCACCCCTGTACGTGTCACACCCCCGTGTACCCACACCCCAGTACGTTCCAGTCGTACCCCCACCCTTGTACGTGTCACACCCCCGTGTACCCACACCCCAGTACGTTCCAGTCGTACCCCCACCCTTGTACGTGTCACACCCCGTGTACCCACACCCCAGTACGTTCCAGTCGTACCCCCACCCCAGTACGTGTCGTACCACCGTCTAAGTACACCCCAGTACGTTCCAGTCGTACCCCCACCCCTGTACGTGTCACACCCCCGTGTACCCACACCCCAGTACGTTCCAGTCGTACCCCCACCCTTGTACGTGTCGTACCACCGTCTAAGTACACCCCAGTACGTTCCAGTCGTACCCCCACCCCTGTACGTGTCACACCCCTGTGTACCCACACCCCAGTACGTTCCAGTCGTACCCCCACCCTTGTACGTGTCACACCCCCGTGTACCCACACCCCAGTACGTTCCAGTCGTACCCCCACCCTTGTACGTGTCACACCCCCGTGTACCCACACCCCAGTACGTTCCAGTCGTACCCCCACCCTTGTACGTGTCACACCCCCGTGTACCCACACCCCAGTACGTTCCAGTCGTACCCCCACCCTTGTACATGTTGTACCACCGTCTAAGTACACCCCAGTACGTTCGAGTCGTACCCCCACCCTTGTACGTGTCGTACCACCGTCTAAGTACACCCCAGTACGTTCCAGTCGTACCCCCACCCCTGTACGTGTCACACCCCCGTGTACCCACACCCCAGTACGTTCGAGTCGTACCCCCACCCTTGTACGTGTCATACCACCGTCTAAGTACACCCCAGTACGTTCAAGTCGTACCCCCACCCTTGTACGTGTCGTACCACCGTCTAAGTACACCCCAGTACATTCGAGTAGTACCCCCACCCCTGTACGTGTCGTACCACCGTCTAAGTACACCCCAGTACGTTCGAGTCGTACCCCCACCCCTGTACGTGTCACACCCCCGTGTACCCACACCCCAGTACGTTCCAGTCGTACCCCCACCATTGTACGTGTCGTACCACCGTCTAAGTACACCCCAGTACGTTCGAGTCGTACCCCCACCCCTGTACGTGTCACACCCCCGTGTACCCACACCCCAGTACGTTCCAGTCGTACCCCCACCCCAGTACGTGTCGTACCACCGTCTAAGTACACCCCAGTACGTTCCAGTCGCACCCCCACCACAATCTCCTAAGTACGAAGCGCACCCCATGCCCCAACATCACAACCGCATGTACGAGTCGTGACAAGCCACACACAAGGACAGCACCGTACAACCAAATGGACCATCTACACACCGTACACACGCTCAAAACGCACGTGCACAACCAGGACAATACAATACAACACAAGAATACACTATTCGAATGGCACAAAGCCACTAAACATGGCCAACAAACACTCATAAAACACACATTCACTGACCTGCAACTGGCAAAAACAAACAGAGGCCCTAAACACCACCACTCCTTATAACACACCCACCCAAACTTCAAACACAGCCACACCCACCAATGGACCAATAAAAAGGGCCCACACACACAAACCATGAGCCTTTGCAACAGACTCACTGCTGCCAGACACCACAGACAACTTACAGCACCTTACTAAAAGCTTCACCACACCTTACACTTGCACACCTTCACACAACCACCTTCACAAACACCCCCTCATCACATTCACACACACACCTGCACAACCACACCCACACACCCACAACCATCCACACACACCCCCCACCATCCACACACACCCCCCACCATCCACACCCACACCCCTCACCATGCCCACTACCAAGAATCCAAAGTTCAGTAACCGAGAGTTGGAGGTTCTTGTCGATGAAATCCTCAGAGTCGAGCCACAGCTCTTTGGAACATTGGTCAGAAACACCAGCATGGCAGCTAAAACAGCCATGTGGCAGACCATCGTCGATGCTGTGAATGCTGTTGCGGACACCAGAAGGACCAGGCAGGAATGCCAGAACAGGTGGTACGATCTGCGGAGGAGGGTCCGAGCCAAGAGGCAGGAGGAACACGACCAGGCCAACGCCACCGCCACCGGAGAAGGGCCCTCCCGCAGACCCTTACACTACCATCCCTGGGAGGAGAGGGTGATGGCCATACTGCTGGTGGAGGCAGTCGAAGGATTAGAAGGACTCCGAGACCCGGGTGAGTACACAAACAACGCACCTCACATGGGGGGAACGGCATCCACAACCAAAATCACTAACAGGCACGCAACCACCCCAAGCCATCGCATGACTCAACCACACTCCATGAGCATGCACATGCCACTGCTGCCACCATGCCCCATGCACCCAGCTGGACAATGTCAAGTCACAGGCCACAGAAGACACCAACACATGACACGGTAACCCGGATGGCGGGAGGGTGGGCCCCAAAAATCACAGAGTGCAACTCAGAAGCAGACAACAATGCCCTCTGCCCATATGGCCCAGGTCACAGCCAGACAAACACTGTGTCCCCACACAGGAAAGACTCGCCAGCAAATGGCGGACGCCTTGCATCAACACATGGGGGTGAAGGCACTGTTTTGCACATGACAGCAGCTAATGAACAGCCAACATTGTGAAAGAGTGGCAGCACACACCACCATAGCAGCAGTGCACAGACACACATCACACCCAATGGGTGCCTGGAGATCAGAAATAAACTCACATCAACAAGCCAAGGGCCACTCAAAGATCTGCTAACAGTGTGTGCCCAGGAAGCTGCGCTGAGGTGACAGAGGGTGACACACAGAGGGAGGGAGAGGGGGACAGAGAGGGAGGGAGACGGACAGAGGGAGGAGGCTGACACACGGAGGGAGGGAGAGGGGGACAGAGAGGGAGGGAGAGGGGAACAGAGAGGGAGGGAGACACAGGGAGATGGACAGAGGGAGGAGGCTGACACACGGAGGGAGGGAGAGGGGGACAGAGAGGGAGGGAGAGGGGGACAGAGAGGGAGGGAGACACAGGGAGGGAGGGAGAGGGGGACAGAGAGGGAGGGAGAGGGGGACAGAGAGGGAGGGAGACACAGGGAGATGGACAGAGGGAGGAGGCTGACACACGGAGGGAGGGAGAGGGGGACAGAGAGGGAGCGAGACGGACAGAGGGAGGAGGCTGACACACGGAGGGAGGGAGAGGGGGACAGAGAGGGAGGGAGAGGGGGACA
Organism: Triturus cristatus; assembly: GCF_964204655.1. Classification (NCBI taxonomy): domain Eukaryota; kingdom Metazoa; phylum Chordata; class Amphibia; order Caudata; family Salamandridae; genus Triturus; species Triturus cristatus. The sequence continues at coordinate 736,542,293 of NC_140594.1, forward strand.
GTGAGAGGGAGGGAGAGGGGGACAGAGAGGGAGGGAGAGGTGGACAGAGAGAGGGAGCGAGACACAGGGAGAGCAAATCAGCCGTGTGGCGTGTGCGAATGTCTGCTCGTCAGCAGGTAGACTGCGTGCATGTAGACAAGGGTGGCCAGTCCCAGAACCCCCCCTCTTCACCATGGCAAGACACAGGGCCATGTCACAACCTGTTCACGAGCACAACGACAGCTACCTGGATCATATAAGTGTGTGGATCCACTCCATGTGCACATGTACAGTGCCACACGGAAGTCGCCAATGCATGGCTCGCCACACCTGCCCACTCCACTGCTGACTGCAGTCACACTTGACGCAGCAAGTAAGACCGTGCCACACATAGTTAAAGGGGCCAAAGTGGTGCCCAAGGGACACACCCATGCACAAGTGCACTGTGAGTGGAATGCAAGACAGATCCAAATTCCAAGAGGAAATGTCCCAACTTTGAAACAGATGAAACATGGATGTTGCATGCACCAAAATTAACATTGTCTCTCTCACACACAGGTCAACGTCGTGGTTCACCCCCCAACACTGGGGGGGAAGACTCACAGGACCCGGATCTGCGGGAGCCCGATCCCACCGGCAGCGACCACTCTCACCACTCTGTGGACGACCCCGACCGACCTGGCCCCTCTGGTGTCCAACCACCTGCAGCACCTGCGTCAGGTACAACTGGGCCAACCACCACCCCCACTCCTGCCACATCCCAGGAGACACCCAGGATCCCTGCCCCAACACCACAATGCAGCCAGGCTGGCCAGGAGGGACACGGTGTCCCGGGCACCCAGGAGGAGGCAGGTGACAACGCCAATGCCACCCCTCAGGGGTCCCGGAGACCCGATGTACCCACAAGGGCAGGCCAGGTGCAAGTGGGCAGGGGTGGTGGGAGTGGAGGACGGCGGAGGCGCGAGCCTGACCAGTTGGCTGGGGAACCGGTATTTGCCCATGTCCGTGACATCATGGACACATACCGGCAGGACACCACGGGCATGGCCCAGGTTGTGTCCATCCTCGAGGGGATCAAGACAGAGCAGGCCCAGCAACATGCCAGTCTACTGCAACACCAACGGAGGATGGAGGACAGACAGGCTGAGCAAGTGACGGTGTTCCAGGGGATTCACGATACACTCCGTCGGATGGCCGACAACATGGCCGACCCTCCCTGTGCCAGAAGGCGGAGAACATCACCACCCACAGGGAGGGATCAGGAGGAGGAGGAGGAAACATCCGATGGAGCATCCCAGACATCGTCACGGCCTGCTGCTGAGGGTCCCCGCAGGAGGCCGGGTCGTCCACGGAAAGGACCGTGAGGGTCGGCGCTACATCACCAACTCCCAGGACACCTGGCCTGGCACCTGGCCCAATGGAGAAACAGCATCACAGCATCAAGAGACATTCTCTGCCACATGGCCCTGCTGGTCACTGGCTGACCAATGTTGACAAAGACAGTGGCATGGACTCTGAGGATTTCAAATGGCAAGGACACCAACTCCCCTACAGAACTTTGGATTCCAAACTCCCAGAAAGCCCCTCACTTTGTCCCCCCCCCCCCCAATAATAAATCACACTATGAAGAGTAGATGCCTGCTGGTTGCATTATTACCTAACATGTGTCTTGTAAAGTCTAAACATGCCTGAGTCATCTTTTGTCTTCAACCATCCACACCCTGGGGCCTGAGTCTGGCACAGGACACATGGGTCACAGTGTATTAGGCAAGACAGACATGGAGCACCATACACACCCGTGATGGGCTCAACCAGCTGAGGGGGTGGCCGAACAACCGTGCAGACAGACACATTGAGTACAGCAACAGTCATGCGCAGAGGTCAGGGATCCAGTCCAGTGTCCTGGGGGGCTTCCAGGTATGTGTAGACAGGTGGCAGAACCATGTCCTGCAAGCTTGAGTCCGGTGAATGCAGAGAATGGGGTCCTGGACAACGTTGGATGCATGGGGATGGCACATGTCACAATACCCACACAGTCATGGACATCATGCCCAATACACAGTCTCAGCCCACACACACAGCTTGCATCTTGCTACTCGACACATTGACACATAGCCACAATCAGGGAATACCATGCCAGACATGCTGGATGCACCGTGGCAACACACCAGCATTGACTGAGAAGAGGCACCTTGGAGGCATAGGGACACCTTTATTAGTCATGTTTTCGGGATTGCAGAGGCAACTTGAAGTACACATGAACACATCATGTGGAGTAACATGTGGGTCCAACACTGGCACCCCCCTTCTGCAGCACAAAAGCGTGTTCGCCATGGAACTGGCACACAAGCGTCGGCTAACAGCTAAACACCCACAGCTGCTCACGGAGAGCCTGCCATACACCATAGATCCGCTGATGAGGAAGTCCCACACCATGTCAAGCCAATGCTAACCGTACGTGTCCGAGGGCAGTGTCACACACATTGATGCCATCATCACAATCCCCTATCCCATCACTGATGACTGTCAACCAGGCAGACCATCTATTCAGGTGTACACAGCTGCATGTCGTGTCCCATGGTGATGCTACATGGCTGCAGAGGAACCAAACTTCGGCAGGGGCAATGTGCATACATCGTGAACAACTGCCACACCCAATACACCCCAGATGCATCCCTTACCCGATGGAGACTTCCAAACGTGTCCGTGCCTGTAACGCTGAGTCAGCCACGATGTCATGTCCATGAGGAATAGCAGTGCCACAACAATGCAAGCAGCAGACGGCATGCGCAAGTACCTGGGGAAGAGAGACACACAAGTAGTCAGCCACAAAAAGCACAGCCACTTGCATGTGCATTTACTCGACACATGTATGGATGACAACATGCTAGGTCACAATTATGACTGAGGAAATTATGACTGAGGAAATACCACCATCACTCCAGTGACACACCCACACACACCTCTGAGTCACGTGCCATACATGCAGGTGGACACACACATCACAACACATGGCACACGGGGACCAATGCGTGCACACTCAGACACTGGTACTCACCACTAAGCAAAGAAGTCGCGTATGAGCCGAGTCCGGATGTCCTCTTGCGGCTCCACATCCTCCACATCACTAGCCCCATTGCCAAGCCCTTCGTCCTCCACGGGTGGATGGTCCTCGTCATGTTGATTCAGGATGAGTGGCACAGCTCTTTCAACTGCCATGTTGTGCAGCATGCAGCAGACCATGAAGATCTTGCAGGCCTTCGCCGGGGCATATGGGAGTGCGCCGCCGGTCTTGTGTAGGCACCTGAAACGGCTCTTCAGCAGGCCAAACGTCCTCTCGATCACTCGCCTTGTCCGGCCATGGGCGGTGTTGTAGCGGAGCTGGGCCGGCGTGATGGGGTTGCGGAGAAGTGTGAGCAGCCAAGGCATGTTGGGATAGCCAGCGTCCCCTACATGGGAAGCACATGGACATCGTTAGAACTGGTGAAGCGGTCGTGCTGGTAGGTTATGCAAAATTACAGGACAGACAGACTGTACCCACCAACAACACATGCCCGTTCGTTGCGCAGCTGCATCATCATTTCAGGCATCCTGCTACGCCTCATGATGTAGGCATCGTGTGCTGATCCTGGAAAACGAGCACAGACATGTGAAATCACCATGTTGGCCTGACACACCACAAGGGCATTAATGGAGTGGTAGTGCTTTCGATTGCGGTACGCCACCTCCCGTGCGTGTGGTGGTACCAAAGCTACATGTGTCCCATCTATGGATCCAATGACATGGGGCATCCCTCCCAGGGCATAGAATCCACGCTTGACCGCAGTCATCTGTTCAGGGGTTGGGAGCTTGATGAAGTCATCCAGGTGAATCAACATGGCCTCTAAGAAATCATGCAGCACACGGCAGAACATGCTCTGGGACATGCCACCAACATTAGCTATGGTATATTGAAAGGTACCCGTGGCAAGAAAATGTAGGGCTGCCATTACCTTCAGCTGGGGTGTCAGTGCCGTAGGATACCTGTGCTGCGGTTGCAGCTGTGCTGCCAGTCTCGCCGTCAACTCCAGAATCAACGGTTGGGTGAAGCGGTAGAGCCGGATGCTGTCATTCTCCTGCATGGCAGCCAAGTCCGGAATTGGTCGGGCAAGAGGCGGCGGTCTGCAGTAATTTGGAAGTGACACGGAAGAGTGAGTGCACTACGACAACAAATCATATGTACTGAGCACATGTTAATCTGTCAATACACATATGCTACATAGGGAGTCAGGTATGTGCTACATGCCCAGGACACGTATGGATGCAAGGTGACACTCCTACCAAGACCCAGCTACACACGGAGATTGAGAACCTCCCCATGCCACGCCATGGGAATAGCTGTGTCCCAGTGCAAGTGAACAGCCAGACGCAAGACAGGAGTGACATACGCCCACACATCAGCAGAAGTAGGATGCCAATTGCAGAGACTGGTAGCGGAACACTAGAGCCACAGGTCACATGGCATCACACTAGGACAGCCCACACACCTTGCCATGAAGGTGCACATGTCATGACTCACCACACATTCATTGTGAGGATGCAGACATGTCCTTGTCACGCTACTCCGTGTCCCATGCATACATGTGCACCTCACATCCGATATCACATGTGGCATGGTGTGCGGAACAGTGTGCAATGTCAATCTACACACAGACACATGTTGGTTGCTGCAACGGCTGCAGCTTTTGAGGGTGCTCCAACATCAACCTGATGGGAAGCCCCCACACATACATGACATAGTCACATTGTGCACCGTGGGTAGTGACAAGTCAGGTGTGGTAACCCCTGTACCGGGCATCAGGGGACACTTCCGTGTGTTGGTGTCCGTGCCATGCCAGTGACGCTCACCCCAAGTGTGCAGTACGACATGCACACATGTCAAAGGAGTCAAGGGCATGCCTGGCACACATTGCACCATCACACAGTACATCTGTAGACATCTCATCATACATCTGGTGCCTTCTCGATTCAGGGGTCATGTTCCACATCACAGGCCGTCACACCTGTGCCCCACACATGTAGTAATGCACAGACGATGCCTCGATGTCAAGTAATGGACAAGTATGTCCATTCATGGACAAGTCTGTCCATCCATGGGCAAGTATGTCCGCCCTATCCCTACCTGTGTGCCGCCTGTCACCACTGTGATGTGTGAAAACCACTGTACTGCTGCGAAGAGGGCCTGTGTATGTTACCATTTCACTATGGGAGTGCTGCCGTATGTGTACCCATCGTGATGGCGAGCGTACAGGCATGTGTACGGGCCGTACCACTACGAGTACACATACGCAAGAACACCCATAGTGGTACGGGCCGTACACACGCCTGTACGTTCACTATCACTACGAGTACGCATACGCGAGGCCACCCATAGTGGTAGGGCCGTACACATGCCTGTACGCTCCCTATCACTATGGGTGGCCTCGCGCATGCGTACTCGTAGTGGTACGGGCCGTTCACATGCCTGTACGCTCCCTATCACTATGGGTGTATTGTCGCGTATGCGTACTCGTAGTGATAGTGAACGTACAGGTGTGTGTACGGCCCGTACCACTACGAGTACGCATACGCGAGGCCACCCATAGTGATAGGGAGCGTACAGGCATGTGTACGGCCCTACCACTATGGGTGGCCTCGCGTATGCGTACTCGTAGTGATAGTGAACGTACAGGCGTGTGTACGGCCCTACCACTATGAGTGGCCTCGCGTATGCGTACTCGTAGTGATAGTGAACGTACAGGCGTGTGTACGGCCCGTACCACTACGAGTATGCATACGCGAGGCCACCCATAGTGATAGGGAGCGTACAGGCGTGTGTACGGCCCTATCACTATGGGTGTCCTCGCGTATGCGTACTCGTAGTGGTACGGGCCGTACACACGCCTGTACGCTCCCTATCACTATGGGTGTTCTCGCGTATGCGTACTCGTAGTGATAGTGAACGTACAGGCGTGTGTACGGCCCGTACCACTACGAGTACGCATACGCGAGGCCACCCATAGTGATAGGGAGCGTACAGGCGTGTGTACGGCCCTACCACTATGGGTGGCCTCGCGTATGCGTACTCGTAGTGATAGTGAACGTACAGGCGTGTGTACGGCCCTACCACTATGGGTGGCCTCACGTATGCGTACTCGTAGTGATAGTGAACGTACAGGCGTGTGTACGGCCCGTACCACTACGAGTACGCATACGCGAGGCCACCCATAGTGATAGGGAGCGTACAGGCGTGTGTACGGCCCTATCACTATGGGTGTCCTCGCGTATGCGTACTCGTAGTGGTACGGGCCGTACACACGCCTGTACGCTCCCTATCACTATGGGTGTTCTCGCGTATGCGTACTCGTAGTGATAGTGAACGTACAGGCGTGTGTACGGCCCGTACCACTACGAGTACGCATACGCGAGGACACCCATAGTGATAGTGAACGTAGGCACGCGTGTACGGGCCGTTGCAATGCATTTGGGGTGCCCTAGGGCCCCGGAACGTACCGTACCTGTGTGTGAAGCTCCATATTACATAGGGGACACATGAGGGACAAGTATTAAGGCCTACATGCATGCTGGTTGTCATGGAGACCAAGTTCAAATTTTGAATTTTTTCTGGAAGGTGCACAGCAGAAGTCAGTTGGAATTAATCTACTTTGTTGCAATGTGTTTGGGGGGCTGACATCATGCAGGAGAATGAAACCGATGGAGTACACACAGACTGCTAGGTTTGAAGGGATTGGTGGAAACATAGGATGCAAATGTGAGTGACCAATCACTCTGTACTCCTGTGCATGAGACAGGGCAGAAAGGCAGATATAAGGCAGCAAGGTCCCATGAGGGAGCACTTGCCTGCACATCTTTGAATTCGTCGACCCAGCTGCTGCTACTGATTCCCTGGAACCATGTCAAGGGCTGTGGAGAGGACACAGCCATTCACCCTGGAGGAGAACCTGGCATTGCTGGATGTGATCCTCCCACAGTACCCCCTTCTGTATGGGCGAGCAGGGTATCAGGTGAGTGCATAGGCCACTGGTACAGACTGTCCCTTTGTTGTGACTGTGACTTCTGGCATTGTGTCCTGGTGTGACACACATGCTATGTACTGTAGGGGGGGTCCCAGGGGGGGGATGCCTGATGTCTCCCAGCCAGAGCATGCTGTGGTGCATGTCTGCTCTCCTCACTTGCATTGTGTTTACTGTGACATTCACTGCATGTGGCATTACACATTGTGCCTGTCTAATCCTCCAGGGTATGGAGCTACTACAGTCCTCCTGTGATTCTGTGGTTACCCCAGTGTGACAGGTGACTGTACCTACAGATGTGTGTTTGTCCACTGTACCTATGCTGAGAGTGTCCACATGATGTGTTCGTCCCCTGGACATCTGTGTGTGTAAGTCCAATGTCATTTGTGTGGGTGCATATGTGTAGTGGACCACCCCAGATGCGTGAGGCCTGGATATGCCCTGCACATCTCATGTGAGCAGGGGGCAGTGCTGTGTGTCTGACGTGCAGAGCCAGCCCCACACCTGTGAGCCCCCCCGATCTAGTGGCACATGTGCAGTGAGGTTTGTATCTGCATTTGGCAATGGCAGGTGAATGTCCTGTGTCTGTGTACTCTGCTGAGGTGGCGTCAGTGGCCTGTGGCATGTGACTGCTTTGAGGTGCTGGCCAGACACAGGAGGTGTGTGTGCAGAGTCCTCCCAGCAGTGCCCAGAGACAGGAGGGGTGGGTGCAGAGTCCTCCCAGCAGTGCCCTGAGACAGGAGGGGTGGGTGCCTAACACTCCCAGCAGTGCCCAGAGACAGGAGGGGTGGGTGCAGAGTCCTCCCAGCAGTGCCCTGAGACAGGAGGGTACCTACAATGGCACGTACTGCTTCTTCCCTCCCCAGAGGATCATGTCCCTATGACAAAGGTGCAATGCGTTTGCTGCATGACATGCCTTGTTGTAACCAGCTAATTTTTTCTCATATGTCTCTCTGTGACATGTGGCTGGTGTATTGATGTGGTGTCACTTGTTCTTCCGCACAGGTAGGCGCCACTGCCAAGGAGCAGATCTGGCTGACCGCCGTCAGTGCCGTGAGGGGTGTGGATGGTCGGAGGCGGAGCCTGTCCCATGTGAGGAAACGCTGGCAGGATATCCGGTGCTGGACGCGGAGGATCGCACGGGTCCTGCTGGGGGACTCACCTGAGAGCCACAAGAACCGCGGGCGCCGCCGTCTGAGCCACCTCCACAGGCGTGTGCTACCGGTGGTCTTTCCAGACTTGGAGAGGCGCTTACAGGAGATGCAGCAGCCGGAAGGGGGTAGGTACATGTGTGTTTGTTGTGTGTCACCGGTATTTGTAAGGGCACAGTAGCATGAATTCACTGCCAGGGTTTAATGGTGCTGTGCAGATCCAGTTTGCCCCAGTATAGCGCTGCGCTCCTGCCACCCTTCCCCTCCTTGCAATGTGTTCCCTGGTCTGTGTGTAGTCACTCCTTCACAAGGTAATGTAGGCTGGCGCTTTGTCCACGAGAACTATGCCTGTAGCATCATGTGTGGGGGTGGTGTGTAACTGGTTTTGGGACCTTGCCTGTGCCCTGACAAGTTCACTGCATGTGGGTTCCATGTCAGTTGGCACTGATGCTGAGTCCAGACATGGGAGTTAGTCTCTCAAGTGTCATGCCTTACAGCGCGCATGTCCTATGTAGTGGCCTGTGACATGCGGTGCATGAGTGTGCGATACGCATAGTGCAGGGATGGTGGCGTGTGTTGCAGTCATTACCATTCAGGAGCATGGAGTTGTGTGGCCACTACTGTCCCCTGGGGCACCTTTTCCTCGGTGTTGTATGTGTCATCCCAAAACGTGGACACTCTCAGTGTCTACAGCTTAGGTTGTGCTCTGTGCCATTGTCCCCTGGCACCATGTATATAGACGTGAAATTTAGTACAGGTGTCCACTGTGCAGCCTGACCTGAATGTCCTTCTTCATACTCACAGTTGCCAGTGCCTGTGTGTCTTGTTATACTCATCTGAGGATGGGCACTGGTACCTCATTATTTGTACAGGCGCACCTTGGGTGTCTTGCATCCAATCTTGCATTTTGCCTGCCCCTGTGTTTATCACCCAGACTATGAGATGTTGGTGCCACCTGTGTCTCAACTATTTGCCTCGTGTAGGGGGTGGTTGGGGCAGGCAAAGCCTATATGTCAAATCCTGATTTCTACTTGCTGGGTCTGGGCAGTGTGTGATGTTTGTCTGGACATACACTCAAGGTGCAGTGACCCAGTCATGTTGGGCATGTTTTCAGCATTACCTATGCAGCATGTGTCTCAAGTTCATGGATATGGTCCCAGGTCATCCCTATTTTCGCCAACGCTGTGTGGTGCAGATGAAGTGCTGGATTGTCCCCAGGGCCTGGGTGCTATGTCAGACTCCGTTTCCTGTCATTTGCTATTGTCTCATGCTCTCCATGGTATTTCAGTGGCATGGTGGCTCAACCAACTGTGTGTTTCATGCCCTACATCGGTACCTTGTTTAGTAGATGTTAGGGATCTTCCTTTTCAGGCTATGCAATGTAACCTATGTAGATTGGACTCATGTGACAGATGTGTACAGGTGTCTGATTACTTTCTGTCTCTCCACCCTGCCCACAGCATCGTCGGGGGACACAGAGGGAGACATGGACACAGACCAGGCGGAGGGACCGAGCACCAGTGCCAGCCGTGACATCGAGGCTGGCGCATCGAGTGGGACAGAGGCGGAGGAGAGTGTGGCCGAGGACCTGTCGACTGGCACGTCAGAATACGAAGCTGACAGGTCCGAGGAGGATGTCTCCGAGTGGGCGGAGGCTGCACCAGCAGCTGATAGCGGAACAACACCTCGCACCGCCCCCTCCGTTCCCATCAGCCACCTCCCACTTGCTCGTGTCCCTTCCCAGCGTGCCCGGTCACCGCATGTCTCCTTCATGCCAGGCACCGCACCCCCTGCCCCTGTCTCCACTGCTGCCGCCTATGCCGAGTCTGTGGACATCCAGCGGCAGCTGCAGGTTGGTCAGGCTGCGATCCTTAATGTCCTCCATGCCCACGGCCAGACCCTCAACAACATCGAGGCATACTTGGAGGGCATTCATTCATCGCAGGCTGACCAACGCAGCTTGCTTCGGTCGATAGACTCGACACTGACTGCAGCAGTGGGTCTCCTGCAGCGCGACCTCCCACCACCTACCCCTGCCCCATCCACACTTCCCACTCCCATGCCTGTCCCACGTACACCCAGACGTTGGCATGCACCCACATCAACAGACACAGGCACCACACCAGCAGGGAAGGTCCACCGCACTCCTCCTGACACGCACACACAGGGTGAGGTAGGCACACCCACTGGGTCGGGGGGCAAACGTGTGACACGCAGCCAGAGTGGGAGTCCGCATTCCACCCAGTCCACTCCCTCCAAATCCCCTCCCCTCAGCTCTCCTGGCCACCTCTCCCCCAAAGACTCCTTCATGGCCACTCTGTCCCTGAGCCCCACAGTGACACCACCCCGCAAGCGGTCAAGGAGGTCCCCGGTCAGGGTGCTTGATTCCCCCCCCTGTCTACACCCTCCCACAGTGGCGCTGCGACCCATCCCTCTGACCCCCCCCCTCCTTGGGGCCTGTGGATCCTTCGGGTGCAGGGGAATCCCTGGAGGACCTTGCAAAGGTGTGTAGTGCCATCCTGGCCTCCGCCTTTGGCCCTGCCCCACCCCCTGTGGTGGAGTCCTCCATCCCTGCACCCACAACGCCTACCCTTTGCCCTGATGTCCCTGCGGTGCCTGTTTCTTCCCCCCCCCTGATGCCCTCGCCCCTGTGGAAGACGACGGCATTTAACTGTGCAGGCAAGCTAGGGGACACGCATCCCACTGTGTCCCCCATCCAGCTGAGACTTATTGACTGCCCTATGGGCTTTGTGAATATTTAACTGCCTGTAATCGACGGACACTGTGATCATGCTGAATAAAGCTTTATTTTTTTTTTCATTCTGACACTACTGCTATGCTGGTATTGGTGTTGGTGGGGCTGCTACATGGTTTTGGGTGGTGTTTATGTGTTGGGTGTGTGGGAAATGTAGTAGTGGGCTGCTCATTGGGGGGACCCTGGGATCTGTGTGCCATCAAAAGGTGTTAGCTAACTTTCTTTGTTCATGTAAGCAGTTACTGCATGGTGCAATTGTCCCAGGGTGCATTCCTCCCTCTGTGTACCCTGATATCTTCCCTGCAGGGTGTTCCCAATATTTAGCGCAGAGCTGTGTCTACATGAGCTGTGTGTGTGACAGCGCCCTTCTACTTTGGCCATGCATGCAGGGCCATGTCTCCACCTGCAACATTCGTGGCATCCTTGGTGATCACTGTACATGTGTATGGAGTCTGTTGACATGAGTTCATGGGGACATGTTCCCTTGTAGGCAGTATGCATGTGTGTACTTCCAGCCTCACACACATGTGTTACACCCCTCCTGTGTCTGGGCACTGCTGGGAGGACTCTGCACCCACCCCTCCTGTGTCTGGGCACTGCTGGGAGGACTCTGCACCCACCCCTCCTGTCTCAGGGCACTGCTGGGAGGACTCTGCACCCACCCCTCCTGTCTCAGGGCTCTGCTGGGAGGACTCTGTACACACCCCTCCTGTCTCTGGGCACTGCTGGGAGGACTCTGCACCCACCCCTCCTGTGTCTGGGCACTGCTGGGAGGACTCTGCACCCACCCCTCCTGTCTCAGGGCACTGCTGGGAGGACTCTGCACACACCCCTCCTGTCTCTGGGCACTGCTGGGAGGACTCTGCACCCACCCCTCCTGTGACTGGGCACTGCTGGGAGGACTCTGCACCCACCCCTCCTGTTTCTGGGCACTGCTGGGAGGACTCTGCACCCACCCCTCCTGTGTCTGGGCACTGCTGGGAGGACTCTGCACCCACCCCTCCTGTGTCTGGGCACTGCTGGGAGGACTCTGCACCCACCCCTCCTGTCTCAGGGCACTGCTGGGAGGACACTGCACCCACCCCTCCTGTCTCAGGGCACTGCTGGGAGGACTCTGCACCCACCCCTCCTGTCTCAGGGCACTGCTGGGAGTGTTAGGCACCCACCCCTCCTGTCTCAGGGCACTGCTGGGAGGACTCTGCACACACCCCTCCTGTCTCTGGGCACTGCTGGGAGGACTCTGCACCCACCCCTCCTGTGACTGGGCACTGCTGGGAGGACTCTGCACCCACCCCTCCTGTTTCTGGGCACTGCTGGGAGGACTCGGCACCCACCCCTCCTGTCTCAGGGCACTGCTGGGAGGACTCTGCACCCACCCCTCCTGTCTCAGGGCACTGCTGGGAGGACTCTGCACCCCCCTCTCCAATTTCACAATATGTACGCTCATGACATGCACGGATGTGGGTACGCTCCATGCATTCGAGGTGGGGGTACGTGTCGTACTTACACTGTTGGGGTGGGGGTACGCTCCATGCATTCGAGGTGGGGGTACGTGTCGTACTTACACTGTTGGGGTGGGGGTACGCTCCATGCATTCGAGGTGGGGGTACGTGTCGTACTTACACTGTTGGGGTGGGGGTACGCTCCATGCATTCGAGGTGGGGGTACGTGTCGTACTTACACTGTTGGGGTGGGGGTACGCTCCATGCATTCGAGGTGAGGGTACGGGTCGTACTTACACTGTTGGGGTGGGGGTACGCTCCATGCATTCGAGGTGGGGGTACGGGTCGTACTTACACTGTTGGGGTGGGGGTACGCTCCATGCATTCGAGGTGAGGGTACGGGTCGTACTTACACTGTTGGGGTGGGGGTACGCTCCATACGTACGCGGGTGGGGGTACGGGTCGTACTTACACTGTTGGGGTGGGGGTACACTCCATGCATTCGAGGTGAGGGTACGGGTCGTACTTACACTGTTGCGGTGGGGGTACGCTCCATACGTACGCGGGTGGGGGTACGTGTCGTACTTACACTGTTGGGGTGGGGGTAGGCTCCATGCATTCGAGGTGAGGGTACGTGTCTTACTTACACTGTTGGGGTGGGGGTACGCTCCATACGTACGCGGGTGGGGGTAGGGGTCGTACTTACACTGTTGTGGTGGGGGTGCGCTCCATACGTACGCGGGTGGGGGTAGGGGTCGTACTTACACTGTTGTGGTGGGGGTACGCTCCATACGTACGCGGGTGTGGGTAGGGGTCGTACTTACACTGTTGGGGTGGGGGTACGCTTCATATGTACGCGGGTGGGGGTAGGGGTCGTACTTACTCTGTTGGGGTGGGGGTACGCTCCATGCATTTGAGGTGGGGGTACGGGTCGTACTTACACTGTTGGGGTGGGGGTACGCTCCATACGTACGCGGGTGGGGTAGGGGTTGTACTTACACTGTTGTGGTGGGGGTACGCTCCATACGTACGCGGGTGGGGGTAGGGGTCGTACTTACACTGTTGTGGTGGGGGTACGCTCCATACGTACGCGGGTGTGGGTAGGGGTCGTACTTACACTGTTGGGGTGGGGGTACGTTCCATACGTACGCGGGTGGGGGTAGGGGTCGTACTTACACTGTTGGGGTGGGGGTACGCTCCATGCATTCGAGGTGAGGGTACGGGTCGTACTTACACTGTTGGGGTGGGGGTACGCTCCATACGTACGCGGGTGTGGGTAGGGGTCGTACTTACACTGTTGGGGTGGGGGTACGCTCCATACGTACGCGGGTGGGGGTAGGGGTCGTACTTACACTGTTGGGGTGGGGGTACGCTCCATACGTACGCGGGTGGGGGTAGGGGTCGTACTTACACTGTTGGGGTGGGGGTACGCTCCATGCATTCGAGGTGGGGGTACGGGTCGTACTTACACTGTTGGGGTGGGGGTACGCTCCATACGTACGCGGGTGTGGGTAGGGGTCGTACTTACACTGTTGGGGTGGGGGTACGCTCCATACGTACGCGGGTGGGGGTAGGGGTCGTACTTACACTGTTGTGGTGGGGGTACGCTCCATACGTACGCGGGTGTGGGTAGGGGTCGTACTTACACTGTTGGGGTGGGGGTACGCTCCATACGTACGCGGGTGGGGGTAGGGGTCGTACTTACACTGTTGGGGTGGGGGTACGCTCCATGCATTCGAGGTGGGGGTACGGGTCGTACTTACACTGTTGGGGTGGGGGTACGCTCCATGCATTCGAGGTGAGGGTACGGGTCGTACTTACACTGTTGGGGTGGGGGTAAGCTCCATACGTACGCGGGTGTGGGTAGGGGTCGTACTTACACTGTTGGGGTGGGGGTACGCTCCATACGTACGCGTGTGGGGGTACGTGTCGTACTTACACTGTTGGGGTGGGGGTACGCTCCATGCATAGGGGGTGGGGGTAGGGTCCGTACATATCCGTCCCCACGCTATGTGATGCTTGTGCAGCCCGTACCCAGGCCTTTGCCACGTGGGTATGAGCCGTCCCGCCATTGTTGGGGTGACGTGGGTGTGGGCGTGGTACGACTCGTACCCACGCTCTTCAGGCGTGGGTACGGGACGTACCTGTCTGGTTGTGTTGCCGGTTCGCGTCGTGACGGACTTCCATTGTGGCGGTCGCTGGCTTAGCTGGACACGCCCCCACCCCCTCGTAGTGACCAGGGCATGGGAGTCAGGTATGTCCTGGGCATGTGTGCTGTGTGACTTTGGTGGGGGTTTTGTGGCCTGCCCTGGTCCTGCCACCCCCACCCCACCCCACTTTCCCCCCTCCCTTAGTTATTCTGACCTTCTGCGGCGTCTGCGTCCGAACCTGTAGAGGAGGTCGACTGCTATGAGGGCCGGGATGACACGTAGGTTCGGGTCCATGTCTGTCCGTCGCGTACGGGTCCTCCTTGTTCGCGTCGTCCTGTCTGTCCGTCGCGTACTGGTCCTCCTTGATCGCGTCGTCCTGTCTGTCCGTCGCGTACTGGTACTCCTTGATCGCGTCGTCCTGTCGCGTACTGGTCCTCCTTGTTCGCGTCGTCCTGTGTGTCCGTCGCGTACTGGTGGTCCTTGTTCGCGTCGTCCTGATTTCCCGGCAGTTTTTGGCAGCCGGAAAATATTCACCGTGCGGGATGACGTCGGTGCGAATCGTAATTCCTGGTTCGTGAATGGCAGGCTGCGAGCGTCCCGACGTCAGGTCGGCGCTTTCCCGGATCGCATTTGTAGGTTTAATTTGTTCGGTCGGGGGTTTTTTACGATTCGTACGGAAATGGTGTTCCCGTGCGAATCGTAATTCCTTGTTTGTAAATTTTGACGACCGGGTACGCGTCGGACGGAGAATATGCTATGTCCGATGTTTCGTACCCGGTTTTTGCCGGATCGTGATCGGCACCTTAGGGTCCGATTCACAGAGGTAAATTTAGACCTGAAGTCTAACATTAGACCTAAAGTCTCAGGTCTGAATTTAGGGCCCGATTCACGAAGGCAAAGTTAGACCAAAAGTCTAAATTTACTACTTTTCGGTATTCACAAAGGTAAGTTACTACTTGTAAGTTTCCTACTAGTAAGCTTACTAGTAGTGAAGTTACTACCAGTAAAATTACTAGTAGTAAAGTTACTAGTAGTAACTTACCTTTGTGAATACCTAAAAGTAGTAAAGTTGGACTTTTGGTCCAAGTACCTTTGTGAATCAGGCCCAAAACCAATAAAATGTCCACCAAAGAGCATTCTCTCAGCCTCTTCCCTTTGTAATGAAACACCCAATTATATTTTTACTAATACACATCTTGCCAGACATGCACCGTAGGCCAACATCACTACACTCAGATACCAACCATATCCTCGGAATGTATGACGTTACTACACCATCCATTACCCCGCAGTAGGTTACAACGCGGCCGTTACATCGTCCACGTTGTTACCACGCATGGCCTTACATCGCAAGTCGTTTCTACGACTTGCACTAGATGGCGCGCTGGACTTAGGAATAATTTAAATGACTATTCCTAGTCCAGTTAGCACAACAGCAGGGAATGTGTTGGATTTTAAATCCAACACATTCCCTGGTGTTGCGCGCCATCTAGAGCAAGTCGTTGAAATGACTTGCGATGTAATGCCATGCGTGGTAACAATGCGGACGATGTAATGTCCGCGTTGTAACCTACCCGCATGGTATTACCAACGTTGTAAATGCTGTTTCCCATATCCTCCTGCCCTGTATAGTTTTAAATTGTCAAAACGTCCCACAGCCCTGTTTATTAATTGACTCTACAGCTTTTATCTTTTTACAACTTCTTTCTACAGATACTGTTTTGTACACTCTTAACTTTTGTAAAGGCAGCCCTAAGACTCAGGTCAAGTTTTGATTAATTTCTGCACTGTAATCTATGTATTTTAGTTATGAACCCAGTGTAATTTGATGCATTAACAGTTGTTAACCTGTATTGTGGAACACATTTTTAATCATGTTTGTTTGACTTGTATGGTTTTACTCATAAAACCGAATAAAGTTTGTTGATGATGATGATGACTCTGCATCTTAATATTGAATTAGCTAGGGTTATTCCATATGCTGTTTTTGCTGTGATTTCTCTTAAGGCCGCATTGTTTGTTTTGCTTTGGCTGGCTGGTTGGCCACAATAGACGAGTGCAGGTGAGAGGCCTGTCTCTGCTACCAGATCCGCAGAAGGCCCTCTGCATCTAGTGTTAGCTGCCATTTTGGCAACCTTTTTTTCCCAAGCTGGTTCCAGCCTCGATGGCAGTAGTAACTACACAGAAAAAATAGTGCACCCCTAGGCATGGCGGGTCTGTCGACATTCTGTTTCCTCTGTTATATTACTGCAGCACAGAAAACAAATATAGCCAAAATGTCAATTTCCTCAGCTACTACCCATAAGAAAACACTAGTTTCTACTTATCATCTTTTTAATAGCGATGTTTAGATGCAAGTTTTGCTCACATTTGTGATCTAAAGTCGTAGGGCTCAATCTCTGAGAATAGGTAACGGCTTGGCATGTTGCTTGCAGAATTACTTTAAGGAGATATTACCCAATTAACAGACTTCCTAAAAAGATGTGTAATGTGCTGACTTTTATCATAATTGAAATACATTTGTGAACATTTCATCAGTTGCTCTCAAATGAGCTCCTCTTTGGCATACAAAAAGCTACCAAGTTTATGTCGCGACTGGCTTGTGACAGGAACAACGCCGCAATGTACTTTTCTTTCTAATTATTTATTGCCCTACTTCTAAGATATCCAAAGCCTGTTTATGAGGAGGGCTGATCCATGTATACATCCATTCATTTTCATACCCTGAAGTTATCTTCCTTCCTTACCCCATATTACATCACAATCCTCCGGCAAGTCTCAACCTGATTGGACACTTTTGGCTTGACCTTACCTACTACACTAGAATGTGACAGTGTAGATAAGATTCTTTAGCAAATGTTATCTCCATGCCCGGGGACAATATTCATTGTCACAAATATAAAGGGAACTTAATTTTAAATGGTGCAGACCAAGCCTTTGCCTCCTGCTTTGCTTCTATTGCAGTTGGTGAGTCAAATGGTACAGCACTGGGGGTCTATCAGGTGGAAGGAGTAACAAGCCCAATCAATATCTCAAATACACCAACAAAACCCATCACCATCAGTCAACATACGGTTTATGGAAACAATTCCATGTATATATGTCTTCGTTTTTTAGAGTGAATTAATCACATGGATCATTTTTTAGATATATTTGTGTTAGAAAGGGAGTCTCTATTTGGCAGTGGTATACACCCTGTCCAAGTAGGGACCCTTCCTTCTAGTCAGGATGAGTAAAGTACACACCTAAATATTCATGTGCTCACCATCTGGTAGCTTGGCCCAGAGCTGTCAGGTTAAACTACGGAGGAAATGTGTAAAGTATTTCTATATAATCCACAGTACCACAGTGAAAGCATCACAAATGGAAACCACACCAGTTTAAAAAAATTGAGTATCTTTTTCTAAACTAAACAAGACCAAAACAACAAAAATACTACACACACAACTCAAGATATGATTCTTAAAAGGCAGAAAACAGTTCTGTCCATGGAAAACTATGGATGTGTGAATTTTGCACAAAGTACCTCAAATGCGTCAAAAATACGGAAACAAAACAGGCACAGGAAAGGTAGAGTGTCGGTTCCTTGCTCCAGGGGAGGTAATGCGATGGTTCCTTACTACCACGCAGGGGAGGTGATGCGTCAGTTTCTTACTGAAGAGGAGGTGATGCGTTGTTTCTTACTGGAAGCCCAGTATCGTCATAGATTTGATGCACAGGTGCGATGTGTGAGAAAGTTCAGCCACTGCGGGTCGATGTGGCTACGATCCAGGCCCTGCATCGATTTCTGTAGCTGCTGACAGGTGATGCATCAATTCTTTTAGCCGCACAGCAGGGCCTGCATCTGGGTAGGTATGGTGATCTCGGATGTTCGAGATTGGTGCACAGGACTCGGGGTGCAGTGTCTTTTTCGGGCCGTGGGCAGGTTCTGCGTTGATTTCTTAATCCGCACAGGGCTGTGCGTTGGGATTTTCTCCCATACAGCAGTTTAGCATTGAATAAAACAGTGGCAAGAAGAGCGAAGCATCTATTTTGCACTTTCTTTAGTTCTTCACAGTTTTCTGCATGAGGAACAACATCCAGGGTCCCAGAACTGGAATAGGCACCACCAGGTAGGTCAGATTTCATAGCAGTGGAGTTCAAGAAGGCTGTAGGTGAAGTCTTTGTGTCCCTGAGACTTCAGAACGGAGGCAAGCTGTTATACTTGGGGGTCTCTAGTTGGCACAGGTATGCACTTGTGATAAATAGGGACCCTCTCCTCTAGTCAGGGTATGGGGGTACACTCCTAAAATAACCCCTGCTCACCCCCTTGGTAGCTTGGCACGAGCAGACAGGCTTATCTCAGAGGCAGTGTGTAAAGCATTTGTGAACACATGCAGTAATCAAGTGACAACACTACAGATGGACACCACACAGGTTTTAAATAAAAAATAAGTATTCTTTATATAGATTTACCACAAGACCATTAAACGACAAAAACACACAATACTGTTACTTTAGATGGTAGAAGTTTGCTTAGTTCTCTTAAGTTCTTAATTGCGACACTTTAAGTCAATGTACCTTTTAGATGCGACACGCAGGGCAACAAAAGTGTTGCAATGATGTTGATGCGATGAAGTTTTTGGTGCAAAGAAATAAAGACGTGAAGATCTTCCAGATGCGTTACGCTTCTCCGATGTTGCGAGAAGACTCGACTCGATGCTTCAGCTGCAGCGGCGACACCCTTTATGCAATGCGACGACAGCGGCCTTGGCAGCGACACTCTTCTCCGACGTTTGCGAGACACTTCCGCTTGATGCGATGTTGCAGCGGCGACACCCCTTTACGCGATGCAACGACAGCCACTCCGACGGCGGCACGCTTCTCCGTGAATGTGAGACGCTTTTCCTGATGCGGTGCAATGCGACAACTACGATGGCTGCGATGGTGACACGCTTCTTCCTCGATGTGAGACTCTTCTCTTGATGCGGTGCAATGCGTCAGCTACAATGGCTGCGACGGTGACACGCTTCTTCGGCGTTGCGAGACACTTCTGGATGATGTGAGACACTTCCGCTCGATGCGATGCTGCAGCGGCGACACACTTTACGAGATGCGACGACGACAGCTCCGACGGCGGCACGCTTCCCCTTCTTGAGTCGCGCTTCCAGCTCATTGCGACATGCAGTCCCTCAGAAGGCCCAACAACAACAGCAGGCACTTCCAAAGAACTCTGGGGAGCCCTTGGAGATCCTTCACAAGTTGAGCAAAAGTACACACAAAGTTCCTTTCTTCTCTCTTTGGCAGTAAGGCAACCACTGCAGGCCAATCCCCCAGGTTCAGGGATAGTTTCCTCCTCAGCTTCTTCTGGTTCCTCCCTCAGCAGAGGTTCTTCTTGTTTTCCCAAAGTGATCTAATTTCTTGGAATCAGGGTCCCAATATTTATACCCCAAAATCCTTTGTCCTCTGAGGGCAGAGGGGCCTTTGCCCAGTCCAAACCAGTTCTGGAGCACTTTGTTGACATGATTCCTTCTCTCCTTTCACAGTGCAGGGCAGAGACATCAGACGCACCACAGGGGGTGGAGCCAGCACTGTGAGGGGCAGGCACTGTCCTATTCAGGTCCCAGGTGCAACTTCTCCCTCCCATCTAGATGCAGATCTCTCTATTCACCACAGGGCGGACTCACCCTGTCTCCTGGAATCCCCCATCCCTGTCACTCAAACTCCAGACAAGGAATACACAACCTAGCAGAGGCAGGTTTGTATGGTTAGACAAGAAAATACCTACTTTCTAAAAGTGGTATTTTCAAACACAAAGGTGCCGATTCCGATCCTGGAAAAATTTCCCCCGTACGAATCGTATCCGGATTTTTTACCGTACGAAGCGTACAAGTAGCGTACAAACTGCCAAGTACGATTTGCATGGGAAAAAGTCCATACGAATCGCATTGGGAAAATTTCCCCACACGTCCTCGGGTCGGAAAATGTGTCCGACACATCCCCGGACGATTTACCGTACGAATCGGAAAAATGAAGTCCGACCGCGCAAGTACGATCAGTCCCGTCCTTTCGATTTTACAACCGTATGGAAAAAACACCGTACGGACCGAACTCCTATAGCAACCATGGAGATATGTGCCTGCATATGTGCCGAACACCCCACCCCAGACCCCGTATGTACCCGTAGAACACCCCCCCAGCCCTCGTATGTACACGCCGAACACCCCCCCCAGCCCCCGCATGTACGCGCCAAACGCCCCCCGGCCGCGGATGTACGTGCTGAACCCCCACCAGTGTATGTACGGAGCGTACCCCCACCAGTGTATGCACGGAGCGTACCCACACCAGTGTATGCATGGAGCGTACCAACACCCCACCAGTGTATGTACGGAGCGTACCCCCACCCGTGTATGTACGGAGCGTACCAACACCCCACCAGTGTATGTACGGAGCGTACCCCCACCCGTGTATGAATGGAGCATACCAACATCCCACCAGTGTATGTACGGAGCGAACTCACACCCGTGTATGATTGGAGCGTACCCACACCCCACCAGTGTATGTATGGAGCGTACCCCCACCCGTGTATGTACGCAGCGTACCCCCACCTGTGTATGCATGGAGCGTACCAACTCCCCACCCATGTATGTATGGATCGTACCCCCACCCATGTATGTACGGAGCGTACACCCAGCCCCCCTGTATGTACGGTGCGAAACACCACCACCGATGGACGGTGCGGACCAACACCCTGCCCGTGTCTGTACGCACTCTACCCCAGGCCCCTACACCAGCACCCTCACCCAACATCGCGCATGTACGAGTCATACTAAGCCATAGCTAAGGACAGCACTGTACAACAACATGGCCCATGTACGCACCGTACAGACGCAAAAAACACTCGTACTGAACCAGGACAAACCAAAACAACACAAGGAGAGTTAATTCGATGCACACAACACTACAAAACATGTCCAACAAGCCTAAATACATCCTATACACTGACCTGCAACTGCCAAACAGCTAAATAGAGGCCCAAAACACAACCACTCCTTATAACACACCCACCCAAAGTTCAAACACAGCCACACCCACAAATGGACCAATAAAAAGGCCCAACACACACAAACCATGATCCTTTGCAACATATCCACTACTGCCAGACCACAGAGACAACGCACTGCAGCATACTACATCCATCAATACACCTTACACTTGCACTCCTTCACACAACCACCATCACAAACACCCCCTCATCACATTCACACACACACACCTTCACAACCACACTCACACCCCCACAACCATCCACACCCACACCCCCACAACCATCCACACCCACACCCCACACCATGCCCACTAACAAGAATCCAAAGTTCACAAAGGAGGAGCTGGAGGTCCTTGTCGACGAAATCATCAGAGTCGAGCCACAGCTCTTTGGAACATTGGTCAGACGGACCAGCATATCCGAAAAATCAGCCATGTGGGTGAGGATTGTCAATTCTGTGAATGCTGTTGGGTCCACCAGAAGGACCAGGCATGAGTGCCAAGCCAGGTGGTACGATCTGCGGAGGACGGTCCGCCGCAAAATGACGGACGATCACAACCAGGGGAACATCACTGGAGGAGGGCCGCCCCGCAGACCGGTACACCACCATCCCTGGGAGGAGAAGGTGATGGCCACGCTGCCGCCGGTGGGAGTAGACGGAGTAGAAGGAGTCCGAGAGCCTGGTGAGAACACAAACAACTCACCTCACATTGGGGGAACGCCATACACAACCAAAATACCAATCATGCACGCAACCCCCCAAAAGCCTGCAGCAGACACAACCACACTCCAAAAACACACACATGCCACTAGCGCCTCCATGCCCCATGCCCCAAGCAAGGCCATGCCAAGTCACAGGCCACACAAAACACCAACACAAGAAAGGATGTCCCCGATGCCGGGAGGGTGGGCCCCAAAACTAACATAGAGCAACTCTGAAGCACACAACAATGCCCTCAGCCCATATGGCCTAGGTCACAGCCATACAAACAGTGTGTCCCCACACAGTACTGTGTTGCCTGCAAATGGTGGCCGCGTTGCAGGATGACATGGGTATGAAGCCACAATTTGCACATAACAGCAGCTAATGAAGACGCATCACTCTGAAAGAGTGTCAGCACACACCGCCACAGCAGCAGCGCAGACTCAGACACTCCGCCCAATGGATGCCCGGAGATAAGAAACAAACCCACATGAACAAGCCAATGGGCTTTGAAAGACCTGAAAACTGTGTGTGCCCAGGAAGCTGGGCTGAGGTGACAGAGGGTGACACACAGAGGGAGGGAGAGGGGGAGAGAGAGGGAGGGAGACAGAGGTGGACACAGGGAGACAGACAGAGGGAGGGAGGAGGGTGACAGAGGCAGGGAGAAAGGGAGACAGAGGGAGACGGACAGAGGGAGGAGGCTGACAGAGGGAGGGAGAAAGGGAGACAGAGGGAGACGGACAGAGGGAGGAGGGTGACAGAGGGAGACGGACAGAGGGAGGAGGCTGACAGCGGGAGGGAGAAAGGGAGACAGAGGGAGATGGACAGTGGGAGGAGGGTGACAGAGGGAGGGAGAAAGGGAGACAGAGGGAGATGGACAGAGGGAGGAGGCTGACAGAGGGATGGAGAAAGGGAGACAGAGGGAGACGGACAGAGGGAGGAGGCTGACAGAGGGAGGGAGAAAGGGAGACAGAGGGAGACGGACAGAGGGAGGAGGCTGACAGAGGGAGGGAGAAAGGGAGACAGAGGGAGACGGACAGTGGTAGGAGGGTGACAGAGGGAGGGAGAAAGGGAGACAGAGGGAGACGGACAGTGGGAGGAGGGTGACAGAGGGAGACGGACAGAGGGAGGAGGCTGAAAGAGGGAGGGAGAAAGGGAGACAGAGGGAGACGGACAGAGGGAGGAGGCTGACAGAGGGAGGGAGAAAGGGAGACAGAGGGAGACGGACAGTGGGAGGAGGGTGACAGAGGGAGGGAGAAAGGGAGACAGAGGGAGACCGACAGAGGGAGGAGGGTGACAGAGGGAGACGGACAGTGGGAGGAGGGTGACAGAGGGAGACGGACAGAGGGAGGAGGCTGACAGAGGGAGGGAGAAAGGGAGACAGAGGGAGACGGACAGAGGGAGGAGGCTGACAGAGGGAGGGAGAAAGGGAGACAGAGGGAGACGGACAGTGGGAGGAGGGTGACAGAGGGAGGGAGAAAGGGAGACAGAGGGAGACCGACAGAGGGAGGAGGGTGACAGAGGGAGATGGACAGAGGGAGGAGGCTGACAGCGGGAGGGAGAAAGGGAGACAGAGGGAGATGGACAGTGGTAGGAGGGTGACAGAGGGAGGGAGAAAGGGAGACAGAGGGAGACGGACAGAGGGAGGAGGCTGACAGAGGGAGGGAGAAAGGGAGACAGAGGGAGACGGACAGTGGGAGGAGGGTGACAGAGGGAGGGAGAAAGGGAGAAAGAGGGAGACGGACAGAGGGAGGAGGCTGACAGAGGCAGGGAGAAAGGGAGACAGAGGGAGACGGACATTGGGAGGAGGGTGACAGAGGGAGGGAGAAAGGGAGACAGAGGGAGATGGACAGAGGGAGGAAGGTGACAGAGGGAGACGGACAGAGGGAGGAGGCTGACCGAGGGAGGGAGAAAGGGAGACAGAGGGAGTCGGACAGTAGGAGGAGGGTGAGAGAGGGAGGGAGAAAGGGAGACAGAGGGAGACGGACAGAGGGAGGAGGGTGACAGAGGGAGACGGACAGAGGGAGGAGGCTGACAGAGGGAGGGAGAAAGGGAGACAGAGGGAGACCAAATCACCCTTGGGTGGTGTGGCCATGTCCGCTCGTCAGCAGGTGGACTGTGTGCATGTAGACAAGGTTTGGCAGTGCGTGAACCCCCCTTCAACCTTTGATAAACACTGGGCCATGTGTCAATCTGTGCACGAGTACATCCGTGCACAGATTGACCGTGATCCAACACCCCGTGCACGGGGTGTTGGATCACGGTGCCACAAGGTTGTGTTGTGGTTGTGGGCTGCATCCTGAGTGTGTGCGTGGATTGAGAAGGTCATCCTTCAGCTGGCAGTGATCCATTCCCCCCATCTCTGTTGGACGTTGATGTAGCCTGGTCGCCGGATGTAGAAGCAGAGCTGTGCAGATGCACCCTGGATGTGGACAAGTATCATGGGAGTTGTAACGCACATGTCCGTAGAGTGCAGGGTAGGATTAGACACGGATGTCGTAGTTGACCTGGGGGATGGTCTCTCTTGCCTTGAGGTGGATGGAACTGGGGATCTTGTGCATAATGCAGAGTGTGCTGCAGCATGAGGCACAGATGCTGCTGATCAGCATAGCACATGTCAGCAAGCAATCCATGATGAACACCAGCTCGTTTGCATGGACACTGGGTGCCCTTGCTGCAGGGCCTGCAGCAGCATGCGCCATGTCAAGAAAACAATGCCACAAGTAGCACACAAAGATAAGGATGTCAGGAAGCAACTATGCAAAAGGTGTATGTCAAGGAAGGAATGTCTGGTTCAACATGGCACACACACACACAATGGATGCACATGCAGCACAGTGGCCGTCGTGGAGACTGACATGCCACAATACCTACACAGCCATGGACATCATGCACAATACAGATTCTAATCCCTGACAAACAGCTTGCATCTTGCTACTATACACATAGACTCATATGCACTGTTAGACCTGGCACCTTGGCGTGAGTCTCCCTTCCTCTTTTTGTCGCTGTGCCTCATGTGCTTTTATGGTGTTGGCCGCTCAGCGCGCTGTGCCACTGCCAACCAGTGTCGCGGTGCGAGTGCTCCCTTGTAAATTATATATGTTGGTTGGATTCCATGATTGGATTGTTTGATTTACTGTCAGACCCCAGTAAAGTGCGCCAGGAGCGCCAGGGCATGTAAATGCAAACACCGCTGGTGGGCTTGCAGCACGGGTTGTGCCACCCACAGCGGCCGGTAAAATATGTCTAAGGTCTGCCATCGCAGAACCTGCGTGCAGTCTGGTACTGACATGCTGACTGGCAAGTGCCCACACTTGCCGGTCCCTAAAACCTTCCCTTAGCAGCATGTTAGTCACCCCTCTGGTAGGCCCACGGGCAGGGTGCGTTGTGAGCCTAAGGTAGGACAAGCCTAGATGCGTGGCATGTCCTAGTAGTGATATACCGCCATCTTGTTGTTCACTACTGCAAGGCTACCCTGTTCTCATAGGCCAGTATGGGCGGCCTGGATTGTTACACCCTATGATCCTAACCGACTCAGGGAACATGGTAGGAGATCGAGTTTAGTATGCCTGAACTCGGAATAATAAGGTTCATCTTTTCCCAAGGTTTATTTTAATATTCCGCGTTCGCAAATGCCGCTTTTAGAAAGCTGGCCTTTGCTTGCCTAAACATTTCAGCCCGCCTCTGCGTGATGTGTATCTGATGTCTGGCTGGTGTGAGTGACAGGGCTGGGGGAACCCAGATGGGCAGGGCTAGGTAGCCTGGTGGTGAATAGGACGATCGACAGGTAGATGGGTGGGAGGAGTGCTCCTAGGCTCTGAATAGGACAGTGCTCTGCCACCTCAATGCCGGCTCCGCCCCCTGTGGAGCGTCTGAGGACTCTGCCCTGCACTCTGAAAGAAGAGGCCTGCATCGCGTAAACAAAGTGCTCAGAAACCGGACTGGACTAGGCAAAGGACCCCCTGGCCTGGGAGAACAAAAGATTTGCTGTATAAATGGAGGAGCCCTGCTCCTAAGAAACTAGATCCGCTTTTGACCAAGAAGAATCTCTGCCTGAGGAGGAGGCACCGGGAAAGCTGCAGGAGGAAGACTGTCCCTATCCTGGGGGATTGGCCTGCAGTGGTGACCTTGCTGCCAAAGGGGAGAAGAGAAACTGTTGCTGAAAACTTTGCTTTATTTTTACTTTCAAGACTTGTGCTTTTCCAAAAACGATCTCCAAGGGCTTGGAACTGAGCTTGCCCCCTGACCTGAGCCCCAGGACCATTGGGCTCTACCTGATCTTCACTCGCCTGCCGCTGGACTGTGGTGTCCTTTCCCTCGCTGGAGCTGTGACCCTCGTGCCCCAGTCCCTCCCTGAGCCGTGACCAGGACTGCTTAGCCGCCCCCGCCTTGGGAAGAGCCTCGCTCGATCGGAGCCGCTCCCCCTACGCTGTGCTGGGCTGCCCCTGTCACCTCGCTCGCTGGAGGCTTGCTGCGCACCTTCACCCTCCCGCCGGAATTGGCGTTGTGAGCATCTACAAGCCTCGGACGGCCCGGACGTAACCTGCGTGCCCGGCTGCCCCGCTTTGTTCACCCGCCACCTGCAAACACCCCGCTCTTGCCGTGAGCCTGAAGATCAGACCCCCATCGTGAAGTGTGGGAGCCCCGGACGCCGCCTCGCCCTTCTGTCGAAGAGCCGCTGAAATCCCGCACCCGCCTTCGCGTCAAGAAACAAGGTACTGTACTTACGAACTCGACCGCGAGCTCGCATCGGATCCAGGGTCCGCAACGTTCTGATTTCCCTGTCATCTGCCGTGTGCTTCCCGATCGCCACCTCAGCACGAAGTGTGCTGAGGCCCACAGTTACCTTGTGCCCGCCTAAAGAACTTTCCGTAACAAAGAGACTTTACCGTATTCCTAAGAATTGTGGCCCCGTCAGTCAACGTTACTGGGCCTTGTATTTGAATCTGCTGAATCTACATAAAAGCTTATTTTTATATACTTCCTGATTGGTGTCCGTTTGTGGTGCATGCAAGGGGTTTACTGTATGTGTAATTGCATTTGCTTAACCGTGTACGCCTGAGACTTAGCCTAGACTGCTCGCGCCACGCACCTAGAGGGTGAGCAGGGGTTATTCTGGGGAGTCATCCTTCGCCCTGACAAGAAGTAAAGGGTCCCTGCTTGTTGTGGGTACACACCTGCGTCAACCAGAGCCCCCTCATTTCTAACATTGGTGGCAGCGGTGGGATTTACGGATTTGCATTTGTGGTTTGCATATAGTGGATCACTGATCACCACGTAGTGAGAGCAGACCAGTAACACAGCCACAAGACTAGCAATTGTTTTTGTTTTGCCAAGAATCTCCGTTGTTAGAGCCATGCCTGGTTCACTTCCCGCCGGAAGGGCAGCTTCTATAATCTCTGGATTTGAGGACATAGATTGGGAAGAAGGCGCGCTTGAGGGCTATACAAATGAAGAATTGAAAGGTTTTTGCTCCAAGTTCAGAATTGCCCAAACTGGATTGAAAAACAAGACCCAACTCGTGAAGGCGCTGAGGGCCTGGTATGAGTCAAAGGCACCAGAGAATCAGGTGGAAATGGTTCCACCAGAAAGTGTCCATGAGTTTGGCAGAGGCCTGTCGCCAGAAGAGTTGGCAGACAGGGCAGCAACCCGGGCTCACGAAGTGGAGATGGCAAAACTTCATGGGCAAATGGATATGGAAAAACAAAGATTAGCCATAGAAGAAAAGAAACTACAATTAGAGCATGACATGAAGCTGAGGGAGCTGGAGCTGAAAGCAAAAAGTTTGGAGCTTAATCCCTCTGGTGGCAGCACACCGCCAGTAACGGCGGAACCAAGAGTTTATATTCCCAAGGATGTAGTGAAAGAGTTCTTCAAGAATGACGACATCGGGCAGTGGTTCAGAGCCTACGAGGTAGCCATGTCTTCCCACCGGGTCCCTGAGAGAGATTGGGGAGCGGGGTTGTGGGGACGGTTCCTGAGTGAAGGGCGGGACACACTGTTAGATTTACCTGCTGATGTTCATAATTCTTACGCCCATATAAAGGAAGCATTGATGACTAGGTATGGGTTGACCCCTGAGTTATATAGACAGAGGTTCAGGGGTTGCACTAAGATTCCCAATAGTACGTATGTGGAGTATGTGACTTTCTTTTGCAGAGCGCTGGATGGTTGGGTAAAGGGTAGTAAGGTGAATGATTATCAAGGGCTTCTTGATTTAATGGCATGGGAGCACTTGTCCAGTAATTATTTTCCTGAGCTACGCCAGCACCTGATAGATAGTAGGCTGACTAACCCTAGGAAGCTTGCTGAGGAGGCGGACCGCTGGGTCAGTACCAGGGTCCACAAGGGTACCGTGGGAGATTCCGCCAAAGGTGGGCAGGGTCCCCAGCAGAAGAGTGGGGGGGACAGGGGTAAACAGAAGCAGTTCCAAAAAGGGCCCCAAAGTAGTCCCCAAGGGAACCAAGGGAAGGGTTCTCAGCCTCCCCCACCCAGAAACCGACCGGGGCCCCGAAAGGTCCTCCTGTTCAAAAGGGGCCTGTCAGATGTTACAGGTGTAACAATTTGGGGCATTTTGCCTCTGATATAAAGTGTCCATTGTTTGGTAAACCAGCACCCACTGGTGCTCCACCCCGGCAGGTGACTAGTGTAGCCTTGGGGGAGGAGAGGGATGTCCAAGGTGGGTGGGGTCCCACAGAGATGTCCCTGGTCTCGCTAGGAGACCGTGAAGTGGTCCCTCCAACCCAGCTGCCTGAGAACACTAAGAAGTACAGGCAGTGGGTGACCATAAATGGCCATAGGGTGGAAGCTCTTAGAGATACAGGAGCCAGTGTGACAGCTGTCCGGTGTCACCTGGTGTCTCAGGAGCAGGTGGTCCCCAATGCATTCTATCCCGTTGTTGCCACTGACAACACAGAGAGACACTGCAAGGTGGCTCAGGTTCCCTTTGAGTGTGGGGGGTCTCTGGTACTCTTCAGGTAGCTGTGAGGCCCGCCATGCCTGTAGACTGTTTGTTAGGGAACGATTTGGAGAGCTCACCTTGGGCTAAGGTGGAGCGGAGTGCTCACCTGGAGATGTTGGGTATGCCGGATTGGGCGTGTGTCACCACACGGTCCATGGAGCCAGTAGAGGTACTCAAGAGGTCCTGGAGCCTGAGAGGGAGGCCCAGGAACCGGCCTCAGAGAGAAGGAGCAAGGGGCGCGGTAAGCCGGCCCCAGAAGTTCGCACGGTCCAGGAGGAAGCAGACCTTGAGGGGGATGCCCTGGAGCCTACAGGGGAACAGATAGCTGAACTGGGAGACCTGCCGGAGCTGACCCATTGGCAGCAGGAAGGAGGTCCCACCAGGGAGGACTTTTGTAAGGCGCAGAAGGAGTGCCCTTCTCTCGTGGGTATGCAGCAGCAGGCTGCAGACCAGGCCGCAGGTGATCAGTCAGGATCACATTTCGTTTACTGGGAGAACGACCTCCTATATACCGAGCCTAAGGTTGCTGAACCTGGGTCAGCCCGTGCGCTGGTGGTACCCCAGGACTTCAGAGCCTTCCTACTGGGGCAGGCTCACGATGTGCCATTGGCAGGGCATTTGGGGCAGGACAAGACCTTTGAAAGGCTTGTCACCCACTTTTATTGGCCTCAAATGCGCAGGAGTTCAGATACTCACTGCAGGACATGCCAGACTTGCCAGGCAAGTGGAAAGAGTAGAAGGAAGCAGAAGGCTCCACTCCAGCCATTCCCTGAGGTCGGTACCCCATTCCAGCGAGTGGGGATTGAAATTGTAGGGCCACTGGACCCCAGGACAGCGATGGGCAATAGGTTCATCCTGGTCCTGGTGGACCATGCCACCCGGTACCCGGTACCCGGAAGCCATTCCTCTGAGGACAGTGACAGCCCCCGTGGTGGGACGTGCACTGATGGGAATTTTCTCCCGAGTGGGATTCCCTCTAGAGGTGGTGTCTGACCGAGGTGCCAATTTCATGTCCAAGTACATGAAATCTCTTTGGCAAGAGTGTGGTGTAACCTACAAGTTCACTACACCTTACCACCCCCAAGGAAACGGGTTGGTTGAGAGATTCAACCGAACCCTCAAAGGCATGATAATGGGCCTAGAAGGACCAATGAGGCGTAAGTGGGACGTCCTCTTACCGTGCCTTCTCTTCGCTTACCGTGAGGTGCCACAGAAGTCTCTGGGGTTCAGTCCCTTTGAGCTTCTGTATGGTCACCCAGTCAGAGGACCTCTAAGTCTGGTCAAGGAAGGCTGGGAGCAATCTCCCAGGAAACCTCCCCAGAATGTATATAGTTACATGCTGGCCTTCAGGAATCAGACTAGGCGATTCAGGCAACTTGCTGAGGCAAATCTGGAAGCCAGCCAGGAGGAGATGAAGCGGTGGTACGACCAGAATGCCACTCTGGTAGAGCTTCAGCCTGGACAGAAGTTATGGGTCTTGGCCCCCGTGGAGCCGTGTGCGCTCCAGGATAAGTGGACCGGTCCCTTTGAGGTGGTGGAGCGCAAGAGTCCTGTTACCTACGTGGTGGACCTGAAGTCTCCGAGGAACTCCTTAAGGGTCCTACATGTCAACCGCCTCAAGCCCCACTTGGAGAGGTCCCAAGTGGGCATGCTCTTGGCAACAGATGCTGGGATGGAAGAGGAGACAGAACCTCTTCCTGACCTCCTGTCAGCCAAGGAGCAAGATGGGTCAGTGGATGGTGTCATCCTCTCTTCCACCCTGACCCCTGAGCAACAGAATGATTGTCGCCAGTTGCTGGGACAATTTTCTGATCTGTTCTCCCTGGTCCCTGGTGTCACTGATTGGTGCGTCCATGATGTGGACACTGGGGATAGTCCACCTGTGCGGCACAAGGCCTACAGGGTGACTGACAGGGTAAGGACATGCATCAAGGAGGAGGTCTCCAAGATGTTTGCACTCGGGGTAATTGAGTCTTCCAGCAGTCCTTGGACCAGCCCAGTGGTCTTGGTCCCAAAGGCTGCAGCGCCGGGAGCCACACCTGAACTCCGGTTCTGTGTGGACTACAGAGGACTCAATTCGGTCACTAGGACTGACGCACACCCCATCCCCAGAGCTGATGAGCTCATCGATCGGCTAGGGGCTGCCAACTACCTCAGCACGTTTGATTTAACGTCTGGGTATTGGCA
Organism: Triturus cristatus; assembly: GCF_964204655.1. Classification (NCBI taxonomy): domain Eukaryota; kingdom Metazoa; phylum Chordata; class Amphibia; order Caudata; family Salamandridae; genus Triturus; species Triturus cristatus. The sequence goes on from NC_140594.1 coordinate 736,573,703, forward strand.
GATCGCCTTGACCGAGGGGGCCAAAGAGAGGTCAGCATTTTCCACCCCAGATGGGCACTACCAGTTCCGGGTTATGCCATTTGGGATGAAGAATGCCCCTGCCACCTTCCAGAGATTGGTCAACCAGGTGTTGGCTGGGCTGGATTCGTTCAGTGCAGCCTACCTGGATGACATCGCGGTGTTCAGCTCCACTTGGGAAGAACACCTGCGACACCTCTAGGAAGTGTTGATGGCGCTGCGCAAGGCAGGCCTCACGATCAAGGCGAGTAAGTGCCAGATCGGGCAGGGTTCCGTGGTGTACTTGGGACACCAAGTTGGGAGTGGCCAGGTGGCACCCCTTCAGCCCAAGATAGAAACCATCCTGAATTGGGAGGCGCCCAAAACGCAGACAGAGGTGAGAGCCTTCCTAGGTCTCACTGGGTACTACAGGAGGTTTGTCAAGGGGTATGGCAACATGGTTGCCCCCTTGACAGCGCTGACTTTGAAGAAGCAGCCCAGGAAAGTGATTTGGACTGACGCCTGTCAGAAAGCTTTTGAGGCCTTGAAAACTGCTATGTGCACGGCGCCCGTGCTCTTGGCTCCCAACTTCTCCAAAGAGTTTATCGTTCAGACAGACGCTTCAGAGCATGGTGTGGGGGCTGTTCTTTCACAGATTAATGAGGAGGGCCTAGATCAACCCGTAGCCTTTCTTAGCAGGAGGTTACTTCCACGGGAACAGAGGTGGAGTGCTATTGAGCGTGAGGCATTTGCTGTGGTCTGGGCGATGAAGAAGCTAAGACCCTACTTGTTTGGGTCTCACTTCCGGGTTCAGACGGACCACAGGCCCCTCAGATGGTTGATGCATATGAGGGGTGAGAATCCAAAGCTGTTGAGGTGGTCCATTTCCCTACAGGGTATGGATTTCACGGTGGAACATCGCCCTGGTACAGATCACGCCAATGCTGACGGTCTGTCCAGATTTTTCCGCCTTAGTGATGAGGAACTCCCTGGGGTAGGGTAGTTCTCCCCACTTTTCAACTGGAGGGGACACGTGTTAGACCTGGCACCTTGGCGTGAGTCTCCCTTCCTCTTTTTGTCGCTGTGCCTCATGTGCTTTTATGGTGTTGGCCGCTCAGCGCGCTGTGCCACTGCCAACCAGTGTCGCGGTGCGAGTGCTCCTTTGTAAATTATATATGTTGGTTGGATTCCATGATTGGATTGTTTGATTTACTGTCAGACCCCAGTAAAGTGCGCCAGGAGCGCCAGGGCATGTAAATGCAAACACCGCTGGTGGGCTTGCAGCACGGGTTGTGCCACCCACAGAAGCGGCCGGTAAAATATGTCTAAGGTCTGCCATCGCAGAACCTGCGTGCAGTCTGGTACTGACATGCTGACTGGCAAATGCCCACACTTGCCGGTCCCTAAAACCTTCCCTTAGCTGCATGTTAGTCACCCCTCTGGTAGGCCCACGGGCAGGGTGCGTTGTGAGCCTAAGGTAGGACAAACCTAGATGCGTGGCATGTCCTAGTAGTGAATTACCGCCATCTTGTTGTTCACTACTGCAAGGCTACCCTGTTCTCATAGGCCAGTATGGGCGGCCTGGATTGTTACACCCTATGATCCTAACCGACCCAGGGAACATGGTAGGAGATCGAGTTTAGTATGCCTGAACTCGGAATAATAAGGTACATCTTTTCCCAAGGTTTATTTTAATATTCCGCGTTCGCAAATGCCGCTTTTAGAAAGCTGGCCTTTGCTTGCCTAAACATTTCAGCCCGCCTCTGCGTGATGTGTATCTGATGTCTGGCTGGTGTGAGTGACAGGGCTGGGGGAACCCAGATGGGCAGGGCTAGGTAGCCTGGTGGTGAATAGGACGATCGACAGGTAGATGGGTGGGAGGAGTGCTCCTAGGCTCTGAATAGGACAGTGCTCTGCCACCTCAATGCCGGCTCCGCCCCCTGTGGAGCGTCTGAGGACTCTGCCCTGCACTCTGAAAGAAGAGGCCTGCATCGCATAAACAAAGTGCTCAGAAACCGGACTGGACAAGGCAAAGGACCCCCTGGCCTGGGAGAACAAAAGATTTGCTGTATAAATGGAGGAGCCCTGCTCCTAAGAAACTAGATCCGCTTTTGACCAAGAAGAATCTCTGCCTGAGGAGGAGGCACCGGGAAAGCTGCAGGAGGAAGACTGTCCCTGTCCTGGGGGATTGGCCTGCAGTGGTGACCTTGCTGCCAAAGGGGAGAAGAGAAACTGTTGCTGAAAACATTGCTTTATTTTTACTTTCAAGACTTGTGCTTTTCCAAAAACGATCTCCAAGGGCTTGGAACTGAGCTTGCCCCCTGAACTGAGCCCCAGGACCATTGGGCTCTACCTGATCTTCACTCGCCTGCCGCTGGACTGTGGTGTCCTTTCCCTCGCCGGAGCTGTGACCCTCGTGCCCCAGTCCCTCCCTGAGCCGTGACCAGGACTGCTTAGCCGCCCCCGCCTTGGGAAGAGCCTCGCTCGATCGGAGCCGCTCCCCCTACGCTGTGCTGGGCTGCCCCTGTCACCTCGCTCGCTGGAGGCTCACTGCGCACCTTCACCCTCCCGCCGGAATCGGCGTTGTGAGCATCTCCAAGCCTCGGACGGCCTGGACGTAACCTGCGTGCCCGGCTGCCCCGCTTTGTTCACCCGCCACCTGCAAACACCCCGCTCTTGCCGTGAGCCTGAAGATCAGACCCCCATCGTGAAGTGTGGGAGCCCCGGACGCCGCCTCGCCCTTCTGTCGAAGAGCCGCTGAAATCCCGCACCCGCCTTTGCGTCGAGAAACAAGGTACTGTACTTACGAACTCGACCGCGAGCTCGCATCGGATCCAGGGACCGCAACGTTCTGATTTCCCTGTCATCTGCCGTGTGCTTCCCGATCGCCACCTCAGCACGAAGTGCACTGAGGCCCACAGTTACCTTGTGCCCGCCTAAAGAACTTTCCGTAACAAAGAGACTTTACCGTATTCCTAAGAAATTTGGCCCCGTCAGTCAACGTTACTGGGCCTTGTATTTGAATCTGCTGAATCTACATAAAAGCTTATTTTTATATACTTCCTGATTGGTGTCCGTTTGTGGTGCATGCAAGGGGTTTACTGTATGTGTAATTGCATTTGCAATGACTCCGGATGTCCTCTACTGCCTCTTCCTCCTCCACACCACTTGCCTTATGACCAAGCCCTTCATCCTCCACGGGTGGATGGTCCTGCTCATCTGGATCCAGGATGAGTGGCACAGCTTTCTCCACTGCCATGTTGTGCAGCATGCAGCACATGAGGAAGATCTTGCAGACCTTCACCGGTGCATATGGGAGTGCGCCACCGGTCTTGTGGAGGCAACGGAATCGGCTCTTCAGGAGGCCAAACGTCCTCTCTATCACTCGCCTGGTCCGCCCATGGGCGTTGTTGTAGCGGTGCTCGGCAGCCGTCCTGGGGTTGCGGAGAGGCGTGATCAGCCATGGCATGTTGGGATAGCCAGCGTCCCCTACATGGAAACATCATGGACAAAAGTGGGTCAGGAGAAGCAGTAAGACAGGAAGATGACGTTAAATACAGGACTGCCAGAGTATACCCACCAACAATACATGCTCGTTTGTTGCGCAGCTGCAGCATCATTTCAGGCACCCTGCTACGCCTCATGATGTAGGCATCGTGTGCTGATCCTGGAAAACGAGCACAGACATGTGAAATCACCATGTTGGCAAGACACACCACAAGGGCATTAATGGAGTGGTAATGCTTGCGGTTCCTATACGCTACCTCCTGTGCCTGTGGTGGTACCAGAGCCACATGTGTTCCATCTATGGACCCAATGACATGGGGCATCTCTCGCAGGTCATAGAACTCACGCTTGACACCTGTCAACTGCTCAGGAGTTGGGAATTTAATGAACTCATCCAGGTGATCCAACATGGCCTCTAAAAAATCATGCAGAACACGGCTGAACATGGTTTGGGACATGCCACCAACATGAGCAATGGTATGTTGAAAGGTACCCGTGGCAAAGAAATGTAGGGCTGCCATCACCTTCATCTTGTGTCTCAGTGCAGTAGGATACCTGTGTAGCGGTTGGAGGTGTGGTGCAAGCCGTGTCGTCAAGTCCTCAATCAATTGTTGGGGGAAGCGGTAGCGGAGTATACAGTCATGTTCCCTCAGGTCAGCCAAGTCCGGAATTGGTCGATGGAGAGGCGGAGCCCCGCAGTGAATTTGAAGGGACAACGAAGAGTGAGTACAGTACACCACCAATGTCAATGTACTGAGCACATGTTCAACAGGCAATACACATATGCTACATACAGAGTCAGGTCTGTGCAATATGCCCTGGACACGTATGCCAGGCAGGTGACACTCCTACCAAGAACCAGCCACAAACGTGGATTCTCAAGCTCAACATGAGATGGCATGAAACTAGCGGTGGGCCAGTGTGAGTGAACAGGCAGACGCATCACAGGAGTGCCAGACATCCGCATATGTGCAGAATAAGTATGTTAATCATACAGACAGGTTGCGGAACACTAGAGGCACAGGTCACATGTCATATAAAAAGGACACACTGAAGTTATGGGAATTTTAAGCCCAGCGGTGCAGGGGAACACACCCTAAGACTTCGGGTTCTTCCTGTTTCAGACCAACAGAAACACAGAGTCTTCTAGGTGAAGTCATAGATCGATTTATTGGCTGCAGACCAATTACAGGTATCCGAGAAGTACAGCACAATGTATGTTCTCAGGAGACTGCTTAAAGTTACAGAAACGGGCTTCTCCTTAAATACAAAATATCATGCTTCAGGCACACATTCCTTGTTTTATGGCATGGTCATTCACATGTATACATTACAAACGAAAAGGCAGAGTCATGACCATCCCACATTCCAGTTAAGCCAGCCCACAATTATTTACCCAGCGAGGCTCAGATCCCACATCAGATATCAACAGGCCCCAATAAACACGAACATCTCCTGTTTGGAAAACAAGCCATAAAGCAGGAAGAGTCAGGTGTGAAAGAGATTAGCCGGAGGCTCGTGTAAGATGAAAAGGCTTTATGGTGTGTCAAACCCTGATGCTAATCACAGGTGGCCGTAGGACGGGGAGCTCGTGAGACCGGACTGACCTGGGGCAGCGGAGCCAAGCTGCACAGGTCACAGAGAAGTCAAACAGAAAGTACATGTGTTCTAAAGGCCCGTACTTGTTTGTAATGTGTAGCCTATGTGAGGGCAACCATAAGATGGCCACCGCTCTAAGATGGAACCCACGAAGTCAATGTATAATAACGTATACACAGTGCATTTATAGCTAAAACGTTATACAAAGCACTTGTACATACCGCATTGACCATTCGCGGTTCGCTAATACCGGAATAGACAGGGGTAGGGCCCTGCCTCCTGCGCGGTCCCAAATTTCAAAGTACCACAGACCCTCCTTTTGCCCTTACATAGGCAATAACTATACTCACATCAGTCCGAGTCTAGGTCAATATTCACGAAGTCATGGAGATGTTGCTGCAGCATCATCCTATTACTTAGCTCGTCCCTCGATACAGGTTTCCTTACACATAATGTAGCACAGAGGCCACATATCGCAGGAGCACACTGTATGCACAGACAGAACAGGAAAAGGATGGCTAAGATCATTCCAATGACCATCAGAATCTTCCAACCCCAGGCAGATATCAGTTCCCAGAACCACCCCAGCAGTGACTAATCTCCTTTATCCACGTGTATGGATTCAGATATTCTATGCAGTTTGGAGATGGCTTGATAAACTGTTGGAGCGTTATCTGGTATGAAAATGCAACAACTAGATTGGATAACCTTACATACCCCACCGCGGTCTGCAAGTATGACGTCTAGAACCATGCGGTTCTGCAAAGTCATGAGGCGATCCGCTTGGAGCTCAGCTGTCAAATTACCAAGGGCACCAGCCGTAACATTAACAGTGGATTCAACCACACGAGTCAGTTGTCTCAGGTTCCTACTATTGACCATAGGTCCCCAAAATGGTAGGAAACCCAAAAAGAAGTCTCCCGCTTCCTGACCGGCAGTATCCTCCTTACTAATCACGCCTCTCACAACTCTGGTCTTGTGATAGTCAGAGGCAGCAGTAAATGTCGGCGGTAGCAGATTTGCAATATAACATGTGCCCGAGAAATCAGGGGGCAACCATGTATATGCTCGGTCATTGCACACAAAATATGTACCCTTGGCAGCCAAAAACGCAGGGGAAAACTGTGATGGAAAAGTGTACGTTTCAGTACAGTCACTTCTCCCCAGTTGAGCTCTTGGATTCTGACCACTACCTTGTAAACAGAACCGACCTATGTGGGGTACGACCCAGATTGGGGATGATATTTTCCGCTGTCTTTCACCCAGACTAATACTATACCCCGTCGCGTTCCACCCTACATAAGCTCTCAATTCATCCTTGGGTATAGATGAGTATGCGTCGATATCTCTGCTCATATCGGCAACTCCTTTCATTAAAGCCTTATTATTTGTGCTAGGTCTGATGGAACGCGGTTGTCGCGGGGAGTACGCATCTAGTGCAAAGAGAAACATGGTCTGGAATGCCCATGACGACCCATTGTAACTAAACGGCAGCACTAGATACGGAATACCCTTATTAATGGTATGTGGCATTAAACCACACACCCAGCAATTGGTTGTATTCATGACTAGTTGGTGCTGATGCAGGAGCTGAATAAACGAGTTGTTTACAAACTCTGATCGTCTGGCTTGTTCGTGTTCAGGCAGAGGGTGAAAAGAGTGCAAGGAGGCAGTAGGAGGAGGTATAGGCTGTACAGTGGGTGCAAAGGGCTCTTGAGAGGAGAAGAATACAAATCCTACAGTAAACACTATCATACTACATAGTATAAACAGGCATAAAAATACAAAACGTTTGCTCTTCATTATTTTACATATGTTTGCTTTAAAGTTCATTTCCTCAGCGGGTCTCTCCATCTTGAAAAACTCCATCCTCTAATCGTGCCGCTCGCGGCGGGTGAGTATCTTCTGCTAAGGAGTACGCCTGTCGGTCCAGGGAACGCCCCAGACCAACCAGAACCGTTGACCTAACGTCTCCGGCCTGTACCCCAAAGTCTTGGCACCGCGACCCTGCGGCTGAACCCGGATGGTGGTTCGAAAAACAAAAATCAAGAAAGTCCTTCAGATGGGAGAGCTATAATATCAAAAACAAAAAGGTAAGGGAATCTTTATTTGTCCATAGGCCTTGGTCTCAGGTTGTAGTGGAAACGGCCAGGTACTGTCTGATCTTGAAATAAGAGTTCAGTCTCTGTGGTGTCCAATCGAATTGACGGTGGCACAGCTTCTTGTAAAATATCGTCACTTTCTTGTGCTGAAGCTGTGCCTCTTACGCGTGCATCACTGAACGGCACAAAACGAGGTACAGTGTCTGTTTCAGAGTCAGCGATACCCTCCTGGACCCACTGGTCATACGGTAGAGGCAAAGGGATCCTCTTGATGTGGGCGCCGTGGATCCAATTCTTTTTCCCCTTTACTCGAACAGCTGATCTTGTAGACAGAAGTACGAGGTGAGGGCCAATCCAACAGGGCTCATCGTTGCTCTTCCGCTGGAAATTCTTGATGAGCACCCACGTGCCAGGGTTGATAGGGTGTCCTGGAGCCTCAGAGGCCTGGGGGAGAGTATCATGCACCTGTTGGTGTAAAACACGCAATTTAGCCGTCAATTCATACAAGTAGTCAAGCAGTACTGGATGTTCGATTTCACTGAATTTCGTCGGTCTTGGCACACCCCATACATTTGCCGGGCGGCCAAAAATAATCTCGTATGGGCTAAGTCCCACTCGTGAGTGTACGGTCATTCTGGTGGACAGGAGCGCTAGAGGCAGAGCGTGAGGCCATTTAAGACCGGTGCTCGCCTGGATTTTGGCCAGCTTGAGTTTTAGAGCGCCATTGTAGCGCTCTACTAATCCAGCTGATTGGGGGTGATTTGCAGCGTGGAACTTTTCTTGATCCCTAACCCCTCACACACATTCTTCATCACTCGACCCACAAACTCACTCCCATTATCACTCCACACCATTCTTGGCATTCCAAACCTAGGGAAAAATTCCTTCACAAGGGCTTTGGCTGTGGATAAAGCAGTGTTGTCTTTTAGGGGATATGCTTCTATCCATTTTGAAAAAGCGCAAACAACAACCAGTACATACTTCAAGTTGTTGCACCTTTCCATATGGATAAAATCTAGCTGCAAAACTTCGAATGGATATGATGGAGGTGCAAAATGACCAGCTGGAGTTGGGGTTCCTCTACCAGGGTTGTATTTCAAACATACCATACAATTCTTGACCACATTCTCTGCACACTTGGGAATTCCAGCATTCTGCCATACTGGAGCCAACAACTTACAGATTCCTTTCATACTGATATGTGCCATTCCATGTGCCATAGTAACCACTGGAAGCACATATGCGTCAGGTAACAACCATCGCCGATGTTCTGACAAATCAACCCAACAACCATTCTCATCCAATTTACCCGTACTTTCTCTCCACTTGCTCAACTCTTTCTCTGTGGCTTCAGCTTGAAGGGACTTTACACTCTCTATCGTGTTTTCACACATTCCAACATCACCAACCCATCTTGCAGGGCCTGCAACATACATTCGGGTCTTCACATCTTTTGCTGTTTCTTTCGCGATTTCATCAGCAAACGCATTACCACGACCAACATCATCAGTGATTTTCTTGTGGGCACTGCATTTCATGATCGCAACTTGTAACGGTAGGGTCAGTGACTCAAGGAGATCATTTACCAACTTGCCATTCTGAATCTTAGCTCCATGCGAAGTCAGGAACCCACGTTCTTTCCACAATCGCCCAAAACTATGAGCCACGCCAAAGGCGTACTGGCTGTCAGTATATATGTTCACTTTCATTCCCTCAGACAACACGCATGCTCTTGTGAGGGCAATTAATTCTGCTGCTTGAGCCGAATTTTGTGGCACACGTGCAGTTTCAACAATCGTGTGCAAAGTCGTGATAGCATATGCAGCAGTCGTATCACCATTCGGAAGCTTAAAACACGAACCATCCACCCATAAGGTCATGCGCATATTTTTCGTCAACCTTGGACCCGGTAGCGAGGGCATTGCCAAGTTGTCTGAGAGCTACAGCCGCGGCATTTTTGAGAGACACTTTGTGATGGAAGGCAGACAAATGACGCAGTAATCATTACCTTCCACATTGTCGTCTTCTGCATAATAATCATTATTATAGTACTTGTTAGAAAAGGTAGACGGACCGGGAGGGCCGGCCGGGGTCAGGGGGAGAGGTCTCCGGGGAGAGCCGTCTCCAGCGATCGTACAGACAAGTAACTTCCCCCCCACAGACAGATATCACACACGGATAAGGTTCAGTGTTCTTTATAAGCACTTATTTAAGATACGGTTGAATGGTACAAGGAGGTCTGGACTCAGGGGTCCCCTCGATTAGAGTCTCGCAACGTAGGGAAGGGGGCAGCGGGACAGTCTATTTACCAATCAGGTAGTTCGGATGAGATGATGATGAGCTCACAATCCTCGAGCTTGGTGGTCAGGTGGTACGGACCGCGGCAGCGCCAGCAGGTCCCGGTGCGGGTGGTCGATACAACGGGCCGCGGCAGCGCCAGCAGGTCCCCGGAAGATGTACGGTCCGCGGCAGCGCCAGCAGGTCCCGGTGCGGATGGTCGTTACAACGGGCCGCGGCAGCGCCAGCAGGTCCCAGGAAGATGAAGGTTGCAGAAGGCCGCGGCAGCGCCAGCAGGTCCCGGTGAGGATGGTCGTTACAACGGGCCGCGGCAGCGCCAGCAGGTCCCAGGAAGATGAATGTTGCAGAAGGCCGCGGCAGCGCCAGCAGGCAGGACGATGGTTCACAAGAGCGGCTACGGCAGCGCCAGTAGACCGTCAAGGTTGAGTTCACTCGGTGTCTCTCGACTCCAGGATACAACTGCCTTCCTGCTCCGGAGCTGCCTCAGTTATAGGGCTGGTGCCCTTTGATGTCCGGACCCTCGCACTTGGAGGTCGGAGGGTCCGGGATGAAGGTGTCCAGACACCCAGCAGGGGGTGGAGCCAGTGCCTGGGGGAGCTGGGGGCGATCGGCACCTGGCGGGGGAGAGCCCTTGACACTTCGTTCTCCCATTGACCTGCCAAGTGGTCCGCTCACCTCCTGGGTGGATGGTGGTGCCGGGATGTCGGGGCCGGCCAGGCCCGGGGTTAGGGTCGCGGTGAGGCCATGCGGCCGCGTGGTGCAGGGCCCAAGAGGGCGGCTTGACCCGGCCGGGGAAGCCGGTGGGGCTGGACCCCGTGATGAGTAGGGGTCCGAGGGCAGAGGGTCCGTCGGGAGACGGAGTACGGGTGCTTGTCGCGGGGATATGCCAGGTGGGCCGGGGTTCGGGCCCTGTCGTGCGGGGAGGGAGCAAGCCGTCTGTGAGGCCTGTCCAACATGCGTCCCCCCCAGCTGAAGGCGGGGAGAGTCACCCATCTCCTTGGGGGCTCTCTTCGTCGAGGCGGAAAAAGCGGGACAGGCCATCCGCGTTGGCGTGGTCTTGGCCTGGTCGGTGCTCCACGGTGAAGTCCATTCCCTGCAGGGAAATGGACCAGCGCAAGAGTTTTGGGTTCTCCCCCCGCATCTGCATCAGCCATTGCAGGGGTCGATGGTCGGTTTGTACCCGGAAGTGGGTACCGAAGAGATAGGGTCGGAGCTTTTTGAGGGCCCACACTACTGCAAAGGCCTCCCTCTCGATGGTGCTCCAACGCTGTTCTCGGGCCAGGAGACGTCGACTGATGAAGGCCACCGGCTGGTCATGACCTTCGGGGTTCAACTGAGAGAGGACGGCTCCGATGCCGTGGTCGGAGGCGTCGGTCTGCACCACAAATTCCCGACTGTAATCGGGGGCCTGGAGCACAGGGGCGGTGCACAGGGCGGCCTTCAGCTCCTCGAAGGCCGCTTGACAATCAGGAGTCCAGTTGACCCGCTTCGGTTGGTTCTTGGATGTGAGACCCGTGAGGGGCCCCACGATGCTGCCGTAGTCCTTCACGAACCGCCGGTAGTAGCCGGTGAGCCCCAAGAAGGCTCGGACCTCGGTCTGGGTGACGGGGGGCTGCCAGGACTGGATGGCCGCAATCTTAAGTTGTAGTGGGGCCACCAGCCCGCTTCCCACTTGGTGCCCAAGGTAGGTCACAGACCCTTGGCCAATTTGGCACTTGCCGGCCTTAATGGTGAGGCCGGCCCGCTGGAGGGCTTGTAGGACCTCTTGGAGGTGACGGAGGTGGTCGGACCAGTGGCGGCTGTATACAGCGATATCGTCCAGGTAGGCAGCGCTGAATTCTTCGAGCCCCGCCAAGACCTGGTTCACAAGGCGTTGGAACGTGGCGGGGGCATTCTTCATGCCAAAGGGCATGACCTTAAATTGATAGTGGCCATCGGGGGTGGAGAAGGCTGACCGTTCCTGAGCCCTGGGTGTGAGGCCGATCTGCCAGTAGCCCGCCGTTAGGTCGAAGATACTAAGGTAGCGGGCGGCCCCCAGCCGGTCGATCAGCTCGTCTGCTCGGGGGATGGGATGAGCGTCGGTCCGGGTGACAGCGTTCAAGCCCCGGTAGTCGACGCAGAATCTCAGTTCAGGTGCGGTGCCGGGGGCAGCGGCCTTGGGAACTAATACAACCGGACTGGCCCAGGGACTGTCCGAGGGCTCGATGACCCCGATCGTGAGCATCTTGGCCACTTCCTCCTGTATGCAGGCCCGTACCCGATCTGGTACGCGGTAGGCCCGGTGCCGGACAGGGGGACTGTCCCCGGTGTCTACGTCGTGCAAACACCAAGGGGTGACCCCGGGGGTGAGGGAGAACAGGGCAGCGAACTGCAGCAGGAGGTCCCGGCAGTCCTGGCGTTGCTCCGAAGTGAGGGCGTCAGAGAGCCGGACCCCGTCCACGGAGCCGTCCTTCTCCTGAGTCTTCAGGAGATCCGGGAGGGGCTCGGAGTCTTCTTCTGTACCACTGTCTGTAGCCATCAAGAGGCTTAGTTCGGAGCGCACAAAGTGTGGTTTGAGCCGGTTGGTGTGGAGGACCCGAAGGGGGTTCCGGGAGGACCCCATGTCGATGAGGTAAGTGACGGGGCTTTTACGCTCGACCACTTTGAAGGGCCCCGTCCACTTATCTTGCAGGGCACATGGTTCGGTGGGGGACATCACCCATACTTGCTGCCCAGGCTCGAATTCAACGGAGGAGGCATTGTGATCATACCACCTCTTCATGTCCTCCTGGCTGGCCTCGAGGTTCGCCTTGGCCATCTCCCTGAAGCGCCGGGTCTGGTTTCGTAAGGCCAGGATGTATTTGAAGACGTCTGGAGGGGTCGTTAAGGGGGCCATCTCCCAACCTTCCTTGACTAGGCTGAGGGGCCCTCGCACAGGGTGCCCGTACAGGAGTTCGAAGGGGCTAAAACCGAGGGACTTCTGGGGAACTTCCCGGTAGGCGAAGAGGAGGCACGGGAGCAGTAAATCCCACTGGCGACGGAGAGGCTCTTCCAATCCCCCAATCATCCCCTTGAGAGTGCGGTTAAAACGCTCCACTAGTCCGTTCCCTTGGGGGTGATAGGGGGTCGTGAATCTGTAGGTGACCCCGCATTGTTGCCAGAGGGACTTCATGTATTTAGATATGAAATTCGTACCTCGGTCGCTGACGACTTCTCGGGGGAAGCCTACCCGGGAGAAGATCCCCATCAGGGCCCGGCCAACCACCGGAGCTGTCACTGTCCGTAGGGGCACCGCCTCGGGGTAGCGGGTGGCATGGTCCACTAGTACCAAGATGAACCTGTGTCCTTGTGCCGTGCGGGGGTCCAGAGGCCCCACAATGTCGATCCCCACCCTCTCGAACGGGGTGGTGACCACAGGGAAGGGTTGCAGAGGGGCCTTCAGCTTCCGACCACTCTTCCCGCTGGCTTGGCATGTGGGGCAAGATCGGCAGTGGTTCAGGATGTCATTCCTCATTTTCGGCCAGAAAAAGTGGGTCACCAGGCGACTGTACGTTTTGTCCTGGCCCAGGTGTCCCGCCAGGGGGACATCGTGGGCCAGGTTGAGCAGAAAGTCTCGGAAGCGGAGCGGTACCACCAGAACTCGACCGGCCCCCAGCTCGGCGATTCTTTGCTCGCTGTAGAGCAGGTCGTTATCCCAGTAGACCCAGTGGGTTCCGGTGGTGTCCCCGGCGTTTTGGGTACTGGCTTGTTGGCGGAGTCCCTCAAAGGAGGGACAGGTCTTTTGTTCCTGGCGGAACTGTTCTTGGGTGGGCCCCCCTTCTTGACGCCACTGAGCCAGATCCGGAAGGTCCTGGTGTTGCGCGTCTTCTTCGGTAGTCGGGTCCGGGAGGTCGGACTCGCCGTTGTCCTCTACGGGGGCAACCGGGGGCGGAGGTGCTGGCCATTCGGTTTCTTCTGATTGGGGGGCGGCACGGGCGGCCATGGATCGGGTGGTTATGCAGGCCCAGTCCGGGAGGCCCAGCATCCCCAGGTGCTCTCTTTTCTCGACGGTGGCCCACGGGGAACTCTCGAGGTCATTCCCCAGGAGGCAGTCCACGGGGGCATCGTCCCGGACCGTCACCTTCAGTAGGCCGGAGACCCCTCCCCATTCAAACGGGACGCAGGCCATCTTACACATACTCTCAGAGTTATCTGCCGAGCGGACGGGGCAGAGAATGTTCGGCAGGATCTGCTCGGGCTTCACCAGATGACAGCGGACGGCCGTCACGCTGGCGCCGGTGTCACGCAAGGCCTCGGCTCTCTGTCCATTAATGGTCACCCACTGACCGTATTTTCTGGTGTTGGCGGGTAGGGGAGCCCGCGGAACCATGTCTCTTCCCCCTAAGCACGCCAGGACCATGGCGGCCGGTTCCCACCCTTGCTGGGCCGGCTCGTACTCTTCGGGTCCCTCCGATGATTGCTCTTCCCCTAGGGCAGCGGCAGCTACCTGGCGGGGCTTGGGTGTTTGGTTTAGCGGGCAGTTCGGGTCATTGGCGTAGTGGCCTAGTCGCTGGCACCGGTGGCACGTGACGTTGGCTCGGTACCCAGGCCGCAACGGGGGGTTGCCCCGGCCGGCCGGAGGCGGGGTGCTGGCCACGGGTGTTGCTGGTAAGGCGTCTCTCCCTCGCCCCTGGCCCCCTCCTCCTCCCCGAGGACGGTGCTGGCCTTGGTTGCTTCTGTTCTGGTCGTGTGGCCCTCTCCGGCCCACTCGGGTGCTTTCCCACCGGTCAGCTTCGGCGGCGAGCTGCCGGGGGTCAGTCAGCTTACTGTCGAGTAGGTGCTGCCTGAGCTCGACGAAACAGTTGTTTGACAGGTGCTCCCATACCATAAGGTTGAAGAGTTGTTCGTAGGTGGTGACCTGACTTCCCTTGATCCAACCCTCGAAGGCCCGGCTGAAGTAGTTCACGTATTCTACCCAAGTTGTACCTGGGATCCGGGTGCAATCTCTGAACCTCTGGCGGTACATCTCGGGCGTGAGGCCGTAGCGGGTGAGGAGGGCAGCCTTCATGTGGTCGTAGGACGACATTTGGTGATCGGGGAGCTGCAGCAGGGCATCGCGACCCTCGTTGATAAATCTCCCCCAAAGTCCGGCTCCCCAATCACTCCGGTCGATCCGGTGGGAGGTCATTGCGATCTCATAGGCTTTAAACCACTGTTGTATGTCGTCTTCTCGGACATATTCGCGGACAACATCCTTGGGGATGTGAACTTTTTTCTCACTTGGCCCCGGGGTGTGTGGTCGCTCAGGCACCCCCAGTTCCTTATTCTGTTTGCGCAGTTCTATTTCCGCTAGTCGGCGCTCGTGCTCGAGCGTTATTTTTTTCTCTTCCAGCTCTCTCTGTCTCTGCTTTTCTTCTCGTTCCTCTCGAAGCCGCATATGCTCGAGGTTGAGTTTCTGTTCAGCTAACTTGAGTTCCCCATCCATCTTGAGTCGTGCCATCTCCAACTCGTGTGATCTGACTCTGTCTCTTTCTCGGATCTCCTCTTGCGAGAGGCCCGTTCCCCGCTCCTCGGGAGCCGCGGCGTTCCCCTCTGGTGTGATGCTGTTTTGGTCTGGTGTGTCGCTGCTTTGGTCGGAGGGTCCTGTGACCCCAGTTTCTGTCCATGACTCAAGAGCGCGCTTTAGATCATCCTTGGTACTCAGGCCGGTGGTAGCAATGCCAAGTTCTATGCAAAATTGTCTCAGTTCGCGGTGGTTGTATTCTTCTAATTTCTCCATTTGGAATTTCTCGGTGGAGCTGCTATCTTTGGTCGACATCGTGCTTATGTCGTGGGGTGAGCTACTCTCTGTACGATTACGCGTTGATTCGGATCGCGCCGCTGGCCACCAATGTTAGAAAAGGTAGACGGACCGGGAGGGCCGGCCGGGGTCAGGGGGAGAGGTCTCCGGGGAGAGCCGTCTCCAGCGATCGTACAGACAAGTAACTTCCCCCCCACAGACAGATATCACACACGGATAAGGTTCAGTGTTCTTTATAAGCACTTATTTAAGATACGGTTGAATGGTACAAGGAGGTCTGGACTCAGGGGTCCCCTCGATTAGAGTCTCGCAACGTAGGGAAGGGGGCAGCGGGACAGTCTATTTACCAATCAGGTAGTTCGGATGAGATGATGATGAGCTCACAATCCTCGAGCTTGGTGGTCAGGTGGTACGGACCGCGGCAGCGCCAGCAGGTCCCGGTGCGGGTGGTCGATACAACGGGCCGCGGCAGCGCCAGCAGGTCCCCGGAAGATGTACGGTCCGCGGCAGCGCCAGCAGGTCCCGGTGCGGATGGTCGTTACAACGGGCCGCGGCAGCGCCAGCAGGTCCCAGGAAGATGAAGGTTGCAGAAGGCCGCGGCAGCGCCAGCAGGTCCCGGTGAGGATGGTCGTTACAACGGGCCGCGGCAGCGCCAGCAGGTCCCAGGAAGATGAATGTTGCAGAAGGCCGCGGCAGCGCCAGCAGGCAGGACGATGGTTCACAAGAGCGGCTACGGCAGCGCCAGTAGACCGTCAAGGTTGAGTTCACTCGGTGTCTCTCGACTCCAGGATACAACTGCCTTCCTGCTCCGGAGCTGCCTCAGTTATAGGGCTGGTGCCCTTTGATGTCCGGACCCTCGCACTTGGAGGTCGGAGGGTCCGGGATGAAGGTGTCCAGACACCCAGCAGGGGGTGGAGCCAGTGCCTGGGGGAGCTGGGGGCGATCGGCACCTGGCGGGGGAGAGCCCTTGACACTTCGTTCTCCCATTGACCTGCCAAGTGGTCCGCTCACCTCCTGGGTGGATGGTGGTGCCGGGATGTCGGGGCCGGCCAGGCCCGGGGTTAGGGTCGCGGTGAGGCCATGCGGCCGCGTGGTGCAGGGCCCAAGAGGGCGGCTTGACCCGGCCGGGGAAGCCGGTGGGGCTGGACCCCGTGATGAGTAGGGGTCCGAGGGCAGAGGGTCCGTCGGGAGACGGAGTACGGGTGCTTGTCGCGGGGATATGCCAGGTGGGCCGGGGTTCGGGCCCTGTCGTGCGGGGAGGGAGCAAGCCGTCTGTGAGGCCTGTCCAACAGTACTGAGCTGTATTACCAGTCGCGTTGGCTTGCAGATCAAAGCTATTTATGGTATTTTGAGGCGGAAGAGGACGCGCGTTCTGGGGAACATTTCCACGCCCTCTGCCTCTAGGAGCTTGCTGACCACCCCTACCTCTTGCGCCATACGCATTACTGTTACGCTGCATTAATTTAGGGCAACTATATTTAAAATGACCTTCCTCTTTGCAATATGAACATTGATTGGGACCTACAGGGATACGTGGTTGATAATACCCATTCATTTGCTGGTTATTCTGAAACTGTTGGGGCTGCTGATAGATACCTTGTGTTTGCCTATAATTATTCTGTCCTCCACGTTGCGGGTAAGCCTGCTGTAAAAGGACCTTCGTTTTCAGTTCTTTCGTTTTCTTATCTGTTCTATCCTTCTCGTCTTTATCTCTATTTTCATAATACTGTGCAGTAGCCAGTATTTGCGCTGAAGAGGAAACAGCCCAAGAACTTTCTGAATCTTTTAATTTCTTACACAACTCGGGAAGTAGATTCTGCACAAATTTATCCACAAATAACCGTTGGCCACCTTCAGTGCTCATGTCTTGACCACTGTGGTCGATAAACGTTTCTTCAAACCATGTAAAGAAATCGGACACTGTCTCATCTTTCTTCTGCTTGCATGCGGATAGTTTATCCCAATTTACGCGCATCGCGGGCATTATAGTCTTCATGTATGTAATAATTCTACCAGGAAGTTCTGCTACCAAAGGGTCAGGCTTCGCACCACCAGTTTGGCCAGCATCTGCAGCAATGATATTAGCCCATGTGTTACCCAATTCTGCAGCGTGATCTACATTACGAATGGATCCCCATAAAGGCTGTGGAACCACATTCCCAAACAACATATCTATGTCAGCCAGATTCATGACGCACGATTCTGCAGTTTGTGATAACTCCTTATAATATCCTGCAGGGTTTTTACGGGGGTCAGGCAATGTCTGCTTAAGCGCTAACACTTCAGAACGCTTCCATGGGACATGCACCCAAACACGCTGAAAATGAGCTGGCATAGCAGCAATACCATTAGCGGCATCAGCCGCAACAGCTTCCTTCCATACCGGAGGGACTTCTCTCATAGGGTATTGTCGCGCTTTTCCCTTTTTCCCCACAGGGAATTCCTGTTCGAACAATGATTGCTGACAATCGCCATTTCTGAAGGACAGTAAAGTTGCAACTGCTTTATCTACATTGGGACCCACAATTGTACCAGTTCCAAAATCAAATCGTACTCGACACAATTCCTGTGGGTTTGGGTTTGAACCATTATCCTCTAATTCCTCACAGAGGAATTCACACATTTTGTCAAAGACATACCTCTGTGTTGGGGCATCCCATTGGTGGAAAACGTTAACAACTGATTCCACATTATAGAGTGAAGGGAAACCAATCCACCTACGCGCCAGATGATCTAACACCTCTTTCTCGTCAGGACCAGGCAGCTGACTGCGTAATTGCTTACGTTGTAAACCAGGAGTCGCACTAGATGACCCAAAGAGAGGCGACATTAAACTAGTAACTACATTAGCTAGTCGTTGTCGCGCTGAAGGAGAAGTTGAGGCGAAAAGAAAAGCGGATTCAGATACAGGTACCTGGGTAGTGTAAGAAAGAGCGCCAGGGAAGCCAGCTGATGTACTAGGCAAAGTCGCAGGAGGCGCGGGGGCAACAGGTAACAAAACTGGCGGCCCTTGAGGGGGCTGCACTGCAGGGATAGGAGCCAGCTGAGGAGGAGCTGGCGGCTGTGGGAAGGCTTGTGGTATATTTACTGGAGGCTGCACATTTACAAGCTGTGGAGGTGCTGTGGCATTTTGCGCATACGGGGGTGGCGAACTTAGCAAATGGGACATTAGGGAATCTTTCTCTTTCTCTTCTGTCTCATCTTGCACAAGGGGTGACAAAACAGGGTAACATTTATCAATCCCTAGTTTGCGCTGTCTGTGCAACTGTTCATTCATTTGTTCCTCCTCATTATCTTTAAATTGCACAGCTGCTTGCATCACTGACATACCTCTTTCTCTCTTATTCCTTTTCGCTAGCTTAATTTCCTTCTGTTTGGCTTCCTTTCGCCATAGGCGGAAAGAATCAAACATCGCCGGCCGGGCTTTCTTTTTAAACAATTTCACTTCCAAATTATCTAAAATATCTGTATCGAAACTACCATTTTGGGGCCATTTTAAAACACCGTCCTTTCTGGTGTAGCGGTTCCATACTTCGTTATATGCAATGGGGCCCACGCCATGTTTTACATAAAGCTCATAAGTTGGAATTCCAATTGGAGGAACCGGACATGAATCCTCTAACTGGAAACCCCTTCTACAACTCAAACAAAACCAATTACCAAATACACTAGAACCAGGCATCCTCGCTCACTAGTCTAGTTTCAAAACTTCAAAGGATTATCG
Source organism: Triturus cristatus (assembly GCF_964204655.1). Lineage (NCBI taxonomy): Eukaryota > Metazoa > Chordata > Amphibia > Caudata > Salamandridae > Triturus > Triturus cristatus. The sequence goes on from NC_140594.1 coordinate 736,592,688, forward strand.
ATTACGATAGTCTCGTGAATACACGAGTCCTCTGGCTTTGGGACTTGCAAGCTCCAAATCAAAATGATCCCGAAGGATACCAAAAATCCCGAAGGATACCAAACAAACTGGGAGATGCTCCACTTATACTTAACTGAATATCGATGATCGATGACGTCACCAGAAGACTCTCTCAATTGTTTCGCTCTACCAAAATCGTCAAGGGTCCAAAACAGGGCGATTAATCAGGGCAGCCGTCCTTCGTAGCCGTCGGGACGCGGAGAAACTCGCAGAAAAGACTTTCGGACCATGTCGACATGCAGGGGTCGATGAAGTGGCGGCCTTCCTCCAGAATTTCCACACGAAGCTCCTCACGAACCTCTGGCTTGGACCGGTACCGCTGAAATCGTCCCGAGTTGGGCGCCAACTGAAGTACTGGGAATTTTAAGCCCAGCGGTGCAGGGGAACACACCCTAAGACTTCGGGTTCTTCCTGTTTCAGACCAACAGAAACACAGAGTCTTCTCGGTGAAGTCATAGATCGCTTTATTGGCTGCAGACCAATTACAGGTATCCGAGAAGTACAGCACAATGTATGTTCTCAGGAGACTGCTTAAAGTTACAGAAACGGGCTTCTCCTTAAATACAAAATATCATGCTTCAGGCACACATTCCTTGTTTTATGGCATGGTCATTCACATGTATACATTACAAACGAAAAGGCAGAGTCATGATGACCATCCCACATTCCAGTTAAGCCAGCCCACAATTATTTACCCAGGGAGGCTTAGCTCCCACATCAGATATCAACAGGCCCCAATAAACACGAACATCTCCTGTTTGGAAAACAAGCCATAAAGCAGGAAGAGTCAGGTGTGAAAGAGGTTAGCCGGAGGCTCGTGTAAGATGAAAAGGCTTTATGGTGTGTCAAACCCTGATGCTAATCACAGGTGGCTGTAGGACGGGGAGCTCGTGAGACCGGACTGACCTGGGGCAGCGGAGCCAAGCTGCACAGGTCACAGAGAAGTCAAACAGAAAGTACATGTGTTCTAAAGGCCCGTACTTGTTTGTAATGTGTAGCCTATGTGAGGGCAACCATAAAATGGCCACCGCTCTAAGATGGAACCCACAAAGTCAATGTATAATAACGTATACACAGTGCATTTATAGCTAAAACGTTATACAAAGCACTTGTACATACCGCATTGACCATTCGCGGTTCGCTAATACCGGAATAGACAGGGGTAGGGCCCTGCCTCCTGCGCGGTCCCAAATTTCAAAATACCACAAGACCACACACCTTGCCATGAAGGAGTACATGTCAAGACTGATCACACATACATTGAGAGTATGCAGATATGTCCTTGTTTTGAAACTCCGTGTCGATGCATACATACACACCTTACGTTGGATTACACATGTGGGCTGGTGTGCGTAACAGTGTGCCATGCCCATCTACACACAGACACATGTTGGTTGCAGCAACTGCAGATGCATTTGACCAAACACCTACAGCAAACCTATGGGAACACATGACACACACATGACATAGTTACAGCGTGCAATGCGGGCATTCACATCTCAGGTGTAACATTCCGTGTACCTGGCATCAGGGGACAGTTGCGGGTGTCGGTGACTGTGCCATGCCCGTGACGCATGGCTCAACAAGTCTGTACTATATGCACATATGTCAAAGGAGTGAAGGGGATGTGTGGCACATAGTGCACCATCACACATGACATGTGTACACAGCTCATCATACAGTTATTTGCTTCACACCTCAGGAGTAATGTGCCACATCACAGCCTGACACACCTGTGCCCGACACATGTAGTACTGCACAGACAATGCCTTGATGTCCAGCCTTGGCCAATTAAGACAGCTCTATTCCTGTCTGTGTGCCGCCTGTCACCACTGTCAGGTGTGAAACGCACCGTACATACGCACTGAGGGCATGTGTACGGTCCCTATCACAATGGGAGCGCTGGCGTATGAGTACGCCATAGTAAAACGGACCGTACACGCGTGTGTAGGGTCCCTATCACTATGGGAGTGCTGGCGTATGCGTACGCCATAGTGATACGGACCGTACAGGCGTGTGTAGGGTCCCTATCACTATGGGAGTGCTGGCATATGCGTATGCCATAGTAATACGGACCGTACACACGCGTGTAAGGTCCCTATCACTATGGGAGTGCTGGCGTATGCGTACGCCATAGTAATACGGACCGTACACGCGTGTGTAGGGTCCCTATCACTATGCGAGTGCTGGCGTATGCGTACGCCATAGTAATACGGACCGTACACGCGTGTGTAGGGTCCGTATCACTATGGCGTACGCATACGTCAGCACTCCCATAGTGATAGGGACCCTACACACGCGTGTACGGTCTGTATCACTATGGGAGTGCTGGCGTATGCGTACGCCATAGTAATACGGACCATACACACGCGTGTATGGTCCGTATCACTATGGGAGTGCTGGCGTATGCGTACGCCATAGTGATACGGACCCTACACACGCGTGTATGGTCCGTATTACTATGGCGTACGCATACGCCAGCACTCCCATAGTGATACAGACCGTACACGCGTGTGTAGGGTCCCTATCACTATGGGAGTGCTGGCGTATGCGTACGCCATATTAATACGGACTGTACACGCGTGTGTAGGGTCCGTATCACTATGGCGTATGCATACGCCAGCACTGCCATAGTGATAGGGACCGTACACGCGTGTGTACGGTCCGTATCACTATGGCGTACGCATACGCTAGCACTCCCATAGTGATAGGGACCGTACACGCGTGTGTACGGACCGTTTCACTATGGCGTACGCATACGCCAGCACTCCCATAGTGATAGGGACCCTACACACGCGTGTACGGTCCATATTACTATGGCGTACGCATACGCGAGCACTTCCATAGTGATAGGGACCCTACACACGCGTGTACGGTCCGTTTCACTGCATTTGGGGTGCCCTAGGGCCATGGAACGCACCGTACCTGTGTGTAAATATTGAAATACCATAGGGGACACATGAGGGACAAGTATAAGGGCCAAAATGCATGCTGGTTGTCATGGAGACCGAGTTTAAAGTTTGCATTTTTGCATCAGGTGGCCAGCAGAAGTCGGTTGGAAACAATATACTTTGTTGCAAAGTGATTGTTGACTTGACATCATGCTCAATTTTTAAACCATGCAAAGCCACTCACTGGGGTAGGTTTAAAGGGATTGGAGGAAACGTAGGATGCTAATGTGACTGACCAATCACTCTGTACTCCTGTAAATGAAACAGGCTAGCAAGGCAGATATAAGGCAGCCAGGTCCCATGAGAGAGCACTTGCCTGCACATCCTTTCATTCCACAACACTGCTGCTGCTCGTGATTCCTCTGGCACCATGTCCAGGTCTGTGGAGAGGGCCCAGCCATTCACCATGGAGGAGAATTTGGCGTTGGTGGATGTGATCCTCCCACAGTATACCATGCTGTATGGTCGACCAGGGGAGCAGGTGGGTGCGGACTCCACTAGCTTAGACTGTGCCCCTTTTTTGTGACTGTGACTTCTGGCATTGTGTCCATGTGTGACAGCCATGCAATGTTGTTTAGAGTGGGTCCCAGGGTGGGGAATGCTTCATGTCTCCCATGCAGAGCATGCTGTAGTTCCTGTGTGCACTCCTCACTTGCATAGTGCTTACTGTGACAATCAATGCATGGTGCATGCCACATTCAGCCTGGCTACTCCTCCTGGGAATGTTGTTTCTACAGTCCTGATGTGATTCTGTGGTCCCCCCAGTGTGACAGGTGACAGTACCCATAGATGTGTGTTTGTTTAGTGTACCTGTGCTGAGAGTGTCCAAAGGATGTGTTCGTCCCCTGGACATTGGTGTGTGTGTGTGAGTCCCCTGTCATGTGGGTGATTGCATATGTGGAGTGTTGCACGCCAGCTGCATGAGGGATGGATATACCCTGCCCATCTGATGTGAGCAGGCAGCAGTGCTGTGTGACTGCCGTGCAGAGCCAGCCCCACACCTGTGACACCCCCCAGTCTAGTGGCACGTGGGCAGAGTGAGGTTTGTACCCGCAGTTGGCAATGGCAGGTGATTGTCCTGTGCCTGTGTGTGTCTGTGTACTCTGCTGAGGTTGTGTCAGTGGGCTGGGGCATGTGACTGCTTTGAGGTGCTGTACATAATCCTGGTGTAGCTTGTGATGCACAGTGTGATCCAGGATTATTGGTTGTGTGGCACCCCTCATGCCACCTGTGTACTTTCAATGCCACGTAGTGCATTTGGCCTTCCCCAGAGGATAATGTCCCTATGACAAACGTGCAATGAGTTGCCTGCATCCATGGCGTGTTCAAACAAGACAAATTATAAATATGTGTGTCTCTGTGTCATTGCTCAGGTGTATTAAAGTATTCTCACTTTTGCATCCTCACAGGTAGGCGTCCATGCCAAGGGGGAGATATGGAAGCAAGCCGTCAGTGCCGTGAGGAAGATGGAGGGTCGGAAGCGGCGCCTAGCCCAGGTGAGGAAACGCTGGCAGGATATCCGGTGCTGGATGAGGAGGATCGCACAGGTCCTGCTGGGGGACTCACCTGAGAGCCACAAGAACCGTGGGCGCCGGCGTCTGACCCACATCCATAAGCGTGTGCTGGCGGTGGTCTTCCCCGACTTGGATAGGCGCTTATGGGAGAAGCAGCAGCAGGAAGGGGGTAGGTACATGTGTGTTTGTTGTGTGTCACCAGCTTTTGGAAGTGCGCAGTTGCATGGATACACTGCCAGGGTTTAAATGTGCAGTGCATGACCTGTTCCCCAAAGTACACCGGTGCTATTCTTCCTCCCTTCCCCTCCTTGCCATGGGTTCCCTGGTCTGTGTGTAGTCACTCTTGCACAAGGTTATCTAGGCTGGCAGTTAATCCAAGTGCCCAATGCTTGCAGCATCATGTGTGGGGGTGGTGTGTAACAGGTTTTGGGACCTTGCCTGTGCCCTGGCCAGTTCAGTCATTGTGGGGTCCATGTCAGTTGGCACTGATGGTGAGTCCCGACATAGGAGTGTGTCTTAAAAGTGTACTGCCTTACAGCATGCATGTCCAATGTTGTGCCCTCTGACATGATGTGCATGAGTGGGAGTAATGCATAGTGCAGGGACGGTTGCTTCAGTTGCAGTCATATCCATCCAGGACCATGGAGGAGTGTGGCCACTACCGTGCCCTGGGGCACCTTTTCCTAGGTATCATGTGTGTCATCCAACAATGTGGACATTTTCTGTGTCTTCGGCATAGGTTGGGCTCTGTGGCATTGTACCCTGGCCTCATCTGTATTTACATAAACTGTGCTACATGTGTCCACTGTACAGTGTTACCCAATTTTGCTTGTGCATACTCACAGTGGGCAGTGCCTGTGTGTCTTGGTACGACAATCTGATGATGGTTGATTGTCAATGATATATGTGGACAGGCGCACCAGGGGTAGTTTGTGTACAATCAGGATTTTGTGCAGGCCATGTGTTTTTATCCCAGAGTAAGAGGTGTAAGTACTTCCTCTGTCTCAATCACATTGTCTCAGGTAGGGGGTGGTTTGTGCGGGCAAGGCCTACATGTAAAATTCTGAAGTCTCCTTGCTTGGTCTGGCCTGTGTGTGATGTTTGTCTGGACATACACTCAAGGTGCAGTGACCCAGTCATGTTGGCCATGGTTTCATGTATTAGCTTTGCAGCATGTGCAAAAAGTTAATAGACATGGTTTTGCTCATCCCTTTTTTGGCAACGCTGTGTGGTGCTGATGCTGTGCACGATTGTCCCCAGAGCCTGGCTCCTCTGTCCAATTTGATATCAAGTAATTTGCTGTTGTGTCATGCTCTCCATTGTTTCTCAGTGGCATGGTGGGTCAACCAACTGTGTGTTGCAGGGCCTACATATGTACCTTGTATTGTAGATGTTGCTCATGTAGCTTTTCAGGCTATGCACTGTGACCTATGTAGATTTGACTCATGTGACATATGTATACAGGTGTCTGATTATTTCCTGTCTCTTCACCTTGCCCACAGCATCGTCGGGGGACTCCGAGGGAGACACTGGCACGGACCGTGAGGAGGGATCGAGCACCAGTGCTGTCTTGTCTGGTGCATCGAGTGGCACGGAGGCCGAGGGGAGTGAGGCGGAGGACCTGTCCAGTCCCACCACCGACTATGACGCTGACGGGTCCGAGGCTGAGCTCCCAGAGGGGGCGGAGTCAGCTCCCACAGCTGAAAGCACCACTCATTCTCTACCCGCCCCCTCCATTACCATCACCGGCCTCCCACTTGCTCGGGTCCCTTCCCGCCGTGCTAGGTCACCACATGTCTCCTTCTTGCCAGGCACCGCACCCCCTGCCCCTGTCTCCACTGCTGCCGCGAATGCCGAGTCTGTGGACATCCTGCGCCAGTTGCAGGTTGGTCAGACTGCGATGCTTAATGTCCTCCATAGCCACACCCGTGTGCTCACCCAGATGGAGGCATACATGGAGGGCATCTCAGCTGCGCAGTCTGACCAATGCCAGTTGCTGAGGTCCATAGACTCGACACTGACTGCAGCAGTGGATCTCCTGCAGCACTGCGTCCCCCCCTACCCCTGCACCATCCACACTTCCCACTCCCATGCCTGTCCCACGCACACCCAGACGTCACCATGCACGCACCCCACCAGACACAGGCACCACACCACCAGGGAAGGCCAAGTGCACACCTCCTCTCACGCACACACAGGGTGAAGTAGGCACACCCACTGGGTCGGGGGGCAAACGGAAGACACGCAGCCACAGTGGGAGTCCACATTCCTCACAACCCACTCCCCCGAATCCACTCCCCTCAGCTCTCCTGGCCAAGATTCCAACAAAGATTCCTTCATTGGCCGCTCTTTCCCTGAGCCCCAAAGTGACACCACCCCGCAAGCGGTCAAAGGAGTCCCCGGTCAGGGTGGTTGAGTCCCCCCCCCTGTCCACACCCTCCCCCAGTAGCGCTGCGACCCATCCCTCCAAACCCTCCCTCCTTGGGGCCTGTGGTTCCTTCGGGTGCAGGGGAGACGCTGGGGGACCTTGCAACCGTGTGCAGCGCCATTCTCACCACCACCTTTGGCGCTGCCCCACCCCCTGTGGTGGAGTCCTCCGTCCCTGCACCCACAACACCTACCCTTGCCCCTCCTGTCCCTGCGGTGCCTGGTCCTTCCCCCCCACATGATGCCCCCCCTGTGGAAGCAAAGGAGGTATGAACTGTGCAGGCAAGCTAGGGGACACGCGTCCCTATGTGTCCCCCACCAGGAATTGGACTATGGACTGCCCTATGGGCCTTGTACATATTGAACTTTTATTAACTATTTTTTCTTTTCATGCTGAATAAAGCAATGTTTTATTTTTCCTTTGTACACTACTGCTTTTCTGGTATTGCTGTTGGTGGTGCTGCTCCATGATTTGGGGTGGTGATAATGTGTTAGGTGTCTGGGAAATGTTGTGGTGTGCTGCTCATGGGGTGGACCCTGGTATCTGTGTGCCATCACAAGGGCTCTGCAAATAATCTTTGGTCATGTGTGTTCTTACTGTATGGTGAAATTGTCCCAAGGTGTGTTCCTTCCTCTGTGGACCCTGACATCTTCCCTGCAGGGTGTTTCCAATATGTTGTGCTGAGCTGTGTCTACATTTCCTTGGCGTGTGATGGATCCGCTCAACTTTGGCCATGCATGCTGGGCAATGTCTCCACCTGCATCATTAGTGGCATCCTTGGTGGTCACTGTACTTGTGTATGGAGTTTATTGACATTACTTCATGTGGACATGTTCCCTTTTACACACTATGCATGTTTGTACTCTCAGCCTCGCACATATGTGTTACGTGTTCTGCAGGGTCTTTGGGCACCGGACTGACATTTGTGGCCATTGTATCTGTGGGTACTCCACCCTTTTCTTGCCATGGGCACTGCTGGGAGGACTCTGCACCCACCCCTCCTGTGTCTGGGCACTGCTGGGAGGACTCTGCACCCATCCCTCGTGTGTCTGGGCACTGCTGGGAGGACTCTGCACCCACCCCTCCTGTGTCTGGGCACTGCTGGGAGGACTCTGCACCGACCCCTCATGTGTCTGAGCACTGCTGGGAGTGATAGGCACCCACCCCTCCTATGTCTGGGAACTGCTGGGAGTGATAGGCACCCACCCCTCCTATGTCTGGGCACTGCTGGGAGGACTCTGCACCCACCCCTCCTGTGTCTGGGCACTGCTGGGAGGACTCTGCACCCACCCCTCCTGTGTCTGGGCACTGCTGGGAGTGATAGGCACCCACCCCTCTTATGTCTGGGCACTGCTGGGAGTGATAGGCACCCACCCCTCCTATATCTGGGCACTGCTGGGAGGACTCTGCACCCACCCCTCCTGTGTCTGGTCACTGCTGGGTGTGATAGGCACCCACCCCTCCTATGTCTGGGCACTGCTGGGAGTGATAGGCACCCACCCCTCCTATGTCTGGGCACTGCTGGGAGGACTCTGCACCCACCCCTCCTGTGTCTGGGCACTGCTGGGAGGACTCTGCAGCCACCCCTCCTGTGTCTGGGCACTGCTGGGAGGACTCTGCACCCCCCACCCCTCCTGTGTCTGGGCACTGCTGGGAGTGATAGGCACCCACCCCCCCTATGTCTGGGCACTGCTGGGAGTGATAGGCACCCACCCCTCCTATGTCTGGGCACTGCTGGGAGGACTCTGCACCCACCCCTCCTATGTCTGGGCACTGCTGGGAGTGATAGGCACCCACCCCTCCTATGTCTGGGCACTGCTGGGAGGACTCTGCACCCACCCCTCCTGTGTCTGGGCACTGCTGGGAGGAGTCTGCACCCACCCCTCCTGTGTCTAGGCACTGCTGGGAGGACTCTGCACCCACCCCTCGTGTGTCTGGGCACTGCTGGGAGGACTCTGCACCCACCCCTCCTGTGTCTGGGCACTGCTGGGAGTGATAGGCACCCACCCCTCCTATGTCTGGGCACTGCTGGGAGTGATAGGCACCCACCCCTCCTATGTCTGGGCACTGCTGGGAGGACTCTGCACCCACCCCTCCTGTGTCTGGGCACTGCTGGGAGGACTCTGCACCCACCCCTCCTGTGTCTGGGCACTGCTGGGTGTGATAGGCACCCACCCCTCCTATGTCTGGGCACTGCTGAGAGTGATAGGCACCCACCCCTCCTATGTCTGGGCACTGCTGGGAGGACTCTGCACCCACCCCTCCTGTGTCTGGGCACTGCTGGGAAGACTCTGCACCCACCCCTCGTGTGTCTGGGCACTGCTGGGAGGACTCTGCACCCACCCCTCCTGTGTCTGGGCACTGCTGGGAGGACTCTCCACCCACCCCTTCTGTGTCTAGGCATGTACGCTCGGGACATACACGGGTGGGGGTACGCTCCATTCATACACGGGTGGGGGTACGCTCCGAACATACACTGGTGGGGTGTGGGTACGCTCCATTCATACACGGGTGGGGGTATGCTCCGTACATACACTGGTGGGGTGTGGGTACGCTCCATTCATACACGGGTGGGGGTACGCTCCATACATACATGGGTGGGGGTACGCTCCGTACATTCCCGTACCCACGATCTGCAGGCCTGGGTACGGCCCGTACCCATGCCTTTGGAACGTGGGTACGGTGCGTACCACCATTGTTGGGGTGCCGTAGGGGTCCACATCGTACCCAGGCCTTAAGAGCGTGGGTACGGGTCGTACCACGCGTACCCCTACGTCACTCCAACAATAGCGGTACGGGCCGTACCCACGTTCTAAAGGCCTGGGTACGGGCCGTACCAGCATTGTTGGGGTGATGTAGGGGTACGTGTGGTACGACCCATACCCACGCTCTGATGGGCTGGGTACGGTGAGTACCCCTACGGTACCCCATTGGGGGTCCGCACCGTACCCAGGCCTGAAGAGCGTGGGTACGGGCCATACCGCCATTGTTGGAGTGACTTAGGGGTACGCGTGGTACGACCCGTACCCACGCTCTTAAGGCCTGGGTACGGTGCGGACCCCCAATGGGGTGTCGTGGGGTACGCACCGTACCCAGGCCTTCAGAGCATGGGTACGGGTCGTACCACGCGTACCCCTACATCACCCCAACAATGCTGGTACGGCCCGTACCCAGGCCTTTAGAACGTGGGTACGGACCGTACCGCCGTTGTTGGGGTGATGTAGGGGTGGGCGTGGTACGACCCGTACCCACGCTCTTAAGGCATGGGTACGGTATGTACCGGAATTGATGTGTTGCTGGACATGCCCCCACCCCCTCGAGGTGACCAGGTCCTGCAGGTCAGGTATGTCCAGGGCATGTCTGATTTGGGACTTGGGTGGGGGTTATGTGTCCTGCCCCTGCCCCCCCCCTTTGCCCCTGGGTGTTGTTCTGACCTTCTGCGGCATCTGCGTCGGTTCCTGTAGAGCAGGTGGACTGCTATGAGGGCTGGGAAGACACGTAGGTTCGGGTCCATGGCTGTCCGTCGCGTACAGGTGCTCCTTGTGCGCGTCGTCCTGATTTCCCGGCAGTTTTTGGCAGCTGGAGAATATAATCCGTGCGGGGTGACGTCGGTGCGGTTCGTACTTCCTGGTTCGTGAAATGCAGCCTGAATGCGTCCCGACGTCACGTCGGCGCTTTCCCGGATCACATTTGTATGTATATTTTCGTCGGTCGATGGTTTGTACGATTCGCACAGAAATAGTGTTTCCATGAGAATCGTACTTGCATTTTTGTAATGTTTTTTGGCCGGGTACGAGTCGGACGGAGAAAATGCTCCGTCCGACGGTTCGTACCCGGTTTTTCCAGGATCGGAATCGGCCCCAGAATGTTAAAACCAACTTCACTAAAAGATGTATTTTATCATTCTGAGTTCAGGCATACTAAATTCGAATTTCTACTGTGTCCCCTCAGACAGTTAGGATTATAAGATGTAATTAACAAACTGCCCATTCTGGCCTATGGAGAACAGGTAGCCTTGCAATAGTGAAAAACGAAAATGGCTGTAATTCACTATTAGGACATGCCACACACACCAGGGCATGTCCTACCTTATACTTACAATGCACCCTGCCCTTGGGCGTACCATAGGGGTGTCTGATATGAAGAAAAGGGAAGGTTTAGGGACTGGCAAGTGGGTGCACTTGCCCAGTCAGCATGACAGTACCAGACTGCACGCAGGCTCTGCAATGGCAGGCCTTAGACACACTTTTACAGGCTGCTTCTGTGGGTGGCACAACCAGTGCTGCAAGCCCACCAGCAGCATTTGGATTTACAAGCCCTGGGGACTCCTGGTGCACTGTAGTAGGGTCTGACAGGTAAACCAAACCAACCAATCATGGAATCACTAATTGGTACAATAATTTACAATAGGGAGAGCATATGCACTTTAGCACTGATCAGCAGTGGTAAAGTGCCCAGAGTCATAAAACAGCCAACAACAGGTCAGAAAAAATATAGGAGGAAAGCAAAAAGTTGAGGGATGACCCTCAAAAAGGACCAAGTCCAACACAAGCACACACAAGTTCTTCGAGATTCTTCTCAAACAGGTTTCACAGCTAAGTCCAGTCTTTGTCCTCTCCTTAGCAGAAGCGGCAGGGAGGGGGATATTGCTGCAGCCATGATGAATAATGTCACATTCATTACACTGCTGAACCTTAATAGAAATCAACGTCATGGCCTGGCATTCCCTGTTCTCATAGTCATGCCACTTCTTGTTCACTACATTACAGGGTCCATGGGGTTCCCTTATTTCGACTTTCATATACTTTTCATTAGACTCTGTGTTAAAGCAAATAGCTTCTTGATTGTCCTTCGACTCCTAATCGGAGCACCTAGGCTGATCACTTGTCCTATTACTTTCTGAGTTACTGTGCTTATTGGAGTAACTTTCCATGGTAGCAATCATGATGAAAGGGTTGGTTAAAGTGCAAAGAAAACCATTAAAACTGACGACATAAAGACTCTCAGCATATAGAGTATGGAACTAATAAACACATGTAACTATGCCGCAAAATATGCCAGAGGGATTCAATGGCTTCATAGATAGAACACAGAATGTCAACAATAATTTGTTTGTTAGAGCGTGGTCAGAATTCTGTGTTTTTTCCTTGCTTCCTCGTGTATTTGCTTTTCTTTAATACAGTCTGTTAGTGAGTGCTGGAAAATTTGCAAAACGATTGCACATTTGACATCCTGCCTTGCATGACAAGAGGCTTACTGCTGATGCGCCTTTCAGAGATGAATAGTCATCTTGAGTTGCCACTGAGCAGTGCCACAAGTTCAAAAGATAGAGGCATTCAATCAAATTTGTAGAATCCAAATTGCCATGTACACTAAATCATGCATCTAAAATCAATGTTTTACAATTGACATTAACCTTACGCTTTACTCTCCTTCTCACAACCCCAACACAATGAGTAACTGCAGTGACTACGAGTTGAAGAACAGAGTCTGTGTATCCCTTTAATGAAAAGCAAGACACTCCAGGTGTTGGCTTCCTTCTGACGCCTGCCTTTGGATGTCTGTAACAGGTTTTTGTGGGTCCTTCAGTACAGAATGGGTGTTTTCATGTGCCCAAGCTGCGCACTTTGCCAGTGGGATGCACGTTATGGTAGAAAAGTTCCGATGATGCAAGTTGAAAACAGCAATGGATGATCTGAAACTTGCATCTTTGCTCCATCCCTCCATCCCCAAATCGCCACCTTCTACCAAACAGCCAATCAGTGTCTCTGCCTGCTGGCTCCTCCTCTAGCAGGCTCATCCTATCTCATTTACACAGCATAGTCACATGCCTACAAGTTCTGAATTTGTTAAACTTAACAATCACAGTTTTATTTAGTTTTACATTCACTCTCGGCTCAAGATATTTCCTTTCTGCCAAGTCTTCGTAGGCCAAGGCTGTGGCCAGGGATCAGGTGCGGGTATAATTAGGGGTGGCGGAAGTCCGTGGAATCTCACTGAATTTTGATGTTACTCTGGGTAATACAGCGGAGTAAAACTCCACGAGTTCCGCACACCCCTTCTGACAATGCAATTCATGAATATCCAATACAATGACAGCTCAAAAAAATACAGACCCAACTGAAAACATAAGAATTACTAGAAGCATGATATTATTCCTCTGAAATGCCATTTTCCTTCTATGGCAGTGTCTTTACCTCAGGGAAGCAAAGAAATGGTAAAGCTGTACCCTCAGACTGGATGGCATTTAAACAAAGCCTATTTAATGGTTGACAAACGGCCATTATGTACGATGGTTTATGTCATAACATGTCCTGTATCAAAAAGGAGTTTGCACATTGTTGAACCAGGCCCTCTCTGCAGGGTCACCCCTAAACATTTTGCCTTTACCCTTCACTTTTTTGCTGAATTCGTTTTTGTTGGCCCTAAGGCAGGCACTAGGTAGACCATAGGGCAGGGTGCTGTGTAATTAAAAGGTTGGACATGTACTTTTAGGTTTTGCAAGTCCTGGTAGTGAAACAAAACCTACATTTGTATTTCACTGCTGTGATTCCTCCCCCTTCCATAGAATAATGTTTGGGATTCCTTTTTACATTGAAAAGCTAATATTTCCAATCGGGAGCCCATAGATTGTCAAGTTTAATGTCTTTGGAAATGTGGTGAAAAGCCCTATTTAATGGTAAAGTTGGGTTTTGATCACAATTTTAAATGTGTCCTTTGTAGAAATATTAGCCCTTTTGTGCCTGTAGCCATGCTTGAGTCACATGACTGGGTGGAACTGACGGTTAGCCTTTGTGAATTCCTCCCAGGCAGTCACACAATAGAGGGATTAGGTATGACTCAATAGGCCATCTGCTGGCAGGATGGGGCGGAGCTGAGCTCAGCCTCACTTGTAACTAAATAGGGTGTGCTCTGCCCCAAACAAAGGACCTAACACCCCCACATTGTCACTGCAGCCAGCTTGGACATAGGTCAGGAGATTCAGGAAATTCCATGCACTTCACAGCCACTGTCTAGAAGCTTATTCCACTTTCTAGAACCAGGGCACTTGGGTGTAAAATGGGAATCTCAGACACCAGATCTTCAGTATACTTCTGGATCTGTAGATACTCTACCAGGAAGAAGGATTGCTGTGCTGCTGGGAGGACTGCCACTCTGCTGAACTGCTTCTGTGAAGGACGGCTGCCCAGTTGGATTGCTTCCCTGTTGCCCTGCTGATCCACCTCCTTCTGCCTGGGTACAAGGACTACATCTTCATCTGTCCCAGGACCCCAGAGTGTCTCACAAGTGCTAGTTTACTGTCCTCCTGTTCAGAGACACAGTGACACATAAGGCTTCCTCCAACTCGAACCCGCACCTGAACCCAGCCTGGTATCCCTCCAGTCCTGGAGATATGGAAGTGGTGATGAAGGTGCTCAGATAGCCATACTCCAAAGCTGAGGACCTAAGCAAATTTTGGCTCGAAAGTGCTCTGAGAACCAGGAGTATATGGGGACCAACCTGCCCGACTATCTGCCCGAACTGCATCACCAGTTGGATTGACTTACCGGCTTCTGCCGCTATGCTCATCTCCTCAGCAGCAAATCCTTTACAGTGGTCCTTTGCCAAAGCAGTATCCAGCCTTGTGGAACTGTCTTTGGCTACAGTCCTCTGCCTCATCTCACTAGAGATATTCGGCCTTCATTTGAAAAACTAAGGGGGTCATTATGATGTTGTGCGGATCGCCCCTGTTCGGCTGGCAGTGGCAGGCGGTGGCGATCTGCACGACATCACACCACAATTTACCCCCTGCCATATTACAATAGTGGGGGTACCGCAGCAGACGGAAAGACTGTCCACCGTTTTTCCGCCGGTCGGGTTGCCGGCCGGGTGGAAAAGGCACACAATATGGTGGCGGAGCCTTGCAGGCACCACCATCCATATTATGATGTATGCGGTGCGAATGCCTTTCCATGGCGGAGACTCTGCCATGGAATGGCATACAGTAAATGTCTTTGTGGGCCCATTGCAGGCCCCCGGGAGGGTGGAGGGGTTGGTGGCTGCACTTTCATTGGTATGCACAAGGTGGCAGGCACCGCGCGCTGCCTCTCACGTTGTGCGTGCCAATGCACAACATGCAACTTTTACATTGCGGCGGGTGCTGCTTACAGCACCGCCCGCCGCAATGTAAAGGATGCAGGATACGACCTCCAGGGTGGCGGTCGCATTCTAATTGGTCCCGCGGGACTGCCGCACCTCTGGCGGTCAGTCCCGTTTTCCGTTACGGGAGCTATCACAATGGGGCCCTAAGTCTGAACAAAGAAATCTTCACCGAGCGTTCAATCCAAGACTATCTGACAACGAAGCTCCCTCCTCGGACACCTTATGCAGCCCTGCTTTGCTGAACTTTACCTTCTCAGACCCTTTTTCTCAGCACTTTTTCTAACTTCTCGTATCCAAACCGCGATCCATCTTAGTTTGCCATATTTTTTACTTTGACTGGGTTTCGAACGGATCACTGACATAATATTGATTACCAAAATATACCCATACACAAATATTGCCACATAAATATCGATGTCAAAAATATCAACATCCTATCGTGATGTCACTGACCATGTCACGAGTGATGTAATATGTGATGTCATCAGCAGTGCATTGCGGGGGCGCGAGTTATAGTTAGCTGAACTAACTATAACAGGGGAATTTCTAGGGTTTTGTACGAGGGAAATGTCCAGCTAACTATAACGCCCCTAAAACCTATGGTTTTTTCAGTGAATTTCTAAGGTTTTTTAAATGCCAATTCCTAACTATAACGCCCCTGAAACCTTTGTTTCTTTCAGTGAATTTCAAAGGTTTTTCAAATGCCAATTCCTAACTATAACGTGCATGAAACCTATGTTTTTTTAGTGAATTTCAAAGGTTTTTTAAATACTAATTCCTATCTATAACATATCTCTAAAGATATCATGTTTAATGATTTTCATTGGATTTCTATATTTTTTAAATTCAGTGTGTCAATTTCATTAATTATGTTTTTTTTTAAATTCTTTTTTATCACCATTTTTTTAAGCTTATTTTTTCCATTAATTCTTTTAAAAATTAAAAAATATTATTTGTTTTTATTGGGTTTTTCAAACATATTTCTTTAAATTTGTAAAAATATTTTTTTAACTATATGTTCAAAACTTTCTTTTATATATTCTTTTTCCATGTTTTTGGATCCGCGCACCCTATGCGCACCGTTCTCGATCCCTACGCGATAGCATCCACGCATGGTATGCGTTGGGTACATGTTTAGTACGCGATCGCAATGCGACCGATACGCGACTCCCAGCCTATACGCGACACGTTCGATGTACGTAACGCGAAGTTTACGTGCTTCCGCGATGCGTCTTCTGCGTCTATGACACGGTAGGTGCGCGGATTCCGTGAAATATTTAACATTTAAAAAAACATATATATATGTATTCCATGTGAATATTAATTGAAGACAAACTCTAAAATAGTCTTAAAACTAATATATTTTTACATCTAATCCTATAGTTTTTTTAAATTCAATTTCGCGGATGCGCGATGGGTGCGTGCTGCCTATACGCAGGGTGCGCGGATCCCGTGTGACCTGCAGAAAAAGAGATTTGATTGGTTCATTACACTTCCTCTTCTAACTATTGAAAGACCCCACCCATTTCAATCATTCTTCTTTGACCTTCTTTGGAGGAGCATCTCTTTGCAGAGAAGTAGATTTTTTTAGACTAAGCTTACACTTAGCTCTAACTTTTTTCTACTAAAAATGGCTTCAGGGCAGCAGGCATCCCCTGCATCTCCTCATACATCTGAGGATGAATTTTTGGAGGAGGCACCACGCAAAGAACGTTTTTCTTCAGTGGTGTGGAAATTTTTTACTTTTCCCAAGGGGCAAACAAAGACCAATGCCACCTTGGGCACATGCAAGATTTGCAAAAGACTGCTGTCGCGAGGGGATCCTAACAAGAAATACTCGTGCGGCACGGCTAGTATGATGAAGCACCTAAGGACCCTTCATCCAAACAATCTTGCACGAGAAGAGTGCAAACGGATGAGAAACACTCCTGTTCTGTATCTGTAAAAAGAATCACAAATAAATGTATTTTAATAACTTTCAAATGTATACTATTCCATTACTGTACAAACACATTTTATATAAAAACTGACTAAGAAACTATAACCCTGAACCACAAGTGTTACGATGGTTAAAACACTACATGCATAGTGCATACTACTTTGAAGCAGTTCATGCCCTAAAGCCTACCTCACTAAAAGACTACATGCTAACTGACTGAATAATTTCACTACTATAAGGAGACACACTGGGTGAGTAACAGGGTGTTTGCTAGAAGTGTATGAATACTGACTGGGGAATTGAAGGTGTGAAAAACAACTGTATAGGTGGTTAGAGGCCTGCATGCATAGTGAATAGGCATTTGAAGCAGTCTATGTGCTAAGGCCTGGCTCACTGCATGAGTACTTGGGAACTGACGGAATGATTAGAGTACAGCAAAGAGAGTGCCTGGGTGAATGTATAAGTGGTTGGCTTTTGACACAGTGAATGGATTAGTACTTGGTACTGAATGGGTCACTAGAGGAGTGCAAAGGGAGTGACAGGATGTTTGCTGGACTGTATGGATACTGACTTGGGAATTGAAGATGTGAAAGACAAGTGTATAGTATGTTAGAAGACTGCATGCATACTGCATAGACATTTGAGGCAGTCTATGTGGTAATGTATGGTTCACAACATGAGTACTTGGAAACTGACCAAATCTTCAGACTACTGCTAGGACAGTGCCTGGGTAAAACTTTTAAATTTTCAGTTCTGGCACAGTGAAGAGAATAGTATATGGTACTGCACTTTAGTGTCAAACCCTGACTCATTTTTCAAAGCATAAGCAAAGAATAGCTTCTAAAGCTACTAAAACTTGACAACATGACCGGTTTTAAAACAGTTATCTGTCAGCAAATAGACGATGTTACCAAATGCTTCTATTACAATCCTTACCCAAATGCACACAGACTCACAGTGTGATTTTGGACAAGCAACACTATCCTAGGAGTTTACCAAACATCATTCACTGGTCTAGAAGAGGTAAGGGTACTGCACACAATCTACATATTTTACTGCTAGGACAGTGCCTGGGTAAAACTTTTAAATTTTCAGTTCTGGCAGTTTTGTACGAGGGAAATGTCCAGCTAACTATAACGCCCCTAAAACCTATGGTTTTTTCAGTGAATTTCTAAGGTTTTTTAAATGCCAATTCCTAACTATAACGCCCCTGAAACCTTTGTTTCTTTCAGTGAATTTCAAAGGTTTTTCAAATGCCAATTCCTAACTATAACGTGCATGAAACCTATGTTTTTTTAGTGAATTTCAAAGGTTTTTTAAATGCTAATTCCTATCTATAACATATCTCTAAAGATATCATGTTTAATGATTTTCATTGGATTTCTATATTTTTTAAATTCAGTGTGTCAATTTCATTAATTATGTTTTTTTTTAAATTCTTTTTTATCACCATTTTTTTAAGCTTATTTTTTCCATTAATTCTTTTAAAAATTAAAAAATATTATTTGTTTTTATTGGGTTTTTCAAACATATTTCTTTAAATTTGTAAAAATATTTTTTTAACTATATGTTCAAAACTTTCTTTTATATATTCTTTTTCCATGTTTTTGGATCCGCGCACCCTATGCGCACCGTTCTCGATCCCTACGCGATAGCATCCACGCATGGTATGCGTTGGGTACATGTTTAGTACGCGATCGCAATGCGACCGATACGCTACTCCCAGCCTATACGCGACACGTTCGATGTACGTAACGCGAAGTTTACGTGCTTCCGCGATGCGTCTTCTGCGTCTATGACACGGTAGGTGCGCGGATTCCGTGAAATATTTAACATTTAAAAAAACATATATATATGTATTCCATGTGAATATTAATTGAAGACAAACTCTAAAATAGTCTTAAAACTAATATATTTTTACATCTAATCCTATAGTTTTTTTAAATTCAATTTCGCGGATGCGCGATGGGTGCGTGCTGCCTATGCGCAGGGTGCGCGGATCCCGTGTGACCTGCAGAAAAAGAGATTTGATTGGTTCATTACACTTCCTCTTCTAACTATTGAAAGACCCCACCCATTTCAATCATTCTTCTTTGACCTTCTTTGGAGGAGCATCTCTTTGCAGAGAAGGAGATTTTTTTAGACTAAGCTTACACTTAGCTCTAACTTTTTTCTACTAAAAATGGCTTCAGGGCAGCAGGCATCCCCTGCATCTCCTCATACATCTGAGGATGAATTTTTGGAGGAGGCACCACGCAAAGAACGTTTTTCTTCAGTGGTGTGGAAATTTTTTACTTTTCCCAAGGGGCAAACAAAGACCAATGCCACCTTGGGCACATGCAAGATTTGCAAAAGACTGCTGTCGCGAGGGGATCCTAACAAGAAATACTCGTGCGGCACGGCTAGTATGATGAAGCACCTAAGGACCCTTCATCCAAACAATCTTGCACGAGAAGAGTGCAAACGGATGAGAAACACTCCTGTTCTGTATCTGTAAAAAGAATCACAAATAAATGTATTTTAATAACTTTCAAATGTATACTATTCCATTACTGTACAAACACATTTTATATAAAAACTGACTAAGAAACTATAACCCTGAACCACAAGTGTTACGATGGTTAAAACACTACATGCATAGTGCATACTACTTTGAAGCAGTTCATGCCCTAAAGCCTACCTCACTAAAAGACTACATGCTAACTGACTGAATAATTTCACTACTATAAGGAGACACACTGGGTGAGTAACAGGGTGTTTGCTAGAAGTGTATGAATACTGACTGGGGAATTGAAGGTGTGAAAAACAACTGTATAGGTGGTTAGAGGCCTGCATGCATAGTGAATAGGCATTTGAAGCAGTCTATGTGCTAAGGCCTGGCTCACTGCATGAGTACTTGGGAACTGACGGAATGATTAGAGTACAGCAAAGAGAGTGCCTGGGTGAATGTATAAGTGGTTGGCTTTTGACACAGTGAATGGATTAGTACTTGGTACTGAATGGGTCACTAGAGGAGTGCAAAGGGAGTGACAGGATGTTTGCTGGACTGTATGGATACTGACTTGGGAATTGAAGATGTGAAAGACAAGTGTATAGTATGTTAGAAGACTGCATGCATACTGCATAGACATTTGAGGCAGTCTATGTGGTAATGTATGGTTCACAACATGAGTACTTGGAAACTGACTAAATCTTCAGACTACTGCTAGGACAGTGCCTGGGTAAAACTTTTAAATTTTCAGTTCTGGCACAGTGAAGAGAATAGTATATGGTACTGCACTTTAGTGTCAAACCCTGACTCATTTTTCAAAGCATAAGCAAAGAATAGCTTCTAAAGCTACTAAAACTTGACAACATGACCGGTTTTAAAACAGTTATCTGTCAGCAAATAGACGATGTTACCAAATGCTTCTATTACAATCCTTACCCAAATGCACACAGACTCACAGTGTGATTTTGGACAAGCAACACTATCCTAGGAGTTTACCAAACATCATTCACTGGTCTAGAAGAGGTAAGGGTACTGCACACAATCTACATATTTTACTGCTAGGACAGTGCCTGGGTAAAACTTTTAAATTTTCAGTTCTGGCACAGTGAAGAGAATAGTATATGGTACAGCACATTAGTGTCAAAGCATGACTCATTTAATCAACGCATAAGCAAAGACTGGCTTCTAATGCTACTAAAACTTGACAACATGACAGGTTTTAAAAGTGTTATCTGCCAGAAAATACACAATGTTACCAAATGCTTCTCTCACAGTGGTTCCCAAATGCACACAGCCTCACAGTGTGATTCTAGACAACAACCACTATACCTAGGAGTTTACCAAAAATCATTCACTACTGTGGAAGGGGTAAGGGAACTGCACACAATCTTCATATTTCAGGACTGCACTTTTGTGTCAAAGCCTGACTCATTTAATCAAAGCATAAGCAAAAACTGCCTTCTAATGCTACTGAAACTTGACAACAGTACAGGTTTTAAAACAGTTATCTGTCAGCAAATACACGATGTTACCGAATGCTTCTCTCACAATCCTTACCCGAATGCACACAGACTCACAGTGTGATTCTAGACAAGCAACACTATCCCTAGCAGGTTATCAAAACTCATTCACTACTGTGGAAGGGGTAAGGGGACTGCACACAATCTACATATTTCAGTACTGCACTTTAGTGTCAAAGCCTGACTCACTTTATCAATGCATAAGCAAAGACTGGCTTGTAATGCTACTAAAACTTGACAACATGACAGGTTTCAAAAGAGTTATCTGTCAGCAAATACATGATGTTACCAAATGCTTCTCTCACAATGGTTACTCAAATGCACACAGACTCACTGTGTGATTCTAGACAAGCAACACTATCCCTAGGAGTTTGCCAAAACTCATTCACTATTGTGGAAGGGGTAAGGGGACTGCACACAATCTACATATTTCAGTACTGCACTTTAGTGTCAAAGCCTGACTCATGTTACCAATGCATAAGCAAAGACTGGCTTCTAATGCTACTAAAACTTGACAACATGACAGATTTTAAAACAGTTATCTGCCACCAAATGCTTCTCTCACAGTTCTTCCCAAATGCACACAGACTCACTATGTGATTCTAGACAAACAACACTATCCCTTTACTCTACCAAAACACATTTCTTCATCTAGAAGGGGTACTACATTTTAATGTAGAAATATGACTCATTTTGCAAATTCATAAAGAATCACTGATTTCTAATTGTACCAAAATATAAAAACAGCACAGTTATCTCCCTGCAAACACATGAAAAACACAAATGCTTATCACAAAATGATTTCTACATGCACACGCACACTGTCAATAAGATTGTAGACAAAAAAATACTCCCTGCACTTTAGCAGCTGAAATACATTAGTATGATTAAAACCATAATAGACCACATACACCTCCTCTCAATTAAATAACTTCCCTTTCAAGTTGTTTTATAGATTAAGAAGTATATCAGTCACACACCAGATTTTCTTATACAGAATCTCTTCACTGTGCACCTGTCAGCAAAACCAAAGAATGTCAAAGTTTCCCTCTCATTTTCCACACATATACATGTAAACATCAAATCACATTCCTTCCCACATAAATTCAAAAGCAAACACACATTTCTATTGGTTAAACATTTCAACCCTTTCCAAATGACATAAGTGTGAACCCTCCCCCCAATCTGCCTTCTGCCTGTTACCATAGAAACAGGTCATGGAACACTGTACTGAGCACACAGGTCACAAGTTCAGCACACAATGTTGCTAATCAAAACAGCAAGTGTGCTTGACTTTTCAACATATCAGCTTATCATGTATAATGTTCCTTTCAATCAGTTTTTGTTAACCAATAAGAATCATGCATTTAAAAAACAGAAACATGCACCCTACCTTTCAGTGTAGAAGGTTGTCAAACAACCAATTATTTCTTGCCTTTTTTCAAAACTACATCTTAGCCACCATTTTAGAAAAATCTTACTTTCCAAACTGCATTTCATTTACAGAGACCATCTGAGTGCATCCAGACCTCCCTTCAAGATTCTTACAGTGTTGATTGTGGGACACAGCTATATTTTCTGGAGCCAAAGGTATGCAGAAAACAAAGGCATTCACAAAGGCCTAGGTTTGCCAAATGTAGACATTAAATGGATTGGACAGAGAGGGTTAAAGTGGCACCAATTGATGCCATTGGTCAAATCCTTCATGCATATCCAACACCCTGACCTCATAATAGTGCACTGTGGTGGCAATGACCTAGGTACTTTGACTGGGGTAGGTCTGGAAATGCTTATGAAGGACACCTTTGCAGAACTGATTTCACTTTTCCCCAAAACTGCGTTTGTGTATTCTAACATATGCCAAAAGCAGAAATGGAACTGGTCCAATCATTTTTGTCCACAAATTGAGAAAGCTAGGAAACATGTGAATAAATCTGTTTCTGCTTTTCTCCGAGACTATAGAATGGGGTCTATTTTCAATAACAATCTGCGCTTTCATATGCAAGAGATGTATAGGAGAGATGGAGTACACTTTACTGATGAAGGAAACAGAGTCTTCCTCAACAACTTTAGACTCTGTATAGGTACTTACTTATAAGTACCAAAAACTCTCACTGAACACAACGGCTCTGTTTAGAGCCACTCAATAACAAAACACTTAAGCTTGATGTTTAAAAATCAATTACATTTTTTTCCTTGTATCCGCGCACCCAACGCTTTAGGAACCATGCACCCAATGCGATACAATGCGCGCACCCTGCGCGCATTTTGCCGTTTAAAAAAAAAAAAAAAGGGGGGCCCAGGGGATCCATCTGGGACCCCCTAAGTAGCTTTTGAGGGTCAGAGTATTTCCACTCTACCCCCTTTATATGTTTTACACACTTATTCCCCTTACTTCTTCAGCCTCGCTTCTACCGAGGCACAAAATGGCTGCCAATAGTTCCTGGTTTCGAATTTAGAGAGACACTCAACAGCCAATTAGCATTCAGCGTGTGATCGGGAGGGTGCGTGCTTGGTTCGGGGAGGATGCGCTTACGGTGCGGGTAGGGTGCGCGGATCCTTTGAGGCCATAGATATCACTAACTTTTTTACCCTAATTTTCTCAGGAACTACTGAACAGATTTACATCATTTATGCAAAAGGCATGAGTCTGAACTGAGGACTACCTCTTTGCCAAATTTGGTGCAATTCCGTTCAGCAGTTCGGGCTGTAGCTGCGTCAACAGGTCCTGCGGGAAACTGCATGGGGAAAACACATTTTGGGACCCCCCTTTTTTCTCAGTCCCCGCTTGACGAATCACCACAAAACTTTCAGGATAGGAGCGGACCGGAGCTGGCCAAAAGTTTGGAAAATTTCGCGAAGATTCGTCAACCGGCGTCACACTTATTGGGAATAGAATGTTGCGGATTTCCTATGGAAAATAGGTCCTAACTATAACTACCTACTGCTGACCGCCAGTAGGTAAAATATATATATATATATATATATATATATATATATATATATATATATATATATATATATATATATATATATATAGATAGATAGATATCTATATATATATATATATATATATAGATATATATACATATATATATTCACTGAAAAAACCATAGGTTTCACACATGTTATAGTTAGCTGGACATTTTACTGATAAAAAACCAATGAAATTCCCCCGTTATAGTTAGTGCAGGCAACTATAACTCACGCGACCGCAATCCTCTGCTGATGCTAATACTGTATTTAGACACTTATTTGCCCATGTCTTCTTCCATTAAATTTTAGCTATACATATATTACAAATATTTTTTTTTCATAAAGACACATATGTCATCAGCAGAGGATTGCGGTCGCGTGAGTTATAGTTGCCTGCACTAACTATAACGGGGGAATTTCATTGGTTTTTTATCAGTAAAATGTCCAGCTAACTATAACATGTGTGAAACCTATGGTTTTTTCAGTGAATTTGCAAGGTTTTTTAAATGCTAATTCCTAACTATAACGTGTGTGAAACCTATGGTTTTTTCAGTGAATTTGTACGGTTTTTTAAATGCTAAGTTACTTCACGCCATTCGTGGCGTGCGCGCCCACTTAACGCAGTTCGTTCCGTGCGCGCTCGTTCCGTGCGCGCTCGTTCGTTCTGTGCGCGCACGGTGCGCTTCGCGCACCGTGCGCGCACAGTGAGCACGCGGTGCGCTTCGCGCACCGCGTGCCCACGTTACGCTAGATGGGCCATGAACGCACGATGCGCTTCGCGCACCGTGCGCACATGGAGGACATATGATGAGCATCGTTGTGACAGGTAATATATTAATTTTTCTTTGATGTATTATCCCATGCACAAATGGTGCCCTTCGGGCACCGTTTGCACATGGGGTGGGGAGAGTGTGGATAATTTTTGATTTTTTTTATTATTTTTTACCGTACGCGTACGGTAAGCGTAATCGGCGAAATTTTCAAAAAAATTTAAATTCCCTTTTTTGCCTTGGGGGATCGTTGGGGACTCCCTCAACATGGCTAGGTGCTTGGGAGCTGTCTAATCAGCCCCTTTACATGTTTTTGCCCTTTGTTTTTCAACCCCCTGTCAGAGTGCGAGAGAGAAAATGGCGGCCGCCGCTTCCTGGTTTCGACCGATTCGAATGTTTACTAAGATCTAACTGCCAATCAGAAGCGCGCTCGCGCACGTCACCGTACGCGTACGGTAAGCGCACGGTAAGCGCACCGTAAGCTGGCTCAGATATATATATTGATTTAAAGGCAATTTTCTCAGAATCTACTGAACAGATTTACACCAAACCTACAAAAGGCACTTCCTTGACCTGTAGACTACCTCTCTGCCAAATTTCAAGGAACTCTGTTCAGCCGTTCGGGCTGTAGCTGTGTCTAAAGGTCCTATGGAAAAATGCATGGGAAAAACGCGTTTTGGGACCCCCTTTTATCTCAGCCCCCGCTTGACGAATCCCCCCGAGACTTTCAGGGTAGGAGCGGAGCGTAGCGCCCCACCTATTTTGAAAATTTCGCGAGGATTCGTCGACCGGCGCCAAAGTTATTCCAAATAGAATGTTGCGGATTTCCTATGGAAACGTGGTCCTAACTATAGCCAGTAGATAATATATATATACATACATACATATATATATACATATTATCTACTGGCGGTCGCCAGTAGATAGTTATAGTTAGGACCGTGTTTCCATAGGAGTATGTATATATATATATATTCACTGAAAAAACCATGGGTTTCACACACGTTATAGTTAGGAATTAGCATTTAAAAAACCTTAGAAATTCAATGAAAAAACCAAAGGTTTCACACATGTTATAGTTAGCTGGACATTTCACTCGTAAAAAACCAATGAAATTCCCCTGTTATAGTTAGTTCAGCTAACTATAACTCGCGTGTCCGCAATGCACTGCTGATGACGTCACATATTACATCACTCATGACATGGTCAGTGACATCACTCATGACATCACTGATGACATCTCAAATGACATCACTGATGACATCATCCTTGCGATAGAGTGGCAGACCTCCTCTCTCCCTAATATAACCTTTGATACACACATTCAAAAATAGAGACTAAAATTTTCAAAACAATGGACATACCAATACCAGTTACAACAACCTCTTCAGTAATTCTAAGATCCACATACACATCCACTCATTCACCAACAGTCCTATACAGTCACTCATACATGTACTCACTCATCATATGTACCCATACACCTATACATCCTGTTACACAATGCCACTCATCCATAGAGTTACTCACACACATAGTCACTCATGCTAATAAAGAATCAAACATACATTTACTTGCATATACAGTTATACACACACCACCACACTTACTTCTACGGAAACTTACACATACTTAGTCTTTTAAACAATCACTTATAGAAACACATACTTATTCATACAGGAACTCTTTCAATCTCTCACTCTCACATATACTCGCTTATATACACCAATAGTCACATATACTAGTTTAAAACATATGTAGTTACTCATAAAGACACTATTGAGACAGTCATTCACTCACTAACACACCCATACACTCACTCATCCACCCATAGAGTCCTGCACACATGCTGTCTTCAACACATACAAAGAGTGAGTCACTCATTCATGCACCTATGCACTACGAAATACCCCCACCGAACCATGCAGACACTCAGACTGATACTCATAAAACCAACTAATAACCTATATAGACACCCATGTAACTACTCACCAACCCATGCAGCCACTTATACACAAAGTGAGAGACTGATACAGATATTTACATATTAAAACATTACTCACTAAGCTATGTATTCACTATGATACACTAAATCAGTCAATTACACAATCAATTTTTCAAAAACAAATCATCCATTTAGACACTTATATACCCATTTATTCTTCCATCGACCTTGAGATATACATATATAAAACATATTTAATTTTCAGAAAAACACACATTCACTGGATGATGTCATCAGTGATGTCATTTGAGATGTCATCAGTGATGTCATGAGTGATGTCACTGACCATGTCATGAGTGATGTAATATGTGACGTCATCAGCAGTGCATTGCGGGCGCGCAAGTTATAGTTAGCTGAACTAACTATAACGGGGGAATTTCATTGGTTTTTTACGAGTGAAATGTCCAGCTAACTATAACATGTGTGAAACCTTTGGTTTTTTCATTGAATTTCTAAGGTTTTTTAAATGCTAATTCCTAACTATAACGTGTGTGAAACCCATGGTTTTTTCAGTGAATTTGCAAGGTTTTTTAAATGCTAATTCTTTTTTTTTCTTTTTTTTTTTTTGCAATGTTTTTTACATATTTTTATTTTAAATTTATATCCTCTTTAAAGACTATGGTTAAAATTTAAAAATTCTACAATATATTTTTTATTTTTACCTTTTTTTTAAACTAAACAGGTAAGATTTAGTAGTATAACATAGTGAATCTTTTTTTCCCTTTTCTTTTTTTTTTTTAGTATTTTTTTAACGTGTGCTTACCGTACGCGCACGTCTTGCTTTTAGTACGTTAGATTTCTACGCTGTTTGCGTACAGTTACGCAATTTGCGTAGACGTGCGTCACGCGTACGCGGCGCGTAACCCGTACGCTGCACGCGCATGTTACGCGGAAGTGAAGGGGCGTGCCTGTTTTGCGCATGCGCGCGTGCGCATGTCTTTTTTACGCGCATGCGTACTTTTACCGTAAGCGCTCCGTAAGCGCACCGTTAGCGTAACGTACGCGCACGTTGGGTCATGTGATCAAGAAACAACACTTTTGATTGGTTTTTACTACTTTCAGTTCTAGAACTCTCCTACACCACACCCATTCCCCTCATTTCTGCTTGTGATCCCTTAGAAGAAGGAGCTGAGTTGTCTTTGTGATACGATGGCAGAACAGCAGACCTCTTCAGAGAGTGAGGCTAGCAGCACTACCTTGAGGCAGAGAAGGAGGAAACAAAAGAGCTCTTTCATATGGGAGTATTTTTCTTTTCCAGAGGGCAAGAAAAAGGTAAATGCACCTTTAGTGACTTGTAAGCTGTGTGACCGTGTACTTTCAAGAGGGAATCCTAACAAAAAGTATTCCTTCGGGAATCACACTATGTTGAGACACCTTCATGATGTACACGGTAGGACATATGCTCGACATACTGGAGGAAACCCTTCAGTAAGTCAACCAAGCACATCCACAGCAGCTCAGCCTGGTCCATCATCTGCAGGGCCGAGTCCATCTTCGGCAGGTCAGCTGAGCCCTTCATCTGTGGGGGGAGCATCTCCTTTTTCTGGTCCTCAGGAAACTAACCATCGGTTTGCGAGGGTTACTATGCGGTGCGCCACTTGTTATGGTCTAATTGTTCATAGGGAGACCAGTGTTGCCCTAGTTAACAATAAAATAGACCAGCACATTTGTCCTACCGACTAATATTCCCATTCTTTCTTTCCTCTGTCCCTGTACGAACACAACGGCTCTTTTAAGAGCCAACCTTACCTTTCAACTTTTTTTAATATATTTTTTAAAACATTTTTTTGATTTTTTTTTTACCGTACGCGTATAATACAATAATAATACAGTACACATATTTACATATTTTCCAAAAACAATTTTTTGCCTTTTATTTGCTGTTTTCAGAATATATTGCATTTCACTATAAATCGTGAAAGCAATTGCATTCATCACTTAACAGCGGGCAAAAAAAAAATGACAATCTCAAAGATTGTTTAAAAAAAGCCCAGAATCTCTTCTCAGTTAAACATAACATTATCGAAATGCAAAATATTATTCATTAAAAATATCATCTAATAACAAAAACTATTTCTAAAAAATACCGTCTGACAATTTTCTTACAGAAGCATAATCTCAAAAATAATATATCTCAAATAAATCCACAATACATCTAGTTTCTTTTCTTTTAGGCCAAATGTTAATTTTTGAAATTATTTTTTGATTAAATTTCCAACGATAATCCAATAAAATTTCAAAATTTAAATTGTACAGATGTTACCAATTCTCTCATAAATTTTGGTTTCCAAAAGATTAATTAGGATTTAATTAAGTCCACAATACAATTGGATACCTTTCCTTTAGGCCAAATGGTAATTTTAAAAATCTTTTTTGATTAAATTTCCAACGGTAATCCAATAAAATACAAAAATTTAAATTGTACAGATGTTACCGATTCTCTGTAAAATGTTGTTTTCAGAAACATTAATTAAGAATTATATAAGTCCACAATACAATTGGTTACCTTTCCTTTAGGCCAAATGATAATTTTAAAAATCTTTAAATTTGAAAATTCCAATGGTAATCCAAAAAAATGGTAAAATTGTTTTGTACAGATCTTGCCAAGTCTCTCTAAAATTTAGGTTTCAGAAAGATTAGATAGGAATTTGCTAAATCAAAAGGCAAACGTTGCTTGAAAATCAATTTTGAATCATTACACAGTGTCCAGCCTTTTTCACATGGTGCCGATCACGATCCGGCAAAAACCGGGTACGAACCGTCGGACGGAGCATAATCTCCGCCCGACGCGTACCCGGTCGTCAATTTTTACAAACAAGGAATTACGATTCGCACGGGTACACCATTACCGTACGATTCGTAAAAAAGCCCGACCGAACAAAAAACACCTACCAATGCGATCCGGGAAAGCGCCGACCTGACGTCGGGACGCTCGCAGCCAGCCATTCACGACCCAGGAATCACGATTCGCACCGACGTCACCCCGCACGGTGAATATTTTGCGGCAGCCAAAAACTGCCGGGAAATCAGGACGACGCGAACAAGGACCACCAGTACGCGACGGACAGACGACGACGCGAACAAGGAGGACCAGTACGTGACGGACACACAGGACGACGCCACCAAGGAGGACCCGTACGCGACAGGACGACGCGATCAAGGAGGACCCGTACGCGACAGGACGACGCGAGCAAGGAGTACCAGTACGCGACGGACAGACATGGACCCGAACCTACGAGTCATCCCTGCCCTCATAGCAGTACACCTCCTCTACAGGTTACGACGCAGACGCCGCAGAAGGTCAGAATAACTAAGGGAGGGGGGAAAGTCGGGTGGGGTGGGGGTGGCACGACCAGGGCAGGCCACAAAACAACCACATAAGTTACACACCACACATGGCCTGGACATACCTGACTCCCATGCCCTGGTCACCACGAGGGGGTGGGGGCGTGTCCTGATAAGCCAGCGACCGCCACAACGGAAGTCCGTCACCACGCGAACCGGCAACACAACCAGACAGGTACGTCCCGTACCCACGCCTGAAGAGCGTGGGTACGAGTCGGACCACGCCCACACACGTCACCCCAACAATGGCGGGACGGATCGCACCCACGTGGCAAAGGCCTGGGTACGGGCCGCACAAACATCACATAGCGCGGGGACGGATATGTACGGACCCTACCCCCACCCCGTATGCAAGGAGCGTACCCCCCATGCCAACAGTGCAAGTACGACCCGTACCCCCACCCGCGGACGTACGGAGCGTACCCCCACCCCAACAGTGTAAGTTCGACCCGTACCCTCACCCGCGTATGCATGGAGCGTACCCCCCATGCCAACAGTGTAAGTACGACTCGAACCCCCACCCACGAATGCAAGGAGCGTACCCCCCAGCCCAACAGTGTAAGTACGACCCGTACCCCCACCCGCGTATGCAAGGAGCGTACCCCCCATGCCAACAGTGTCAGTACGACCCGTACCCCCACCCGCGGACGTACGGAGCGTACCCCCACCCCAACAGTGTAAGTTCGACCCGTACCCTCACCCGCGTATGCATGGAGCGTACCCCCCATGCCAACAGTGTAAGTACGACTCGAACCCCCACCCACGAATGCAAGGAGCGTACCCCCCAGCCCAACAGTGTAAGTACGACCCATACCCCCACCCGCAAATGCAAGGAGCGTACCCCCCATGCCAACAGTGTCAGTACGACCCGTACCCCCACCCGCGGACGTACGGAGCGTACCCCCAGCCCAACAGTGTAAGTACGACCCGTACCCCCACCCGCGTATGCAAGGAGCGTACCCCCCAGCCCAACAGTGTAAGTACGACCCGTACCCCCACCCGCAAATGCAAGGAGCGTACCCCCCAGCCCAACAGTGTAAGTACGACCCGTACCCACACCCGCGGACGTACGGAGCGTACCCCCACCACACCAGTGTCAGTAGACTCGTACCCTCACCTCGAATGCATTGAGCGTACCCCCACCGTGTATGTGCAAAGCGCACATATCCTGAAATCTGAGGTGTGTGTGCAGAGTCCACCCAGCAGTGCCCTGAGACAGGAGGGGTGGGTGTGGAGTCCTCCCAGCAGTGCCCCAAGACAGGAGGGGTGGGTGCCTATCACTCCCAGCAGTGCCCTGAGACAGAAGGGGTGGGTGTGGAGTCCTCCCAGCAGTGCCCTGACACAGGAGGGGTGGGTGTGGAGTCCTCCCAGCAGTGCCCTGAGACAGGAGGGGTGGGTGCAGAGTCCTCCCAGCAGTGCCCTGAGACAGGAGGGGTGGGTGTGGAGTCCTCCCAGCAGTGCCCTGAGACAGGAGGGGTGGGTGTGGAGTCCTCCCAGCAGTGCCCTGAGACAGGAGGGGTGGGTGCAGAGTCCTCCCAGCAGTGCCCTGAGACAGGAGGGGTGGGTGTGGAGTCCTCCCAGCAGTGCCCTGACACAGGAGGGGTGGGTGTGGAGTCCTCCCAGCAGTGCCCTGAGACAGGAGGGGTGGGTGCAGAGTCCTCCCAGCAGTGCCCTGAGACAGGAGGGGTGGGTGCAGAGTCCTCCCAGCAGTGCCCTGAGACAGGAGGGGTGGGTGTGGAGTCCTCCCAGCAGTGCCCTGAGACAGGAGGGGTGGGTGTGGAGTCTTCCCAGCAGTGCCCTGAGACAGGAGGGGTGGGTGCAGAGTCCTCCCAGCAGTGCCCTGAGACAGGAGGGGTGGGTGTGGAGTCCTCCCAGCAGTGCCCTGACACAGGAGGGGTGGGTGTGGAGTCCTCCCAGCAGTGCCCTGAGACAGGAGGGGTGGGTGCAGAGTCCTCCCAGCAGTGCCCTGAGACAGGAGGGGTGGGTGCCTATCACTCCCAGCAGTGCCCTGAGACAGGAGGGGTGTGTGCAGAGTCCTCCCAGCAGTGCCCTGACACAGGAGGGGTGGGTGCCCATCACTCCCAGCAGTGCTCTGAGACAGGAGGGGTGTAACACATGTGTGTGAGGCCAGAATCATCCACATGCATACTGGCTACAAGGGAACATGTCCCCATGAACTCATGTCAACAGACTCCACACACAAGTACAGTGATCACCAAGGATGCCACGATTGTTGCAGGTGGAGACATGGCCCTGCATGCATGGCCAAAGTAGAAGGGCTCCGTCACACACACAGCTCATGTAGACACAGCTCTGCGCTAAACATTGGGAACACCCTGCAGGGAAGAAAGCTGGGTACACAGAGGAAGGAATACACCCTGGGACAAGTGCACCATGCAGTAACTGCTTACATGAACAAAGAAAGTTAGCCAACACCTTGTGATGGCACACAGATCACAGGGTCCCACCAATGAGCAGTACACTACTACATATCCCACACACCCAAACCCTTACACACCACCCAAAACCATGTAGCAGCCCCACCAACACCAATACCAGCATAGCAGTAGTGTGATAATGAAAACAAAATTAAGCTTTATTCAGCATGAGCACAATGTCCGTGGATCGCAGGCAGTTCAATCTTCACAAAGCCCATAGGGCAGTCAATGATTCTCAGCTGGATGGGGGACACAGTGGGATGCATGTCCCCTACCTTGCCTGCACAGTCAAATGGCATCGTCTTCCACACTGGTGAGGGCATCAGGGGGGGGGGAAGCAACAGGCACCGCAGGGACATCAGGGCAAAGGGGCGGCGTTGTGGGTGCAGGGATGGAGGACTCCACCACAGGGGGTGGGTCAGTGCAAAAGGCGGAGGCCAGGAGGGCACTACACACCTTTGCAAGGTCCTCCAGGGAGTCCCCTGCACTTGAAGGGACCTCAGGCCCCAAGGAGGGGGGGGGGGTCAGAGGGATGGGTCGCAGCGCCACCGGGGGAGGGTGGAGACAGGGGGGGAGACTCAACCACCCTGACCGGGGACCTCCTTGACCACTTGCGTGGTGGTGTAACTGTGGGGCTCAGGGACAGAGCGGCCATGAAGGAGTCCTTGGGGGAGATGTGGCCAGGAGAGCTGAGGGGAGGGGATTTGGAGGGAGTGGACTGGGTGGAATGCGGACTCCCACTATGGCTGCGTGTCACACGTTTGCCCCCCGACCCAGTGGGTGTGCCTACCTCACCCTGTGTGTGCGTGTCAGGAGGAGTGCGGTGGACCTTCCCTGCTGGTGTGGTGCCCGTGTCCGTTGATGTGGGTGCATGCCGACGTCTGGGTGTACGTGTGACAGGCATGGGAGTGGGAAGTGTGGATGGGGCAGGGGTAGGTGGGGGGAGGTCGCGCTGCAGGAGAGCCACTGCTGCAGTCAGTGTGGAGTCGATGGACCTCAGCAAGTTGCGTTGGTCAGCCTGCGATGTATGAATGCCCTCCAAGAAAGCCTCGATGTTGGTGAGGGTTTTGCCGTGGGCATGGAGGACATTAAGGATCGCAGCCTGACCAACCTGCAGTTGCCGCTGGATGTCCACAGACTCTGCATTGGCGGCAGCAGTGGAGACAGGGGCAGGGGGTGCGGTGCCTGGCAGGAAGGAGACATGCTGTGACCGGGCACGCTGGGAAGGGACACGAGCAAGTGGGAGGCGGCTGGTGGAAACTGAGGGGGCGGTGCGAGGTGTTGTTCCGCTGTCAGCTGCTGGTGCAGCCTCCGCCCACTCGGAGACATCGTCCCCGGACCTGTCAGCTTCGTAGTCTGATGTGCCAGTCGACAGGTCCTCGGCCACACTCTCCTCCGCCTCTGTCCCACTCGATGTGCCAGACCCGATGTCACGGCTGGCACTGGTGCTCGGTCCCTCCGCCTGGTCTGTGTCCATGTCTCCCTCTGTGTCCCCCGACGATGCTGTGGGCAGGGTGGAGAGACAGAAAATAATCAGACACCTGTACACATCTGTCACATGAGTCCAATCTACATAGGTAACATTGCATGGCCTGAAAAGGAAGATCCCTAACATCTACTGAACAGGGTACCGATGTAGGGCATGAAACACACAGTTGGTTGAGCCACCATGCCACTGAAATACCATGGAGAGCATGAGACAATAGCTAAACACAGGAAAAGGAGTCTGACATAGCACCCAGGCCCTGGGGACAATCCAGCACTGCATCTGCACCACACAGCGTTGGCGAAAATACCGATGACCAGGGACCATATCCATGAACTTGAGACACATGCTGCATAGGTAATGCTGAAAACATGCACAACATGACTCGGTCACTGCACATTGCGTGTGTGTCCAGACACATCACACACTGCCCAGACCCAGCAAGTGGTAATCAGGATTTAACACATAGGCATTGCCCGCCCCAACAAGACCCTACACGAGGCAAATTGTTGAGACACAGGTGGCACCAACATCTCATAGTCTGGGTGATACACACAGGGGCAGGCAAAAAGCAAGATTGGACGCCAAACAGCCAAGGTGCGCCTGTACAAATAATGAGGTACCAGTGCCCATCCTCAGATGAGTATAACAAGACACACAGGCACTGGCAACTGTGAGTATGAAGAAGGACAATCAGGTCAGGCTGCACAGTGGACACCTGTACAAAATAGCACGTCTATATACATGGTGACAGGGGACAATGGCACAGAGCACAACTTACGCTGTAGACACTGACAGTGGCCACATTTATGATGACACATACACCACTGAGGAAAAGGTGCCCCAGGGGACAGTAGTGGGCACGCAACTACATGCTACTGAATGGTAATGACTGCAACACACGTCACCATCCCTGCACCATGTGTATCGCACACTCATGCACATCATGTCACAGGCCACTACATGGGACATGCGCGCTGTAAGGCATGACACATGAGAGACCAACTCCCATGTCTGGAGTCAGCATCAGTGCCAACTGACATGGAACCCACATGCAGTGAACTTGACAGTGCACAGGCAAGGTCCCACAACCTGTTACACACCACCCCCACACATGATGCTACAGTCATTGTTCCCGTGGACAAAGCGCCAGCCTACATTACCCTGTGAAGGAGTGACTACACACAGACCAGGGAACACATTGCAAGGAGGGGAAGTGTGGCAGGGGCACAGCGCTATACTGGGGCAAACAGGATCTGCACAGCACCTTTAAACCCTGCCAGTGAATTCATGCTACTGTGCCCTTACAAATGCCGGTGACACACAACAAACACACATGTACCTACCCCCTTCCGGCTGCTGCATCGCCTGTAAGCGCCTCTCCAGGTCTGGAAAGACCACCGGCAGCACACGCCTGTGGAGGTGGCTCAGACGGCGGCGGCCGCGGTTCTTGTGGCTCTCAGGTGAGTCCCCCAGCAGGAGCCGTGCAATCCTCCGCGTCCAGCACCGGATATCCTGCCAGCGTTTCCTCACCTGGGGCAGGCTCCGCCTCCGACCATCCACACCCCTCACGGCACTGACGGCGGTCAGCCAGATCTGCTCCTTGGCAGTGGCGCCTACCTGTGAGGAGGAACAAGTGACACCACATCAATACACCAGCCACATGTCACAGAGGGACATATGGGTACAAATTAGCTGGTTACAACAAGGCATGTCATGCAGCCAACGCATTGCACCTTTGTCATAGGGACATCATCCCCTGGTGAGGGAAAAAGCACTACGTGCCACAGTGGGTACACAGGTGGAATGATGGCAATGTCACAATCAATGATCAAGGCTCACACTGTGCATCACACCCACCCCTCCTGTCTCAGGGCACTGCTGTGAGTGATAGGCCCCCACCCCTCCTGTCTCTGGGCACTGCTGTGAGTGATAGGCCCCCACCCCTCCTGTCTCAGGGCACTGCTGTGAGTGATAGGCCCCCACCCCTCCTGTCTCAGGGCACTGCTGTGAGTGATAGGCCCCCACCCCTCCTGTCTCAGGGCACTGCTGTGAGTGATAGGCCCCCACCCCTCCTGTCTCAGGGCACTGCTGTGAGTGATAGGCCCCCACCCCTCCTGTCTCAGGGCACTGCTGTGAGACATCAGGCACCCCCCCCTGGGACCCCCCCGACAGTACATGGCATGTGTGTTACACCTGGACGCAATGGCAGAAGTCACAGTCACCACATAGGGACAGTCTGTGGCAGTGGCCTATGCACTCACCTGATACCCTGGTCGCCCATACAGCATGGAGTACTGTGGGAGGATCACATCCAGCAGAGCCATGTTCTCCTCCAGGGTGAATGGCTGTGTCCTCTCCACAGCCCTTGACATGGTTCCAGGGAATCAGTAGCAGCAGCTGGGTCGACGAATGCAAAGATGTGCAGGCAAGTGCTCCCTCATGGGACCTGGCTGCCTTATATGTGCCCTTCTGCCCAGTCTCATGCACAGGAGTACAGAGAGATTGGTCACTCACATTTGCATCCTATGTTTCCACCAATCCCTTCAAACCTAGCAGTCTGTGGGTTCTCTATCGGTTTCATTCTCCTGCATGATGTCAGCCCCACAAACACATTGCAACAAAGTAGACAAATTCCAACTGACTTCTGCTGTGCACCTTCCAGAACAATTTCGAATTTTGAACTTGGTCTCCATGACAACCAGCATGCATGTAGGCCTTAATACTTGTCCCCTATGTAATTTGGAGCATCACACACAGGTACGGTTCGTGTGGGGGCCCTAGGGCACCCCAAATGCATGGCAACGGCCCGTACATGCATGCCTACGCTCTCCATCACTATGGGTCTGCACGCGTATGCGTACCCGTAGTGGTACGGACCGTACACTCACATCTACGCTCACTATCACTATGGGTCTGCACGCGTATGCGTACCCGTAGTGGTACGGACCGTACACTCGCATCTACGCTCTCTATCACTATGGGTCTGCACGCGTATGCGTACTCGTAGTGATAGTGAGCGTAGATGTGAGTGTACGGTCCGTACCACTACGGGTACGCATACGCGTGCAGACCCATAGTGATAGAGAGCGTAGATGCGAGTGTACGGTCCGTACCACTACGGGTACGCATACGCGTGCAGACCCATAGTGATAGGGCCGTACACACGCATCTACGCTCACTATCACTATGGGTCTGCAGGCGTATGCGTACTCGTAGTGGTACGGACCGTACACTCACATCTACGCTCACTATCACTATGGGTCTGCACGCGTATGCGTACCCGTAGTGGTACGGACCGTACACTCGCATCTACGCTCTCTATCACTATGGGTCTGCACGCATATGCGTACTCGTAGTGATAGTGAGCGTAGATGTGAGTGTACGGTCCGTACCACTACGGGTACGCATACGCGTGCAGACCCATAGTGATAGAGAGCGTAGATGCGAGTGTACGGTCCGTACCACTACGGGTACGCATACGCGTGCAGACCCATAGTGATAGGGCCGTACACACGCATCTACGCTCACTATCACTATGGGTCTGCACGCGTATGCGTACTCGTAGTGGTACGGACCTACACTCACATCTACGCTCACTATCACTATGGGTCTGCACGCGTATGCGTACCCGTAGTGGTACAGACCGTACACTCGCATCTACGCTCTCTATCACTATGGGTCTGCACGCGTATGCGTACTCGTAGTGATAGTGAGCGTAGATGTGAGTGTACGGTCCGTACCACTACGGGTACTCATACGCGTGCAGACCCATAGTGATAGAGAGCGTAGATGCGAGTGTACGGTCCGTACCACTACGGGTACGCATACGCGTGCAGACCCATAGTGATAGGGCCGTACACACGCATCTACGCTCACTATCACTATGGGTCTGCACGCGTATGCGTACTCGTAGTGGTACGGACCGTACACTCACATCTACGCTCACTATCACTATGGGTCTGCACGCGTATGCGTACCCGTAGTGGTACGGACCGTACACTCGCATCTACGCTCTCCATCACTATGGGTCTGCACGCGTATGCGTACCCGTAGTGGCACGGACCGTACACACGCATCTACGCTCACTATCACTATGGGTCTGCACGCGTATGCGTACCCGTAGTGGTACGGACCGTACACTCGCATCTACGCTCTCCATCACTATGGGTCTGCACGCGTATGCGTACCCGTAGTGGCACGGACCGTACACACGCATCTACGCTCACTATCACTATGGGTCTTGTTTTGTTTTGTCCTTGTTGTGTACGTGCGTTTTGAGCGTGTGTACGGTGTGTACATGGGCCATTTGGTTGTACGATTATGTCCTTGTGTGTGGCTTTGTACGACTCGTACATGCGGTTGTGATGTTGGGGCATGGGGTGCGCTCCGTACTTAGGAGGTTGTGTTGGGGGTGCGCCAGGAACGTACTGGGGTGGGGGTACGACTGGAACGTACTGGGGTGTGGGTACGACTGGAACGTACTGGGGTGTGGGTAGACGGGGCTATGACACGTCCTGGGGTGGGGGTGTGGCTCGCACGTACTGGGGTGTAGGTACACGGGGGGTACGACACGTACTGGGGTGGGGGTACGACTGGAACGTACTGGGGTGTGGGTAGACGGGGCTATGACACGTCCTGGGGTGGGGGTGTGGCTCGCACGTACTGGGGTGTAGGTACACGGGGGTACGACACGTACAGGGGTGGGGGGGTGTACATGGACGGTGGTACGACACGTACTGGGGTGGGGGGGTGTACATTGACGGTGGTACGACACGTACTGGGGTGTGGGTACGACTGGAACGTACTGGGGTGTGGGTAGACGGGGCTATGACACGTCCTGGGGTGGGGGTGTGGCTCGCACGTACTGGGGTGTAGGTACACGGGGGGTACGACACGTACTGGGGTGGGGGTACGACTGGAACGTACTGGGGTGTGGGTAGACGGGGCTATGACACGTCCTGGGGTGGGGGTGTGGCTCGCACGTACTGTGGTGTAGGTACACGGGGGTACGACACGTACAGGGGTGGGGGGGTGTACATGGACGGTGGTACGACACGTACTGGGGTGGGGGGGTGTACATTGACGGTGGTACGACACGTACTGGGGTGGGGGTACGACTGGAACGTACTGGGGTGTGGGTAGACGGGGCTATGACACGTCCTGGGGTGGGGGTGTGGCTCGCACGTACTGGGGTGTAGGTACACGGGGGGTACGACACGTACTGGGGTGGGGGTACGACTGGAACGTACTGGGGTGTGGGTAGACGGGGCTATGACACGTCCTGGGGTGGGGGTGTGGCTCGCACGTACTGGGGTGTAGGTACACGGGAGTACGACACGTACAGGGGTGGGGGGGTGTACATGGACGGTGGTACGACACGTACTGGGGTGGGGGGGTGTACATTGACGGTGGTACGACACGTACTGGGGTGGGGGTACGACTGGAACGTACTGGGGTGTGGGTAGACGGGGCTATGACACGTCCTGGGGTGGGGGTGTGGCTCGCACGTACTGGGGTGTAGGTACACGGGGGGTACGACACGTACTGGGGTGGGGGTACGACTGGAACGTACTGGGGTGTGGGTAGACGGGGCTATGACACGTCCTGGGGTGGGGGTGTGGCTCGCACGTACTGGGGTGTAGGTACACGGGGGGTACGACACGTACTGGGGTGGGGGTACGACTGGAACGTACTGGGGTGTGGGTAGACGGGGCTATGACACGTCCTGGGGTGGGGGTGTGGCTCGCACGTACTGGGGTGTAGGTACACGGGGGTACGACACGTACAGGGGTGGGGGGGTGTCCATGGACGATGGTACAACACGTACTGGGGTGGGGGGGTGTACATTGACGGTGGTACGACACGTCCTGGGGTGGGGGTTCGACTGGAACGTACTGGGGTGTACCTAGACGGGTGGGGGTATACATATACGGGGGGTACGTGTCGGACGTACGGGGGCTGGGGGGAGTGTTGGGCGCGTATGCGGGCACATGTCTCCATGGTTGCTGTAAGAGTTCGGTGCGGACGGTGTTTTTTCCATACGGTTGTAACCTCGGACGCACGGGATGGATCGTGATTCCTAGGTCGGACTTGGTTTTTCACGTTTGTAAGGTAAATCGTCCGAGGACGTGTCGGACACATTTTCCGACCCGGGGACGTGTGGGGAATGATTCCCAGTGCGGTTCGTATGGACTTTTTACCATGCGAATCGTGATTGCCAGTTCGTACGGCACTTGTACGATTCGTACGGTAAAAAGACCCGATACGGGTCGCACGGGGGAATTTTTTACCGGATCGTGATCGGCACCAAACTGTGTAATGTCCAGAAGTAACAGTAGGTCCTTCATGGAAAATTATTGCAACTGTTACAAAAGTTTTTCCTGAAATTGATAATTGCTGTCCTGTAAACTTCTTTATTAAAGTATCCAATTTTGAACCATCAGCTCTACATCGTTGCATCATTAAAATTACATACTGTCCGTATTCCTTTAAAATTAACGTTGAAAACATGTCAGATTTACACTCACCGCATTGCATGCTATGATTAGCATCTTTAACTAATTTAGCAAAAGTGACTGTTTTACTCTCTGGCAATGTTAAATAAATAAACCTTTCAGAATCAACAGTAGAGCAACATGTATTGAAACAGTTTTCACAACTATGTTCCCATTTATAAGACAGACCAAACAAATTTTCAATGTGTACACCTTCTTCTTCCAGTACCTGAAGAAAATACAACAAGAATTCCTGTGCGTCTTGCTGTACATTTTGAGAAAACTGTGTACATCCTGAACATACATCTAAAAGTTTTCTAATTTCAGTAGCACTTTCTATTTGAGTGTTATCATTACTCAGCTTTTGAAAAAGGAGACTCAACTCAGAACAGAATCTTTTTCTCTGATTTACTATTATCTGCTCTTGCAAACTTTCCAGATAAAATGCAACATTCAGCACTACATTAGCGTAGCAGTTGACACCAGAGCTATTTTCAAAATGACATCCTACAACCTCTTCTTCATTTTCCATTTTCTTTTTGCTTGCAATTACATCACTCCTCTTTTTTTTCCTCCTCTCTACATCCTCATTACAGATATTCTAATTTCTCCTTTTACGAGAAACTACACGTTTCTCTAACACAGGATACTGACCTAAATGAGGAGCATAGGTTCTTCTTAATCTATTGTACTCCTTTACACAATTTGCATCAGCACTAACTTTTGAATCATCAAAGTCTATCATGAATAAACCAGATAATGTTTTCACTCGTGACAAAGCTACATAAGCCATACCTTCTTTGAACACAGTTGAACCAAAGTTTACAAATGCACAATCTACAGTCAATCCTTGAGACTTGTGAATAGTTACAGCATATGCTAGAGAAAACGGAAACTGTTTCCTTTGTACATATAAGTCTTTCACAAGCATAAAACGAACTGTACGACAAATATCTATAACTTCTTCTATCTGATCAAATTTTATTTTTAAACATTCAATTCCATCTTTTTTCTGATAATTAATAAAACCCACAACTCTTCCCATAGCTCCATTAACTAAACCTTTTTAAACATCCAAATTTCTCCTTAAAAATACTCTACAGTTCATGCAAACATATAGATTTTTTTCTAATCCAGCAGTTTTGGAAATGTTCTTCTCTAGTGAATCCAATTTATTTTTCAGTTTGCCTGTTAATGTGATAGTAATTCTTCTATCCTGAATTTTGTCCACTGCTTCCAATTTCCTGATATCTTCCTTTTCCAATTTCAAAGCTCCTCATTGAATATTGAGCATTCACGTAGAGTTGGCCTTAAGCAGATGACACTTTTCTTTTCTGCAATGTTCTTGTATATGTTCTCTGCAACTATTTCTTCCTTTGGAAATAAATTATGTAGCAACCGACTCTGTAATGCTTTTGTGCCAGCTTCAGTGAGTAGTCCAATTCTGATATCTTTCAGAATACTTCCATATTCTTCATCGTTTGCTTGTCTCATATTAGTAGTAAGTTCCTTGTACTCAAAGAAGGACCAAATATTTGCATTACCGATGCGTCCCAATGACTTCTTTGTGTCTTCATGTGTCACAGTATTAAACACTGGTTGTCCTTTAACTGGAGTAAGCTGTAGAAGATCCCCAAAAACTATGACATGTTTTCCACCAAATAACACGTCATAGTCTGTCCTTAGAGTTTGCTGCATTCTTAAATGCACAAAGGCAAGCATTAAGTTTGATACCATGCTCACCTCATCAATAATGAGAACTTGCATCTTCTTCAATACTCTTGAAACTTCCAAGCATGCTTCTCCAGTTAGCTTGTGGTATTGTATTTTGTTCTCATGCTCCACTGGTAACATTAGCAAACGATGTAAGGTGATTCCTTTTATGTTATATGCTGCTAACCCAGTTGGAGCAGTAACCACACAAGACAAAGTTGAATCCGTTTTTTGCTGTAGGTAGCTTCTGATGACTTTTATTAGGAAACTTTTTCCAGTTCCAGCTTGTCCGCTTACATACATCCTGATTGGTTGAAATGATGTGCAGGAGCACTCTTTTTTTTCATTTAGTAATCCGTGATCAATTTTGTTTCTGATTTCTTCATAAATTTGTTGCTGCTCTTCATTCAGTTGTCTTTCCAAATTTGATAAGTCTATATATTCTTCTTGAGCTTGATTCATAGCCGTTTCCACTTCATTCATGGCTATTGCAGCTTCATTTTCAACGATTGGTTGTCCTAGGGGATCTTGACTGCTGAGTGTTCCTGAACTTTGGCTGTCTTGAGAACTGTCTCTAGCTACTTCAGCTGCAATTGTAGTTTCCTGTTCAATTTCTTCATTTAACATTTGCACATAAGTTGTGAATGTACTGCATTGTATTCTGTCTTTGCAAGCATTAAATGAATCTTCATAGCTTTGAAATTCTCCCAGTAGTTCATCCTCTGTACGCCATGGTTTAAATAGCTGTAAAAGAGCCAAGTAGTAAAATTCCTTTTTGTCAGTAGTGTCGCAACTCAGCTTCCTGTGATTTATCAAACTTCCTTTTGTTTGCTTCACCAAACATCCTTCCTCACCAATGACTTTATATTTTCCATTGTTGATGTCTTCTGCAGCTTTCCGTGAATAAATGTAGTTCTGCAGCACTTCATAGAGACACATGTTCTCCAGATGATGACTTCTCTTGGGATAATATGTGTCCAACATGTTTGATTTCAAAATATCTGTACTTTCTGGGTCATTCTCGGCCAAATATTCAATTTCTCCAACATATTTCAGTACCCGATTTCTCATTGCTGCAAGGCCTAAACTTGCCCAAATTATTCTTCTTGATTTCGAGTAGAGACTTGCAGAAGATAACCTATCTGAACATTCGTATGATCCAATTTCTCGATGCGATAACATCTTTAAACTGAAACTGTACAGCTTCTTACTGACAGTCTTCTCGTGACAAATCTCTTCCCACATTTCTTTCAATTCAGTTTTTTCTGATTTAGTAATGTAAGACGTTACATATCGAGCAACAGCAATGGAATTGTCAGCTACATACTGTATATCCATGTTAGCATTCCACATGGATAAAATGACTGGGTTGTAGTCATTTATATTTTTTGATTCTTCTTTTCTTTTAAGGTTGTATGTATTCTTAGGTGATT
The DNA here is from genome assembly GCF_964204655.1 of Triturus cristatus. Lineage (NCBI taxonomy): Eukaryota > Metazoa > Chordata > Amphibia > Caudata > Salamandridae > Triturus > Triturus cristatus. Next base: position 736,636,396 of record NC_140594.1, read on the forward strand.
TTCTTGTAATAGTATGTCTCACAGATGACATAAAACTGTTTACTCTTCCATTTGTAAGAACAGGTCTAGGAAATCCAAATCGACATTTAGTGTAGTATTTATCTTTGCTCTTGTATTTCCGTCGACAGTATTTTCCACACCGATGACTTTGGAAACGTAAAACTTGCTCCTTTAACTTTTTCTCTTCTGTGCTTTTTGGTATAGCACATGTTGCATATTCTTCAATGAAAGATAACACTGCTTCATCAGTATCTGTTCCAAACTTTGGGGCATCCTTGATCCACAACAGCATATGAATATGAGGAGCACCTCTTGCCTGGTACTCTTTTCTCCAAAAGAAATCCTCTACTTCTCCAAGAGGTGGATTTTTTTTATTGCAGATGAAGGACATCATAGCCTCAAATCTATGATTGAAATATCTGCAAACATTAACTGGATCCAATGAGCATAGTTCTCCTGCTGTCTTGTATTCGATGTTTTTAATGTTTGAATTTGCCTCTCGTAGAAAATCCAGTAAATCATCCCAAGCGTACTCAGCACAGCTTAGGGTAAGGAACCATGTTGGTGTTCCTAAATTCCGTAACATGCATTTTAATTCACCATGGCGTCGGTACCAATATTCATTTGTCCCACGCTGACAAGCCATCAGATTGATCAGTTGTGTTTCCAAATGATCATCTCGGTGCTGCACTTTCTCCATAAAATCCTTAGCAGACACATTTTGTAAATGTACTCCACTTTTTAAAATGTGATTTACTGCATATGATAATGCAGACAAGTCGCTTTCAAATAAAAGATGGAATAAATAAGGAATACTTTGTCGAAATCTTGGATCTTCTGCATATAGTCTTGTAGTCCGATACTCAGAAGCTGGAATCTGTTCTGGACGTTCATCGTATCGTCCTCCTTTTCCTGTAGGAAACAGCTGGGGAAAACATCGAGCTTCCAAGCTCTCCTCCCATACACTCACGGGAGTTCCTTTTGCTTTCCTCATCTGAAACAGATCAATATTGTCTCCCATAACTTCTTTTGAATGAAGAGGATGTATGCTAAAATGTTCATAAATTTCTTCTTCCTTTGACTTGTCCACTTTTTCAATTTGTCCAGTTGGTGTTTCTGTGTCTTCTTGTAAATCTTCTTCTTCTTCTTCTATATAAATTGATTCATACCATTTGTTATTCCTTTTCAAATACAAATTTGCTCTTTGTACTTTCCGTACATCTACCAGCTCCTGCCAAATCTTCTTATTCTTTTTAGGTACACCATTAACCAGAATAACTAATGGTTCAGTTTCCAAAGTATCTGCATCAATAGTTTCCATATTTTTTTTCAAATCCAAGGGCAAATACACCACTCTACCTTTTAAACCTCTCAGTAAATCTGAAGGAGGTAATTTACCAGTTTTGGGCTCCATACGTACTATGGTCTGGAACGGATGAACACATTGAATAAGTATAGACTCATATGTATTTAATTCAGAAAGTTCGGCAGGAATAACATCCAATTCTAAATTATTATGTACAGCTCTGGTCGGCATTCTATTTTCCTCTAACTTGTTGTAACAGTATTTACAAATACGCTGATCTTCACCCAATTCAAAACAATTTTCAAGAAATATATATGTGGCAAAATCCTTCCACTTATAATTATCTTCATTTTCACTTTTTCTGTAGAGATCAACATTCCTAGTTTGTTTTCTATAATGAGTTCTGCGGCAACAAATACAAGTAATATTTGGTCTTTCATTAGAGATTATTGCAAATTTTGTTATGTGATCATTAAATGTCTTACTTACAGAGGGTTCTACATTCTCTTCCACTTCTTCCTCATTTACTGTGTCCTTTTCTGCACTGTCTTGTTCAGGACCAAAGTAACAAAACTGAATTTCATCAATAACCATCTCTACATCTGATACCGTTCCACGGAACAGAGCCCTATTCAATTCATCTAACTTTATTGCTGGACTTTTAGCAAAATACAACCGTCTCACAAACTTTCTCATTTCAGTATGATGAACAGCCAGCATCCTAAAATGATGGAAAACACTATTGCACACTTTTCTAGATAGACAAGCCAGAGAATGACCCTGCAAACCAGTATTCTCTCTCACTCTGCATGGATCTAGACTTTGAAGCACCTTAATCTTCTGTTTTACACTTTTTTTACTATATTCTCTTAGAAACTCACGAAATTTATCAATAGATTCCTGACGCACAGTGCAAATACTACTACAATTCCAAGTGTACACTGGGGCTTTAGGACGTCTCCCCATAGCCTCATCCGCCATCACTTGTACCTCATCTCTTGGAACCATTTTCTCCTTCTCCATTATGCAACCATTTTTCACTTCGTAAGCACGACCTCTGGTGTCAACTGCATGCAGCAAACTATTACTTTGAAAATAACTCTCTTCATTAAAAAAAGGTTCACTACTTGAACTATGCATCCATTCTCCTAAAAACACTTTACAAAAGTTTGTTCTTTTCACTACTCTTTTCCTTTTGCTTTGTGATTTCAGTACATTGACCATTTTATCTAATGTACGCATCCTATTCAAAATTAAAATGAATAGTTTCCTTTTTAATTCTAATGCCTTAGCTGCAATGGCTTCAATTTCTTTTTTTCTCTTATAAAATTTAGCCTTTTGCTTATATTTCTTCACATCCTTTATCAAATTGGACATAACTCTTCTCTGAAACATTTTTCTACGTACCTCTTTAAACGCTGTTTTTCTGTTTAAGTTAATCTTTATTGTTTCTGAAGGTATATTTGCATTAACTAAATGCTCAATTTTTTCCTGTTCTTTTCTATTTAAAACATTCTTTCCAGTACAGACATTTTGTACATTTTTCCTTTTTTTGAAGATGTTCTTTAAAAAATCTTTTGTCTGCTTACCAGAAGACTTTCTCTTTTTCCCAACATGAGCATCTCCAACTAACTTAGGTCCTCCAGTTGTCTTCAAGTATAGTGTTTTTTTGTGGTTTTTCCTTAGTCTGGATTTTGTAGGCATCTTAAATTTTGTTCACTGCTCTTCAGCAATACCTGAAAAAAACTAAAATAAAATTTCTTTATTTTATTTAAATATATTACTACATTTTTTATGATCTTTTCAAATCTTAAAATACTAAGTACCCCTTTCCTACAAGTGAAAATCACAATAACACCTTCACAAATTAAATATCTAAAAACAATTCCTGTGTGCACACAGAGTCATGCTTTGAAATTAGACAGAAAACGAAATTTCTTTGCCAATTGGAAACCACACTTCCTACTGCTTTTTTGGCAAGTGATAAGTACTTTTACAATCTGACACATTTCTAATCCACTTTTCAGATTCTCAAAAAAGCACATGTCCAAACAGCTTTTTCAGACCAGAAACATCTATAACCTGGGTGACTGACTACACTCCAGCAAGGGCAACCAGCCTTAGTGATGCTGAATGTATTTGCATTACTAACTGCAACCTCAAACCCCACTCAGTTGTGAATACTGTGCATGATTCCACAGGATAAGCAGCTGGCTGTGTGCTAAGAGTCTGCTTCTGCATAAAAAAAATAGTTCCCCCTTTCCTACTAATGCAACTGTAAAATTACCAGAGCAATACGCAATAAATCTCTGTCTTTAATTCCTCTTTGCACACAGAGTCATGTTTTCATATTACTCAGAAAACGAAATTTCTTTGCCAATTTGAAAGCACACTTACTACTCTTTTTTTTGGCCAGTGATAAGTACTTTTACAATCTGACACATTTTGAATCCACTTTTCAGATTCTTAAAAAAGCACATGTCCAAACAGCTTTTTGAGACCACCAACATCTGTAACCTGGGTGACTGACTACACTCCAGCAAGGGCAACCAGCCTTAGTGATGCTGAATGTATTTGCATTACTGACTGCAACCTCAAACCCCACTCGGTTGTGAATACTGTGCATGATTCCACAGGGTAAGCAGCTGGCTGTGTGCTAAGAGTCTGCTTCTGCACAAAAAAAATAGTTCCCCCTTTCCTACTAATGCAACTGTAAAATTACCAGAGCAATACGCAATAAATCTCTGCCTGTAATTCCTCTTTGCACACAGAGTCATGTTTTCATATTAGTCAGAAAACGAAATTTCTTTGCCAATTTGAAAGCACACTTACTACTCTTTTTTTTGGCAAGTGATAAGTACTTTTAAAGTCTGACACATTTTGAATCCACTTTTCAGATTCTTAAAAAAGCACATGTCCAAACAGCTTTTTGAGACCACCAACATGTGTAACCTGGGTGACTGACTACACTCCAGCAAGGGCAACCAGCCTTAGTGATGCTGAATGTATTTGCATTACTGACTGCAACCTCAAACCCCACTCGGTTGTGAATACTGTGCATGATTCCACAGGGTAAGCAGCTGGCTGTGTGCTAAGAGTCTGCTTCTGCACAAAAAAAATAGTTCCCCCTTTCCTACTAATGCAACTGTAAAATTACCAGAGCAATACGCAATAAATCTCTGCCAGTAATTCCTCTTTGCACACAGAGTCATGTTTTCATATTAGTCAGAAAACGAAATTTCTTTGCCAATTTGAAAGCACACTTACTACTCTTTTTTTTGGCAAGTGATAAGTACTTTTAAAGTCTGACACATTTTGAATCCACTTTTCAGATTCTTAAAAAAGCACATGTCCAAACAGCTTTTTGAGACCACCAACATGTGTAACCTGGGTGACTGACTACACTCCAGCAAGGGCAACCAGCCTTAGTGATGCTGAATGTATTTGCATTACTGACTGCAACCTCAAACCCCACTCGGTTGTGAATACTGTGCATGATTCCACAGGGTAAGCAGCTGGCTGTGTGCTAAGAGTCTGCTTCTGCACAAAAAAAATAGCTCCCCCTTTCCTTCAAATGAAACGGTAAAATTACCAGAGCAATACGCAATAAATCTCTGCCTGTAATTCCTCTTTGCACACAGAGTCATGTTTTCATATTAGTCAGAAAACGAAATTTCTTTGCCAATTTGAAAGCACACTTACTACTCTTTTTTTTGCCAATTGATAAGTACTTTTACAGTCTGACACATTTTGAATCCACTTTTCAGATTCTTAAAAAAGCACATGTCCAAACAGCTTTTTGAGACCAGCAACATCTGTAACCTGGGTGACTGACTACACTCCAGCAAGGGCAACCAGCCTTAGTGATGCTGAATGTATTTGCATTACTGACTGCAACCTCAAACCCCACTCGGTTGTGAATACTGTGCATGATTCCACAGGATAAGCAGCTGGCTGTGTGCTAAGAGTCTGCTTCTGCATAAAAAAATAGCTCCCCCTTTCCATCTAATGCAAATGTAAAATCACCAGAGCAATACCAAACAGCTTTCTGAGACCAGCAACATGTGTAACCTGGATGACTGACTACACTCCAGCAAGGGCAACCAGCCTTAGTGATGCTGAATGTATTTGCATTACTGACTGCAACCTCAAACCCCACTCGGTTGTGAATACTGTGCATGATTCCACAGGATAAGCAGCTGGCTGTGTGCTAAGACTCTGCTTCTGCACAAAAAAATAGCTCCCCCTTTCTTACTAATGCAACTGTAAAATTACCAAAGCAATACACAATAAATCTCTGCCTGTAATTCCTCTTTGCACACAGAGTCATGTTTTCATATTAGTCAGAAAACGAAATTTCTTTGCCAATTTGAAAGCACACTTACTACTCTTTTTTTTTCCAATTGATAAGTACTTTTACAGTCTGACAAATTTTGAATCCACTTTTCAGATTCTTAAAAAAGCACATGTCCAAACAGCATTTTGAGACCAGCAACATCTGTAACCTGGGTGACTGACTACACTCCAGCAAGGGCAACCAGCCTTAGTGATGCTGAATGTATTTGCATTACTGACTGCAACTTCAAACCCCACTCGGTTGTGAATACTGTGCATGATTCCACAGGATAAGCAGCTGGCTGTGTGCTAAGAGTCTGCTTCTGCATAAAAAAAGAGCTCCCCCTTTCCATCTAATGCAACTGTGTGCTAAGAGTCTGCTTCTGCATAAAAAAAGAGCTCCCCCTTTCCATCTAATGCAAATGTAAAATCACCAGAGCAATACCAAACAGCTTTCTGAGACCAGCAACATGTGTAACCTGGGTGACTGACTACACTCCAGCAAGGACAACCAGCCTTAGTGATGCTGAATGTATTTGCATTACTGACTGGAACCTCAAACCCTAAAAGTATTCCTTATTTATACCAGTACACCTTAATTTATGGAGAAAACATAGTCCATATTATTTTACATGTTCGTCACATTTAAATTTCTCCCAAAACACAAAATGATAAACACAACTTCAACAAAAGGAATTCCAGTGCTAGTATTCATTTCTTAATTTACCATATACATCCCCTCTCAAACTCTTAACTCACCTTTAAAATTAGTTAGTTGTGAAAGAAATGTGGCACTCAAACAGCAGATTATCAGAGCCAGGATCTCTGTTCTGTACACCTCTCTCCTCTCAGCAGAACCAGATAATGGCAAAGTTTCCCTCTCTTTTTCCACACATATACATGTTAGGTTCAAATCTCAGTGCTTCCCCCTTTTTTTCAAATGTAATCACACATTTCTATTGGATGAAAACCAACACTTTTCCAACTGTACCCTTCCCCCAACTTGACTTCTGCCTGCTACCATAGCAACAGCTCATAGAACACTGCTGTCTACAGTCAGGTCAGAAGTTCACCACACAATGTTTCATTTTCAATGAGCAAGAGTGCTTGACTTTTCTAACCTAACAGCAAATCCATACTAATGTTCTTTGGTAACACATTTTTCTGTACCAATACAAAACATGCTTCTATAAATTGACACACACAGCCTAGATTTTTGTGTAGAATGGTATGAAACAGCCAATGAGTTCATTTTACTTTAAAAAAATATGTATGCCTCCATTTCCAAACTGTCTTTCATTTCATTTTCCCATTCTACTGAAATACACCTCCTGAGTGCATCCAGATCTCCTTTGAAGATGTTCGCAGTGTGGATTGTAGGGCACAGCTATGTTTTCTGGAGTGAAAAGTTTGCAGAGAAAACAGGTATGGTGAGAAACCTTGCTTTGCCAAATGTAGACATTAAATGGATTGGTCAGAGAGGGTTAAAGTGGCACCAATTAATGCCATTGGTGAAATCCTTCATGCAAATCCAACACCCTGACCTCATAATAGTGCACTGTGGTGGCCATGACCTAGGCGCTTTGACTGGGGTAGGTCTGGAAATGCTTATGAAGGAGACCTTTGCACAACTGTTTTCACTTTTCCCTAAAACTGCCTTTGTGTTTTCTAACATATGCCAAAGGCAAAAATGGAACTGGTCCAATCATTTTTGTCCACAGATTGACAAAGCAAGAAAGCACGTCAACAAATCTGTTTCTGCTTTCCTCCGTGACTATGGTATGGGTTCCATTTACCACAACAACTTGCGTTACGACATGCAAGACATTTATAGAGGAGATGGTGTACACTTCACTGATGAAGGGAACAGAGTCTTCCTCTTGAACCTTAGACTCTGCATCGGTACTTACTTGTAGGTACCGAAAAACACTTCATAAACACAACGGCTCTTTTTAGAGCCCCCTAATATCTAAACACTTAAATCTAAATTTTATTTCTTTTTTTATTTTTTTTCTACCGTACGCGTACGGTAAGCTTACCGTACGCGTACCCCGCGATTTTTTTTTAAAATTAATAAATGTTTTTTTTGTACTTTTCTGTCCTTCTTTGACCCCCTTTCAAATGTTAGGGGGTCTGTAACTCTCTTCCTTGCCCCCTTTTCAAGTTATCTCCCTTTTTTTACTGAGTGAAACACACGAAATGGCGGCCGCCGCTTCCTGGTTTTGACCGATTCGAATGTTTACTAAGATCAGAAGCGCGCTCGCGCACGTCACCGTACGCGTACGGTAAGCGCACCGTAAGCGCACCGTAAGCTGGCTCAGATATATATATTGATTTAAAGGCTATTTTCTCTGAAACTACTGAACAGATTTACACCAGACCTACAAAAGGCACTTCCTTGACCTGAGGACTACCTCTCTGCCAAATTTCAAGTAACTCTGTTCAGCCGTTCGGGCTGTAGCTGTGTCTAAAGGTCCTATGGAAAAATGCATGGGAAAAACGCGTTTTGGGACCCCCCTTTTATCTCAGCCCCCGCTTGACGAATCCCCCCGAGACTTTCAGGGTAGGAGCGGAGCGTAGCGCCCCACCTATTTTGAAAATTTCGCGAGGATTCGTCAACCGGCGCCAAAGTTATTCCAAATAGAATGTTGCGGATTTCCTATGGAAACGTGGTCCTAACTATAACTACCTAATGCACTGCTGATGATGACGTCACATATTACATCACTAGTGACATGGTCAGTGACATCACTGATGACATCACTGATGACATCTCAAATGACATCACTGATGATATCACTGATAACGTCATCCATGTGATAAATTAGTGCATCTTCTCACACCCTTTGATATACTCAATCAAAATTTCAGACGTCCAGTCTCAAAACCATAGATACTCCAATACCAATAACTACATACCCACTCATTGACTCTTAGATCTATACACACATCAACTCACTCACCTGTACAGTCACTCATACTTACAGTCACTCAGTACAGGACTATCATATGCATTTATACACCTACATAGACACTCACACACCACCAATCATCCATAGAGGTACTCTCACACCTAGTCAGTCATGCAAATAATTAATCACACTCCCATTTACTCACCTATGCAGTTATACACACACAAGTTCACTTACTCATAAAAATAGTACCACATTCTTACGCTCTTATACAATCACTGATACAAGCACACACTCATCCATACAGCCACTCTAACAATCACACACTCTCACATATACCCACTTATATACTCTTACACACATATATACTGCCTTTCACATATGTAGTTACTCACACATGTACCACTGAGATATACATTCAATCACTAACACACTCATACATACACTCACCCAACCATACACTCCATCACAGATGCACTCTTAAAACCATGCACCCATAGAATCACCCACTCACACGTATGCACGGAGTCACACACAGCCCACCCACACTAACACTCAGGCACCCAAACAGATACTCAGACAACCAATCAATAACCCATAGAAACTCTCATATAGCTATTCACAAAACCATGCAGCCGCTTATACACCAACAGACAGACAGATACAGACATTCACACAGTTTAGTCACTAGTCTGGAGTAAGATACGTTTAATGAATCACTTATAGAGTCAGTCATGCACCTACTAATTCATCCATTCACACACTTATACACCCACTCATTCTTCCATAGGTTTTTCCCTATATATATATCAAACATATTTAAAATTTACAGAAACACACACTCACTGGATGACGTCATCAGTGATGTCATCAGTGATGTCATTTCAGATGTCATCAGTGATGTCATCAGTGATGTCACTGACCATGTCATTAGTGATGTAATATGTGACGTCATCAGCAGTGCATTGCGGGGGCACGAGTTATAGTTAGCTGAACTAGCTATAACGGGGGAATTTCTAGGGTTTTGTACGAGGGAAATGTCCAGCTAACTATAACGCCCCTGAAACCTATGTTTTTTTCAGTGAATTTCTAAGGTTTTTTAAATGCCAATTCCTAACTATAACGCCCCTGAAACCTATGGTTTTTTCAGTCAATTTCAAAGGTTTTTTAAATGCTAATTCCTAACTATATCAGGCCTGAAACCTATGGTTTTTTCAGTGAATTTCAAAGGTTTTGTAAATGACAATTTTGAATGTATTAATTGTTATACTGATTTTTTTGATACTGATTTACCATATTTTTTAAACTATTGATTTTTAGATATATTTTTTTTATTACATTATAATTACATTATACATTACAATACAAAATATACTTTCTCAGAATGAATTACTTTAGTTTAAATACTTGGCAAATAGGCAACAGACTTTTAAGTAGAGTAGTTACAGTTGTTGCAATGGGCAACACAATTTCAAACAGAAAGCATCATTGAGCTCAATGTGAATTTCTAGTGAAATGCAATTAGTTACTTTATGGATTACTTTTCTAACCACAGGACTGGATCCTAGATTCAGTCCTTGGCCATCTCCTGTAAACAGCTGAGTAAAAGCACTTTGGTTACAGTAGTTATTTTTAAGGAATATTATTGTATTTTAAAAGTTGACACAGATATTTTTTCACATAGAATCACCAATGTTATCCTATAGCAGAAAATTCACTTAGCAGGTAAGTAGTGTTATCACTACTTTTTCTTACTCAGTGGTGGATCCTGGATCCAGCACGGGCCAACCTCCTGTAAACAGTTGAAAGAATGTGTTTAAGTCATACAGACGATTTTTTAGGAATATTTTTAGTTTGTGAAAATAGACAGAAACTTTTCTGGTGAAAACCACACAATGGATTCCTAAGGAAGGAAATACAAGTTACCGGTAAGTACACTTAGAATTAATCTTCCGGGTCAGTGCTGGGCTAAAAGATGCAGCCCTGGGTTCTCTCCTGATAACAGGTGAGTAAATCGGAATTCGTAGTTCGGCTGATTTTAGAGGAATATTTGTACGTTTCAAAAATGGACACTGAAAATTTTCTGGTGAAAACCACACAATGGATTCCTATGGAAGGAAATACAAGTTACTGGTAAGTACACTTAGAATTACTTTTCAGGGTCTGTGCTGGGCTAACAGATGCAGCACTGGGTCCTCTTCTGATTACAGGTGAGTAAATCGGAATTCATAGTTCAGCTGATTTTAGAGGAATATTTCTACATTACAAAAATGGACACTGAAAATTTTCTGGTGAAAACCACACAATGGATTCCTATGGAAGGAAATACAAGTTACTGGTAAGTACGCTAAGACTTACTTTTCAGGGTCAGTGCTGGGCTAAAAGATGCAGCCCTGGGTTCTCTCCTGATAACAGGTGAGTAAATCGGAATTCGTAGTTCGGCTGATTTTTGAGGAATATTTCTACGTTTCAAAAATGGACACTATGAAAATTTTCTGGTGAAAACCACACAATGGATTCCTATGGAAGGAAATACAAGTTACTGGTAAGTACGCTTAGAATTACTTTTCAGGGTCAGTGCTGGGCTAAAAGATGCAGCCATGGGTTCTCTCCTGATAACAGGTGAGTAAATCGGAATTCGTAGTTCGGCTGATTATAGAGGAATATTTGTACGTTTCAAAATTGACACTTAGAACATTTTCTGCTGAAAACCACACAATGGATTCCTATGGAAGGAAATACAAGTTACTGGTAAGTACGCTTAGAATTACTTTTCAGGGTCAGTGCTGGGCTAAAAGATGCAGCACTGGATTCTCTCCTGATTACAGGTGAGTAAATCGGAATTCGTAGTTCGGCTGATTTTAGAGGAATATTTGTACGTTTCAAAAATGGACACTGAAAATTTTCTGGTGAAAACCACACAATGGATTCCTATGGAAGGAAATACAAGCTACTGGTAAGTACACTTAGAATTACTTTCAGGGTCTGTGCTGGGCTAAAAGATGCAGCACTGGGTCCTCTTCTGATTACAGGTGAGTAAATCGGAATTCGTAGTTCAGCTGATTTTAGAGGACTATTTCTACATTACAAAAATGGACACTGAAAATTTTCTGGTGAAAACCACACAATGGATTCCTATGGAAGGAAATACAAGTTACTGGTAAGTACGCTAAGACTTACTTTTCAGGGTCAGTGCTGGGCTAAAAGATGCAGCCCTGGGTTCTCTCCTGATAACAGGTGAGTAAATCGGAATTCGTAGTTCGGCTGATTTTTGAGGAATATTTCTACGTTTCAAAAATGGACACTATGAAAATTTTCTGGTGAAAACCACACAATGGATTCCTATGGAAGGAAATACAAGTTACTGGTAAGTATGCTTAGAATTACTTTTCAGGGTCAGTGCTGGGCTAAAAGATGCAGCCATGGGTTCTCTCCTGATAACAGGTGAGTAAATCGGAATTCGTAGTTCGGCTGATTATAGAGGAATATTTGTACGTTTCAAAATTGACACTTAGAAAATTTTCTGCTGAAAACCACACAATGGATTCCTATGGAAGGAAATACAAGTTACTGGTAAGTACGCTTAGAATTACTTTTCAGGGTCAGTGCTGGGCTAAAAGATGCAGCACTGGATTCTCTCCTGATTACAGGTGAGTAAATCGGAATTCGTAGTTCGGCTGATTTTAGAGGAATATTTGTACGTTTCAAAAATGGACACTGAAAATTTTCTGGTGAAAACCACACAATGGATTCCTATGGAAGGAAATACAAGCTACTGGTAAGTACACTTAGAATTACTTTCAGGGTCTGTGCTGGGCTAAAAGATGCAGCACTGGGTCCTCTTCTGATTACAGGTGAGTAAATCGGAATTCGTAGTTCAGCTGATTTTAGAGGAATATTTCTACATTACAAAAATGGACACTGAAAATTTTCTGGTGAAAACCACACAATGGATTCCTATGGAAGGAAATACAAGTTACTGGTAAGTATGCTAAGACTTACTTTTCAGGGTCAGTGCTGGGCTAAAAGATGCAGCCCTGGGTTCTCTCCTGATAACAGGTGAGTAAATCGGAATTCGTAGTTCGGCTGATTTTTGAGGAATATTTCTAGGTTTCAAAAATGGACACTATGAAAATTTTCTGGTGAAAACCACACAATGGATTCCTATGGAAGGAAATACAAGTTACTGGTAAGTATGCTTAGAATTACTTTTCAGGGTCAGTGCTGGGCTAAAAGATGCAGCCATGGGTTCTCTCCTGATAACAGGTGAGTAAATCGGAATTCGTAGTTCGGCTGATTATAGAGGAATATTTGTACGTTTCAAAATTGACACTTAGAAAATTTTCTGCTGAAAACCACACAATGGATTCCTATGGAAGGAAATACAAGTTACTGGTAAGTACGCTTAGAATTACTTTTCAGGGTCTGTGCTGGGCTAAAAGATGCAGCACTGGGTCCTCTTCTGATTACAGGTGAGTAAATCGGAATTCGTAGTTCAGCTGATTTTAGAGGACTATTTCTACATTACAAAAATGGACACTGAAAATTTTCTGGTGAAAACCACACAATGAATTCCTATGGAAGGAAATACAAGTTACTGGTAAGTACGCTAAGACTTACTTTTCAGGGTCAGTGCTGGGCTAAAAGATGCAGCCCTGGGTTCTCTCCTGATAACAGGTGAGTAAATCGGAATTCGTAGTTCGGCTGATTTTTGAGGAATATTTCTACGTTTCAAAAATGGACACTATGAAAATTTTCTGGTGAAAACCACACAATGGATTCCTATGGAAGGAAATACAAGTTACTGGTAAGTATGCTTAGAATTACTTTTCAGGGTCAGTGCTGGGCTAAAAGATGCAGCCATGGGTTCTCTCCTGATAACAGGTGAGTAAATCGGAATTCGTAGTTCGGCTGATTATAGAGGAATATTTGTACGTTTCAAAATTGACACTTAGAAAATTTTCTGCTGAAAACCACACAATGGATTCCTATGGAAGGAAATACAAGTTACTGGTAAGTACGCTTAGAATTACTTTTCAGGGTCAGTGCTGGGCTAAAAGATGCAGCACTAGGTTCTCTCCTGATTACAGGTGAGTAAATCGGAATTCGTAGTTCGGCTGATTTTAGAGTAATATTTGCACGTTTCAAAAATGGACACAGAAACTTTTCTGCTGAAAACCACACAATGGATTCCTATGGAAGGAAATACAAATTACTGGTAAGTACGCTTAGAATTATTTTTCAGGGTTAGTGCTGGGCTAAAAGATGCAGCCCTGGGTTCTCTCCTGATAACAGGAGAGTAAATCGGAATTCGTAGTTCAGCTGATTTTAGAGGAATATTTGTACAATGCTAAAGGAAGGGGGCGGGGCCTGAGGTGACATGTGCAAACACGCCCTGTGGCGCGTTTTAAGTTGGGGAATTAATTCCTCTTCAATACTGCGGTCCCCTGGGGGCCAACTAGCCCACCAGGTACCTCCAGTATGCGTCAGGGAGCTGTGTTGCAGAGCGTGTTCAGAGGCCACGCCCCTTTTTACAACACTCTGCAACGTAGCTCCGTGGCGCATCCTGGAGGTACCTGGTGGGCTAGTTGGCCCCTAGGGGACCTCTGGATTGAAGAGGAATTATTTCCCTAAATTAAAACGCGCTACAATACAAAATATGGTAAAAAACAATAAAAGAAAACATAAATAAAAATATTAAAAATTACAAAAGATAGAAACATATTATAGTGTTATAAAAATCCAAAAGTTACATACAAAAATTATTTTATCGTACATATGGGGGGGTGGGGGGTACGGTGCGGACGTACGCTGGAGGGGGGTGAGGCTGGGGGGCCGTACGACTCGTACCCCGGGCACAAGTGTACTCGGGGTAGGGGTCGTACAAAGTTCGCTCCGTACGGGGCCTTTTCCATGCGCTTGTGTTTTCGGACGGGCGGTACGGATCGTACTTGCGCGCTCGGACTTCAGTTTTACGATTTGCATGTAAAACTGTCCGGGGACGTCTCGTAGACTTTTCCCGAAGCGATTCGTATGTATTTTTCCCGTACGATTCGTACTTCGCCGTTTGTACGTGACTTGTACGATTCATACGTAAAAAAATACGGATACGAGTCGTACGGTACTTTTTTTTAACGGATCGGAATCGGCACCTTAGTTTTTTTAAGTGTAACTCCATAATTAACATAATTAATTATCAAATAAACAAATATTATTAATTAAAAAACAAATGAAAACAGATAAAAATTAATTTACTCACCAAACGTTACCCATATAAAGCCAAAAACCACCCACGAAATAAAAATAAACAATTACCGAAATATTTATCAATTAATGAATGAATATCAATGAGCAACTGATTATTAATTAATGAAACCTAAATTACTTTCCAACCTCTACCCCAATAAACACCACAACACACACCTAAAAATCATTACGCACTTTCCATATCTAATTTTACATTATTAAATTAATAGCAATTAACAACAACTTATTAATTAATTTAGAAGAATTTACTTTCCACCCTTTACTACTATAAACCCCACAACTCACATCTCAAATGAATTACACAATTGCAATATTTATTTTTTAATTAATTACCATTAATTAACAATTCATTATTAATTAATTATAACTAAATTACTTCCCACCCTAGTCCCCTATAAACCCACAACACGCTCCTACAAAAATGACACAATAAACATAATTACCAATTCATGAATAATTATTAACAACCAATTAATCAATAATTAATAAAAAAAATTGATTCCTAAAATTAACATTATAAAATATAAATTAAATAATTATTAATATATTAAAGATATTAATAATTTGAGTATAAATAAATTACTTCCCACCCTATAACTTCACATCCCACTCCTAAAAAAACACAATTAACATAATTGCCAATTAATTAATAAAAATTAACAACCAATTAATAATAAATTAATAATAAATTATTCCCACAATTAACACTATAAAATCTAAATTAAATAAATACTAATAAATAACAAATATTACTTAATTTATTATAATTAAATTACTTCCCACCCTATTCCCCTATAAACCCACAACGCGCTACAGAAGTAAGAAACGCAAAATTTAATTAACAATAAAATTAATAACTACAAAAAATTTAACACATATCTTAAAAAAGAAAGCAATACTTATACAAAAAAATAGATCACATACTTTTAAAATGCATACTAAAATACATACCACTAATTTAGGAATCGATATTTTAAACTATATTTTTGCAAACGATATTACTAACTTCGATATTTTCAAAAAGATATCTCTTACCTTAAAGTCGATATTCTTGACCATGATAATCTTGCTGTCGATATTTCTGTATCACAGTATTTCCAACTTGATATTTGTGCATGTCGATATTTAAAAATCGATATTCTGTCTGTGCACCGTCTCGAGCGACTAGATGTCTGCGGTTGGCTCTTTGATCTTTTAGGCTCTCTTTTTCACTTAGGGGCTCATTACGATGGCATAACGATCGCCATCGCCGGGCCGGCAGTGGCGATCATTACGCCATCGTAAGGAGAAGTATCCACCGCCATATTAGGATGGCGGTGGGTATCGCGGCGGACGAAAAGTCTGTCCGCCGCTTTTCCGCCGGTGGCAATCATCACGATTGCCTTCCAGACGGAGCTGGGCCACTAATATGGTGGCGGTGCCTAGCAGGCACTGTCTGCCATATTAGGATGTGGGTGACGTATATGAGCCCCTTAATTCTTTAAAAATTCATAATTCCAATTTTACTGATTGGATTTTTGTCATTCTGGTGTCAAATAATTTTGTAAAATGTATTCTACTTTTCTAAATTGTTTCAGGATATTTCTTGCGTTGTGTTTTCACTTTATTACTGTTTGTGTGCTGCATAAATACTTTACATATTGCCTTTAAGTGACGTTTTGTGGTTCACCCTGCAAGGGATTGTGGCTGTTGCTTGACCAGGGCTCACACTCCAATAAAGGAAGAACCCAATTTCTCGCACATATTTATTCCTCAAGATTGTGTAGACAAATGCTTCAAAAGGTATAAAATATCAATTAAAATGGCATGCTTAGTGAGAGAGAAAAATCAAGATGCACCAAGAGAACTTATACTATGAAAGTGTCCACATTTGTAAAATTGCAGCACAACTTGTTCAGAATCAGAAGGCCATGTAGGTAAATAAGCTTAAGAAAATGTGGATGTCATTGAATTAGACTGAGGCCTATCTCCTAATCCTCTCACGCATATATGTTGTGATTATCATCATTAAATGTTTTTTTTCTTAGTTTTTATATAGCGCGTACTTTACACAAAGGTATCAGAGTACTTTATATGAGCACCAGTTGCATTACACAAGGACACATTCATGTTTGTTAGGCACAGAGAGATTACGGGGGTCATTATGATGGCGGGCCAATCAGCGATCCGCCCGCCATAACTCCCCGCCCACCATTTACCCCACCATATTACCATGGCGGGGGGTACCGTGGCGGACGGAAAGTTCATCCGCCACATTTCCGCTGGTCGGCAATCGTCACGATTGCCGGCCGGGCGGAACTCGGGCATTATATGGTGCCATCCATATTAAGATAGCAAAAACCAAAGGAAATGATGGACCGAGTGTTGAACATTGCAAGCACTCACCCCCAGTCATCTGATCTGGGTTTAATCCATCACCGTTCTTTAGCCCACTCTGCCACCCCAGTTCAGACATGGCCATATGCAAATCAGTCTGACCCTGTGCCTCATGGGAACAGTCCAGCCCGAACTGCCAAGCCATGTCTTCCCTGGACCGGAAACAAGCTTCCTAGGACCGGTTTCTGGCATTTCAGCCGTCTTCAGCCAGGCTTGCTTGAATCCAGTGGCAAAGTGAGCAAGGGACTCACGTCTGAGCATACCCTGCCAACTTATGGCGAACAAAGCAAAAACCAAAGGAAATGATGGACGGAGTGTTGAACATTGCAAGCACTCACCCCCAGTCATCTGATCTGGGTTTAATCCATCACCGTTCTTTAGCCCACTCTGCCACCCCAGTTCAGACATGGCCATATGCAAATCAGTCTGACCCTGTGCCTCATGGGAACAGTCCAGCCCGAACTGCCAAGCCATGTCTTCCCTGGACCGGAAACAAGCTTCCTAGGACCGGTTTCTGGCATTTCAGCCGTCTTCAGCCAGGCTTGCTTGAATCCAGTGGCAAAGTGAGCAAGGGACTCACGTCTGAGCATACCCTGCCAATTTATGGCGAACAAAGCAAAAACCAAAGGAAATGATGGACGGAGTGTTGAACTTTGCAAGCACTCACCCCCAGTCATCTGATCTGGGTTTAATCCATCACCGTTCTTTAGCCCACTCTGCCACCCCAGTTCAGACATGGCCATATGCAAATCAGTCTGACCCTGTGCCTCATGGGAACAGTCCAGCCCGAACTGCCAAGCCATGTCTTCCCTGGACCGGAAACAAGCTTCTTCTCCATGCCACTGGAATCAGGCTATCCTGGCTGACGAGGGCTGAAAGCCCGAAACCGGTCCTAGGATGCTTGTTTCCGGTCCAGGGAGGACCTGGCTTGGCAGTTCGGGCTGGACTGTTCCCATGGGGCACAGGGTCAAGACTGATTTGCATATGGCTGGGTTCAAACTGGAATGGCATGGTGAGCAAAAAAACGATGGATTTAGGCCCAGATCTCTGTACTGGGGTGACTGTATGACATTGTTCTGCATTCTGTCCATCAATTGTTGTTTTTGCATTTGTCACCCTGAGTGGGAAGGGTATGCTCAGACGTGAGTCCCTTGCTCTCCATGCCACTGGAATCAGGCTATCCTGGCTAACGAGGGCTGAAAGCCCGAAACCGGTCCTAGGATGCTTGTTTCCTGTCCAGGGAGGACCTGGCTTGGCAGTTCGGGCTGGACTGTTCCCATGGGGCACAGGGTCAAGACTGATTTGCATATGGCTGGGTTCAAACTGGAATGGCATGGTGAGCAAAAAAACGATGGATTTAGGCCCAGATCTCTGTACTGGGGTGAATGTATGACATTGTTCTGCATTCTGTCCATCAATTGTTGTTTTTGCATCCATATTAAGATGCCTGGTGAAGAAGGCCTTTCCAGGCATGCGGAAATTGCTTTGGGGGGTAGGGGGCTGCACTTGGGTTGGTCATTGCCATGCACAAGGTGGCAGCCACCGCGCGGTGCCTGCCACGTTCTGCATGGCAATGCACAACCTGTATTTCAGGCAATGCGGCGGGTGCTGCTCACAGCAGCACCCGCCGCAATGTTGACAATACGGGATGCGACCGCCAGGGTGGCGGTCGCATCCTAATAGGTGGTGCAGGACTGCCGCACCACTGGCAGCCAGTCCCAACACCGCTAGGGTGGTGGGAAGACTGAAGTCCGTCCGCCATCCTAATGGGGTCCTAAGTGATTTGTCCAGAACCACGGGACGTTGAGCATCATTGCCGAGACTCAAACCTGGTTCCCCAGATTTGACATCGACCACCACTTCCTCTCACCCATATTATGAGTGTTTATTGTATTGCTCAAAAGTTGCTATTGACTTTGCTGAGAGCTGAAAATCTTTTCCTGCATTTTTTTAGATTTTAGATAACTCTGGTCCTTTGTATTCTTGAACTATCCCATTCTATCCCCACTACCGAGATCTCAAAATGCAGGCACTCTTTTAATTACTGAGTCTCAGAAAAAAGGAACTGCCTTTACGAAGGCTACACAATGTCTTGTAGCTCCTTACACTAGAAAGAATCACATTTTGATATGTTATTTTTTGTCAGAATGTTGTGTAAAATGAGGTCATGCATTAGCATTCCCTCTACTTATGGAATGCAAAATAAAGTTAGGACCAGCACATTAACGTGTCATGTACATATAAATGCACACAAGAAAGAAAGAAATATGAAGATGATGAGGACTGGGGACCACCAATTACTGCTAAAGGTAATATCGCTCACTTCAGATGGGCAAATACTGTATAGTGGTAAACGTTACTCTTGTTACCTGGGATGTACAGTTACCCCACACTGTAGATGGCTAATAAAATAAAAAGTACTGCCTAAATAAGGGAATTTACTGCCCAAATACGATCCTTTGGAAGTTGTTTTAAAAATGGTTAAAATCATGACCGTATACAGCAGCATGAAGCATTGGTAACATGTGGTCACTAAAATCTCAGGCAATGCTGCCGGAGAGTTTTCCCTTGCAAAGGTGCTATCCCTACCCTGATATTTTCACCTACCAAATATGTATGTTGCTTGCTGGGTGTAAACTTTAACCTCAGATTAGGTGCTACCCGCCCTCCAGTAATTGCCTCGATGTGATTTATTGGAGTTGTAATTCCACATCATCTGCAGTAATGCATAATTGCAAATACAACCAGTAATAATGACAGCACACCGTTAATCCTATTGAAGCTGAATTTTACTACTACTGGTAATTTTATGTAACAAGGGCCCAGAAGTTAAAATCATTTGAAATTGTACCTTTGTAAAATCAGTAAATTGGTGTCAGTCACTTTAACTCCTTAATTCTGAGATTATTGAAGTTTAATGTTCCGCATGGTCAGCTGTTCAGGGTGTTCATATTCAATTGCATAGGGCCTGATTATGATGTCGGGTGGACCGCCACCGTCAAGTCTTCGGTCTGACCACTGCATTTCAATGCAGGCGGTCGGACCAAAGAGGTCAGGAGGAAAGACCACTGCTTCTGACAGGATCATCAGATCCCCATGGGGCGGCGGTCGTAATTGTAGTCTCGACAAGAGGCGTTGCCGTGTCAGGCACTGCTGTCCAGATTACGATGTCCCTTTCTCAAAGCCTTTTCATGGCGGTCCCACCACCATGAAAAGGCTGTCAGAAAAGGACTTTGGGGGCCCTAAATATGGCCCCCATCCCTCGTAGGCCACTGCAAAGTGGCCCATGGGGCACATGTATTGCTCCCAAGCAAATCCATGCACTGTGTGCCATTCACCTAGTGGTGCATGGCACACAGTGCATGGACGTGCACAAAGTGCTCTTTTACACTGTGGCTTATGCTGCTGCCCTTTTCCTGGGTCACAGCACAAGTCACAGTGTTAGAGTGCACCTTTCCAACTGCCAGCACTGTTGTCAAATCGTTATTGGGCAGTCAGATCACCGCCTGTCTTTTAGGTGATCTCCTGACCATCCTGATAGTGAAACTGCTCCAGTGAAACCATAGCAAACTCTGCTCTGCTTCTAGTAAGCGACAGCAGAAAAAATGCTCTTGCTTACTAGAAGCGAAGCAGAATTGCTTTTGGACAGAAGGAGCTGCATGTTTAGTAGCTCCCTCTATTCAAAAGCAATGCTGGCTCCCGCAGAATGAGCTGGCAGGGACCATGGGGCCTTCACGCACCCCCGCGGACCCCAGCATGAGGAGAAACTGGGTGCCAAGGGTGGGACCAGGGCACCCAGTATTGTGGCCAGGCTCTGGGGAATGGGGTCCCCCTCCCATTTATTTACAAAAATAACTAAAGGGCAGGCCCGGGAGGATGGGATTGTAAGAATTCTGAGGCCCAGGGATCCCAAATTCTGGAAAGAATTGCTCAATTTATTGAAATGGTTATTCTTTTCTCGAATAAAGACTCAAGGCACTGGACCTCTATGGCCTTAAAAATTTGTAGATACTTATAGTAGTGAGTCAGTTTCACTCCCTCTATGACAAGAAAACATCCAATGAATTGGTAAATCCAGAGAGTTATTTATTTATACAAAAAAGAAGACTTGTATTTCAATTGGTCCAGTTGATTGAAGCAAAATACATTCATCGGTGTAAGATGAACAGACCAAATATATAACAAAGATGAACAGCCAACACGTGTTTCGCCCTTTTGGCACGGTTTCTGGCCAGGGCTTTCTCAAGGCTGTACGGAAAAAAAGGGGGAGAAAGGACGGGGAATGAGTCTAGGGAGTGAGGGATTATTTAAAAAAAATCTTAAAACACCCAGTGATATTTCGGATTAAGAATAACTGTGTAATGTGTAGAGACCCAACTCCATAGAAAAGTACTCAGGAGGCGCGTCCAGTGAAAACTATTATTGGAAGTTTTATTATTTAGTTGTCCTCATAGAGTCGGGGGTGTTAGTCTTTGTGATAAATGAAATTAATTCCAAAAAGTTGTGACAAGCTGTCGGAAGCGAGATGAAACGGCAACCAGGCAAACAGGGAGAGAAATATATTGCTACACCAATGTTAGTTAGTATAAGTCGGTGAGATATATAATAAGGTTAAAAGTGCGAGTTAGGATGAATAAGTAAGGCCAAGTTTATACCTTAATATTTTAGGACACAAGAAATTCCGTATGCTTCATTTGACATGATCCAAAGTCACTGTATAATACAGGTGGTCCAGCCTCTGCACAGTGTAGAAAGAGTAACCAGAAAAGAAAGAAAAGACCAAAGAAGGAAGGAAAATAAGCATGGAAAGAAAACAGAGAAAAAAGACGTAAAAAATAGGGGTGGAGGAAAAGAAAAAAGAAGAAAAATGAAAGGGGAAAATGAAAAGAGAAGCAGTCAGTATAGACGCCGGCAGGCAAATGCAATTTAGTCATGTTACTATACATTAATACTATGAACAGTCGCGATATCGTCACTAGTTTGTTATACTCAAATCTTACATAAGCTCGATCCAGAAAAAAAGGGCGACTTGGGGAATGAAGATAATTCTGTTTACTCTCCAGTCATTATGGATGAGCAGTCTCGTTGGAGAGACCCAGGTTAAGCCTGTAGCGAAGGTTACGGGTAGTAAAAAAAGGGCCCCAACAGGCTATAGTACTGTTAAGGGGGTCGCCTGTGTTTAGCCAGCTACTTACTGTCAGGCTTGAAGATGAGAGTCTAGGAGAAATTCCCGTCACTGATGTTCCTCAGCGCGATATGTTCGCGTTGTGGTCCGCGGCCATCTTAAAAAGGCTAGCGCGGCCGATCACGTGTATGTGGCGCTATTGTTAGTAACTCAAGCGCCATCTTGTAGTGTAGTCGTATTATGTAAAAGTTGCCTAATGCAATTCTCAGCAAAAGAAAAGGGTATTACAGTTAGAACTCGGAATATGTATTCTATTCAAAAGCAAAAGATACGACTATTTATTTCACCGGTGTTCCTCACCGCCGTATCTTCGCCTTAGGGTCCGCGAGCAACTGAAAAAGGCTTTGCGCGGCCGATCACGTGTCTATGGCACTACTGTTTATAATTCCAACGCCATCTTGTAGTGTAGGGATACTAAATAAAGATGCCTGATCCAATATGCAACGGCGAAGAGTATTTCAATTTTAATTTCAAAACCATATTGTATTAAAAAAAGATAGGGCGAGAAAGTCTTATTTAAAACGAGTTATTAATATTAATATTAATATTAAATAACAAAGTTCCGCTGGCGGTCATGTAACTACAAATCAAGGAGAGTCATAAGGGGACCAGGACCAGTTTTAGAAGAGTTAATGGGATCAAGTATTACATGTGCAGAGGACTTATAATTCTCGTGATTCATTTAGTATATTGGTGTTATGTTACGTAGGTTTCCATTTTTGGCCTGATATTGCAGTCAGCTTTCTTGGCGAGCATGCTCTTAAGTGAGAAGAAGCTCGAGAGCATTAAGATAATACTAGTTGCTAGCTCTATACAAGACATAGGTTTTATACTAAATGTATTGAAAGTGTTTACGAATAAAATATTGGAAATATTGGAAATAACAAGCTGGTTGAAGGGCCAGTAAAAAGGATGTAAAGTCAGTAAAGCATCCAGTATAGAAAGTGAAAAGAGAAGAATTGCCTAAAAATAGGCAGAACTAAGTGAATACACATATATGTCATAAACAATATATCACCCAATTTTAGCTTCACAGCAACACTGTAATCTGACAGTATTAAATGGTAGTTCCCTTAGACATTTAAAGTTCGTTATTGTTCTTTTAGTGGCCAATCATGTAAGATAGTGTGATCTTTGGTAAGTTGGAAAGTCTTATAGCCAATGATGCCACTCCTGATCTTTATTAAGGCCGGTCTCCACGGTCCCATAACGAATTATATAGGCACTTTCCTTCTGTCTTAAGCGTTGTTCCAGGTTCCCACCTCTGTCATGTTGTTTAATTTTTTCTAAGCCACAGAAAACAAAGTTCCGATTATGTTCATGATGCAGGTTAAAATGTTCAACTAAGGGTTGTCTGTCATCTGTTTTGTGGATGTTTCGATAGTGCTCCTGTCTTCGTTTTTTGAGAGGGCGAGTTGTACTCCCTATATAATGTTTCCCACATGGACATGTGATTAAATAAATCACATTTGTGCTCTCACAGTTGATGAAGTCTTTAATATGAACAATGTGGCCATTTATCCTCGTGTTCTGTATTTTTGATTGGCCCAGTTTGCATATCGAGCAGTTAGAACAAGTGTAAAAGCCATTTGGTCTTTGTAAAAAGGATACAGTTTTTTGTTTGGGTTGAAAGTATGATGGACATAGTGAATCTCGTAGATTTTTACTTCTCTTGAAGCTGAGTTGAGGTTGATCTTTTACTACAGATCTGACTGTTGGGTTAAGTGTCAGTAAGTTCCAATGTTTTTTAAGAACTTTGCGTATATGGTGGTGGCCATTGTGAAAAGGGGTGAGAAACCGTATAATAGGTTCCGTCTCCTTCTTATTCCTATTTTGTAGGAGGTTGTTTCTGTCCAGGTGAGAGACTTGTTGTTGAGTATTTCTGAGGGAGCAACTATTATATCCACGTTGGGTGAGTCTTGATGTGATCTCTCTTGATTGTGCTTCAAAACCTTGGTCTGAGCTACAGTTGATTCTGGCCCTGCGGAACTCTCCTGATGGTATATTCTTGATGGTATGCTGAGGATGGCTGCTGGTCGCGTGTAAGATTGAATTGGCGGCCGTGGACTTACGATAAAACTGTGTTTGTAAGATGTTATCTTCAACGGAGATTTTTAGATCCAAAAACTCTATTTCACTTTTAGATATAGTAAAAGTGATGTTGATATTCCATTGATTGGGGGTCAGAGTTTTGATGAAGTTGAGTAGACGTTTTTCAGATCCTTGCCATATTAAAAGCATATCATCGATGTATCTGCCCCACATTACTATGTTCTCAGAGAAGTTGGTTTTGTTGTCATTCCAGATCCAGTGACGTTCTACTTCTCCCATAAAGATACAAGCGTATGGGGGAGCAAATTTGGCCCCCATCGCTGTACCTTGTGTCTGTAGGTAGTAGATTCCATTAAAGAGAAAAAAGTTGTTGTATAAGCAGAATTCCAGAAATTCCAAGATCATATTGTTCCTTGCAGTGAAATGAACAGATCTTCCTTGTAAGCATTTTCTTACTGCTGCTATACCATCAGGGTGTCGAATCGACGTGTATAGACTAACAACTTCAATGGTAGAGAGAAGATAGTCTGATTGCCATGTAATGTTGTTGAGCTTCTGTAATACATCCTTAGTATCTCGAATAAAGGAGGGAAGATCTCTCATGAACGGCTGTAGTTCCTCATCAATATATGCCCCAATCCTGGAGCATATAGAATCAATACCTGCAATGATTGGTCTTCCTTTCGGAGGTATACCTGGTTTATGGACTTTTGGCAAAAGGTATAGAGTCGGGGTAACTGGAGTCTCTATAAATAGAAGTTGTTTTTCTGCTAATGTAAGCAAACCGTTGTCATACCATTTGTTAAGTAAACAAAGCAATTTATTTTGTATTTCTTTAGTTGGATTTGTGGTGAGTTTAGTGTAGCAGGCAGGGTCTCCCAATTGGTGTTCAGCTTCTTGAAGGTAGTCAAGTGTATCAAGGAGGACAACGTTACCTCCTTTGTCTGCCTCCTTGATAATTAGTGATGGATCGTTTTTAAGTTCCAGCAGTGCTTGTTTTTCTTTCCGCGTTGTGTTTTGTGGAAAGTATTTTTGTTTAGCCAGGTATTTATGATGTTCGATTGCCAGGTCTTTATTGACTGCAGACCATAGCAAACTCTGCTCTGCTTCTAGTAAGCGACAGCAGAAAAAATGCTCTTGCTTACTAGAAGCGAAGCAGAATTGTTTTTGGACAGAGGGAGCTGCATGTTTAGTAGCTCCCTCTATTCAAAAGCAATGCTGGCTCCCGCAGAATGAGCTGGCAGGGACCATGGGGCCTTCACGCACCCCCGCGGACCCCAGCATGAGGAGAAACTGGGTGCCAAGGGTGGGACCAGGGCACCCAGTATTGTGGCCAGGCTCTGGGGAATGGGGTCCCCCTCCCATTTATTTACAAAAATAACTAAAGGGCAGGCCCGGGAGGATGGGGTTCCCCCAGGCCAATATCGGCCCTGGAGGAGGACTCCTTGGTGTCTCTCGAGGCTCAGGGCAGCCAATTCTCTTCTGTCAAGTAAGGAGCAGATGTCGTCTGTGGCGGCGATCAGGACCGTCTTTGTGCTGTGGTTTCCTCTGAATCTTGGTTGGGAGAGGTCTAGCAGATTGTTTCTCTCCAGGTGTTCAGACAGTTGGAGGTTAATGACGTTCTCCAGGACTTTAGTGGGAAACGGAACCAGTGAAATGGGGTCCGTAGTTTTGGAGTTTGCAGGGGTCTGCATAGGCTTTCATGAGGAGGGGTCTAACCTCTGAGTATTTCCAGTTGTCAGGAAAGGTGGCTGTGGTGATAGAGGCGTTGAGGATGGTGGTAAGCTGGTAAGCTGGTGGCAGATCTCATCGCTTCTGAGGTTGAAGAGTTGATGGGGCATGGGTCGGAGGGTGCTCCCTAGTGAATGAAGTTGATTAAGGCAGTGGTGTTTGGTGTGCTGAGCTGTTACCAAGTGGTGAGCGGGTAATTGGTAGTGGTCTTCGTGGGTGTGGGAATGCTGAGAAGGTCAGTGGGCTGGGGGTTGAAGTTTCTGTATGTGGTGACTATCTTGCTGTGGAAGTGGTCTGCTAGAGTGTTGCAGAGTTCCTGTGGGGGGGGGATAGAGTTTTGGCTGATGGGCAGGTGAGCTATCTGACGATGGTGAGGAGCTCCTCGGTTTGGTTGGCGCTGTCCTTGATGTGATTTCCCAGTGCCTCTTTGTCCGAGACACCTGACAAATACACTTCAAGCAAGTCAATACACATACTGGCTACCAGCCACCAGCTCACTGACAGTCTACGCACACCACGAGCCAAGCACCAGTCCATGCACACCACCAGGAAAGAACCAGTCTACACCCACTGCCAGTCAAGCGATAATTCACACAAACCGCCAGGCAAGCGTCGGTCAACACACACCACCAGACAAGCGGCAGTCCACACAAACCACCAGCGAATCACCAGTCCATGCACATCACCAACCAAGAGCCAATCCACTCACACAGCCAGACAAGCATCAGTCCATGCACAAAGCCAGTCAAGTGCCAGTCCATGCACACCACCAGCCAAAAGGCAGTACACCCATACCACAAGCCAAGCACCAGACAGCACACACCTCCAGCCAAGCACCAGTCCACACACACTGACACACCACCAGCCAAGCGCCAGTCCACGCACACAGCCAGCCAAGCGCCTGTCCACACACACCGCCAGCTAGGCACTAGTCCACACTCACCGGAGGATTTCCTGGGCCTGCAAGTCTTCAGAGATGCTTTCCTGCCCTGCAGCTGGGGCGGGACTACACCCCCCAGCATGCACATGGAAAGAGGAGGTGCCATCTGATGGGCTCAAAAGACCCAGAGCTGTTCTGCAGCATAGGTTGTTCACCAAGTGTTTACCTGGGAATGCAAACTGTCTAGGTATTCTTTTCCGCCCTGCAGCTGAGGTGGGGCTACATCCCAAGCATTCACAGGGAAAGAGCCCTGATGGGCTCAAAAGAGCCAGAGCAGTCCTGCAGCGCGGGTTGCTTACCGTAGGTTTCCCTGGGCCTGCAACCCCTCAAGATATGCATTTCTGCCCTGCAGCTGGGGTGGGACTACGTTCGCCAGCATGTGCAGGAAAAGAGGAGGGCCACCTGACGGGCTCAAAAGAGCCGGAGCCATCTCGCAGCGCTGTTTGTTCACTGGATGTTTCTCGGGGCCTGCAAACCTCCCAGAGATGCTTTTCTGCCATGCAGCTGGGGTAGGACTACACCCCCCTGCATGAGTAGGGTAAGAGGAGGGGCCACCTGATGGGCTCAAAGAAGCCAGACCCATCCTATCTTAGCCCATCTGAGACAGGAAGAGACGAGACAGGGCCATATTATTTATTGCCCTTGCCCCTGCCCAGCCCTCAAGACTCTGATCACTCTATGTTTGGATACTTGAGTCCCAGGGAAACCCAAGGGTAAGTCATCGCCTTCGTCATGGATAAAAGGAAAGCAATAGAGAGTCTTCATGGAACCTCAAAGTTAGGAAACAGCCTTTACCATGCAGCCATTACTATGAAATGAAATGAAATGAAAAGAACATTTATAAAGCGCATGGCTACCAGAAGGCCTCCCAGCGCTAGGCAAAACTCCTGATCAGATGGAACAGCAGAAATCAGGGGAACAGGAAGGTTTTGGGTTGTTTCCTGAAGGCAAGATGACCAGTCTCTTTCCGGAGGTGGAGGGGCAGAGTGTTTCAAAGTCTGCCGGCATTCAGGGAGTAGAGTCTACCGCCACTTCTGGCTCGTTTGATTCTAGGGATGTTGACTAGGTGAAGTTCATCCGAGCGAAGTTCTCTCCTTGCTTTATAAGGCTGAATTAAAGGGAAGAGAAGAGGAGGACCAGTCCCCTGCAAGGATCTATGGACGATACAGAGAGATTTAAAGATAACTCGTTCTTTTACTGGGAGCCAGTGTAGGAGGCGGAGGGTTGGTTTTGTGGATAGGAATTTGGGTGTTCCCGTCAGCAGTCTGACTGCGCAGTTGTGGGCAATCTGTAGTTTATTGATCACAGAGCTAGGGGCTCCCAAGTAAAGCCCATTGCCATAGTCCAACCTGGAAAGTCGAGAGATTGCACCACAGTTTTCTTTGCTTCGGGAGGGAGCAGGGGAAGCACTTTCCTGGCCGTTCTAATCAGGCCGAAACAGGTTGCTATTGTCTTTCTAGCTTGCGTTTTGAAAGTCAAACTACGGTCTAACCAGATGCCCAGGCTCTTTATTTCTGGCTTGGGTGTGGGTACCGGACCCATGCATGCAGGCCAGAGGGTTCTAAGTGTCGTGTTGTCGGAGTTGCCCAGAGTCATGATCTCGGTCTTATCTCTATTTAATTTCAGATGGGATGACCCCATCCATTTCACAACTTCCGTGAGGCATGCTTTCAAAGTCGCGGAGTAATGTGTGGGCTGATTTAATGCTAAGACCAATTGGGTGTCGTCGGCGTAGGTAACCATATGGATCCCAAAAGGAGCCACGATCGAGGCTAGGGGGGCCATATATGCTTTGAAGAGCGTGGGGCTCAAAGATGAGCCCTGCGGTATACCACACAGGAGAGGCTGAGGATTGGAACACACGCCTTCTCCAAAGACCTGAAATGATCGTCCTTTTAGGAAGGAGCAAAGCCAACTTAGAGCAGTTCTGGCTACTCCCAAGTTGATGAGACGATGAATCATTTACATTTACCACAAAATCATTACCACACATATCATTACCATGCATTTATGTGTAAGTATATAGGTAAGTATATTAGTAAGTATCTTGGGATTGTTTTTTTTAAATAGTTGGGGTGACTTTTAATACTCAGATATTTGTTGAAATGTATAACTGTAAAATTTAGGAATGGGATGCGAGGGTTGTAGGAGTATTGGGTATGTTAGAGTACTCATACTCAGGTATGTATTTAAATACCTCCAAAATATTTTTTACAAAATTGTAAATATTAATAATATTTTTTAACATTTTGTAAGAATAATTTGTATCACTAACATTTAGGCACGGGATGGAAAGGATACTGGGGTATTGGGTTGGGGAGTGTTTTAATACTCAGATATGTATTTAAACATCTGAGTATTCATTTATAGAATAATCTAAATACTAATAACATTTTTAAACATGTGTTTAGATTAATTTGTAGCAGTTCAATTTAGGCACATGATTCAAGAGATATAGGGGTATTGGGTGGCAAGAGCATTAATACTCAGACATTGATTTAGTTGCTTGAGTATTAATTTATACAGTATTTAAAAGCAAACAAAACCCTAATATATAATAAGTAATTTCTAACACTGAGAATTAGGCACAGGGATATAAAGGTTTAGGGTGGGAAAGTGTATTAATACATAGGTATTAATTTTAATACTTGAGTATTAATGTATACTACAATATAAATACTAATGAAATTAATTTACATGTGCTTAGAAATTTGTAACACTATAATTTAGGTAAGGGATGCAAGGGATATGGGTTATTGGGTGGGGAAGTGTATTAATGCTCAGGTATTAACGTAATCGCTTGCGTATTAATTTATACAGTAATTTAAAATAAAATTATCATTTTCTAATGTGTAATAAGTAATTTTGAACACTGAGAATTAGGCAGGGGATGCAAGGGATATAGGAGTTCAGAGTGGGGAACTGTATTAGTTCTCAGGTATTCATTTTAACACTTGAGTATTAATTTATGCCACAATATTGATACTAATAAAATTAATTTATATGTGCTTAGAAATGTGCAACATTTAAATTTACAAACAGGATGTCAGGGATTTGGGGTATTGAATGGGGAAGTGTATTAATACTTAGTCATTTATTCAAATACCTGAGTATTTATTATATGTTCAGTTAATTATTAAAAACATTAATTATTTACATATTTTAACATGGTAGAATGCTATCCTGAAAAATTGTAATTATTGTTAATTTATTCAATAAAACAAATGCAAAACAATTTTTTGACCAAAATCTTTATTATAAATTTTTTTTTAAATCTGCAAAAAATGTAATAAATATGTATTGAATGTTTATAAAAAATTTTTTTAAATGTCAACGGTTGTAACAATTTTTAAATTATTTTTTAAGTCACTTTCCTGTGGTTTCCCTTTCATTTCAACGGCAGAAACTGTCCTTTTTCAGTTTTTATTTTCAGCCATGACATATACGGTTATGCGTCTATTTCGACAGTCGATCGAGCATCGTGATGGAGATCGGAAGCAAGGAAGAGCTGCAATCAGATAAGAACATCTTTATTTACCATTTAAAAGTATATAGGTGGCTAAAGGATAGATGGGGGAGATATATAATAGTAAGGATGTGCCATGTTGTATTATTTCTATGTTTTAAATTCATTTTCATTCCCAAACCGGTTGCAATAAAATGCTCGCATCGGGATGGTTGTATTTTTTATCAATATATATTTAAAAAAGTGATAAGGTAAATTGGTAAGTACTTTTTTAAACGTTTTTGAAAAAGAAGCAACATTTTTTATTTTTTCATTGTGTTTTTCTATTTGAAACATGCATTACGTACTTGGTGGAAACAGGCCAGAGCACGTGGTCGGAGTTCATTTGGGATCTTTTTGCATTTTTTGATTTTGTTTTCCTTACAAAAGAAACCGTTTGGGATTTTGTACATGTTATAACATTTTTAACGACTTTCGTGGATTATGTTTTTATTTCTGGTTTTGGACATCAACATCGGATTTATGCACGGGAACGGAGCACACTTCATTTTTGGAGCAGCATTTGGAAACAGATTTTTGGATGATCCTTTTTTCAAATACTGAATGGATTTTTGTATTTAAAAAGGAATTCGTTTTTCATTTTAACATATACTTCCGGTTTTGGCCTTGGGTTTGGATGCACATTTGGATAGTTGGAACGTGAAAGACTCTTGGTGACAGACGGAGGTAAAACGTTTCCAGGAGTTGATAAAAGAAGACATCTTCAGGTAGGAGGAAATTGTTAAATTTCAGAAGAAAAATGGTTAAAAAATGCTAATTTGAATTTGAGTGTTGTTAAAAGAGGCAAGTAATGGGACAGAGTGTTAGAGCATGTTAGTAGTGTAAGATATAGGTAATATTTTCTAGGTAGTCTGATGCACCCATCAAAGAAAAATCTTTAATCTCTGCCAATAGTCTTTTTGATATTTCTTTGCTTCTTTTAGATACCTGGTGATTGAGACTACCTGTAAAAGAAGGAGCAATTCTCATTTCCTGGAAACTTTGCTCCTTCTTCAAAATTTCCAAGAAGTGATACAGGTTTGGGTGGTGTTTGCCAATAGATTTGTTGAAGGACTAGTGCCATCCGTCAATGGCATTGTTAGCCTTCTCACCTCCCTCTAAGCAGATCACGTAGCAGTTATACCAGTCAATAGGAAACCTTGGCTTCCTCATGTGACCCAACGTGCTTAGATGGCCAATCCAAGAGTCTGCAAAATAATTTCGTAAGGGTGGCAATTTCTCATTGTTTTGTGCAGAATAGTCAGATTCAGTCATTGAAGTGTCTACACACTCAGGGCCCGATTCCGATGTCGTTCGGAAGGCCTCTAAATCAGATTTGGCTTTCCCGGATCCGATTCGTAGCCCTTGTTTATGACCGAATCGTACACAGGTCCGAACGACCAAGTATGATGTGAAGATCGCGTACGCACTGATTGAACCATTTCCGGGACCTTAACCTGTCTGTATGACTCGTTCGCAGCCAAAAAGTGCCGCACTATGGAGCCAAATTCCGACCGAGCAAGTATGATGCACGATTCGGCCTGCCGCTTCGCCTCGGTCTCAGTGAGACGAAACGGATGTCGGAAGCGTTCTTCGGGGGCCGTAGCAGGACCCCATTCACCCGGGGCCCTCTGAATCTGTCACAGGGTGCACCATGGGTCATCCCGATCCAGGCATCCACAGTGTGGTGTGTACCATGTGGTGTCCGCCACAGGGTGTACACTTTTCCCCACTCACCCCTTTTCTGCTATGGGAGCCTGTGTACGCGTCTGTACACAGGCTCCCATAGAGTTCAATGGAAGTCCGAGCTAACTGAGTCCGTAAGCATACGGCATCATCGTACTCGCTCGTTCGAACTCCCGGAGCACATCTCGCTTGGAAAGCCCTCCGGACCCCAGCCGTATGGACGGCTTTCCTAGCGAGATCGGAATCGTGCCCTCAGTAGGTACAAGGCATAGGGCAGTAAGTTTTTGTTATTTAAATAGCAACGTACTGTCATGCATATAATCCTCAACTAAGGATGTTTTTTTAATTTGCCAATATGCCTGAGAAAAGTGGAAAAACATCCTTGAATTTGGGTGGTGGGGTACAATTTACAAATGGTGTTTATCATTGTTAATTCAAAGTCCACATACCTGCCGTGAGGGGAACGGCTTTCCTCGTGGGGGAATCTAGCCTCTTGCATCCTACTCCCGTGCCGTGAGGGGAACGGCTGTTCAGACTTCATCCCCCAGCACCCCCTGACACCGGCGCAACGCCTGACGTCACCCTAGCGCGCCGGTGTCCTACAAAAGCCTCAGGGAGCTTCCGCAGCGCGGGACGCACCGGAGGAGCTGAGTGCCATTGTTTTTGTGACTCCACATACCTGCCGTGAGGGGAACGGCTTTCCTCGTGGGGGAATCTAGCCTCTTGCATCCTACTCCCGTGCCGTGAGGGGAACAGCTGTTCAGACTTCATCCCCCAGCACGCCCTGACACCGGCGCAGCGCCTGACGTCACCCTAGCGCGCCGGTGTCCTACAAAAGCCTCAGGGAGCTTCCGCAGCACGGGACGCGCCGGAGGAGCTGAGTGCCATTGTTTTTGTGACTCCACATACCTGCCGTGAGGGGAACGGCTTTCCTCGTGGGGGAATCTAGCCTCTAGCATCCTACTCCCGTGCCGTGAGGGGAACGGCTGTTCAGACTTCATCCCCCAGCACCCCCTGACACCGGCGCAGCGCCTGACGTCACCCTAGCGTGCCGGTGTCCTACAAAAGCCTCAGGGAGCTTCCGCAGCGCGGGACGCGCCGGAGGAGCTGAGTGCCATTGTTTTTGTGACTCCACATACCTGCCGTGAGGGAAACGGCTTTCCTCGTGGGGGAATCTAGCCTCTTGCATCCTACTCCCGTGCCGTGAGGGGAACGGCTGTTCAGACTTCATCCCCCAGCAACCCCTGACACTGGCGCAGCGCCTGACGGCACCCCAGCGCGCCGGTGTCCTACAAAAGCCTCAGGGAGTTTCCGCAGCGCGGGACGCACGCGGGACTCACGCGGGACGCACGCGGGACGCACGCGAGCAGCGCCCGGGCGAATCCCGGGCCAAGGGCGGGCCCGTCCTTGCCCGTCAGTGGCCGTTAGTGGCTGGGCTGGGCCTACCCTCTTGGTGTTCAGTTGGAGATCGTGCTTGGGACCTATTGTAGCACTTAGTACTTGTTTGTGGGGTTTTTCTTGTGGGCTGTTTGTTGTGTAGTTTACTTCCAATATGAGTAGAAGGAAGGCAGAGGGAAGGATGGCGGGCACACTTGATGATTATCTTACAAGGGTTGAACTAGAAATAACTGATAAAATCCTAGCTGTGGAACGTAGGCTGTCACTGGATCCCTCTACAGCTTTGCCTTGCACTTTCCCTTTAGCTGTTAGTAATTCCTTATTGGAATCACGCCCGGATTCCTGTACTCTGGGGGGTTTAGTAAACACGTCCTCATGTTCTGGTCTCATTGATACACCTCTTCCCTCTAGCCCACCATCTACCCCAGTAATGGTAACTACTCGTGCGAATTTTAGAGCAGCAGGCCCTAAAGTTAGAGAACCTCCATTTAAAAAGAGGAAAGGTAGGGTTCAAAATAAACCCCCCATCCCTGGAGTTGCCATAGGTCCCCCGGGCGGCCAGCCCCCAACCCCAATCATTGCTCCATCATACACAAATAATATGCAATGTTTGAGCCAACAGAGTCTTGATTGCTTAAGCTCCATATTGAGGGACCAATTAGCGATACTTATTCAACCTGTTTTGGCTAAACTCGATACTGTGGTAACCAGACTTAATCACATCGAAGTTAATCTGACTAAACTTCGGACTCTAGCTGTAGTCACACCAGCTCAGAATAATGAGGAAGAGGTCAGCTGTACTAGGGCAAGGTCTACCATTGGTCAAAACACTACAGGAACGTACACTAGTAACCCCCTGGACTTATTAGCACCTAGGGCTACTTCTACTAGACCCCCGTCCGCCCACAATGTAGCAAGAAGTTCGTTGATCGATCCCCAGCCTATGGATGAATTGATAAGGCCTGTGTCACTTAACACAGAGGTATCGGCAGACTCAAGGAGCCTTCACCTCCCCCCAGAAGCCACGCCCTATACTATCATTCTAGCCAATGTCCCCCAACTGGCGGTGGGGACTAGTGAGCATTGGACTAATTTAAAAAACAAAGCTTTGTATTTCCTAGGCAGAAAGTTTGGGGTGACCCAACCATTATTTGATGAATTTAAAATGGTCAGGCGGGTGTCCTGGGTTGGCCATGACCAAAAGGCCCTGAGAGGTGATTGTGTCGTATTAAGTTTTAGGTCCCCCCTATTGGTAGAACGTATCTTGGAGCAGGCATTATACCAAGCTCCCTCCCAAGACGAGATTCTGATTCTACCCCTAGGTTATTTTTATAGGCCTGTAAGAGCAACGACCCTTATGCTGCAACGAGCCCCCCATTGTGTCCCACAACCTGGCCCCCAACAAATTAGGCTAAAAAATCGCTTTGCTGCTCTTTCCACCCTGGAGGATAACGATTGACAGGGGGATAGCTTTATGTTGTCATGGCCTGTTTTAAAAGGGAGCTCATTGTGTGCCTGTTGGGAGCCACCTGTTGCCTTGCAACTTCTGGCACAAGCTATCGAACCTGCTCCGTCTGTTACTCCTGTTCATACAAGCTCACTTCCCGATTGTTCCATTATTGACCCCCCTATGGAGACACAGCTAACGAACCCGCCAAATCTGAGTAACAGCCTATCATTTTCATCCTGGAACATAGCCGGTTTCCACTCTCCGAACGACCAAGTATGATGTGAAGATCACGTACGCACTGATTGAACCATTTCCGGGACCTTAACCTGTCTGTATGACTTGTTCGCAGCCAAAAAGTGCCGCACTATGGAGCCAAATTCCGACCGAGCAAGTATGATGCACGATTCGGCCTGCCGCTTCGCCTCGGTCTCAGTGAGACGAAACGGATGTCGGAAGCGTTCTTCGGGGGCCGTAGCAGGACCCCATTCACCCGGGGCCCTCTGAATCTGTCACAGGGTGCACCATGGGTCATCCCGATCCAGGCATCCACAGTGTGGTGTGTACCATGTGGTGTCCGCCACAGGGTGTACACTTTTCCCCACTCACCCCTTTTCTGCTATGGGAGCCTGTGTACGCGTCTGTACACAGGCTCCCATAGAGTTCAATGGAAGTCCGAGCTAACTGAGTCCGTAAGCATACGGCATCATCGTACTCGCTCGTTCGAACTCCCGGAGCACATCTCGCTTGGAAAGCCCTCCGGACCCCAGCCGTATGGACGGCTTTACTAGCGAGATCGGAATCGGGCCCTCAGTAGGTACAAGGCATAGGGCAGTAAGTTTTTGTTATTTAAATAGCAACGTACTGTCATGCATATAATCCTCAACTAAGGATGTTTTTTTAATTTGCCAATATGCCTGAGAAAAGTGGAAAAACATCCTTGAATTTGGGTGGTGGGGTACAATTTACAAATGGTGTTTATCATTGTTAATTCAAAGTCCACATACCTGCCGTGAGGGGAACGGCTTTCCTCGTGGGGGAATCTAGCCTCTTGCATCCTACTCCCGTGCCGTGAGGGGAACGGCTGTTCAGACTTCATCCCCCAGCACCCCCTGACACCGGCGCAGCGCCTGACGTCACCCTAGCGCGCCGGTGTCCTACAAAAGCCTCAGGGAGCTTCCGCAGCGCGGGACGCGCCGGAGGAGCTGAGTGCCATTGTTTTTGTGACTTCACATACCTGCCGTGAGGGGAACGGCTTTCCTCGTGGGGGAATCTAGCCTCTTGCATCCTACTCCCGTGCCGTGAGGGGAACGGCTGTTCAGACTTCATCCCCCAGCAACCCCTGACACCGGCGCAGCGCCTGACGGCACCCCAGCGCGCCGGTGTCCTACAAAAGCCTCAGGGAGCTTCCGCAGCGCGGGACGTACGCGGGACGCACACGGGCAGCGCCCGGGCGAATCCCGGGCCAAGGGCGGGCCCGTCCTTGCCCGTCAGTGGCCGTTAGTGGCTGGGCTGGGCCTACCCTCTTGGTGTTCAGTTGGAGATCGTGCTTGGGACCTATTGTAGCACTTAGTACTTGTTTGTGGGGTTTTTCTTGTGGGCTGTTTGTTGTGTAGTTTACTTCCAATATGAGTAGAAGGAAGGCAGAGGGAAGGATGGCGGGCACACTTGATGATTATCTTACAAGGGTTGAACTAGAAATAACTGATAAAATCCTAGCTGTGGAACGTAGGCTGTCACTGGATACCTCTACAGCTTTGCCTTGCACTTTCCCTTTAGCTGTTAGTAATTCCTTATTGGAATCACGCCCGGATTCCTGTACTCTGGGGGGTTTAGTAAACACGTCCTCATGTTCTGGTCTCATTGATACACCTCTTCCCTCTAGCCCACCATCTACCCCAGTAATGGTAACTACTCGTGCGAATTTTAGAGCAGCAGGCCCTAAAGTTAGAGAACCTCCATGTAAAAAGAGGAAAGGTAGGGTTCAAAATAAACCCCCCATCCCTGGAGTTGCAATAGGTCCCCCGGGCGGCCAGCCCCCAACCCCAATCATTGCTCCATCATACACAAATAATATGCAATGTTTGAGCCAACAGAGTCTTGATTGCTTAAGCTCCATATTGAGGGACCAATTAGCGATACTTGTTCAACCTGTTTTGGCTAAACTCGATACTGTGGTAACCAGACTTAATCACATCGAAGTTAATCTGACTAAACTTCAGACTCTAGCTGTAGTCACACCAGCTCAGAATAATGAGGAAGAGGTCAGCTGTACTAGGGCAAGGTCTACCATTGGTCAAAACACTACAGGAACGTACACTAGTAACCCCCTGGACTTATTAGCACCTAGGGCTACTTCTACTAGACCCCCGTCCGCCCACAATGTAGCAAGAAGTTCGTTGATCGATCCCCAGCCTATGGATGAATTGATAAGGCCTGTGTCACTTAACACAGAGGTATCGGCAGACTCAAGGAGCCTCCACCTCCCCCCAGAAGCCACGCCCTATACTATCATTCTAGCCAATGTCCCCCAACTGGCGGTGGGGACTAGTGAGCATCGGACTAATTTAAAAAACAAAGCTTTGTAATTCCCAGGCAGAAAGTTTGGGGTGACCCAACCATTATTTGATGAATTTAAAATGGTCAGGAGGGTGTCCTGGGTTGGCCATGACCAAAAGGCCCTGAGAGGTGATTGTGTCGTATTAAGTTTTAGGTCCCCCCTATTGGTAGAACGTATCTTGGAGCAGGCATTATACCAAGCTCCCTCCCAAGACGAGATTCTGATTCTACCCCTAGGTTATTTTTATAGGCCTGTAAGAGCAACGACCCTTATGCTGCAACGAGCCCCCCATTGTGTCCCACAACCTGGCCCCCAACAAATTAGGCAAAAAAATCGCTTTGCTGCTCTTTCCACCCTGGAGGATAACGATTGACAGGGGGATAGCTTTATGTTGTCATGGCCTGTTTTAAAAGGGAGCTCATTGCGTGCCTGTTGGGAGCCACCTGTTGCCTTGCAACTTCTGGCACAAGCTATCGAACCTGCTCCGTCTGTTACTCCTGTTCATACGAGCTCACTTCCCGATTGTTCCATTATTGACCCCCCTATGGAGACACAGCTAACGAACCCGCCAAATCTGAGTAACAGCCTATCATTTTCATCCTGGAACATAGCCGGTCTCCACTCTAAACTGGCCTCTCCAGATTGGGTGGCGTTTGTAGATCAGGTCGATATTTGGTGTTTCCAGGAAACGTGGGCAGTGGATGCGATTTATCGTGTAGGGTATGTTAATTATTTTAAACCAGCTGTTAGGGGTATTAGAGGTAGACCGGTGGGTGGTCTATCAATTTGGGTACGTCAATGCGAAGGTATTGAAGTTAGGGAAGTCCCAGTGGACAGCCCCGATATATTGGCCATACAGGTCTCCTCTCCTAAGGGCCTTAATATTCATATATTTAACACCTATTTTAGGGGAGTTCCCGGTGGTAAATGTCCCCCCTCTGTCTTTGTATTGGACCTATTACTTCGTAACACACCTAGAGCTGGCCATAGGGTGGTGGCAGGTGACTTCAACACTTGTTTTGAACCTTTGGGGTCTGACGATGGGTATCTTACTGAAAGTGAGGACTCTGTGTGGGGTATCCCCCAATTAGAACTAAACCCGATTAGTAAATGGACACAAGTAGCACTATTTTTGAAGGGGCTTTGTTTGGAATTGGGGTTGCGGGCTGTTAATGGAAGAACATCCTCGGATAGGGGAGGAATGACAACCTTCGACAATGGCAGAAGTAAGAGCAGAATTGACTACATCCTGGTTAATTGTGAGTTGTGGGCAGACGTCATTGACATGGTGGTGACGGATAGGCTAGAGAGTGATCATAATCCCCTGATGCTGACCCTAACCGATAGTAGTTTTTCAGGTTGTAGTAATGATGATGTATCCTCCCTGCAGGTGCCAGCTACCCTGTCTAATGACATGAGAAGGGTTCGTTGGCCTAAGATTGCCCATGATCCCTCTGCTCGGGCTGCTATTAGGGAATTGGTCAATGTTGCTATGTTTAAGTTGTCCTGCTATGACGCCAAGGAAGAGATTATTACTCTCATTCCGGACATCCACAGTGAACTATTTACAGCCCTTAAAAAATTCTTCATCAAAAGTGTCCCAGCCACTATTAAACCCACTCGTCAGAGGGAGAATTCGTGGTTCGATGTAGGATGTAGAGAGTCACGCAAAGCATTAATCCTAGCCATTAAGTCAAGGGACTCAATAAAGATCAGGAGATGTAGAGCTGCTTATAAATCTGCTCAAAGGTCAGCAAAGTTAAACTGGGACGAAACTCGCTGGCGCGAGCTATTTGAGGCTTGTGAGGGTAGAAATATGTGCCACTTTTGGCATCTCTTAAAATGGGGTAGGAACCCGCAGGCTATGATTCCAGCTAATCATGTTGCACCTGCCCAGTGGGTTAGTTATTTCGAAAAACAATTTAAGTCCACCGAAAACACCGTAATTGCCCCGCTGCTATTTAATGATGCAGGAATATTAGAGTTCACCTGTAGTGAGGTGATGTTAACTTTGAAATCTCTCCCGAACGGTAAAGCCCCAGGCCCTGACTGTATCCCTGCTGACTTATTCAAAGAGGATCAGGATCTTTGGGTACCTTACCTAAAAACCCTAGCTAATGCCCTGGCTAGTGGAGCGTCGGTCCCGGATTCTTGGTTTGGGGCAGAGATTTTGCCAATCTATAAGAAGGGCGATCGCTCTGCCCCAGCCAACTACCGCCCGATCAGCCTCATAGATGCGGCCCAAAAAATCACCGCACGTTTGTTGCTGGGCCGCATCACTAGTTGGATTTCCGATAATGACATCCTGACGCCTTTTCAGGCAGGTTTCCGGACACATGTAGGAACCATAGATCAAGCCTTTAGGTTTACACTACTATACTGGAAGGAAGTCTACCTTGGGGGGGGGGCATGCTCTTTGCAGCATTTGTGGACCTTAGGTCTGCATTTGATATGGTGCCAAGACCCAAACTGTGGGAGGTCCTCCGGGAGATGGGTATGCCGGCCGAGTTTTTGAGGCTCTTAGTCAAACTGCACGCTCATACATTTGCCCAGGTTAGATGGGGTAAACCAGGGGAAGTAACTGCGAGATTTGAAGTGTCCAAAGGGGTCAGACAAGGGTGCGTTCTGGCCCCTACATTGTTTTCCCTGTTTATTAATGGTGTAATTAGTTATTTCTCTAACTTTCCGACTGATGCACCCTCGTTGGCAGGAATGAAAGTCCCCTAGCTCATGTTCGCGGATGATACGCTCCTTATCTACAAAACCCAACAGGGGCTTCAATTGGCTCTGTCTAGGTTTGAGCTGTTTTGCCGCGAACATGAGCTCGAGGTCAATGTGGGGAAGACTAAATTCATGGTCCTCCGTGGCCCCCGCCCCATAAAAGTCAGGGTTGATATGGGTGGTGTCAGGCTGGAACAGACTCCCACATTCACATATTTGGGGGTGACTTTTAGTGACAACCTAAGTTGGAGGCCTCAAACAGAATTGCTTAGTCTAAAGCACTCACAATTAGGTGGTGCACTATTAAAGGAACACAGGCATTCCTGCACTAAACCTATAGCACCAGTGATGCAAATTTACGGGTCTAAAATCCTTCCTGCAGTTATGTATGGTGCCGAGTTATGGGGGTACAGCAATCTGGACTCCTTGAGGGTGGCCCAAAATAACTTTTTGAGGTCTTTAACAGGGCTACCCCTTTCCACTCCACGCATCCCTCTGCTATTCGATCTGGGTTGCCAACCTATTGAGGATATGGTCTGGTATAGGCCCTTGGCGTTATGGCGACGCCTATGGACTACCCCGGAGCTTTCCCTTTATGCTAAGGCGTTGTGCGAGGTAAAGGACATGGGGGGCTCCCATAGAATTAGTTGGCTGTCAGAAATCAAACTTATATTGACAGGAATGGGCATGGGTGATTTGTGGTCTAACCCTGCGTCGGCAGTCTTTCCCCCCAAAAAAATCTTTAAGGAAGCCTATTGGCAATGGACTTTACATAATCGCCTTACTCCTTTGATTGGTAGTTCTCTGACCACAACCTATCTGTCCATTAAGGATCAACCCTCTCTGGAAGCATACTGGGATGTAATAACCAAAAAGCAGGATCGGAAACTATATCACCAATTTAGAATTGGGACACTACCATTATGTTCCTTTACTTCAAGTTGGACCCCAAATGGTAGTGATAAATGCCCAACTTGTAAAAATTTGGTTGAAACAGTTGATCATTTTTTATTTGTCTGTCCAGTATACCTTCAACCAAGAAGAGTTTGGTTGCGTCCTGTGTGTCGTGAATTGGGAGTCAGATCAGCCCAGACTGCTAGAAGGATTCTAAAGACAGATACATCTTCTCTTGTGGTTATTGGCTTAGCCAAATACATTAGCTGGGCATGGCTCTTACGGAACAGGTGACATTTCCCCACTGGTTTCATATATTGCAGCTTAGCACTACCCTTATTATCGTGGAGTATGTTACAATTAAACTCCATGTTATAATCAACTTCAAGTCGATGTATATTGAAATGTTTAATATTTTTTTACTTCTGCTTTTTAACTTGTTATTTATTAAATATATAATGTTAATAATCTTATTCCAATTTTAATTGTCATGATGAATTATTAATATGTCTTTTAAGATGAAACAATCGAAATAAAGACTATTTTGACTTGACTTGTTAATTCAAAGTCAATTATCACTTTTCTAGGACTTTATCTAAGGTTTTAGATTTTATCACTGTCAAAAATTCAGTATAAGTTGAAGATAGTTTGTCTGAGAGTAAACTGTATACTAATGGTAAGGTATAATATGGGTAAATGATGGGGTGTGGATTTAAACATACTATCCATCATCCAAACATCACTATTCTCAAGTGTTACCAGGCTATGGGATGTTGCAACAATTAATATTCCTTTTTGAGGGTTTTCATTGTCATGCAGTAGGGAAGTTTCATTAGTGAAAGGAATAGTTAGTTCTGGCGGAATATTAATATCAGGAAAGGTCTGTGGGGTCATACATTGGGAATTACTTGGTTTTGTCTTTGGATCATCCTTGTAAGGTTGGGAATTACGGGAATACTGCTAGCTACATGAATGGGTATGTTGTGTGCTACCAACCTCAAAACTGTGCCACAGGGTTCTTTGGAGATGGATGCAAGATATTTTATTTGTTGGATGTTTTCTCGTACTTCTATCTATATTGCAGAGGCAGAGTGGTTACGCACAGATGTGCTTTCAACACAGTCACCTAGAGTAAGCGCAATGCCTGGGCAATGGGATGAAAACTTGTGCACACACCTCCAATGACTCCATGGCTCAGTAACTCTATTCACGCAATAAAGATAGCCACCATATTTCAGAAGTTGGTTTTCCCTTCCTGATTTGACATAGTTAGCAACAATATGCTGTCAAATAGGTCTAGGAAGTGCATGGTCATCTAACATACTTACATCCTTCCATGGGTGGACCACCCTAAGGGCTCTCCTCCTTTGGTCTTCGCTGTCCCAGCTGTGCTTGTGCCCGCCCACCTCTTTGCTTCCTGTTTTTTTGTGGACTCATTGTTCTAACTGCTCCAATGCACAGAGGCTGCATCAGGATAACACATTAGGGCACAGGAATTGTAGGAAGGACATCGAAGGGGGCTGTTACACTAGTGCCAAATGTAGACGACACAACACAGGACCCAACATAAGGGAAGTGCAGAAGGGGAGAGTCCTGGGGTAGCCACCAGTATGGAGCACACTTTTCTGATAGGGGCTTTATAGCATGTGAGTTGATGGACCCGTGTCTGGAGCATTCATCTCTCCACCTTTGTGCTCTAACCCCTTGGTAAGTTGGGGTGTTTGGACGTGCGATAGGGTGGTAGGGTGTCTTGCACCTTCTGGGTCCTGATCCTGGGCCCCATATGAAGTTTTGTACCCCTATGCCTTATGGCCTCCACTTTTACCTCCCCAGTTCCATCTCTCCACTAGCCTGGAAATTCAGCCTGGAGACTTTATCTGAAAGTGTACCGCCTTTTGTTTTAATGAAGTATGCTGTGTTTTGTGATAGTGGACTCCAATTAAAATCGTTTAATGAGGCGCTAAGCAGAGTAAGGTGTGGTGGTGGCAGCAGCACTGGACGTTTGGTAGAGACACAACGTAGGAGGTAAGTGATTTCTTCATTTTCTGTACAGTTTTATAGTCTGTTGTTGTCCATCTTGTGGCCATTTGGTATATGTGGATCCAT
The DNA here is from genome assembly GCF_964204655.1 of Triturus cristatus. Lineage (NCBI taxonomy): Eukaryota > Metazoa > Chordata > Amphibia > Caudata > Salamandridae > Triturus > Triturus cristatus. Next base: position 736,679,817 of record NC_140594.1, read on the forward strand.
TATTAATCCTGTATTGCCACCTTTACTGTGCTATAAGAGGGTCTTGTTCAGTGTGTCCAAAGGAAAAGAACATGAGAGGACCTGCAAGAGAGGACACATATCAAAGGACCCGATTAATTTGAACTCTTATATCTCAGAAGGTCCGTCAGTATCTAGTAGTATGAAAAAGCCCTGCTCTCACCTTTAGGTAGCTCCTTAAGGAAATCTGTCACCAAACATTTAAACATCTGCTCTCTCTCCTCATCAAGTGTGGTCAGTCAGCCTCCTGTAACCCAAGGTCTAGAAGAAAAGGGGTCCGCTCCTGCCAACATATATGGCCAGCCAGAGAATATCCTGGATGTCCCCCTACTCACCACTCAGGATTGGGGCCCGAGACTTTCCTCTTTAGCTTGTCTGAATAGCTCAAGGACACCTCTGGTGGTTGAAGGGTCTGGAGCCTTCAGGTCTATATGTAATGGTTCTTCTCAGGACTAGAGCGGTTCACTGTTTCAGAAGGATTCTCTGCCCCTGGTGTCTAACGTAACTCAAGACTCTCTGGGAGGGTATATTGACATCCAGCCGTCTGGTTCATCATCTTTGTTGGATGCAATGTTGCTTATGCAAAATAAGCTATAGGGTATTCTAGAAACTCTAGTGGCTGTTAGTTCAAACCAGGCAGTTCAATATAAACATTTGAAAGACATTTTGAGTGAGCTATGTAATTATAACAAGGGCATGTAGGTAGCAGGTGTGGGAATGGAACCCAAGGTACTTCACCCGGAGGCAGTCTTGGGACAAAGGCCAAGCACTTCAAATGAGGGAGGAGTTCCGCCAAACCTAATGCGCCCTGTATACATCTCAAAATGCCCAATATAGTAAGGAAAGGCCAACATATTTTTGTCCCCCCCTTAGTTTTCCTTAAGCTATTTCCTCTCTCAGAGGTTTAGAAGAAGAAACAGAGTAGTAAGACCTTTACAGCCAAAGGGGGGTAGAGGGAAGAGTGTAAAACTGAAGGTAAGGACAACACTCTCACAACAAAAGGGTCTCAGGTCCGCAGTCCCAACCCAACCTATAGTGGCACATAACCAGACATAGATACTACCACTCAGGCTGTGGCAAAAACTCAAAGCAGGAGCCGGCTAGTTAGGACCCACTGACCAATAAAGGTAGGTGTAGCAGCAAATAAAGCCACACTAGCGACAATCAGAGGAAAGGACATTAACCCTTCAGGACCTAAAAGAGTCCCTAATGAAATAATTCCTGCCCCCCACATAATCCACCAATCCTTCATCCCAGTTCTCAAATCCTGTGTGATATAATTAGCTGTGGGAAAAGGTAACATATTACATCCCCTAAATCGGTCAACAATATTGAGCATAGTCCAACAAATTCCTTCGCTCATTTAGATATCCTCAGGTAACCTAGTTTCAGTGGGATTGCAGGTGGGGTTGCAGGGAAGAGAGCTATCCAATGTGGATTTTGTTTCCCCCTGCATCGCACTACTTGTAATGAAAGCAGAAGTGGACTTAGCCAAGGAAGGCTCAGAAGGTAGAGGTCCAATTAGAGAGAATTTGAACGTGTCTGGCTCAGTCTCTGATTTAAATTTCCCTCCCCTTTTTAAGTATGCATGGTGGGCTGGTTCCCAGCCAGTAGGAGCTCTGAGTGGGAACATTCATAGGTTTGAGCATCTTCGTAAAAGTGGCGACTTGAAGAAAATACTAAAGCCCTACCAAGTGGTGTTCTTCCAGGAATCTTGGCTGAGAAAGGATAAAACAATAGAAGGCTTTGTAGTTATCAATAGTAAAGGCTCCAAACGAGGTAATGGTAGAGCCTTGGTTGGGGTAGTGAGCCTAATATCCACCAAGGTAATCAAAAAAACACTGGAAGTAATCAATTTGTCCAGCGGCACACAGCTCTCCGTGGTAGAACTTGGTTTGAAAAATAATGTTTGCAGGTGTTTCATATTTATAAATGTATATATTCATAGAGAAGAATACAGTAGAATAAATGACTGGATGGAGCCTCTCGAACAATCATTACAGGATATTTTAGGGAGATTCCCTGAAACTATAATAGTGATGGCTAGTGATTTTAATACTGGATTGTATCAAGGCCAGGAATATACCCAATTGGAAGATGTATTAGACTGTTACAATGTTCCTTTAGCCTCCTTTCCTCCTGGCTCAATAAAGTGGGAGGCCAAGGCACTGAGTCAATGGCCGACGAATAACGGCCTGATCTGTTCTGAATGGTCCTTTTAAAGGCCTCATCCCTGCAGCCGCTACATTTCAGCAGGGTTATCTGGAGGGCCTGATTGATTATATATTCACTCCAGTCTGGCAATTTGGTCTTTTCTTTTTAGATTTTAAAGTGACAAAATATGGGGTAAGTGATCACTGGGCTCCAGCAGCCCCCCTATATTTTCAGGAACCCGTAGCAGTAGAGAAGGTTCTGTCCCTGAGGGTTTTGTTCCCCCGGAGGCTTACTGCTCACCTTGACCTAACCCACCTTCAGCTCCTGGCTGCGTATCAATTGACAGATAACATTAAGGTTTTTGCCTTGAACCAAGGGGATAAAATTGTGTGTTTTAATGAGATCTTGGCAAATGTGCTGGCATGTATACATGTAAACATAAAAAAATATTGGCCACAGATATCTTGTCATGCTAAGGGGAAAGGTTGATTTGATCTTACTTGTCAGCAAATGAAACGCTGGGTGAGAAAGGCATGCAAACAAGTTAGGCAGTCTCCAGACGGTGATTTAAATCAAGTGCTGTATAGTTTAAAGGGCCTGTATAGGCGGCTGATTAAAGAGAAAACAGTCTCTTTTCATCACAATAAGTGGAACGATATGATTAGAATTATACAACTTGGGGACCAACAAGAGTTCTGGTCGAAAGTAAACAAATTCTCTAACCCCCATGGGGAAACACTTACATGAATGATCGCTGAGGATACCTGGGCCTCATACTTAGATGGTCTATATGGTAGCCCTCCAATCTTTTCTAGTGTTATTTGTACTGCCTCTTTGAAGTTGCCTCTCTCCTGGTTTTCAATGAACGAGTAAAGGTGGTAATTAAGTGGATTAAACTATTAAGAGCCGTTGGTCCCGATAATATCCCAGCAGTACTAATTAAGTTCAAAAGCTCCTGGTGGGCAAGGGTGCTTTCCATCCTGTTCTGCTGGATAGCCTCAATGGGTAACTATCCCTGTCCTGGAAGGGCTCAATAGTGAAACCCATCCTACAAAAGGGGAATGGTTTGGAGCCTTCACAATATAGATTAATTAGCCTTTTGGACATGTCAGTGAAGGTATTCTCAAAGATCTTACTTTCGCGGCTGGATGAATGGGTTTTACGAGCAGAAGTTTATACCGAATGAGCAAGGAGGTTTTCGGTAGGGCCACTATACTATAGACCACTGTTTTGCTCTCTAGGCCATCATACGGAAGGCCCTGGAAGTAAATCAAAGGCTGTGCTGTTGTTTTTTTTTCGATTTTCGAACAGCCTTCGATACAGTACAGACAGCTGACTATGGGGTAAACTTTTGACCTGGAAACTCCCAAATAACCTTCTTAGTGCACAACAAGCACTACATACAGACAATTGGGCACAGGTCGAGCAGGATAAATCTGGCAGACTATGACAACAAATTCTATTTCAGAACAGTCTTCATCAAGGATGTGTATTAGCTGCCCTGCTATTTAGTTTATTTTTGGTGGACCTTCCAGCAGCCATGGATTATTGCATTCATACTCCCCTAAGGTTGGGAAACAGCACATTCCCTGTTTACTATATGTGGATGTCTTGGTTCTGCTGAACTACACCCCCATTTTTCTGCGGTGAAAATTAGATTCCTTAGTACCATATAGTGTACAGAAAACATTTAAAATTTCTGGAGAAAACTAAAGTAGTGCTATTTGAGAAAAAAAGTGAATACATTTAAATGGTATTTGAATTCTCGAGAGGTGGAAGTTCTGAATTTTTATGAATATTTAGGGCTGTCCTCCAATAGGAATCTTAAATGAAATATTCATATGGAGTGTGTTAAGCAGAGGTCCATGCTGGCTGTAAGCCGGGTGCCTGGTTTAATTTAATTTGAATCATGGGGGTTTGGCCCTCACACCCCTAATGAAAGCTTATGAAGGGAAAATACACCCTCAAGGGTTGTATGGGTAAGAGGTACTTGCTCTCAACCCCTCCTCCAATTGGGACCCCAAGGAGGGTGCAGTCCTTAGGAGACTCCTATTTCTACCTCCAGGAACCATGGTTCAGGGTATAGGAAGAGAATTGAACCTGGTTTCCTGGAACTCGCAGGTGACTTCCTGTGTGGTGAGATTCTTTAATAAGTTAACTATGGATAATGAAGCTCCAAAGGTGTCTAAATTGTGTTGGAAATACATTTGTGGTAGTGAACGAAGGAGGGCAAGGGATGCAAACGAGGATAGAAGATTTTGACAAATTGCATTCCCTTTGGAGCATAATTAAAAACTGGTTTCCCTTTCCCAGTAAATTAGATTTGAGAGGTTCTGTGAGAAAGGCTGATGGCACTCTGGACATGGCCTATTTGAGGAAGAAACTTCCATTAGCTTCTCAATGAACTCTTGGCCAAGACACGTGTTTCCCCTACGGGCCCAGATGCCCGACCCCAGATTAGGGAGCTACATATTAAAAGTCAGAGAAGGGTGTAGCCCAATTTTCTCATCCCGAAAATGGGGCAGTGTTGTTTGGGACTGTAATGGATTTATTACATGCTCCATGAATGCAAAATGCTCTTTGTCTCATGTACTTGTTTACTGTGTTCTTTACATTTTGGCTCGTATTACATTTTAAAGACATTTGTTTTTAAAATATCAAACATTTCAAAGGCCAGAAGCATTGAATTTGTTGTCTGAAATGCGTTACTTTGATATGGCAGTTGGAATTGCATGTTTTATATTAGCTTTCAAACTGAATTTTTAGAATGGGTTTGAATAGAATATGCTTCTTTGGGGGATTTGGGGTGCTAGATGTTTTTATATTGTATAGTTGTTCAATTGTTTTAGTATGTTTTATGCACAATCGTCCCAATAAACTTTTATTTAACCTAAAACCTTCTTGATTTTACATGCATAGCTTGTCTAGCTGCAGTCATTATTGTTAAATCTGTTGACAAAAAAGAAACAGAAAGAAGTGTAAGTTACTGTGTTTTTTACATTTTTTTCATTTTTGCTCTCTGTTACTTTGCCTATTTGGAAAAAATATGCAAATGGTTTTGTTAATTTTGCCTTTCTGTGGAGCAAATAAACACATTAGATATCCTGTGGAAAATGTTGCATTGTTGTTTAGCATGTTTTACCTAGGAAAAAACTTACTTTGTTATAAAAGGAGAAATGGAGAGGTGAGATTTATTTTCCTGTTCTATGATCTGTCTTGGTAGTTTAGAAGGAGAACTGCGATCTTCAAATCCTGGCTTGGACTTTGTGATGTTTGAACTTTCAGTGTTGTTGGTTTTCTGGTTGTGGATATAGTAACATAAAATAAGTCATTGGGTTTATATCCTTTTGTATTGCTAGGTTTTGGTTTGTTGGTGACTTCTATTTTTTTATATTCACTCCAAATTCAGTGATGCCTTCTGATGTTTTTTGTTCGTGAAGGTGTGAATTTTCATCCTTTCGTCAGCATTTGGACAATCTATTTACCAATGAAAGACAATTAAAAAATCATTTTTCTTTTATTTTTTCTAGTAGTTTATTCTCCCATCCTCTCACTGTCCAGAATCTTCCCTGAGTTATGACCCCTACGGAGAGAGAATAGTAAATTTGCCCCCAATCACTGTCCAGCACCTGTCCTGAGGGATGCCCCAGCGGAGTCTGAAAACTAATTTTGCCCCCAAGCACTGACCAGCACATGCCCTGAGGGATGTCCCCCAGCGGAGCAAAAATTGTAAATCTGCCCCCAGTAACTGTCCAGCACCTTTTCTGAGAGACCCCCAGCTGAGGTAGATTAGGGATTTTGCCCCCAGTCACTGTCCAGCACCTGCCCTGAGGGACGGACGACCCCAGCAGAGCTAGAATGGTAAATTTTCCCCCAGTAACTGTCCAGCATCTACCCTGAGGGAAGCTCTCAGTTGAGTTAGAATAGTAATTTTGCCCCCAGTCCCTGGCCAGCACCTGCCCTGAGTGACGTCCCTTGTGAAGTGAGAATAGTTATTTTGCCCCCAGTCACTGTCCAGCACCTGTCCTGAGGGATGCCCTCAGTGGAGTTAAAATAGTAAATTTGCACCCAGTCACTATCCAGCACCTGCCCTGAGGGACGCCCCCAGTGGAATTAGAATACTAAGTTTTAAAAAAATTCTTAAAAATAAGCTTGTAAATTTGTTTTTTTGTGTCAGGAAAAATTTAATTTATAATAACACACATTATGGTAATTGAATAGAGTAGAAAATAATTTTTTTAATGAGATGCCAAAATCTGTAAACTAAGGGAAAACATTATCAATATTTATCTTTCGGAATAATTTGGACATACTGTGGTTGTGGTTTGTTTAAACGTTGCACTTACTTTGCCTGGTAGATGGCAGTGTCTCTGTCACTTTCATCTGAGAATCAGAGAGACGTGTGGTCACAAGCAGTGTCAGTGTACCATTGGTAAAAAATGGAGCTTGGCTCAATATATGTTTTGAACTCTGCATTGTAACGTGTTTTATATTCTGACAGAACGTGTATTTAATTATAATGATTAAAAAAGATGTTTATTAGACTCCGCACAAACTGCAACAGCCATTTTAGCTTTGAACAGTCAGTATTATTAGTATTAAAACAAAGGAAGGTCTCCTGTTGAAACAGTACTGTTTCAAATATATTTCTCTAAGTTATGGATGTATTGTATTTAGCTTTCACTGGTAATATTTAATGGTAAAATGGTTTTCTGAGGTAATATTACTGTGCTGCTGTATTTTTATTTAATTTAGAGAATGTCAAAATGTAAATTTTTGGGGGTGAAAATTTCAATGCAGAAACCTTTATTTTAAATACACAATTAAGCTGTGTTGTAACAGTATGCATGGTAAAAGTATGTGTGGTAAATATATGTGTGGTAATGGTAGTTTTAATGTATCTCTATGAGTATGTGTGGTAGTGGTATGCATGGTAAAGACATGCATGGTTCAGGCATATTCATGGTTTTAGCCCATGTTGTAAAGGCATGTGTGATAATGGCATTCGTGGTTCCGTCATACAACCCTCAAAGAGGGCTAAACTGACAGTGTCCAGGGCTGCCAAGAAGTGTGTAGCAATGAAATTGATAACACAGTTGAAGAGGTGAGGACTTTACTTAGAGAAATGCCTCCAAATCGAGAGCTTTATGTCAGACATTTCTGGACATTTAAAAAACAAATAAAAACAAACCTGAACCACTTGCACATGGGAAAGTCACTCTTACTCTGCCAGCTTCTGCGGATGGTAATGATGAGGACCGTGCATTTCCTAAAGGGAATAATGTTGGGATAAGCAACACTGTCACAACGCTTCTGTGCGACACTTTATCCAGTGAGACTGGGGGGATTTACCCGTCCTTAGTTGTGGCACCCGAAATTACATGTTCAAATTGATTTTATTCCCTGGCAATTTACATATTAGCAATGTAAATGATGATCTAAGCAGTTCTGATGAGGTGAGAGTGGGTGCCAAGAGGATGATGGGGGACAGCAATGTATAGATTAATTACACATGTCAGAATGAACTAAGTCAGCTCCAGGTAACCATCAAAAAATTAGTTAACACATTCTCCCGATTAAGAGCCAAGTTGTCTTCACTCACTGTCAAAATTGATAGGCTAAGTCAATGCGGATCAAGCAAAGAGGCTCTTAGGTCCCAGGATAACAGGAGGCCCCAGCCTACCACAAATTTAGGAATCACTGGGACAGACATCCTACACCAGCCTGACTCAGTGGAAGGTCCGAAAAAATGTTTGGATTTAACACTTCAACTCACATTTAGCAGTCCCATGCTGTCTAGCTCTAGGAGTGATTCAACTAGGGAGATTCCCAACATCACCATGGAGTCCAGCGCTAAGAACCTTTGCATAGACCCTGGTATAGGCTATTCACAGGACGGTGTTAGGACACCATTATACTACTCTCACTCTCATTGGGTAATGGGTGGGAGGGCAAGGATTCACCCTCAGGTGGAAAGGCAGCCCCTAAGGGAGCATACTATGTATATGCAGGAGAATATTCCTACAGGCTCTAAATATCACCTAGAAGGAAGTGGAAACAAAACATTTATATGGTAAATGTACCTAAAATTTAGACAGTTAGACAGTGTCTTTTCATTATAAGACCAGACATAGTCGCCACAAGACAGTGTCATTATGATGACGATTATGACTACATTACCCTTGAGCTAGCCAGTGTAAATCTTTGAGATGTATTAGTGAATTTAGACCAACGCACCTCATCTCCCAATGGCTCTAAGAACCAATTTAAGTCTACTCTACCTAGTAGGAGGGAGGTACCTGACTTGGGGTGTAGCAGGCTTTTTGCTAGCCACAACCAATGACACTCAAGACAACTTGAGAAAGAGTTATCCCAGGGGGCTGGAGTTGGTAGTGCATGATGGGTAGAGGGATTGTCACTCTGAAGTAACAAGGGCAGCTTGATGAGGGAAGATGCTTGCCCCTGTGTAACTCTAGTTACAGACTTATATATAAACCCCATTGAGGGTTGTGAAGAGGGGAAGCAATCCCTAGGACATACTTAGTCTCTTTTCCCTGTCTCCACCAGGAAAATAAAGATACTGTCCTGGAAATAGTGGACATTAAGGGCCTAATTTTTGAGTTTGGAGGTCCGTGGATTGTCGTATCGGTGGCGGCGGGCCGATCGTGGAGAGCTCGGCGGTCCGACCGCCTTATTACGAGTTGGGCGGATTACCTTTGTGAAGGCCACGGTTGAACGGCCATGATCTCCAGCAGACCGCCAACCACTGGGTTCGCTGTCAGGAAAAGGCAGCCACCATAGGGCAGTACAGGGGAGCTGCACCGCCATCTGTATTATGAGTTGCCTTTTCCAGGAGCTGACCATAGTGGTTCGACTGCCTGCTTCAAGGTGGCAAAAACAAAGGATTTGAGGTGCATACTCACCCCTTCCGTGCTCTTCCAGGCTAAGTCCGATGTGGATCCCTTTCTTCAGGTCCCCCCTTCGCAGCAGGATCTTCATCCCGAGGATCACAAACCAGTTTTCGATGATCTACAGGCGAGTGCTTTTTGTACCATATACCCATTGCAAGGACTGGCCACAAATGGGTGGGACTCCGGCAATGGGTAGATGGTATATTTCCGCATGTATCATGCATATGTTTGCATCTGACACATATGCAGTCGAAATGCACACACAGTCAACAATATATTTGAAAAAAGTACTCATCACCGCCACAATTTCTCCACATCCACACCACCAGCACTGTGGTCAACTCATAATATCACAGTCTATAGACCGCCAGTGCTGTGGGCTACTGGTGGGCGCGGACGCAGTTATCGGGTGGTCGGACCACCGAACTCATAATCAAGCCTTATGTCTAAACTAAATTGTATTACATTTATCGGCTTGATAAATGTCTCGCACAAGAGATGTGGGCCACTAATGTGGTACATAGGGTGGGCTTTACAAATTTTAGTGTGTAAGCCTCTCCATCACCAATAGACTGACCAATATTTGGGCTAACATTCATTTACAATGCACCCTCAAAAACCTCTACATAAACTCTAGGGACCTATTGCCTGTCAGTCTTCGAAGTATGAAAGGGAAACAGTCTGTTATTTTGGTAAACATTTACAATAAGTTTTCTTAACAGCACCAGGATTTCCCACCATAACATGTCTCCATGATTTTCTGAAGAGGGTGTGCTGATGTCACAGATGAGCGGGAGCAGGGAGAGACGCAAAAGTGATTCTGTGTCTCCACCAGCAAAAAAAAGAATCCTCCAGCACTTTACACAGTAGGATCCTTTTCAGCAATCCCCGGTGTCGGCCAATGGCCAGCATACACACTGGAGAGATAGTGCGAGTGTCAGCTATTAGCCGGCACCCACACTAAAGGGGTTAATGTGCTTGTTTACAGTATTTATTGTAATTTGAAACCTTATATTTTTTTAAGAGATGTATTATTGATGTGGGTATTGTAAGTGAAGGTCTACAAGGACCTATAATTCCCCCAGTGTGGCTTGGATTCGAATGAGGAAAGTAAATCTACAGCCTTAAACGTCTCACAATTTACCCAGTGAGGCTTGAATTGGAGTCGGAATAGTAAATTATCACCTCTCAAAGTCCAAAACTTTCCCCAATGTGGCCTATATTGCATTAAGAATAGTAAATTTACACTCTCAAAAGTCCCACAGTTTCACCTATGTGGCTTGGATTGAAGAGGAAATAGGAAATCTAAAGTCCTCAAAGTACAACTCTTTCCTTAGAGTGGCTTAGATTGCTAGGGAATTGTAAATCTACAGTCCTCAAAGTCCAACAGTTTCAACAACAACTTTTTGTTTGTTTTTTAAATGGGTATTTTACAATCATTTAGGGAATTGTAATGGCTTCGGTGGTATTTGCCTGGGAATGCCACTGTGACAGGCGGGCTGTGTGGCAGCAGTGTCATGGCAGCGGTCTGTTAGGCTCACAGAGGAGCCTAACAAGCCGACCGCCACTGTGATGCTGTGACGCACCTACTGCATGTTCCTGCACATTGTGGCATGCACCATGTTGTGCATGCCACACCGTGCACAAACAAAGGAGCAATTACAGGGGGCACAACATGTGCCCCATTGCATGTACCCCCATGGCCAGATGCATCCAGGGAGCCTGTTAAGACCCCCTTACCTGCATTTCCAGCACCCTTTTACGGTGGAAAATCAGGTCATAATATGCTTGGCGGTGCCGGCATTGGCACCACCAGCATTTACTGTTGTTTTCCACATCACCACCACAATGGGATCCTAGATCCTGATGGAGGCGGCGGTCTTGTGAAGGTCCCACTCCCACCATCGTAATACGGCAGGTGGACCTGCCATGGTCCCAGGGCTGCCGTACTCATAATAAGGACCTAATTATTAATTTTTATGTTATGGTTTATAGTTGTGTAGATGTAATAAATGTACAAACATACTTAATATTTTTAACATGCTTTATGTTGTATTTTTAAAATTATGATGAAAATACAAGAATGACACATTGTTTTTCTAATGTAAGTTTTGTTTTTGACATATAATCATATTTGTAACAAAACGGTTTTACATTTGTTATATATTTTTCAGACTTAATAGCATTAGTAGTTTTGGGGAGTTTTAGTTCATGATTATGATAGAGAAATGGGAGTATGCGACCGCACCATGTGCAGTCGCATTTTATTGCAGTGTCAGGACCGCCAACCGGAGGTCGGTTGGTCCCGAGACCACAATGGTTTTGGGTAGACGAGAGTAAGCCTGATACCATTGCAGGCTCGGGACCTGGCAACCTCCGGACACCGCAGTTACAATGTGATCGCACATGGTGCGGTCGCATACTCCCGTTTCTCTATGGGAGCTTGTTCTACGCCCATAAACCGGCTGTAGCACAAGTTCCCATAGAGAGAAATGGGAGCCTGTGTAAATCCCTGCACCGTGTGGCAGGCACCTCAGGGACTTACAGGACCCCTAACTGGAGGGTCAGTGGGTAAGGGGGCCCTTTCTGACAGCAAATCCATGTTGGAAAGGGCGACATGTATTTGCTCTCGGAAGGTCATAATCCCAACGGGGGAAACGCCTTTCTCACAGGATTATGCAGCCCTTCCAACTGCCCAACGGACTCCTAGAGCCTGCTGGAAGTCAGCCAGACTTACCGGCCAATTTGAATTCCCACCGCCGTGATTGTAATATTGCGGTCAGAAGTTAAACCAGGGATGTCGGTCAGAAAGCCTTCGACCTGGGATTGGAGGCTTTCCGACCGACATCCTAATTAGCCCCTCAGTGTTTGAAGGATGTGTTGAGGATTAGTTTAGTCATTGTAGGTTAGTATTTGTTAGATTTGTATTGGTTAATGTTAGAAAAACATTGTATATGTGACAGTCAGGTATGGTATTCCTTTTTGTATTGTACTTATTGTGATATTATGTTTGTTTGTAGTGATTGTATGTGTTTTTGCAATGATTTGCTATCATATTTTGCTGTTTATGGGGGTCTTGTTTTTATTTTATAGGTATTTTGTTTTGGGCCTGGCAATTACTGATTTTTTAATGTGTTTTTTCAAGGAAACAAATTTGGTTATTTTGTAAACAATTTTTTTTTCAATATCTTTGTTTTTTTAGGTATCATGCGAAATGTGTTTTATATTTTCCTTTTTGGGATTTTGAATGGTGCCTATCAGTTATTATTATTAGTGTATTGGAAACATTATTTCATCATTGCCATTTTTGCATTTTTTGGGAGGATTCGTTTGGCCATTTTTGGAGGGGTTCTCTATTTTGGATTATTGTTGAGTTTGGTCCCTTCAGCTACAAAACATTGAGTTACATTTCATTTTATGTTTTTAGAGTATAGTAAATGCTATTGCACAGCATTTCGATGATTTAATATTATTACTGATTTTATGCATTGTATTTTTCTCATTTTATTTTGAACTATGTGTTATGATTTTAAGAGTTGTTATTTGTGATGTTAAATATGTATTTATTTAATAATGTTTATTTACACATATTTTACTATTCACCTTCCTAGATTATGTTTAATGATGTTTATGATATATTTCAGACTGGTTTGTGAATAAACTTGTTTAAATAATATTTATAAATATATAGATTTAAAAAATAATTTTCTGTTGTTGAAAGTTAAATTTGATGATTTATTTAGTGTCCTTGCTTTGAAGTCTAGGTATGGTAGTCATTGAGTGTTACAAAAAGTTGGACTTGCATTGCAAGGTTTTATTGGCATTTGATTGCTTTAAGACGTTAGGTTTTAGTTAGGTTGTGGGTTGTTCTACTCTTAGTTCCTCATGACTTTTTTTAATTGCTAAAAGTTGGTATAGTGTGGACTGGTTGTGCCTTAATGTTCCCTGAAGGTAATTGGGCCTTCTTTCCATTCTGTTGCTAGTTTCTGCTTGTTGTTCCCTGATACTCTCGTAAACATTCCACCATGGTATATGATACCTGGATTGGTGTCTGTGATCAGAGCTGTGCAGTTTGCCAACCAAAGTTTTTTCAAAGTAGCCATGGGGGGGGGGGATTTATTTGCTATTCATGTGTTTGGTAGTAGGGGGATTCTAATAATAGGTTGTAGTGTTTTGCTACTTTAGTTACTGATATGTATGCAAGGGCAAATATGTTTTTAATTTCATGGACTAATTCAGCATTTACTGACTATTCTTCACTTAAAGCAGATTTTTAGAGTTGTCTCCAGATACTCTTATTAAAATGGCAATAACACTCCTGAATGTCTGTAAGTGGGTATATTTTTAATATAGTTGAAATCATTGCTTGCTTAAAGTCTATGATTAGGTTTTTCATGGATTGTGATTGTTGGTTTTCGATTTTTTTTCACTTATTAATTTGTGGTATATTGTACTTTGTTTGTTTGCTAAAGGTACATAGACTAACAGTATATTTATGTTTTGCTATTCGCCATGGACTGTGTAGGTTTGTGTGAATGATGGAAGGTACGATTTGAAAGTGCCTTCTAATCAGCCATATGTTGTTTTGAGTCAGCACACTGGCTTCAGTTTTTTACAGTATGGTAGCTGCTTCAAGAGCATTTTTCCTGGTGCATGCCATTCTTATTTTGAACTGTGTATTTTATTTGTTTTTATCTATTGTACTAATGAACTATTTTTATCATTTTGTACGTGCCTTTATGGTTACAATTTACCCGAATAAAGTCTATGTAAATTGACCCCTTCCGCTTTGTGACTGCATGAGAAAACGTTTTTTTTAAATCAGGCAGTGGTCCCACGGACCACTGTCTACTCTTAAAAAATGGAAAGAACACTTTTCATTTTTAGTTTGAATCGCATCCTGTTTTTCTTTAATGAAAATGGACTGCATTAAAAAAAACTTTGCTTTATTTAAAAGCAAACGCACACATGGTGGTCTGCTGTCCCCTGTGGTTTTTATTAGCAATTCTTAATGGGTCACAGGAGAAGGCTAGAGGACAAAGAGAAAGGGAGAAGGTGAGAGGATACGAGGAAAGTGAGCAGAAGAGCAGACAAATTAAGCCAGGAGAGAAGACACGGTTTACTGGAGACGGGAGAAAGCAGGAAGCCGGTGATCAACGTACGAGGAGAAACCAAGAGGTGGATAAGGATCCAGATTCCGACAGAGATGAAGGCTGAGGACAGCCAAGTTGTGGCTACCCGGTTTCAGGTTTCAAGTTTGAAGTGATAGAAGCACTTCACCAACGTGCAGCTGGGACATTACACCTGAGGCATGCCAAGGATCAGGAAAACACTGGCAAATGAGGTCAGAGAGGTGAACCTGCGTAGCAGGCACACCCAGTAAAGGGCATTGTCAGGGAGGGTGTGTATGATGACTGTAGGAAGGTGGAATCTGACTATATGGTCGCCCCCACTTTTTTCCTGGTGTTTGAATGGTTTTTGACTAGTCTGGCTGGGATCCTGCTATCCAGGACCCCAGCCTATCTGCTTACTCCCTTAAATGATTGGTGTGCATATTAGATGCACTAGTGATTGGATACTGTGGTACCTTATGAGCCCCTAGTATATGGTACCTTAGGTACCTAGGGCATTGGTACCTCACAGGCCTACCAGGGGCTGCAGCATGTATTATGCCACCCCTGGAAAGCATTCACAATCTGACACCACAGGCCTGCTACTGCAGCCTGTGTGAGGTAGTGTTAGCACTCCTCACTGAGGTATAGGTTCCTATATCTCACCATGCACACAAATATAAACCTATCAGTCACCCCTCTAGCAGGCCCTAACAATCCTGAGGGCAGGGTGCTTGGTTTACTATGTGAGGGGGTGCTTCTGCCTGAGCAGGGCCCCTCTGCAGCTGGCAGAGTCTATTCTCTGCTGCTGTTTGTGGATGCGGTTAAACCATATACTCTTAAGTGCATTATAACCTCGTGGTAAATGCTAACTTTGGAATGACTGCATCGAAACATGTTGTGTTTGGTGTCAAACAACTTGGAATCCTACCCCCACACCAGTAACTGGTGTGGGAGTAGGATCCCACCCTTCTAGAGGGGACAACATGTACACACTGTACTACACGGTAGAAATCTTTCAGAGCCCTGGCATCACGAAATGGATGCCACCAGCACAGACACCGGGCTGCCCTCCTGCTGCTGACCGAAACTCGCAGTGGAGGGAGCCCAACAAAGGGTTTCCTGTCACCGGGAGGTGTCACCACCTCCCAGACAGGATTTAGTGTATTGAAGCTGGGTGGGTTCACTCTTAGAGTGCTTTGAAGTCCTGCACTGGGGGAGCAGTAGGCTCCTCTGTGCATATGCCAGCTCAAACCGGTTCAGGGACTGCCTGCCCCTGTCCTGGCGAGAAACTGGACATAGGGAAGTGGGTGTAACCACCCACTACCCTGGCCCTCCTAGAGGAGTGGCCATAGAGCTAGTCCCTCCCATCTTATCAGTATAAGATACCACACATTGCCAATGCAATTTAGATTACACCTGGACGACGCTCAAGAAGAAGAATCCTGGCCCTTCAACTTTCTACTATCTTTAGAAGACCGAAGGATCTCCCTTGGAGTCAAGGAGTGACTCCCCTGCTTGGCAGGCACCAAAAGGACTGATCAACGGTTGCAAACTTTACCGCTCCCGCCGGAGCCCGAAGACCCTGCGTCACCTAAAGCTGATTTCCTGACTTCTCGTCGGCCATTTTGAGTCCCCAGCGAATCTGTGGCGTCTGGACCGCACGAGTGACGAGGAACAGCAATACCAGGGAACCGTGCACTGATTTCAAGTGCAAGCCCTGAATGACAAACTACAAACTTGTGCTTTGGACCACTTACTGTCCAAGTCCCTAGCAGGTCTGAAACCGAAGAACAGCGGCCTACCTCGTCCCGAGTGACCGTGGGCTGTTGCTGAAGTTTTCCTGCAAAGGCATCTTTGCGGTTGCTTGCCCGTTGGCTAGCTGCCCTCCAGAAGACTTCCACATCAACTTCAAGGGCTCGCCTCATTGCTCTGGGCCTGTCCTCACTTACCCTTGCTGGGTAAGTCCCTCGGACCTTGCTGGTCTGACCCATCGACATTCTTCCATCCACACGAGACTTGCAGTTGCCAAGGTTTGTTGACTCCGATTCGAGTGCCGACAGCGCCAACAGCTGCAGACGTTATGGGACCTCCGGAATCCAGCAGCTGGTCTTCATCGACCCCTCCTGGACCTTGGGAGCGAAGAGAAAAAACGACATCAGCGACATGAAGAGACGCGACAGCTGTGGTCATCTATCCTGAAGGCCACCGGTCACTGGCAAGTGACTCTGAACTCTGTCCCCTCAATTTCTAGGTTGCCTACAACTTCAATCCATTGTTGGATTTCCACGGACACTTCACCCGACGACACAAGCAGCAAGAACACCTCGATTCCCATTGAAAGCAGCATCGCGACCCGACACCAAAGGACACCTCTGCACCCGGCTTCCCTGGGTGAGGTAACTCTGGCATTACGGTGCCCAAGTGTGCATTGGCTATCGAAGTACTTACCCTGTAAGTTGTTTGCTTGTTGTCCATTCCGAAGTGCCCTAGAACTGTAAAATACAAACCGCGACATTTGCCATTAAAACGCATTGAAACCCGCGTGTGTGTTTAGACACTGCACGCGTCCTCTGTGGGCTGATTACTTACCTGTAAATACTGCAGCAGTGAAGCCCCAGCGATTCCCAAGGCCCTAGGCCTCTTACTTTTGCAAGTCGAGTTTGTTATACCACTATTTTAGTATATGGTCTGGTACGCCCCTAGGGCTACAGCCATATTTGTGCTTAATTTATTGAGAACTGTTGATCTTATTAATGTTTACCTGGCTCTAATCTCATAAAGAGATTAGTAGAGTATATTTAGAAATAAATACATATATATTTGATATATATACCTGTGTGGTGTCTTTTCATTTGGTAATTCAAGAGATTATAAGGTAAAATAAGCTGCTTTACATTCCTCAGAGACTTAGCCTGAAGGCTGCTCTCCACAGCTACCACTAGGATAGCTTTCTTTAAAAGGTTGTCTTTAAACCTATCTACCAAGAGTCGAATTGGACTGGTGCAAGGTGGCCACTATAACTAGTGACCAGCATATGCCAGGCCAACTTCTCACAATGACTGCAAAGGCGGCCAAGATAGATCTTGGTGTGGTCTGCAGCCCCTGTACCCTCCTGGTTTGACACCTGCAGCTCTTCACTCCCCCTCTCTGACTGCCAAGAGTGTGTGCACATGCCCCCCAGGTCTAAGGCCAGTCTTCACTCAAGGTGAGAGGCAGCACAAGGAGGAAGGTCAGCTGGAAAACACAGACCACCAGGATAAGCAGCGGCACAATAGACAACCAAATAACACATCACAGGCTACTTGCCTCTGCCCTGCAGATATCACCCAGAGCACGTGACATCAGGCACCATAGGAAGCTGGGTCACTCAGCAGTAGCGGCAGCAGTCTTACTGGATAGAGGGAATACCACTGCTTCTTCTCCTCGGTTGATTTAACCAGCTACACCACAGTCAGAACATAGCATAAGCAACCATCAAGTACAGAACGCAAAATCACTGAATTTTAAACCCCAGACATAACCAAATGGGTCTGGCTGGGAAGAGGTCTAATCTCCATCGCATCCCGCAAAAAGAAGAGAAACCGACAGAGCACCAAAGTTGCCACTGCTTAAAGACCACAAAAAGGCGAAGACCCCATAGTTGTAACCATACAGGAGCCACAGGCAGAGACACAAACCAGAGCAGGCTAAGCCAGTGGGGAAGGGAACACAGCAAAGATGTACACAAAATATTAATTCCCAAAGCACTCAGACTCTATACTTCACTCCAGCGATGACAGGATCAAAGGGCTCCCGTCACCTCTAGAGCCCGAAGTCATTGACTTGACTATTGAGGGGATTGCAGGCTGGGCACCCCAGCCTTTCACCAATGCCACCTCAGCATTCACATCTACTGGAGAAACAGCAGAAATTACAGACAACAAGAGACCAAGGGAAAACATCACAGCCCACCATACAGCCCATACCAAGAAAACGATGGACGGAGCAATGGAGGCAGCTCCATAAGCAGCTAGGGGCCTCACAACTCAACTCCTTTTACTACACAAAGCGAGCCAGAAGAGATGGGCGTAATAACTCCGGGGCACAAATCTTCCAAGGCAAGCAGCCCAGAAAGTCTCAACTGTCAAGTGACAGCATGGGGAGCCTCCCAAAAAGAGCTAGTCAACAGCACTAGTTTGGAGGATTAACCCATCCTGCAATCAAACGCCAGCAACTGCATTACTAGCCACACCGAACTTCATGGGCCCAGTCCTGCAAGCAGAACCTGTAAACAACAAAAAACGGAGGAGCCTCAAGATTTCTCCTACAACATTCCATATTTAGCAACTCAAGAATGGGAAGAAGTAGCAGCATCCTATATACAGAATTCCCCTCACAAAAATAGCAGGACCGCTCTCAAAATTGGTCTCAACTTGGAGAAGGAACAACAGACAGACACTATTTGGTCATCACTACTAAATACCATGCACCTCTCAGTAAACACCCTACAGTATCAGTCTAATAAAATTGACATGCAGTTATCACTACTCAACTCATTAGCAATATTTGTCTCTGGAATAGAAGGGGAACTTGCGGCACTGAACTGCTTGATCAAGCGAGCCCAAACTGACATTCAGCTGATGCTAGTAGGCTGCCCCTGCGGCCCAGTACTGGAAAAACTCACCACCCTGCCAACCATACTGGGCAACTTATTTAAAGACTTAAAGCAAAACACAAGCTGCAGAAAGACCACCATCCTGGATCTACAAAGCTCTCAACCCAGGCCCTTGGACACATGTTCCACGGCATGTCAACCGGAGATCCAAGTTACAGGTAACAGGGCCAATCAAGCCCAAGTTATAATCAAGACAAATAAGAATAGTATCATCCAACACCCATCCTCCCATGCAGATAAACAGGAGCTATCAATAAATAACGCTGAATCTAATCAAGAATGGGAGACACCGAAAAAAGAACAGCAGAACACTGCTGGAGCCCACAAAGGAAAAAAGGCAGAAACAGAAAGAATTAAATTACTAAACAGGCGTGACTTCCAGTATCCCCTCGAGGGAGCCACGAGAACGACAACTTAATGGATACATGGACAGCAACAACTTAGTCCGAGGATGGGCCACTGACAAAGCCTCAGCCAAGGCGACAGGCTGGCCCCCACCAGGAGAGGGGCGTCTCGGAACAGGGAAAAAGACTCTCACAAACAACAACCATAAATTAGGATACTCAAGCACTCCCCCTGAGGGGAGCAGAATCCATACAATTGCGTGAAGCCTGAGTATATCTCAAGAGCTGAGGGGCCCTTGAGATATACTCAGACAGTAGTTGTAATACCAGCAACACCACCCTTAGCCCCGCCGATTACCTCAAATAGTGAAACAAACATCAGGGACAACTCAAGTCTGCTAAATCAGTAATACAGCAGTACACCAGTCAACTATAAACCTTTAA
Organism: Triturus cristatus; assembly: GCF_964204655.1. Classification (NCBI taxonomy): domain Eukaryota; kingdom Metazoa; phylum Chordata; class Amphibia; order Caudata; family Salamandridae; genus Triturus; species Triturus cristatus. The sequence continues at coordinate 736,699,456 of NC_140594.1, forward strand.
GTAAGAAAGAGCCAGACACTAATGTTACAGTCTTTCTACCAGAATACAAATCACAAGAGCGACAAGATATATTTAAATAAAGGGAACCTACTGTGCCTATTAGCAGCAATCGGTGGTATGAAACATCTAAAATCATTAGACCTGGTGGCCATCAAATTTAAGGAAGCATAGTGGGAAATGAGGCTACCAACGCCACATGGGCAATGGGAGAGATGGCCTAGAAGATTCTGGATGAACAGGCACTCTTCAAGGACTGGGGAGTTACACTGACACCTTACTATACCCCAGGCTATCCTCCACCCCTGTAAGTCCTGAACCAGCCAAAAACGGATTCACAAAATCAAAAGGCTAATTTTTCAATACTAAAGGGGGCGAGGAGTACCTCCCAAATAGGAAGAACCAAGCAAAACCTCAAACACAGATTAAACGTATGAACAAATAATGCATCAGCCCAGAACTGGAGCTGGCTATCCTGCGCAATAAATGGCACAAAAAGCACTCCATGTCAAAGCACACAAGTCACCCAAAATGTACTATCCAAATCAAGGTCACTGCGCATATGATCCTGGAACATCAGTGGCCTGGGTAGCAATACAACAGATGGCCATATGCTACTTTTCTTACAAGCATTTGATATCATCCCACTACAAGAAACTTGGCTTGAAGACCCATTCCACATGCAGGGCTTTGCAGGTTATCATACACCGGCCTGCAAAGGAGCCAGGTTTGGTCACTCTAAGGAAGGCATGTCAACCTACACCTCAACTACAAGCATCAGTGCTGTCAGAGAATTACAGGTGAAGTAAACAGAAAAAATAGAAATAAAAGCAATCAGAGCAACAGTACGGCTTGAGGGAAAAGAATTACAGACTGTAATCATTAATGCATACCTAAACCCTAAAGACAGGGCAACAGGCTCAGAGTTACTGATCAGTGAAACCAAAAGGCTTCTAGGAAAAGAATAAACTCCTAACTTTATTCTATCAGGGGCGTTTAACCTACACCTACTTGGCACTCTGGCTGATGAAGCTACCCAGTCATCGAAATGGGATATCCCAATAAACGGAGAAAACACAATGGGATGGCAAAGTAAAATAGGCAAGCAATTCCTGAGAGACTTTGAGCATCTCAGCTTTCGGGCATTAAAAGGAAGCTTTCTGGAGGACAACTCACTGTCACCAAATTTTCACTCTGGGACGGCCACTTTAACAATGGACTACACATTTGTTAATATAGTACTGTACCATAAAGTCTCCTCATACCAACTCGCTGAGGGAGATTCCAGTGATCCTCCTCCGCAGGTGGTCACGCTTAAAGTGAGCCCCGAAGATGCCTGCCACCCTACGGAAGTAGCATGCTCTGTATGCACCATGAACAACAAAAGGATTAAATGTAACACCACTTCCATAGATCGACTCTTGGGGTACATTAAGGATATACAAGGACAGCAAGGAAGATACACAAACAATGTAACTGCATGGGAGGCCTTCATGAAACCACTAGGATAAACATTTGCCACTTCAGTGATGAGAAGAAATACACCACAGCAAGGGTCCTGTCAAGTCCATCTCACTTTCACTCACTCACAACTACAGCAAGTAAAGGCACAAAGGAGAACCATAAAACCGACACTTAGAAAACTCTACCCTGCCTCAGTCAGCCCAGGGCTGCAGAGGTCAGGGAGGTCAGTGGACCCCTAGTGGGCCCCTGCCCAGAGGAACCCCCTCCTCAGCAGATTAGGGACACCCAGCAGAGTAGTTCTAGCCAGGTGAAAATTCCTCTACAACCTGAGGGATCCCCCTTACCCCTAGGTACAGGTACCCCCCAGATGGACTTTGTTGGGCACAGGGAAACCTGGGGCATAGTTGCCCCAAATATTCCAATGCCCTCCACTATTCCAACTAGAGGGACCCAACCCCCAGCTGTAGGCAGCCAGAGGTTGACCCATAGGGCCAGATATGACACAGTCATGGACAGAAAGGCTTCCATGGTGACCAGTGTGCTGAGGAAGTTGAGACCACACCAAATAGGGCCTCACTTCCAGACTCAGACACCCCACCAGCCTACTTCTGTGCCAGAAAACAATACAGGTAATTTCCCTAGCCTTTGGAGAAACTCCAAAACCCCTTGGGGTAGGATTTCCCAAGTGGACCATGAGACAGGGAGCAACCATGCTAGTGCAGGTTCTTCCTTATATGGCCACTCAGGAAATAAATGCTTAACTGGGCAAGGTTAGCCTTATCTCCTTTCGTTTCGGGGGGGGGGGGGGTTATGTAGGAAGGTGGAATCTGACTATATGGTTGCCCCCACTTTTTTCCTGGTGTTTGAATGGTTTTTGACTAGTCTGGCTGGGATCCTGCTATCCAGGACCCCAGCCTATCTGCTTACTCCCTTAAATGATTGGTGTGCATATTAGATGCACTAGTGATTGGATACTGTGGTACCTTATCAGCCCCTAGTATATGGCACCTTAGGTACCTAGGGCATTGGTACTTCACAGGCCTACCAGGGGCTGCAGCATGTATTATGCCACCCCTGGGAAGCATTCACAATCTGACACCACAGGCCTGCTACTGCAGCCTGTGTGAGGTAGTGTTAGCACTCCTCACTGAGGTATAGGTTCCTATATCTCACCATGCACACACATATAAACCTATCAGTCACCCCTCTAGCAGGCCCTAACAATCCTGAGGGCAGGGTGCTTGGTTTACTATGTGAGGGGGTGCTTCTGCCTGAGCAGGGCCCCTCTGCAGCTGGCAGAGTCTATTCTCTGCTGCTCTTTGTGGATGCGGTTAAACCATATACTCTTAAGTGCATTATAACCTCGCGGTAAATGCTAACTTTGGAATGACTGCATGGAAACATGTCGTGTTTGGTGTCAAACAACTTGGAATCCTACCCCCACACCAGTAACTGGTGTGGGAGTAGGATCCCACCCTTCTAGAGGGGACTACATGTACACACTGTACTACACGGTAGAAATCTTTCAGAGCCCTGGCATCACAAAATGGATGCCACCAGCACAGACACCGGGCTGCCCTCCTGCTGCTGACCGAAACTCGCAGTGAAGGGAGCCCAACAAAGGGTTTCCTGTCACAGGGAGGTGTCACCACCTCCCAGACAGGATTTAGTGTATTGGAGCTGGGTGGGTGCACTCTTAGAGTGCTTTGAAGTCCTGCACTGGGGGAGCAGTAGGCTCCTCTGTGCATATGCCAGCTCAAACCGGTTCAGGGGCTGCTTGCCCCTGTCCTGGCGCGAAACTGGACAAAGGGAAGTGGGTGTAACCGCCCACTACCCTGGCCCTCCTAGAGGAGTGGCCATAGAGCTAGTCCCTCCCATCTTATCAGTATAAGATACCACACATTGCCAATGCAATTTAGATTACACCTGGACGACGCTCAAGAAGAAGAATCCTGGCCCTTCAACTTTCTACTACCTTTATGTAGGAGAGTAGGGTCTGCTATCCTATGGTCACCCCAAATTTTTATTTTTTGCTTCACTGGTTTTTGACATATTGAGGCTGTGGGCCTGCTAATCAGACCCCCAGCCTGCTGTTCTCTCTAATAAATTAAAACTATGCACCCTAGGTGCATAACCAATTGGAAGTGGATCACCCTGTCAGCCCCTGCACCAGTGTACACTAGGTACCCAGGGCATTGGTATATCTAAGGCCTGCCAGGGGCTGAAGCATGTATTATGCCACCCCAGGCTTGGCCTAACAAATTTGACACAACTGGCTGATCACTCAGCTGGGGTAAGTTGGTGTAACCACCTCTTACTTAGGTGTAGTATACCTATACCTAACCTTAAATGGGACACCTGGTAACCTATAAGTCACTCCTATGGCAGGCCTTAACAATCCTGAAGGCAGAGTGCTTGGTTCCATGTGAGATGGTGCTCTGGCATGAGCTGAGCCTGTCTGCAGTGGTCGGAACAACTTCCTTCTACTGTTTCCAGATATCGTCATACCATATACTCTTAAGTGCATTATGAACCTCGCGGTTAAATGCTAACTTTGGTTTGGCTTTATCAAAACATGTCGAGTAAGGTGTCATACGAATTGGAATACTAACCACTCGCCAATTCTGGCGACGGGGTTAGCATTCCACCCTTCTAGAGGGACACGACATGTACAGTACCTGAAACCCGGGTAAAATCAGACATAGCCTCAGCTCCACAAAATGGATGCTGCCACCACAGACACAAGTCTGCCCTCCTGCTGCTGGGAGTCCTTCCAGCTTGGGAGGTGTGGACAAAGGGTTTCCTGCCAGGGGAGGTGCGTGCACCACCCCAGACAGGATTTTGTGTATTGGTCAGGTAGGGCTTGAAAGAAACCAGACATGCCTGAGGCTCACAAGGAGCCTCGGTGCATATGCCAGTTCAATCCGGTCCTGGGGCACACCAGTCCCGGGCCTGGGGCGAGCTGGACAAAGGATTGGGGGTGTAACCACCCCCCTTCCTGGTCCCACACTTAGGGAGGGACCTAGCAGGTAGTCCGGCCCCTAGAATCCGCTTAAAGGTAGGAGCTGTGTCCTAAGACTTCAGACATCCTGGAATCAACTTGAAACTAAGAAGAAGACGGGAACTTCGACGCTCTGCCGCACAGAGGACTGAAGCCAATCTCCCCTGTGGTCAGGGAGTGACCACCTTGCTAACGCAAGCACCATCCAGCGAATCAACGTCTGCTTTGCCGCCGCCTCCCGCCAGAGCCCAAGCCCAGAGACTGACAAGACCTGGACCTCCAGACCTCTCACTGCCCGATCCACAGTCCCTGAGAAAAGGAGACCCGTGGAGGCACCGAGACACGTGGAGCCAGCCATCTTGAAAAGACCACGACAAGCTGCAAGCGCAACAACCGAGGCTCCCTCCAAGTTGTGCTTTGGGATCTGAGAAGCCCAACACCCGAGCAGCATCTGCACCAAAGGTGAGCCCTCCAGCATCTCCACGATCTGCGTGGGGCCCTTCTGCATTTTGCCACTCGACGCGCCTAACCGGTTGCTGGCCCGCTGGCTAGTGGCCATCTTGGCGACGAACTTCAAGAACTACACCACTGGTCTGGTTGCTCCAGACTGGCCCTTGCTCCCCTCCAAAGGAGCAATCCCTCTGACCTTGCTGGTCAGAACCATCAGCTTATTTCGTATTCCACAACAATTGCTTTTGCCAAGGCTTGTTTGCTTCGATCAAGTCGCCGACACCGCCGACAGCGAGAGCCTGTGTGGGACAGCTCGTGAACCGACTCCTGGACGTCGTCGACCTTCAGGGACCACGTGGCTGCAGAGACAAGCTACACCTTTCTTCCTGTTTGCACCCGACATCGCCTGGTACCCACCTGGTGCCACGCTGGTCACTGGCTAGTGACTGTGAACACTGTCCCCTCTGCTTACAGGTCTTCTACAACTCCGATCCACCCTTGGATCCACCGCATCCCTTCCGGACCGACCGCCTGCAGCATCTTTGTCCACAGGCTCCATTGAACAGATAGAAGAAACCCGACGCACTTCGACACCTACGCACCCGCTTCCTGTGGGTGAGGTAAAGCTGGCACTTTGGTGCCCAAGTGTAGAGTATCATCTCTAGTGTCTGTGTTTCCAATCTTGAGTTCATAGTCCATCCGGAAGATTCCTTTTGCAGTAACTTTGTACTTTTTACGCACCCATTGAAAACCTATGGGAGCTCGCGTGTGACTATTTGCTCTGCACACGCAACCCGTGGACCTCCTGGTCACTAACTGAAGTTAGCTCCTTGTAGGCCCAGCGATTCTAGAGGCCCTAGGCCTTTTCCCTTTTCTGTTCGTGGTACTTATACCACTATTTTAGTATATGGTTTGAGCGGCCACCAGGGCCTATCCATATAAAGTGCAACTTCTGTGTATTCTTCTGTAATCTTGTTTGACGATTTGTGCTCCTGTGCTCATAAAGAGGCTAGGGGTTACTTTGAGAAATAAATACATATATATTTTGAATATATATCTGTGTGGTGTCCTTTCATTGGTATAAAAGGGGGTTGCATTTGGTAAAACAGCTTGCTTAACACGTTTCACGAGTTTAGCCTCAAAGACTGCTTAGCCTACGCTACCACTAGGGCAGCTAGTCCGAAAAGGTTGACTTACAACCACACCATAAGGGTTGCTTGGCATGGTACAAGGTGGTCACTTTAACTAGTGAACATCATATACCAGGCCAACTTCTCACATTGGTGAGCAGCGGTTGGATTTGATGGTTTGTGTTTTACCATTGTAATCTCTTGGTTACCAATTGAAAGATCACATAGGTACCTATAGGTACATATAAAACAAGATTAGATATACTTAAGTTCTACTGAACTTAGTTGTTGTAGAGTAAAGGGAGTAGCACACCCTGACTACAACTACTAGATAGGTTTAGTAGGTAAACCCAAGTGTAGGTAGATTGCAACACATCCACCCACACTCAAGAGCAATGGCTGGGGCAGAGGGGTCCAATGTACCCATCTCTGTTGAGAGTGACCCCCAGAGGGCACCATCCATCTTTGCTACCCTTAATCAAAATGAGCTCAGGCAGTTGGCAAATATCAGGGGCCTTAAACAGCCCAAGAATCCTACTTCTGCTGAACTCAGGGAGCTTTTACAGGCTGATGAAGATCAGAAAGCTCTCAGGAAAGCCTCCCAGTTAGGCCCCTTAGGGACAGGAACAGGAGGCCCCCCTTCTGAAGATGCTACTGAGGTACCCCTTTCCAATGGTCCTCCCTTAGAGGAGAATCATACTACAGAGGAAGAAAGTGGTGGGGATACAGAAGGTAGTGAGGATGAAGGGAGAACTAGCCCAGTGCCAAGTGTTTTACGTGGCCCAGCTAACTTAAGGCTATTGGGGACTGACAATGGGATCATCCCATTGGATCTCCCCAGTGGACTTAACCAGGGGTCTGGGAGGCAAAGGAATCACTCAGGTGAATCTAATGCTTCTCATACCTCTAGAGGCTCTCAAGGTCACTCCAGGAGAAGGATGACCACCCCTCAGAGGAGGGAGCATGAGGCCAGAATGCAGGAAGCCCAGCTGAGGATCAGGAAGCAGGAGCTAGAAGTAGCCCTGATGGAAGAGAAACTGAACAAGGCTAGGCAACCTAGAGAGAGTGGGTCTATACCCACTGGTGGCAGCATTGTCCCTAAGGACAAAGATAGGGTCTTTGATAATAGGAACCTGTCCAAGGTTGTGCCCCCCTACAAAAGTGGGGATGACATCCACAAATGGATGACTGCTCTTGAGAGAGCCTGCAAAGTGCAGCAGGTTCCTTAAGACCAGTGGGCAGCAATCTTATGGCTCTCATTTGAGGGGAGAGGCAGAGATAGACTCCTCACTGTTAGAGAAGAGGATGTCAGAAATTACAGAGTCCTGAAGAGTGTCCTGGTTGATGGGTTAGGCTTAACCACTGAACAGTACAGGTTAATGTTCGGAGACACCCAAAAGACACAGACTCAGGACTGGTCTGAATATGTTGAATGTGCCACTAAGGCTTTGGAGGGTTGGTTGCTGGGAAGTAAGGTATCTGATTTTACAGGATTGTATAATTTGATGATGAGAGAACAGATTTTAAATAACTGTCAAAACCAGCAACTGCATCAACACTTGGTTGACTCTGATCTGACCTCTCCCCAAGAATTGGGAAAGAAGGCAGACAAATGGGTCAGAACCAGGGTTAAGCAAAAGAACCAGAACCAGGGCCAAGGGGGTGATCAGAAGAAAACAGACCAAAAGGGTGGAGATCAGAAATTTAAAGACCAGAAGTCTTCAACAGGGCCCCAAACTACTGCTAAGGAGGGTGGGTCCCAACAGTCCAAAAAGAAGAAAGAAGGTCAAAAGAAACCCTGGTGCAATCATTGCAAGAATACAACTCAAAAAGGGTGGAGCCCCCAACACTGTTGCCCCTAAGGCACCTGCTCCCAGTACTACTGTTAGCAGTGTTGGTCCCCAGACAAAGGGTGTAGTGGGAATCACTATGGGAACTGAAGGAGATTCTGACTTAGACAGAACCCTGACACAGGCAGTCCTGATCTGTGATGGGGATATTGATTTGTCCCTGACTGTGAGCCCCAGTAACCTGGGCAAGTACAGTCAGACTCCTTTAATTAATGAAAAAGTGGCTCAAGCCTACAGGGACACATGTGCCAGTGTCACTATGGTGACACCAGGCTTTGTGGATCCTGGACAGTACATACCAGGTGAGAATTACCTGGTGACCAATGCCAGCAATGCCACTACTTCACATAGTGTGGCAGTTGTTAACTTCTCATGGGGAGGGGTAACTGGCCTCAAAAGGGTTGTGGTTAGTGCAGACCTCCCAGTAGAATGTTTGTTGGGCAATGACCTAGAGAGTTCTCTATGGTCAGAAGTGGAGTACAGGACACATGCAGAGATGTTAGGTATATCACCACATGTCCTTGCTGTGACCAGGTCACAGGCCAAAAAGTGCCTTACTGAACCACAGGTCTTGGATCCTGGAACAATGGACCAAGCACCTACCAAGAAGAAGAACAGGAGGGTCAAGGCTGTGCCTTCCCCCCTGCCTCAGAGTGATGATCAACCTTCCCAGGAAGCTGATCTAGAGAACCCTGAAGGAACTGTCCCTGAAGAGTTTGAACCTGATCAGGTTGAGTTTCTGGGGACAGGGGGACCTTCCATGGCTGACTTGAGGCAGGCTCAGTTATCCTGTCCCTCTCTTGAACCCCTCCGACAGCTGGCTGCTGCTGAGGCTGCTGGGAATGCTCAAGGTACCCATAAAGTGTATTGGGATGATGGGCTCCTTTATTCAGAGGCTAGAGACCCCAAGCCTGGTGCAACCAGGAGGTTGGTTATACCTCTGCAATTTAGGGGCTTCCTTCTTACCTTGGCCCATGATATTCCTTTAGCAGGACACTTAGGCCAGAACAAGACTTGGGACAGGCTTGTCCCTCACTTTCACTGGCCTCACAGGAATGAAGATACAAAGGAGTTTTGTCGCTCCTGTGTGACCTGCCAAGCCAGTGGCAAATCAGGTGGCACAACAAAGGCCCCCTAATACCACTACCTGTGGTGGGGGTCCCCTTTGAAAGAGTGGGAATAGATATAGTGGGTCCCATGGATCCTCCCACTGTATCTGGGCACAGATTTATACTGGTGGTAGTGGATCATGCCACCAGGTATCCAGAGGCAATTCCCCTTAGGACCACTACAGCACCTGTTGTGGCCAGGGCCCTGCTGGGAGTATTCTCCAGAGTGGGGTTTCCTAAGGAGGTAGTTTCTGACAGAGGTACCAACTTCATGTCAGGATACTTGACAGCTATGTGGAAGGAATGTGGTGTCAACTACAAGTTCACCACCCCTTATCACCCACAATGCAATGGGCTTGTTGAGAGATTCAACAAGAACCTAAAGGGTATGATCAAAGGATTACCTGAAAAGCTCAGGCGAAGATGGGACATCCTTCTACCCTGCCTTCTGTTTGCTTACAGAGAGGTCCCACAAAAAGGAGTTGGCTACAGCCCCTTTGAATTGTTGTTTGGGCACCCTGTGAGAGGCCCACTGTGTTTAGTGAAGGAAGGATGGGAGTTACCTCTCAAAAAGCCTAAACAAGACATAGTGGACTATGTACTTGGTCTCCGCTCCAGGATGGCTGAGTATATGGAGAAGGCATCCAAAAACCTTGAGGCAAGCCAGGCCTTACAGAAAGCTTGGCATGACCAAAAGGCTGTCTTGGTTGAGTTTCAGCCAGGACAGAAGGTATGGGTGTTGGAGCCAGTGGCCCCAGCAGCACTCCAAGACAAATGGTCTGGACCCCATACAATCCTGGAAAAGAAGGGAGAGGTTACGTACTTGGTAGACCTAGGAACTCCCAGGAGTCCCCACAGGGTACTCCATGTTAACAGGTTAAAAGCATATGTTGACAGGGCAGACATGGGCTTGCTCATGGCTACAGATGAGGGACAGGAGGAAGAGAGTGACCCTCTCCCAGACCTGTTGTCTCAGAACCCTGAAGATGGCTCAGTTGAAGGAGTGACCCTTGGAGGCAACCTCACTGCCCATCAGCAGACTGAATGCAGACAAGTTCTACAATCATTTCAACACATGTTTTCCCTAATACCTAGCCAAACTGACTGGTGTACCCATGTGGTGGACACTGGTGACAGTCTGCCTGTAAAGAACAAGCTTTACAGACAACCTGACCACGTCAGGGACTGTATAAAGGCTGAGGTACATAAAATGCTGGAATTAGGTGTCATTGAACCCTCAGAGAGCCCCTGGGCTAGCCCAGTGGTTCTGGTCCCCAAACCTCACACCAAAGATGGCAAGAGAGAGATGAGGTTCTGTGTGGACTACAGGGGTCTCAATGCTGTCACCAGGACAGATGCACACCCTATTCCAAGGGCAGATGAGCTCATAGACAAACTAGCTTCTGCTAAGTTTTTGAGCACATTTGACTTGACAGCTGGCTATTGGCAAATCAGATTAGCTGAGGAGTCCAAGTCCAAAACAGCATTCTCAACCCCAGGTGGGCATTATCAATTTGTGGTGATGCCCTTTGGTCTGAAGAATGCACCTGCCACCTTCCAAAGGCTGGTGAACCAAGTCCTTACTGGGTTGGATGACTTTTGTGCAGCATATCTTGATGACATTGCTGTCTTTAGCTCTACCTGGGAGGATCACCTGATCCACCTGAAGAAGGCTCTTGAGGCTCTGCAAAGGGCAGGCCTCACTATCAAGGCTACTAAGTGCCAGATAGGGCAGAGTAAGGTTGTGTATTTGGGCCACCTTGTAGGTGGAGGCCAAGTTCAACCACTGGAGAGTAAGATACAATCCATCAAGGACTGGTCTCCTCCAACCACCCAGACTCAAGTTCGAGCTTTCTTGGGCTTGACTGGGTATTACAGGAAGTTTGTTAAGAACTATGGGTCTATTGTGACTCCTCTTAATGATCTGACATCCAAGAAGATGCCCAAAAAGGTTCAGTGGACAGTAAGCTGTCAAAAGGCATTTGATGAACTGAAGGAGGCCATGTGCTCTGCACCTATCCTGAAAAGTCCTGACTACTCCAAAGAGTTTATTGTCCAAACAGATGCTTCTGAGTTGGGTGTGGGAGCTGTGCTGTCACAGCTTAATGTAGATGGTCAAGACCAACCCATTGCTTTTATTAGCAGAAGGTTGACCCCCAGAGAGAAGAATTGGTCAGCTATTGAGAGGGAGGCCTTTGCTGTGGTGTGGGCCCTGAAGAAGCTGAGGCCATACTTGTTTGGCACTCACTTCAAGATTCAGACCGACCATAAGCCCCTCTTGTGGCTAAATCAGATGAAGGGTGAAAACCCCAAACTGCTTAGATGGTCCATTTCCCTACAGGGTATGGACTTTACAGTGGAGCACCGGCCAGGTACTGACCATGGGAATGCAGATGGTCTCTCCAGGTACTTCCACTTAGGACATGAAGACGAGACTGGTCAAGGCTAGTTTAATGTCCCTGCGTTTGGGGGGGGGGGTTGTGTAGGAGAGTAGGGTCTGCTATCCTATGGTCACCCCAAATTTTTGCTTTTTGCTTCACTGGTTTTTGACATATTGAGGCTGTGGGCCTGCTAATCAGACCCCCAGCCTGCTGTTCTCTCTACTAAATTAAAACTATGCACCCTAGGTGCATAACCAATTGGAAGTGGATCACCCTGTCAGCCCCTGTACCAGTGTACACTAGGTACCCAGGGCATTAGTGTATCTAAGGCCTGCCAGGGGCTGAAGCATGTATTATGCCACCCCAGGCTTGGCCTAACAAATTTGACACAACTGGCTGATCACTCAGCTGGGGTAAGTTGGTGTAACCACCTCTTACTTAGGTGTAGTATACCTATACCTAACCTTAAATGGGACACCTGGTAACCTATAAGTCACTCCTATGGCAGGCCTTAACAATCCTGAAGGCAGAGTGCTTGGTTCCATGTGAGATGGTGCTCTGGCATGAGCTGAGCCTGTCTGCAGTGGTCGGAACAACTTCCTTCTACTGTTTCCAGATATCGTCATACCATCTACTCTTAAGTGCATTATGAACCTCGCGGTTAAATGCTAACTTTGGTTTGGCTTTATCAAAACATGTCGAGTAAGGTGTCATACGAATTGGAATACTAACCCCTCGCCAATTCTGGCGACGGGGTTAGCATTCCACCCTTCTAGAGGGACACGACATGTACAGTACCTGAAACCCGGGTAAAATCAGACATAGCCTCAGCTCCACAAAATGGATGCTGCCACCACAGACACAAGTCTGCCCTCCTGCTGCTGGGAGTCCTTCCAGCTTGGGAGGTGTGGACAAAGGGTTTCCTGCCAGGGGAGGTGCGTGCACCACCCCAGACAGGATTTTGTGTATTGGTCAGGTAGGGCTTGACAGAAACCAGACATACCTGAGGCTCACAAGGAGCCTCGGTGCATATGCCAGTTCAATCCGGTCCTGGGGCACACCAGTCCCGGGCCTGGGGCGAGCTGGACAAAGGATTGGGGGTGTAACCACCCCCCTTCCTGGTCCCACCCTTAGGGAGGGACACTAGCAGGTAGTCCGGCCCCTAGAATCCGCTTAAAGGTAGGAGCTGTGTCCTAAGACTTCAGACATCCTGGAATCAACTTGAAACTAAGAAGAAGACGGGAACTTCGACGCTCTGCCGCACAGAGGACTGAAGCCAATCTCCCCTGTGGTCAGGGAGTGACCACCTTGCTAACGCAAGCACCATCCAGCGAATCAACGTCTGCTTTGCCGCCGCCTCCCGCCGGAGCCCGAGCCCAGAGACTGACAAGACCTGGACCTCCAGACCTCTCACCGCCCGATCCACAGTCCCTGAGAAGAGGAGACCCGTGGAGGCACCGAGACACGTGGAGCCAGCCATCTTGAAAAGACCACGACAAGCTGCAAGCGCAACAACCGAGGCTCCCTCCAAGTTGTGCTTAGGGATCTGAGAAGCCCAACACCCGAGCAGCATCTGCACCAAAGGTGAGCCCTCCAGCATCTCCACGATCTGCGTGGGGCCCTTCTACATTTTGCCACTCGACGCGCCTAACCGGTTGCTGGCCCGCTGGCTAGTGGCCATCTTGGCGACGAACTTCAAGAACTACACCACTGGTCTGGTTGCTCCAGACTGGCCCTTGCTCCCCTCCAAAGGAGCAATCCCTCTGACCTTGCTGGTCAGAACCATCAGCTTATTTCGTATTCCACAACAATTGCTTTTGCCAAGGCTTGTTTGCTTCGATCAAGTCTCCAATACCGCCGACAGCGAGAGCCTGCGTGGGACAGCTCGTGAACCGACTCCTGGATGTCGTCGACCTTCAGGGACTACGTGGCTGCAGAGACAAGCTACACCTTCCTTCCTGTTTGCACCCGACATCGCCTGGTACCCACCTGGTGCCACGCTGGTCACTGGCTAGTGACTGTGAACACTGTCCCCTCTGCTTACAGGTCTTCTACAACTCCGATCCACCCTTGGATCCACCGCATCCCTTCCGGACCGACCGCCTACAGCATCTTTGTCCACAGGCTCCATTGAACAGATAGAAGAAACCCGACGCACATCGACACCTACGCACCCGCTTCCTGTGGGTGAGGTAAAGCTGGCACTCCGGTGCCCAAGTGTAGAGTATCATCTCTAGTGTCTGTGTTTCCAATCTTGAGTTCATAGTCCATCCGGAAGATTCCTTTTGCAGTAACTTTGTACTTTTTACGCACCCATTGAAAACCTATGGGAGCTCGCGTGTGACTATTTGCTCTGCACACGCAACCCGTGGACCTCCTGGTCACTAACTGAAGTTAGCTCCTTGTAGGCCCAGCGATTCTAAAGGCCCTAGGCCTTTTCCCTTTTCTGTTCGTGGTACTTATACCACTATTTTAGTATATGGTTTGAGCGGCCACCAGGGCCTATCCATATAAAGTGCAACTTCTGTGTATTCTTCTGTAATCTTGTTTGACGATTTGTGCTCCTGTGCTCATAAAAAGGCTAGGGGTTACTTTGAGAAATAAATACATATGATTTAGCCAGCTACACCACAGTCAGAACATAGCATAAGCAATCAACAAGTACAGAACGCAAAATCACTGAATTTTAAACCCCAGACATAACCAAATGGGTCTGGCTGGGAAGAGGTCTAATCTCCATCGCATCCCGCAAAAAGAAGAGAAACCGACAGAGCACCAAAGTTGCCACTGCTAAAAGACCACAAAAAGGCGAAGACCCCATAGTTGTAACCATACAGGAGCCACAGGCAGAGACACAAACCAGAGCAGGCTAAGCCAGTTTGGAAGGGAACACAGCAAAGATGTACACAAAATATTAATTCCCAAAGCACCCAGATTCTATACTTCACTCCAGCGATGACAGGATCAAAGGGCTCCCGTCACCTCTAGAGCCCGAAGTCATTGACTTGACTATTGAGGGGATTGCAGGCTGGGCACCCCAGCCTTTCACCAATGCCACCTCAGCATTCACATCTACTGGAGAAACAGCAGAAATTACAGACAACAAGAGACCAAGGGAAAACATCACAGCCCACCATACAGCCCATACCAAGAAAACGATGGACGGAGCAATGGAGGCAGCTCCATAAGCAGCTAGGGGCCTCACAACTCAACTCCTTTTACTACACAAAGCGAGCCAGAAGAGATGGGCGTAATAACTCCCGGGCACAAATCTTCCAAGGCAAGCAGCCCAGAAAGTCTCAACTGTCAAGTGACAGCATGGGGAGCCTCCCAGAAAGAGCTAGTCAACAGCACTAGTTTGGAGGATTAACCCATCCTGCAATCAAACGCCAGCAACTGCATTACTAGCCACACCGAACTTCATGGGCCCAGTCCTGCAAGCTGAACCTGTAAACAACAAAAAACAGAGGAGCCTCAAGATTTCTCCTACAACATTCCATATTTAGCAACTCAAGAATGGGAAGAAGAAGCAGCATCCTATATACAGAATTCCCCTCACAAAAATAGCAGGACCGCTCTCAAAATTGGTCTCAACTTGGAGAAGGAACAACAGACAGACACTATTTGGTCATCACTCCTAAATACCATGCACCTCTCAGTAAACACCCTACAGTATCAGTCTAATAAAATTGACATGCAGTTATCACTGCTCAACTCATTAGCAATATTTGTCTCTGGAATAGAAGGGGAACTTGCGGCACTGAACTGCTTGATCAAGCGAGCCCAAACTGACATTCAGCTGATGCTAGTAGGCTGCACCTGCGGCCCAGTACTGGAAAAACTCACCACCCTGTGTCGTACTTTGGTATTTGGGACCCCGTAGGAGACAGGGCCCTACCCCTGTTTATTCATGTATTAGCAAACCGCGATTGGTCAATGCGGTATGTACAAGCGCTTTGCATAACGTCCCATTGCCAAATGCACTATGTATACGTTATTATACATTGACTCCGTGGGTTCCATCTTGGAGCGGTGGCCATCTTGTCATTGCCCTCACATAGACAAACACATTATAAGCAAGTACGGGCCTTTAGAATACATGTACTTTCTGCTTGACTTCTCCATGACCTGGGCAGCTGGTCTCCGCTGCCCCAGGTCAGTCCGGTCTCACGAGCTCCCCTTCCTCCGGCCACCTGTGATTAGCATCAGGGCTTGACACACCATAAAGTCCTTTCATCGCACACAAGCCTCCGGCTAATCACTTTCGCACCTGCTTGTTCCTGCTTTATGGCCTGTTTCTCAAAACAGGAGATGCTCATGTTTATTGGGGTCAGTTGATATCTGATGTGGGATCTGAGCCTTGCTGGGTAAATAATTGCGGGCTGGCTGAACTGAAATGTGAGATTGCAATCATGACTCTGCTTGTTCTTTGAAGTAAAATATGTGAATGACCAACTGCAAGAGAAGGGCGGTGTTGCCCAGATTCTGTATAAAAAAGGAAACTGGTTTCTGTTCTGGAGACTGCCTCATTCAGTTGCTAAGGCTTCTGTGCGACGTAGTCTCACTCATTTGAGTTTAATAAAGATGTCTTTTCATATTTCAGCTTCTGTTGCCAAGTTCTTTGTGATATTATCACGATATGCAGAATTTTATAATACCACATCAGGAAGTACTCGAAGTCATAGGGTGCTACCCCTAGCACCTCTAGGTCTCAAAAATTGGAGTACTTCAGTTGGCGCCCACCAGCTGGGCCTCATCAGAGAAGTGACTTTCTGTGGGAGTGATCTGGTCAGGAGACTGAAATCTACTGGAAGGACAGAACGGGATTCTACCAAGAAGGTACTCTGTGCACAGGGATTCTGGAGATTCTTTGATTATGTAGTCCGGTATATTTCTGCTCTTCCTGATTTTGATCCTCCACATGATGTCACTCAAAAGGTGAGAAAAAGAACCCTTTTGGCGTGAGTATTATAAAAGACGTTTGGGCATGGAGAACTTGACAATTAGAATTTGGATAACCTTTTGATTATTAAGAATAAGAATTAAGTATAAGTGGGTCGCTCCCAGTCCTTTGGTTCTTTGGGTCTTTAATTTGGTTATCGCAATTACCAAAGCCGAGGGGTTGGTTTCTTGGTTTCTGATTTGGTCATTGCAATTACCAAAACCGAGGGTCTCGCATATTTGCGAGTTTATTGGTAGAGATAAACCCTTGAAGTTTGAAGCTAGATTAGTGAGCTATAAGATGCCTGATCTTAGCAAATTGGGAAATGTAGCTTTTGGTTTGTATAGGTTTGGATATGCGAATTGCAATTTGCGTAGGCAGGTAATGAGGAGATATTTCTCCATTTGGTTTTGATTATAATACTTGCGTTTTCCGCAGCATTTTTGACATGCCTGTTTGTAAGCTCACATGGAAAAATGTGTTGCTTTTTGTTTTAAAAGGTACCATAGTGTGGGAAATATCTAAATAGGTTAGATTTAAAAACATATTTCTTCCTTGGTGATTTTGTATCCCCAGGGAATTAAAATATGACATAATACAAAACAAGGATCCTTCGTTCTGCGCAGTTTCACGAATGAAGATATGCACAACGATTTTGTGTGGTGTTCTGCTAGGCAGAGCTAGTGAATTGAGCGCATTCACTACTTCTTGGACATGCATCTGTCTGTGGAGCTGTTTATGCAGCCTTTTGGAACACTATTGAAAAGCGTTGCTTGTAAATATGACCTACAACAGTATTTGCAAATGGTTTGTTTCAAGTATAGTCTGTGAGCTGTTCTTTCTTTCTGTCATGCGTATTGATTTGTAAGTCAACTGTGTGTTTAAATGTCTGTGTTTTTTTTATCATTAGTGCAACTTCTGTAAGTAAATTGCGACGGCGCTATTTATGAAAAATGGCTAAAGCGCGCTGTATTGTCTGTTTAACCCCTTTCTGTTTATGTCTGAAATGAGCTCAATATGTGTTTGTGGGTCTTCTGATGTTTCAAGTCTGTTAAGTAGTTTGCTGGTTAATTAATATCAAGTAGAAACTTAAAACAAAAATCCAGAAATGAACAATGTGATGTGCTACAATAGCTATGTGTTGCTCTTTAATTTATAGAATGAGCAATTGTGCACATATACAAAACTGCCGTTAAATGCTTAAAGGATAAAATTAGAAACACATTCGATAGATATAAATCAGGCCCCAAAAAGGAAATTATCTATTTTTGCAAAAGTAAATACATTTACAGCATTTTCCTTAGATGCATTATATTAGATGTTCACAGGCAAACTTTTCAGCTGCAGTATATTTGATAGAAATGTTCATTCAGCCAGCACCTTCCCAGTTGAACACGGGTGAAATTTGGCAGAACCGTCTTTTTAAATGAAAGTGGCGCAAAAATGTGACGCGTTTCAAATTGGGCTTATGCGCTTAGGCTTGTGAGTTAAATGTGTCCAAAATGATAGGCAAGGGATGCAGCTTGTTTTTTATACATGGAATTATCACAAAAACGAATAATTGGGATTTTTTTTAAAGAAAATTATTAATCATGGGAAAAATTATTTTAAAAAAATAAGTGCTTTTCAAAATCGTTTTTTGATATTTATAAAGCTTAATACTCATACTATGACCTCCTAGCATTAAAATTTGATTTAAGTTGTGTTGCATCACTAAAATGACAAGCATTCGCGCGTACAATTTTCCCTTGGCGCAGGCGCAAACAAGCTCATTTTTATAAAGTATGAGTTATTATTTCCAATGCCTGACTCATGGGTTATGTAATAGACATTCTGGTAATGCATATTATGCAAGAAAATTGTAGGATATTCATTTTTTAATGCTTAAAATATCAAAGTCGAATTTGGGTAAAAAGGACTGTTTCAATTGCATTTTCTTTCATTCAGAGTACTGTTTAAAGTGTCCCAGGCTTCAGTAAATGCATACGTTTAGGTTTTGATATATATTTACAGGTTGTGCCTTCTTATGATTCAATGAGTCAATGTGCCAGTACAAAGGCTTGTTTTAATATCAGGGTTGAAGGTTCTAA
Organism: Triturus cristatus; assembly: GCF_964204655.1. Lineage (NCBI taxonomy): Eukaryota > Metazoa > Chordata > Amphibia > Caudata > Salamandridae > Triturus > Triturus cristatus. The sequence continues at coordinate 736,717,870 of NC_140594.1, forward strand.
CTTTAGCTGTGTCTGTCACGATATTACTGAACACGCTATGAAAAACAAGACCTTTTTAAAAACTTGGGGAAATTAAATAAAATATGGTGTCGCAACCCGCAACTATTTGATGTTAATAAAAAACGGCCTTAATGGAGTTAGCACCCACATAGAGAAAGAGAAATGGAGAATTGTTTTTTGATGAAGGAAAAAGAGGATGTTTGTGAGCAGGTACGTGATGAAGTCAGTAATGATAGAGGGGTGGAGAAATGTAGAACTACGGTTATAGGAACTGGGTAATGCGTAGGAAGGAGAGGAACAATTGGGAAAATAGAATGCCGTGGAGGGAAGAGAGATGATGAAGGGGAGTAATAAAGACATGAAGAGTAGCGTGAGGAAGGTTGTATTGACGAAGGGAATGAAAAGGAATGTGGTACCGGTTTGAGTAAGTAGGAGGGGAAAGATGAGATTGCAGGTTCTAGCAGTAGGGGTGAAAATATTGTAATTACCTAGCGGGAGGCACTGAGTTTCATATGCTAATATGAAAGGGACGAACAGAGCTTGAATAAAGGCAAATGACTAAATGATGAAGAAAATATCAAAACTCATTGTGAATACAATTCACTTAAGGTTGATGAAATGTATACCATTGCATAGGATTACAACAAGCATTTATTCTAAAAACTGGTATGTGTGTTATTAAGTTTTGAGAATTTTTCACAGTACATGTAGTTTAACAATCTGGGAATAGGGATAATTTTTTAGCGCCTAAAAAGGAGAAATTATTTTTCAACATAGAGCGAATTATTGCAAGTTAGGAGGGATTAGGAAGGCCTTCTGGCTTTGACGAATTCAGAGTGTCAGAAGCTGGGGGTTGGGAGACCTGCAGAGCCTGGCTCGGTCACGCTGCTGAGATGCTATCTTTCCCGTAAACAATGGAGTTGACATTTATGACCTTTTAAATTAGGGCCTTGCCTCTGTGGAATGCAGAATGCCCTTGCTACACGGGCCTCTAAAGGTGGGGTTTCTGGTTTCTCCATAGCATCACTAAAACTAAAGAACTTAATTCCACCGGGAAAATATAGCAAAGGGGTTTTCTTTGAAAGTCCAAACATCATGTTAAATGCTTTGCTGATACATTGGTGCTCTAAAAAAGAAAATAGAATGATGCCTGCTATAGTTGCTCTTCTTTAACAGAAAACGAAGTGTTGCATTAATTTGACAGCAGATTTCCATTGCCTGGTGATCTACTGTCAAAAAGGAGGGTAAGTATTTTAAACCTGACAAATTAAACGGGCCCAAATATTGGGTTTTGGGCTGCAGTTTTACAGTGCATAAAGTACATGACATGGTGTTGTGTGTCACCGCTTATTACATATGCTATTGTTTTGTCTATGCTTTTTGTGCTTGATATACAGCAAGTATATCTGATGGCTTGATGTTTTGTGCGTTTTTATTATTTTTTGCATGTTTTCGTTGTTTTTGTTGCTGCTTTTTATACTATTACAAGTTTACCTATATTGTATGGGGATGGTCATGACGATATCCATCGCTACGCAACAGTTGGTTGAACTTGTTCTGGTTACTAAATTCCACAGCTAATGATATTTCATGCTGTGAACATGAGAGGCAACACTTCACCAGTGCATGTCTAAATTGGCTATAATGGTATTACAGAAAACTGAAAGAGATCTACAGGATCGAAGTGTGTCACCTGTCACCTGTCACGTTATACTGCCCTTCCCTTAAAGGAACAGGCAGCCCTACATTTATGTATCCTTGATTGGACCTAAGGATGAAATTATAGATCTGTGACTCAAGGTGGCTTAATTTCTATATTACATTAGGTAATGGTGTCCTGTCTCCTAAGTAGCATATGGCCTTTGCCTCTTGAAAGGAAACTAGGTTTTCATTTTTCCCTGCAGAAGGAACTGGAACATTACCTAAGATTACCGTATATGGTGTAGTCGCCAGCGGTAGAGTTAAAACGTATGAGACTTTGGCCTTTTGTGTATCACCCGTACTCTTGGTGATGTCACATGCCTGACTACCACCCAAGTAAATTCTTGTCCTTCCTATAGATTTTTATTTTTTATTGCTTTTGTTTCTTCCCCGCCCAATTACGCATTATGCTTAGTGATTGGGGATTTTAGTTGTGTCCTAGTTCCAATTCCCTTTTCCGTATTCCTTTCACCAGTCAGCCCATTTATTATTGTAGGTGTATTGTTCAGGTACACACTTCCAGAATGCAGTGATGTACCAGGGACCCCCATATTATGTACAATTCCCTTTTGCATGACCAGACTGGTTTCCAAGAATTTTCCTTAGGCCTGCTGCAATGTTTTCCAGCCTGACTGTCAGGATAGCGATAGACTGGCTAACTGACTCAATATTATAGTAAGACAAGTTTTCCATACCAAAAGGAGATATCTTACGTTTACCCTTTTGAACATGACGAATTTTCAATGTCTATTTTTAATGTGGCTTTTACCCTTTTGTTCCTGCTGCTTTAATTTTCGGTGGGATCAGAAGTTTCTAATCATGCAAATATCAGGACCCTCTAGTTCTTGTCTTTTGTTTTCATATCTGACTATTAGCCTGTGTATTGCATATTGCACCTGATGTGAAGGTTTTTTTACATGCCCATGATAATCTGTACCATGTGATTTCTCTATTCAAATGTCCTAGATAAGGAATTTAGAAACACTTATATGTAATCATTCAGAAAAAAAATGTGTTTGCCCTATTAGACAATGCCACCATATGTGAAGACATCCATTTTAGATAGAATTCTCGTGTAGTTATCTACCCTTAGATGATGGAGGCTCTCACACGGAAACCCAATTGAAAAGCTTAGAGGCACTGTTTTGCCTACTGCCTTTTTATTTGTGTTGCTTCCTGAGAAAGACAGTGTATTCTAGACGAAAATTGTCCCATGGCATGTGGCCACTCATTTGAAAATCACAGGCCACCTGTTTACAGTCCCCTTGTTATACAACGAACTGTTTAAAGCATCGCACTTGCTTCATCAGAAGGCGTTCAACATCAGAAAGGAAGAAGGAGCTGGTTTTGCCAAGAACCAGAATTTCAGTACAAAAGAGCGCCTGTCATGTGCTGGTAACCTCTGACAGTGTGCAGTCCTTTGAGCCCCTTGGCCTGAGTTTTTGGCCACACACACCCCCTCTTTTCCTTTGCTTCAATGGAAGTGCAGTGCACCGGCGGATCCAAGATTGACAGAAGGCACTACATTCCAGTGCCCATGGAAGAGCAGTCTGAGCGTCCTCTGACACTGAGTGACGAGTGTTGGAGTCTGAGAATGGTCCCGAATCTGCACGAGATGACCTGTGCCCTTGATCAATGGAGAGCACACTACCTGTAGTGCCTGCCGCAAAGGAAAGATACTGGCGCACTGCCTTGAAACATTGAGACTCTCGAGTGAGCTGTGAGGGCACTCCAACTAAGCAGTACTTTCTTTTCTCATGTAAGGCTTGAATGAAGAGGCCCATGCAAAAGAAAACAACAGAAGAAGATTTGATGGACAATAGAAGCCTGCCAGTGAGGCTTTTTGAACGGACTCTGGGCATAGGTGGTTTCACAAGAGGTTTCCGTGTGATTGTATAGACTAGGTGTTAGAAGACTGTTTGTTTTGCTGGCATTGTCTAGTATAAGCAGAATAAAATCCATTTTCTGTGGAAAGGTGCCCCCTTTTCACCTCAGAGCATTGATGAGGGTCACCACTGTTTCACCTGAACATAAAAAAAATGTATAGGAGCCCTGAAATGTTACTAAATATTTCATTTGTAATAGTGGTCGCTACTTTCTCCCGTTGTCTATATATATTCTTAATAACGTGTTTTCTAGTGGGTTTTAAACATGACGTTGTCATTTATGGGTGGGATTGTTTTTCTCTACCCAATTGACTTCTGCACCCGCTTCCCAACCTATGTCTTTTTTCCACTACTGTTTCTTTGCACTCTTTTCACCCTTTTCCTGAACATGAGCAGGTTAAAAGATTAGAATTCGTAAGCAATTCTTCTATACAGCTTCTGCATCGACACTAGTTAGTAGTGAACATCACTAATTGTTGGGGGTGTGATCTTATGCCACCTAGATAGAGGTATTCCTTATTTTGTCCTGCCATATGTGGCCTTTGTGCTTCTTCGTGTTCAAGGAGGCCTGTCCAGAGAGAGAGTCCAAGAACTAGGATTTTGCTCCATCAGCAACATCTTGATGATCTGGTGAATATAGACCTGGACTAAGATCAGTATGAGTATAGTGATTGCCTATGTAAGGGCAAAAGGAGGGTCTGTCGTACTTTGGTATTTGGGACCCCGTAGGAGACAGGGCCCTACCCCTGTTTATTCATGTATTAGCAAACCACGATTGGTCAATGCGGTATGTACAAGCGCTTTGTATAACGTCCCATTGCCAAATGCACTATGTATACGTTATTATACATTGACTCCGTGGGTTCCATCTTGGAGCGGTGGCCATCTTGTCATTGCCCTCACATAGACAAACACATTATAAGCAAGTACGGGCCTTTAGAATACATGTACTTTCTGCTTGACTTATATTTCAGCTTCTGTTGCCAAGTTCTTTGTGATATTATCAAGATATGCAGAATTTTATAATACCACATCAGGAAGTACTCGAAGTCATAGGGTGCTACCCCTAGCACCTCTGGGGTCTCAAAAATTGGAGTACTTCACCTGCCAACCATACTGGGCAACTTATTTAAAGACTTAAAGCAAAACACAAGCTGCAGAAAGACCACCATCCTGGATCTACAAAGCTCTCAACCCAGGCCCTTGGACACATGTTCCACGGCATGTCAACCGGAGATCCAAGTTACAGGTAACAGGGCCAATCAAGCCCAAGTTATAATCAAGACTAATAAGAATAGTATCATCCAACACCCATCCTCCCATGCAGATAAACAGGAGCTATCAATAAATAACGCTGAATCTAATCAAGAATGGGAGACACCGCAAAAAGAACAACAGAACACTGCTGGATCCCACAAAGAAAAAAAGGCAGAAACAGAAAGAATTAAATTACTAAACAGACGTGACTTCCAGTATCCCCTCGAGGGAGCCACGAGAACGACAACTTAATGGATACATGGACAGCAACAACTTAGTCCGAGGATGGGCCACTGACAAAGCCTCAGCCAAGGCGACAGGCTGGCCCCCACCAGGAGAGGGGCGTCTCGGAACAGGGACAAAGACTCTCACAAACAACAACCATAAATTAGGATACTCAAGCACTCCCCCTGAGGGGAGCAGAATCCATACAATTGCGTGAAGCCTGAGTATATCTCAAGAGCTGAGGGGCCCTTGAGATATACTCAGCCAGTAGTTGTAATACCAGCAACACCACCCTTAGCCCCGCCGATTACCTCAAATAGTGAAACAAACATCAGGGACAACTCAAGTCTGCTTAATCAGTAATACAGCAGTACACCAGTCAACTATAAACCTTTAAGTAAGAAAGAGCCAGACACTAATGTTACAGTCTATCTACCAGAATACAAATCACAAGAGCGACAAGATATATTTAAATAGAGGGAACCTACTGTGCCTATTAGCAGCAATCGGTGGTATGAAACATCTAAAATCATTAGACCTGGTGGCCATCAAATTTAAGGAAGCATAGTGGGAAATGAGGCTACCAACGCCACATGGGCAATGGGAGAGATGGCCTAGAAGATTCTGGATGAACAGGCACTCTTCAAGGACTGGGGAGTTACACTGACACCTTACTATACCCCAGGCTATCCTCCACCCCTGTTAGTCCTGAACCAGCCAAAAACGGATTCACAAAATCAAAAGGCTAATTTTTCAATACTAAAGGGGGCGAGGAATACCTCCCCCATAGGAAGAACAAAGCAAAACCTCAAACACAGATTAAACGTATGAACAAATAAGGCTGGAGGCTCTCACACGGAAACCCAATTGAAAAGCTTAGAGGCACTGTTTTGCCTACTGCCTTTTTATTTGTGTTGCTTCCTGAGAAAGACAGTGTATTCTAGACGAAAATTGTCCCATGGCATGTGGCCACTCATTTGAAAATCACAGGCCACCTGTTTACAGTCCCCTTGTTATACAACGAACTGTTTAAAGCATCGCACTTGCTTCATCAGAAGGCGTTCAACATCAGAAAGGAAGAAGGAGCTGGTTTTGCCAAGAACCAGAATTTCAGTACAAAAGAGCGCCTGTCATGTGCTGGTAACCTCTGACAGTGTGCAGTCCTTTGAGCCCCTTGGCCTGAGTTTTTGGCCACACACACCCCCTCTTTTCCTTTGCTTCAATGGAAGTGCAGTGCACCGGCGGATCCAAGATTGACAGAAGGCACTACATTCCAGTGCCCATGGAAGAGCAGTCTGAGCGTCCTCTGACACTGAGTGACGAGTGTTGGAGTCTGAGAATGGTCCCGAATCTGCACGAGATGACCTGTGCCCTTGATCAATGGAGAGCACACTACCTGTAGTGCCTGCCGCAAAGGAAAGATACTGGCGCACTGCCTTGAAACATTGAGACTCTCGAGTGAGCTGTGAGGGCACTCCAACTAAGCAGTACTTTCTTTTCTCATGTAAGGCTTGAATGAAGAGGCCCATGCAAAAGAAAACAACAGAAGAAGATTTGATGGACAATAGAAGCCTGCCAGTGAGGCTTTTTGAACGGACTCTGGGCATAGGTGGTTTCACAAGAGGTTTCCGTGTGATTGTATAGACTAGGTGTTAGAAGACTGTTTGTTTTGCTGGCATTGTCTAGTATAAGCAGAATAAAATCCATTTTCTGTGGAAAGGTGCCCCCTTTTCACCTCAGAGCATTGATGAGGGTCACCACTGTTTCACCTGAACATAAAAAAAATGTATAGGAGCCCTGAAATGTTACTAAATATTTCATTTGTAATAGTGGTCGCTACTTTCTCCCGTTGTCTATATATATTCTTAATAACGTGTTTTCTAGTGGGTTTTAAACATGACGTTGTCATTTATGGGTGGGATTGTTTTTCTCTACCCAATTGACTTCTGCACCCGCTTCCCAACCTATGTCTTTTTTCCACTACTGTTTCTTTGCACTCTTTTCACCCTTTTCCTGAACATGAGCAGGTTAAAAGATTAGAATTCGTAAGCAATTCTTCTATACAGCTTCTGCATCGACACTAGTTAGTAGTGAACATCACTAATTGTTGGGGGTGTGATCTTATGCCACCTAGATAGAGGTATTCCTTATTTTGTCCTGCCATATGTGGCCTTTGTGCTTCTTCGTGTTCAAGGAGGCCTGTCCAGAGAGAGAGTCCAAGAACTAGGATTTTGCTCCATCAGCAACATCTTGATGATCTGGTGAATATAGACCTGGACTAAGATCAGTATGAGTATAGTGATTGCCTATGTAAGGGCAAAAGGAGGGTCTGTCGTACTTTGGTATTTGGGACCCCGTAGGAGACAGGGCCCTACCCCTGTTTATTCATGTATTAGCAAACCACGATTGGTCAATGCGGTATGTACAAGCGCTTTGTATAACGTCCCATTGCCAAATGCACTATGTATACGTTATTATACATTGACTCCGTGGGTTCCATCTTGGAGCGGTGGCCATCTTGTCATTGCCCTCACATAGACAAACACATTATAAGCAAGTACGGGCCTTTAGAATACATGTACTTTCTGCTTGACTTCTCCATGACCTGGGCAGCTGGTCTCCGCTGCCCCAGGTCAGTCCGGTCTCACGAGCTCCCCTTCCTCCGGCCACCTGTGATTAGCATCAGGGCTTGACACACCATAAAGTCCTTTCATCGCACACAAGCCTCCGGCTAATCACTTTCGCACCTGCTTGTTCCTGCTTTATGGCCTGTTTCTCAAAACAGGAGATGCACATGTTTATTGGGGTCAGTTGATATCTGATGTGGGATCTGAGCCTTGCTGGGTAAATAATTGCGGGCTGGCTGAACTGAAATGTGAGATTGCAATCATGACTCTGCTTGTTCTTTGAAGTAAAATATGTGAATGACCAACTGCAAGAGAAGGGCGGTGTTGCCCAGATTCTGTATAAAAAAGGAAACTGGTTTCTGTTCTGGAGACTGCCTCATTCAGTTGCTAAGGCTTCTGTGCGACGTAGTCTCACTCATTTGAGTTTAATAAAGATGTCTTTTCATATTTCAGCTTCTGTTGCCAAGTTCTTTGTGATATTATCAAGATATGCAGAATTTTATAATACCACATCAGGAAGTACTCGAAGTCATAGGGTGCTACCCCTAGCACCTCTGGGGTCTCAAAAATTGGAGTACTTCACCTGCCAACCATACTGGGCAACTTATTTAAAGACTTAAAGCAAAACACAAGCTGCAGAAAGACCACCATCCTGGATCTACAAAGCTCTCAACCCAGGCCCTTGGACACATGTTCCACGGCATGTCAACCGGAGATCCAAGTTACAGGTAACAGGGCCAATCAAGCCCAAGTTATAATCAAGACTAATAAGAATAGTATCATCCAACACCCATCCTCCCATGCAGATAAACAGGAGCTATCAATAAATAACGCTGAATCTAATCAAGAATGGGAGACACCGCAAAAAGAACAACAGAACACTGCTGGATCCCACAAAGAAAAAAAGGCAGAAACAGAAAGAATTAAATTACTAAACAGACGTGACTTCCAGTATCCCCTCGAGGGAGCCACGAGAACGACAACTTAATGGATACATGGACAGCAACAACTTAGTCCGAGGATGGGCCACTGACAAAGCCTCAGCCAAGGCGACAGGCTGGCCCCCACCAGGAGAGGGGCGTCTCGGAACAGGGACAAAGACTCTCACAAACAACAACCATAAATTAGGATACTCAAGCACTCCCCCTGAGGGGAGCAGAATCCATACAATTGCGTGAAGCCTGAGTATATCTCAAGAGCTGAGGGGCCCTTGAGATATACTCAGCCAGTAGTTGTAATACCAGCAACACCACCCTTAGCCCCGCCGATTACCTCAAATAGTGAAACAAACATCAGGGACAACTCAAGTCTGCTTAATCAGTAATACAGCAGTACACCAGTCAACTATAAACCTTTAAGTAAGAAAGAGCCAGACACTAATGTTACAGTCTATCTACCAGAATACAAATCACAAGAGCGACAAGATATATTTAAATAGAGGGAACCTACTGTGCCTATTAGCAGCAATCGGTGGTATGAAACATCTAAAATCATTAGACCTGGTGGCCATCAAATTTAAGGAAGCATAGTGGGAAATGAGGCTACCAACGCCACATGGGCAATGGGAGAGATGGCCTAGAAGATTCTGGATGAACAGGCACTCTTCAAGGACTGGGGAGTTACACTGACACCTTACTATACCCCAGGCTATCCTCCACCCCTGTTAGTCCTGAACCAGCCAAAAACGGATTCACAAAATCAAAAGGCTAATTTTTCAATACTAAAGGGGGCGAGGAATACCTCCCCCATAGGAAGAACAAAGCAAAACCTCAAACACAGATTAAACGTATGAACAAATAATGCATCAGCCCAGAACTTGAGCTGGCTATCCTGCGCAATAAATGGCACAAAAAGCACTCCATGTCAAAGCACACAAGTCACCCAAAATGTACTATCCAAATCAAGGTCACTGCGCATATGATCCTGGAACATCAGTGGCCTGGGTAGCAATACAACAGATGGCCATATGCTACTTTTCTTACAAGCATTTGATATCATCCCACTACAAGAAACTTGGCTTGAAGACCCATTCCACATGCAGGGCTTTGCAGGTTATCATACCCCGGCCTGCAAAGGAGCCAGGTTTGGTCACTCTAAGGAAGGCATGTCAACCTACACCTCAACTACAAGCATCAGTGCTGTCAGAGAATTACAGGTGAAGTAAACAGAAAAAATAGAAACAAAAGCAATCAGAGCAACAGTACGGCTTGAGGGAAAAGAATTACAGACTGTAATCATTAATGCATACCTAAACCCTAAAGAAAGGGCAACAGGGTCAGAGTTACTGATCAGTGAAACCAAAAGGCTTCTAGGAAAAGAATAAACTCCTAACTTTATTCTATCAGGGGCGTTTAACCTACACCTACTTGGCACTCTGGCTGATGAAGAACTTATAGCTACCCAGTCATCGAAATGGGATATCCCAATAAACGGAGAAAACACAATGGGATGGCAAAGTAAAATAGGCAAGCAATTCCTGAGAGACTTTGAGCATCTCCGCTTTCGGGCATTAAAAGGAAGCTTTCTGGAGGACAACTCACTGTCACCAAATTTTCACTCTGGGACGGCCACTTTAACAATGGACTACACATTTGTTAATATAGTACTGTACCATAAAGTCTCCTCATACCAACTCGCTGAGGGAGATTCCAGTGATCCTCCTCCGCAGGTGGTCACGCTTAAAGTGAACCCGAAGATGCCTGCCACCCTACAGAAGTAGCATGCTCTGTATGCACCATAAACAACAAAAGGATTAAATGTAACACCACTTCCATAGATCGACTCTTGGGGTACATTAAGGATATACAAGGACAGCAAGGAAGATACACAAACAATGTAACTGCATGGGAGGCCTTCATGAAACCACTAGGATAAACATTTGCCACTTCAGTGATGAGAAGAAATACACCACAGCAAGGGTCCTGTCAAGTCCATCTCACTTTCACTCACTCACAACTACAGCAAGTAAAGGCACAAAGGAGAACCATAAAACCGACACTTAAAAAACTCTACCCTGCCTCAGTCAGCCCAGGGCTGCAGAGGTCAGGGAGGTCAGTGGACCCCTGGTGGGCCCCTGCCCAGAGGAACCCCCTCATCAGCAGATTAGGGACACCCAGCAGAGTAGTTCTAGCCAGGTGAAAATTCCTCTACAACCTGAGGGATCCCCCTTACCCCTAGGTACACGTACCCCCCAGATGGACTTTGTTGGGCACAGGAAAACCTGGGGCCTAGTTGCCCCAAACATTCCAATGCCCTCCACTATTCCAACCAGAGGGACCCAACCCCCAGCTGTAGGCAGCAAGAGGTTGACCCTTAGGGCCAGATATGACACAGTCATGGACAGAAAGGCTTCCATGGTGACCAGTGTGCTGAGGAAGTTGAGACCACACCAAATAGGGCCTCACTTCCAGACTCAGACACCCCACCAGCCTACTTCTGTACCAGAAAACAATATAGGTAATTTCCCTAGACTTAGGAGAAACTCCAAAACCCCTTGGGGTAGGATTTCCCAAGTGGACCATGAGACAGGGAGCAACCATGCTAGTGCAGGTTCTTCCTTATATGGCCACTCAGGAAATAAAGGCTTAACTGGGCAAGGTTAGCCTTATCTCCTTTCGTTTGGGGGGGGGGGGGGGTTATGTAGGAAGGTGGAATCTGACTATATGGTTGCCCCCACTTTTTTCCTGGTGTTTGAATGGTTTTTGACTAGTCTGGCTGGGATCCTGCTATCCAGGACCCCAGCCTATCTGCTTACTCCCTTAAATGATTGGTGTGCATATTAGATGCACTAGTGATTGGATACTGTGGTACCTTATCAGCCCCTAGTATATGGTACCTTAGGTACCTAGGGCATTGGTACTTCACAGGCCTACCAGGGGCTGCAGCATGTATTATGCCACCCCTGGGAAGCATTCACAATCTGACACCACAGGCCTGCTACTGCAGCCTGTGTGAGGTAGTGTTAGCACTCCTCACTGAGGTATAGGTTCCTATATCTCACCATGCACACACATATAAACCTATCAGTCACCCCTCTAGCAGGCCCTAACAATCCTGAGGGCAGGGTGCTTGGTTTACTCTGTGAGGGGGTGCTTCTGCCTGAGTGTGAGAAGTTGGCCTGGTATATGATGCTCACTAGTTAAAGTGATCACCTTGTACCATGCCAAGCAACCCTTATGGTGTGGTTGTAAGTCAACCTTTTCGGACTAGCTGCCCTAGTGGTAGCGTAGGCTAAGCAGTCTTTGAGGCTAAACTCGTGAAGCGTGTTAAGCAAGCTGTTTTACCAATAGTAACCCCCTTTTATACCAATGAAAGGACACCACACAGATATATATTCAAAATATATATGTATTTATTTCTCAAAGTAACCCCTAGTCTCTTTATGAGCACAGGAGCACAAATCGTCAAACAAGATTATCACAGAATACACAGAAGTTGCACTTTATATGGATAGGCCCTGGTGGCCACTCGAACCATATACTAAAATAGTGGTATAAGTACCACGAACAGAAAAGGGAAAAGGCCTAGGGCCTCTAGAATCGCTGGGCCTACAAGGAGCTAACGTCAGTTAGTGACCAGGAGGTCCACGGGTGGCGTGTGCAGAGCAAATAGTCACACGCGTGCTCCCATAGGTTTCAATGGGTGCGTAAAAAGTACAAAGTTACTGCAAACGGAATCTTCCGGATGACCTAGGAACTTAAGATTTGGAACACAGGCACTAGAGATGTATTACTACACATGGGCACCGGAGTACCAGCTTTACCTCACCCACAGGAAGCGGGTGCATAGGCCTCAAAGTGCGTCGGGTTTCTTCTATCTGTTCCGTTGAGCCTGGGACAAAGATGCTGCAGGCGGTCGGTCGGGAAGAGATGTGGTGGATCCAAGAGTGGATCGGAGATGTTGAAGACCTGTAAGCAGAGGGGACAGTGTTCACAGTCACTAGCCAGTGACCAGCGTGGCACCAGGTGGGTACCAGGCGATGTCGGGTGCAAACAGGTGATGAGGGGTAGCTTGTCTCTGCAGCCACGTGGTCCCTGAAGGTCGACGACGTCCAGGAGTCGGCTCACGAGCTGTCCCATGCAGGCTCTCGCTGTCGGCGGTGTCGGCGACTTGATCGAACCAAACAAGCCTTGGCAAAAGCAATTGCAGGAGGATTCGGAAATCAGCTGTTGGTTCTGACCAGCAAGGTCAGATGGATTGCTCCTTTGGAGGGGAGCAAGGGCCAGTCTGGAGCAACCAGACCAGCGGTGTTTGTCGTAGATTTCGTCGCCAAGATGGCCACTAGCCAGCGGGCCAGCAACCGGTTAGGCGCGTCGAGTGGCAAAATGCAGAAGGGCCCCACGCAGATCGTGGAGATGCTGGAGGGCTCACCTTTGGTGCAGATGCTGCTCGAGGGTTGGGCTTCTCAGGACCCAAAGCACAACTTGGAGGGAGCCTCGGTTGTTGCACTGGTCAGCTTGTCGTAGTCGTTCCAAGATGGCTGGCTCCACGTGTCTCGGTGCCTCCACGGGTCTCCTCTTTTCAGGGACTGTGGATCAGGCGGTGAGAGGTCTGGAGGTCCAGGTCTTGTCAGTCTCTGGGCTCGGGCTCCGGCGGGAGGCGGCGGCAAAGCAGACGGTGATTCGCTGGATGGTGCTTGCGTTAGCAAGGTGGTCACTCCCTGACCACAGGGGAGATTTTCTTCAGTCTTCTGTGCAGCAGAATGTCGAAGTTCCCGTCTTCTTCTTAGTTTCAAGTTGATTCCAGGATGTCTGAAGTCTTAGGACACAGCTCCTACCTTTAAGCGGATTCTAGGGGCCGGACTACCTGCTAGGTCCCTCCCTATGGGTGGGACCAGGAAGGGGGGTGGTTACACCCCCAATCCTTTGTCCAGCTCGCCCCAGGCCCGGGACTGGTGTGCCCCAGGACCGGTTTGAACTGGCATATGCACCGAGGCTCCTTGTGAGCCACAGGCATGTCTGGTTTCTTTCAAGCCCTACCTGACCAATACACAAAATCCTGTCTGGGGTGGTGCACGCACCTCCCCTGGCAGGAAACCCTTTGTCCACACCTCCCAAGCTGGAAGGACTCCCAGCAGCAGGAGGGCAGACTTGTGTCTGTGGTGGCAGCATCCATTTTGTGGAGCTGAGGCTATGTCTGATTTTACCCGGGTTTCAGGCACTGTACATGTCGTGTCCCTCTAGAAGGGTGGAATGCTAACCCCGTCGCCAGAATTGGCGAGGGGTTAGTATTCCAATTCGTATGACACCTTACTCGACATGTTTTGATAAAGCCAAACCAAAGATAGCATTTAACCGCGAGGTTCATAATGCACTTAAGAGTATATGGTATGACGATATCTGGAAACAGTAGAAGGAAGTTGTTCCGACCACTGCAGACAGGCTCAGCTCATGCCAGAGCACCATCTCACATGGAACCAAGCACTCTGCCTTCAGGATTGTTAAGGCCTGCTATAGGAGTGACTTATAGGTTACCAGGTGTCCCATTTAAGGTTAGGTATAGGTATACTACACCTAAGTAAGAGGTGATTACACCAACTTACCCCAGCTGAGTGATCAGCCAGTTGTGTCAAATCGTTAGGCCAAGCCTGGGGTGGCATAATACATGCTGCAGCCCTTGGCAGGCCTTGGGTACACCAATGCCCTGGGTACCTAGTGTACACTGGTACAGGGGCTGACAGGGTGATCCACTTCCAATTGGTTATGCACCTAGGGTGCATAGTTTTAATTTAGTAGAGAGAACAGCAGGCTGGGGGTCTGATTGGCAGGCCCACAGCCTCAATATGTCAAAAACCAGTGAAGCAAAAAGCAAAAATTTGGGGTGACCATAGGATAGCAGACCCTACTCTCCTACACAACCCCCCCCCAAACGCTGGGACATTAAACTAGCCTTGACCAGTCTCGTCTTCATGTCCTAAGTGGAAGTACCTGGAGAGACCATCTGCATTCCCATGGTCAGTACCTGGCCGGTGCTCCACTGTAAAGTCCATCCCCTGTAGGGAAATGGACCACCTAAGCAGTTTGGGGTTTTCACCCTTCATCTGATTTAGCCACAAGAGGGGCTTATGGTCGGTCTGAATCTTGAAGTGAGTGCCAAACAAGTATGGCCTCAGCTTCTTCAGGGCCCACACCACAGCAAAGGCCTCCCTCTCAATAGCTGACCAATTCTTCTCTCTGGGGGTCAACCTTCTGCTAATAAAAGCAATGGGTTGGTCTTGACCATCTACATTAAGTTGTGACAGCACAGCTCCCACACCCAACTCAGAAGCATCTGTTTGGACAATAAACTCTTTGGAGTAGTCAGGACTTTTCAGGATAGGTGCAGAGCACATGGCCTCCTTCAGGTCATCAAATGCCTTTTGACAGCTTACTGTCCACTGAACCTTTTTGGGCATCTTCTTGGATGTCAGATCATTAAGAGGAGTCACAATGGACCCATAGTTCTTAACAAACTTCCTGTAATACCCAGTCAAGCCCAAGAAAGCTCGAACTTGAGTCTGGGTGGTTGGAGGGGACCAGTCCTTGATGGATTGTATCTTACTCTCCAGTGGTTGAACTTGGCCTCCACCTACAAGGTGGCCCAAATATACAACCTTACTCTGCCCTATCTGGCACTTAGTAGCCTTGATAGTGAGGCCTGCCCTCTGCAGGGCCTCAAGAGCCTTCTTCAGGTGGATCAGGTGATCCTCCCAGGTGGAGCTAAAGACAGCAATGTCATCAAGATATGCTGCACAAAAGTCATCCAACCCAGTAAGGACTTGGTTCACCAGCCTTTGGAAGGTGGCAGGTGCATTCTTCAGACCAAAGGGCATCACCACAAACTGATAATGCCCACCTGGGGTTGAGAATGCTGTTTTGGCCTTAGACTCCTCAGCTAATCTGATTTGCCAATAGCCAGCTGTTAAGTCAAATGTGCTCAAAAACTTTGCAGAAGCTAGTTTGTCTATGAGCTCATCTGCCCTTGGAATAGGGTGTGCATCTGTCCTGGTGACAGCATTGAGTCCTCTGTAATCCACACAGAACCTCATCTCTCTCTTGCCATCTTTGGTGTGAGGTTTGGGGACCAGAACCACTGGGCTAGCCCAGGGGCTCTCTGAGGGTTCAATGACACCTAATTCCAGCATTTTATGTACCTCGGCCTTTATACAGTCCCTGACGTGGTCAGGTTGTCTGTAAAGTTTGTTCTTTACAGGCAGACTGTCACCAGTGTCCACAACATGGGTACACCAGTCAGTTTGACTAGGTATCAAGGAAAACATATGTGAAAATGATTGTAGAACCTGTCTACATTCAGTCTGCTGATGGGCAGTGAGGTTGCCTCCAAGGGTCACTCCTTCAACTGAGCCATCTTCAGGGTTCTGAGACAACAGGTCTGGGAGAGGGTCACTCTCTTCCTCCTGTCCCTCATCTGTAGCCATGAGCAAGCCCATGTCTGCCCTGTCAACATATGCTTTAAGCCTGTTAACATGGAGTACCCTGTGGGGACTCCTGGGAGTTCCTAGGTCCACCAAGTAGGTGACCTCTCCCTTCTTTTCCAGGATTGTATGGGGTCCAGACCATTTGTCTTGGAGTGCTGCTGGGGCCACTGGCTCCAACACCCATACCTTCTGTCCTGGCTGATACTCAACCAAGACAGCCTTTTGGTCATGCCAAGCTTTCTGTAAGGCCTGGCTTGCCTCAAGGTTTTTAGATGCCTTCTCCATATACTCAGCCATCCTGGAGCGGAGACCAAGTACATAGTCCACTATGTCTAGCTTAGGCTTTTTGAGAGGTAACTCCCAGCCTTCCTTCACCAAACACAGTGGGCCTCTCACAGGGTGCCCAAACAACAATTCAAAGGGGCTGTAGCCAACTCCTTTTTGTGGGACCTCTCTGTAAGCAAACAGAAGGCAGGGTAGAAGGATATCCCATCTTCGCCTGAGCTTTTCAGGTAATCCTTTGATCATACCCTTTAGGGTCTTGTTGAATCTCTCAACAAGCCCATTGCATTGTGGGTGATAAGGGGTGGTGAACTTGTAGTTGACACCACATTCCTTCCACATAGCTGTCAAGTATCCTGACATAAAGTTGGTACCTCTGTCAGATACTACCTCCTTAGGAAACCCCACTCTGGAGAATACTCCCAGCAGGGCCCTGGCCACAACAGGTGCTGTAGTGGTCCTAAGGGGAATTGCCTCTGGATACCTGGTGGCATGATCCACTACCACCAGTATAAATCTGTGCCCAGATGCAGTGGGAGGATCCATGGGACCCACTATGTCTATTCCCACTCTTTCAAAGGGAACCCCCACCACAGGTAGTGGTATCAGGGGGGCCTTTGTTGTGCCACCTGATTTGCCACTGGCTTGGCAGGTAACACAGGAGCGACAAAACTCCTTTGTATCTTCATTCATATGAGGCCAGTGAAAGTGAGGGACAAGTCTGTCCCAGGTCTTGTTCTGGCCTAGGTGTCCTGCTAAAGGAATATCATGGGCCAAGGTAAGAAGGAAGCCCCTAAATTGCAGAGGTATAACCAACCTCCTGGTTGCACCAGGCTTGGGGTCTCTAGCCTCTGAATAAAGGAGCCCTTCATCCCAATACACTTTATGGGTACCTTGAGCATTCCCAGCAGCCTCAGCAGCAGCCAGCTGTCTGAGGGGTTCAAGAGAGGGACAGGATAACTGAGCCTGCCTCAAGTCAGCCCTTGAAGGTCCCCCTGTCCCCAGAAACTCAACCTGATCAGGTTCAAGCTCTTCAGGGACAGTTCCTTCAGGGTCCTCTAGATCAGCTTCCTGGGAAGGCTGATCATCACTCTGAGGCAGGGGGGAAGGCACAGCCTTGACCCTCCTGTTCTTCTTCTTGGTAGGTGCTTGGTCCATTGTTCCAGGATCCAAGACCTGAGGTTCAGTGAGGCACTTTTTGGCCTGTGACCTGGTCACAGCAAGGACATGTGATGATATACCTAACATCTCTGCATGAGTCCTGTACTCCACTTCTGACCATAGAGAACTCTCTAGGTCATTGCCCAACAAACATTCTACTGGGAGGTCTGCACTAACCACAACCCTTTTGAGGCCAGTTACCCCTCCCCATGAGAAGTTAACAACTGCCACACTATGTGAAGTAGTGGCATTGCTGGCATTGGTCACCAGGTAGTTCTCACCTGGTATGTACTGTCCAGGATCCACAAAGCCTGGTGTCACCATAGTGACACTGGCACATGTGTCCCTGTAGGCTTGAGCCACTTTGTCATTAATTAAAGGAGTCTGTCTGTACTTGCCCAGGTTACTGGGGCTCACAGTCAGGGACAAATCAATGTCCCCATCACAGATCAAGACTGCCTGTGTCAGGGTTCTGTCTAAGTCAGAATCTCCTTCAGTTCCCATAGTGATTCCCACTACACCCTTTGTCTGGGGACCAACACTGCTAACAGTAGTACTGGGAGCAGGTGCCTTAGGGGCAACAGTGTTGGGGGCTCCACCCTTTTTGCAATCACTAGTCCAGTGAGTTGTATTTTTACAATGATTGCACCAGGGTTTCTTCTGACCTTCTTTCTTCTTCTTGGACTGTTGGGACCCACCCTCCTTAGCAGTAGTTTGGGGCCCTGTTGAAGACTTCTGGTCTTTAGGTTTCTGATCTCCACCCTTTTGGTCTGTTTTCTTCTGATCACCCCCTTGGCCCTGGTTCTGGTTCTTTTGCTTAACCCTGGTTCTGACCCATTTGTCTGCCTTCTTTCCCAATTCTTGGGGAGAGGTCAGATCAGAGTCAACCAAGTGTTGATGCAGTTGCTGGTTTTGACAGTTATTTAAAATCTGTTCTCTCATCATCAAATTATACAATCCTGTAAAATCAGATACCTTACTTCCCAGCAACCAACCCTCCAAAGCCTTAGTGGCACATTCAATGTATTCAGACCAGTCCTGAGTCTGTGTCTTTTGGGTGTCTCTGAACATTAACCTGTACTGCTCAGTGGTTAAGCCTAACCCATCAACTAGAACACTCTTCAGGACTCTGTAGTTTCTGACATCCTCTTCTCTAACAGTGAGGAGTCTGTCTCTGCCTCTTCCTTCAAAGGAGAGCCAGAGGATTGCTGCCCACTGATCTTCAGGAACCTGCTGCACTTTGCAGGCTCTCTCAAGAGCAGTTATCCACTTGTGGATGTCATCCCCACTTTTGTAGGGGGGCACAACCTTAGACAGGTTTCTATTGTCGAAAACCCTATCTTTGTCCTTAGGGACAATGCTGCCACCAGTGGGTATAGACCCACTCTCTTTATGCTGTCTAGCCTTGCTAAGTTTCTCTTCCATCAGGGCTACTTCTAGCTCCTGCTTCCTGATCCTCAGCTGGGCCTCTTGCATCTTGGCCTCATGTTCCCTCCTCTGAGGGGTGGTCATCCTTCTCCTGGAGTGACCTTGAGAGCCTCTAGAGCCATGGGAAGCATTGGAGTCACCTGAGCGATTCCTTTGCCTTCCCAGCCCTGTGTTAAGTCCACTGGGGAGATCCAGTGGGTTGAACCCACTGTCAGTCCCCAATAGCCTTGGTTTAGCTGGGCCAAGTATAACACTTGGCACTGGGCTAGTTCTCCCTTCATCCTCACTACTGTCAGTATCCTTTTCACTCTCATCCTCTGTGGTAGGCATCCCATCTAAGGGGTGACTATTGGGAAGGGGTACTTCAGTGGCATCTTTAGAAGGGGGGCCTCCTGTTCCTGTCCCTAAGGGGGCTAACTGGGAAGCTTTCTTGAGTGCTCTCTGATTCTCATCATTCTGTAAGAGCTCTCTGAGCTCAGCAGAGTTTGGGTTCTTGGGCTGTTTAAGGCCTCTAAGAGTTGCCAAATGCCTGAGCTCATTCTGATTAAGGGTAGCAAAGCTGGATGGTGCCCTCTGGGGGTCACTCTCAACAGAGATGGGTACAGTGGACCCCTCTGCCCCGGCCATTGCTCTTAAGTGTGGGTGGATGTGTTGCAATCTACCTACACTTGGGTTTACCTACTAAACCTATCTAGTAGTTGTAGTCAGGGTGTGCTACTCCCTTTGCTCTACAACAACTAAGTTCAGTAGAACTTAAGTATATCTAATCTTGTTTTATATGTACCTACAGGTACCTATGTGATCTTTCAATTGGTAACCAAGAGATTACAATGGTAAAACACAGCAAGCTCAAATCCAACCGCTGCTCACCAATGTGAGAAGTTGGCCTGGTATATGATGCTCACTAGTTAAAGTGATCACCTTGTACCATGCCAAGCAACCCTTATGGTGTGGTTGTAAGTCAACCTTTTCGGACTAGCTGCCCTAGTGGTAGCGTAGGCTAAGCAGTCTTTGAGGCTAAACTCGTGAAGCGTGTTAAGCAAGCTGTTTTACCAATAGTAACCCCCTTTTATACCAATGAAAGGACACCACACAGATATATATTCAAAATATATATGTATTTATTTCTCAAAGTAACCCCTAGTCTCTTTATGAGCACAGGAGCACAAATCGTCAAACAAGATTATCACAGAATACACAGAAGTTGCACTTTATATGGATAGGCCCTGGTGGCCACTCGAACCATATACTAAAATAGTGGTATAAGTACCACGAACAGAAAAGGGAAAAGGCCTAGGGCCTCTAGAATCGCTGGGCCTACAAGGAGCTAACGTCAGTTAGTGACCAGGAGGTCCACGGGTGGCGTGTGCAGAGCAAATAGTCACACGCGTGCTCCCATAGGTTTCAATGGGTGCGTAAAAAGTACAAAGTTACTGCAAACGGAATCTTCCGGATGACCTAGGAACTTAAGATTTGGAACACAGGCACTAGAGATGTATTACTACACATGGGCACCGGAGTACCAGCTTTACCTCACCCACAGGAAGCGGGTGCATAGGCCTCAAAGTGCGTCGGGTTTCTTCTATCTGTTCCGTTGAGCCTGGGACAAAGATGCTGCAGGCGGTCGGTCGGGAAGAGATGTGGTGGATCCAAGAGTGGATCGGAGATGTTGAAGACCTGTAAGCAGAGGGGACAGTGTTCACAGTCACTAGCCAGTGACCAGCGTGGCACCAGGTGGGTACCAGGCGATGTCGGGTGCAAACAGGTGATGAGGGGTAGCTTGTCTCCGCAGCCACGTGGTCCCTGAAGGTCGACGACGTCCAGGAGTCGGCTCACGAGCTGTCCCACGCAGGCTCTCGCTGTCGGCGGTGTCGGCGACTTGATCGAAGCAAACAAGCCTTGGCAAAAGCAATTGCAGGAGGATTCGGAAATCAGCTGTTGGTTCTGACCAGCAAGGTCAGATGGATTGCTCCTTTGGAGGGGAGCAAGGGCCAGTCTGGAGCAACCAGACCAGCGGTGTTTGTCGTAGATTTCGTCGCCAAGATGGCCACTAGCCAGCGGGCCAGCAACCGGTTAGGCGCGTCGAGTGGCAAAATGCAGAAGGGCCCCACGCAGATCGTGGAGATGCTGGAGGGCTCACCTTTGGTGCAGATGCTGCTCGAGGGTTGGGCTTCTCAGGACCCAAAGCACAACTTGGAGGGAGCCTCGGTTGTTGCACTGGTCAGCTTGTCGTAGTCGTTCCAAGATGGCTGGCTCCACGTGTCTCGGTGCCTCCACGGGTCTCCTCTTTTCAGGGACTGTGGATCGGGCGGTGAGAGGTCTGGAGGTCCAGGTCTTGTCAGTCTCTGGGCTCGGGCTCCGGCGGGAGGCGGCGGCAAAGCAGACGGTGATTCGCTGGATGGTGCTTGCGTTAGCAAGGTGGTCACTCCCTGACCACAGGGGAGATTTTCTTCAGTCTTCTGTGCAGCAGAATGTCGAAGTTCCCGTCTTCTTCTTAGTTTCAAGTTGATTCCAGGATGTCTGAAGTCTTAGGACACAGCTCCTACCTTTAAGCGGATTCTAGGGGCCGGACTACCTGCTAGGTCCCTCCCTATGGGTGGGACCAGGAAGGGGGGTGGTTACACCCCCAATCCTTTGTCCAGCTCGCCCCAGGCCCGGGACTGGTGTGCCCCAGGACCGGTTTGAACTGGCATATGCACCGAGGCTCCTTGTGAGCCACAGGCATGTCTGGTTTCTTTCAAGCCCTACCTGACCAATACACAAAATCCTGTCTGGGGTGGTGCACGCACCTCCCCTGGCAGGAAACCCTTTGTCCACACCTCCCAAGCTGGAAGGACTCCCAGCAGCAGGAGGGCAGACTTGTGTCTGTGGTGGCAGCATCCATTTTGTGGAGCTGAGGCTATGTCTGATTTTACCCGGGTTTCAGGCACTGTACATGTCGTGTCCCTCTAGAAGGGTGGAATGCTAACCCCGTCGCCAGAATTGGCGAGGGGTTAGTATTCCAATTCGTATGACACCTTACTCGACATGTTTTGATAAAGCCAAACCAAAGATAGCATTTAACCGCGAGGTTCATAATGCACTTAAGAGTATATGGTATGACGATATCTGGAAACAGTAGAAGGAAGTTGTTCCGACCACTGCAGACAGGCTCAGCTCATGCCAGAGCACCATCTCACATGGAACCAAGCACTCTGCCTTCAGGATTGTTAAGGCCTGCTATAGGAGTGACTTATAGGTTACCAGGTGTCCCATTTAAGGTTAGGTATAGGTATACTACACCTAAGTAAGAGGTGATTACACCAACTTACCCCAGCTGAGTGATCAGCCAGTTGTGTCAAATCGTTAGGCCAAGCCTGGGGTGGCATAATACATGCTGCAGCCCTTGGCAGGCCTTGGGTACACCAATGCCCTGGGTACCTAGTGTACACTGGTACAGGGGCTGACAGGGTGATCCACTTCCAATTGGTTATGCACCTAGGGTGCATAGTTTTAATTTAGTAGAGAGAACAGCAGGCTGGGGGTCTGATTGGCAGGCCCACAGCCTCAATATGTCAAAAACCAGTGAAGCAAAAAGCAAAAATTTGGGGTGACCATAGGATAGCAGACCCTACTCTCCTACACTGAGCAGGACCCCTCTGCAGCTGGCAGAGTCTATTCTCTGCTGCTGTTTGTGGATGCGGTTAAACCATATACTCTTAAGTGCATTATAACCTCGCGGTAAATGCTAACTTTGGAATGACTGCATCGAAACATGTCGTGTTTGGTGTCAAACAACTTGGAATCCTACCCCCACACCAGTAACTGGTGTGGGAGTAGGATCCCACCCTTCTAGAGGGGACAACATGTACACACTGTACTACACGGTAGAAATCTTTCAGAGCCCTGGCATCACGAAATGGATGCCACCAGCACAGACACCGGGCTGCCCTCCTGCTGCTGACCGAAACTCGCAGTGGAGGGAGCCCAACAAGGGTTTCCTGTCACAGGGAGGTGTCACCACCTCCCAGACAGGATTTAGTGTATTGGAGCTGGGTGGGTGCACTCTTAGAGTGCTTTGAAGTCCTGCACTGGGGGAGCAGTAGGCTCCTCTGTGCATATGCCAGCTCAAACCGGTTCAGGGGCTGCCTGCCCCTGTCCTGGCGCGAAACTGGACAAAGGGAAGTGGGTGTAACCACCCACTACCCTGGCCCTCCTAGAGGAGTGGCCATAGAGCTAGTCCCTCCCATCTTATCAGTATAAGATACCACACATTGCCAATGCAATTTAGATTACACCTGAACGACGCTCAAGAAGAAGAATCCTGGCCCTTCAACTTTCTACTACCTTTAGAAGACCGAAGGATCTCCCTTGGAGTCAAGGAGTGACTCCCCTGCTTGGCAGGCACCAAAAGGACTGAACAACGGTTGCAAACTTTACCGCTCCCGCCGGAGCCCGAAGTCCCTGCGTCACCTGAAGCTGATTTCCTAACTTCTCGTCGGCCATTTTGAGTCCCCAGCGAATCTGTTGCGTCTGGACCCCACGAGTGACGAGGAACAGCAATACCAGGGAACCGTGCACTGATTTCGAGTGCAAGCCCTGAACAACGAACTACAAACTCGTGCTTTGGACCACTCACTGTTCAAGTCCGTATCAGGTCTGAAACCAAAGAACAGCGGCCTACCTCCCCCCGAGTGACCGTGGGCTGTTGCTGAAGTTTTCCTGCAAAGGCGTCTTTGCGGTTGCTTGCCCATTGGCTAGCTGCCCTCCAAAAGACTTTCACATCAACTTCAAGGGTTCGCCTGATTGCGCTGGGCCTGCCCTCACTTACCCTTGCTGGGTAAGTCCCTCGGATCTTGCTGGTCTGACCCATCGACATTCTTCCATCCACACAAGACTTGCAGTTGCCAAGGTTTGTTGACTCTGATTCGAGTGCCGACACCGCCAACAGCTGCAGACGTTGTGAGAACTCCGGAATCCAGCTGCTGGTCTTCATCGACTCCTCCTGGACCTTGGGAGCGAAGAGACAAAATGACATCAGCGACGTGAAGAGACGCGACAGCTGTGGTCATCTATCCTGAAGGCCACCGGTCACTGGCAAGTGACTCTGAACTCTGTCCCCTCAATTTCTAGGTCACCTACAACTTCAATCCATCGTTGGATTTCCACGGACACTTCACCCGACGACACAAGCAGCAAAAACACCTCGATTCCCATTGAAAGCAGCATCGCGACCCGACACCAAAGGACACCTCTGCACCCGGCTTCCCTGGCTGAGGTAACTCTGGCATTACGGTGCCCAAGTGCGCATTGGCTATCGAAGTACTTACCCTGTAAGTTGTTTGCTTGTTGTCCATTGCGAAGTGCCCTAGAACTGTAAAATACAAACCGCGACATTTGCCATTGAAACGCATTGAAACCCGCGTGTGTGTTTAGACACTGCACGCGTCCTCTGTGGGCTGATTACTTACCTCTAAATACTGCAGCAGTGAAGCCCCAGCGATTCCCAAGGCCCTAGGCCTCTTACTTTTGCAAGTCGAGTTTGTTATACCACTATTTTAGTATATGGTCTGGTATGCCCCTAGGGCTACAGCCATATTTGTGCTTAATTTATTGAGAACTGTTGATCTTATTAATGTTTACCTGGCTCTAATCTCATAAAGAGATTAGTAGAGTATATTTAGAAATAAATACATATATATTTGATATATATACCTGTGTGGTGTCTTTTCATTTGGTAATTCAAGAGATTATAAGGTAAAACAAGCTGCTTTACATTCCTCAGAGACTTAGCCTGAAGGCTGCTCTCCACAGCTACCACTAGGATAGCTTTCTTTAAAAGGTTGTCTTTAAACCTATCTACCAAGAGTCGAATTGGACTGGTGCAAGGTGGCCACTATAACTAGTGACCAGCATATGCTAGGCCAACTTCTCACAATGACTGCAAAGGCGGCCAAGATAGATCTTGGTGTGGTCTGCAGCCCCTGTACCCTCCTGGTTTGACACCTGCAGCTCTGCACTCCCCCTCTCTGACTGCCAAGAGTGTGTGCACATGCCCCCCAGGTCTAAGGCCAGTCTTCACTCAAGGTGAGAGGCAGCACAAGGAGGGAGGTCAGCTGGAAAACACAGACCACCAGGATAAGCAGCGACACAATAGACAACCAAATAACACATCACAGGCTACTTGCCTCTGCCCTGCAGATATCACCCAGAGCACGTGACATCAGGCACCATAGGAAGCTGGGTCACTCAGCAGTAGCGGCAGCAGTCTTACTGGATAGAGGGAATACCACTGCTTCTTCTCCTCGGTTGATTTAGCCAGCTACACCACAGTCAGAACATAGCATAAGCAACCATCAAGTACAGAACGCAAAATCACTGAATTTTAAACCCCAGACATAACCAAATGGGTCTGGCTGGGAAGAGGTCTAATCTCCATCGCATCCCGCAAAAAGAAGAGAAACCGACAGAGCACCAAAGTTGCCACTGCTAAAAGACCACAAAAAGGCGAAGACCCCATAGTTGTAACCATACAGGAGCCACAGGCAGAGACACAAACCAGAGCAGGCTAAGCCAGTGGGGAAGGGAACACAGCAAAGATGTACACAAAATATTAATTCCCAAAGCACCCAGATTCTATACTTCACTCCAGGGATGACAGGATCAAAGGGCTCCCGTCACCTCTAGAGCCCGAAGTCATTGACTTGACTATTGAGGGGATTGCAGGCTGGGCACCCCAGCCTTTCACCAATGCCACCTCAGCATTCACATCTACTGGAGAAACAGCAGAAATTACAGACAACAAGAGACCAAGGGAAAACATCACAGCCCACCATACAGCCCATACCAAGAAAACGATGGACGGAGCAATGGAGGCAGCTCCATAAGCAGCTAGGGGCCTCACAACTCAACTCCTTTTACTACACAAAGCGAGCCATTAGAGATGGACGTAATAACTCCCGGGAACAAATCTTCCAAGGCAAGCAGCCCAGAAAGTCTCAACTGTCAATTGACAGCATGGGGAGCCTCCCAGAAAGAGCTAGTCAACAGCACTAGTTTGGAGGATTAACCCATCCTGCAATCAAACGCCAGCAACTGCATTACTAGCCACACCGAACTTCATGGGCCCAGTCCTGCAAGCAGAACCTGTAAACAACAAAAAACGGAAGAGCCTCAAGATTTCTCCTACAACATTCCATATTTAGCAACTCAAGAATGGGAAGAAGTAGCAGCATCCTATATACAGAATTCCCCTCACAAAAATAGCAGGGCCGCTCTCAAAATTTGTCTCAACTTGGAGAAGGAACAACAGACAGACACTATTTGGTCATCACTCCTAAATACCATGCACCTCTCAGTAAACACCCTACAGTATCAGTCTAATAAAATTGACATGCAGTTATCACTACTCAACTCATTAGCAATATTTGTCTCTGGAATAGAAGGGGAACTTGCGGCACTGAACTGCTTGATCAAGCGAGCCCAAACTGACATTCACCTGATGCTAGTAGGCTGCCCCTGCGGCCCAGTACTGGAAAAACTCACCACCCTGCCAACCATACTGGGCAACTTATTCAAAGACTTAAAGCAAAACACAAGCTGCAGAAAGACCACCATCCTGGATCTACAAAGCTCTCAACCCAGGCCCTTGGACACATGTTCCACGGCATGTCAACCGGAGATCCAAGTTACAGGTAACAGGGCCAATCAAGCCCAAGTTATAATCAAGACAAATAAGAATAGTATCATCCAACACCCATCCTCCCATGCAGATAAACAGGAGCTATCAATAAATAACGCTGAATCTAATCAAGAATGGGAGACACCGCAAAAAGAACAGCAGAACACTGCTGGAGCCCACAAAGAAAAAAAGGCAGAAACGGAAAGAATTAAATTACTAAACAGACGTGACTTCCAGTATCCCCTCGAGGGAGCCACGAGAACGACAACTTAATGGATACATGGACAGCAACAACTTAGTCCGAGGATGGGCCACTGACAAAGCCTCAGCCAAGGCGACAGGCTGGCCCCCACCAGGAGAGGGGCGTCTCGGAACAGGGACAAAGACTCTCACAAACAACAACCATAAATTAGGATACTCAAGCACTCCCCCTGAGGGGAGCAGAATCCATACAATTGCGTGAAGCCTGAGTATATCTCAAGAGCTGAGGGGCCCTTGAGATATACTCAGCCAGTAGTTGTAATACAAGAAACACCACCCTTAGCCCCGCCGATTACCTCAAATAGTGAAACAAACATCAGGGACAACTCAAGTCTGCTAAATCAGTAATACAGCAGTACACCAGTCAACTATAAACCTTTAAGTAAGAAAGAGCCAGACACTAATGTTACAGTCTTTCTACCAGAATACAAATCACAAGAGCGACAAGATATATTTAAATAGTGGGAACCTACTGTGCCTATTAGCAGCAATCGGTGGTATGAAAAATCTAAAATCATTAGACCTGGTGGCCATCAAATTTAAGGAAGCATAGTGGGAAATGAGGCTACCAACGCCACATGGGCAATGGGAGAGATGGCCTAGAAGATTCTGGATGAACAGGCACTCTTCAAGGACTGGGGAGTTACACTGACACCTTACTATACCCCAGGCTATCCTCCACCCCTGTTAGTCTTGAACCAGCCAAAAACGGATTCACAAAATGAAAAGGCTAATTTTTCAATACTAAAGGGGGCGAGGAGTACCTCCCCCATAGGAAGAACCAAGCAAAACCTCAAACACAGATTAAACGTATGAACAAATAATGCATCAGCCCAGAACTGGAGCTGGCTATCCTGCGCAATAAATGGCACAAAAAGCACTCCATGTCAAAGCACACAAGTCACCCAAAATGTACTATCCAAATCAAGGTCACTGCGCATATGATCCTGGAACATCAGTGGCCTGGGTAGCAATACAACAGATGGCCATATGCTACTTTTCTTACAAGCATTTGATATCATCCCACTACAAGAAACTTGGCTTGAAGACCCATTCCACATGCAGGGCTTTGCAGGTTATCATACCCCGGCCTGCAAAGGAGCCAGGTTTGGTCACTCTAAGGAAGGCATGTCAACCTACACCTCAACTACAAGCATCAGTGCTGTCAGAGAATTACAGGTGAAGTAAACAGAAAAAATAGAAATAAAAGCAATCAGAGCAACAGTACGGCTTGAGGGAAAAGAATTACAGACTGTAATCATTAATGCATACCTAAACCCTAAAGACAGGGCAACAGGCTCAGAGTTACTGATCAGTGAAACCAAAAGGCTTCTAGGAAAAGAATAAACTCCTAACTTTATTCTATCAGGGGCGTTTAACCTACACCTACTTGGCACTCTGGCTGATAAAGAACTTATAGCTACCCAGTCATCGAAATGGGATATCCCAATAAACGGAGAAAACACAATGGGATGGCAAAGTAAAATAGGCAAGCAATTCCTGAGAGACTTTGAGCATCTCCGCTTTCGGGCATTAAAAGGAAGCTTTCTGGAGGACAACTCACTGTCACCAAATTTTCACTCTGGGACGGCCACTTTAACAATGGACTACACATTTGTTAATATAGTACTGTACCATAAAGTCTCCTCATACCAACTCGCTGAGGGAGATTCCAGTGATCCTCCTCCGCAGGTGGTCACGCTTAAAGTGAGCCCCGAAGATGCCTGCCACCCTACAGAAGTAGCATGCTCTGTATGCACCATAAACAACAAAAGGATGAAATGTAACACCACTTTCATAGATCGACTCTTGGGGTACATTAAGGATATACAAGGACAGCAAGGAAGATACACAAACAATGTAACTGCATGGGAGGCCTTCATGAAACCACTAGGATAAACATTTGCCACTTCAGTGATGAGAAGAAATACACCACAGCAAGGGTCCTGTCAAGTCCATCTCACTTTCACTCACTCACAACTACAGCAAGTAAAGGCACAAAGGAGAACCATAAAACCGACACTTAAAAAACTCTACCCTGCCTCAGTCAGCCCAGGGCTGCAGAGGTCAGGGAGGTCAGTGGACCCCTAGTGGGCCCCTGCCCAGAGGAACCCCCTCATCAGCAGATTAGGGACACCCAGCAGAGTAGTTCTAGCCAGGTGAAAATTCCTCTACAAACTGAGGGATCCCCCTTACCCCTAGGTACAGGTACCCCCCAGATGGACTTTGTTGGGCACAGGAAAACCTGGGGCCTAGTTGCCCCAAACATTCCAATGCCCTCCACTATTCCAACCAGAGGGACCCAACCCCCAGCTGTAGGCAGCCAGAGGTTGACCCTTAGGGCCAGATATGACACAGTCATGGACAGAAAGGCTTCCATGGTGACCAGTGTGCTGAGGAAGTTGAGACCACACCAAATAGGGCCTCACTTCCAGACTCAGACACCCCACCAGCCTACTTCTGTACCAGAAAACAATACAGGTAATTTCCCTAGACTTAGGCGAAACTCCAAAACCCCTTGGGGTAGGATTTCCCAAGTGGACCATGAAACAGGGAGCAACCATGCTAGTGCAGGTTCTTCCTTATATGGCCACTCAGGAAATAAAGGCTTAACTGGGCAAGGTTAGCCTTATCTCCTTTCTTTTGGGGGGGGGGGGTTATGTAGGAAGGTGGAATCTGACTATATGGTTGCCCCCACTTTTTTCCTGGTGTTTGAATGGTTTTTGACTAGTCTGGCTGGGATCCTGCTATCCAGGACCCCAGCCTATCTGCTTACTCCCTTAAATGATTGGTGTGCATATTAGATGCACTAGTGATTGGATACTGTGGTACCTTATCAGCCCCTAGTATATGGTACCTTAGGTACCTAGGGCATTGGTACTTCACAGGCCTACCAGGGGCTGCAGCATGTATTATGCCACCCCTGGGAAGCATTCACAATCTGACACCACAGGCCTGCTACTGCAGCCTGTGTGAGGTAGTGTTAGCACTCCTCACTGAGGTATAGGTTCCTATATCTCACCATGCACACACATATAAACCTATCAGTCACCCCTCTAGCAGGCCCTAACAATCCTGAGGGCAGGGTGCTTGGTTTACTCTGTGAGGGGGTGCTTCTGCCTGAGCAGGGCCCCTCTGCAGCTGGCAGAGTCTATTCTCTGCTGCTGTTTGTGGATGCGGTTAAACCATATACTCTTAAGTGCATTATAACCTCGCGGTAAATGCTAACTTTGGAATGACTGCATCGAAACATGTTGTGTTTGGTGTCAAACAACTTGGAATCCTACCCCCACACCAGTAATTGGTGTGGGAGTAGGATCCCACCCTTCTAGAGGGGACGACATGTACACACTGTACTACACGGTAGAAATCTTTCAGAGCCCTGGCATCACAAAATGGATGCCACCAGCACAGACACCGGGCTGCCCTCCTGCTGCTGACCGAAACTCGCAGTGGAGGGAGCCCAACAAAGGGTTTCCTGTCACAGGGAGGTGTCACCACCTCCCAGACAGGATTTAGTGTATTGGAGCTGGGTGGGTGCACTCTTAGAGTGCTTTGAAGTCCTGCACTGGGGGAGCAGTAGGCTCCTCTGTGCATATGCCAGCTCAAACCGGTTCAGGGGCTGCCTGCCCCTGTCCTGGCGTGAAACTGGACAAAGGGAAGTGGGTGTAACCACCCACTACCCTGGCCCTCCTAGAGGAGTGGCCATAGAGCTAGTCCCTCCCATCTTCTCAGTATAAGATACCAAACATTGCCAATGCAATTTAGATTACACCTGGACGACGCTCAAGAAGAAGAATCCTGGCCCTTCAACTTTCTACTACCTTTAGAAGACCGAAGGATCTCCCTTGGAGTCAAGGAGTGACTCCCCTGCTTGGCAGGCACCAAAAGGACTGAACAACGGTTGCAAACTTTACCGCTCCCGCCGGAGCCCGAAGTCCCTGCGTCACCTGAAGCTGATTTCCTAACTTCTCGTCGGCCATTTTGAGTCCCCAGCGAATCTGTTGCGTCTGGACCCCACGAGTGACGAGGAACAGCAATACCAGGGAACCGTGCACTGATTTCGAGTGCAAGCCCTGAACGACAAACTACAAACTTGTGCTTTGGACCACTTACTGTCCAAGTCCCTAGCAGGTCTGAAACCAAAGAACAGCGGCCTACCTTGTCCCGAGTGACCGTGGGCTATTGCTGAAGTTTTCCTGCAAAGGCGTCTTTGCGGTTGCTTGCCTGTTGACTAGCTGCCCTCCAGAAGACTTCCACATCAACTTCAAGGGCTTGCCTGATTGCTCTGGGCCTGCCCTCACTTACCCTTGCTGGGTAAGTCCCTCGGACCTTGCTGGTCTGACCCATCGGCATTCTTCCATCCACACAAGACTTGCAGTTGCCAAGGTTTGTTGAATCCGATTCGAGTGCCGACATGGCCAACAGCTGCAAACATTGTGGGACCTCCGGAATCCAGCTGCTGGTCCTCATCGACCCCTCCTGGACCTTGGGAGCGAAGAGACAAAACGACATCAGCGACGTGAAGAGACGCAACAGCTGTGGTCATCTATCCTGAAGGCCACCGGTCACTGGCAAGTGACTCTGAACTCTTTCCCCTCAATTTCTAGGTCGCCTACAACTTCAATCCATCGTTGGATTTCCACGGACACTTCACCCGACGACACAAGCAGCAAGAACACTTCGATTCCCATTGAAAGCAGCATCGCGACCCGACACCAAAGGACACCTCTGCACCCGGCTTCCCTGGGTGAGGTAACTCTGGCATTACGGTGCCCAAGTGCGCATTGGCTATCGAAGTACTTACCCTGTAAGTTGTTTGCTTGTTGTCCATTCCGAAGTGCCCTAGAACTGTAAAATACAAACCGCGACATTTGCCATTGAAACGCATTGAAACCCGCGTGTGTGTTTAGACACTGCACGCGTCCTCTGTGGGCTGATTACTTACCTGTAAATACTGCAGCAGTGAAGCCCCAGCGATTCCCAAGGCCCTAGGCTTCTTACTTTTGCAAGTCGAGTTTGTTATACCACTATTTTAGTATATGGTCTGGTACGCCCCTAGGGCTACAGCCATATTTGTGCTTAATTTATTGAGATCTGTTGATCTTATTAATGTTTACCTGGCTCTAATCTCATAAAGAGATTAGTAGAGTATATTTAGAAATAAATACATATATATTTGATATATATACCTGTGTGGTGTCTTTTCATTTGGTAATTCAAGAGATTATAAGGTAAAACAAGCTGCTTTACATTCCTCAGAGACTTAGCCTGAAGGCTGCTCTCCACAGCTACCACTAGGATAGCTTTCTTTAAAAGGTTGTCTTTAAACCTATCTACCAAGAGTCGAATTGGACTGGTGCAATGTGGCCACTATAACTAGTGACCAGCATATGCCAGACCAACTTCTCACAATGACTGCAAAGGCGGCCAAGATAGATCTTGGTGTGGTCTGCAGCCCCTGTACCCTCCTGGTTTGACACCTGCAGCTCTGCACTCCCCCTCTCTGACTGCCAAGAGTGTGTGCACATGCCCCCCAGGTCTAAGGCCAGTCTTCACTCAAGGTGAGAGGCAGCACAAGGAGGGAGATCAGCTGGAAAACACAGACCACCAGGATAAGCAGCGGCACAATAGACAACCAAATAACACATCACAGGCTACTTGCCTCTGCCCTGCAGATATCACCCAGAGCACGTGACATCAGGCACCATAGGAAGCTGGGTCACTCAGCAGTAGCGGCAGCAGTCTTACTGGATAGAGGGAATACCACTGCTTCTTCTCCTCGGTTGATTTAGCCAGCTACACCACAGTCAGAACATAGCATAAGCAACCATCAAGTACAGAACGCAAAATCACTGAATTTTAAACCTGTAGACATAACCAAATGGGTCTGGCTGGGAAGAGGTCTAATCTCCATCGCATCCCGCAAAAAGAAGAGAAACCGACAGAGCACCAAAGTTGCCACTGCTAAAAGACCACAAAAAGGCGAAGACCCCATAGTTGTAACCATACAGGAGCCACAGGCAGAGACACAAACCAGAGCAGGCTAAGCCAGTGGGGAAGGGAACACAGCAAAGATGTACACAAAATATTAATTCCCAAAGCACCCAGACTCTATACTTCACTCCAGCGATGACAG
This sequence comes from Triturus cristatus, assembly GCF_964204655.1. Classification (NCBI taxonomy): domain Eukaryota; kingdom Metazoa; phylum Chordata; class Amphibia; order Caudata; family Salamandridae; genus Triturus; species Triturus cristatus. The sequence goes on from NC_140594.1 coordinate 736,750,913, forward strand.
GATCAAAGGGCTCCCGTCACCTCTAGAGCCCGAAGTCATTGACTTGACTATTGAGGGGATTGCAGGCTGGGCACCCCAGCCTTTCACCAATGCCACCTCAGCATTCACATCTACTGGAGAAACAGCAGAAATTACAGACAACAAGAGACCAAGGGAAAACATCACAGCCCACCATACAGCCCATACCAAGAAAACGATGGACGGAGCAATGGAGGCAGCTCCATAAGCAGCTAGGGGCCTCACAACTCAACTTCTTTTACTACACAAAGCGAGCCAGAAGAGATGGGCGTAATAACTCCCGGGAACAAATCTTCCAAGGCAAGCAGCCCAGAAAGTCTCAACTGTCAAGTGACAGCATGGGGAGCCTCCCAGAAAGAGCTAGTCAACAGCACTAGTTTGGAGGATTAACCCATCCTGCAATCAAACGCCAGCAACTGCATTACTAGCCACACCGAACTTCATGGGCCCAGTCCTGCAAGCAGAACCTGTAAACAACAAAAAACGGAGGAGCCTCAAGATTTCTCCTACAACATTCCATATTTAGCAACTCAAGAATGGGAAGAAGTAGCAGCATCCTATATACAGAATTCCCCTCACAAAAATAGCAGGGCCGCTCTCAAAATTGGTCTCAACTTGGAGAAGGAACAACAGACAGACACTATTTGGTCATCACTCCTAAATACCATGCACCTCTCAGTAAACACCCTACAGTATCAGTCTAATAAAATTGACATGCAGTTATCACTACTCAACTCATTAGCAATATTTGTCTCTGGAATAGAAGGGGAACTTGCGGCACTGAACTGCTTGATCAAGCGAGCCCAAACTGACATTCACCTGATGCTAGTAGGCTGCCCCTGCGGCCCAGTACTGGAAAAACTCACCACCCTGCCAACCATACTGGGCAACTTATTCAAAGACTTAAAGCAAAACACAAGCTGCAGAAAGACCACCATCCTGGATCTACAAAGCTCTCAACCCAGGCCCTTGGACACATGTTCCACGGCATGTCAACCGGAGATCCAAGTTACAGGTAACAGGGCCAATCAAGCCCAAGTTATAATCAAGACAAATAAGAATAGTATCATCCAACACCCATCCTCCCATGCAGATAAACAGGAGCTATCAATAAATAACGCTGAATCTAATCAAGAATGGGAGACACCGCAAAAAGAACAGCAGAACACTGCTGGAGCCCACAAAGAAAAAAAGGCAGAAACAGAAAGAATTAAATTACTAAACAGACGTGACTTCCAGTATCCCCTCGAGGGAGCCACGAGAACGACAACTTAATGGATACATGGACAGCAACAACTTAGTCCGAGGATGGGCCACTGACAAAGCTTCAGCCAAGGCGACAGGCTGGCCCCCACCAGGAGAGGGGCGTCTCGGAACAGGGACAAAGACTCTCACAAACAACAACCATAAATTAGGATACTCAAGCACTCCCCCTGAGGGGAGCAGAATTCATACAATTGCGTGAAGCCTGAGTATATCTCAAGAGCTGAGGGGCCCTTGAGATATACTCAGCCAGTAGTTGTAATACCAGCAACACCACCCTTAGCCCCGCCGATTACCTCAAATAGTGAAACAAACATCAGGGACAACTCAAGTCTGCTAAATCAGTAATACAGCAGTACACCAGTCAACTATAAACCTTTAAGTAAGAAAGAGCCAGACACTAATGTTACAGTCTTTCTACCAGAATACAAATCACAAGAGCGACAAGATATATTTAAATAGTGGGAACCTACTGTGCCTATTAGCAGCAATCGGTGGTATGAAACATCTAAAATCATTAGACCTGGTGGCCATCAAATTTAAGGAAGCATAGTGGGAAATGAGGCTACCAACTCCACATGGGCAATGGGAGAGATGGCCTAGAAGATTCTGGATGAACAGGCACTCTTCAAGGACTGGGGAGTTACACTGACACCTTACTATACCCCAGGCTATCCTCCACCCCTGTTAGCCCTGAACCAGCCAAAAACGGATTCACAAAATCAAAAGGCTAATTTTTCAATACTGAAGGGGGCGAGGAGTACCTCCCCCATAGGAAGAACCAAGCAAAACCTCAAACACAGATTAAACGTATGAACAAATAATGCATCAGCCCAGAACTGGAGCTGGCTATCCTGCGCAATAAATGGCACAAAAAGCACTCCATGTCAAAGCACACAAGTCACCCAAAATGTACTTTCCAAATCAAGGTCACTGCGCAAATGATCCTGGAACATCAGTGGCCTGGTTAGCAATACAACAGATGGCCATATGCTACTTTTCTTACAAGCATTTGATATCATCCCACTACAAGAAACTTGGCTTGAAGACTCATTCCACATGCAGGGCTTTGCAGGTTATCATACCCCGGCCTGCAAAGGAGCCAGGTTTGGTCACTCTAAGGGAGGCATGTCAACCTACACCTCAACTACAAGCATCAGTGCTGTCAGAGAATTACAGGTGAAGTAAACAGAAAAAATAGAAATAAAAGCAATCAGAGCAACAGTACGGCTTGAGGGAAAAGAATTACAGACTGTAATCATTAATGCATACCTAAACCCTAAAGACAGGGCAACAGGCTCAGAGTTACTGATCAGTGAAACCAAAAGGCTTCTAGGAAAAGAATAAACTCGTAACTTTATTCTATCAGGGGCGTTTAACCTACACCTACTTGGCACTCTGGCTGATGAAGAACTTATAGCTACCCAGTCATCGAAATGGGATATCCCAATAAACGGAGAAAACACAATGGGATGGCAAAGTAAAATAGGCAAGCAATTCCTGAGAGACTTTGAGCATCTCAGCTTTCGGGCATTAAAAGGAAGCTTTCTGGAGGACAACTCACTGTCACCAAATTTTCATTCTGGGACGGCCACTTTAACAATGGACTACACATTTGTTAATATAGTACTGTACCATAAAGTCTTCTCATACCAACTCGCTGAGTGAGATTCCAGTGATCTTCCTCCGCAGGTGGTCACGCTTAAAGTGAGCCCCGAAGATGCCTGCCACCCTACGGAAGTAGCATGCTCTGTATGCACCATAAACAACAAAAGGATTAAATGTAACACCACTTCCATAGATCGACTCTTGGGATACATTAAGGATATACAAGCACAGCAAGGAAGATACACAAACAATGTAACTGCATGGGAGGCCTTCATAAAACCACTAGGATAAACATTTGCCACTTCAGTGATGAGAAGAAATACACCACAGCAAGGGTCCTGTCAAGTCCATCTCACTTTCACTCACTCACAACTACAGCAAGTAAAGGCACAAAGGAGAACCATAAAACCGACACTTAAAAAACTCTACCCTGCCTCAGTCAGCCCAGGGCTGCAGAGGTCAGGGAGGTCAGTGGACCCCTAGTGGGCCCCTGCCCAGAGGAACCCCCTCATCAGCAGATTAGGGACACCCAGCAGAGTAGTTCTAGCCAGGTGAAAATTCCTCTATAACCTGAGGGATCCCCCTTACCCCTAGGTACAGGTACCCCCCAGATGGACTTTGTTGGGCACAGGGAAACCTGGGGCCTAGTTACCCCAAACATTCCAATGCCCTCCACTATTCCAACCAGAGGGACCCAACCCCCAGCTGTAGGCAGCCAGAGGTTGACCCTTAGGGCCAGATATGACACAGTCATGGACAGAAAGGCTTCCATGGTGACCAGTGTGCTGAGGAAGTTGGGACCACACCAAATAGGGCCTCACTTCCAGACTCAGACACCCCACCAGCCTACTTCTGTACCAGAAAACAATACAGGTAATTTCCCTAGACTTAGGAGAAACTCCAAAACCCCTTGGGGTAGGATTTCCCAAGTGGACCATGAGACAGGGAGCAACCATGCTAGTGCAGGTTCTTCCTTATATGGCCACTCAGGAAATAAAGGCTTAACTGGGCAAGGTTAGCCTTATCTCCTTTCGTTTGGGGGGGGGGGGGGGTTATGTAGGTAGGTGGAATCTGACTATATGGTTGCCCCCACTTTTTTCCTGGTGTTTGAATGGTTTTTGACTAGTCTGGCTGGGATCCTGCTATCCAGGACCTCAGCCTATCTGCTTACTCCCTTAAATGATTGGTGTGCATATTAGATGCACTAGTGATTGGATACTGTGGTACCTTAGCAGCCCCTAGTATATGGTACCTTAGGTACCTAGGGCATTGGTACTTCACAGGCCTACCAGGGGCTGCAGCATGTATTATGCCACCCCTGGGAAGCATTCACAATCTGACACCACAGGCCTGCTACTGCAGCCTGTGTGAGGTAGTGTTAGCACTCCTCACTGAGGTATAGGTTCCTATATCTCACCATGCACACACATATAAACCTATCAGTCACCCCTCTAGCAGGCCCTAACAATTCTGAGGGCAGGGTGCTTGGTTTACTATGTGAGGGGGTGCTTCTGCCTGAGCAGGGCCCCTCTGCAGCTGGCAGAGTCTATTCTCTGCTGCTGTTTGTGGATGCGGTTAAACCATATACTCTTAAGTGCATTATAACCTCGCGGTAAATGCTAACTTTGGAATGACTGCATCGAAACATGTTGTGTTTGGTGTCAAACAACTTGGAATCCTACCCCCACACCAGTAACTGGTGTGGGAGTAGGATCCCACCCTTCTAGAGGGGACAACATGTACACACTGTACTACACGGTAGAAATCTTTCAGAGCCCTGGCATCACAAAATGGATGCCACCAGCACAGACACCGGGCTGCCCTCCTGCTGCTGACCGAAACTCGCAGTGGAGGGAGCCCAACAAAGGATTTCCTGTCACAGGGAGGTGTCACCACCTCCCAGACAGGATTTAGTGTATTGGAGCTGGGTGGGTGCACTCTTAGAGTGCTTTGAAGTCCTGCACTGGGGGAGCAGTAGGCTCCTCTGTGCATATGCCAGCTCAAACCGGTTCAGGGGCTGCCTTGCCCCTGTCCTGGCGCGAAACTGGACAAAGGGAAGTGGGTGTAACCACCCACTACCCTGGCCCTCCTAGAGGAGTGGCCATAGAGCTAGTCCCTCCCATCTTATCAGTATAAGGTACCACACATTGCCAATGCAATTTAGATTACACCTGAACGACGCTCAAGAAGAAGAATCCTGGCCCTTCAACTTTCTACTACCTTTAGAAGACCGAAGAATCTCCCTTGGAGTCAAGGAGTGACTCCCCTGCTTGGCAGGCACCAAAAGGACTGAACAACGGTTGCAAACTTTACCGCTCCCGCCGGAGCCCGAAGTCCCTGCGTCACCTGAAGCTGATTTCCTGACTTCTCGTCGGCCATTTTGAGTCCCCAGCGAATCTGTGGCGTCTGGACCCCACGAGTGACGAGGAACAGCAATACCAGGGAACCGTGCACTGATTTCGAGTGCAAGCCCTGAACGACAAACTGCAAACTTGTGCTTTGGACCACTTACTGTTCAAGTCCGTAGCAGGTGCGAAACCAAAGAACAGCGGCCTACCTCGTCCCGAGTGACCGTGGGCTGTTGCTGAAGTTTTCCTGCAAAGGCGTCTTTGCGGTTGCTTGCCCATTGGCTAGCTGCCCTCCAGAAGACTTTCACATCAACTTCAAGGGTTCGCCTGATTGCTCTGGGCCTGCCCTCACTTACCCTTGTTGGGTAAGTCCCTCGGATCTTGCTGGTCTGACCCATCGACATTCTTCCATCCACACGAGACTTGCAGTTGCCAAGGTTTGTTGACTCCGATTTGAGTACCGACACAGCCAACAGCTGCAGACGTTGAGGGGCCTCCGGAATCCAGCTGCTGGTCTTCATCGACTCCTCCTGGACCTTGGGAGCGAAGAGACAAAATGACATCAGCGACGTGAAGAGACGCGACAGCTGTGGTCATCTATCCTGAAGGCCACCGGTCACTGGCAAGTGACTGTGAACTCTGTCCCCTCAATTTCTAGGTCGCCTACAACTTCAATCCATCGTTGGATTTCCACGGACACTTCACCCGACGACACAAGCAGCAAAAACACCTCGATTCCCATTGAAAGCAGCATCGCGACCCGACACCAAAGGACACCTCTGCACCCGGCTTTCCTGGCTGAGGTAACTCTGGCATTACGGTGCCCAAGTGCGCATTGGCTATCGAAGTACTTACCCTGTAAGTTGTTTGCTTGTTGTCCATTCCGAAGTGCCCTAGAACTGTAAAATACAAACCGCGACATTTGCCATTGAAACGCATTGAAACCCGCGTGTGTGTTTAGACACTACACGCGTCCTCTGTGGGCTGATTACTTACCTGTAAATACTGCAGCAGTGAAGCCCCAGCGATTCCCAAGGCCCTAGGCCTCTTACTTTTGCAAGTCGAGTTTGTTATACCACTATTTTAGTATATGGTCTGGTATGCCCCTAGGGCTACAGCCATATTTGTGCTTAATTTATTGATAACTGTTGATATTATTAATGTTTACCTGGCTCTAATCTCATAAAGAGATTAGTAGAGTATATTTAGAAATAAATACATATATATTTGATATATATACCTGTGTGGTGTCTTTTTATTTGGTAATTCAAGAGATTATAAGGTAAAACAAGCTGCTTTACATTCCTCAGAGACTTAGCCTGAAGGCTGCTCTCCACAGCTATCACTAGGATAGCTTTCTTTAAAAGGTTTTCTTTAAACCTATCTACCAAGAGTCGAATTAGACTGGTGCAAGGTGGCCACTATAACTAGTGACCAGCATATGCCAGGCCAACTTCTCACAATGACTGCAAAGGCGGCCAAGATAGATCTTGGTGTGGTCTGCAGCCCCTGTACCCTCCTGGTTTGACACCTGCAGCTCTGCACTCCCCCTCTCTGACTGCCAAGAGTGTGTGCACATGCCCCCCAGGTCTAAGGCCAGTCTTCACTCAAGGTGAGAGGCAGCACAAGGAGGGAGGTCAGCTGGAAAACACAGACCACCAGGATAAGCAGCGACACAATAGACAACCAAATAACACATCACAGGCTACTTGCCTCTGCCCTGCAGATATCACCCAGAGCACGTGACATCAGGCACCATAGGAAGCTGGGTCACTCAGCAGTAGCGGCAGCAGTCTTACTGGATAGAGGGAATACCACTGCTTCTTCTCCTCGGTTGATTTAACCAGCTACACCACAGTCAGAACATAGCATAAGCAACCATCAAGTACAGAACGCAAATCACTGAATTTTAAACCCCAGACATAACCAAATGGGTCTGGCTGGGAAGAGGTCTAATCTCCATCGCATCCCGCAAAAAGAAGAGAAACCGACAGAGCACCAAAGTTGCCACTGCTAAAAGACCACAAAAAGGCGAAGACCCCATAGTTGTAACCATACAGGAGCCACAGGCAGAGACACAAACCAGAGCAGGCTAAGCCAGTGGGGAAGGGAACACAGCAAAGATGTACACAAAATATTAATTCCCAAAGCACCCAGACTCTATACTTCACTCCAGCGATGACAGGATCAAAGGGCTCCCGTCACCTCTAGAGCCCGAAGTCATTGACTTGACTATTGAGGGGATTGCAGGCTGGGCACCCCAGCCTTTCACCAATGCCACCTCAGCATTCACATCTACTGGAGAAACAGCAGAAATTACAGACAACAAGAGACCAAGGGAAAACATCACAGCCCACCATACAGCCCATACCAAGAAAACGATGGACGGAGCAATGGAGGCAGCTCCATAAGCAGCTAGGGGCCTCACAACTCAACTTCTTTTACTACACAAAGCGAGCCAGAAGAGATGGGCGTAATAACTCCCGGGAACAAATCTTCCAAGGCAAGCAGCCCAGAAGGCTCAACTGTCAAGTGACAGCATGGGGAGCCTCCCAGAAAGAGCTAGTCAACAGCACTAGTTTGGAGGATTAACCCATCCTGCAATCAAACGCCAGCAACTGCATTACTAGCCACACCGAACTTCATGGGCCCAGTCCTGCAAGCAGAACCTGTAAACAACAAAAAACGGAGGAGCCTCAAGATTTCTCCTACAACATTCCATATTTAGCAACTCAAGAATGGGAAGAAGTAGCAGCATCCTATATACAGAATTCCCCTCACAAAAATAGCAGGGCCGCTCTCAAAATTGGTCTCAACTTGGAGAAGGAACAACAGACAGACACTATTTGGTCATCACTCCTAAATACCATGCACCTCTCAGTAAACACCCTACAGTATCAGTCTAATAAAATTGACATGCAGTTATCACTACTCAACTCATTAGCAATATTTGTCTCTGGAATAGAAGGGGAACTTGCGGCACTGAACTGCTTGATCAAGCGAGCCCAAACTGACATTCACCTGATGCTAGTAGGCTGCCCCTGCGGCCCAGTACTGGAAAAACTCACCACCCTGCCAACCATACTGGGCAACTTATTCAAAGACTTAAAGCAAAACACAAGCTGCAGAAAGACCACCATCCTGGATCTACAAAGCTCTCAACCCAGGCCCTTGGACACATGTTCCACGGCATGTCAACCGGAGATCCAAGTTACAGGTAACAGGGCCAATCAAGCCCAAGTTATAATCAAGACAAATAAGAATAGTATCATCCAACACCCATCCTCCCATGCAGATAAACAGGAGCTATCAATAAATAACGCTGAATCTAATCAAGAATGGGAGACACCGCAAAAAGAACAGCAGAACACTGCTGGAGCCCACAAAGAAAAAAAGGCAGAAACAGAAAGAATTAAATTACTAAACAGACGTGACTTCCAGTATCCCCTCGAGGGAGCCACGAGATCGACAACTTAATGGATACATGGACAGCAACAACTTAGTCCGAGGATGGGCCACTGACAAAGCCTCAGCCAAGGCGACAGGCTGGCCCCCACCAGGAGAGGGGCGTCTCGGAACAGGGACAAAGACTCTCACAAACAACAACCATAAATTAGGATACTCAAGCACTCCCCCTGAGGGGAGCAGAATCCATACAATTGCGTGAAGCCTGAGTATATCTCAAGAGCTGAGGGGCCCTTGAGATATACTCAGCCAGTAGTTGTAATACCAGCAACACCACCCTTAGCCCCGCCGATTACCTCAAATAGTGAAACAAACATCAGGGACAACTCAAGTCTGCTAAATGAGTAATACAGCAATACACCAGTCAACTATAAACCTTTAAGTAAGAAAGAGCCAGACACTAATGTTACAGTCTTTCTACCAGAATACAAATCACAAGAGCGACAAGATATATTTAAATAAAGGGAACCTACTGTGCCTATTAGCAGCAATCGGTGGGATGAAACATCTAAAATCATTCGACCTGGTGGCCATCAAATTTAAGGAAGCATAGTGGGAAATGAGGCTACCAACGCCACATGGGCAATGGGAGAGATGGCCTAGAAGATTCTGGATGAACAGGCACTCTTCAAGGACTGGGGAGTTACACTGACACCTTACTATACCCCAGGCTATCCTCCACCCCTGTAAGTCCTGAACCAGCCAAAAACGGATTCACAAAATCAAAAGGCTAATTTTTCAATACTAAAGGGGGCGAGGAGTACCTCCCCCATAGGAAGAACCAAGCAAAACCTCAAACACAGATTAAACGTATGAACAAATAATGCATCAGCCCAGAACTGGAGCTGGCTATCCTGCGCAATAAATGGCACAAAAAGCACTCCATGTCAAAGCACACAAGTCACCCAAAATGTACTATCCAAATCAAGGTCACTGCGCATATGATCCTGGAACATCAGTGGCCTGGGTAGCAATACAACAGATGGCCATATGCTACTTTTCTTACAAGCATTTGATATCATCCCACTACAAGAAACTTGGCTTGAAGACCCATTCCACATGCAGGGCTTTGCAGGTTATCATACCCCGGCCTGCAAAGGAGCCAGGTTTGGTCACTCTAAGGAAGGCTTGTCAACCTACACCTCAACTACAAGCATCAGTGCTGTCAGAGAATTACAGGTGAAGTAAACAGAAAAAATAGAAATAAAAGCAATCAGAGCAACAGTACGGCTTGAGGGAAAAGAATTACAGACTGTAATCATTAATGCATACCTAAACCCTAAAGACAGGGCAACAGGCTCAGAGTTACTGATCAGTGAAACCAAAAGGCTTCTAGGAAACAAATATACTCCTAACTTTATTCTATCAGGGGCGTTTAACCTACACCTACTTGGCACTCTGGCTGATGAAGAACTTATAGCCACCCAGTCATCGAAATGGGATATCCCAATAAAGGGAGAAAACACAATGGGATGGCAAAGCAAAATAGGCAAGCAATTCCTGAGAGACTTAGAGCATCTCAGCTTTCGGGCATTAAAAGGACGCTTTCTGGAGGACAACTCACTATCAGCAAATTTTCACTCTGGGACGGCCACTTTAACAATGGACTACACATTTGTTAATATAGTACTGTACCATAAAGTCTCCTCATACCAACTCACTGAGGGAGATTCCAGTGATCCACCTCTGCAGGTGGTCACGCTTAAAGTGAGCCCCGAAGATGCCTGCCACCCTACGGAAGTAGCATGCTCTGTACACACCATGAACAACAAAAGGATTAAATGTAACATCACTTCAATAGATCGACTCTTGGGGTACATTAAGGATATACAAGGAGAGCAAGGAAGATACACAAACAATGTAACTGCATGGGAGGCCTTCATGAAACCACTAGGAGAAACATTTGCCACTTCAGTGATGAGAAGAAATACACCACAGCAAGGGTCCTGTCAAGTCCATCTCACTTTCACTCACTCACAACTACAGCAAGTAAAGGCACAAAGGAGAACCATAAAACCAACACTTAAAAAACTTTGCTGGAATCAGTGTGATGACAAACTGCAGCGAGAGCTGGGACAGAACAAAATATCACTGGATGAACTTATATAGACAGTGAAAAGGGAAGGTTGGCAAGTGCTCTGGGCAAGACTCCTCTTCGACGTAAAAAGTAATGATCATGCACAGTTCTGGCACCAAGTAAACATGCTACAACATCCGACTCACCAAGGGATTAGCTCCCATCTGACTGACGAAGCCTGGGCACAGTTAATGCATGGAGACTTTAACCACCTTGAGGAGGGGCAATGTTACGCAAGTGCGCTAGAAGAAATCTCACTTTTTTCTTTCAACAACACAACTAAAAAGGAACCTGAGTGGGTGGCCTCTGCCCAACACTCGCCTCAAGGCCCCATCATGGATTCTTCATACTAACTAGTCAGCAAATAAAGAAACATATAAACATTGGAGAGAGACCTGGCAATAAGGCCAAAAAACTATTGGCTTTTGGCGCTTATCGACACACTGTTCTAAAGGAGCCAACATCTTGGGCCTTTGCCCATCATGTCATCCCACTAAACCAAACCAACGTCTGCAAACATATGGGAACTATAACCAATATCATGGCACTTATCCTATTAATAGATGGGTCCAAAAGTACAAAACTGTCATTATACCTCTGCTTCATTGATTTTTCTGCCACTTTGATCATGTTGATCAAGAAAAAATATGGATTAAACTTGCTAGTCGAAATGCTCCACCTGCCCTCCTGGAGCTACTGATTCTGTTACATACAGACATGTGGGTACAAGTTAAGTTAGGGGTGGAGATGCATCTTTCAAGATGTATTCCAACCACCAAGGGCCTAAAGTAGGGCTGCATGCTCGCCCCCACCCTGTTCAATCTCTTCTTAGCTGACCTAACATCAAAACTGGACTGTTGCAACTCTCACACCCCAAAGCTTAGTGGATTAGTCCTTTCCAACCTCCTTTATGCAGACAACCTGGTGCTAATAAGTGACACCCCAGTCAGCCTGCAGCACCTCCACGATGTCACCCACCCATATTCAAAAGAAAATCTTAATGTTCATCTTCGCAAAAACAAAATCAATGACAGTGAACAACACAAAAAGAAAAGCACTAAGTAAGCACATCACCTCCCAATGCCTGGAGTCAGTGTCAGAAAATAAATGTTTAGGTATTATCATAGATAAAAAGGGCTCATTCAAACCACAAAAAGAGGCTTTGAAATGGAAGGGGAATGCTCCAGCATTGGCTCTAAGAAATCTAAAGAAGAAAGAGGCTGGCCAAACTCTAACACCACTGCTCCAGTTAACACAATTGAAATTGATCCAGACAATACACTACGGGAGTGTGCCAGTATGCAGGAGGGGCGCATCAACTCTGGATGGAATCATGGTCAGATCCTACAGAATGATCTTCAGCCTGCCCAAATACACCTCCTCAGCTCAGATAAGATTGGAGTTCGGTCTACAGAAAGAATTTCTCGCCAGGAGATGTACGTATATCAAGTGCTGGCGTAAAATCAAGAACGCAGATCTAAACACACATTTATGGCTGGAACTGACGATCAGAAGCAGCTGTCCTGCCAAGGCTTACCTTAAAGAATCAGTTATCCAACTTGGCCTACAGGATATTTGGGAATCATCTGCAACCCACTCCAGCTTCAAAAAGCTAGTAAAGCAGAGCCCATGGCTGTCTTGTGCTGCACACTTACGATAAAGCAATACACCAACCCTATTTTCACAAGGGGTACTCCAAATCAGTAAAAGAAATTTCTGAGATATCGATTGGCATACTAAGTTCGCTCCTACATTAACCACCCTGGAAATGTAACACTGCCACGACCGGTTGCTGTATGGAAAAGGGAAAGAAGATATGGTGCACTTGGTGTGTACCTGCAAAGAGTTGATGGCTGAGCAAATGTCATGCTGTGCCCACTTTTTAACAGAAGAGGACCTAGAACATGCAGACAAGCAGTATTGGCCCGCTGTACACCTGTGGACATACAGCTGAATTGCCGCTTTGAGATATTTCTCATCAAGGCAGAAAATAAATTTCCTCCCAAACTGATTGCACGCACCCAGTTGGAATAACCATTTTGCACATAGGACTCCTTAAATGCCACTGCATTCCTAATCTTAGAATGTCTTAGAAAAACCTATTCTTTTATACAATGGACTCCTTAAACAGTAGAATGTAATCTGTTTTAATCCTGCTCACCCCAATCGTTGTAACATGGAACAGCTTTTCATGGTTGATGTGATACCATTGTTTAAAGCGATTGGTGGGTTAAATCCCCCTTGGTCAATCAGCCTGCTATCTTTGGACATACATCAACTTAAATGCTTCCCCATCCCTTTTAAAAGTCTCACAAAAATGTTCTGATGCACCGGTGACTGCCTAGATCACAGTTTGAGATCTTGGACTTCTTTTGACTCTATAGACGGCATTTTTATTCCAGCTAAGCATTGGGGAAAGGTTAGCAGCCACCTTATGAACGGAGGCACTTTTAACATGCACTTTAGATTTAATACGCACCCTATTATGCAGCCGGTACATCTATGAAAGACAGGTAGCTGGAACCGATCAGCATGCACCATCTGAATTGACATGTATTTCATATATGTTAGCTGTCGTTTCAATTTTATAATAACCCACTGAGGGTAAACTTGCAATAGACCTATGGCGCCACTATCTTTTAATATGCATCCATAACATATTAACAGTTCAACTCATAACGGTCTGTTATTTTGCACTTTAAGAAAAAAACGAACTTAAACTTTATGTCGGGCAATGAAGCACTTTTACTTAAATTTGAAAATTGCTGATTCAAACTCTGCAATTGTTGTATAGCGGTGCTGCTATTAGAATTGTTTTAACCATATTTTATAATGTTTAAATGTTGCAAAGGTTTCAATTAACCAAGCAATACTAAATAAACTTGAAACAATGGGTCGCAAATTGATTGTGTTCTACCTCATGAATATTAATAAGGTAGGTCCTTTGCGACCCAGTGGGAATCGCAGATAAGACTCAATGGAGATTCGTGCATTTGGAATTAAGATTTCCCAATTGCGATTCTCATGGATCTCACAATTAGGAACGTTAGGACATGTGGCCCTTGTTTTTGATTCCAGATGTTTAGTTTGCCATGATAGGCTGCAGGCTAGGGAGCTGCTTCGGTGCAAGATTGGCTGCCATGACCTTATCATGCCACCATGGGCCCCATTCTAGTGTGGTCTTTTGCAAGATGGAGCTGGCTTGAATTTTATTTTTACCAGGACTGCTATTGATTTCCAGTCCAGCCCTAGTTATCACTACTGTTCACTTTCCTACGTATACCTTCTTACTTTGTGTAACTAAATGTCTCTGTCTACTGCTTTCACATTAGCAATTTAATTTACGTCTTCCTGCTTTATGTCTACCTGGGACCGTAATTTAATCTCAGTCAGACCTTTTATTTATTTCATATATTTTCACAAAATAGCCATTTATGGAGCTATGGTAACCATAAACAGATAAAACCAACTCACCTGGCTAAACCTGATATTAAATCACATGTGTGCTTTTAGTAGCAATGTGCATAATATCTTGAATACTACATTATGTAATTGATCAAGCCTACATGTCCTCACAGCTGGAAGTTCCTACGCGGATAGACGTCATTTTATCTTTTGTTTCTCTCTGCTGAAGACGAGCCGGCATTCTTTTATGTTTTTTCTTTCTTTAGTCATGTTTGATTGTCTATGTATAGAGATATATGATCTGTACAACGCAGTAAACACACGCATTATGAATTACTGCTTTATTGTGTACAAAGGCGAAACCACTGAAAAGAATAGAAACAACTGACAGCTGCCAGAAGCTTTTAACCACGCAGTGTTATTAGTCATTCATTGTGCTTTTACTCTGTGTAATGTTTTTTTTCATAATGAAGAGACCAAATGGCTCGAGCGCAGCACGACGCACATGGGGTGATGCTGGAACCTCCACACAGCTTTTCTTAAAGTGAAAGTGGATTTTCCACGCGTCCCACACTTTAACGAACATTTGGTCATAGCATCAAGGGCTGTAGATATAATTATCGCCGCTTTAGCGTCCGTTTTTGGGCGTAAAGCGGCGATAATTATGTTGCATTATTTGCAAGGACACGCTGGCACGTGTTTCCTTGATTCAGCTCCCATTTTGTCCACGCCTCGCTCTGCATCTCTAATGAGATGCAAAGGAGGCGTGCCTGACAAAACAACATGTGAAAATATCGCTACCCCAGCTTCGTGATATCAACAACGAGGGGTCGCGATATTTTAAATCCCGTTAACTATGCCTTAACGCAGGAATCCATGGGAGATGGATTATGGTGATACGACCACAGGGTCGTATCACCAAGGATATCTCCGTTTTGGGTGCAACATCGCTGGTTTTCCAGCGATGTTGGCCCATTTCCCTGGAATATTATAGCCCTGGAGTAACGTGTTGTTAATAACGCGTTACCAGGGCGATAAATTCCAGCGATAGATGGCGATAAATAAACAAGCGCTAAGCGCGCTTTGCGTTTATTTATCGCCATCCTAGTAAATATGCCCCATTGTTCCAGTTGTCAAGTTGTGATTCGTGCACTATGTGAGAAAAAGCTGACAGGACACATGTTGCATTTAAAACCTGATTTTACACAAATCAGTACTAGGTGTAGGCAAAATTTGCATATTTTCCTTCCAGGAAATTCGGCAAAATGTCAAAAAATTAAGTGAAATCATGCATTTTTAAATGACTGCTGGTCTGGCATTTTGAACATAAAGGCGAGTTTTATGAGAAAAAATGTGAAAAATTGTGTGTATTGCAAAGAACAGGCGTTCGGATTCTGTTATTTTGCGTCCCTCTTGTGCTTTTGCAGTAGGGGGCCTATTTTTGAGAATGTCACGGAGTGCAGCTCAGAACGTCACCTGGCTGCGTTGCACTGCATGACAGGGAATGGGCAGGAATGCGCCGTACTTAAGGCAATATGTCATATTTCTGCCTTTTCCCCTGCACTGGCGCCCTCTGGTGGCCTAGCGCCAACGGAGGCACACGTGCACCATGCTGCAAGGGTGCCTACGTTGCATGCAGGATGTTTCCTGTACAATTAAAAACTGAGAGGCGCATTCCTTTTTCGGCTTGTGCTGCAGAATGCAGCATACATAGAAAGAGGAAGTAACGAGGAGAAATAAAGATATTTCTGTTCGATACGCCTCACCTGAGAAGGTGTATCTTTTGGCACATTTCCGGGTCGACCAGTTCTAGAAAAATCTGGGAATGCTTAAAAAAACATTGGAGTTGCCTGGGAACACCCACGCAATGCCCATGGAATGACTTCCCAGGACAGAGAAAGCCAATGCAGCGATTTGTGCAGCGCTGCCTTACTCTTGTTTTTATGGAGCCAGTCAGGGCCACGCAAAGTGGCCTTGCATGGCTTCATAAATCACATGGAAGGTTTGCATCGCTCTTTCACCATGTTGCGTGGTTCAAGAGCAACGCAACCAGCTCATATATAGGCCCCTAGTTTTTTTTACCTGAAGGCAACCACTATCATGCACCATGGAGTCATCTCAGGCATTTCACCTACCATCATAAAGTAAATTTACAGAAATTCAAATAGATCATGCCAGCATAAACTAAATTTCACCTCAACCTAAAGTACACTCCCCTGGATTTTGACAGACTTACTGCAGAGTGGTTAAGGGGAATCCAAGGGGGAAGCTCCCAAAACTACATTTTCTCAAGTTAACATTGATAGGGATCTTTCACTGTAAAATGGCAAAGTTAATAGGTCTGGCCTTGGAAAGTTGGTACAGTCAGTAATTTTAAAAACAAAGAAATTTACTTCAAGGACGTGCCACAATAAGAAATTGAAAACATGCCATCACCTGAAAGTGTTTGCTACATGCCTTCAAAAAAACTTTAATTAATAAATAACCTTCACATATAATTCTAATAGAACATTGCACCTACGCTTACAACAATTAGAGAAAGCATTTTTAGCTTTACTGCACTTCACAACAAAATTTGATTTTGCTTACTGCAAAGAAAAGGTACTATGGGCTTTGAATGTAGTAACCTTAATACATAATAATTTAAACACACAGGAGTGTCTAAAAATGAAAGAAGACAAATAGTGGAATTAAAATCGATTGACGAAGTAGAGTATTAGCGCACCAGCCCTATCCCAGGGGTGCACTTGTTTTTAGGTAGATGTGCAAATGCGAAAATGTGCAAATTCTGTCATTTACAGAGCAAGTGAGACAGTGGCTGGTGTGAGCTTACCTTTTGGCCCTTACTGTATGCTGTGTTGAGCGAGTCATAGTACGAATGACAGTGTGACTGACCAAGGGAGGAAGCTACGCGAAAGCCCCTCTATGTTAATTAGTATGCCTTTTTTATGACTTTTCTAATGGCACAGGGCTGGCAAAACAGCTAATGTGTCCCCAGGCCAGAACTAAAAATTATTGAATAACAACGCACAGGGTTGACAAGCATGGAGTGCTTGGTCTATGTGGTGCATTTTCCCAGTTTGGTGCATCTGTTAAGCCCTTAGGAAGAAATATAAAATCTAGCAGCTGAACAGGGCTCGCGAATATATATATACCTGGTGTTCTGCTTGAAAACCAAGACGTTACAGCCGAGTAAAGAAATTACTGGCTAAAAAAATTAAGCAACATAACTGGCTGGCAGGCTCTGAAAAATTTCTGATTTATGTCATTGTGCTCTTCTCACATTTTAGTGTAAACATGCAATTGTTCACAAAAAGACAGAAACACATGAAAATGTGTCATTTTTCTTCAAAAAAAAGAAACAAAAAAAACTAACCACAGTAAAAATGGCCATCAAGGCATGGCACATCATTTTTGAGCGGGGGGGAGAGGCAACTTTCCATAAAAATAAGCCTCCTGATGTTCATGAAAAAAAGGGAGCTTAAAAAATTCTGCAGCAGAATGGATGACCAACTGCTGCATAATGCAAAAGTACCTTTGGACACTTCACAAAAAGCAAACATTCTGTGCTGCTTGCCATGCCCCACGGAGCTTCAAAAAAGGACAAAAGAAACTGGGACAGCAAATAACATGTTTCTATTTATTGTATTAAACGTCAGTATTATAAAAATATTTGCAAAGTAGGTGTTGAACTAAATGATGTCGAACATGGCACCTCAAAATTGTAGAGGTTCTAGAAATCCGTTACAGTTCTAGAAGTACAGTTTTAACTGTATTAAGAAATTCCTTTTTTATTATTAAGAGAATATTATACACCTACTCCTGCTTACAACAGTTGGCTGGCAGGAATATATCAAGTAAATTCAAACACAAAAAAACACAAATGAAAACCCATTTCCCCTGCCCTATCCGTATCCCCTGACCTTCCTCAGTAGCCACAACACTGCTTTTCAGATACACCCCTAAGGCACAAAGGAACTGTTGGAGTGGCTGTTGTTTGTTTCCGACAGATTCCTTTTTATTTCTTCTGAGGTTAAGTCTTTTCAGTGTGTCCCTCTAGTTATTGACCCACCACTATATGTCTGTTTCTAGATTTTAGGTACTCTCGGCTATTTGGGGCACATTATTTCTTTATATTCCCTTGAAAGTAGCGACTAGCAGGTGTTTTAATTCTTTGCCCCTGTGCTCTAATGTCATGGTTATTTTTTCCATGGCAATGATATCACAAATATAATACACTAAAGGTAATCAGTTCCTCTGTTGTGGCAAGCATGTGAAAGATGTCACTGTATGCCTGAAATGTTTGTCGATGGGAGATCTGAATTTCAGATCATAATGCCGTCACACACCTGTTAGGGTGTCATGCTTCATCATAGGACTCTCCTCGTCAGACTGGCGCTGCAATGTCCAACGGGCCTGGTTGCTTCTTTAGCGGAGTTCTTTTGATCTGAGATTGCTGTATGTGAAGGTGTATGTGGGCAGCAGGTGCTAGGTGTGTGCTAAAGTGAATAGGTGATTATAAAATAGGCTCCAGATCTATGAATATTTTAATTCGAAATAGGGCTGGGACTAAGTAAAAACAATGGTGCCACCAGCAGGTCATAGGTACCTAGGTAGCTAGTGAGTATGTGTGGTCGACATGTTTCGTGTCATCTGAGCTCCAAAATCGAGCCACCCTTCTTCAGGACAAAAGGTAGATAGATAATAGTGATCCCCAATGGAGAACACAAAAAAGACAAACCCAAATTATGGGGATGTGATTAGAACAGTTTTAGGTCCCGAGTAAGGAACCTGTCATGTCTCTCCACCTTACTGGGTGGAAAGTTCCACTTCATGGAAGGGGGGGAGTTGGCCCAAGTACTGATGGGCAACCAATGAATTGAAGGAGGGCAAGGCCTGCTCATCTAGGATCTCTCCGGCTTCCAAATCATTCCTTAGATCTAGAGATATTCCATGCATGTAACCTCTGATGTGTAGTACCAATATGAAGTGTTTCTTTGATAGCAGTGCTAATTGTGGAGACTCTTGCACTGTGATAAATGGAAGAGTTCCTTCTGGGTAAGTGTTCCACCCAACTCCGCTTTACACCACATTTGACTTGGAGTTATCCACTCTCTATTCCTTACCTGTAGATGTGTTGTGATGTATTACAGGGCCCACCTCAGTCTCCATGTTAGTTTCACGTTTTAGCTTGACATCATTTTCAAATTGACTTTTAACATGCTTTACACTTACACAATAATATATTGAGAAATTATACGGGCTGTTAATTTCTTAGAAAGCATTATTATCATGTTATTCATACATGCTGACCAAGGCTAGGCACAGGGAATAAAGGTGCCCTTGTATTTGTCTGACCGGTTATAGACAACTTTATGGCTTCCGACTAACCATCAAATCATCTCTGCCCCTGTGACACAGTGGAATTTGAACTGTGCTTTTAATATTTAAACTGCATCTGCACCACATTTGGCAGAGTAGCACTTCTGCTGGGATTGTCCTGGAACACAACACAGTGTGGCTGAGATGTGGTCCTGCTAACTCTGACCTCTATCCTGCAAAAGAAGATAGCCAGTTCTGCACAGGCCAGCTTCCTGATACATCATACTCAGGTATGGGGGTGAGGCTGTACCAAGGGATCTAGCAGAGGGTACTCCCTCTATGCTCTCGATAATGTCGGTAGTGTTAGATAGGTGTACAATCATAGTAATGTCATAATGGTTGAACTGTTCATCTTTTTCACTATTTTTTTTATGTTGTTTATAATGTTTTGTTTTTCTGCCTAATAAGTACAGCACACTCTTTCTATAGAAAAATGCAATTGTTTAAATTAATGTTTCAAGACCCAATTTGTACCTTTCTTGTGTTTACCTTGGCCATGCAAAAGAAAAACAATTAAAGGATATATCTGTTTCCACAATTTTCTTGAGAAATAAGGAGTGGTCATGTTCGAGGTTGCTGATACCATCTGGTACCCTGGTAAGGTTAGGAGTTCAAATGGTGCATTGTGAGCTAGCTAGGAACCAAGCTAACATTCTCTGATGGTGTGTGAAAACTGAGTTACCATATTCTAAAGTCTATGTTGCCCAGATACACAGTCCTACTTAAATCCTAAGATCCGTATAACATGGCACTACCAACTTTCTAGGTCAAGCACTTATTTAATTAGTCTCTTGAGCAGTTCTTGCATGTGCACAAGATCGATGTGCAAGAACTATGTGGTCATTTTCACCTCATACAGAGACGTCTGTGGTGTTAGGGATTTAATACTCCTCAGCTTAATAGGAAATCTTTATTTTAGTCTGTAAATTGTTCAAGTTTTAACCTTTAAAAGTGTTACCCCCTATAGTATTTTCCTTTCTTTGAATTCCATTCATTAAATATGGCGATGGCAGCTATCATTCCTGTTAACTACCGACATGCTGTCACAGCATTATTACAACAACAAGGGCTCTCTGTGGGAGAGGGAGATGTTACCTCTGGGTTGAGGCCCACAAAGCATATACCATAAAGTGTATTCTAGTCCACATTCCTGCAGTTGATGGTACTTCACAAACATTTCACACATACTCACCAGCTAGATTACCAGGTCAATACAAAGCTTAAGAAGATTGAGAAATACCACTAACATATCAAGAATGGTTCCAAGGCACCCTCCCACATCCACTAAATAATGTAAGACTGGGTCCCCTCAGCAATGAGGGTGCAACCATGTGAGTTCTAGCCGGCTTTACACCATATCCTAACATAGCACCATTGAATGTTGCAGATCTTCGTACCCTTTAAACAGGTCTAGTTAGGCTATATAGACTCTTAACATAGTTTGTAATGCGTACAATAACAGCTACCCTAGCAACGCAGCAGACACGTCTTTTGACATCAGTGCATGTTTCGCTGTTCTGCAGGAACTACCAGACTTCTTAGATGAGCGTTCAAATAAAATTTCCAAACTTCTGCCACTGATGAAGTGAAGTAGCAACCAGCAACGTCTGGCTGGATTCCTAAAGTTGGGGATCTAGTTTCTGAGAAGATTGCAGACAGAAAAAGGATTTGGCCCATCATAGAGAGCACCAGTGCCTGTGCTTAGCATTCAAGGTACCAGAACAGTGATTTTGCCACCGCTTGGGGGTTGTAGAAAAAAACGTTTGTTTCCATTGATCTTGTTAAACCACACCATGTGGCCAGTCTAACACATTAGGCCAGGAGGGCTCCTTGGTAGTTGCCTGCCTCTTCTTGCTACCATACTTGAAATCCCTATCCAATCATTAAATAATACACATATTGCTTCTCCCCGGCCGGGTACTTCAGGCACTAAAGTTTTACTACTTCCTGTTACTACTATTGATACAGGATGCACATCAGATGTGAGTTTACAGTTTTCCACTGCTATTCCTAACATCAAGGGGCCTTATTTATGAGAAGTGTCACATCGCTGTGACACTTCTCAGTGCACGCTCCTCGTGACACCATTGATGCGTCATATTTACTGTATGACGCATCATGTCGCTAGGAATGACAGATACGTCAGTATTACTGACGTATCTGTTGGTGCAAAATTGATGCATTGCTGGAGTTGTGTCCGAAGCATGACGCAACACCAGCAATGTTCCTGTGTCAGTCTTATGCCTGCCCTGAAGCAGGCGTAAGGTTTTAATGCAATGGTGTCCTAAAAGTGGCGCACTGAAATCTTAATTCGCCACTTCTACGAGGCTTTGATGAAGGGGAACGCCTACCCTGTATATATTATACCCGACACAGGTATAATGTAGCACAGGGGTTTACAAAGTGACGCATCTTCCTAGATGCAACACTTTGTAAATAGGGCACAACGTGGCACATATTTTTACGCCGCCCCTGCGTCACAATAAGTGATGCAATGGTGCTGCAAAAGTGACACAGGGGCTCATAATTAAGCCCCAAAGTTGTTTATTTCCAACCACCTTTGGAACTGTCTAAGAATTCTCCATTACAATGTGAATTCCTAATTTGCACAGACTGCCTCTGGCTACTTTGTTGATATTGATGATTTTTCTTCTGATTCCTCTAGTACTATACTACATGGTGTATGTGTTTTTCTTCTTTGGCTGAAACAGACTTCTCTGATTCCTCCTTGGTCCTACATTTGGATTTCCATTTCACTACTTTTTCTCTTCATTTGGTTTGGGTTTGTTACATTATTTTTCTTGCTTTTAAATGAACATTTCCTTCTGGAATGCTTTGCTGCAGAACTGATAGCTGAGGAACTGTCCCTTGTGTGCATTTCTTGTGTCTGATGGGATAGATCTGGATAAGGTCCCATTTAACATTTTTGGTCCTACAGAAATTCTGCAAATTCCTTTTATTTAAGGTAGCTATGGACGAAATTATCACTCCTGGCTCCATCTCCGATTAATAGGATGTGGACTTTGTCAAGAGCATGCTTTCTGAACTAGAATCCTATACACTGTTTGATACTGAAGATTTGTATTCAAATTCTGCTAATTATGGTGGAATGTTTTGTTATCATCACTATGCCCATCCCTATTTACATAGAGCTACTACTCCACTTACAATTTTCAATTGTACACAATGGAAACATTGCCTGACACCACCAGTGGGTAGCTCAAAGACATATTTTAAAATATTTGCATATTTTTCTGGTCACAACCGTTTCATTTTATTATAAGCGCACCCGTTCCCCAGCGAAGAAAACTATTCTGACCCACACAAAATTGATCTAAATCAGATTCATTTATTTCCCAGTTGGCCATTCAAGGCTATGAATATTGGAATGAAAACATTGATCTGAAATCGATTTGGATAACACAACACTGGCAAGTACAGGGAATTGATGCTTTATTTAGAACTTGTTTAATCCCTAGGCAAATGATCTTTCTGAACCAAACAGTGCAGCAAACTGTGTGGCTTGCAAATTTTACAGAAGAACAACTTAATATTATGTTGCAGGATATTACATTTAATTCTTCAATGTCATGTTCAGATGGATGGTTAGTGTGACCAATTGACAATAATGGTTGTAACATTTGTTCTTTTGAACACCTCCACTGGTTTTAAAGCTAGGAAACCAGAGCCCCAGTAATGCAAACACAACATTCAGGGGTAATTACCACCTATAGCGTAGGAAAGCTATGGCAGTAAGCGTTACAGCATTCTAGTTACAATTCAGTTGAACAACATCTTTCTCTCCTTTCTGACATCATGGATTTACAAGATTTCTTGGTGGGTCCTACGTTACCACATTCTAACCGTTTCATTTATGCCACTTCCAATGAACTGTGGAAAATTTCTCAGCAGGAAGCAGCTGAGCGCCTAAGACAAATTGACAGGATCAATTTAGAAAAAGCATTGGCTGTTGTGGAGAATAGCATGACTACGTTGTCAACTCATATATATTCTTTGAATAATATTGTATCGTTTGCATTCAATATACTACAGAATGACATGTCTTTCCTCCAGCATGGGCAAAAGTCAGCTTTGATCGATTATGCAATTGAGTTGGACATTCTAGACTAACCATTGCATCTGCTCTGCACCTTTGACACAGTGCAACTGGAACACTGATTTTATTATATAAACTGCTTCTGCACCACATTTGTCAGAGGGGCACATCTGCTGCGATTGTCCTGGAACTCGACACACTGTGGTGCTAACTTTGACCTCTATCCTGCAAAGGATGCTAGTCGGTTTTGCACAGGCCAGCTTCCTGATACATCATACTTTGATAAAGGTGCATCACTAATGAGCTAAAGGTTTAGGCTGCTCCCACTACGTCAGAAGGTAAAACTTTTCACTAGGATTTACCTGATCACTGTACCTGTTCAACTCTCCATCATATCAGGCCTTAACTTTTGTCTTTGTCCCTGTCAAGCCCCATCATAAGACCACAGTTTAACCTTTCATAACTCCAGTTCTATTTATTAGATTTGATTGCTGTGGTGTCATTTTATTGTCAAAAATGTACTATATGTTTCTAACTTCGTTTGGAATTTTTCTTCTGTTTTGTGTTTACTTTATTACTATTTCAGTCCTGCATAAATACTTCACACATTGCCTCTAAGTTAAGCCTGACCCATGACTGCTTCTGTGCCAAGCTACCAAGAATTTAGTGCAGGTTTATGTAGTAACTTTTGTGCTTCACCATGACAAGGTTTGTGATTATTAGTTGAGATGGGTTCTCACCCCCTCAACTAATAGTTCCAATTTCTTACAGGATGGTAAACATGTTTAGTGTTTTGGAGTCAGGTAATGAAAACAACTATGAATAGCTTATTAACCTTCGAGGTTGCTACCATACTGCTCATACTGGCCAAATTAAAATGTGTACAGACAAAAGATTGCGTACCAGCATAAATAAAAATCATGGCATGTTTTTCTATACATGTATACAGACCAGGCTTCTATTTCAGAGTCTGCAATGGACTTATTTTGTTTACCATGTAACGATGAAATCAGTTCAGCAGGTCTGGTGCACTTCTTTTTATTCATTTTCTTTTTTTTAGCTAGAAAGTTCCCTATGGAGTTTCCTGTGATAAATAACACTTTTGTGGCAAGCCCCTTTTATCGTGCCCCAATTATGTAATATTGATGCAAGTGGATTTATTTTCAGTCTTATTTTTAATTTGGAAAACTTTGTTCCAAACTGGTAAAGTGGGTCCAAAGTCACATCTGGCGCAAAATACCTTTTTGTACGGTTCAACTATGGATAATCAACATTTTAATTACACTCACATACTTAAGGGAATTCATGACTTTCGCAATTCACAAAGAAGTGAGAAATTTCCAGAGTCTGCATTAGGTCACTGTAATTTAATTTGGCGATCTCACCGGCCTTAAGGTTCTCCTAAATTGTATGGAGCATCTAACTGCTGTGGACTGTGTTTAACTGAGTGATAGTGCGGAAAGACAATTATCAACACTGAATCTAAACCACACTATCTCTAGGCCCGGGCAAAATGCATATTACAGTGGCGTACTTTGTGTAATTCTGTGAATTTCGTGCTTTACTTGTTACGTCAAATTCTGCAACTTACACCATTATGCCATGTCACAAAATGATATGCCTGTTTGTGGCAAAATGTTACTACACTCTAATAATGTGAACAGCCAGAACATGAGTGGTTGTTGATCATGACAGTTATATTTTCGTGCAATTTCTTCACTATGAAATGCATCTTCACGTAAACAATTGATGCAGGCATGCCTTTTGCCAGAGTCCGACTGGGAATCCAAAGCAGACCTGGCAATTTTGTAGGACTAGCCCCGGTGGGGCTTTCAAGTGCGAAGCACTGCTGCTTTTGTTACTGGGGGCCGATATTGCAGCACCGCTGCAAAACTGGCACTCAGTAACAAAAAAATAGCCTGAATATTGCAAAACAGGCCCCCACCCTTCCAGCCTCCTGGGAAAATGCCTGATACCCTCTACAGCGAGTCTGCCCTGCATTTCGCTAACAAATATAGCACTTAATAATAGATTTGAATTTTGCGTAATTTCCTAGAGATTTTGCAAAATTACACAAACAATATATTACATGGGTTTGGGCGTGGCATTTCCTGAAATGGCATACACAGGAATGGCGTAGAGTGAAGTTGCATACACTGCAGTGGTGTACACTGAGGTCAGATCGAGTAGAGTGCCACATATTGCAGTGGCATAAAGTGTAGTAGCGTATACTGTAGTGGCATGGAGTGAGATAGCTTAAAGTGGAGTGGTGGAGTTACAGTTTATAAATATTGTAGAGTGTATTCAGATACACTGTAGTGCCATACACTGGAGTGTTGAATAGTGTTGGGGCATATATTAGGATATCATGTACTAAAATAGCATACAGTCATGTTGGGTAGAGTGGAGTTGGGTAAACTGGAATAGGGTACACTGCAGTGGGGTACAGTAGAGTGGTGTAGAGTTTAGTGGTGTACAGTGGGCTTATGTAAATTCGACTGTGGTATAGTGTAGTGTTTTAAAGTAAAATTGTGTAAAGTGAAGAGGTGTATATTGCAGTGCCGTACAGTAGAGTAGTGCAGAGTAGAATAGCGTACAGTACTGTGGAGTACAGTGTATTAGTGTACATTGCAATATGAATACTGGAGTTCCATAAAGTGTAGTTCCATACAGTGGAATAACCTACAATTATGTAGTGTTTACTGTAATTACATTGAGTTTACTAGTATTAAGTATTGAGACGTACATTGCAGTGGCATATAGTGGTGTAGCATACAGTAGAGTGTTGTAGAATTAAATAGGGTTAAATATAGAAGCAAAGAGTCTAGTAATGTACACTGAAGTGTTGTTTACTGGATTGGTGCCCAATGTAGATTAATTAACTGAAATAGCATACAGTATATTGTGGTACACTGCAGTGGCATGTAATGCTTTTTAGTAGACTTGAGTAGTGTAGAGTGGAGTAGCATATACTGGATTAGTGTACACTGCTGTAGTGTACCATAAAGTGGGGCCTACTGGAGTTAATTCAGGCCCCTTAATATGTCGCTGTAAAAAAATTGTTGTCCCGAGATTTTCATTCTTGATTTGTGTTTTTGTATCATTAGGGAAGTAATTTAGCTTTGGCAGATATTAGTAATCAGGGCCGAATTTTTCTGGATGACATTTTTACAAATGGGGGATGTGTTGTAGTCATGATGTAATATTTTAGGAGCCATAAGACCTATATACTTCATATTGGTATAAAAAAAATAGATTTTGGGTCCTAAAATATTACATGCTAGTACTGTGCTTTGTTCGCCATGAGTTGGCAGGGTATGCTCAGACGTGAGTACCTTGCTCACTTTGCCACTGGATTCAAGCAAGCCTGGCTGAAGACAGCTGAAATGCCAGAAACCGGTCCTAGGAAGCTTGTTTCCGGTCCAGGGAAGGCATGGCTTGGCAGTTCGGGCTGGACTGTTCCCATGAGGCACAGGATCAGACTGATTTGCATATGGCCATGTCTGAACTGGGGTGGCAGAGTGGGCAAAAGAACGGTGATGGATCAAACCCAGATCTGTTGACTGGGTGTGAGTGTTTGATTGGTTCTGATGCTCCGTCCATCACCACCCCCTTTTGTACCGCTTTGTTCCCCATAAGTTGGCAGGGTATGCTCAGACGTGAGTCCCTTGCTCACTTTGCCACTGGATTCAAGCAAGCCTGGCTGAAGACGGCTGAAATGCCAGAAACCGGTCCTAGAAGCTTGTTTCCGGTCCGGGGAAGGCATGGCTTGGCAGTTCGGGCTGGACTGTTCCCATGAGGCACAGGGTCAGACTGATTTGCATATGGCCATGTCTGAACTGCGGTGGCAGAGTGGGCTAAAGAATGGTGATGGATCAAATCCGGATCTGTTGACTGGGTGTGAGTGTTTGATTGGTTCTGATGCTCCGTCCATCACCACCCCCTTTTGTACCGCTTTGTTCGCCATAAGTTGGCAGGGTATGCTCAGACGTGAGTCCCTTGCTCACTTTGCCACTGGATTCAAGCAAGCCTGGCTGAAGACGGCTGAAATGCCAGAAACCGGTCCTAGGAAGCTTGTTTCCGGTCCAGGGAAGGCATGGCTTGGCAATTCGGGCTGGACTGTTCCCATGAGGCACAGGGTCAGACTGATTTGCATATGGCCATGTCTGAACTGCGGTGGCAGAGTGGGCTAAAGAACGGTGATGGATCAAACCCGGATCTGTTGACTGGGTGTGAGTGTTTGATTGGTTCTGATGCTCCGTCCATCACCACCCCCTTTTGTACCGCTTCGTTCGCCATAAGTTGGCAGGGTATGCTCAGACGTGAGTCCCTTGCTCACTTTGCCACTGGATTCAAGCAAGCCTGGATGAAGACAGCTGAAATGCCAGAAACCGGTCCTAGGAAGCTTGTTTCCTGTCCAGGGAAGGCATAGCTTGGCAGTTCGGGCTGAACTGTTCCCATGAGGCACAGGGTCAGACTGATTTGCATATGGCCATGTCTGAACTGTGGTGGCAGAGTGGGCTAAAGAACGGTGATGGATCAAACCCGGATCTGTTGACTGGGTGTGAGTGTTTGATTGGTTCTGATGCTCCGTCCATCACCACCCCCTTTTGTACCGCTTTGATCGCCATAAGTTGGCAGGGTATGCTCAGACGTGAGTCCCTTGCTCACTTTGCCACTGGATTCAAGCAAGCCTGGATGAAGACGGCTGAAATGCCAGAAACCGGTCCTAGGAAGCTTGTTTCCGGTCCAGGGAAGGCATGGCTTGGCAGTTCGGGCTGGACTGTTCCCATGAGGCACAGGGTCAGACTGATTTGCATATGGCCATGTCTGAACTGGGGTGGCAGAGTGGGCTAAAGAACGGTGATGGATAAAACCCGGATCTGTTGACTGGGTGTGAGTGTTTGATTGGTTCTGATGCTCCGTCCATCACTACCCCCTTTTGTACTGCTTTGTTCGCCATAAGTTGGCAGGGTATGCTTAGACGTGAGTCCCTTGCTCACTTTGCCACTGGATTCAAGCAAGCCTGGCTGAAGACGGCTGAAATGCCAGAAACCGGTCCTAGGAAGCTTGTTTCCGGTCCAGGGAAGGCATGGCTTGGCAGTTCGGGCTGGACTGTTTCCATGAGGCACAGGGTCCGACTGATTTGCATATGGCCATGTCTGAACTGCGGTGGCAGAGTGGGCTAAAGAATGGTGATGGATCAAATCCGGATCTGTTGACTGGGTGTGAGTGTTTGATTGGTTCTGATGCTCCGTCCATCACCACCCCCTTTTGTACCGCTTTGTTCGCCATAAGTTGGCAGGGTATGCTCAGACGTGAGTCCCTTGCTCACTTTGCCACTGGATTCAAGCAAGCCTGGCTGAAGACGGCTGAAATGCCAGAAACTGGTCCTAGGAAGCTTGTTTCCGGTCCAGGGAAGGCATGGCTTGGCAGTTCGGGCTGGACTGTTCCCATGAGGCACAGGGTCAGACTGATTTGCATATGGCCATGTCTGAACTGCGGTGGCAGAGTGGGCTAAAGAACGGTGATGGATCAAACCCGGATCTGTTGACTGGGTGTGAGTGTTGGATTGGTTCTGATGCTCCGTCCATCACCACCCCCTTTTGTACCACTTTGTTCGCCATAAGTTGGCAGGGTATGCTCAGACGTGAGTCCCTTGCTCACTTTGCCACTGGATTCAAGCAAGCCTGGCTGAAGACGGCTGAAATGCCAGAAACCGGTCCTAGGAAGCTTGTTTCCGGTCCAGGGAAGGCATGGCTTGGCAGTTCGGGCTGGACTGTTCCCATGAGGCACAGGGTCAGACTGATTTGCATATGGCCATGTCTGAACTGCGGTGGCAGAGTGGGCTAAAGAACGGTGATGGATCAAACCCGGATCTGTTGACTGGGTGTGAGTGTTGATTGGTTCTGATGCTCCGTCCATCACCACCCCCTTTTGTACCGCTTTGTTCGCCATAAGTTGGCAGGTATGCTTAGACGTGAGTCCCTTGCTCACTTTGCCACTGGATTTAAGCAAGCCTGGATGAAGACGGCAGAAATGCCAGAAACCGGTCCTAGGAAGCTTGTTTCCGGTCCAGGGAAGGCATAGCTTGGCAGTTCGGGCTGGACTGTTCCCATGAGGCACAGGGTCAGACTGATTTGCATATGGCCATGTCTGAACTGGGGTGGCAGAGTGGGCTAAAGAACGGTGATGGATCAAACCCGGATCTGTTGACTGGGTGTGAGTGTTTGATTGGTTCTGATGCTCCGTCCATCACCACCCCCTTTTGTACCGCTTTGTTCGCCATAAGTTGGCAGGGTATGCTCAGACGTGAGTCCCTTGCTCACTTTGCCACTGGATTCAAGCAAGCCTGGCTGAAGACGGCTGAAATGCCAGAAACCGGTCCTAGGAAGCTTGTTTTTGGTCCAGGGAAGGCATGGCTTGGCAGTTCGGGCTGGACTGTTCCCATGAGGCACAGGGTCAGACTGATTTGCATATGGCCATGTCTGAACTGGGGTGGCAGAGTGGGCTAAAGAACGGTGATGGATCAAACCCGGATCTGTTGACTGGGTGTGAGTGTTTGATTGGTTCTGATGCTCCGTCCATCACCACCCCCTTTTGTACCGCTTTGTTCGCCATAAGTTGGCAGGGTATGCTCAGACGTGAGTCCCTTGCTCACTTTGCCACTGGATTCAAGCAAGCCTGGCTGAAGACGGCTGAAATGCCAGAAACCGGTCCTAGGAAGCTTATTTCCGGTCCAGGGAAGGCATGGCTTGGCAGTTCGGGCTGGACTGTTCCCATGAGGCACAGGGTCAGACTGATTTGCATATGGCCATGTCTGAACTGCGGTGGCAGAGTGGGCTAAAGAACGGTGATGGATCAAACCCGGATCTGTTGACTGGGTGTGAGTGTTTGATTGGTTCTGATGCTCCATCCATCACCACCCCCTTTTGTACCGCTTTGTTCGCCATAAGTTGGCAGGGTATGCTCAGACGTGAGTCCCTTGCTCACTTTGCCACTGGATTCAAGCAAGCCTGGCTGAAGACGGCTGAAATGCCAGAAACCGGTCCTAGGAAGCTGGTTTCTGGTCCAGGGAAGGCATGGCTTGGCAGTTCGGGCTGGACTGTTCCCATGAGGCACAGGGTCAGACTGATTTGCATATGGCCATGTCTGAACTGGGGTGGCAGAGTGGGCTAAAGAACGGTGATGGATCAAACCCGGATCTGTTGACTGGGTGTGAGTGTTTGATTGGTTCTGATGCTCCGTCCATCACCACCCCCATTTGTACCGCTTTGTTCGCCATAAGTTGGCAGGGTATGCTCAGACGTGAGTCCCTTGCTCACTTTGCCACTGGATTCAAGCAAGCCTGGATGAAGACGGCTGAAATGCCAGAAACCGGTCCTAGGAAGCTTGTTTCTGGTCCAGGGAAGGCATGGCTTGGCAGTTCGGGCTGGACTGTTCCCATGAGGCACAGGGTCAGACTGATTTGCATATGGCCATGTCTGAACTGGGGTGGCAGAGTGGGCTAAAGAACAGTGATGGATAAAACCCGGATCTGTTGACTGGGTGTGAGTGTTTGATTGGTTCTGATGCTCCGTCCATCACCACCCCCTTTTGTACCGCTTTGTTCGCCATAAGTTGGCAGGTATGCTTAGACGTGAGTCCCTTGCTCACTTTGCCACTGGATTAAAGCAAGCCTGGCTGAAGACGGCTGAAATGCCAGAAACCGGTCCTAGGAAGCTTGTGTCCGGTCCAGGGAAGGCATGGCTTGGCAGTTCGGGCTGGACTGTTTCCATGAGGCAAAGGGTCAGACTGATTTGCATATGGCCATGTCTGAACTGCGGTGGCAGAGTGGGCTAAAGAATGGTGATGGATCAAATCCGGATCTGTTGACTGGGTGTGAGTGTTTGATTGGTTCTGATGCTCCGTCCATCACCACCCCCTTTTGTATCGCTTTGTTCGCCATAAGTTGGCAGGGTATGCTCAGACGTGAGTCCCTTGCTCACTTTGCCACTGGATTCAAGCAAGCCTGGCTGAAGACGGCTGAAATGCCAGAAACCGGTCCTAGGAAGCTTGTTTCCGGTCCAGGGAAGGCATGGCTTGGCAGTTCGGGCTGGACTGTTCCCATGAGGCACAGGGTCAGACTGATTTGCATATGGCCATGTCTGAACTGCGGTGGCAGAGTGGGCTAAAGAACGCTGATGGATCAAACCCGGATCTGTTGACTGGGTGTGAGTGTTTGATTGGTTCTGATGCTCCGTCCATCACCACCCCCTTTTGTACCGCTTTGTTCGCCATAAGTTGGCAGGGTATGCTCAGACGTGAGTCCCTTGCTCACTTTGCCACTGGATTCAAGCAAGCCTGGATGAAGACGGCTGAAATGCCAGAAACCGGTCCTAGGAAGCTTGTTTCCGGTCCAGGGAAGGCATAGCTTGGCAGTTCGGGCTGGACTGTTCCCATGAGGCACAGGGTCAGACTGATTTGCATATGGCCATGTCTGAACTGGGGTGGCAGAGTGGGCTAAAGAACGGTGATGGATCAAACCCGGATCTGTTGACTGGGTGTGAGTGTTTGATTGGTTCTGATGCTCCGTCCATCACCACCCCCTTTTGTACCGCTTTGTTCGCCATAAGTTGGCAGGGTATGCTCAGACGTGAGTCCCTTGCTCACTTTGCCACTGGATTCAAGCAAGCCTGGCTGAAGACGGCAGAAATGCCAGAAACCGGTCCTAGGAAGCTTGTTTCCGGTCCAGGGAAGGCATGGCTTGGCAGTTCGGGCTGGGCTGTTCCCATGAGGCACAGGGTCAGACTGATTTGCATATGGCCATGTCTGAACTGGGGTGGCAGGGTGGGCTAAAGAACGGTGATGGATCAAACCCGGATCTGTTGACTGGGTGTGAGTGTTTGATTGGTTCTGATGCTCCGTCCATCACCACCACCTTTTGTACCGCTTTGTTCGCCATAAGTAGGCAGGGTATGCTCAGACGTGAGTCCCTTGCTCACTTTGCCACTGGATTCAAGCAAGCCTGGATGAAGGCGGCTGAAATGCCAGAAACCGGTCCTAGGAAGCTTGTTTCCGGTCCAGGGAAGGCATAGCTTGGCAGTTCGGGCTGGACTGTTCCCATGAGGCACAGGGTCAGACAGATTTGCATATGGCCATGTCTGAACTGGGGTGGCAGAGTGGGCTAAAGAACGGTGATGGATAAAGCCCGGATCTGTTGACTGGGTGTGAGTGTTTGATTGGTTCTGATGCTCCGTCCATCACCACCCCCTTTTGTACCGCTTTGTTCGCCATAAGTTGGCAGGGTATGCTCAGACGTGAGTCCCTTGCTCACTTTGCCACTGGATTCAAGCAAGCCTGGCTGAAGACGGCTGAAATGCCAGAAACCGGTCCTAGGAAGCTTGTTTCCGGTCCAGGGAAGGCATGGCTTGGCAGTTCGGGCTGGACTGTTTCCATGAGGCACAGGGTCAGACTGATTTGCATATGGCCATGTCTGAACTGGGGTGGCAGAGTGGGCTAAAGAACGGTGATGGATCAAACCCGGATCTGTTGACTGGGTGTGAGTGTTTGATTGGTTCTGATGCTCCGTCCATCACCACCCCCTTTTGTACCGTGTAGTTACGCAAGTACACTGGAAAACAATATTTAAATTAGGATTCTTTTGAAGTGCTAAAACCTCTGAGGCTCTCATTGGACTAGAAATCTCAAATAGCAATTGGTTGAACATGAAACATGTTAATGGAATGTGCAGTTACATGAGCCCAAAACAGTTATCTGTTTCTGTAGAATGTAATTAGTTACAATAAATGTACGCAACCAACATTTGCATTGTGTTAATTTGAACAAAAGATGCACTAACCTGTGTGCCGCTGAGGAGGTTCTGAGGTATGAATATTATTGATGCCAGAAATAGCCTCCGTAGTGAGAGTGCTTTCTATGGCCTGTTCTATTGCTATTGGCGGTGGCTGGGTAGAAGGTCACCTCCAGGGCCATAAGCTTCCTTCCTCTCACTGGCCAGCTTCTCCTTCATGCATTAATGAAGTTGTGCCACTGCTTTTGGTTTTCAGGAATACTGCAAGTTGTTACACTCACTGAATTGATCTTTTCTTGGATATGACTTGAAAACCCCTTTTTTGTGGATTAGGGCACTGTAATGGAGGTTTTTCCAACTAGGTAGTCTGTGTTACCTACACGCTAAGCCACAAGTATAGCTATCTCATCATTTGAGAACTTGTGTTTCTGCTTTTTTGAGGAGCTCTTTGTTTGCCCTTCCTGAGATTCAATTTTTCAAACAAAAGTAGGTGGGAGTCCAAACGGTTCCTCACTGCAAGCTTCTCTGATTCAGAATGGCAGTGCAACAGTGTATTTCCTGATTGTCATGTCATTGGTGTGTGTCTAGGCGCAGCTCACAATTTGTGAATGCATAGAAATCACTTTTAGTGATTCAATATTTATTGGAAGTGAATCCTAAGAAATCGCTAATATGAGCTTGTACGTGATAGCACATTTCATTTACTGAATTGCAAAATGCAATTTCTTAAGAATCAAAATTTACAATTTGGTAAAAAAGAAAATAGTACATCTGACCAATACTTCTTTGTCCAGTGGAAATATTGGCAAACATGGTGTGATATTTGCAAATTTTTTGGGCCTGCTCTCCAGCTTCAAGTGAGTTTTTGTATTCCTGGCCTACATTTAGAAATATAGCTGGTATCTATCCAGGAAATGCCTACCATTACCACTCCTTTGGTCATATTTGCAAGGGGATTGCACCACCAGAACATCACTTTTTAGCACAGTCCAGTGGCGCAATGCCCTACACCATATTTACAAAGAGGTGTTAAGCCACTTTGCGTGGCTTAATGCCGCTTTGTGAATATAGTACCCTTTCACACAGGTATCTGTCTTAAAGGGGCGTGCACTGGGTGTTGCTCTGACGGTTCCACTGGAACACCCATTGCTTTTTGACGCTGCCCCAGATTTAGAAGGATCTGTAAATCTGAGGTAGCACCAAAAACTAATGCCATGCAAAAGCAGGCTTTAGATTAGTGCAATGATGAGAAATACTTTTATTTCTCCTCGTTTTTGCCTTTTCTATGTGTGCCGCATTCTTCAGCACACATAAAAAAAATGCCATTAGTGATTGTTTATGTGCAGGAAGATGTCCCTTTCTGCACAATAACATTCATTAGATAAAGCGATTTGCTACTTCTATTTGTGCTGCAGAATGCAGCACACATAGAAGTAGAAAATCGCCATTATTGATTGTTTATGTGCAGGAAGGGACACCTTCTTTCACATAAACAATCATCCTTGAAACGCAGGCACCCTTGCACTATGGCACACGGGTGTCTGTGTTGGCGCTAGGCAGCTATTTTTAGGGCCAGTGAAAGGAAAAACAGGGGTGTGCCGTATTCTTCTAAATAATGCGCATCCCTGCATTTTTTTAATTATGTAGCATGGCACTGCAAAATTTGCTGCTGTGCCATTTCCTTGTAAATATGCCCCACTATTTCATAATCTTGGATCTGACTGTAAATACATGCAGCTATGTGTATGCAGCAATGATGGGCACATGCAGCCATGGCGCGCACAGATATTCAAGGGGGATTCTGAAAAATGGTGTATAAAGCAGCATAAACCACAGAAAGGAAGAGCCTCACTTGGACAAGGCAGCGTCAAAATCTAACGCCATGCAAAAGCAAGCATTAGATTGGCACAACGAGGAGAAATCATTTTTCTTTCTCCTCGTCTTTGCTTTTCTATGTGTGCTGCATTCTGTAGCAAACATAGAAGTAGCGAATCACCAATACTGATTGTTTATGTGCAGAAAGGGCCACCTTCCTGCACATAAACAATCAGTCCCTGCAATGCAGGCACCCTTGCACTGTGGAGCAAGGGTATCTATGTTAGCGCTAGGCAGCTATTTTTAGCATCAGTACAAGGGAAAGCACAGGGATGCGCAGTATTGTTGTAAATACGGCGCATCCCTGCATTTTTTAAATGGCGCGTAGCTGCAAAATTTGCCGCCGCGCCATTTCCAGACCAAAACCTTAATCTCTAAATCATAAACTCACAAATGACTCCTTCAATTTCACACTATTTTACTGTAAAAAAACATCAATTTTGAGTTATATATCAAGCCTCATCTACTTTGTTGCCACGTAGGCCTTTGCTGTGACCCAGCTGGTAAAATCATTCTCTAATTGAAAAACTAAGAGAAATGTATCGTCCGATTACTCAGATTAAAGGCAAATTCCAAGATTTACTAACATTTGTGTACTGCTGTCAAAATTAGCAGCACTGCTTTGACTCAGGGGCATAACACAGGTCCCTGCAGTCCCTCTGGTTTAGTGGTCCTAACCCTTTCGTGCGCCGCCTACCCCTCAGTGGGACCCCATTCAGCCCACAGCCCATGAATATTCTCGAGATACTGGTGACGTGGAACTCCTTATCACACGCCGCAGGTCGGACTCCATCGTTTTGCGTCACGCCACTGTGCCCTGTGCTGAAGTTGCAAACACTGGTGTGCTGATGATGTCAACGGGCGGGGTACATGTACAAAAAGCTGTTTTTGCACGATGCTAAGCTTTACGCCACTGTGGAAAGGCAAGTGAGCAGAGTCTTGCAGGACATTTCTATTCAAGGAACACCTTTCTGTACAAGTTACTACGCGCAGATAACCGGCCACGGGTAAATCACGCAATATGTGTACTTTCTCAAAACTCACACGCATCATGCATGGCACACGATTTTGCATTTGCCTGTTGTTTCACATGCATCCAATTTGCCCGAAGTTTTCGAGCAAAGACAGGTGATACCACCTTAGCTGAGATGGTATCTGTATAGCATTCTTTAATTGTTTGCACTGTCCCAACCCATTTTCAAGTCACCCCCTGGTGACTTAAAAATGTGCCTTAGCGTTACTTTGATAATGTGCAGAATGTCCTTGCCTGAAATCCGAGCATGGTTGTTTGATAAACTCTGCCGCCCCCTACTGCTTTCATGTAAGATTGCAGATGTGAGGACATAGTTTAATAAAAACAAATACCGAGGTTGCTATACTGAGCACATCTATTTCTCACATTTAATGTAACCTTATTAACCACATTTCATATTAGCTTGTGTAGCTATACTGACGATTTTCTGACAGACAAATCTGTTCCAGTTTCACCATCTCTCCCTTCCTGTTGCTTAAAGGCAGACTGTCAGAAAAATGAGGCAATGTGAAATTGAAAATTATGTGAGTCGAACGGGTCACGAGCAGTGGGAAAAAAAAGCCATGGACCCAGGGCTTTAAGCGGGATGAAAAAGCCTGGTGGTCATTCAAAGGGGCGTGGCCGATGTAAGTAAGGGCGTGGCTTAAAAACACGTAAGCTAAAAGAAATCTGTGCTTAAGCTAGTGTGACGCCCGATTGGTAAATTTGCTGCTTCCGTCACGGCATCCAAATCTATAGATAATACAAGAAGTAACATTCAATCTATAAGAAGCCAGGACTTTTGGTGTTGCCAATGGTTGTTAGTTGCATAAGGTAAATAAGCAATACCTATGGCTTTGTTGTATATAATATTGAAAAAGGTTCAATTCGGAAATGAGGAGACTGTGAAAGAAATATGCATAGGTTCTTTGAAGTTACATCAAAGGTAGTGAATGGTAGCACTGCTGCAGAGTTAAGATTTTTATTCCACCCTGAGGATGAGGGCATAAATGAGGAGCCCAATAGGGATCCATCTCAGCACCTTCTCTTTAGAACTGCCGGTGCTGAGCACAGGCAGAACCCGGCCCAATTAAAGCCCTGCATGGACTCTAGTACAAGCTATGAAAATGGGGCCACTGCTAGGCTGATCAACTTTCTATTACCACTTTGCAGGACACTTTGCTCCTGCGGAGAAACATTGCGCTTGTGGAAACATCAAAATCAGTTCATTTTCAACCTCCTGGAGTAAGCCTCTACTGGTCGCTTTTGGAACCTTTGAGAGACAAATCTAGAGAATAAGCAACTCTGCTATTAAGATGGAATGAAATACCCATAAGCTTTGAGAATCCCTAGTATTCCTCTATTGAAGGTCTTCTCACAGAATCTTTTATTTTATTGTTGACATAGCCAATGCATTTCGTCCGTCTTGGGACTTCTTCAGGGCTTATTTCAATTGCATTACTGAATATCTGTTAGCGCTTGCAGTCCCTCAGTGATCTGTAATTGACCTTTGTGGTCACATGAACAGTGTAAATCTCATCCAGCGTCCTAATGAATGATGCAACATATGGACACTACGTATGACGGTTGTATGACGTTACAATGCATGCAAGCCATTACCCCTCATGCCGTTGCAATGCAAATCTTTACCCCGACTTGCTATCGGGGGTGTGCTGGATGTTGGAATAGTTTAATTTACTATTCCAACTCCAGTGTGTCGAACAGTAGGGGAGGTGTTGGAGTTAAATCCTGGAGAAATAAAGTTTAGGCTCTCTGAACTCAGAATTTAATAACATATCTTTTAGTAAAGATGGTTTTTAGATTGGGTGTTTGAGTATGTCACTTTTAGAACGTGAGCATTTTCTTGTTTAACCATTCTGTGTGCCTCTGCCTGTTTGTGGATTGACTGTCTGGTTTTGGAATGACAGGGGCTGGGGATGTGCATACACTGTAGACAGCTGCTGGGGGGGGGGGGGGGGGTTGAGGTGCTTCCTGGATGACTCAGAGCTGAGCTGAATAGGCCTTGGCTGCATTTCGAGTAGTGGGAGGAGTTTTCCTTGCACGTGAATAGGGCCTGTCTCCCTTGCACAATGCTGTCTCAACCCCCTCTGGTCATACTGCACCAGTGAGGGCAGAACTGGTTTGGTCTGGACTTAGAGGCGCTTGCACAAAGAAGAACAAAGACAAAATGGGGTATAAGTAGTGGACCTTAAACCCCAGAACTTTGGATCACTTCTTGACTCAAGGGGAACCTTTTTAAAGGAGAAGAGCTGGAGAGCTGTGAGGAGTACTACTGCCCCTTTACTGTGTGCTGTGTGGGGTTGGCCTGCAGTTGCTGCTTCTGCCAAGGAAAGGACAAAGACTAGAACTTTGCTGAGAAACCCCCTTGAAGAAGACTCTCCAAGGGCTTGTGTGTGCTGGCCTCTTGATCTGAAGTCTCAGGGACACAAATACTTCACCCCCCAGCTCCCTTGACCTCTATTGCTGAGAGTTCTGACCTGCCAGGAGGTGCCTATTCCAGTTTTGGGGCCTCTGGAGGTTGTTCTTGCTGTTGGGAGCTGGAAGCAACTTGAAAGAAACAAGAAAAGCAATCTCAGACACCGTCAGCATTGCTGCCGTGATGCCACAACCTGCACCGAGGCTAGGGGCATCGCTTGTGAAGTGCACGACGCACCACGCGGCCTGCACCGCAGCTCTGACACCCTTTGGCACCTGCCAATGCCTGTAGTTATCAGCATTCTCAGCACCAGTGCTCTCACCAACTCCATCATCGCCAGTGCCTGCATCCTGTAATCGCGGAGCCGACAGCCACCGAGGGTGACTCCACGAACATGTCGTCACTAGAACCAATGCCTTACCATGCAACCAACTTCCCCTGTCCTGGATTTGGCACGTCATCTCCTAGCGGACACGACGCCTCACCTCTCCCGTGGCAGCAAGGGAGCCGGCCTCGACCTCTGCACTGATGCCTCACCTCAATGATGCAGTGCATTGTCATAGACTTTGTTATCTAAAGGTATTGTTTGTTTGGGGGTCAGCGTGACTCCATGCCCGACAGCACCCACCTCGCGATCGGCACCGTACTTTGGATTTATTGCTGCCACAACGTCGTGAGCTATTTGTTTTCTACGGGCTTTATTTTTGAAATAACTGTTTTGAAGTGCTATTTTACTACATGTATGTTGGATTTTTATCATTTTGGTCTTGTTGAGTTTAGATAAAGATACTTTATTTTTCTAAACTGATGTGGTGGTACACTGTATTACTGTGTGTTTTGAGTACAAATAATTTACACATTGCCTTTGGGATAAGCCTGTCTGCTTGTGCCAAGTTACCAGGTGGGTGAGCAGGGGTTATCTAGAGTGTGTATCTCCCTCAGCCTGACTAGAAGCAAGGGTCCCTACTTGGACAAAGGTTCATACCTCTGCCAATTAGAGACCCCCAGTTCTAATATTGATGTTCAGCGGTGAGGATTTGAACTTGTATTTGTACTTGACCCACAGTGATTGGTGTACATTACTAGTTTAATGCAGACCACTACGCAACCACATACTGTGTTTTATTTTTGGTTCTATTTTTGATCTGACCCTTGAAGTATCCATGCACCATGTCTCTAAATGGTAAACCAGCAAGTGAGGCTACAGAATTGGAGTTTGATATTGAAGCGTTAAGTAGTTACAAAGTAGATCAACTCAAGCAGTTATGTAAGAGCTTTGGGTGTCCCATGAGGAGCAATTCTAGGAAAGGGGAACTACAGAATGCCTTAGAGGCCTGGTGGGAGGCCAGAGAAGCTGGGGAGATAGATGATTCAGATGAGGATGTGGTTGTGCCACAGGGCAGCTTCAGATCCCAGGATTTGCCTGTTGGGAAAGCAGCCTCTGTGGCTGGCAGCAGTGTGCCTTCTAGAAATTTGTCTCCAGAAGAAATGGGGGTGAGGCAAAGGGTCAGAAATCACGAATTAGAGCTGCTGAAGCTCCTGATGAGGAAATTGAAAATTGAAAAAGACAAGGAAGCTACCTCTGCCTTGGAAGAAAGGAAACTGCTTTTGGAATTGAGCATGAAAGAACCGGACATCAAAGCCAAACAGGCAGAGTCCAGTACAGCCAGTGGAAGGGGGTAAGGTATCCTTTCCTAAAGGCCTAGTACAGAATTTCTAGAAGGGGGAGGATATTTATGCTTGGTTGGCATCTTATGAGGCAGCACTATATATAAATAAGGGCCCTGAAGATCATTGGAGGGCGAGCCTGTGAAAACACTTTGAGGCCAATGGGACTCAGACACCTTTGGAGGAGGCGGGTGCTCTGACGTATCCCAATATGAAGGAGGCTTTATGCCTAAGGCATGGGCTCACACCAGAGCAGTGCAGGGAAAATTTAGGTCTTTCAATAAGCTTGAATCCAATACATAAGTTGAATGTGTAAATCTTTTTAAAGGAGCACTTGATGGTTGGATAAAGGGCAGCAAGGTATCTGATTACCAGGGGTTGTACAATCTGATGGATTGGGAGCACTTGAGTAGTGTTTGTGTTCCAGATCTGCAACAGCATCTGTTGGATAGAAAGGTGTATGACCCTAGGAAGCTTGCTCAGGCGGCCGACCGCTGGACGAGTACCAGGGTCCCTAAGGGGTATGTGGGAAACCCAGCCAAGGGTGGGCAGGGTCCACAGCAGTGGAGTGGGGGGACAAGGTTAACCAAAAGGAGATCTTTAAAGGGTCCCAAAATAGTTCCAATGGTGAAGATTCTCAGCCCCCCAGTGGTAAGAAACCATGACCCTGTAGGGGTAGGCAAGACAACCAGGGCCCCCACAAGTGTTATGCATGTGGTCAGGAGGTTCACATGCAGAATGATCCCAAGTGCCCCAAGGCACCAGCAGTACCCACTGGTGCACCGTCACCAGGGTTAGTTAGTGTAGTGCTGGGGGAGGAGTTGGTTTCTAGTGAGGGTGAGGAGTCAGCTGTGATGACCCATATCTTATTAATAAATAGAGAGATGGTCCAGGAAACCTGCCTGCCGGAAACACAAAAAGTACCTACAGTGGGTGACCATCAATTGGAGGAGGGTGGGAGCTCTGAGAGACACAGGAGCCAGTGTGACATCTGTCAGGTGTCAATGGGCATCAGAGGAGCAGGTCATCCCCAATGCACAACACCCTGTTGCTGCTGCAGACAACTCTGAGCGCCTGTGTAAGGTGGTGCAGGTTCCCTTTGAGTGGGGGGGGGGTCTCATGTCCTTTGAAGGTCATTGTGAGTCCATCCATGCCTGTTGACTGTCTGCTTGGCAATGACCTGGAGAGTTCACCTTGGAAGGAGGTGGAACGCCGGGCTCATTTGTAGATGCTGGGTCTGCCTGTGTGGGCGTGTGTGACCACTCTGCCAATTGCAGCCAGTAGGTGTTATCAAGAGGATCTGGAGCCTGAAACAGTGGCCCAGGTGCCTGCCAGAAAGAGGAGGGGCAGCGGACTCGGGAAACACACCCCAGAAGTTCCCAAGGTCTAGGAGGAGGCAGACCTTGAGGGGGATG
The DNA here is from genome assembly GCF_964204655.1 of Triturus cristatus. Lineage (NCBI taxonomy): Eukaryota > Metazoa > Chordata > Amphibia > Caudata > Salamandridae > Triturus > Triturus cristatus. The sequence goes on from NC_140594.1 coordinate 736,792,736, forward strand.
CCCTGGAACCTACAGGGGAGCAACAGGCTGAACTAGGAGACCTACCTCAGCTGACCCATTGGCAGCAGGAAGGGGGTTCCACCAGGGAGAAATTCTGCAAGGCGCAGATGGAGTGCCCTAATCTTGAGAGTTTGTGGCAGCAGGCTGCAAAAAAGCAGACAGCAGGTGATCAGACTCAATCACATTGGATTTATTGGGAGAATGGTCTCCTGTATAGAGTGCTTAAGGTTGCTCAACCTGCGTCAGCCTGTGTGCTGCTGGTGCTCCAGTGCTTCAGGACCTTCCTACTGGGTCTAGCTCATGATATGCCTTTGGCAAGACATTTAGTGTGTGCCAAGACCTTTCACAGGCTTGTCACCCACTTCTTTTGGCCCCAAATGCGGAAGTGCGCTGACACACATTGCAGGACTTGGCAGACTTTCCAGACAAGCGGCAAGAGTGGAGGGAAGTGTAAGGCTCCCCTCTAACCCTTTTCTGTGGTAAGCACTCCTTTCAATCAGCTGGGCATTGATATTGTGGGGCCACTGGAACCCAAGACAGCCTAAAGGGACTTACAGAACACATGAGACACAAGTTGGACATCTTCTTACAATGCCTCGTGTTTGTCTACAGGGAGGTACCGCAGAAATCCTTTGGGTTCAGTTCCTTTGAGTTGTGCCCATATGGGCCCCCAGTGAGAGGGCCTCTCAGCCTGGTGAAGGAGGGCTGGGAGAAAACTCCTGGTAAGACCCCTCACTATGTGTTCAGCTATATGTTGGCCTTCAGGAACCAGACTCAGCGCTTCAGGAAGCTCACTCAGGCGTACCTGGAAGCCACCCAGGAGGAGATGAAATGTTGGTATGACCATATTGGCACTCTGGTTGAGTTTCAGCCTGGCCAAAAAGTGTAGGTATTGGCACCAGTGGAAACTTGTGAGCTCCAAGACAAGTGGACTGGGTCATTTGAAGTGGTGGAGCGCATGAAAAATGTAACCAACTTGGTGAACTTGCAGACTCCCAGACACCCTTTGAGGGTCCTGCATGTGAACCGCCTCAAACCTCACTTTGAGAGGTCTTAAATGACAATTCTCCTTGCTACAGATGATGGAATGGAAGAGGACAGTGAGCCGTTTCCTGATCTCCTGTCTGCAGATGAACATTATGGGACAGTGGATGGTGTGAACTGCTCTCCCACCCTGACCACAGAGCAGCAGAGGGACTGTCGCCAGGTCCAGGGACAGTTTGTGCCACGTTCCACTGCGGCTCCTTCAGACTTGGGTGATGCACAAGGGTTCCACCTCCAGATGTCCCCGACTCTGGATTACACCAACACAGAGTACAAGGGCAATCAGGCGAGGGAAAGGAATTAGGGCGGGGACAGCGGGGAGTGGGATTCCTGCAACAAAAGAGGACACATAGAAAAGACAGCAAAACAACACATCTACTCTCATTAGGTCTCACTAAATGCCTAACAAGTGTGTCTCGTCATTCATTCCGCTGAACAAGCAGCCAAGCCATGTAGAGTTGCGTTTCCCCGAATGGAGGACACCATAGCTCCTAAACCAACAGGCCGATACCGACCATTCATACAAAACTCCCCCTTCTATCCCAAAACAAACACAGACACCACTGTGCTTCCCAGTGGTTTCTTACTGTAGAGTCAAAAAGTTGCTCTGTAGTCAAGTATTATGACAACCCTAACATTTGCACCATGTTAGCGTTAGAAGTATCCAAGAATCATGAGATGTTAGATTTATGCCAAGCGTAAGGTATAGCCCAGGGTCTCCAGATGCTCTGCTTTTATCAGGCAATGTTATTTAAGTCTCGCACAGGGTAGCCCCTCCCCTATTCCTTCGGTACCTGTATTGCTGTGAGGGCTGTCTTTCCTGAATAGTACCGCAAGGAAAATGCCTCTTAATCCGTGAGGCGATGGGAGCTCCTCTGTTCCATAGGGCCTTGTGGACTAAGTACGCGGCAACGCTTACGTCAGCGCCCCGCGGTGGTTCTCCTTAATTACGGGAATCAAGGGTTTCCGAAAGCCGTGCAACTCAAGGCGGATTCTCTGAGGCGGCGTTGGAAGCGACCCAGGGTAGGCTTGTTGGCGCTTCCTTTAGCGTCCCGTAGTGATTTCCCTTGTGGCTGGGACCGTCGGAATCCCTGCTCGAGTGTCCTCTGCCGGGCAGCGTCTTCCACAGCTTCCAGCTACACCAAACGGTATAACGCGCGCCGATTGGTTCGCGTCTCTGATAATTTACAGGCAGTGGCCACGACTTCCTGCAGCCGGGCTTTCTGGGTGTTGTAGTTCCGGGTCCGGCTATATCCCCGATAGGCACCCATGATCAGCACCTGACAGTGTGCCTCCTTGTTCTCCCTGACTCCAGGAATCACCAATTGGTATGTCCATGATGTGGACACTGGGGACAGTTTGCCTGTAAAACAAAATATTTACAGAGTATCTGACAAAGTCAGGACCAGCATTAAGAAAGAGTTTTTCAAGATGTTGGCGTTGGGGGTGATAGAGCCCTCCAGCAGCCCCTGGGCTAGACCAGTGGTCTTAGTTCCGAAAGCTGCGGCACCCAGTGCCACTCCTGAACTCCGGTTTTGTGTGGACTACCATGGGCTCAGTTCTATCACCAGGACTGACATGCACCCCATTCCCAGAGCTGATGAGCTCATTGATTGGTTGGGAGCTGCCCGGTACCACAGTACGTTTCATCTAACGTCTGGGTACTGGCAGACTGCCTTGACTGATGGGGCAAGAGAAAAGTCTGCATTTTCAATGCCAGAGGGACACTACCAGTTCCGTGTCATGCCCTTTAGATTGAAGAAAGCCCCGCCACATTCCAGAGACTGGTCAACCAGGTACTGTCCAGGCTGGAGGAATTCAGTGCCGCCTAGCTGGATGACATTGCTGCGTTCAGCTCCAGCTGGGAGTAACACTTGCATCACCTCTACAAGGTGTTAAAGGCCCTGCAGAAGGCAGGCCTCACTATCAATGCCAGTAAGTGTCAGATAGGGCAGGGATCTGTGGTGTACTTAGGGCACCAGGTAGGAAGTGGCAGGTGGCACCCCTACAGCCTAAGATCAACACCATTCTGGCTTGGGATCCCTCCAAGACCCAGACAGAGGTGAGAGCCTTTTTAGGTCTCACAGGGTACTACAGACGGTTTCTCAAGGGGTATGGCACCATTGCTGCCCCCTTGACAGAGCTGACTTCAAGGAAGAAGCCAAGGAAAGTGATCTGGATGGATGCCACTTTTGGTGCCCTGATATCTGCCATGTACACAACGCCCGTGCTCAAGGCACCCAACATCTCCCAAGAATTTGTTGTGCAAACAGATGCTTCAAAGCATGGTGTAGGAGCAGTACTCTCACAGTTGAATGACGAGGGCTCGAACCAACCAGTAGCTTTCATCAGTAGGAGGCTACTTCCCAGGGAACAGAGGTGGAGTAAAACCAAAGGGCATGATGGACGGAGTGTTGAACATTGCAAGCACTCAACCCCAGTCAACTGATCTGGGTTTAATCCATCATCATTCTTTAGCTCACTCCGCCACCCCAGTTCAGACATGGCCATATGCAAATCAGTCTGACCCTGTGCCTCATGGGAACAGTCCAGCCCAAACTTCCAAGCCATGTCTTCCCTGGACCGGAAACAAGCATCCTGGGACCGGTTTCTGGCTAATCAGCCGTCATCAGCCAGGCTAGCTTGAATCCAGTGGAAAAGTGAACAAGGGACCCACGTCTGGGTATCCCCTCCCAACTTAGGGTGATAGAGGTGGAGTGCAATTGAAAGAAAAGCTTTTGCTGTGGTCTGGGCTCTGAAGAAGCTAAGACCTTACTTGTTTGGGACTCAATTCCGGGTTCAGACAGACCACTGGTCCCTCAGATGGTTGATGCAGATGAGGGATGAGAACCCAAAATTGTTGAGGTGGTCCAGCTCCCTACAGGGAATGGACTTTAGGGTGGAACACCGCCCTGGTACAGAACACACAAATGCTGATGGTCTGTCCAGATTCTACTGCCTTAGTAATGAGAACTCCCAAGAAGGTGGGTAGTTCTCCCCACTTTTCAGCTGGAGGGGGCACATGTTAGACTTGTTTCGTCTGACTTTTTTGCCTCTACCTCCGGTATTTTTGATGCTGTGCTGGATATCGTTTTTGCTGTCTTAGATGCCTTGGGGACTTTGCCACTGCTGATCAGTGTCAAAGTGCAAGTGCTCCCTGTGTAAATTGTTATTACAATTGTTTCTCAGTGATTGGCACATTTGATTTACTGGTAAGTCCCTAGTAAAGTGCACTGAGTGTACCAGGGAATGTAAATCCAATGCCACTAGTGGGCCTGCAGCAATGATTGTGCCACCCACACGAGTAGCCCTGAAAAGGTATCTCAGACCTGCCACTGTAGTGTCTGTGCACAGTTTTAAACTTCCATGTCCATGGGCCAAGTGCACCCACTTGCCAGGCCCTAACCTTCCATTTTCACACATGTAAGACACCCCTTAGGTAGGGACAAGATACCCCCATGGGCAGGGTGAAGTGTATGTGAAAGGTAGGCCAAATACTGGTGTGTGTGACATGTCCTGATAGTGAAATATAGTGTATTTTGTTTTTCACTATTGAAAGACTATCTGTGCCATAGGATAACATGGGAGATACTTTGTAACATCTTACAAGTATAACTTCACACTGGGACAAGATGAAGGAGTAAAGTTTAGGCTTGCTGAACTCAGAACTTAATAACACATCTTTTAATAAAGATGGTTTTTAAATTGGGTGTTTGAAAGTAAAATCCCTAGGGATCACCCTTGATCCGAAACTAGACATGAAGAAACACATTTCAAGAACCGCTAAAAGTGCCTTTCTCAACCTGAAACTACTATACAAAATTAAACCCTTCCTCCCACCCAAGGACCTTCAACAAGCCACACAAGCACTAGTGCTCTCCAGAATAGACTATGGGATTGCGACCCTGACAGGGACAGCAAAATCTCTCCTCGCCCCCCTGAAGACAACCTTCAATGCAGCTGCCAGAATGGTTACGGGTACTAAGAAATTCGAACACATCTCTCCAGCTCTCAGAGAACTTAAATGGCTCCCAGTTGAGTTGCGAGCCAGCTTTTGAACAGCCGGCATCACGCACAAAGCTCTACACACAGGCAAACCGGAATACCTGGCCGCCAAAATTAAAAGGGCCGGCCAGTCCAGAAACCTCAGGAGCTCCAACTCTTTACCACTCATCCCGCCAAAAACTCACAAGCAGAAAACCGCAGCCAAACCATTTGCTGGAAACGTACCTAAAATCTGGAACTCCACCCCCCCCCCACATCAGAACAACCCCCTTGTTTCCAAAATTCAAGACACTACTCAAAGCCTTCTTCCTCGACCGCTCTCGAACGAACCGATAGAGCATAGGATGCTCCTTAGCCAACGCCCCACCGTACCTTAATATAGGACTGGTGTCACTGTCTCGGATCAAGAAACCTTTCTTTGTATGAACTAATTGAACAATGAGTACGCTAGGATGATCGTCTGGTTTGTATTGCACCCTCCTCCCCTTTGCCCCTTCGCTTTATGTACCTGTTCCCTACCCTACGCGATTCCTCATGCTCTACCTATTACCTGTACCGTCTATTTGCTCATATTTGTATATGCTGTAAAGCGCTCTGATACCCCCGGGTCCAGCCAGCGCTATATAAAACTCCTAAAATAAATAAATAAATAAAACTAAATAAAGTGCCACTTTTAGAAAGTAGGCATTTTAAGATTTAACCATTCTGTGTGCCTCTGCCTGTTTGTGGATTGACAGGGGTTGGGGATGTGCATTCCCTGTAGACAGCCACTAGTGGGGTTGAGGTGTGCCTGGCCCTTCCTGGATGACTCAGAGCTGTGCTGAATAGGCCTTGGCTGCATTCAGAGTGGTGGTAGGAGTTTTTCTTCCACCAGAATATGGCCTGTCTCCCTTGCAGAATGCTGTCTCCACCCCCTGTGGTCATACTGCAACAGTGAAGACAGAACTGGTTTGGACTAGGCTCAGAGACCCTTGCACAAAGAAGAACATAGACAAAATGGGGTATAAGTAGTGGGCCTTAAACCCGAGAACTTTAGATCACTTCTCAACTCATGAGGAACCTTTGCGAAAGAGAAGAGCTGGAGAGCTGTGAGGAGGAGTTCTGCCCCTTTGCTGTGTGCTGTGTGGGGTTGGCCTGCAGTTTCTGCTTGTGCCAAGTAAAGGACAAAGACTGGAACTTTGCTGAGAAACTTGCTTGAAGAAGAATCTCCAAGGGCTTGTGTGTGCTGACCTCCTGTTCTCAAGTCTCAGGGACACAAAGACTTCACCCCCAGCTCCCCTGAACTCTATTGCTTGGAGTTCTGACCTGCCAGGAAATGCCTATTCCAGTGTTGGGGCCTCTAGAGGTTGTTCCTGCTGTTGGGAGCTGGAAGCAACTTGAAATAACAAGAAAAGCAATCTCTGATGCAGTCATTGATGTCGCCTTGACGCCGCAACCTGCACCGAAGCCAAGGCCACTGCTCCTAATGTGCTTGACACACCGCCCAGCCAGCACCGCAGCTTCGATTGGCTTTAACACCTGCCGACACCTGCAGTTATTGGCATTCCCAACACCAGTGCTCGCAACGACTCTGTCATTGCCAGAGCCTGCCTTCTGTTATAGCGTTGCTGATAACTGCTGAGGGTGACTCCATGAACTCGTTGACTTCGCATCGCCACTGGAACTGGCGCTTCACCGCCGATGCAACCAACTTCCGGATTCGACATGTTGCTTCCTCGCTGACACGACGCCAGGGAGCCGCCCTCGACCTAAGCACCGATGCCTCACCTCCACAACACTGTGCATCGCCATAGAATTTGTTATCCAAAGGTACTGTTTGTTTGAGGGTCAGCATGTCTCCATGCCCGTTGCAGCGCTATTCGCGGTCTGCGCCGTACTTTGGATTTATTGCTGTCACAACGTCTCAATAGCCCCAGGTGGATCTATTTGTTTTCTACAAGCTTTATTTTTGAAACAACTGTTTTGAAGTGCTATTTTTCTAAATGTATATTGGACTTTTATTGTTTTGGTCTTGTTGAGTTTAGATAAAGATACTTTATTTTTCTAAACTTGTGTTGTGTTATCACTGTATTACTCTGTGTTTTGAGTGCAAATACTTTACACATTGCCTTTGAGATTAGCCTGTCTGCTCGTGCCACGCTACCAAGGGGGTGAGCAGGGGTTATCTATAGTGTTTATCCCCTAACCTTGACTAGAAACAAGGGTCCCTACTTGGGAAAGGTGCATACCTCTGCCAACTAGAGACCCCCATTTCTAACAGGTAGTGTAAGTGTCTCCCTAGCTATCCTTGGCTGTTTCCCAGCCCAAACCAGGGGCACTAAGTTTGAGCGCAAGCGCTAGAGGAATTGTGAAGTGAGTGGAATTGGGATATTAAGGTACAGATAGAGGAATTTAGCTAGTACAAACATTTTTGTAATTGCAATCCAGCCAGTGAGGGACAGCGGCAATCTATTCCAAATTGGGATCCGCCTCTCGAGCCACATCATGGCTCTGCCATAGTCGACCCACCAGTGCTCATTTACATCTAGGCTAATCCAGATGCCCAAATAGCGCACCAGCTCCGAGACCCATTACAGTGGGTATTCTGAGTAGAATGGCTGCATGCCCTTAGTGACGGGTAGTAGGATGGATTTGGCCTGATTTATATGGATACGAGAGAAGCCACCAAATCTGAGGACCTCACGAATGACCGGGTCTAAGTTAATTTGAGGTTCTCAAGTGTAAAGCGTGATGTCATCTGCGTACAAGGATATTAAGATTCTCTGGGCTGTAAAGCTAAGCCCCTGGTGTGCGTGGTCGATGACTGGGTGGTCAAGTCGTCAGTTGGTGTGCCTATTCGTGGTGCGTGTAGCAACATCTATGGAGGAGTGAAAAGCACTCTTTAATGTGTTCGTCCCATTGTCACCATGTATACCATCAAATAGCGAATTGTTTTTCTGCAACAAAATAAACAATAACCCCTTGAACTGAACCCTTCCCTCCCCCTCCCTGCCTCACCTCCACGGCGGATTTAAAACTACCCGCCACCCCAACTTAGCAGACTGCTTATTACCTATAACTTTGTACTTGCGTAAGGGGGAGAGCTCTGCAAAGGTCTCCGTTGGTCATTCCCTGAAACTTGCTTTCTACTGCAGGTAAATGGTCGTATCAAATTTTCTCCATCACAACACCAAGTGTCTCTGATGCCACCACCCAAGAATGTTAAATGGAAGAAGGCAAGCAGCGGCGGACCGGGGTAGCCACACTTCCCTGCTATATACCCTATATAGTTTGTCCAAATATAGTTCACGTTGGTGTGCACATACAACTCCTGCACCTGCCGTTATTGAGTGGCAGCTGCCAAGCAGAGAGAGAAATACACCAAAATTTGGAGTGGTGCACTACCCAGGTGGTCTTTTCAATAAATGATGTCCGTTTATTTTTGTTGTATCAAAATCAATCTTTTATTTTCAATGTCATCCGACAATGCAAAGTTCCAGCCAACGTGTTTCGTTCATTAAGCAATGAACTTCTTCAGGGCTGAAAGTTACAATATATAAAATAAATATATACACAAACATCTGATAAGACTCAATTTCACTCCTATTGTTACACAAACAAACATGAAGGCAAAAGGGCATGTGAAAAAAGGAAGAGGAAAAGGAAAAATACATGGGGAGAAAGACAAATGATAAGACACAAACACACGTGGAGAAAGACATATGAACATACACATGTCATCACCCAGAATGTCCAGCTTGGTTTCTGTCCGTGGAGTTCACCCAGTGACTTGTATTGTCATCGGCTCCTCACGTCCCTGTTACTGAGGTTGTTCCTTATTCAGTCCCAAAGTCTATTAATCGTGACATCAGTCTGAGTTCTCATCAACGCGCTGCTGTGAGCCACCCGATGCTTCCAACTCTCTTGTTTCCGACAAAGCTTTTGTTTTGGGTTGGTGCTTCTGTTTCTGTCCCTGCCTCCTGGGTCCCGCAGCAGGGCGCCATCCCTTCAGCCAGTCGTGGGCCTGTTCCGGTGATGAGAAAAACCAGCTTTTCCCTTCTGCCTCTACCCTTTGTTTCACTGGGAACAGCATTGCGTACTTAAGTTCTCGATTGCGCAGTTCTTTCTTGACGTCCATAAAGTTACGGCGTTGCTTAGTCACAGCTGCTGTATAATCTGTATAGAGGGTCACAGTGCAGTTGTCCACGCGTAGCGGGGGGGCAACGCACGCCGCCTGCAGAATCGTATCTCGATCCCGGAAATTGAATATGCGAGCCAGTATGGGTCTGGGACCTTCCCCCAGGTACTCGGTGGGCCCTCTCCACCGAGAAGAAGCTGGAAAGTCCACGCGGCTGCAGCTGAGTTTTATTGAGGTCTTTGACAAAGAGATCTGAGGCCGACCCCCTGACACTCTCCGGCACCCCGACAAGGCGTACATTGTTGCACCTCGATCGGCCTTCCTGATCATCTAACGTCTGCAATTTGCTTATGTGCCAGTTCCATTTTCCGCACCTGTCTCTGCAAAGCCGCCGTGTCCATGGAGAAAGCTGCCATAGTAGTTTTCACCTCTGTTATCCGTTTGTTCATTTTTTAAACATCGGCACGCAGTAATGTAATGTCTGTGGAGATCGTACCAATAGACGTTTGCACCTGATGTAGTGTGGTCATGATATCCTGCAGAGTGACCTCCTTAGGTGTTTTCATCTGAGGGCCACCTCCGCTTTCTGCGAGCATAGCTGGTGTGTCCAGTTGGTCCTTTTGGTAAGCATATTGTTCCAGCTTATTGGTGTGTACCGTGCGTTGGCCGCGGCCTCCCATGGTGTCTGGTTCGCTGGTCATTGTAGCAGATCAATCGGGGGGAGAACAGTAATCACCGCTGTCTGCCTGCAGGAATATCGTTCACGCGCGGCCTTTCTGTTTTCCTGGTTCCCACTAACACCCCTCCAAAAGCGGGTACTGCCACCTGGGGTACGCGCCAATTCTGTCTTACTTTCTGTACTGTATCGTCGTCTCCACTGAGTATCTTCTGCTGACTACACAGCACCCCCAGAGCCTATTAAGCTCCACCGTTGTCACAATGTCCCTCTGGTCCGTCGCTATTTCATTGAGTAATTCTGTGCCTCTGTCAGGTTTTGCGGGGTCAACCTTCCTCACCCCAATCAATCTCTGGGATCGTGTGTAGGCGTGATCACCTAGTCGGCCGAGTATATTGCACCATCCTTCATACCACCACAGAATAGCCCAGTCAGAAGATAATGGCTCAAGGGATACGGGGTCCCGCTGCCTTGGTGCCACCAACCTTCAGGATATGTGTGCAGCAGCTCCTGCACGAGCAGACTCCTCTTCACCATGGGTTCGCATCGGCACTGCCGCTCTGTGAGAAGTTGGCCTGGTATATGCTGTTCACTAGTTCTAGTGACCACCTTGTACCATGCCAAGCAACCCTTATGGTGTGGTTGTAAGTCAACCTTTTTGGACTAGCTGCCCTAGTGGTAGCGTAGGCTAAGCAGTCTTTGAGGCTAAACTCGTGATGCGTGTTAAGCAAGCTGTTTTACCAATAGTAACCCCCTTTTATACCAATGAAAGGACACCACACAGATATATATTCAAAATATATATGTATTTATTTCTCAAAGTAACCCCTAGTCTCTTTATGAGCACAGGAGCACAAATCGTCAAACAAGATTATCACAGAATACACAGAAGTTGCACTTTATATGGATAGGCCCTGGTGGCCACTCGAACCATATACTAAAATAGTGGTATAAGTACCACGAACAGAAAAGGGAAAAGGCCTAGGGCCTCTAGAATCGCTGGGCCTACGAGGAGCTAACGTCAGTTAGTGACCAGGAGGTCCACGGGTGGCGTGTGCAGAGCAAATAGTCACACGCGTGCTCCCATAGGTTTCAATGGGTGCGTAAAAAGTACAAAGTTACTGCAAAAGGAATCTTCCGGATGACCTAGGAACTTAAGATTTGGAACACAGGCACTAGAGATGTATTACTACACATGGGCACCGGAGTACCAGCTTTACCTCACCCACAGGAAGCGGGTGCATAGGCCTCAAAGTGCGTCGGGTTTCTTCTATCTGTTCCGTTGAGCCTGGGACAAAGATGCTGCAGGCGGTCGGTCGGGAAGAGATGCAGTGGATCCAAGAGTGGATCGGAGATGTTGAAGACCTGTAAGCAGAGGGGACAGTGTTCACAGTCACTAGCCAGTGACCAGCGTGGCACCAGGTGGGTACCAGGCGATGTCGGGTGCAAACAGGTGATGAGGGGTAGCTTGTCTCCGCAGCCACGTGGTCCCTGAAGGTCGACGACGTCCAGGAGTCGGCTCACGAGCTGTCCCACGCAGGCTCTCGCTGTCGGCGGTGTCGGCGACTTGATCGAAGCAAACAAGCCTTGGCAAAAGCAATTGCAGGAGGATTCGGAAATCAGCTGTTGGTTCTGACCAGCAAGGTCAGAGGGATTGCTCCTTTGGAGGGGAGCAAGGGCCAGTCTGGAGCAACCAGACCAGCGGTGTTTGTCGTAGATTTCGTCGCCAAGATGGCCACTAGCCAGCGGGCCAGCAACCGGTTAGGCGCGTCGAGTGGCAAAATGCAGAAGGGCCCCACGCAGATCGTGGAGATGCTGGAGGGCTCACCTTTGGTGCAGATGCTGCTCGAGGGTTGGGCTTCTCAGGACCCAAAGCACAACTTAGAGGGAGCCTCGGTTGTTGCACTGGTCAGCTTGTCGTAGTCGTTCCAAGATGGCTGGCTCCACGTGTCTCGGTGCCTCCACGGGTCTCCTCTTTGCAGGGACTGTGGATCGGGCGGTGAGAGGTCTGGAGGTCCAGGTCTTGTCAGTCTCTGGGCTCGGGCTCCGGCGGGAGGCGGCGGCAAAGCAGACGTTGATTCGCTGGATGGTGCTTGCGTTAGCAAGGTGGTCACTCCCTGACCACAGGGGAGATTTTCTTCAGTCTTCTGTGCAGCAGAATGTCGAAGTTCCCGTCTTCTTCTTAGTTTCAAGTTGATTCCAGGACGTCTGAAGTCTTAGGACACAGCTCCTACCTTTATTCGGATTCTAGGGGCCGGACTACCTGCTAGGTCCCTCCCTATGGGTGGGACCAGGAAGGGGGGTGGTTACACCCCCAATCCTTTGTCCAGCTCGCCCCAGGCCCGGGACTGGTGTGCCCCAGGACCGGTTTGAACTGGCATATGCACCGAGGCTCCTTGTGAGCCACAGGCATGTCTGGTTTCTTTCAAGCCCTACCTGACCAATACACAAAATCCTGTCTGGGGTGGTGCATGCACCTCCCCTGGCAGGAAACCCTTTGTCCACACCTCCCAAGCTGGAAGGACTCCCAGCAGCAGGAGGGCAGACTTGTGTCTGTGGTGGCAGCATCCATTTTGTGGAGCTGAGGCTATGTCTGATTTTACCCGGGTTTCAGGTACTGTACATGTCGTGTCCCTCTAGAAGGGTGGAATGCTAACCCCGTCGCCAGAATTGGCGAGGGGTTAGTATTCCAATTCGTATGACACCTTACTCGACATGTTTTGATAAAGCCAAACCAAAGATAGCATTTAACCGCGAGGTTCATAATGCACTTAAGAGTATATGGTATGACGATATCTGGAAACAGTAGAAGGAAGTTGTTCCGACCACTGCAGACAGGCTCAGCTCATGCCAGAGCACCATCTCACATGGAACCAAGCACTCTGCCTTCAGGATTGTTAAGGCCTGCCATAGGAGTGACTTATAGGTTACCAGGTGTCCCATTTAAGGTTAGGTATAGGTATACTACACCTAAGTAAGAGGTGATTACACCAACTTACCCCAGCTGAGTGATCAGCCAGTTGTGTCAGATTGTTAGGCCAAGCCTGGGGTGGCATAATACATGCTGCAGCCCCTGGCAGGCCTTGGGTACACCAATGCCCTGGGTACCTAGTGTACACTGGTACAGGGGCTGACAGGGTGATCCACTTCCAATTGGTTATGCACCTAGGGTGCATAGTTTTAATTTAGTAGAGAGAACAGCAGGCTGGGGGTCTGATTGGCAGGCCCACAGCCTCAATATGTCAAAAACCAGTGAAGCAAAAAGCAAAAATTTGGGGTGACCATAGGATAGCAGACCCTACTCTCCTACACGCTCCGATTCTTCAATTTTCAGACTGCTCTCCTGCATTGCGTGGCAGGCAGTTCGGGGTGCGGCAGACTCACAAGGGCCTTTTGTATGACACCAGGTATCACCCCGGAACCCGCACCCTTCCGCAACGTCTGCACGGCGCAGTTGGTAATGCGCTGCCTCAGCCCGGGCCCCAGCGCAGCTCTGTTTACCGCTTCCAGTCTGTCCATCGAGTGCGGAGCTTGGATATCTTTTACGTCCCAGGCTGCTGTATTGGTGACTCACCAGATGCACTGTAGGCTTATCTCGTGGTGGCCATTTTTGCTATTTGTGCTCCCTGGGTCACTTTGGCTTCCACGGGGGTCCAGGCCACTCACGTCCCCGTCAGTGTCTGGTTCACGCGAGGCCCCGGCTTCTTTCCAGTTCCTTGGCCGAGGCTCTGCCCCACAGTCCCAGTCTCCTCCGGTTGTTTGCACGGAGTTCAAACTTTCCGTAGCTGTGCCTCAGTTGTTCCGGAGTTGTTTCTATCGACCCGGCTTCAGTTTGCCGCCGGATTAATTACAGGTTGAAAGGGGAAAAGAATGGCGAGCACGGAGGTCTCTTAGGCTGCGGCCATTTTTGTTGGCTGCTAGCCACGCCCCCCGACAGGGCTTTTTTAAGATAACTGAAGACGGCACAGCAGGAATTCAAACACCCTAGGGGCACATAAAGTGGTGGGTGCAAACCATAAGCAGAGTCGAAAATAGGCTGGTTGCTCAAACGAGCGCATAATGTGCTGAATGTCTTATACGGTGACGAAAGTGCAAGTGGTGCTTAGAAAGCGAGGCGAGAATTAGAGACTTCCTGGTTTGAAGCTATTACCTTACCTGCAACCCTCTTTAGTTTTGGCAGGGTAACTTCCCTGCTTATTCAATTGCCAGAACCCATTTAACTAATCTTGGCTCATTAATGAGAGGGTCCCATGCCCTGCAGGACCTAACTAGCCACAACCCCTGGTGTACAAAACCATAAAATACCAAGTAGTATCTAAGACTTAAAGGTCTGATTACGAGTTAGGTGGTCTTGTGACCACCAGACTTGCATTGGCACAGGAGTGGTTGTCTACCGTTTTGCTGATTACGACATACAAATTCATATTGATGGTGGACTGTCTGCTGCGCCAGAGAACAGTACTTCCCTGGTGATGGCTCAGGAGCGCCACAAAGCATTATGCTGAGCAGAGACTGGTGCAGTCCCGCTCAGCATATTTTGAGTTCTTGCACCACCAGCCTTTTCATGGCAGAGCCCCGCCATGATAAAGCTGGTGGTGCAAGAACAAAGGGGACCCTACCGGGCCCCCATGTCCCCCACACCAAGGGGGTACACTCAGGGGGGCACAACATGTGCCCCCCTGTCTGCATTTCCCCAGTTCCAGCACAACATGGACATCACTGTCCATGCCGTGCTGGAACTTTTTGGCCGTTCCCAGAGCGATGCCTGTTTTCAAGGCACCACCATGGCAATGGCCAAAGGACCGCCGACCGTATTACGAGTTGCACATTTTCAGCTCGTAATACGGTCGGCAGTGACACTGCTCCAAACTCGTAATCAGGCCCTAAGATTTTAGTAGGTGCCACTAAAACAGTAAGACGGGATAGCAGCCCGCCATTACTATAAGCCCTTCAGAGAACCGATCATAACTAGTAGCAACTAAAATGGTACACCAGGATAGGGGCTAGATGGTACTTGTAGCTCCCTAGCAGCCCTTTAAATATATAGGCCCTTCGAGAAGCCTAACTTAGCCAGCAGCCTTTTCCCCAGACTGAGCAACAATGTTCTCTTTAACAAGGTCCTTAATATATGTCCAGGAATTGCACTAGTCAGATGTTAAGAATGGTGTGCTGTGGATCAATTGATTCTATTTCTGCCAACCTGCACAACTTATTCCCCAATGTCTTAAACTCGTTCCTTAGCGGGTGGTCTAGACAGGGGCAGATGCATAAGATATGCAGCAGTGATTCATTTGACTGATGGCAAAAACGACATTCCATATCCCCCTGTTGATCTTTTTCCTGCCATTTTGGTAAAACGTCCAGTGTGGGGATCTCTCCCATCCCCAATGAGAGAAATGTCTGTT
Organism: Triturus cristatus; assembly: GCF_964204655.1. NCBI lineage: Eukaryota > Metazoa > Chordata > Amphibia > Caudata > Salamandridae > Triturus > Triturus cristatus. Next base: position 736,807,983 of record NC_140594.1, read on the forward strand.
TGACCTTCAGAAAGTAGGTGGCTTCCAAGAGATGGGAGGCCTTTTGATCGTTGTAAGAATTCAGCACCAGACACCCGTGTGAACGTTTGGCAACTAATCCTTTGTTCTCTATCCAGCTTTCCAGCTTTATTCTTTTATTCTTACCATCCTTTTGAATAATTGGGCAGTTGTAGCCAAAGACCATAGTTCACCCAGCCCTATCATCAAGGTATTTCTTATAGACACCGTCTCCTCTTCTGGAGGTTATTTTCACACCAGACCAGGCTGGCTAGTGAGCCTTCAGCAGCGGTTCTCAACTTATGGCAGCATTTAAAAAATGCTCCAGTCCTAATGAAGTCCTGTCTGGTCAGTGAAAAGTCCAGCCTGACTTGGGAAGGTGATGTGATCTCGACAACCGGAAAACATTTTCATTGGATTTTGTTATGATTTGATCTAATAAACTGGCATCTGTGTCCACCATCATTTTGCCTCCATATGAAATAGGCGATTTCAATCTTACCTTTACGACTGCTGCCAGTGGTTAGAGATTCTGCCCCCGAAAAAGCTTTTGCAAGAGTTGAAAACGCAGTGTAGTGCTAAGGCTTTTCCCCTAATCGCTTCTCTTTGTGGAGCAAACAAAGTCCTGGAGTCTATCTTGAAACCTAGGTAGATGTATGCTGATGTCTCATCAATCGTAGTGACGTTAAGATACCATTTGCATTGTTTTAAGATACTGTGATTCCGCGACATGACATGAGTTTTTATAAGGTTAATATCCAACCCTTTGTCAACAACAGAAGCAAATCGTTTGCATACAGGATGTTCGACAGCAGAGTGCCGCCAGGGCTCGGGCGTGAGATACCAATGCATCCAACACCGGGGAGAGATCCGAATTGCATAAATTAAATAGGAGTGGTGCAAGGACACATCCCTGCTTCAGACCAATGGATGTCCTCATTGCTCTTGACAGATGGGTGCCATCACCAACCTTGATCTTAACCCAGGTGTCCAGATAAAGCAGCCAACTCGCCTTTAATAGGTTATGTGGGATTCCCCACTGCTGAAGCTTTGCCTATAGTTTTTCATTTCGGACACTGTTGAACGATGTCTTAAAAACCAAGAATCACATGTATATCAGCATGCCAGTGGCCTTTTTTTGTTATTGATTAGCCCTACTGCCATGAGGTTAGTAAGAATACCTTGCTTTGTCATGAACACTGTCTGGTTCAGCGGAAGCCTACCTGTGTTTAACACTCCTGCCTCTAGATCCTGTAGCAGTAATGTTGAGAAGTACTTGAGGTCCACATCCAATAATGCTATTGAGCAATAGTTACTTGGGGATAAGGCGGCTCCTCATTTAAAGATGGGATGAATGATTGAGCCATTCCAGCTTCCCAGGATATACCTATTTGCCAAAATAGTATTAAACATGTCGACCAGGAAGTTGGCACACCACAGGGTATACTCATTGAAGACATCTTGAAGGATACCATTTTGCCAGGAGCACAGTCTCAGTGGGATTTCTTAATCATTTTACTTATTGTGATGGTCGTATACTCTAACGGTTTGGTTGGAATAATTGCCCTAGGGGTCTCCTGAGGGCATACTAGGCAAACCGCATTTAGCATTGTTAGACCTAGCGGGCTGACTAAGATGCATCGAAGCTAGTCACAACCCACCATTCCAAATAGAGTGAGTACGATACACTTGTCTGATAACTTGTGCTCACCCTTTGGTAGCTTGGCACTGAGCAGTCAGGCTTATCCTCAGGGTTCAAGTGTAAAGTGTTGGCACAGCACCAACCCCTTACAACACACTGCGTTTTCCACAAAAAAGACACCACAATCTACAGATACACATTTTATATACACTCTAGTTATATGCAATTGTCAAACACCTCTATTGAAATCAAAAGAAAATACACATTGTATATACAGTTCACAGTTATATACAATTGTCAGACTTTCCCATTGAAGAAGGGTCGACAGTCGCAAGTCTCTGACAATATCTCGTGACATAGCCACTCGGTCATGCAACTTCACCAGTCAATAATACACGATGCACCTGCTGGACCCTGTTGACTAGACAGTCAGAACCACCTAACATAAAAATAAACTATTACTTAGTTTTGTCCATCCGAATTAGACCTCCAGGTGCCCGATGGCACCTGCACGAGGGCAGGATCAAAATCCCCACCATAGACAAAAGGTTATGACCTTGGAAACTGACACACTTCCCCTCTAGAGAAATGTTTGCCCCTCAAGCGAAGGTGTGACCTGCCATTGGCCCCTGGCAGACATCTGTAGGTGATCACAGGCACATGAAACCCCTTGGGTCTTGTCTCAATATTTTACAAAACAAAGCACCCTGTGGTATTGGTCCAGGGAGAGGGATCCAATGACCTTAGACAGAGACCACAATGTCAGGCACTGTCTTCTTCTCGATCTGGAGGCCAAAGACAGTCTTAGCTCCCTGCTCAGGTTTCCTCAACATTCCTTGGACATCGCATGCTCTGGAGCACAAGCAATCACAGGTCCCCTTGGTTGCATGCACAGGTCCCTTGGACTCTGCAAGCTTCCCCCACAATCCTTGAACTCTTCACTCCCTGGCACCTCAGATGGCTGCTGATCTTTGCACACACACTCCTCTTGCACAGCGAGATGATGATGTATGTCAGGACGATCCTTATACCAGCCATGATCACTTCCACCTGTCTCCGCCGCACCCAGTGCTGTCCTTATTATCTCGTAGCCACAGTAAGATCCTTTGTGTCTCTGGGATCTTGTGGACAGGAGACCAACATCTCACCATCCCTCGGAGAGTACTTTGAGACCCAGGCCAAACCAGTTGGTACTATCTGCAGGACAGCAAACTCCAGGAAAAATCCACCAAGTGATAGTCCCCTTCTTGAAGCACGGCAAGCTCCAAGCCACCACAAGTCTGTGGCTAGTCCTGCTGCAGTCTCTGCTGCCCTAATAATTCCTTGTATGAATGTCCCAGAATCAAACCAGCAAAGTATGGCTCCAAATCCAAAAGTGTCTCTACTTTTGTATGCCGAAGTCCCAGTAGTTATACCCACCATGGCCTTTGGAGATACAATCAGTTCAAAAGGCCACCTTTGAAATGCACAGGCCCTCTCTAGATTTTGTCCTGTCTGCCTGGAGCATTGATAAAAACTTTAGTGGGGGCCAAGACCTTGCCTCTTGGAATGCAGGTGCCAATTCCACCCCCATGTAACTGTCCCAGAAAGGCCCTTCAGATTTAGAGGTCCACATATTCCTGTGAGCCCCTAGTTTATGGCCTTCTATCAGGAATGCCCAGATGTGGCTATACCCCTAGCAACCATGTGTGAATTAGGAGACAGGCTACCAGGCACACAGAGCCACACACATTGAAATGTCCACTTGCACAAAGTGACATTTCCACCACCGTAATGTCAAACCCACTACCGGAGAGAATTTGCCTGTACGAACTCATCGATACCAAACACCATACCATGACTATTCTGCCCGTAGGGAACAAAGGGGTTTGAGTGGTCTTTTTCTTTGCAGCTGCATTATTTCCATCACTTATGGAGCCAAAAGCCTCATAGCTTTATGATCTTAGTTTGACGGCAGAGTCACCCTGTTCAGCAGGCTGGATACCACTTGCGCCATTTGCGCCAGCTGTGACTCTTTCATCTCCGGCTCTCAAGGACTGGAAACATTTTGTTATTTTTTGCCTTAAAGTGCGTGGTCAGATCTTTAGCCCATTCAGATTCTGCCTGTTTTCCAGGATTTCTTTGTCTGGTTGACTCCCAGGGCTCCCAGGGGCATCATTGACCCTCACTGTACTCAAGTCACAATTTTCTGGTGGAGAGTTCTTTGCTGTTGCACCTTTGGCTCTCCTTTTTACCACTGTCTCCTATATCTTTGACTCCTGCTTCCTTTTATTGTGCCCCAGGACCTGCCCTCCCATTATGCCAGACCTCATCCTGATTGTGTTGCGCAAAAGGCATAGGGAAGTTGTTAGATCTGGGGGTCTCTAGTTGGCAGAGGTAGGTACCACTGTCCAAATAGGGACCCTTACTTCTAGTCAGGGTAAGGGGGATACACTCCTTAGATAACCCCTGCTCACCCCCTTGGTAGCTTGGCACGAGCAGACAGGCTTATCAAAGGCAATGTGTAAAGTATTTGTACCAACACTCACAGTAACACAGTGAAAACACCACAAATGGACTCCACCCCAGTGTAGATAAATAAAGTACTTTTATATAAACTACACATGACCAAAACGACAAAAAAATCCAACATACACAGTTCAAGAATATGGTTTCAAAAGAGTTCTTAGCTTAGCGACAAAATAAACATTTTAGCCAACAGTACCTGGTGATGCGATAAAAGTTCCTAGCGGCGCTCAGGCATCAAAAAACAAGCAATAGCGTCAGTCCTGCGACCCTGGGGAGTGAATGAATGAATGAAATAAATTTATAGTGCGCAACTAAAACCCGAAGGCATCAAGGCGCCTACCAAACAGATCAAAACCAGAAAACAAAACACCACTACAAGTATGACTTTACAAAAAGATGGGTTTTCAAGGCAGCTCTGAAAAGCTGTAAAGTGGGAAGAGACCTAAGTTCAAGTGGGAGAACATTCCACCACTTAGGTGCCAGAAAGGAAAAGGCTTTGCCTCCCCATCTCACTTTCCGGATACGGGGAACCAGTAGGAGAAGCTTGTTAGAGGAACGCAAGTTCCTGGAGGGGCTATAATGGGACAGAATAGCACCCACACCAGAAGAGCTGCCCCTAGCTAGAGCCCTATAGGTCATACACATGGTCTTAAAGAGCATGCGATCCTCTATGGGCAGCCAGTGTAACAATTTTCTGGCAGCGGTAGCCGAGGCATACCTAGGCAGATCAAGGACAAACCTAGCTGCTGCGTTCTGGGCTACTTGCAAGCGCTGCAGCAGACTTCTATTAAGTCCCGCATAAAGCGCATTGCAGTAGTCCAGCCGAGAGCCGATAAGAGCAACAGCCACTTGTTTCCTTGCCTGTTGTGAGAGATAGTGTCTGATTTTTCTCAATCTGTATATAATGCCCCAGCAGGTAGAGACCGTTCTATTAACTTGTTGACACATGTTAAGGGTAGGGTCGATCAAAACGCCTAGACTTTTGGCCGACGAGGTGGGGTCAGGGCACATTCCCAATGAATCAGGCCACCAATCATGTGACCAGACCTTTTTCTTTCCGCCAAACACCATCACCTCCGTCTTCTCCCCATTCAGTTTCAGTGAGTTGTGAATCATCCATTGTCCTACAGCCTCCATACAAGATCTAAAGTTGGAGGCAGTTGACATAACTGACTGGGAGAGAGAGACGAGGATCTGTGTGTCATCTGCATAGGAGACTACCTCCATCCCAAAAGATCTTATAAGTCTGGCAAGGGGGGTCACATATATGTTAAAAAGGGTCGGGCTTAAAGCTGACCCCTGAGGGACCCCACATTGCACAGACAGGGATGGAGATAGAAACTCCCCCAGCTTCACTCTTTGCTCTCTTTGACCAAGAAAAGAGGTCAATAAGGCGATGCGACAACCCTGCTGCACGCAGCGGGCTTGTGCGACGAATCCAGCCTGTATGGGGAGTGAGGCTATACTTGTATGGATTCCAAGGCGTAGCTTCTCCGGTAGAAATTTACTCGCAAAGTCACGATGCGACGATCTTCGATGTTTCTGCGACGATGTTCGCAGCGATGAAATTTGGTCCGCTAATGAGCGGTGCGATGATCTTCGATGGCTCTGCGACGATGTTCGCAACGACGAAATGCGGCCCACTAACGAGCGGTGCGACGATCTCACTCAGCGGCGGAAGGCTCTGCGACGATACTCGCAGCGACGGGAATCTTCCCGCTATGGGGGCGATGCGATGCGCTCCGAAGATGAACACAGTGTTGACGCTGCAGCAGCGACAGGCGCTGCGACGATCTTCGCGGCGACGGAAATTTACTCGCTAAACGGGTGGTGCGTGAAAAAGTTACAGATCTTTTACTTCTTTTCTCTTGGTCAGCTTCCCAACAGCAGGCACCACTTCCAGAGGCCCCACAATTGGATCAAGCACTCTAGGAAGGGCAGAACTCACACCGCAGAGTTCAGGGGGAAGCTGGGGGTGAAGTCCTTTTGTTCCTGGGACTTCTTAACAGGAGGCCAGCTCTACTCAGGCCCTTGGAGATTCCTTCAAGCCAGGGGACACAGCACACAGCAAAGTCCTTCCCCTCTCCTTGGCAGCAAAGCAACTGCAGGTCAGCCTTACAGCAGGTCAGTCCTTCTTCTTCAGTCTTCCAGCTTTCTCCTTGGCAGAGATTCCTTCTTGATTCCAGGATGATCTAATTTTCTGTAGTCTGGGTCCCAATACTTGGCTGGCCAGGCCTGGAGCACTCTGTTTACTTAGTTTCTTCTTTCCTTTGAGAGAGAGGGGCAGGGTCGTCAGCCGCCCAGCAGGGGGTGGAGCCAGCATTGTGGAAGGCGGGCACAGACCTATTCGGGCCCAGATGCTACTCCTTCCACCCATCTACAGGGGAATTTCCCTATTCAGCCATGGGCTGACTCATTCAGCCTTTGGGAGCCACCCCTGTCCCTGTCACTCACAAACCAGACAGTCAATTCGCAAACAGGCCAAGGCACACAGAAAGGGCAGAAAAGGAAACAGCCACTTTCTAAAAGTGCTGTTTTCACACACAGGATTTAAAAAACATCTTTCCTAAAAGATGTGTTATTAAATTCTGAGTTCATGGATACCAGACTTTAATTTTCTATCTTGCTCCTATGGGAAGATATGCAGGTAAACATTATACTCAGCATTCCCCATTATAGCCTATGGGCAAGATAGCCTTTCAATAGTGAAAAACGAAAATGGCTGTAATTCACTACCAGAGCATGTCACCTACACCAATACATGCTCTACCTTTCACATACACTGCACCCTGCCCAGGGGGGTACCTAGGGCCTTCCATAGGGGTGTCCAATGTGTACAGAAAGGGAAGGGTTAGGCCTGGCCAGTGTGGACACTGGTCAGGTCAGCATGGCAGTTAGCAACTGCACCCAGGCACTGCAGTGGCAGGCCGGTGACACCATTTTAGGGCTACTCCTGTGGGTGGCACAGTCAGTGCTGCAGGCCCACTAGTAGCATTTGAATCACCAGCCCTGGCACACTCAGTGCACTTTACTAGGGGCCAACAGGTGAAACAAATATACCAATCATGGATAACCAATCAATATAACAATTTACCTAGGGAGCACTTGCACTTTGACACTGATCAGCAGTGGCAAAGTGCCCAAAGCATCTAAACCAGCAAAAACGAAATCCAGCATAGCGTCAAAAATACAGGAGGTAGAGGCAAAAAGTCAGGGGAAACCACGCCAAAGATGCCAGGTCTAACAGACGTTAGATATAAGTGCTACTCTAGATATCAAATTGCACACTTATTTTATCAACAGCAAATTGAGGCCTTTAGTTTTTATTATTTCTCTCCAGGTCTGCAAAGCACCCACTCATCCCTCTCGCCTCTTTGTACAGATGAGGAGCATAAACATGCTTGAGGCACCGCCTCACCCCCAAGTGCCACTTACTTCCTCTTATTGGGACAGGGGGCACGAGTAATAGTTGGTATGTTGTCTTGAGCTGCTCTTTGTGGGGGACTGGGAGCTTGCTTTGGTCACAAGCCTCACTCGGGCCTAGCAGGGCCGTTTCTGCAACAAAGGGCTCAGCTAAACTAGCCGTGCAACCTAAGGCATGGACGCCCTTCAGCCGCTCTAGCCACTCCTGACTGATGACAAGGACTGGACTTGACAGCGAATAAGGCCAACAACAATGTCAAGGGAGGCTCAGTTCTGGCAGCTCTGATGGCTCTGGCGGGCTGCAGCAACTAATTCAAATAGCGGTGGCAGGAGAGGGGGAGGAAGAGATTATTCTTGCGCTGGGAGGGGGAAGGGGGATGACTCCCTGCACTTACCTACATCCCTGTCCACTAACCACCTTCACTGCCCACCTCAGTCCACAACTCCAAGACTGTCGACCCATTGCACCGCCGACCATCGAACCGCCAGCCACAGCTTCCCTCATGGCTTCCTTCGCTGCAGTGCGCTGGCTCCTCCTCCGTGCGTGTATTGTCACCTTCCCTTCCATGTTCAACGCTGTAGCCAATTTCCAGCAATTCAGAGCACCTCATTTAATGAAACTGCTTTTGCATTTTTTGGTACACCAATATGAAACGTCTGGACTTTAATTAAGCAATATTAATGCGAAATGATATGCATGTTTTAGTGTTTTGTAATGGATTGCCAAGCATATATATATACCCAGTTAGAAAGTGTTTATTAATAGGATAACATCTTTTTTGTTTTATTTCTTCATAAACTTTACCATTTTGTGTAACTCGCAGTATAATAAAAGCCATCACCATGTACACGTTATCACGATAAATATCTCCCATGGAATTGCAAGAAGGCTACCTTCAAAACTTTATAAAGGAAAGTAGATTTTATTAATTCCTCCTACCCCAACTCACCCTGTCCCATTTATTGTGATGCAAGCTGTGTTAGTATTGCCATTCATTTCAGGAACTAAACCTATTTACAATTAGAACAAGCATTGACAAAGCCAATAGGTTTGTTGTAGCCCGACGGCATTTTGGCTTTGGCAATGATAGTTTGGTTTTGTCATGTTTTTTGCACAACTTTATTGCTGGAACTGCTGTTGAATCCTTATGAATCTTCTAAAAAAACATTAGCTAAAAGCAAAAATATATTCTGGTCTCAAAAAGAACACATTGCCATAGATGTCTCTGGCACTTAAGGGAACTACTTTGTCTGCAAATGTGCTCCTTGTGAAAGAGCAGAATGCTGTAACTCACAGAGAACTTAGCCAGTGACTGAAGTAGACTGACCCATTACCCCATGCTGTATGTTTTGTTGGACAGAAGAGCTCGGATATACGAGGCAATTTTTTCAAGGTATCAATATTATTGTACGTGAAAGCAAACAGTGATGTTTTGTTCTTGAGATAACAATTGTTTCTCTTAACAACACTGGCTCAAAGCCTGAAGCTACCAATTGTTAGCCTTGACTGTTTATCATGGCTGACAGAAAAATGCAATTTTCTAGAAAGCTAAATGGAAAAGGAGAAAAAAAGATACTGGTTCGCCAGCCTTCCATACCTACCTACAATTGCACTGTTAATTCTTAAAGGTAGGCAGGTTGCTTGCAGCTCCCTAGCCTAAGTGACACTGTATTTCTCCAGACAGATAAAAACGTACTTATTTATGCGACGAGAGTGGTACTAACCCCCAGAAGTCCAATTATAGTAAGGACATTTAGCATGGAGTTCAAACTAAAGGTAGACAGGGGCTTTAGACACTTGGAGGCAAATTTAATCAAGAGTTGTGTCGCCTTTGCACCAGCCAACGAGGCGAAAGAGCAACACATCTGTTAAGTTTGATTTATCATGCCAAGCAAAGCCACCTTGGCAAAGCTAGATAAACGGGACCATTGCCTGCCCTTAAAAAATATTTTTGTAGCCAGCCACAAAGGGGAAGGGGTCCCCTGGAGACCCCTTCCCATTTGCAACTCCATTACCTCCCTCTTGAAGAGAGCGGTCATTTTCGAGTGTTTTGCAATTGCGGTTGCAAAACATTCTTACAGAGGGTAGATTCTTGCTATTAGGAAGGGACGCCCTTGGCACGCCCCTTCCCAATAGCGACTCGCAATTCCCAATTAGTGAGTCGCAAATAAATTACGACTCGCTAATTAGGAAATGCACATGGCCCTGTAAAATTTTGCATGCACAAACGGGTCGCAAACCCTTTTGCGCATGCAATTTAGGGTCGTTATCTGGCGCAAATATTTCAAATGAGGTGGGATTTTCAAGCAATTGTGCTGCTTGTTCTGCTGATAAAAGATGACAGCGTTATTATGTGGCAGACTGTCAAAAGTGCTGGTGCTCAGAAATATGTACCATGCCAACCTCTGGCAAACATCTGCACACTGCCGCTCCCTGAAGGTAAGCCCTAATTTACATTTGTCCCAATAAAGAATGAGAAAAGGATGCTCTGATGAGGCTCTCCATGAAAGCTTCCTGGCCATGGGTGTTGTAGGAGCTCAGCTAAATCACACATAAATGTCTCTTTTGATTTCCCAAATCCTTCGCTGCCTGGCACATTTCAAGCAATTAATAACTTCACTATCAGCAAAAATAAAAATGTTCAAATCAACTTAACTTTTAAGAAAGAGAACGAAACATACGAAACTAAAAATCTAAGCACACTCAAACCATAGAAAACTGGGTCTCTGGTGCGTCAACTCAAGCCTTCCTGGAAAAAATAACGTACAGAGTAAAAATAAAAAAGCCACCATTTTCAGAAAGTTTGAAATTACTATTTGAATACCTAAGATTAACTCCATCTCTTCTGCTTCATTTTATATTGCTATAACTCCGTCCCTATTCCACCCTGACTCCGCTGTATTACTTCCTTTTATTACTCTTTTTTTTCTGTACTCTTCCTTGTTTGTTCTCGCTGACGAATATTCCCTTGACATGGCCTGGCAGCTGTCGCCAGACAATTATGTGAGAACATCAGCAGAGTGGCATTGGCTCTCCCCACATGTTGGGAGCCGGGAGTACATGTTTTGATTGGTGCTGAAGTTGTGTGCTTACACAAAAAAAAGTGCTTTCTCTCCAAACAGCTGTGATCATTTTGTTTAATTATCCATCTGTCTGAGCTTGACATATAACACTGTAATGCTATTAAAGTGTCTTAGATAACTAGATAATTGATAGTGTTTTCCTCAGTGTACTGCTCGATTTTTCCGGTCTTATTGTGTTGAAGGGTGATTTAGGTGACTTCAGTCTCTTTCCATTCAAGTCTAAGGGTTAGAGTAGTGTATAGAGCCTATTTATTAGGCACTTCGACATGATCCTGTGTTCTTCCCCATAGATCAGGGTTTGCATACATATCCTAGGGGATAGATTCGTTAGCATTAGGGGTAATCTGTTCTGTAGTGAGGGTATTTCATGGAGCCGTGCTGAATTCAGGCCTGGTAGGCCTTAAACGGGAGAGACTCCATCTTTCCTCCTGCTCTGGCAGCTTGGGGTGTTTCTAGGTCATAGGCAGTGTTTTAGTTAGGAGGTGTTATTCGCTTGGAGAGAACCGGTTCAGGCCGGCCCTTATCGAAGGATTGTATTTTTCTTCATGCCGAAGACACTACATCAGGCCGGCCGGCTGGGAACGTGTCCTTGGCACGGGGAGGTACAAGAATTTGGTGGGCGGCAGGTTACGGGCTGGAATTTTCCATGAGGAAATGCACATCTATATTAGTAAAAGTTTGAGGCAGATACTGGCACTTGCTTATAGTCCATAGGCGGCACATGGCCGTTAGCGGTAAAGCTGCTACTTATTCCAGGGAAGACAGATGACAAACTTGGAGGTGGAGAAAAACCGAGAAATAGATATTCCAAAGAGAAGAGAGTAGCCGATGAGGAAGAGGTCCCAGTGACTCGGAGAGGGAGACGGGAGTAAACCCGTGATTGCGGAGGTGTGACTTCCAGGCGAAGCCGAGGCGCAGACGAGAAGGGAACCTAGATGACCATTGAGTGCAGGCTACATACGACCAAGGTGATGTCAACCCCTTACTATTAGAGTGTACAACTTAATCTTTCACTTTTCTTTGCAGGTTATGTGATATGTCTTATGTTCCGTGAGTGTGCATGTAATAACTAAATAAAGTATTCAGTTTGTAGTAAAGCAATATGTGCTACGTGTTCTTGTGTAAGAGGGTAACCTATTCTTCTAGTCAGCTGTGACTTGACATGAACAGATGTTAATCCTGATCAGGTAGGTGGTAACTGAATAAGGGAGAAAGGAGCCCCTCGAACTGGGGAACAGGTTGTGCTCAACTAGCCGTCTTTGTGTGATCTGATACATAGTAACACTGATTCCCTTGTTGTTAATTCCCTTGTTGTATGTCGTGGTAATGATAGGATGAGCTCGTGCTAAGGCTGCCGTCTGGGCAGGAAGTCCTGGGTCCGTTTGGGACCGCGAGGCTGTGGCTGCCGTCTGGGCAGGAAGTCCTGGGTCCGTTTGGGACCGCGAGGCTGTGGCTGCCGTCTGGGCAGGAAGTCCTGGGTCCGTTTGGGATCGCGAGGCTGTGGCTGCCGTCTGGGCAGGAAGTCCTGGGTCCGTTTGGGACCGCGAGGCTGTGGCTGCCGTCTGGGCAGGAAGTCCTGGGTCCGTTTGGGACCGCGAGGCTGTGGCTGCCGTCTGGGCAGGAAGTCCTGGGTCCGTTTGGGACCGCGAGGCTGTGACTGCCGTCTGGGCAGGAAGTCCTGGGTCCGTTTGGGACCGCGAGGCTGTGGCTGCCGTCTGGGCAGGAAGTCCTGGGTCCGTTTGGGACCGCGAGGCTGTGACTTGTAGGTCTTGGTATATATGGTAGGAATTCCCTGTCCTTAGGTGGTACATATATGTGGTTATTTAGGTGTAAATAGGCCCTAGGGAGGGGGTAACGTTCTGGTTTGGGTTAGAGAGGCTCTGTTGAGCGGGTTCTATCTGATCCGAAAACCCAAGCAGAACATTTGGCGTCACGAACCGTTTACGAAACCTGTGTGCGTTGTGGTTGTCTTGTGTTTGCTTTCGGCGCGTGCGTGGTTTTGTTTGCATTTTATTTTTGTATATTTGTGTGTATAGTTTTTATTTTTCTTCCTTCTTTTCTTTTTCTTCTTTTCTTCTTTTTCCTTTTTCACGATGTTTTCTAGAAGGTCTAAATCTACTTTTAAGTTGCCCGTTGATATTCCCGGATGGGATTCAACGCCTTATGAAGCCTTGGCCCGTGAGTGGGCTGATTCTACTGGTTTGAGTGAGAATTGGAATTCTTCTTTGGAGCTGGCAGAGCCGGCTAATGTGATTGCTTGTTTGCAGAAGGCACCCGTATCGAAGGGTGAGGAGATTCCCATTTTGGGGCGCAGAGGTTGGATTCTTTTGTCTGCATACAGGATTCTGCATGAGAGATTGTTGAAGTTACAGATCTCTCTTAAAGATGTGGAAGCGCACTTTGTTGAGATTCAGAATTCTCATACTTTGTTGCGGTGTCAAAATAAGTTGCTTGCTGATAAACTTGAGACTTACCAAACTATTGCCGAACGGGCGGCTGTGCGAATTGCTCGTTATAAATACAAGAACAGGCGCGGTCGGGTTTCGACGCGAAAGGTGCGTCTGGTCGTGGCGACAGCCGGGCTGGATTGGAATCCTGATGAATGGGATGGTAATATCTGGAACTCGACTGATTCTTGTTCCTCGGGTGAGGAGTCTGCCAAGCGCGAGTCTTCTCGCTCCCGCCATGATTGTAAGTCTGCTTCTCGCACCTTTGATGGTGCACCCCGTGATTACGCTCGTTCTTCGAGTGGGATCAATGCCTCTTCCACTGATTGTCCCTCTACGAGTACTGATCGGGCTCCTTGTGATGCTCGTCCCGCTGTTTCTGCGCATCCAGTTTTCCGTCGGAAGTTGCAGCAGTCTCCCAATGCTCCGCAGGGTATTTCTTTGGACTGTTTAGAAGACTTTACTCAACAGGAAATTAGTGATATTTTACAGCGATTTCGGCAGCGAGCTGGTGAGTCCTTGCTCACATGGATGGTGCGCCTTTATGAACTGGGCGCTGCTGGTATTATGTTGGATACTGGCGATTGTTTAAAGTTCTGTTCCTTGAGTTTGGATTCTACTGTGCAGGATCATTTTCGTAACTATAATGGTGGTGGTCAGATTTCTTTACTCCAATTGGCGACTGATGGTTGTAATCTAAAATATCCTACTGAATCTGACTGGCCTGTGAATGACAAGCCGTGGTATACTTTGCGTGATGCTGCTCAACGTCTCAAAGAGGAGGTGATGAAAACGGCAATTTTTCTGGGTACTGCTGACAGATTGCTTGATGGTTCGTTGACATCTTCTGTGCGGAACCGTATCATTCGATCTTCCCCTGTTGCCTATAAGCAGGTCATGATGACTTTATTGATTAATCAGACTGGTAACGTGTTATCTACGGTTTTGGAATCGGTGCGCCAACTCGGTGAGTTGGGTGAGTGGTTTAAACCTGAACGTCAGTCCCGGCCTGACCCTCGTACTCCTGGTGAAAATAAACTTACTAGACGTGATATTTTTTCTGGTCTTCTGGCTGATGGTGTGCGGAGGGAGGACATTGATGGTGAGACTACCGCTCGTTTGTGGGAGTTGTTTCGCAAACGTGGCTTGGATCGAAAGGAGGGTGCCCGGCGTGTTCGGACCACTGAGTGTGATCGTGGTGGTTCTGACGGTAGCGGTGATGACGACCGCCGTGGGCGCTCTGTTCGTCGTGATGATCGACGTTCTGCACATGATGTGTCCCCCCGTCGAGAGAGAGACAGGGAGAGAGAGGGGGAAAGAGAAAGGGGGAGAACTGACTATGTTTACAGCAGACGTAGAGATGATAGTGATCAATCCCCTGAGTTGAGGAGGAGAGAGGATCGTCACAGTTTGGTCGATCGTAACCCGCAGTACAATGCAGAAGATACGAATCCGTTCCGTACTGGGAATGGATATGAACAGGAGGTACCGATACCTAAGAAGCGTGAGAGCCTTTATCCTGATTTATCCTGGTATACAGAATGCAGTAAGAATGATTAGGAAATAGGTCAAGCTCCGGTACACAGATGGGCTCACAGAGATAATAGACCCTATGTAGATATTGACATTTATTGGAGACATCGTAATATCCAAAGGGCCCGAGCATTGGTAGATACAGGAGCGGAGGCCACTCTTATTCATGGAAAATCGAAGAAGTTTACAGGTCAGCCTTTTACTATTACCGGATTAGGTGGAAAAGAAACCCCTGCAGTTCAAACTTTGCTTGAAATGAGAATAGGTAGAATTCCTAGAAAAGAGTATTCTGTACTAGTAGTGCCACTTCTAGAATTCATAATTGGGATTGATATTTTGAGAGGAATGACTTTGCATCTAGATGACGGATGTTACCAATTTGGAACAACGCGTTATATATCGTCCAGACCTATACGGGTTGGTCGTTTAAGAATGCCCCCCATACAAGTTCCCCATGCGACAAAAGTGGTTTGTCAGAAGCAGTATCGTATTCCAGGTGGTCATGAGGAGATTAGTACCACTATTCAGGAGTTAGTGGATGCAGGAGTCATAACCCCAGTTACTTCTGCTTGGAATAATCCTGTTTGGCCGGTGCGTAAGAATGATAACTCTTGGCGCATGACCGTTGATTATCGAGAATTGAACAAGCACACACCCTCTTTGACTGTTGCAGTACCGGATGTTATTACACTAATTGAGAGAATCCAAAAGCATCCAGGTACATGGTACGCGTCCATTGATATTGCTAATGCTTTCTTTTCACTTCCGATTGCCCCAGAGTGTCAGGAACAATTCAGTTTTACGTGGAACGGGCGTCAGATGACGTTTAGAAGTCTTCCCCAGGGCTATGTGCATAGTCCTACGATATGTCACCGGCTGGTGGCAGAGCATTTGGCTGAGGTACCGGTTCATCCCCAAATTCAGATATGTCATTATATTGATGATGTTTTGATCCAAGGCGAAACACAAGAGGAAGTTCAGACCCAATTAGACAGAGTCATTGAGTGCCTGCGTGAGAAAGGTTGGGAAATCAACCCAGATAAATTGCAAGGTCCGTCCCAGGCTGTAAAATTTTTGGGTATTAATTGGCATGAAGGGCACCGTGAAGTGATCCCTCAGGTTAAACAGAAGATTCTTGATTTTGCAGTTCCTAGAAATAGGAAAGAAGCCCAGAGCTTCATTGGTCTGTTTGGCTTTTGGCGCCAGCATATTCCTCATTTGAGTCAAATATTGGCCCCCTTGTACCGGGTCACGCGTAAAAAGAATGCATTTGAATGGGATAAACCACAGCAAGATGCGTTTAGTCTGGCAAAAGAGGCAATTCAACATGCTCTGGATTTATGGCCTGTACGTGATGGTGACGTGGATTTGAATGTGTCTGTACAGGGCCTTTATGCAAATTGGAGTTTGTGGCAGAAACAAGGCAGGAGTAAAGTACCGTTAGGTTTTTGGACCAAAAAGTTACCTGATGCTGGTGAGCGTTACACACCCTTTGAGAAACAGTTACTTGCTTGTTATTGGGCTCTGGTGGATACCGAGCAATTGACTTTGGAACATGATATAGT
This sequence comes from Triturus cristatus, assembly GCF_964204655.1. Taxonomy (NCBI): domain Eukaryota; kingdom Metazoa; phylum Chordata; class Amphibia; order Caudata; family Salamandridae; genus Triturus; species Triturus cristatus. The sequence goes on from NC_140594.1 coordinate 736,824,182, forward strand.
TCTGCGTCTGGAAATCCCTATCATGCAGTGGGTTCTGAGTTCGCCGAAAACTCACCGAATTGGACACGCTCAAGAGGCGAGTGTGATTAAATGGAAATGGTACATACAAGACAGGGCACGTGTGGGCCCGAAAGGAGTTGCTTCTTTACATGAGCAGGTGGCGCGAGCGCCATCGACTGAGACTGAGAGTGAATGTTCCGTACCTTTAGCACAGGAGTCTCCTGTCAAGTGGGGTAAGCCTTTTGATGATTTGTCCGCAGCGGAAAGAAACCATGTTTGGTTCACTGATGGTTCAGCGAGGTTTATAGGGATGACACGGCACTGGAAGGCGGTGTCCTATAATCCGATCACACAGAAATTGTTGAGCACAACTGGTGAAGGTAAAAGCAGCCAATTTGCCGAGCTTTACGCTGTTTACCAAGTTTTGAAACAAGAGTTACCTGGTACATGTCATATTTTCACTGATTCTTGGTCTACTGCCAATGGACTGGCTGTTTGGTTGCCAACTTGGCATTCCCATAATTGGAAGTTACATTCCAAAGAATTATGGGGAAAAGAGTTATGGCAAGAAATTTGGGAGATGCTCCCACAGAGTACTGTTACAATCTTCCATGTGGACGCTCACACCCCGATAGATTCTCTTGACAAATTTTTTCATAACATTGCAGATGAGAAGTCTAAAATTGCTGAGGCAGTGGTGGACAGGCAAGATTCTGATATTGCGGGATTGGCGAAATGGGCACACCAGAAGGCAGGACATTTTGGAGAGAAGGCCACTAGCAGGTGGGCTGCTGATCGAGGAATTTATATTCCCTTAGATTTAATCAAAAATGTTATTTTACACTGCCCCGTTTGTCAGCATATCAGACGGCGTAAGGTGCCCCAAATTGTTAAAGGTCATTTACATCGCGGCAAACTGCCCGCTCAAATTTGGCAGATCAATTACATTGGTCCACTTCCCATGAGTAGGAATTGTCAATATGTTTGCACTATTGTTGATACATACAGTGGCCTGCTGGTAGCCCTTCCCTGTAAGCAAGCTACCCAATTGAATACCATTAAAACATTAGAATTAATTATGATGTACTATGGTGTGCCATTCCAAATTCAATCTGATAATGCATCCCATTTTCGTGGAAGATTGGTACAGGAATTCTGTGCGGAAAACAATATTGAATGGATATTCCATATCCCCTACTACCCACAGGCCTCGGGCCTGGTGGAGAGATTGAATGGCCTGCTAAAGGACCAGCTGCGTAAGTTAACGGATGACAAGTATAAAAATTGGCGAGACTTTTTGCCCCAAGCACTATTGATTTTGAATAATCGTCCTTTTTTAAATGCTGAATCTCCACTTATGCGTTTGTTTCCCCCGAATGTTGAGGCTATGCCTAATGAAATCAGAGAAACTGTGATGTATTGGGAAATTACTCCCGGAGCTTTGGCTCCATGTAGAGCGACCCCAGGGTCGGCAGGTTTAGACTTGCATGCTATGGATGACATTGTTATAAAAAGTAGAGATCGAGTCATCATAGAGACAGGTGTTGGTGTTCAGATACCACCTGGAAATTTCGGATTGATCGCCCCTAGATCGGGGCTGGCTGTAAAAGGCATTCAGGTGCTTGGAGGAATTATCGACAGTGATTATCAGGGAGAGATTAAGGTGCTCCTGCTGAATAGCAGTGAGGTTGACTTACTGATACATCGCACTGACCGAGTGGCTCAATTACTCATAATGCCTGTTTTCAGTGGTGTATTAATGAAAGGCACTGCTCCAACGTTGCTAACTGTACGTGGCCAGAAAGGTTTTGGCTCCACGGATAATCCTGGGGCCAGAGTTTGGGTGCAGTCGCCTAAGAATCCCCCTGAACAAGCAGAGGTCATTGCCACCGGTCAGGACAATACCATTTTGGTTATGAGACCAGGGAAAGATAGCTGGGAAGCGGTCCCGGCTGATAAATGTTATTTACGAGAATGATTAATGCCTGTATTTGGTTCTCTTTCAGATCATTCTTTGGATTGTTGCTGCAGGATGTGTCGGAGTCGGACTGTTTTCGGACTGGTACGACGAGAAAGGAGGGACCCTATCAACCCGGGATGAACTGGGAACCCGAGTGTTGCGTTCCTTCGCTGCATGGGATTCATCATCGAACTTTTGGACCGCACTAGCTAAGAGGGTGACTGACGCCCCTCACTTCTGTTTGACACCGATGAGATCTGTACATGATATTCTGGCAACCTGTCTGGTTGCTGTCCCCGCCTCATTGGAAACTTTAACTCATATTTTTAATGTCTCGAAGGCCCATCCCAATATTCTCCTGGGTGATTTTGCTACCCATGTATATTGCCCCCTATGTATTGAATTGCCGAACGAGCAAACCCCCATCCAGTCCCAAATACTTACTTATAATATCACACAAGGTGATTTGTGCTTCTTTCTTACGTGTAATCCTAGTGCGATCTCTGAATGTCTACGCCTCAAACTAAAAGGCGCCACTTCATTTACCGCTCACGAACGGACTTTGTGCTTTCAAAGGACACCGACCACATGTGTTTCAGTTCAGAACAATATGACTTGTAATAGTTTGGTAGTTACCCCCAGTCACTATCGCACGATGTTACTACCTGCCGGATGGCTTTTCTCATGTGGTAATACTTCCTGGCCATTTGTCCCTGCAAACATTTCCGGAGGCCCTTGTGCCATTACGAGACTCAGTTTGTTGATGTTCGCATCGCATCCGAATGCCAACTCTCGTGTGCTTCGAGATACTGTAATGTTACAGGAGGATTGTGACCCATCTTTGCATTTATATTCCAAGTCTGAATACCTTAGCTTAGCTGTTTCAATTATTGGTGTTCCTGCTTTGGCGGTTTATAATGCCAAATCTATTGGGAAAATGGCCTGCTGGATGGTGAAATCTATTAATCATACTTCTACAATTTTGTCTGACATGCTATTAGACGCCCAGGGTGAACGTAGGGCCATTTTGCAAAATAGAGCAGCCATTGATTATCTTTTGCTTAAACATGGACATGATTGCTCGGACTTCGAAGGTCTCTGTTGTTTTAACTTGTCTGACCATACACAATCCATTCGTGCTCACATCGACAAGTTGCGTGACTTAACAGAAGAAGTTAGAAAACACATTGACCAGGGCTGGTTTGACTGGCTCTTTAATTGGTTACCTGATATACACATGCTACGCCAAATATTAGGTGGTATTCTGATTGCTGTTGCTGTTTTGATTTCTATCTGTTGCTTTATTCAGTGTATTCCTTCATTACTTCAATTCTGCACACTTGGTACTAGACATAGATCAGTTAGCTTTGTTTCATATTATTCTTCCACAGATGTTAGCTCCATTTAATGAATGTATAATAGACTGAAGTCAAGGGTGAAATGTACTGCTCGATTTTTCCGGTCTTATTGTGTTGAAGGGTGATTTAGGTGACTTCAGTCTCTTTCCATTCAAGTCTAAGGGTTAGAGTAGTGTATAGAGCCTATTTATTAGGCACTTCGACATGATCCTGTGTTCTTCCCCATAGATCAGGGTTTGCATACATATCCTAGGGGATAGATTCGTTAGCATTAGGGGTAATCTGTTCTGTAGTGAGGGTATTTCATGGAGCCGTGCTGAATTCAGGCCTGGTAGGCCTTAAACGGGAGAGACTCCATCTTTCCTCCTGCTCTGGCAGCTTGGGGTGTTTCTAGGTCATAGGCAGTGTTTTAGTTAGGAGGTGTTATTCGCTTGGAGAGAACCGGTTCAGGCCGGCCCTTATCGAAGGATTGTATTTTTCTTCATGCCGAAGACACTACATCAGGCCGGCCGGCTGGGAACGTGTCCTTGGCACGGGGAGGTACAAGAATTTGGTGGGCGGCAGGTTACGGGCTGGAATTTTCCATGAGGAAATGCACATCTATATTAGTAAAAGTTTGAGGCAGATACTGGCACTTGCTTCTAGTCCATAGGCGGCACCTGGCCGTTAGCGGTAAAGCTGCTACTTATTCCAGGGAAGACAGATGACAAACTTGGAGGTGGAGAAAAACCGAGAAATAGATATTCCAAAGAGAAGAGAGTAGCCGATGAGGAAGAGGTCCCAGTGACTCGGAGAGGGAGACGGGAGTAAACCCGTGATTGCGGAGGTGTGACTTCCAGGCGAAGCCGAGGCGCAGACGAGAAGGGAACCTAGATGACCATTGAGTGCAGGCTACATACGACCAAGGTGATGTCAACCCCTTACTATTAGAGTGTACAACTTAATCTTTCACTTTTCTTTGCAGGTTATGTGATATGTATTATGTTCCGTGAGTGTGCATGTAATAACTAAATAAAGTATTCAGTTTGTAGTAAAGCAATATGTGCTACGTGTTCTTGTGTAAGAGGGTAACCTATTCTTCTAGTCAGCTGTGACTTGACATGAACAGATGTTAATCCTGATCAGGTAGGTGGTAACTGAATAAGGGAGAAAGGAGCCCCTCGAACTGGGGAACAGGTTGTGCTCAACTAGCCGTCTTTGTGTGATCTGATACATAGTAACACTGATTCCCTTGTTGTTAATTCCCTTGTTGTATGTCGTGGTAATGATAGGATGAGCTCGTGCTAAGGCTGCCGTCTGGGCAGGAAGTCCTGGGTCCGTTTGGGACCGCGAGGCTGTGGCTGCCGTCTGGGCAGGAAGTCCTGGGTCCGTTTGGGACCGCGAGGCTGTGGCTGCCGTCTGGGCAGGAAGTCCTGGGTCCGTTTGGGATCGCGAGGCTGTGGCTGCCGTCTGGGCAGGAAGTCCTGGGTCCGTTTGGGACCGCGAGGCTGTGGCTGCCGTCTGGGCAGGAAGTCCTGGGTCCGTTTGGGACCGCGAGGCTGTGGCTGCCGTCTGGGCAGGAAGTCCTGGGTCCGTTTGGGACCGCGAGGCTGTGACTGCCGTCTGGGCAGGAAGTCCTGGGTCCGTTTGGGACCGCGAGGCTGTGGCTGCCGTCTGGGCAGGAAGTCCTGGGTCCGTTTGGGACCGCGAGGCTGTGACTTGTAGGTCTTGGTATATATGGTAGGAATTCCCTGTCCTTAGGTGGTACATATATGTGGTTATTTAGGTGTAAATAGGCCCTAGGGAGGGGGTAACGTTCTGGTTTGGGTTAGAGAGGCTCTGTTGAGCAGGTTCTATCTGATCCGAAAACCCAAGCAGAACACTCAGGCAGCAGCAGATATGGGAGGAGGTCGGTCAACACCCCTGGGTGAGATATTTACCACATACGGTAAAGACTTACTGTTAGAAATTGGTTTACTGGGTGACTGGGGTGTGAGCCCTGTCAAGCATCAACCACAATCCTAGTCAGGGTGAGCCACAAGCCAACCCAAAATTAACCTGTGCTCGCCCCCTGGTAGCTTGGCACAGAGCAGTCTGACTTAACTTGGAGGCAATGTGTAAAGTAATTGTTCAACACTTCAAACAGTAAAACAGCGAAACACACAAAGCGTCCCACACCAGGTTAGAAGAATAGAGCTTGATTTAATAATTAAAACAAGACCAAAACAACAAAAATCCAATCAGTAGAACCGGAGTTATACATTTTAAAAGAATAAACTAAAATAACTCCTAAAAGCATAAATGGCCAACTGCGTCTATCTGGTCACGTTGACCCAGGTCAAAGACTAAGATTCAGGCCAACTGTGATGGAGCGCGTGTCGGGTAATATCCAAGATTAGTCCCACTGAAGTTTTACCTTCTCATGTTTTATACCAAGAGTCCTGTTTATGTTGGATTGGTTTGCATCACTTTGCGTCAAGGGGGCATTACATAGGTGGTACATGGGCGTTCCCATGCAATCACCCATGTTTTTTGATGATAAACCCTCTCTGCTAACATTAGTAGACAGGGTTTAGCACCAAAACTTAACACCGCTGAAAAGCAGGTGCTAAAAGGAGAAATGTTTTAATTTCTCCTTGCTTTTCTTACTTTGCATGAGTGCAGCACACGTACAAAGTGGGAAAAGGTTTTAAACTTGTATAGCCATAGTATTTTGTACAGGAAGTGTATCGTTCATTTACAAAACCTATGGTAGACTCAGGCACGCACTCTAGCACTATGGTGCGAAGGTGTGTGCCTGGCACACTGCAGCTCAAAGCTGCGCCGGTGCTAGGGAGAGGATGGGTGAGAGCCATATATCTGTAGATATGGTGCTCTCCTGCTCCCTTCCCGTCACGCAACCCTACGTTGTAATTATGGCTGCTGTGCTGTACTGCGTTCTGTGATTTGTTTGAGAATCTGGGCCTCGGGGCCATATTTATGACACAGTTTGCGTCACTCATGCACTACGCAACTTGGTGCAAGAGTGCTACAAACCTTAAGTTATATTTTTGAAGCCACGCAAAGCCACTTTGCATGGCTTTGAGTGACTCCAACACAGTAATGCAACACAGCGCCAATTGCTGCATTGATTTACTCTGCCACGCTTAGGCTTTCCATGGGCATTGCACAGGTATTTCCACCCACCTCCCATGGTTTTTGACACATTCCCAGATTTACAAAATCGTGTAAACTTGGGAATGTACCAAAAAGATATGTCTCCTGATGTATTTCTCTTCGTTTTTTTCCTCTTTCTATGTGTGCAAGGTTGCCTAATGGTTTTCTAGAGCATGGGAAAAGGATAGGAATGTGTCATATTGGATAAATGCGGTGCATTCATGCCCTTTCCCTGTGAGGCAGGGCGCCACTAAAGCCGTACATATGTACTCAGTGTGTCTTTACCAGTTAAAACTGCCTCGATTTGAAAATTCGGGCCACTTTTTTACCTATCTAATTTAATAACGAGGGGCACTTTTATTTTGGTGCCATGCCATATTTCTCTTCCGGAGCCCTGACATTTTGCGCAAAAAGGAGTACTTTCGGTTTTTATAAAGGGTGTTGCGAAAATGCTTCTTGCTCAAGTGAGATAAACAGCTTGACTTCCTGAAAGCTATTGGTGGTCAGAAGGGCAACCAAGAACTGTGGCTTGGTGAAACTACAGCAAGTGTGCACGGAGGAGGCGTGTTTTTTTTCGCTCTTTCTTTCGTTGGGGTCCTAACATAAACCAGCTGACGAACGCCATCCCCGGTGGAAATGGAGACAACGCGGAGATTCACTAAAAGTCTCCGGCGACCGGGTACTGCAGCAGAGAACAGACACACCGCGTCTATGGCTGTGAGACCCCGGCAGCAACCGGTAAGAACAGCTGCTAATTCGAATAACCTCTCCTGTGATAGGAGCGTTCGGGAGCCGCTTTCCACTGTCGTTGGATGGGCTTCAGTTCTGTGCAGTAAACATGGATTTCCTTCTGAGATTCAAAAAAGAGGGATGTTATATTTTTGAACAGAGCTTTTTTCAGTGTATAGTCTTTTGAGAGAGACAGATGCTGCAATCGCGTTCCACTGGCACTAGAATGTTGTGGCTTTGGCAGAAATAGTAAAAAAAAAAAGAACCAAGCAAAGCCACACGTACTACCTACATAATTCACACATGCCAGCGTCTGTCAACAGGAGGGAAAGTAAAAAAACACACCGAGATAGAAATGTTCTCATTAATTTACAGTGAAGTCACGACTTTGTAAGAAGGAGAAACCTAAAACATATCAATATTGTGCGGAAAAATCAGATGTAGTGGCATGTGTGCATAAACAAAGCATTTTTCAGTTCCACGGGGAGCCAGCTAAAAAAAACGACAGTGTTGATCTGTTTTTTGTTCCTGGCGAACGAAGTATTTTAAGTTTTCATCGTTTTGACTTGAATTTCGCATCATTTGTATGCTCTGAACATAATTTGAAACTTGACTCTTTTTGACATTTTCCTCCAGGGGACCAGTCACCAGGGACTTCACTGGGGGCTTTTGTGCTTGTGTTTCATTCGGACGCAGGCTAGTGCGGCCTAGTTAAGGGGGATTTCTATGTGAAAGGCCCTGACTTGCCTGCTAATAACTTAAGCAGGCAGCTGTAACGTGAAGATTGCAATTTTTTCTACACGTGTGACTCAGCAGGTCGAGCGGTTTGGGAGGGAACCGGAGCTGCTGATACAACAGTGCATGTTATGAACTTTAGGCAATGCTGATTAAACTCACCCTTACATTTTTATAAACATTACAATTGATAAATAATAATACTAACTTGTCAGAGTGAACCCTAAAGCCACTAAATTAACCTGCGCTCACCTCGGGGCAGTGTAAAGTATTTCTTCAGTACTCAAACAGTAATACAATAAAAACACCAAACAATAAAAATCCCAAACTGACTGGGAAAAATAGAGTACATTTTAATAGAAAGAATTATATGAAAAAAAAGAGTTGAATAAGGGGAAACAGGACTTTGAAAATTTATAGATTAAGTGAAAATACTGTCAAAAATTGCTGAGCGCCAATGAAAATGTATGGATGTGGTAGACCGGGACGCAGGCACAATTTAAAGCCAACCGCGTTGGAGCTTAGGTCAGATACACCAAGAGGGTTCGTCCAGTTCAAAGATTCTGATTTAGTCTTTCATAGAGCTCAAAATCCTATAGTGGGGCAAGCCTGAAGCTGTTTCTGAGTAAGCTCCATTGAAATCATGCACTTTTGCTACAATGTCCCAAGACGGCTTCAGAGGTCTTGGAAGTCCAAACATCTTCTATGTCATGGTTTTTGTGGCAGCTCTTCCTGATCACTTCTGTATTTCCCAGGACCTAAGGGATAGCACTTAATGACCAGGATTCACTCCAGCAGAGGCCATTGGCAAGGTCCAGTTTAGGTCTACTTGGTTCTGGTCAACTGGTCACTTCAGTTTAGTTTAGTTTAGTTTATTTATTGTACAGTTAATAAAAACTCACAATATTAAGACTTCCATTGTCAAAAGACGTTTAAGCCTTATTTACATTTATAGTGTAAGTGTAAGAAAAGAAAATATTTATTCTCTATAAAATCATAAAAGTTTCAATTGCATTTTGGTATAGACCATTTGTAAGTTTATAAGGTCAATGTGCCTCGGTTTGCCAGGCATAGTTGTAACTTGGTAAGTGACTAAGCGGGCTGTCCATTGTTGGTTTGAGGTGCTGTTGCTTGCTGTTCTTTAGATGAACCGTGTGGCTAACTCAAGAGTCTTCTAGCCACTATATCAAAATACTTTGTCAGTCTCCAATTTAGCTGAATCTCATCAGGATTAAAGCACAACATCACAGCCTGCCTGCAACTTGTTATGCCCTTTTGGTTCCATAAAGCTCCAAATAAGGAGCGCCTTATGTCCATCAAGATTGGGCAGATGCAGATTATATGTATTAGGTCCTCTTTCCCTGCTCTACAAAGTCGGCTAAGGTGTTCTTCTGTTCCCCTTTTCCAAGGTGCCAAGTGGGGTAATATTGGCAGGATACCGAGGTGCAAATTTAAAAATGTGTTTTTTGTCGCCTGCATGAGGCCCATTTTCAGGTATTCCTGTGGCTTCAGAGCGTTATAATCTTTCAGCACTGACCATCCATGAGCCCTCTTGGCCAGAATTTCTTTGTCTATGGATGATATCATTTGGGTTACTTTTGTAACCACTTTTTTGAAACTTTTGATGTCTGTGGATGACTCCCAGAGGTTTGTTAATCCCAGGATCTCCAGTGATTTTTTAGATACTTCCTGGTGGGAGAGTTCTCTCGGATAGAGAGTTCGGTCCAGAGGTGGGCGTTTAAGGATCCTCGCTCGGCGCCTCTGATTTTTCACCAACTTTTTATATAGATGCCTCTTCTCTCCACCGTTTGTCTCTGGAGACCAAATTCGAGGTGAATTTGGGCAGGGGAGACGTAATTATGCAGATGGAAAATTGCCCTGTAGGCTTGACTGATAGTTTTGTCTAGAGCCGTGGCGTCTTTCCCTTGCATGGATTCGCTGCCGTATGTGAGCATAGGCTGTAAACGTGCTCTAATCACCTGTAGAAGGGGATCCAGTGACCGGTCAGGGAGAACTTTCTTCAAGGGCTTCACTGAGAGATGGAATATTGTGCCCTTCCGACGAATAGCCTCTAGTTGGTGTTTAAACGGACCTCTACTGTCTAAAAATACGCCTAGATATTTGTAAATGGCAATGCGGTCTAGCCTCTGTCCGTCCAGAAACCATTTGTGTTTCTTTATTTTGTTATAATTTACTGACATGACTTTTGATTTGTTTAGGTTAATCTTTAACCTCTTCGCTGCGGCGCAAATTCCGCCGCAGCGCTGCCGCGGTGCTGGACATTCCATTCGCGGGCGTGGTCATGACGTCTCCCGGGCGTCGTCCGCACACGCCCATTGTGACTCATGATGGCCGGGAGACGTCATGAGCTTGGAAGAGGTTAATGCATTGTTTATTGAGAATTTGTTAGTGGTATCCAGGAGATGTTGAAGTCCAATGGGGGACCGACTAATAAGGACCAGGTCGTCTGCGTATAAGAGATTTGAAAGAGTGATATCTCCCACCCGCGGGGCATGCGATTTGGTTTTCTCCAATTCTCCTGAGAGATCTGCGAGAAAAATATTAAACAGCATGGGGGCTAGGACGCATCCTTGTTTTAAACCTTTGGTGGTTTTGATTTGCCTTGAAAGGTGTGTTCCAGAGCCCAGTTTAATTTTGACCCAAGTGTTGGTATGTGGTAATTTCAGCTGTTGTAGGAGTGGCCCTGGAATCCCCCATTTTTCCAGCTTCTGTCAGAGTTTGCTGCGGTCTACATGGTCAAACGCAGCGCTATAATCTATAAAGCATAGAAATAGCGAGCTCTTGGCTGTTTTTGCCACGTCTGTCAGAAGGGTTAGCGCCATGATGTTAGTTATTGTGCCCTGGTCTCTACAGAACCCGGTTTGGTTGATTGGGATGATGTGTTTGAGGGTTGCCCAGGATATTAGTTCCTCCAGGATAAGTCCCGCATAGTACTTTGCTTCTGTGTTGATTAGGGCAATAAGTCGATAGTTGCTTGGATTGCTCCTTTCGCCCTGTTTGTAAATCGGACTTATTATTGAACCTCTCCAGGATGATGGACATATTGCTGTTTCCCTGATTTCCTGGAAGGCTGGCGCCAGTGTGTCACTCCAAAAGTCGGCGTCTTGCTTGTACATTATTGGCGGGATTCCACTGGGGCCGGGAGCACCCTCTAGTTCCCTTTTGAAATTTGTGGCTTGATCCTAGCCGCTGTTGCTGCATAATTTTTTTCCTTTCTGTTTAAGGTTGGTTTGAGGCTTGTTGTTGCTACATACCCGGATTAACAGTATTACACGGGATGCTGTCGTAATGTGATCGTCATATACTTCATATTTGTGTGTTCCAGTTTTGCAGGTACTTGGGTTCATTTCGATTATCCATTTTCTACCTCTGGGTGGATCCCCCTTTGGGTTTTTGTCATTGAAGTGATTTGATAGGTAGTGTGTCCATTCGGGTTCTGATATGTATGAGTTGATTCCTTTGTGGCCTGGCCTTTGGAGGCTATGGATTGTTTTCCAGAATCTAGCACTATTCTTCTGTTTCGAGTCGTGCACGATTTTTACCCAGAGTTCCTCGTTCAATTACCTTTTCCTGTCCCAAGTCTTCTTCTTTAGCTGTGCCTTTAGGGTTTGCAGCTCTATTTGCAGGGCTTCGTTATTTGATTGTTTACGGAGCTGTCTAAGGATCTGGTTTATTTGCCGTTTAGATTTTTTATCTCTGGTGTGGTTACCTTTCCGAATATGTTACACAGCGTATTCCCTTTTCAGGTTTTTTGCTCTGTGGCGTGTGTTGTTCCGAGTACTGTTACAAATTTATCCCAAACTTCTAATGGGCTCTTTGTCGAGCTTGTTATCTGGTGCAGGATTGTTTTTGCATTAGTTGTTAATTCTTATGCTTTGTCAGTCTTGCACCTTATTCGTCTATAATTGGTGGTATACTCTGTGCCGATACTTCTCCTTGCTTCCGTATCGTTCCCGCTGGTGACTCCTAGTTTCACTTCTAGTGGCAATTGGTCACTCTGGCCGTTCTCGCCAACCTTGAATGAGCCTATTATTTCAAACAGTGGTAGTGTTGCAAGGGTGAAGTCAAGATGAGAAGAAGTGGTTGAGGAAAAATATGTTGATGCAGGCAGTGTATCCTCCTTAAATCGTCCGTTTGGTACTCTCAGATTTAACTGCTCGAGGTCATTCAGTAATTGATTTGAGCATCTTGTTTGCTTGTTTGGAGAGGCTGTGGATTGGTTTGGTATTCCCCACGCGATGTCCATTTCCAGTGATATTTTATCATCTGATTTCTCTCCAAAAAGGTGAAGGGTAAAATCACCTGCTAGAAGTATGTTCTCCATTTCACTTTCCTCCATGAGTCTTAAAAATCCGGTAACAAGTTCTCTTGCCCCTGTTTGTCTATGCTTGGGGTGTATGTATATATTTATGATGTAAAGTGGCTGAGCCACCTGATTATTTTCAATTGTTATTGCTATTGCCTGTATCGCACTAGGAGGAGTAATTTTTACATTGATTTCTTCCATTGTTCCGATTGTTAGTATTGAGGCGAATGACACCAGGCCTCCTGAGCTGTGACCATGGGAAGAACCTCTTGTTGCTGGGTGGATTTGAGTTGTGTATCCTTGTAGGGGTATCTCTTTCTCTTCCCAGGTTTCTTGGAGTAAGATCAAATCAAATGATTTTAAGTAATTTGATGTTTCTGGGTCCTCCAATTTTTCAGAAAGACCATTAATGTTCCAAATGCATATTTTAATATTGGGGATGTCAGCTTCCATGAATGTCTGGCCTGATACCCTTTGTCACTTTTGTGTCTTCTATAATTATTGTCCGTCGTATGGTTACCCTGTTTAAATCAAATTGCTGGGTTGTTAAATGTTCTAGGTGAAGTGGGTTGCTGTCGGGTCCTGGGGAGTGGCTATGTGCTCCTTTTAAAATTGATTTTACTATTTGTAAGCGTTCTTTTTTGCTTTCTTCTAGGAGCGGGGTGGGATAGGCTAGTCTTTTTCCTGCTTCAAGCTTTATTCCCCATTGAGAAAATCTGAGCGTTTGCCCCAGGATTTGATCTGCTAAGTCGTTTGTTTTCCATATTGTCGAGCAAGTCTGTTGTGTTGATGTGTTTTATTTTTTCAATTGAGTGGATAAGCCTTATTATATTGCCCCTGTTTAGGGTATCCACTCTGCCTCTGGATTTGAATTCTGGAATAAATAGAATAATGTCTGACGTTTTTCCGGGGTCAGTATTCGGGGATGTGTTATTACCTCATTTTGTTTGACCCCATGTTGGGGCTGGGTTTTATTTGTTATGTCATTGCCTTCTGTGATGACTTCGTGAAGGTCCTCTTTTGCCTGTTCGATGGCTGACTTATTCGTACTTTGTGTACTTGCCTTCGTCTTTTGTCCCTGGATGATGATTTCCTTGCAGTGGTTAGTGCTGTTTGTAAGTAGGTCAGTGTTTGTGAATTCCATGTTGATTTGGGCGGACTCGTCAAGGGCTTGCTCTGTGACCGCCGTTCCAGGTTGTATTTTTACTGCTGGCAGATTTTCTATGATGGTCCTTCTTTTACTTTGTATATCGTTCGCCCGTTCAGATATGTTGCTAAGTTGGTTGTTTTTGGCTTGGCCGAAATGCTTCTGCTCTATCTGTATACTTGTTTTCTCTTTAAAGAGTGTCGATGTGGTGGTCTCTGCTGCGTTTAAAGTCTTTGTGTGTAATGGTTTTTTGTCTATAGGTAATGTTTTTGTACCATCTGTGTACTTCGTGATGTCTCCTGTTTGCTCCTTTCCCCAAGATGTGGTCAATTGCTCATTCTCGTCAGTGCAATCTGCTCCTGTTGACTTTCTGTTCCTGCCCTTTCTTTTTTGTTTACGGCGGGCTCGAGGGTTTATAGATGTCTCTGGGCCGGCCCCTTTCTTTGATAGAGATGTTCTGAGGGGACGCTTCTAATGTGCTTTTGGATTTTGGAGATGAGTCCCCTTTCTTGATAGCTATGCGGTTATCATTGATGGTTCCTAATGGTTTATGGCAGGAGGTTATTCTGCCTGGCTTGTTCTCCGTTGTGGGGTGCGTTATTATATTTAGTTTTAGGTCCCCTAGGAGGTTCCCCAACATCGTAGGTAGTGTAGATAGTTTGTCGACTATTGGGGACCAGACGCAGTCTGTTCTTTCTATTTGAGATAATTTTGCTGCTTCTTGTCCTCTTTTAATGAGGCCATTAAGGTCCGCGAGTTTTCTTTCTATCCCGGAGGTAGCTTCTGCTAGCATTTGCAGGACAGTCAGCTGTAAGTCTAATTTGTTGGATTGGTACTGTAGTGCTGTTGATGACAGCTGAATTGTGTTGAGTAAGGTTGCCCAAAAAGTTTCAGTGGGGCCTCTACTTCCCTCGGTGTACTGATAGGAGCGCTCTTCAGTGATGCTGTTGAGGGTTGATTTAACGTTATAAGATGCCACTAGGTCTTCCCACTCTTGTGACGCCAGGAACGTCATGCCGCTATCTGTAGTACACAAGTCCTTGTGTGGCGAGTGTGGGGGAAGGTTTGCGGGGTCAATTTTCCTTTGCTGTTTCTCAGCTGTTGGAGTGTCGCCTTGTGTTGTCTGTTGCACATATGGAGGGCTATTTTTAACATGGGATATTGCGATCTCTTCATCGTATTTGATCAGTGCTTGCTGATAGGATGGTGAGGTGTAGGTGAGGGATGACTGGCCACTTAAAACATTGGGACTCTGATGCTCCGGGAGCCCTTCTGGTTTTGCGGCGAAATTGGGCACATTCTCCTTCTCGGGCACAAGCCCCCTGGGATTTTTTTCCTGGCCGCCTGAGCCTTTTTGTGAGTTGTTTTGGCTAATGTCTACCTCTGTTACTCCTATGGTGTCATCAGCTTGCGCCCGTTGGGCTCCGGCCCCCATTGTGCTTCTTGAGGAGACTGTGGTATCCTTATGGTTTGGGAACGTATGTATTTCTGCAATTGTTGTGCTTGATTTTTGAGGCAAAGAGCTGTCTGCACCAACGGGTCGTAGTGGGGATTGTAAACCAATTATGGTATCGTTGTTTGAATAGATTGCTTTGCCGGGGTCTTTTAGAAATGTGAATTTCGTATACATTTTTGGCTGATAGTAGTTTGTAGTCTTCCTTGGAGGTTGTCCTTCTATGTTTATAAGTTCGTACGGGTTTTTTCTTTTGTTACTATTGAACACATCGTTTAACTGAATTACATTATTTTGCTCTATTATCGAGGTTGGGCTATTTCCTTTGTTGGTTATCGAACATTCAATTGAGTACGTTTTTTTGTCCTTGGACTTCCCTTCGCTTGCGTTAGTTCTTTTGCTGTCCTTAATGCTATTTTCCCTCAGGTTATCATTTTCTGGGATCGCTTTGCATCAGTCGACTTCCTTTCTTTTTTGTTTGGGTGATGGCCTTATTATAGGTTTTTTACTCTTCCAGACCTCATGAAGATCCCACTTGCCCCTTTCCTGTGTCACTCCAGGGGGATAGGGGCCACGAGAGTGGGGAGAGGAGTTAGTGATTGAGTAATTGAATGTGCTGACTGTTGACTGCTGATTGCTGCTTACTTGTCAACCATTGGTTGCTTGCCTGTACTGCCTGAGTTGGATTCTAGGGTACAAGGGTGGATAGAATCAGGGTCAGCGGAGGGGTGTAGGCAGCTATAGGGACACTGTGTGTCCCTTAATGGAAAGATGGTGGAAAGATGCAGAAATCTGGGAAGTAGGGCGGACTTGTTTTGGAAAGGCTGTTGTACAGCTCCTGCTGCTTTGTACTGTTTTATGCATCGGCTCAGTTTTGTGGCTAAGTGCCTGTGGGAGAGGCCAGAAGAGAGTTGGGGAGGTCAGGAGAGGAGAGACCAGACTGGGTACCAAGCCAGGCTAGTCCCCAATGTTGCTTTCCTTAGGTTGCTGGCCTCTGGCAGCCCTCTCTCAGTGCCCTCCCACTCCCCTCCCCTGCTCAGCGCTGCTTACAAGTGGGCAGACGTGTGTGTATGCCCTAGGAGGTCCAAGGGCTTACCACTGCTGCGGGGTCTGGAGCTAAGGGAGGCCCGGTCCCTTACTCTCCGATGTTGCTGTTATCTTGGTGTTGCGGGCAGGTGTGTGGCTGCGCTGCGCGGCAGGGGGCAGCGGCGGCGGGTCGGTGGCCTCGGGCAGCTTCCTGGTGGCTTACACGCCGCTCGCACACCTCACTCCTCGCGCACCTCCTCCGTAGGCTTCTGCGGCTTTTGCTTCGGGTTCAGCAAGGTGGACGCTCCTGTCGGGTCATAGCAGCGCAGCCGCTCACCTCCTCCGCCTCGCCTCGCTACACCTCGCTGCTACTGCTACTGCTTGCAGCCGTGGCCGGGAAAGTGTGAACTGGAGTGTTATCGGATCTGTCTAGCCAGTCTGTTTTGTTTCCCGTCTTTCCTTGGGCGGTTACACAGGAGACGGTCCATGAGGAATCACACCTTTCCTCTTGCGGGCGGAAGACACAACACAACAAGAAGAGTCCTGGGGCCAATGGCTGAAGCTGCTGGCTCCAGGCGCCCACCTCGATGGAAAGGTGAGGGTCACTAGCGGCTCCTGCTGCGTCTTTAGGGGTAGCACTAGCGGCTCCAGCCACGCCCGGAATCACTCGCGGCACGGCCGCGTTCAGGAGATCTCTTGCGGCTCCTGCCGCGTCCTCAAACACTCGCGGCACAGCGGCACAGCTGCATTCAGGAAATCTCTTGCGGCTCCCACCATGCTAGCAAACACCCACGGCTCAGCCGCGTCCTGAAAATCTCCTGCGGCCCCCGCCGCATCAGCAAACACTCGCGGCTCAGCTCAGCTGCGTTCAGGAAATCTCTCCTCTTCACCGCTGTTTCTCCGAATCCAGGTTGCTCTCTGGCGCCGTCACTTCAGGGAAAGGCCAGGTGCAGCTTGTTGTGACCCTGTAGCCACACAGGAGGTCAGCCAATTGACTTTGGGAGTCCACTTCTTTGTCCTGAGTATAGCAGATCCAATTCTTCTGGGCTTCTCTCTGGTCACAGACAACAGGCCCCGTTCTATTCTAATATTCCCCACATGCAGGAATTCTTCTAAAGAGGGTTCCTTGTGGCCCCACATTTATGGTTTGCACTAGCCAGTGTGTAAGGGTAACTCTTGGACACTCCCTTTGTCGGGGGCAACCGCCTCCTCATTTTCAGCACATCCTCTTTGTCTTACTGCAAACTATTCCAGTTTGCACAATTCTAAGGGAAATCCAAGATGGCACTGGCCTTCTGCCCTTGTAGGGTGCTCGTGTTGTAGTAAGGGGGTGTTTAGGGAAATAAGCAGTCCCCTAGTCTGTGACCATTCAAAACTGGCTCTGGTGTTTGCTTCCCTCCCACTGGATTTGAAGTCAGCTCAGCTGGTGGGGCCTTGGGGACAAAAGCTTTTCCTTCTACAGATGTCCTCTTACACTGAACTATGAATGGGCAGGATTCACAACTGCCCCTTTGAAGTTAATGAAGCTCCTGGACCCACCACAACTGTCCTCCCTGAGCTGATAGTGATCACATGCCTCAGAACCAGTCCATCCTTTCACCAGCCTAGACATTGAGCTGCTTGGGTGCAGTTATAACAACTCGTTCGGGCCAAGCAATGTCTAGGCAGTTGATCGCAGGATAGTGCAAATTATGCTCCAGGAGCTCCAGGTGGAGAAAAAATACCTTCTAAAAGTTACTTTTCCCAAATATTTCCCACAAACCTAAATTCACCAACGAATTAGGCTTTTAATAAATATGAAAAATAGACTTTGAATGAATATAATAGGTGGTTACTGATGAAAGTTTATAATCTGTACTTTGAGATTTTATAGGATCCAGCTACAACTCTGTCAGTTGAGATAGCTTTTTTGGGGCTAGTCGCTAGAGGAACATGCCAACTCTAATTTCAAACATGTTCCATATTTAAATATCAGGCAGCCTACCTCGTGGCAGAAAAGGTCTGGGTAATTTATTCATTTTTCAAACCAGGAATTCCCAGATGTCAAAAGGGGTTATTTTGAGAGATTTGACAACAGGTTTGTAGGCTGCTGAGGTTAGGTTATAAATTGTAGGCCTAAAGCCATATTTTTTTAGGCCAGTCCTGTGAATGGCACAATAGATGCTGCAGTTCACAGTTGGTATTTAACTTTGAGGCCCTGGGTGATTTTTCTACACCATATACTAGAATCCTACAGACAAGTTAATATGTTAATCCGTGATATGGCAATTTAGCAATGTTTAAAAGGGGAGCATAGGCGTTTTTCTCCTATTTAGCAGGTGTAAAGTGCACAGAGTTCTAATGCCAACAAAATTAGGTTCTAGAAAAAGGTGAAAAATATAGGGTTATCTTGCAGAAAAGACAGATTTACAACAATCTTGGTAAGAGGAATTCTTCACATGCAACCACTCCACCCATATTATTATTTAAGAGCTACGTTTCTACAGGTTGTAGAGCAAATGCATTAATGATCGAATTACGTATGCGAGTTAGGGCAAGCAGCCCATTACACTTCCTTTGGTAGTGCTGAATTATTTTTACAAGAGCAGTGCAATAGCAATTGAGGTTTGAAAACCAATTAAAGATGAGTAGGTATCTCAATAGCATCTAATTTAACACCAAAGTTGATGATAATGGATATTGTAATGTAAAAATGTATTGCTCAAAAATATATATAAGTGAATTTATAACATTAATTTCAGAGCCATCTATTATCTGTATTTGACATGCAGTATTTTTTCTTGCTCCTTCTTTCCTACAATACTATTCAGACTAATAGTCCTCAGCAGCAAAAGCCTTCCAAAATGACCCAAAAGTTCTGTGAACATATGGGGCTGCACCACACAAAGTGAGCACTAGAAGTGCTGATTCAAGACACAATCGTAATACTACACTAAGGGGAATATTTACAAGGAGGTTGCACTACTGCTGCATCATATTTTTGTTAACGCAGCAGTGGCTCCTTCTTAGCTCCACATTTACAAAGTGACACATGTAGTCAGATGCATCACTTTTCGTCAGGATGCGTAGTTAATTCCTTCTTTTGAATTGACTGTGTCACGTTAGAAATTATATATGCAAGGTATGCATTCCTTCGTAAAATCCCCGTAAAACTGATGCAGTGGTATTTATGACTTTTTCCAAAAATCACACATCATCGTGAAGTGGGGAGCTGTGCTTGGGATACGTCAAAATTCCTACGCCTCTAAAACCCAGACATAGTAATGAAGCATTGGCTGTTGCAGAGGAATTCAACCAGCTGAAGTGACTTTGAACAGTGTAATCTGCAATCAAGTCACATCCCCTCAACAGGTAAAAGTGCACACATAAAGTAGGTAACACAGTAAATCACAGATTACACACCTTTAATGACTTAAGTCACACATACGTAGGCATAGTGGTACACATAATTACACTATGCCCACTTGTATGCGTGACCTCCAGGACCTATGTAATAGAGTGCAAGGTGAGTTGTTCACCTTTTGACACTCTATTACATTGCTCCCCATACAGTAGGCTACTTGTGTCAGTCAAACCTGATGCATTGACTCTTTTTTGACACATTGCTGTAGTTGTGTCAGTTTTATGACCAACTACAGCAATGCAATTTTTTTGGGCGGGATGGCTTGTGACATTCTTCACACAGATACGTCAGAATTTCTGACGCATCCTAGGGACCTTGCACCATGGAGCACCGTATTCTAAATATAGGGCATCCATGGTGTCGTAAGGATGTTTCACACAGACCCAAGACATTTTGATGCATTGGTGCCTAGGTGCAGTGATGCCTCATTTCTTGTAAATATGCCCCTATGAGTGAAACCAGCCACAGTCTTGACATGTGGTGTGGCTAAGCCAGCAAACGTGTTGACTGATTGATGCTCCTAAAAAGCAGTTTCTATAAGTGCAAAAGTGATTCATATTTGGCGTCAGGGTGAGCCTAAAGGCCACTCTCCTTCTGTAAACATTTAGTAAGAAATATACAACTGGTAAAGTACACCGAAGGAAAGATTTTACAAATCTGAAGGGGTTGTTAAAGGCCTCAAAACCAAGTGAAAGATAGGGGGCCTTTAACAACTGTTATACCCTGAGGCAGAAGGACTATAAAGCTATAAAAAAATTCCACCAACTAAGTGGTGGAGAAGTGTAGCTCACTGGTTAGAGCAGGCATACCCTGAAGCAGAGGTCAGACCCGGGACCAGGGTTCGATTCCCGACGCGGCAGGGTCTGGAGCCCAATTGTCCACGGACTTGATAATTCTCGCTTCGGTGCCTACTCTAAGCATGAGTTCACACTAGGCAGCTCTGGGCAACTAGCTTGCTTAATCTCCACAACGGCCCCCCCGCGGCGGGATGCCTGGCTTTCACCTTGGGGATGCCCAGTATGGATTATCTCACAGGGAAAAACCAGGACGGGTTCCCAATGCAAGCGCTGGGATGCCCAAGGGTAACCGTGCGCGATATAAAACTCCTAATAATAATAATAATAATAAGTGTAAAATGATCTAACATAAAAAACGAGAAACAAATATACAATCAGAGTCCTGTTGGAGCAGAAGGTCTATGTCAGTCATTATTGGCTCTGAGCTGCTTCAATGTCTTCAATGGAGCTTTAGCCATTACAATGTTCTAATTAGGTTTAACCCACTCAACACCTGGATACATGTGCACCATCTGTTGAAAATTGAAATAGCGGTATGAGTAAGCATTTACTAAAGACATGAATTCTCCTCCCAGAGCAAGTTTCTTCCTTTATGTTGACTAAAGCTAGGACTCCATTTTGTATTGTCATGCCTCCACGTGCGTAGCACGAGAAGAGTCCTACCTTCGTGTTAGTTGCTCTTGTAATCTGCCTAGTAACAGTCTATAAATAGCTCCTTTGTCCGTCTGACACATGCCCAGACTTGACCACATCTGTTATCAGTTAGTCCTTACTTGACCATGTTTTCGCGGGCTCAAGGAGTGTGTCAACTCCGCCCACATATTGATTCTGTATTGAAAATGTCCATAAAAGGCAATATTCCTTGCTTCATGTTGTATCCACCCACTTATGAGCCCCTCTGTTGTGTATAAAAGGGGACCGTGTACGCAAGTTCTTTGTGCTACTCTATGCAATACTGAAGGGTGTTGTATGGATTGTAGGACCACCCTTAAGGGTTAAATAAACTTTGTCTTTGTACTTTGCAGTTTCCGTGCCAACTTCCTTATAGATTCCATTTGCAGGAGAGCGAACCCTTGTGTCCTGCTGGCCTAGCTGGGGCCTGGATTCATCAATTGGCGCCCGTCACGTGGGGCTCATCGACGACTCGGATGCTCGAAGGACTGGTCGTGACGAAGGTGAGGAATTTGGCCGGGGATGTGATCACTGCCAGAGGCACTTTAGTCCTGGCATCCCGAGGTTTTCTTCCTTCCCTTCCGAGCTGACCATCTGGGTGGCGCCGGTCCTCGACTGAGACCTCTTCTGTCGGTCCTGCCGTGACAGCCGTTTGGGCGAATTTTGGAGCTTGGCAGTTGGAATCTGGACACTCTTGATTGGTAAGAACCGCTGTACGGTACTTGCTCCGAGTTTTTGAAGCCTGGTTTGGCTATTTGAGTTTGATTTGTGATGACCGGTCATATCTTGTATTTGTTATTGTGAGAATATATGCGTTGCAACACATATAGGCAGGTAATGTGGAGATATTTCTCCGGAGCTGTGTAACTTTGAACGGCACAACGTTTAAGTGCCATTTTTGATAATACTGCATATTCTGCATTATTTTTGAGCATGCCTGCTTTTAGCGCACTCCGTAAGTGGTGCTGCTGCTTTGGAAACCGGTTAAACCTCGAGGAATCTGCTCCAGCTCCCCCAGAGGGGACTCCTAATAGGGATATGTATGTGAAGCATGGTCTTTCCTCTATAATGTACAGCACAGTGTGGAGGAAATACACCAGAAAGGATCCTGAGTTACGATGGCCTTTGTATGGGTCGTTTGATATGCGTAAGATTGAGTATGTGGAACAGTGTATGTGTAAACGGCGTGCTCGTCAAGATATGTTTGAGTGTGTCCGGTTATGGGTGAAGGAAGTGCGTGAGCGAGAGAAACGTGATAAAGCGCTGTTTGATAAAGAGCAACGGAAGAATGATCATGTGCGAGCACAGGAAGCGAAGCGTCGGGAGGAAAGAGAACAGACGGAGAGGCAAGAGAAGGAGCACAGGTTGCAAGTCTCGGGTCAATATGTTGTTCGTCAACCACTTTATCCTGTCCTTAATAATCCTGACGATGATTTTTATTTATTAGATCGCTCTCCGCCCCCTTATGTTGTCGCGTCTGCCCCGAGGTCACAGGATTCTGGATCGGCTTCGGATAAGGTAGACACGCGGTCCATGTTATCGGTTGACCGAATGGGTGAGCTTCGGCAAGTTTCTTTTCGTGCACTCAAGGGCAAGTTATCCCTTGCTGAGTTGTTGAATTCTTGGGAGAAGTGGCAGGATAGAGAGAAGTTGTATTTTTTGGGCCACTTTTCTGATGAAGTGATTACTGTCTTCCGGAAATATTCCAACGTTTTTGAGCCTGATGATGTGGTATTAGATGCTAAAGCATTGCGTAATGGTGTTTTTTCTCCCTCTAAGGCGCCTGATGCGGTTCGACGGCTGTTTGCATTACGGGACGCGGCGAGTGACCTTAAAGAGAGGGCGCGCCAAAAAGCAGAGGAGGAAAAGCAGTCGGATTCGCGTACCGGTGATGGCCACTCACCCACCTCCCACTCGGATAAGAGCGAACTAGTGCATGCTAAACCAATGCGAGAGGCGGCACCCTTGTATGTTCCCCCTAAGGGAGCGGGAACTAGTGCGGACATTACCTCCGCTGATGCTAAGGGATATTTTGTGTACAATTGGGTTTATACTCCTTGGCATAGGGCTGATGTTATGTCATTAAAAAATGCATTGCCTGATCCCCGCAAGAATCCAGTGGCTTTTTACGAAGAAGTCGAGGGGGCCTTGAATTCTTGCACTATGACCTTAGCAGATATAGATCTGTTCTTTGGGCTTATTTTACCACCGGATATGTGGCGATCCGTGCGGAAGGTGGACGATGTTGCCGCTTTTAAGGCTCGGTGGTCTGAGCTTGAGGATGAGGATAGGGAGAGGAAGCCCGTGCAGAAACCACCTCAGATTATCTTAGATCTCCCTGCTGCTATTCTGACTAAGTTGAAAACGATCATTCCCCCTAAAAAGATTGACTGGAACATGTTAGCCTCGTGTAAGCAGAAAGTCGATGAATCAGTTGCAGATTTCTTTACGCGCTTTGAGGAGACGTTTCATGATTTTAGTGGTCAGTCACTTACGGATGATACGGGTCGACACCTCTTTGCTGATAAATATGTGGCGAATTTATTACCGGCAATAGCAGCCCGCCTAAAAGCGAGTGAAAGTTCTTGGTCCACCGCGTCCCCGACAGCCCTCCTGACTATAGCTCAGTATTATGAGCGTCAGGAGCAAGAAGCGAAGGGGCAGGAGGAGAAGAAATCGAAAGATTTAAAAACGAAGGTGATGTTAGCGCAAGTGTATGGTCCGCCCCGTCGGGGTGTCAATAGAGGAAGGGGAGGATTTTATGGTCCTCCCTCGGGCCGATCTGATTTGAATAGGAATCAATGTGCGTATTGTAAACAATCGGGACACTGGGCCAGAGATTGCCCGGCGTTGTATGCTTCACGTCAGGGACATAATCAGGGTGGCCCGAGAGGTAGAGGGGGGTTCCTCGAATTTTAGAGGGAATTCTAACGATCATGCTCGTTTTGACCCTGCCGGGCAGCAACGAGATAGACCTAATGTCTTTGATCGACAAAACCAGTATCGAGTGTCAGGGACTGACCGCTCTGGGTACCATGATTCACAGCATGCATAGGAATGCGTTGGATGGGGGTTAGAATCAGTTGAGGTGCCGGTTGATCAGAAGGGTCCTTATGTATCAGCGGAGGTTTTGGGTTCTACTGATCAGTTCCTAGTAGATACAGGAGCGACTCGTAGTGCGCTGTCTAAACAATTGGTTCCGAGGGCTCCCCCATCTGGCTTAATGGTTACATCGGTCGGGTTTGACGGTACACTCTCCCGAAGCCCTCTTTCTCGACCCCTCACATTTCAGGTTGATTCTTTTTCTGCACCCTGTCCGTTTTTGCTTGCCCCGAACACGCCGGACAACATTATGGGTCTTGATATGCTAAAGCACTTCAGAGCTACGATCCGCTGCTCCCCTGCTGGAGTGCGGGTGATATTAAATGATAATTACCCTCGGTCTGAACGGATGTGTGTGGTTGCAGAGGATGCTGTGTTAGCGACCCTCCCTCGTACTTTGTGGGCCACTTCGGATACCGATGTGGGACAGATGGTGATTCCGCCTGTTCACATTAGTGTCCAGGAGGGGGCGGTGTTACCACGCCTTCCGCAGTATCGTATTTCCCAGGAGGGGGAGGAGGCTCTTATACAGATTGCGCAGGATTTGATTAAGGTGGGAGTAGTGGAGGAAGTTCCCTACAACGTCTGTAATAGTCCGATTCTACCCATTTTGAAAAAGGATACGGATGCCAAAGTTTATCGGTTTATAATTGATTTAAGAGAAGTAAACAAGATTGTGATACCTCAGTATCCAGTGGTTTCTGATATCACGACGTTGCTTACTTTGGTCCCGCCTACGGCGACCACGTTTTCAGTCATTGATTTGAAAAATGCTTTCTTTTCGATTCCTATTCATCCCGATAGCCGATACCTTTTTGGTTTCACTCTGAATAATAGGTCTTATCGATTTTGTAGAGTTCCTCAGGGCTACACAGAAAGCCCTAGCATTTACAGTCAAGCTTTGAAAAGACAATTGGACTCCTTTGTTCTGCCCGAGGGTGTCGCCCTCATTCAATATGTCGATGACATCTTGTTGGCGGCTGACACTCCGGAGTTGTGTGAGAAGAGTACGTTATCCTTGCTTTCCTTTTTGGCATCCCACAATCGCAAAGTATCTCGGAATAAATTGCAGTTCTGTAGACCAAAGGTGACTTATCTGGGTCACCTTTTGTCTAAGGAGGGGCGTGCACTCACACCAGATCGTATCCAAGTAATTTTGGACACGCCAGCGCCTTCCACGCAGAAGGACGTGCGTGCATTTTTGGGTCTTGTTTCTTTTTGTAGGCAATGGATATTGGGATTTTCACACATAGCTAAACCATTGTTAGCCCTTTTGACAAAGGACACACCAATTCCTCTTCATTGGTCAAATGAGTGTGAAATTGCATTTCAGCAACTGCGACAGGCCCTTTGTTCAGCACCAGTGTTAGGGACCCCTGATTATACAAAACCTTTTTCGCTGTATGTGTATGAGAAAGATGGATGTGCATTATCAGTTTTAGTGCAGATGCACGGCGACAAGCAGCGCCCTTGCGCATATTTTTCGGCTGTACTTGATCCTGTTGCCCGAGCATTGCCTGGTTGTTTTCGCTCGGTTGCGGCGACAGCTGTGTCAATACGCCAAAGCAAGGGAATTGTGTTATCTCATAAGCTGTTGGTATTAGTCCCCCATGCTGTTGATGCCCTGCTTAATCAGACAAAGACGCAGCATTTGACCAGTGCCCGTTTAACGGGATATGAGCTGACGCTTTTGGCTCCTCATATTACGTTAAAGAGGTGTGTAACGTTAAATCCGGCCACATTGTTGCCGTTCCCTGAGACTCAGTCTGAAGCACGGAAAGCACATGATTGTATTCTTGTGACTGAGGAACAAACAAAGGGTCGTATTGATCTCCAGGATACGCCCTTTCCAGATGTAGATGGAGAACTGTGGGTGGACGGATCATGCCTGAAGCTACCAGATGGTACGACTTCAGCAGTGTATGCAATTACCACATTGCAAACAATAGTGGAGACAGCTCGCATACCACAGAAATCAGCTCAAGCAGCGGAACTGATAGCATTAACACGAGCATGTGAGCTCAGTACAGGATTGTGTGTGAATGTTTATACAGATAGCCGTTATGCCTTCGGAGTAGCGCACGATTTCGGCCTGCTCTGGAAGGAGAGAGGGTTTCTAACGTCGCATGGAGTACAAATAATGCATGGAGAGTTAGTTCACAACCTTTTAACTGCATTGACATATCCGAGGAAAATTGCTATCATTAAATGTAGTGCCCATAAGAAAGTAGTTGATAAAGTTGGAGAAGGGAATGCGTTAGCAGACCGGGTGGCACGGGAGACTGCGATGCAGCCCGGTGCTACTGCCATGTATGTAGTGAAGTCGCAGGTAGAAAGATGGCACGACGCGAAGGGAGAAGTGCGGGAAATACAGAGGACCGCTTCTGATAAAGAACGGGAGCAATGGTCCAGTGAGGGAGAATTGGATGATGAGGGTTGTTGGAGAAATAAGCAGATGGATAGATGGAAGTTACCCACAGCTTTTGTACAACCTATGGTTCAGATGGCACATGGGCTAGCACATGTTGGAGCTTCCGCAATTGTAAAATTGCTTACCCAAGTCTGGGAGCATCCAGAGATTGCTAGCACGGCAAAGAGGGTGGTGCAGACCTGTATGATTTGCCTGAGGTACAACCCAGGAAAGGGTACTCGAACTCCAGCAGGAGGATTTGCGACACCTACTGCACCCTTTGAGGTTTTGCAGATGGATTACATCCAGCTTGAGCGCTGTAACAATTTGAAGTATGTTCTAGTAGTGGTATGTGCCTTTAGTAAATGGGTTGAGGCATACCCTACGAAAGACAATACTGCAATGACTACCGCCAAGATGCTATTGAAGGAGTTCTTCCCTCGATATGGCGTTTGTAGATTGCTGTGGAGTGATAACGGACCCCACTTTATAGCGGATGTTATAAAGTATGTTCTGAAGGGTCTGGGCATCACCCAGAAGTTTCACGCAGTGTTTCACCCTCAGTCTGCAGGACTAGTCGAGAAGTATAATGGTACACTGAAGCTCAAGATCGCTAAAATCCAAGCTTCGACGTCTTTGACTTGGCCAGATGCTTTACCGCTGGCATTATTGTCAATTAGATCGATACCGCACTCTCGAACCGGTCTTACACCGTACGAGATTGTTTTTGGACGCCCAATGAATATTTGGGGTCCGCTAAGACCTAAGGCTGTGTTTGGTGTACCTTGTGTAATGATGAATGATTATCTGGCGCAGTTAACGGATAACTTGGTTTCTATTCATCAACAGGTCCAGGAGGCGCTCCCTGATCGGTCCACCGGCGAAGGTCACAGTCTCCGGCCTGGAGACTATGTTATGGTGAAGATTTTTGAAAGGACGAACAGCTTGGAGCCGAGATGGGTTGGTCCTGAGCAGGTCCTACTTGCAACAAGGACGGCTGTGCGGGTTTCCAACAGAAAGAATTGGATCCATTCCCTGCACTGTCGCAAAGTACCGCCCGGATTGGTGGAGCCTGCTGTATTGAACAACCATCGAGAAATTCTGACTACAGAGAAAGGCCGTGCTGGGGAACCGAACGATACTGAGGAGCTCTTTCCGGACCACGCGACTCCTGGAGGAAAGCGATATCATCTCAGGCCAAGGAAGTGAATTCTTCAGTATCAGGACACGTTGTCAGAACGGCCCTTGGGTTAGTGAAACGGAGAGCCAATGAGGCAAGGGGGGGGGATCAGCCCTGCATTAGTGTAGCGACACCCGTCTTGGCCCGCTGGTGAAGAAATCGACCGCTGCCTAAGGGGAAGAGTTCTGACAACCTTTTAGTTTCAGGAAGATATTGATTTTTTTATTCTGACATGGAGAAAAAGAAAATCCTTTGTGCATCAGGTTTTATGTTTACAGAAGCTATTGTTGGGATAACCACATGGTTTGTGGAGGATGTGACTCCTGCTCGAAAGTTACTTGTGTTGACTACTCCAGTGCCTGAGGAGCACTACTTTTATACACTACCGTATCAAGAGTTGAAGCATCGTCAGTCTTATTTGAATAACACTTTCATCCAGATGTTGCATCACACCCATGTTGCCACCAATGCTACGAACTGTTGGATATGTGGCATGATGCCAGCTCACCAGAAGAAAGGAGGAACTCAGTTCATACCCCTTCCTTTCTCTCATAATGGCTCCTGTAGAGCATGGTACACTTTGCTTTTTGCCACCCGGAAACCTACAGTGGGACGGTTACTCTTCAGACTTAATAGGGAATGTCATCAGGATAAAGATGGATATCCGCAAGCGAATAGGACAATTTGGGAATGGGAAGAGTATCGACCAGACAATGAATCGATTCCCTATATTTTCACGAACACCAGAGACACTGTGGGGAAAGACCGATTTGTGATTCAAGTGGCACAAGCTCAAGCGGACCTGTGTGTCCAGAGTGTGGGTTATATTCCTGTTGGTGTTAGTGATTGCATCACTATTTTAAATATTGATGGGTTGAATAACAGTACCTTCTTAGCGTCCCATAATACATACTTTGTATGTGGAAATAAAGGTTATTACCGTTTGCCAGCCGGTTGGTCTGGAGTATGTTATGTGGCATTTCTATTGCCTCCTGTATTCTTGGCACCTGCATCTTATCATAAGGATTTGAAGTTGTTAAATAATGTGACTGTAAATAGGTATAAACGTACTCTATCGATTGATGACGTGGATCAGACTGACACTAGTCTGCAGCAGTATATTGATTTTAATTTAGGATTGTTTTTCTTTGTTGGAGCTGCCCTAAATAGTAGGAAAGTTCGAAGGTTAACAAGAGTGGTAGAGGCTGTGACAAATCAAACCGCTGCTGCTCTTGGGAATCTTACGGAAGAATTACAGATTACTAGAATTGTTGCATTGCAGAATCGTATGGTGTTAGATGTTATGTTAGCTGACCGAGGTGGAGCTTGTAAAATTATCGGAAGTAGTTGTTGCGTGTTTATTCCTGACCACACACCATCAGTTTATAATGCCATTAATAAATTGCATAAAATTGCAGCTGAAATCCATACAGAGAATGGTACTTGGACCTTTTCTGGATGGTTTTGGGCGTTGATCACCACATGGGGGTGGAAGGTCCTAACTGGTCTCTGTATCCTTGTAGCAATTCTGTTTTCCTGTTGCATTTGTATTCAATGTGGCCCCTTACTCTGTTCCCTATGTGTGTCACTCTGCATTCCTGATAAGAAAGCTATTGCCAATGTCACCCACCAGAAACATCTGACTAAAGAAATAGAAGAAATGATGAAAATTGATATATACGATGATTATCCTAACAAACCGGATGTCTTCAGTAAATGCTGAAAGGGTCGTCTGTTGAAAATTGAAATAGCGGTATGAGTAAGCATTCACTAAAGACATGAATTCTCCTCCCAGAGCAAGTTTCTTCCTTTATGTTGACTAAAGCTAGGACTCCATTTTGTATTGTCATGCCTCCACGTGCGTAGCACGAGAAGAGTCCTACCTTTGTGTTAGTTGCTCTTGTAATCTGCCTAGTAACAGACTATAAATAGCTCCTTTGTCCGTCTGACGCATGCCCAGACTTGACCACATCTGTTATCAGTTAGTCCTTACTTAACCATGTTTTCGCGGGCTCAAGGAGTGTGTCAACTCCGCCCACATATTGATTCGGTATTGAAAATGTCCATAAAAGGCAATATTCCTTGCTTCATGTTGTATCCACCCACTTATGAGCCCCTCTGTTGTGTATAAAAGGGGACCGTGTACGCAAGTTCTTTGTGCTACTCTATGCAATACTGAAGGGTGTTGTATGGATTGTAGGACCACCCTTAAGGGTTAAATAAACTTTGTCTTTGTACTTTGCAGTTTCCGTGCCAACTTCCTTATAGATTCCATTTGCAGGAGAGCGAACCCTTGTGTCCTGCTGGCCTAGCTGGGGCCTGGATTCATCACATCTATTGATGACATCAATAGAGAGGGTAAAAAGTGATTAGCTAAATACCACTAAACTATTTTGCTTTAATAAGGTTCAACTGAATGACTCAGGGGCATATTTACAAGGTGGCGATAGAAAATTATCGCCGCTTTTGCGGCTGTTTTCGGCCGAAAAGCGGCTATAATTTTATCGCCTAATTAGCAAGGTCACGCTAACGCTTGAAACCTTGCATTTGCGCATGAATTTTTAACGCCCAGCTTTGCATCTCTAATGAGATGCAAAGTGGCCGTTCCTGATCTGAGATGACTGGAGAAATGTCGCTAAGCGACATTTCTCCTTTCATCAAGCCCCAGGCTATGAAGCATAGCGGCAAGAAAAGTAGCGATAACCCCTGTTATCGCTACTTTCCTTACGCCTGCTTCAGGACTGACTTAGCCCTGATATCCTATGGAAGGTGGATATCATGGCTAAGTTTGTGGGGCCCTATCAACAAGTTAACGCCACATTTTGTGAGATTATCGCTAAATTTCCAGCGATAATCTCACATTAGGCAGTTAGCGCTAGGATTTTTATCGCTTTTGAGATAAGCGTTGCTAATAGCACGCAATCTCAGTGATAAAAATCCACGCTAGCTGGCGATAATTATCCTAGCGCTAAGTGCGCTTAGCGATAATTATCGCCGGTTGTTGCTGATATGCCCCTCAGTTTTCAACATTTCTTGTGTAAGACAGCCACCTAAAGTATAGTTGTACTAGGACTGTTGTCTTACACAAGGACGTCCGTAAACTGGCTTTTGTGATGATTACAGAGGCAGTGTTAGGGTCACAGAAGCATAGGCAGCAGGACTTTCTATAATATATGAGTATTTTTAGGATACAATCAGCCTTGCAACTGATTCATTGGCAGCAGCCACATAATTATGTTACAAATTCAGAGTGAACCAAGAAAATTCAGCGTTTGCATCGCAGTTACAGTTATCCTCACTGTTTAGGAAAATAATAAGTGTATTTCGTAGTGATTGCCTGTGACTTCTATTTTCTCTCACTGGGTCACTTCTGTTTTCTCTGATTGGGTCTTTACTACAGCAGAGTACCTCAATTGTGAGTTTGGGTTTAGTCGCTGTAGTCTTACAATTTAATGGGGATCGCAAAACTGTAGTCCTATGAACATCCGATCCAGTCAAACATTACTCTCACGTAATGCTTTCTAACCAACTTAATAAACAAGAGTTAGAAAACATATGTATTTAAGAACAAAATATGATAAAGATGTTTGATGATTTTGTGGGCCGATAAATCAATCCGACTTTTTAGTTTAGAAATAGCAGGAATGAGATAAGGAATAGAATGAGGAAAGAAATACAAGGGTGCAGGAAGAAAATGGATTATTAACTTGGGAGTGCTTTTTCCTACCAGCATATTATCCCCTTCGCCGCGGCAGGAATTCCGCCGCGGCGCTGGGGGGGGTTTGGGGGCAGCTCGGTGGCGCTGTGCTCGTGACGGAACCGCTCCGTCACGAGCCACGGTTGAGCTGTGCTCATGACGGAGTGGTTCCGTCACGTCGCCGCCCACTGCGCTAATCGCCCGCACAGGCGGGGAATTAGCGCCGCATGGGCGGAGCGGCGGCCAACGGCCGCAGCATGACGGAACCACTCCGTCATGAGCACAGCGCAACCGTGGCTCATGACGGAGTGGTTCCGTCATGAGCGGGGAAGGGGTTAAAGGCACTTTGGGTATTTAGCAACACAGTTGGGAAAGAATCTCTGCTTAATACTTGGCAGCTATAGTATCAGCAGCAAGCAGTTCCTCAGAGAAATATGTGCAATGTTCAAGCACCAAACAGCTTTAAAGTTAAGAAGACAACAGAATTAAATTCCCAAACCAATTTAGAGAAACCATGAAAATGTAATAAGCAAAGAAATTAAAAATGATAAAATTGAATAAAGGAAACTGGAGATAAGGATGTTTTTTAAGGCAGTAATCGCCAAGAAAACAAAAAGAGTGATGAATGTCAATGTTCGCAGTCTATTAAGACCTAGGTTTGATTTTAGTATGCCCACCATGGGCTGGTGTTGGGTAACGATGTAGGGTCACTCCAGACAAAGTTTTTACCTTGGGACTTTCATATTTTTGCTGATTCTCAAAATCCTTTAGTGAGGCAATAATCACTGAAACTGCTGAATGTCCTTCAATGATGGATAGGTCATTTTCGAGCTCCTTCTGAACCCTTCAGGTTTGGTACTAAAATCTCTAAGTGTGACAAATCTAGAAAGGTATGGACTCAACAATGTCAACTTTCAAAATATAGGCCATACGTAAAAATGTTCAGACAAACATGTCAACATAACAGCTTGTCAAGCACTTACCTCAAAAGGTGTTAAGCCAAGAGTCAGAATAGTATAATAATCTAATCTTTCAAAAGGTGGGAAGAAAGCATTTGTTGATTAAGGAATTTGCAATGGTGAAACCATCATAGGAGGCTATTTATTCATGGTGGGTATTTTGTCAGTCTGCTTTTTTAATCTATAATTTTGTAGCCTTTATTTTCAAATAGAACGTTTCTCTGAGGTAGCTTTACTGAGACCTCACACATAGGGCTCCCACTGAGAATGGATATCCTCTTATCTGCTTACAATCAATTTCCTCATGGTATTGACAGTGCTCACTATTGTAGGTGGAGTTTAAAAAGGTACTTACAACTGCCGAATGTTGGTATGGTGACATGTAAGGGAAGATTAGCGGAAACTGTCACATTTAGAAAAGGCTTCTCTTAGCTACCACACTGTTTAATTCATAATGTTGGTGTCAAGGTAGAAACCAAGAATGTTTATCATTTGGCAAAAGTAACATAGGGCTTGATTTATATCTTGGCGGTATGGATACTCTGTCGCATTGGTGGTGCGCCCACCCAATTCGAACATGGGGGGCAGACATTTGTTTAATCAAGGCAGAGTTCCCTTCAACAGACTGACAGAGTACAGGCCGTTGGAGGTTGACCTCTAAAGCTGCCTGCCTAATTTACTTAGGCGGATTTTGAGGTCAGTTTTCACTGCTCGTAACCGCCTTGAAAACCCTGGCGGTAAGGTGTCGTTTTGAAAAGAAAAAAGAAAACAGTTTGTTCTATGGCTCCATCATACTTGACGGAGCCGTGCCTCAAACTGCAAAATGAATTGACAGGAAAAACCATGACACAGTGCTTTGGGAAATGACCGCCAGCTTGGCAGTCATTTAATAATTTGGCAGATGAAGGTGCAGTTAAGGCGACGAGTAAATTACTTCGCCGTCCTGACTGTAAAACCAAGCAATCGGGCAAGTACAGATACTTCCTTTAGACATTTGAACAGGCATAACATAGCTAACAATACAATTCAACACAAAGAACAAATGTAATTAACACTGAACATGCAATCAATTCAATCTATCAATATAACTAAACAATTCTAAAAAGGTACAACATAAAAATAAAAGACAACTCAACAGGGGACAAGCTAAAAGTTACATTTAGATGCTACTGCTCTGGAAAGGATGCAAAAATGGATGAACCTGTTAAAAACGTCTGATAAAAGATAAAGTCCAACCACAAAAGCCCGTATCTAAAGGGCATTGGTAAAGAGAGACTTCCTTACTGAAAATCACTAAGGGCCTAATTATGATGCCCGGGTGGAAAGCCCTCCAACAGCTCGTCTGAGGCTTTCAGCCCGACATCAGAGGTTTCAGTCCGACCGCCGTATTATGATACTGGCGGTCAGAGGGTAACCCGTGAAGGAATTCCGCTCCTCTTCCGGCAGCCTCAAGGAGCATGTCGAGGGGGAGAGTGAATCATAATCCCCAAAATGGAGGCGGTGCCTGCTTAGGCACTGCCATGGGGAATACGATGCACATTTCCGACAGCCTTTCGTGGTGGTCCAACCACCATAGAGAGGCTGTCAGAAACAGACTGTGGCAGCCCCTAGCAGGGCCCCCGGTCCCACCGGGCTGCGCTTTGAGGCCTGGGGGGCACCACCCCAAACATCCATGCACTGTGGGGCAGGCACCCCAGGGTGCGTGGCACAAGGTGCATGGATGTTTGAAAACATCCATTTTTTTATTGCAGCTTGTGCTGTGGCCCTTTTCAAGCCACTGCACAAGCTGCCATGGAATTTCCGACTGTTCATAGGGCGGTCACATCTTAATTCGGCAGGTGGAACCGCCGAGTAACAGTCAGACGGATTCCATCCTGCTACGGTGATGGTCGGACTCTCGTCTAACCTACATCGTAATAGGCCCCTATGTTTGAACTTAACCGCAATAAGGCTCTGAATTGCAAATTTTCTATGCCTCAATTTACTTGTCATGTTTTTGGTCTTTTGAGTTACAAATATTGCAGTTTATGGGAAAACAAAGGCCTAAAATTAGCACATCAGACTTTCTACAGTGTTTCAATTCTAAAATCTGGAGTGCCTCCAGAGACCTTTCAACCCAGGTAATATATTCTAGACTTTTAAGGACTATTGCTAGAAACCATAGATAGACTCCTTAACTTTCCATAATATAAATGTTTAGATTTGTGACGCGTTATACATAGGCCTTCAGATAAGCTGGTACAAGACACATCACAACCATGTATGGGCAATGAATAAAGTAGGATTATAGATTTTCCTCCCAGCATGCTGACCCATAGTTGGGCAACCAGAGTTATGTAACCTACAGATGCTTGCATTTAACACTAGTAGAAGAGATGGCTGACAGCTTAAGCCCTGATCCTCATGGTTTGGAGAAATTGCCTGGGCCTGGGTAGAAAGTGCGTGCAATGTTTGGATGGTGCAGATTGTGCAGATGGAATGGGTATGGATAGGACAATATGAGACACACAGTGAAAATCAACCTGGCATGGTTTATTGAGATGGGATCACTGTTGCAATTCAGTGTTAGCCTTTGCTGGTTGGTAGCAATTGTCATCTATGGGGAGGTGGGGGATATTACTGAATGTGTAAAGTTGTACCCTTTAGTTCACTGTGAAGTTTGTAAACAAATAAAAGGTTTAAGTGATGTGATATTTTTAAGTGAGTGGAGAGAAGTGTTTGAGGTAACGTGCTCAGGAAGTTATGAACTGTTTGGCATAGTTTGTGTGGTTTTTTTCCTGAAGTTTATGACCTTGTGCCTTTCTTGCCTTTTCTCAAGCATTAGACAGCAAAGAATAATACAAAATATGCTGCAGTTAAGTACTAAACCATAGCACCGTTTTAATTACTATTGAAAAACTCAAACAACATCAGCCAAAAAGTATAGGCAATCCAGCTCGTAGTACTATTTCCTGGTAGTGAAATATATAGAACTGATGCAAGGACATTGGGATCTAAGAGGAGTAATGCTCTTTGCCACTCCTACATAAAGCAAAAATCCTCATGCTTGTAAAAGGGTTTGTTGGGAAGCAACAAACAAAGTTTTGTATGAAAGCTTATTGCAGAAATAATGAACTGCGGTAGGACCTCGAATCAGTTCAACCTATCAAATGCCTTCTCAGAATACAATAAGGTAATTAGGCCCTTTCTCCTTGCTTTTGTTCGGACATTATTTCTATCTGGAAATTGATTGGTGTGAATAGAGTTCTGCCCAGTGTGAACCCTGTATTTCATGATGCCGTAGGGTTCCTCAAGGCTTGCACAATAACTCTGGAATCCACCCTCAGACACCACAAAGTCTGCTTGTCATTAAGACTCATATTATTCATGTGGCCCTGTGAAGGAAATGGTTTTGGGGAGAAGAACTGCAGGAAGGAGATCTAAAAGAGAAAATAAATGTCTTAACATGAATGATTCTAGACAGTCACCCTGCTCTAATTCTCTTTTGTACCAGTTTAACATTCACCTGGAAAGATTAAGGTCTTGGCCTGCGAACTCCTCTTTTCAATGATCGTTATGAGACCAGAAGTTGGGTACAATTAGGATTTATTGTTTAGTCTCTGGTCTTCTTCCTTATGCAAGTGGTTATAGCTTCCAGCTGTTATCAGAGTCACCTTAAAGTAGTCTTTGTGTGTCATTCTATAAGACACTCAGTCACAAGAGATGTCATAGCCCTTCCTTATACAGTTACTTCTGGTGTTCTTAATCCACCCTGTAAAAAAGTACAAAGGGAGCTAGATTTATATTCAGTAGTGTACTAAGTCCTTTATGATTTTTCCAAAAGCAATACAGAACGTGGTCTGGAATATGGCCTTTCAAAAGCACACAGTGGGCAATGATCCCTCAATTTATATTCAGGGTTTGTAGTCACATCTGGTTATATCAGACCTCTTGAGGATTGTGGCACAGATGTGCTCTTACCCACAAGTTTAATATCATCTCTGAGCTTCCAAAGGGAGAGAGAGCGGAAGTCCCCTCAGTACACTGTGGCTTGCTTTCTTAAGCGGGAGATGTGGGAGAGTTCCTCTTGGTCCAGAACTCTCAGAAAAACAAGCATGTGGTATTAGGTGAGGCTCCTTATATACAATGGCTCTACCCAAATTAGCCAACAATTGGGGCTGCTGTGACCTTGAGTCCAATATTAAACCTCTGGAATCCTGTAAAAAATGGTAAAGGGCAAAGGAATAATAAAATAATTATAACACACATAGGCTGTTAACCCATTCAATGATTCAAACATCTGAGCCACCACTTGTTCTCAGCATTTTGTCACAACCATTTTTCTGCATCCATGATTGAAAAGTCAATAAAGCCATTAAAATGCCACTTGGGGGGTAACAACATCTTATCTTTGCACACTACGCTCCCCGCTAAAAGTGATACATTAACAGCCATAATTTTTATAATATTTTGTAGACAGCATGTTGGAGCCTTGCACCAAATGTTTTTTTATTTTTATTTTTATTACTCTCGTTTTGGGATTGTCTTCTTTTTAAAATAAGAAAAGTAAATGCCTCTTCCCCCACCATAGGAAAGGTTGGCATGTTACATAAAAAAATGGCTATATGTCTACCCATCCTAATTGGGTGAATGGACATATAGTAAGTAATGAACCATGAACTTATATCAAAGATGCTGGAAATCTTTCCCGCTAGATTAGATTTGATTGTCATTATCCATAGAACTTTAAAGCCTCTGAACAGCATGCTATTCCCGGTACAATACTGGAGCACAGGTTAAATATGCTTCCTGTGTAAATTTGTGTCAATTCGTACCTTTGGAACACTATTTTGTTTTTGGATTCTCTTGTACTAGGATATGGGTTTTCTGGGACACATGAAAGTATATGTCACATTAATGTTTCAGGGTGTACCCTCCCTAAATACGTAGGGGAAGATTTGCTAACTTTTTAAAGCTGCTGCCCTGTGTTGCATGACACGGAGAGAGAGTGGAACAGCGCCATATCTACTAAAATTGCATTGATAGCGAGGGAGCAACAATATTCACTTAGATATTTCCACTTCCCTACAAATTTTGAATCTGGTATTCCTTTCTGCTTCAGAAATATCTACCCCACGTCTCAAAATAAGCTCCAGTTGGAACCCCAGGGCTTTAAGTGGGCCGGGTCTTGCCGGTGCTGAGCACTGGCAATCTTTTAAAGGGGGCCTCGAAACGGGTCTCTATCGGGCTCTGTTTTGTGCCCTGGCACAGGCGGTATGTTTTTTTCCGGACTGCAGTATAAGCAGGCACATTGATATGCGCGTGCTGCTCTACTCACTTCTCACTAGTGGAGAAGTGACAG
Organism: Triturus cristatus; assembly: GCF_964204655.1. Taxonomy (NCBI): domain Eukaryota; kingdom Metazoa; phylum Chordata; class Amphibia; order Caudata; family Salamandridae; genus Triturus; species Triturus cristatus. Next base: position 736,861,613 of record NC_140594.1, read on the forward strand.
CATGACCTCATGCCAGGTGAGCGTTGTAGGGTAAGGGAAATCCTTTAAAGAGAGTCCTTTTCTCTCTGGATTTCCCTTCTCTTTTTGAAACTCAGGAGCAGCAACATTGTCGTGGTGTCACCAGGGCTTTAAGTGGAAGCTTTTTCAATATGATATGCAAGCCATAGTTGATGCTGATTTATCTTATGCAACTAACAACCATTGACAAAGCCAATAGTCCAGACTTGTTGAAGGTATGATGTTACTTGTTGTATCATGTATCTGGAGGCAATGAGAAAAATAGCAAAATACAAGTCGGGCGGCACACTATGCTAAGCACAGATTATAACTCTGTGTGTTTTTAAGCCACGCCCTTAATTACACAGGCCACGCCCATTGAGAGACCCCCCCCCCAGTTTATTCATCCCACTTAAAGCCCTGTGGAACCCACCATGTGGACCTATATGTCCCCACAATGAAGATGCATTTAATGATGAAGCATATTGCTTTGGTGAGTGAGGGCCCTCTTCCTTTATAGGGGAAACTCAAAATGTTGGGTTTGACTGTTTGTTTCACTTAATGTCTGATCCCTGAAGAAGAGGGGTGCCATTCCTCTCATGTTGTCAGATATTGTGGTGATATACATCTCCTGCAACATCACCAAATGTGCTTTTCTATCATCTAAACATGCAAACATGAAGTGTTATGAGTTGCATCATATCCCTCCCACCACACCTTTTTATGTATGTGGAATTAATTATAGTACTGCAGCCTTTTTTCTAATTTCCCATCTTCTACCCTCAACCCTCTCCCCTTTCACATTCCTTGTCTCTTCCTTGAGGGAGGGAGAGGGGCATTGCCACAAGTGCAGACTCCCTACTCCTTCATAAAAACCTCTGAAGTGGAAATGTGGCATTTTTACTTGGAAGAATTGGGAAATCTGCATGCTCCAGTACAGACCAGCAATCACTTCTCTGACTATTCTTCTTCCCTTGTTCCCACCCTTTACATGCCTGGCTTTCTTAAGCCCTAAATGTATTGTCTCCTTTGCGATTCTGCTGTTGACTTTAAAATTGTAACTCTGTTTTAATTGGGCACCTCACAGCAGATATTTACTTACCCTCCTGGTGCCCCTTGGAAAGGTGGAGCTTAACAAATCTTTGTGAGCCCTCTGCTTCATTTTGAGCAGACATTGTCTGGTTTCTTAAACGTCAGTGATTATATGAGGAGCTTCTCCAATTAATTTTCAAATTGTTCAGTGACACTATGGTAGCAGGGACACCCAATTGGCTGAATTTTGATAAAATTGCTCTCATTTTTGTGGATTACTCTTATCTATAAGGAGGGCTGAAAAAATTGAACACATAAATCTTACTGATGTTCCAAATTTCCTTTTTATCCAGCATTTGTCCAATATTTATTCCTTCGAAAGGAAGTCTTGGAAAAATGCAAATATTGTTCAAGGTCTTCAGTCTGCAGTGGACTGGGGAGGACTCAGTGTGCTCGGTCTATAATGAGTAGCTCAAGAAAGTCTACATTATCATTAATGAACACAAACTCTTTAATCAACCTTGTCACACCCCTAATTGTTATTTTGCCTTGCTGGGGTCCATTATATGCTCCTTCCTTTCCTTCCAGAATTTCCACTAGCCAAAGGTTTCGCTCGTCTTTTCTTGCCGTTTTCTAGCACTACATTTTCTAGGGCTGGCATTTACTCTTTGGCACCCCACAGGCCTCTTTTAATGCATCAGTTTTGCTGTCCACGAAATCAACTTTTTCAGAAGTTCAATAAAGTTGGCTGCCTGCTCTTTTTACGCCTGTTTAATTGCTCTCACTTCTCTAAGGATTGTTTGCAGCAGCCCCTTATCAGAAGAATATGATTCGTGCTAAGTGCACTGAGATGGTAGGAGATTAAAAGAAGACACCAGTCTACTTGGCAGGTTCTTCTTACAGTTTTTCCCACTGTACACAGACTCAATTCTTCCAAGACTTCTCAGTCACCTGTGTTGAATAATTAAGTTGAATGCTGCTGAGTTCTAAATCTCCAACCCTCTTCAAGAACATAAATTGCATAATCTAATTTGTACCTACTTCAAGGCTGCTGGACATTGTGCTCTTTTTATTTAGAACAGACATTTCTTTATTGCAAGTTTATTGAAGAGCTGGCTGGGCCATTTATGACCTATCCTCTCTTCTTCTCTGCCTTTGCTGTCATCTCTTGAAAGTTGCAAAGAGTTTTGAGGCTTTGTGGATCCAATGGATCACAAAAGATCAGAATCTTCAAATTTGAGACACAGAGGCAAAAGCGGTAGACTGTGTCATCCTTATTTTGTATAAAATCCATGAATACTTTGGTTTTCTACCTAAGCTGCCTTAATTGCACCAGTTGCCTGATTCTCTGAGCTTTGAAGGAGATTTTCATCACAGAAGAATTTGCAAACTTATTTCCCTGTAAGTGTGACTGCAGCTGTATAAAGGAAAGGCTTGGCAGGGTTCAGGTTTTGGTCTAACGAAATCCCGGCCCATTTGGAATTAAATTTCACATAGCATCGAGGAGGAAGTTTCAGATTTTACTTTGGGTTTCAAAAGAGAGGTGCTTTCCAGTATAGCAAACTCTCCCACAGTTCTGGCATTGCATTATATTGTGCCAAGGTTAAGTGCTGGTGGGTCTGATTCGTACTGTGAGGTTTGACTTCTCAATTCAGTTGTTTTCCTGTCTTGAGCAGATATATTTCCATGTCCAACAGAGTTGTTTGATGCCTTGCCTGCTCTTCCCTGAGCTTGCTTGGGTTCTCTGTCAATACCATCCATTTTTTCCAGTGTCCCAATCGTCTCTATAGTATCACCAAATGGCAGCTCATCTAACTGCTTGACATTAGGTCCTTAACCATTAGGAGCTTAGTCATCTGAAAGGCCCATTTTCTATTGAGTTGCCATTGTGACAGCAGCGTTCCGTAGCCATATTCTTGTCGATCCTTCTTCCTTCTCTCTGTTGTTGTTGATCATGTAGATAGCTTTAGCATAATTATTCTAATCTAGGCCCTCATACTGTCCATATAAACCTTTTAGTTTATTGTATCTTCCCCGGAATCTTCACTCTTTGTCTTTGCCCAGAGATTTTGTAATTATAATTGGACCTTAGCCTAAAAAATATAGTGCATGTGGCAGCTTTTAGACCGTTAGCTTATTGGATCCGACTTTGGTCTAATAATTTACCGCTCCCCCTAAGGCAATCTGTTTCTGAGGTGCTTGCACTTGATATTAAAGGGAGTATACCCTAGTTTAAATATGTCAATCAATGGTTTTTCAGACTGAGCTCCGAGTGATTTATGGTCTCACTCTGGCCGCATCGAAAAAAATACGTTGAAGTACCTCAAATTGAGATATTGGTTTTATATTATCGAACATTGATTGAATCACAGTACCGTAGGGGAGTTAACAGGTAGGTCCTTGGGGGCATATTACAAGGGCTTTATCTCCGCTTTCTTGGCTTAAAAAGCCAAAAAAAGCGGAGATAAAACTATAATCCTATTTACAAGAGTGTGCTAACATGCATAATCGCATGTTAGCACCCTTTTTCCCAACGCCTCCCTTTGCATCTCTAATGAGATGCAAAGTAGGTGTCACTGGGCGTACCCCGGATGGACAACCTTGCAAATATCGCTGATGTTCACATCGCAATATTTACAAGGCTGCCCCAGCATTTTAGCACACATTCGTTTTTGGAGAAAACCGCTTTTTTCTCCAAAAACTAACGTCTGCTAAAATGCAAACTTACCTATCACTAACATTGGGGTGGATTATGCTGATACGACCCTGTGGGTCGTATCAGCAAGGTTATCGCCATTTTGCAGGGAAAACCAGCGATGTTCCCTGCAAAACGGCGATAACCTCGCTATCTCTGGAGTAACGCGTTGTTAATAACGCGCTGCTAGGGCGATAAATTCCAGAGATAGCCTGCAATAATAAAATTATCGCTAAGCACGGCCAGCGTTAATTATCGCTGGCCGTTGATAATATGTCCCTTGGATCGTAAAGACCAAACGTAATGTGAGGAATTTCTAAACTGAACTGAACCCCCTCAAGCAAGGTCTTTGTATCTGAAATTCAGATATGTTATTTTACCAGTAAATGGGTTTTGCAGCGGATGGAATGGTTGCAATATTTCCTCAAAATGCCCATTGTGTGAGGCTAGCTGTGAAACAGAAGAAGATTTTTTATTCTTTTGCCCAAGATGCACTGCTATTAGGAGAACTAGGCTTATCCTGATTTGTCGTATTCTTTCCATGAGACACTTGAAGACTATTATTAGAATCATAAGATCATAAGAAGTAATTTTGCAGAATGGTTAATCTTTGCACTATCTAAATACCTGGTACATGCCTGGTGCTTAAGATGTAGAACCTACAGCCAAGCTCCAGGTTATGGACTGGATTCTTGTTGCCGATGGTTTGTACCTAATGTTTCCACTTGCGCCTTAGGAATTCATTGTATATATGTATTTTAGCCCTATTCCATGAATTGTATTATTGATTTGGCAAATTATTTGTACTCAATTTTTGCACTCCGTCTTGAAATTTACAATATTATGTATGTTAGTCCAGGCCTGAATGTTTCTAAGTATTTCTTACTGGAACCTTGCTGTTTACGGTTTTAACCTCAAATAGATATTATTATATATTTTTATTGTATTTATATGTGTTTTTATGTTTTTTTTCTAAAAACGAATAAAGAATACTAACTACGACTACAGCAAATAGTTGTACTTTTTAGGTGTATGGAAAGTATTTTTTAGATTTAGTGTACTTCACTAGAACATTTGATTTTGTTTGGTGCAAAGTAAAGTTACTGTTGGTTTTAAATTAGTAGACCATAAGACATAGTATAAACACACAACAATGACTTAAAAAGAATAAAGAAAGGAAAGAAAAAACGATTGGCAAACTAAAGTATTCACCCACCAGCCATTTTTCTGATGCTCATTTCTTTTTAAGCAGATATGCACATATGATCAGGAAAATATGCACATATGATCAGGCAAAATGCAAATGAACCAATGGCTGAAGTTGACTGGTCAAATTCCCCTGCTGTAGTCTGAGATGGGCAGAAGCAAAATATGAATGATAATTGAACACATCAATGGAGAAGGAGTGCTAACACGAACCCCTCTTTGGACGCATATATCTATGTATTTTTTACTTACACATCTTAAATAAGGCTGGCTAGAGCTATCCTTTGGCCACGCTTAAAACGGTTGACACGATACAAAGAAGCTTGAAGGGCGCATGCAACAGACTCCTAACCCACTCTGCTCCAACCCCCTTTACGTGTTAATATCCAGTCAGTAGTTTTCAAACGCGACTGCGGCCACAAACGTTTTCTATGTTTCATTGAAAATCAATAGGAAACTGCGATAACTGTTTTGCACTCCTCTTTTTTCAAACAGCTCAAAGACATTTGCTGAATACAAAGAGCCTTTGCTGCAATGTGCCTTTAGATGTAGTGGGTATAAAGCCTGTCATTTTGTAAATTTCAGGTTACGCAACAACAAAATCCATTAGTCCACCAAGTCCGAAATGCCCTCACTCTCTCTACTATACAACAGAGCAGACATCATGTAACATCAGTTATCCTGAAGGGCATTGATAAACTTGAGGACACGTGCGGGAACATACGTGATATTGAGGGGCTGAGTCAGATTGGGAGCGAAAATTGGCTCGGCAAGGACAATAAACGTGGTCCCCACCAGCAAATTACGGGGCATATAAGCAACGCTTTGCGATAAATATCGCAAAGCGCGCTTAGCGTCAATTTATTTTCCGCCGGCTATCGCTGGTTTTAATCGCGGAGATAGCACGTTATTAGCAACGCGCATCTCCAAGACGATAAAAAATCCAGCGATAGCGGCGAAATGACTGATCATCGCTGGAAATCCAGCGATGTAATTGCTGCGATAGGGAAATCCTTGATAATAAGCCAAGGATGGCCTCAGCCTGCCAATCCTCCTCCCATTTAAAAAGGGGCTAAGTCAGGTTTCAATCAGGCGTTAGGAACCAGCGATAATCGCGGTTAGCGCGACTTTATTTATCGCAAAAAGTGGCTCATGTTTGCAAATTGGTGCAGTTTTGAACTCGTAAAGGCACGCTGTATAAGTGTTTTGCAAGGTAAGGACGACTGCATGGATTTGGGCTTGCTGCAGGTAATGTTTGTGGAAAGATTGGGGAAATTGACAGTAAAAACTGTTCCTTTATGCCATACAACTGGCCTGTAAACTGCCCAAAAACTGGCCCATACACTGACCGGTCAGACTAGCCCATCAGGCATTTCCTGTTTGCCTTGTTGGCCACTCTGCCCGTGTTGAGCAGCAGAGATATGCCTGTGAACATACTATTGCTTAACTACATTCCTTTTTGCTATCACATCGCGCTTCCACTCGTGCTGGATCTATTTACAAACACTAACAGGATACACACTCAAGGTCTTGTTAAAAAGAAAAACTAAAATATGCTTCCCGCAATCCTGCAAAGAATAGTCATCCTTTGCTCACTCTATTTAGACAAAACAAAGTGTGTGTCAAAGACAGCTAACATCAGTAGCTGTACCATGCTTGTGCCCCTACACTTGTATTTTAAAAGCAAAAAAGAACATTATACCAAGAATACCCGCCTTGAAGATGTATACATGTTAATCACAGCAGAGGCCTCAGAAGACTCTTATTTTGGCATCGCATTCCTTGTTCATGACTGTCCCAGGCATGACATGACCGTCTTGAGCCTTATAGACCTGATATGTGAATTGCTGTGTGTGCAAGAGAAACAGAACACTTGCACAACGTACGAATCGTGCAAAAGCCATCTTCCAATCTACCAGAATAGAATGCAGCCCTGCCAACTTGAAAATCTAATTTGCTGTGTGAGAAGGGGGCGTGGCCTTGGAGGGGGCATGTGTTAACACTGAGAGCTACCTTTGAGGCCCTCAGCCCCCAAGCACTGCCCCTATCGACCTATTTCCCCCTCCAAAACATCAAAACCCCAAAGGTTGCTGTAGCTGCTGCCGATGTCTTAGGGTGTTGTTTTCACTTCGCTTAATGGGTATCGGCTGCTTACATTCTTCAAGGAGAAGCAGAAAAAATCCACTGCGTGCTGTAGTTCGCAGCTCCTCTTGCCTGACAAAATGTGATTTTGCCTCCTCGCCGAGTGACCGTGTGAAGAGAGCCGACATCGGGTGACACACGGCGGCACTGTGTGAGCTGGCTCGCCTAAGAATGTTGTGTTCTTTCTGAGGCACATGATCACTTACTGATGAGCAATATTTTCTACATCTTAGATCATACGGAAATCCTGCTTCGTTAATATTGAGGCAAGATTCTGCGAATCATATTCAAAATCAATTTTTTACTGTTATGGATTGGTGCATCTGTCCAGGGCCGGACTGGCCGTAGCGGGCACCGGGCAATCCCCTGGTGCGCCGCACGGGTGGGGGCCGGTTTTTGGCCCCTGGGGGCCGTTTTTGTTACAGGGCCAGTTTTGCAGCATAGCTGCAAAATCGGCCCTGTAACAAAATCGGCCGAAACCCGGCCCTGGCAAAGAGCTCGGCGGCACCCCCAAGACCCGGTGGGCCGGCCGAGCCCTTTGCCAGGGCCGGTTTTGGTTCCCAGTCCGGCCCTGCATCTGTCGCAAGGCAAAACGACAGGCGGGTCACAAACCACTTAGGGGCAGATTTACAAGCCCCTTGCGCCACTTTTGCGTCACTTTTCCCATGTTAAAAGTGACACAAAAGTGGCGCAAGGGGCTTGTAAATCTGCCCCTTAGTGTGCAAACATAGGGCAAGATTTATATTCTGGCGGATGGAGTATTAACCATTGGCCTGGCAGAGGATTTTACGTCCAACAAGCTGTGAGTACTCCGCCCTCCGGGTTTAAAAATGACAGCCAAGCAGGTGGTCATTTATAAAGGCATTGGCAGGAACCGCTGTCATGGCGATTCCAGTCAATGCATTTTATTGTTTGCTGCACAGCTGCATCGGAAGGACGCAGCCCTGCAGCAAACAGTATTCTTTTTTATTTTTAGAAAGGATATACTGGCCATGTAAATGCGGCGGTCGGACCACTAATTCGGCAGGCGGGTCATAAACCACTTACTGTGCAAACATAGGCCCAATTTATATTCTGGCGGATGGAGTATTCGCCATTGGCCTGGCAGAGGACTTTATGTCCACCAAGCTGTGAATACCTCATCCTCCAGATTTACAATGACTGCCAAGCAGGCAGTCTTATATAAAGGCATTGGCAGGAACCGCTGTCATGGCGGTTCCAGTTAATGCATTTTACTGTTTGCTGCAGGTCTGCGTCGGAAGGATGCAGCCCTGCTGCAAAGAGTATTCTTTTTTTCTTTTCAAAAAGAAAATCCCGATCATGTAAATGCGGCGGTCGGACCACTATATTGGCAGGGATGGAACTCCGTGGCTAGTGCAACATAAGATAAACATAAACATAAACATATTGCGACGGAGTACCCTCTCTGCCAACATATTAATCAGGCCCATATTGACTGCGTTGCAACCCAGAGCCTGGAACATGAAGTCCATCATTCTCTGACAAAGACTAAAATATAAAAACAAATCCCCACTTAATCTCTCTAGTTGTTCTTGGATCAGGACATTTCAGCGTTGAAAGTAACATACTCACTTTACTTTATAGTGCCCGCCTTTGCAGGGTGATGTAACTGCTAACTGTATGGAATTCCCTTTGATTCGTGGATGTAGCTGCCACTTGTGTTGCAAAATGTAAAACATTGTTGTGGCTATAGAATGATTTAAAATATCTGGAGTGGGACTGGGTTGATTCCCATATTTCTGGATGTTTTTGCAGGTGATGTGGAAATATCTTCTGATGAACAAGCCGGTTATATCGCAATTTCAAGAAAAAACAGATCAATAAAAGAATGATTTCTCACCCCAATGTAGGACAGTACAGAACCATATAATAGGGTGCAGGTGATGTGGAAATATCTTCTGATGAACAAACAGGTTATGTCGCAATTTCAAGAAAAAACAGATCAATAAAAGAATGATTTCTCACCCCAATGTAGGACAATACAGAACCATATAATAGGGTGCAGGTGATGTGGAAATATCTTCTGATGAACAAACCGGTTATATCGCAATTTCAAGAAAAAACAGATCAATAAAAGAATGATTTCTCACCCTAATGTAGGACAGTACAGAACCATATAATAGGGTGCAGGTGATGTGGAAATATCTTCTGATGAACAAACCGGTTATATCGCAATTTCAAGAAAAAACAGATCAATAAAAGAATGATTTCTCACCCCAATGTAGGACAGTACAGAACCATATAATAGGGTGCAGGTGATATGGAAATATCTTCTGATGAACAAACCGGTTATATCGCAATTTCAAGACAAAAACAAATCAATAAAAGAATGATTTCTCACCCCAATGTAGGACAGTACAGAACCATATAATAGGGTGCAGGTGATGTGGAAATATCTTCTGATGAACAAACCGGTTATATCGCAATTTAAAAAAAAAACAGATCAATAAAAGAATGATTTCTCACCCCAATGTAGGACAGTACAGAACCATATAATAGGGTGCAGGTGATGTGGAAATATCTTCTGATGAACAAACCGGTTATATCGCAATTTCAAGAAAAAACAGATCAATAAAAGAATGATTTCTCACCCTAATGTAGGACAGTACAGAACCATATAATAGGGTGCAGGTGATGTGGAAATATCTTCTGATGAACAAACCGGTTATATCGCAATTTCAAGAAAAAACAGATCAATAAAAGAATGATTTCTCACCCCAATGTAGGACAGTACAGAACCATATAATAGGGTGCAGGTGATATGGAAATATCTTCTGATGAACAAACCGGTTATATCGCAATTTCAAGACAAAAACAAATCAATAAAAGAATGATTTCTCACCCCAATGTAGGACAGTACAGAACCATATAATAGGGTGCAGGTGATGTGGAAATATCTTCTGATGAACAAACCGGTTATATCGCAATTTAAAAAAAAAACAGATCAATAAAAGAATGATTTCTCACCCCAATGTAGGACAGTACAGAACCATATAATAGGGTGCAGGTGATGTGGAAATATCTTCTGATGAACAAACCGGTTATATCGCAATTTCAAGAAAAAACAGATCAATAAAAGAATGATTTCTCACCCTAATGTAGGACAGTACAGAACCATATAATAGGGTGCAGGTGATGTGGAAATATCTTTTGATGAACAAACCGGTTATATCGCAATTTCAAGAAAAAACAGATCAATAAAAGAATGATTTCTCACCCTAATGTAGGACAGTACAGAACCATATAATAGGGTGCAGGTGATGTGGAAATATCTTTTGATGAACAAACCGGTTATATCGCAATTTCAAGAAAAAACAGATCAATAAAAGAATGATTTCTCACCCCAATGTAGGACAGTACAGAACCATATAATAGGGTGCAGGTGATGTGGAAATATCTTCTGATGAACAAACCGGTTATATCGCAATTTCAAGAAAAAACAGATCAATAAAAGAATGATTTCTCACCCTAATGTAGGACAGTACAGAACCATATAATAGGGTGCAGGTGATGTGGAAATATCTTTTGATGAACAAACCGGTTATATCGCAATTTCAAGAAAAAACAGATCAATAAAAGAATGATTTCTCACCCCAATGTAGGACAGTACAGAACCATATAATAGGGTGCAGGTGATGTGGAAATATCTTTTGATGAACAAACCGGTTATATCGCAATTTCAAGAAAAAACAGATCAATAAAAGAATGATTTCTCACCCTAATGTAGGACAGTACAGAACCATATAATAGGGTGCAGGTGATGTGGAAATATCTTTTGATGAACAAACCGGTTATATCGCAATTTCAAGAAAAAACAGATCAATAAAAGAATGATTTCTCACCCCAATGTAGGACAGTACAGAACCATATAATAGGGTGCAGGTGATGTGGAAATATCTTCTGATGAACAAACCGGTTATATCGCAATTTCAAGAAAAAACAGATCAATAAAAGAATGATTTCTCACCCTAATGTAGGACAGTACAGAACCATATAATAGGGTGCAGGTGATGTGGAAATATCTTTTGATGAACAAACCGGTTATGTCGCAATTTCAAGAAAAAACAGATCAATAAAAGAATGATTTCTCACCCCAATGTAGGACAGTACAGAACCATATAATAGGGTGCATTGGAATGAGAGTACCCAGAGTACTGTGCACTGTGTGGATTGGTGGAATCAACAGAGTATCGTGAAAACCCTGGTGAAGAAATGTGTGAGAGACAGGCTACCAAAATCCTCAAAAAGGTGCCACCCTAAGATTTATTTAACGTCAGCTCCAAGGTTGTAGTGCCACACGTGCTACGACAGGAGCTAGAATAGTACATCTGCCCCGTTGATCGTCATGTCAGGGTGATGGTTCTCAATACACTGACATCCAACCATCACAAAGCACAACTGTTACATTTGTCAGTAGATTCAGTGTGTAAGCTCAGACAAGCGTGATGCCGTAAATGAGTTTACATTCAAGGTGTTTATTCTGCATGGTTAACAGTGGAGCTAGATGTATGTACCAGAAACAAGAAGCAAAGTCACACCCCATAGCAGATTAATAATCATGATGTTAAGATATTCAGCTGAAAATCTGACCAGTAATAAGTGGGATGCAATAAATGTCAGTGAAGAAAATGGCAAAAGAATAGAGGAAAAATCTGGCCCAAAGAAACTAGTGCAGTTTGAATAAATAGCAGAAGTAATGTGCTAGCGCAGATGTCCATTTCAAATCTAATTTGAGATTTCAAGAGTCTAACTTGCAAAGTAATGGTCTACCCAGGTTTGCGTAGACAGACCTACTATTCCAACTCCTGGAGACTCACCTAGACACTTCAAAAAAGTGATGGATCCAAAGTTTAATATATTCTCTGTCACTGGTAATTACTCTGGGGAACATTCCATTCCATCATTTTAGCTTGCTGTTCAGATTACACACAGTGTCCAACTATATGCAAATCAATTTTGATCCCGCCCCAAAAGGGATAGTCCAGCTCATAGTGATAGTGTATTAGCAAATGCCATGTAAAATAAAGCATTGGTTATTATCCAGCTGGAAAAGTGATGTTGCGAATGCTTGAATTTATTTACGCCACTAGTAATTATGGCTGTGCCATTACAAAGGAAGGTCACCATATGAAAATCAGCCTTCACCTTGCCCCTGGCCCAAAAGTGACAGACTTGCTGAAATTTGGGTCCACGTCTCCTCTGCACGGGATAACAAGCATTTCAGCAGTGGTGGACCTCAACAGTAGTGAGGTGTAGCTTTTGTCCTTTGGCACAGGGAACTCGTCACATACATCCCAGAATGCTCTTTCTCCCTCAGAAGACTCACTTAGGCAACACAAAAGGTGATGGATGAAATTATTGACTAAAATTCAGTTCAGTGGTAATTTCTCTGGGCCATACTCCATTATACTGTTTTAGCTCACAGAAGCCATGACATGTGCTGATTAACCATATGCAAATCAGCGCACGCCTCGCTTAAAAAGGTAGAGTCCAGCCCAACTCCAACACCATTTCCCCTCCATATGGAAAAAGCAATCCAACCACAGTTTCAGTCATTTTGAGCTGCAGCTCCAGCCAATTGGCACAGTGGGCCGGGAGCCACATTTTGTCACATCCCTCCTAATCAGGGAGACTCACTGACACAACGGAAGAAGTGATGGATCGAATGCTGGAATTATTCCCTGTCACTGGAAATGGTTTTATTACGGAACAATGCAGGGAAATACTCTGCATGCCTTTACCACACATTGTTTACCCTGCATTTATTTAGATCCCATATCCTTTTACAACATATGCCTTTACAACGCATTGTTTATAGATATATTTATACAAACAATGTATATGTTGGGTGAGATCACCCACAACCCCATAACTTACCTTAAATGCATGGTAAAGGCATACGTTGTAAAAGCATATGCGTTCTAAAAATATGCGTGGTACAAAATGTGTGGTAAAGGTGAAACATGGGAAAAAACTTGTTGTAAAGGCTGTTTACCACTGGAAATGACCCTGGGCAGTACCGTAGGAGCCTGAAGCTAGCCTCTATGAAAAACAGAAGAGAGGACACACACTCTTTGGTACCAGGCATAGGAGACTCTGCCTGCTGACAGAGAGGGGAGAGGAGTGAGGCTCATCGAGGCTGACGGGCAGGAGAGGGTAGGGTGTTAGAGGAGTGTGCTAGGCTAAGGGCAGGTTGTGGCTGTCAGCAGCTGGAGTTGTCAGAATGTCAGGAAAATATGTCAGATTCTGGGTTACATTCAGGACAAGCAGCAGCCAGAAAAAGGCACTAGCTTGAAGGGGAGAAAGGTCCGGCAGGTATATCAGTCTTAGTGCAGGCAGCTTCTGTGACTAACTGTGATATGAAATTAGTTGAAGGCTGGTGAAAAAGCAGCCGCAGCTGTTGGGCAGCTGGCCGTGCGTATTACCATCACTACGTGTCACCACAACTTGTACTGAAGATTGCATGGCTGCAGAAGAATGTGAGTGGTTTTCATACCCCTGTCTGAAACCTGAATCTGTAAGGTTAATCTGTCGGCTGACTGAGGACTGCTGTATGGACAATTCCGTACAAGTGGAGCCAACGCGTTTCACCTTCAAAAAGGCTTCATCAGGGCGATGGAAATCCGCCTCAGTTTGCAATCGCAATCGTCTAGCTTTCCTTGATCTTTATCAGAGTTAACTATAGCACAATTAGTACAATAACACCTATTACATAGGTGTTCAATCAAGTTGCCATGTTAACCTCCATCTTGATCCAGAGGCTCATTCCATTCAGCAAGCATTAAGTAGTTGTAAGTGCTGTGTTTTCTACACTACCGATTGGTCCGGTCAGTACGCCGGACGCGGAGGAGACGAGACGCGGGTCTCCATGCTTTAAACTGCACTTTATATATGCTTGTCTGTCTGAAAAGAGAGAGAACTTGGGTGATTCGACGTAGTGAACTACTTAATGCTTGTTGAATGGAAGGAGCCTCTGGATCAAGTTTGAAGATTAACATGGCAACTTGATTGAGACCTAAAATAAAGTTACCGAAAGGAATGGAAAAAGAAAAAAAGCTACAATAGCACTTATATTTTAGTTAGGTTAAGAGAAACAACGTGCTGTTTGGATTCTGAAAAATATTGGATACTGACTTCGAATACACTAAAAAAAAACAGAAACATGTTTAACCAGCAGTGACAACAAGAGCAAATTAGGACACCTCTATTATGTTTGTGCTGCGTTATAGACTAACATATGTACTTTTTTCTTATCTTTATTCTTTGCACCTCCATCATAAATGATGTTCTGCTCCTGCTGAGTTTATCTAGAGTCTTAGGGCTTCATTTACAAGGACAATGCACCGCCTGTGCACCATTTTGATGCACCGGCAGCGCAGTGTGCCTGCCCATATTTACAAGGCTACATAAAGTCACCCTGCATGACTTTTATTGCCTTGTGAATATGGGCCTCTTTCACCCATTACTCTGCATGAAAAGGGTGTTCTATGGATGTTGCTATGGGTGTTCCCATTCAACATCCATGGAACCTGCAACATTACCAGATTTACAAAGTTTTGTAAAGCTGGGAATGCATATGAATCCCCTGGGGAGGCGTAAGGGAGGCACAATGAGGAAAAATACTTTTATTTCTCCTCGTTTTTTCCTCTTTCTGTGCGTGCTGCAAATGCAGCATGAGTAGAAAGAGGAAAATGCCATCAATTATTGTTTTTGTGGAGGAAGGTGTCCCTTCCTGCACAAAAACAATTATCCCCGCAACATATGTGAAGTAATCGTTGCACACAGGTTACTTGAAGAAGAGATGTTTATTCTTTAATGACAGCTTAGACAACCACCGGGGGCAGAAACCGTCCGCTCTCCCCCCACTCCAATGCTTATCGAATGCCACCCATAAACATAGAGAAACATTCCATCATGGAGTTTTCCAAGTTGGAACACTACACACCAACCTCCTTTAAAAACAAAAAACAAAAAAATGAAAAGAAAAAAAAATGAAAAAAATATATATATCTGTATACAATACAGTGAAAAAATATATAAGTAAATAACAATTAGAATTGTACAAAATCTTTCATTTTGACAGGAGTATGCTTAATGCAAGAACTTTTCCTAGGTTCAATCACTTGACTCTCAGAATCAGGGGTTTTGTCACAAATTACAGTAGAATTATCATGAGGCAAAATGGGAACCATGCTTTGTGAATTGTCAAAACGTACTGACCGTACCCCTGACACATGCGAACTGGACATAGGATTCTCCAAAGTATCCCAAAAAATAGCACTGTGATTATTCTCATTGATAGATTTAGAAACAATGGGTTGAGAAACCAACTGTGAATTTGTGAATCTACACAAGGATATACGTCTAAAATTCCAAATTTTGCCTCCCTCAACTCTTACTGCTTTGCTGAAAGCTTCCAGTACTTTAACAGGATCAGACCACTTTGCCCATTTCTTACCCGAAAGACCACCAAACTTAACTCAAACAAAATCACCTACTTTAATTTTCGAACCTGAGTATTGATGCTGCGAGAAATTGTTCTTCATTTTCTCTTGGTATTTCTGAACACGTTCCCTGACTTTGGACACATTGAACGAGGAGTCATTGGAAGTTTTAACCTTCAACCACCAAGGTAAAAGCTTAGCACCAGGTTTCCTACCACGTAGCATTTCAAACGGGGATAAACCCGTAACCGAATTAGGAGAGGTGCGATATGACAATAGAGTGGCACGTAACGCTTTTTTCCATTCAAGCCCACTTTTAACCGCGAGCTGAATGGATTCTTTACCACTCTGTTAAAGCGTTCTACCTGACCATTGGCTTGTGGGTTATAATTGGACACTCTCTTATGCACAAAACCACATCTTTCAAGAAACAAATTAAATTTCCTGCTCACAAATTGAGGATCATTATCAGAGACAATTTCAGAGGGTAAGCCCTCACGACAAAAAACTTCATCCAGGAATTCAATTACCTGAGTTGAACCAATCTTATCCACAATTTTCAATTCTGGCCATTTTGAGAAGTAATCTATTAAAACTAAACCATACACTTCTTTGTTGGGAGATAAGCCAAGAGGACCAATAATATCAATACCCAATTTCCTCCAAGGACCTTGAGCATACTCAATGGGTGTTACATCCACAGAAAGAGCTTTAACTGATTTGTCACTCTTGGAACAAGGAAGACACTGTCTGACCCACCTATCGACCATACTATCGATACTAGGCCACCAATAAAATTCTCTGATGCGTCGTTTAGTGCTGGACATACCCATGTGACCTTCATGCGACATGTTAAAAATGTTTCCTCTAATTTTAAATGGAGGAACAATTTTGTCCCCTCTCATTACAAAGCCATGAGAAAACATTAACTCATCTTTGATCTTGCTGTACGACAAGAGTTCACCAGATAACTTCCTTTCTTCAAGCCATCCTAACTGTAAGAATTTCACAACATTGGATAGAGAGCTGTCCTCACCCATAGCATTCTTCCAATCGGCTTCAGAAATAACTTCTGATGGTGGAACATTATTATTTCCACTATTAACATCATCAATGGTGTAAGCTACATCAAAATCAATACCACTGTCATCTATATCGGAAACATTAGATAGAGGTAAACGTGACATACAATCAGCGTGTACATTTAAACGCCCTGGAACAAATTCAACAACACACTGATATTCTTGTAATTTTGCTGCCAAACGTGCCAAACGAGCTGTTAGGGTTCTACCACCACCAGCAGCTAACATATTAATTAAAGGTTTGTGGTCCGTTCTCAAACGAAATTTAGTACCCCACAAGAATTGACGAAAATGTTCTACAGCCCAAGTGCATGCTAACAATTCCTTCTCAATGGTTGAGTAGTTACATTCAGCACCTCATAATATTCTAGAAGCATAAGAAACAACATTTTCATCAACTTTGTTCTTTTGCATTAGGACATCACCTAAACCTACATTACTAGCATCAACGGCAACAATGCATTCTCTTCCAATTTCAAAAGCTCTCAAAAACGGTGCATCAACAATTTCTTTTTTTAGAAGTTCAAAAGCTAATTGTTGTTCTTTATCCCAAATAAATTTCAAATTTTTCTTTAATATTGCTCTTAATGAATAAACTTTTGAAGAATAATTATGCTCAAATTTGCTATAAAATTCTGTCAGACCTAAAAAGGATGACAATTGTTCTTTCGTAGTAGGAGCAGGAGCATTGGAAATGCTTTGGACATGATTTAACTTGGGTTTTATGCCTTTGCCTAAAAATCTCATGTCCCAAATATTCCACTTTGCTCTGCCTAAATTTGCATTTTGAACATTTCAAAGTTAAGCCTTTATTCTGTACACATTTTAACACATTATCCAAATTTTTATCATGTTCTTCGTAATTTTTCCCAAAGATTAGGATATCGTCCTGAAATGCAATTGCACCTGAACACCCTTCCAAAACTTCCTTCATGAGTCTTTGAAAAACAGAGGCAGTGCTAGCCAGACCAAACGGCAGGCGTGAAAATTGGAAAATACCCTCAGGTGTAATGCAGGCTGTCAAAAATTTTGATTCTTCATGTAGGACCACCTGATGGTAGGCACTAGCTAAATCTACCGTTGAAAAAACACAAGCGCCCGAAAGTGTAGAGATTAGCTCATGTATGTGAGGTAAGGGATGTCTGTCAATCCATATTTCCTTGTTAAGACTGCGAAGATCTACACACAAACGAAGATCGCCATTACTCTTAAGGGACAAAACGACTGGAGAAACCCATGGGGAAGACTCTATAGGCTCAATGATGTTTTTAGAAACCAAATCAGTTAATATACCCTTAAGTTTATCACGATACGCCAATGGTACATTTCTTACTGTGTGTCTGACAGGAATTGCGCCCTCTTTAAGAATAATTTTATGTTTGAAATTTACAAATTTCCCTAAACTATCATTAAAGAGAGAAGGAAAACTGGTTTTAATTTTAATAGTATGTTCCTCGTTGTGAGATGACACTATGTAAACAGGTGGTGAAGCATTGGGATCTAACTTTATGCCCATTTCTTGTTGATGAGGCCAGCCAAGTATAGATATCCCTTTTCTGGCTACGTACACTTTTCCTCTAGTTCCTCTACCTTTAAATTCCAAATTTGCCCACATGAACCCATCAAGGTCAATTTTGTGGCCAGAGTAGCCACCAGGTTGTATATCAGGTGATAAGAGCTTTATGTCCTTCCAAGATTTGTCAAAAACATCTCTGCCAATAAAACTATACCAGGCACATGAATCCATTAGCATAGATACTTCAGTGCCATTAATTAACACATTACCTTTAGGAAAACTTTTACAATTAGTACTACCAACGCATAAAAGACTGTTGACCTCTGAGGGAGGTTCGCACTCTTCATGTGTCATGAAATAGATTTTTTGAGACTTTACTAAAATGCCCCCTTTTTTTGCATTTCATGCAGATCTTATTTCAAGCTGGACACCCTCTGTAGCTCCCCACATGATCAAAACCACCACATCTATAACAAACAATTTGGGTTTTTTTTTCCAACAAATTTGTTATCCTTTCCTACATTTTCTTTCTTAGGAAGAAAAGGAGAGAATTTTTTGGAAAAAGATTGATCCTTTACAACAGATACCTCAGGAGTAGTCTCGTTAATTTTTACAAACTGTCCTCTAATTTCACTGACAAAATTCTCTGATTGCTCAATACCTTTAGCGATATTTACTACAGCACTTAAAGATGATTCAGTACCCATCCACAACCTCTCTTGGATTTTCTTACTCTTAGTTTTCATCATTATTTGATCCCTCAAAATTTGTTCAAAATTAATTGTTTCAAATGCACAAGATCCAGCTAACGTGCGTAAAACAGCTACGTAATCTTCAATGGACTCATCCTCTTTCTGTGCGCGAGAATAGAATTTAAATCTTTCCATGACTGCATTAATTTTCCTGCCAAATCTGGTACTCATTTGTTGAATAGTAATGTCAAATACATTAGTGTCCCCAGAACCTTCAACAGGTGGTAAATTAGCTAATTCTTTTAACCCGGCTCCCCCTAAACCAGGGGTCTTCAAACTGTGGGGCGCGACCCCCAGGGGGGCCATGGAGCGATGCAAAGGGGGTCGCGCATTCCCAGTCACACTTCTGAGGCCCAAGGGCTTCAGCCCCCCCTCTTCCACCGTCCTGTGTCTCAGCCCAGGCTGCTGCAGTGCAACTCGAGCTGCTGGAGACTCAGCTGGGCAGTGTCTGGAGTCTTATCTCCGGCACGCCCGTCCGAGTTTTTCACAGGTCTTTAAAGACCATTTGCATATTTAGATGCCTTTGTAAACTGGTTACAGAGGCTTAGTGTTTTTTCCTGGTTCCAGTACCCCCTGCGTCCCCACTCTGCCTATTCCTTACATTTGTATTTTACATTTACTGCAGAAGTGTGAGAATGCATTTCATGAAAAGGAATATAAAGTAGGGTTGCCAAAAGAAAAATGCCTGCCATGTTTAAAGAGCCTGCAAAGGTCTCCTCTTCACACTAAATAGACTTATAAATAAAAAAGAATGTATTCATTTATTTTGTCACTTTTCTGTCTTTGTTCTCTTATCAGTCATGGATCATTGAGGCAGCCCTAGAACACAATTAAAAGTGCTTTCTATTTATATTTGTTGTTCTATGCACAGATAAGTGCTTAAAATACAGCTTTAGGTGACTGCTTATCTTTGTACCGACTGGGCCATCAAAATAATCTGCTGGCAAGCCTAACCATAGGACTGGAAGTTTGTTGCAGGATCAGCACATTATTTATTTCACACTGATCACCATGCACTCACACCATTCACCCGCTCACCCTGCACTCACAGTGATCACTCTGCACTCACAATGCATTTGCGCTGTTCACCCTATACCTCACCCTGCAGTCACACGAGCACACTACTCACCCTGCACTCATATGACACTTCACTCACCTGTCCCCCTCACTGCTCAATATGCAACTCACTCAAACAAGCCCATCAGTAATCATATATTCATTCTTTTCAGAAAAACGCTGAAGACATGGCTCTTTAGTCTTGACTAGGCCTGGCTCCAGTGCTAAACCTCCCTGCACGCAATGCTTGCTGCTAGAGCGCCGGGACACCTCTGTTGCTGAGGTAGCTGTTTGCGCTATCAAGCTCCAGTATTATTATTCGTCCCATTCTGAACTTGCATCTGCACCCAAATTCGTATGGCCACCTCACTCACCCTGCAGTCACTCCTCTCACCCTACTCTTACACTGTTGCATCGCTCACCATGCACTCACATGGGCACTCTTGCTACCCACACAGTGCAGAGGGTTAATGTGCCTGCTACAAAGAGTATGTACCATGCAGATTACAGAAATGAGTGTGAGTAAGTAAACTGTGAGTAGCGCTATAAAAAATGAAATGTTTGTCAGAAAGGTGCTATAGAGAGATGAGGTGCATTGTTGGTAAGTGGTAGTGAGGGAATTCATGGAAATGAAGGAAATGGGGGTGGGGCACCAAAAAAGACTATTGCACCATGTGCAACCAGTGTTAGGGCCCGCCCTGGCTGGGGAGTGTTAGCCCCCCCCCCACCCCCCAAAGTTCTGGTCTAGTGGCGCCCCTGCTTCTGCCTATTATTATTATTTATATTTGTAGTGCGCTACTGTTACCAAAAGGTGTCCTGGGGCTAATAACCATCTGCTGCCTGAAGGCAAATGAGAAACACACAGAAGGATAAGGAGAACCTGCCAAATGGGGTAACCTACAGAGCATAGAGAAAGGTTTGTATATCTTTCCTAAAGGATAATAAATTCTTGGTGGAGCGAAGCAAAGGAGGGTGCAAGTTCCATAACTGTGCGGCCTGCACCAAAACAGCGAGACAGACAGCTCATCCCTTCTTCAATTAGGGAACAATAAGCAGAGTGGCAAAGGCCAAGAGGAGCATACGAGTCCGACCCGTATGCTTTGTTGAGGAGCGATGAGAGGATGGGAGAGGACAGCAAGGTAGTGAGAGAATTTGATTGAAGAGGTCAGGGATGAGGAGAAATGTGAATTGCCGAAGTGTGGACACGCAAGAAGTGAGTGTGAACCAAACGTGAGGGCTTCTGTTAGAAGAAAGGGGAGATGTGAAAGATGAATGGGGGGACTGGAGAGGTTTAAGATACAATAGACAAAAATTTGAATGGAGAGACAAGGTGAATGAGAAGTGATGAGGGGCACGGGAAGTGACAGGGCCAGAGAGGCCATGAGATAAATTCAAGAGAATGTTAGAGATGAGGACAGTGAAAAGACAGAATGGCAAGAGGTGATTAAAGGTGAAGTGAGAGGTTGAATGGGGAGAGTTCCGAAATTGTACAAAGGGGTGAAAGAAAATGGCCTGCAAAGTGAGAGAGGGATTTGTGGTTGGGAGAGGAGAGAGGGATGGAAGGGAGGGGGTGAGAGGAAAGCTGCATGGGTAAACTGCTTAACTCTGCAGAAGACCGCCAGGGTTTTAAGGGAACCCTGCTGCTCCCGGCCAGGGCCAGGTGAGCTTCTAATGTGGCAGCACGTAATCCTGCGGAGTGGAAGGTCCTTCACAAAGGTTGACTAGAAATCTTTCTGATGTTAATTGCTGTATTTTGGTTATAAACACGTACTAATGGGGTAAAATCTTTCCTCAGTGTTACTGTGTGTAAAAAATTAATTTCAAAACAATGAAGCAATGCTATCCCAAAATACGCAGCATCACATAACATCATTTACATTTTCTTCCCACACAATTTAGTCAAGCCTCTCACGTAATTTGGTCCTCACCTGCCTCATAATTCCAGTAGCCCTGCCTACAGGTTTAGAATTTTTGTTAGGAGGGGGTCCTTACACCTCAAAATGTTGACAGGGGGGTCTCGGCATCCAAAAGTTTGAAGACCTCTGCCCTAAACAGTTCCGCAAGAGTGCAAGTTTCCTCTTAGGGGAACAAACATCTCCTTCTAAAACATCAACATAGGCTGGAAACATAGGATACCATAAATCCCATTCCATTTTAGGTTCACCAGCCACTGGTAAAAAATGTGGAGGTACAACAATGTTAGACATAGCGGAAAATAGGAAATATACTGAACGTGAAATAAATTACAAGCAATGAGAAACCAAAATAAAAAATTGTGTATATATATATACACTTCAATAATGGTCCAATAGTAACAGGTGAAGAGTCTGAAATAGAAAATGGTTAGTAAAATAATAAATTAAAATAAAGAAAGTAGTCACCGAAGTCTGTGTTTCTCCAGATATATATATTTTCTGTTTTAATGGTGAAAGTCAAAAAATAAAAATAGAATGAAATAAAAATTAGTTTATTCCCTCTTTTTTTTTTTTAAATTGGAATGTTAATCCAGCTGCAAGGTAATGATGCGCGTTGAAACAGACAGTAATAAAACAAATGGAATTGAATGTTACAGCGATCGCGAAGAAAAACGCATGCTGCTATTGAAACAATCAACAAAAATTAAAGGAAATCACTTAGACGCGTATAACATAATGCACGATGACGCGCTTATGCTCCTCGACGTGAAGTGCGCAGTGAAATGAAGGAAGGCGACTTCAGTGAAGCGCTTGGAACAACAATCGATGCAGCTCGTGGGAAAACAGTGAGTCTTTTCAAATATAAACAATGTCCTTCGCTTTCTCAAAGACAGAACGACATTCCCATTAGGCTACAGACACAAGGCTTTAGAGGTGCGAAAATCACCATTCCAACGTGGTAACACAGAGAAAGAAATGAGGAAGAACAACAAAAAAAATCTGCAATCAGCCGCAGCACAAACGCGGTGCGATAAATGTACACTTCAGCATACAGCTTCAAGATAGTCTTCTAAAGAACAGCTTTCAAATAGGGTTCCACACGGGATAGAGACATGTTCTTTATTAAAACAAAACAGCCGTTGGTGCAATCAAGGCACTGTAAATTATAAACAGCCGCTGGTGCCATCAATACACACAAGAGAGAAACACAGAATACCTTTAAACGTGAACGCTGTCTTTTCAAGATCCCGATCGTCGCCAAAATTATGAAGTAATTGTTGCACACAGGTTACTTGAAGAAGAGATGTTTATTCCTTAATGACAGCTTAGACAACCACCGGAGGCAGAAACCGTCCGCTCTCCCCCCACTCCAACGCTTATCGAATGCCACCCATAAACATAGAGAAACATTCCATCATGGAGTATTCCAAGTTGGAACACTACAATATGCACTCTTGCAACATGATGCAAGGGTGCCAATTGTGCATGAAATGCAGTCTTATTAGCGGCCACCACATAAAATCCCTATATAGCCACAGATCGTAAGACCTGACAGCTTTGTGCTTCTCCCAGTAGGATTACAGTAGATTTTGGGAGCCTTATCTATAGCAAGACCATTCATGCCTGAAATGTAGGGCTCAGGAACACTGTGCCTACTATGGGTTATATGGTAATATAGGCTGCTTCCTACATACAGCAAGTTCTAATGGGAATTAGGGACCTCCATCTAGGCTTAAATCCCTTTCTGCCAACGAGATTCAGTACCCCTAGGTAAATCCTAAAATGAGGGGGGGGGCACACACTCCAAGATTGTCTGGGGTGAACTCACTAGGTCCCCTGTGAACAGCCTATAGAAATGCAGCTGCTCTAGACTGAGCCAGCCACAAAGGAGTGAGAGAGATCCTCAGCAATGTCAGGGGACCCCATGCCTTCCAGTATACTCAACAAGAGGCGCTCCCAAGGGGTAGCGTATCCAGAGTCCTCTGGGGTCACTCAGACCGCTCTTCTCCCTGGAGCTAACACCACCTGTAAAGGAGCGAGGATAGCCTCGGGCTCTAGGTGACCCCTCACAGTACTTGGAGATGGCTAGTTCCACTGTTGGCAAGACCGGTACTGTGGCCAAAAGTTGATCCTCGTGATGACACAGAACCTTTGTCGGGCCTCCGAAATGGGGCCTGCGTTATTCTCCCGCCATCCACACTAATTTAAGGGCCGGCCCAGATCGAATCTCGGGATCAGCGGGATTGCACCCTCAGTAGTCGCGTCAATCAAATGGGGATCCTGGTTGCTATGGAAACGCGGGGACTAGGCGAAGCACGCCGCTCTTGGAAGAAATACCAATCACTCACCTCGAGCTGACAATGAGGCAAAGATATTTAAAGGGTTACGCCGGTCCCTGTGGGAATTACAAAGCGCTCACCATGCACTCATTTTGTTGAAGCGCTAACCACTGGCTGAACCTGAAGAGACAAAGAGCATAAGACAGCGCTCCTTGGAGAACACTTGGGAGCCCAAAGAGGGAACAGGCAGCAGGCCAGCACATAAAGGCAGTTTGCAAGTGACTGTCCCTTCTGCAGCCCAGCAATCAATAGGCATCAGACTAGCATAGCAAGGCAAGTAATCCTAATATGCATCAAGTGTAGCTGTGACCCTGTACAGACGTGAATTTGGAGTCAGGAAGCAAAGCACAAAGGGCCATATTTACAATCAAGTGGCGGACCGCGGGCTAGCTCCAAAATAGCTAACGCCCACTCCGTCATTTTAGAAATGCAGGGATGCGCCATATTCAAAAGAATGCAGTGCACCCTTGCATTTCTCCCTGCGCTGATGCTAAATTAAACTGCCTAGCGCCAATGCTTGTACCCTTGCACCATAGTGCAAGGGTGCCTGCGTTGAAGGAATGATTGTTTATTTGCAGGACAGTGGCTCTTCCTGCACATAAACAATCCAGAATGGCATTTGGTAACTTCTATGTGTGCTGCTTTGTGCAGCGCACATATAAGTTGCAAATCATAATTTTTTCCATGATTGTTTATGTGCAGGAAGGGACACCTTCTTCTACATAAACAATCATTCATGGAAATTTCCTGTTTCTATGTGTGCTGCACATTGCAGCACACATAGAAACAGGAAAAACGAGAAAAGATAAAGCATTTCTCCTGGTTTTGCCATGTTAAGACCAGGTTTTCCCTGGTCTTAATTTTGTCACTGCCTCTGTTTTACGGTACCCTTGAAAATAGAGGGCAGCGCCAAAATCAATGGGTGTTGTAGCAGAACGCCCACCACAACACCCATTGCCAACCCCTTTCACGCTAAGAATAGCATGAAAGGGTGCCTTCTTTACAGGGCGGCATTAAGCCACTTAACATGGCCTAACGCCACCTTGTAAATAAGGCAAAGCCCCTATCGCCACAGGAACGTCACAAGAAGTGACATTCCTGTGGCGATAGTGACTTGTCAAAGAGTCATAAGCACAGAGAAATGCCCACTTTCTTAAAATTGCATGTATCCACCTAAACCAGTCAGCAGGATCTATCACCACTATTCCAAGGATACCAAACATGGCAATGCTACTCCGTTCAGATCAGGAATTACCACTTAAAGATATATCAGGGAATTCCCCATGCTAGCCTATGAGAGGAGTAGGCTTCACAGCAGTGAAAAAACGAAATAGGCTGTTTGTCACTACCAGGACACTCCATACATAAAGGCAGGGGTCCTACCTTTTACGTACACAACACCCTGCCCATAGGGCTACCTAGGACCCACCTTAGGGGTGACCTCTGCATAATTGAAGGTGCGTTTAAATTTTTGGCAGATAATTTTAAATGCGAAGTCCAAGTGACAGTAAATTGCGCACGCAGGCCATGCAGTGGCAGGCCTGAGACAGGATTGAAAGTCTATGTCTGTGGATGGCACAAGCAGTGCCTCAGGTCCACTAGTAGCATTTAATTTACAGCCCTGTGTATAAAGGATACCATTTTACAAGGGACTTACAAATAAATCAAATATGCCAAACAGGTGTAAACCAATCATACTGTGTGATAGAGGAGAGATCACATGCACTTCAACATTGATTAGCAGTGGTAAAGTGCCCAGGGTCCTCAAACCAACAAAGAGAAGGTCAGACAATTAGGCGTAGATTTAGGAATACCCCTGCAAAAAGGACCAGGTCCAACAGTTATGTTATGTCATGGTATGTTATGTTATAGTATTGAACAAAGCTTGTCCATTAAGAAATGCCATATTTATCTATTTTGACACTAGTAAAAATGCCTTTGAACTTTATAATTTTAGCTGAAGTTTGAGGCCCCAGTTTACATTTCATCATAAACTGATTTTAATAATGCTTTTCTGTCATGGATTTTTTCACAGTGACCATGTTTTGCATTCCAATTATGTTTTAACTGGTGCATATTTGATGGTGTGCAAGTCTGTAATATAGGTAGCCTGTAAGTTTTTGTATCATTCCATAGAATCATTTTGACTGTTCGTAGTATTTATTTCTTTATTTTCTTATAAATTTAATTATTTATTCAGCACTCTCAAACAGCGCGCCTGCACCTTAATACAAGGAACTTTTGGAACTCGGAATTACTTTGCATTGCTTTGCGTCAAGGGGGAGTTTACTTGGGCAGATCAGAGCAAATACCCATAGGTTTTGATGCAACACCCGATCTAATAAGATACCAGCTTTTTGTAAAAAAAAGTGCACTTTCTTGATGCAGACACAAGCAACATGAAATGTGTTAATTCCTCCCACATCCCATGCTGTGCATGTGTGCTGAAGTGCACAGCACACATTCAGTGAGTGGGACACTTTTGAGTTTGTCTAGGCAAAGGAATTTGTCTTGGAGGGGTATGTTTCCAGTACAACTCCTATGCTAGAAAGCACATACTCACCTCATGGCGCAAGACTATGCATTGCTCTACAGAGCCTTATTGAATCGCAAGTGCTGAGGGGTGACAGCAGCCCCAGGATAGGCTTAAGTATATTTGACTCTATACTGTTTCCCCCCTTGTGCAATGCAGGTTAGCAAATTTTGTTGCTGTGCTGCATTGTGTGAATAAAGTATATCTGGCCCTCTATGTAGTATAAAGTGAAGTAACGGTACTGCCAAAAAGAATTGACTTATGTCCAGACATTTAGGGGCATAGTTACCGAAATTGTGGCGCATGGCAGTGCAGCAAGTTACATTGCTGCACTGCCCTGCACCATAGGGAAATGGCAGGAATGCACTGTATTTATCCAATACGGTGCATTCCTATCATTTACAGCTGCACTAGCACCAACACAGGCACCCTTGCACCATGGTGCAATGGTGCCTACATTACAGGCAGGATTGGCACAAAACCACTCCTGAGAGGACTTTTTCTATGTGTGCTGCAGAATGTAGCACACATAAAAAGAGGAAAAAATGGTGACAAATAAATAACTTCTCCTTGTTACGCCTCATCTGGGGAGCTGTAAGATTTTGATACATTCTCAGATTTACCAATCCTTGTGACTCTGGGAATGCGTCAAAAACCATGGGAGTTGCGTGGGAACACCCACCGCAATGCCCATGGAACACCTCTGTTGGGCAGAGTAAGGCAACGCCGCGATTTGTGCTTCGCTGCATTACTCCATATTTGTTAAGCTATTCAAAGCCACTCAAAGTGACTTTGCGTGGCTTCATAAATCTGATTTGGGGCTTTGTGGCATGCATGTACCACGTTGTGTGGGGCAAGCATTATGCAAAGCCCTGGTAAAAATGCTCCTTAGTGAAAAAGTATACCAAGAGCCTAAAATCAAAGCTTTTCTTTTTGTTTGGTAAGTAAAAAAACAAATAGAAGCATAATAGTACTTATCCAATTAAGGATCCAGATCAGATAATTATTGACCCTGAAGTGTTGGAACTTTTTTTATTAGCGCTATGACATGTTATATGGTGAAAATAATGTAATAGTATTCTGAGACAAAGATTAATTTTCAGAGGATCGTATTAATGGTGGTGGGGTGTAATAAATTATACATTTAATTACATATTTCAGCTGGGAAATTAAGGGAGAGCATCAAGCAGTTTGGTAAAAAAAGAAATTTCTTAGTGGAGATAGGGTTTCCTTACTATTTCACAAAGCGTTCATGGAGATATTGGTTCAATATTTAGTGAAGCTGTTTATTATGACTTTAAAATATGGAATAACCATAGGTCCTTTAACCGTCTTACAGACTATGGTTGTGAGCCTTCTGAAATCTGGCAAGATGGCAGATGTCTCTGGCTGCTATTGGCCCGTTAAGCTGCCATATGTAGAGTATGCCACTTTATTTAAGATGTCATCAGACTATAATTGCTTCTGCTTCTGCCTTGATTCACAGGGTCTAGAATAGATGTCTAACATCCTGTAAACTTACAACTGATGAACATTTCCTGGTTCAAAGGGCAAACTGACTTTCAGCAAAAAAAATCAGAAAGCTGTTCTACTGCTGGATGCGAAGTGGTATTTCAACTAGTGAACTTGCCGGCCCGGATTCACTAACATTTAGGTATGAGCAATTGTAACATGCTCTTGGAGTACTCCCGGCTTACTTCTGAATCCCAGGAGTAAGCTAGCAGTACTACAAGAGTAAGTAACAGTAAAATATTTGTAGTTTTTATTTGTATTTCCTCTTTAACCGGGTGACTAGCTTCTCTAGATTAGGTGACTGTATGTCAAATAATATATACAGAAATATTGCCTGCCATCAGTATTGTGAACTGCTTGTCATTTACAAAAATATCATCTCACTGGGTGTAGATTTTCAATTATTAATTCCTCTTGGGCAATATTTTTGATAAACAAATTTTTATTTTCAAATAGGCATCAAGATCAAAAAGGACATACAGCAAATTGAGCAATTTGGTCATAGTCAGACCCGTCACATAGTAATTAAAAAACAGCAGCCCAAGCAATCTCCCCCACCCCTCTCCCTCCGTTCCCGCCCCACGCATACCACCCCCTAAACTAGGCCCCCGAGCCATTTCCCCCATACTTTACGGAACTTTTTGGGGCAGCCCCTCGCAGCGTACAGTGTCCGTTCCTGTGCAGCGCGCCAATCCACCCCTCTTCGCCATTTGCCTCCCTTGGGTGTGTCAACCTGCTTCCAGGCGGCCGCTATATCTCTCTTGGCCACCACCAGGGCCGTGGTTAGGAAATAGTGCTCGTTACGGGAGCCATCCAGCCCATCCGTTATGCCCAGCAGCGCTAATCGAGGGTCATGGGGGACCTCCCATCCCAGAACGTCAGTTAAGTCAGTTTCAATCTCCCTCCAGAAACCGGCCAGGCGAGGGCAAGACCAGACCATGTGAAAGAAATCTGCCGGTTCCACCCCGCACCGCCCGCACGAGGCTCCCTGGCACAGGCCTGCGCGAAACAGACGCTCCGGGGTCAGGTATGCAGTGTGAAGGTAATAAACCTTGACAAGCCGCAATCGAACCGATGCGGTGATTGTCCTGGGCGCCATGAGGGCGTCCCTCCAATCATTGTCGTCCAGAGGACCCACCCAGGCCTCCCACCGCCGCTTCAGCCCACTCCAGTCCATCGGGGTATTATTACCCAAGGATCGATAAATGCGGGAGATGCCCCCCTTCCCAAGATATCCCAGCATCACCTGGGCTTCAGGCGGGCTATGGTCAGGGAGTTTGGAATCTAGGGGGACGTGAGATTGGAGCGCATGGCGCAACTGGAGATAACGATAAAACTGTGAGGGATGCAGAGAAAACCGACTCCGGAGCTCTTGAAAGGAGCACATGTGGCTTCCCCGCCAGACGTCGCCCAGGCAGGAGATCCCCAGGAGGTCCCAGCTGCGAAAGCCACCGAGCCCCGCCACCTCCGCATCCAAGTGCCGTGCCATAGCGGTGTCACCCGGGTTAGCACCCTCGACCACCGGGTGTGCCATAGAGCCGCTCGCCACGCCAGAAAGGGGGCCCGCACGACCTCTGGAAGCGATCCAGGGACCGTCGCGCCATAGAGCATACTCTGAATAGAGGAGAATCCGATGAGCCGCACCTCCAGTCTATAAGCCGGATCATCCCACCCACCCGAAAACCAGTCGTGGACCACCAGCAGCCGCGCAGCAAGATAGTATAGGTAAAGATTCGTCATGCTCAGGCCGCCGTCATAGGAAGGAACGCGACAGCGGTCCAAGGCCAACCGGGATCTACCTCTGCCCCAAAGAAATTTAATCATGGTCTTGTCCAGGTCCCGAAACCAGGAGCGGGGGAAGGAGCAGGGCGTGTTTTGGAGCATATATAGAAACCGAGGGAGGATCATCATCTTATAAAGAGCGATCCTTCCCAACGGATTCAATGGGAGAGATTGCCACTTTGCCATATCTGATCTGGCCTTGTTAACCACGGGGGCCACGTTAAGAGCCCAGCACAGTTCCGGGAGAAGGGCAACCCAAATCCCCAGGTATTTAAAAGACAGCCGTCAAAGGGGAATGTCAGACTGCCAATCGAAAGACTCCCGTGGAGGGTGGAGCGGAACCAGGACAGACTTCCCGGAGTTCAAACGGAGACCAGATGCCTGCCCAAACCGATGAAGAATTCGGCGCACCCGGGGACCCGAGACAGCCGGATCTGAGAGATAAATAAGAACGTCGTCCGCATACAACGCAATTTTATCAGGGACCATACCCGGCCAGTCCCAGCCACGGAGAACAGGATCCGCCCGGATGAGCACAGCCAGGGGCTCCATCGCCAGGGCGAAGAGGAGGGGCGAGAGCGGGCAGCCCTGCCGCGTCCCCCGCCCTATGGAAAACGCGCGGGATAAGGTCCCATTGACCAGCACCCGAGCTCGTGGGTCTGCGTAAAGAACCCGAACCATGGCGCGAAACTGGGGGCCGAACCCCATTAGCTCTAAGGTGTCCCCAAGATATTCCCACCCCACCGAATCGAAAGCCTTCTCGAAGTCCACCAGGAGAAGGGCCAGATAAGGAGAGAGGCGCTCTCGTTGGGCCAGAGCAAGATGCAGGCGCCACAGGCAGTGTCTGGTTCCTCGGTTTGGCATAAACCCGCATTGGTCCGGGTGAACCAGCGCGGCCAGAAACGGGCGCAGTCGTTGCGCAAGGATGGTAGCGTAGACTTTGAGCTCGGTGTTGATAAGAGAGATCGGCTGGTAATCGGAGCAGGACTGCGATGGGGGTTGAGTTTTCGGCAAGACGACTATAGTGGCGGTATCTGTTTCTCGCGGGAAGGAACCCTTCTCCACCGCCTCTGCAAAGAGATCCCGAAGCCGCGGGGCCAGGGTATCACGGAAATGGGCGTAGTACTCCTGTGGAAAACCATCCGGTCCCGGGGTCTTCCCAGGTGCCAAATGGGAGATTGCCATCTCGACCTCCTGGAGGGTAATGGGCAGGTCCAGGGTCTCGCTATCCTCCTGCCCCAACCTCGCCAGGGCCGTCCCACCCTCCCCCATCAATCCCGCAAGGGAGAGCCCCTGCGCCCGCGCCCGGTATAGCTGGGAATAGTAATCCGCAAAGGTTTGAGCTATTGCCACCGAAACCGTATGTGTCTCCCCCGCGGCGTCCGCGATGGCCGGAATTACCCGGCCTGCACGAGGGTAGGTGGCCAGATGGTGCAGGAGCGTACCATTCTTGTCCCCCCACCCGTAGACCCGGGCCACCGAGGAGCGCCAAAGAGTCTTCGCCGCATCCAGAGAGTGCATGCGTATCTCCTCGCGGAGAAAGGCCAGCCGTTGCGCCCGTGCGGCGTCTCCCAACGCCTCCTGGTCACGCTCAAGCTCCAGGGCCTGCGCTTCACAAGCTGTAAGTTGCTGGAGTGGGCGTCGGCGCTGCTGCTGCAGATGCCCCTTCGCAACCCCTCTAACAGTCCCCTTGCCGGCCTCCCAGAGTACAGCCGCAGAAGAGACAGAGCCCACGTTGTAGAAGTAGTATTCCGCAATCCCTCTCTCCACCACCCCCCGAAAGGCCTTGTCCTGAAGGAACCAGGCATTCAAGCGCCACGTCGGACGGGCAGTAAAGGGAGGTGGGCCGAGAGCCAGAAGCACCGGCGAGTGATCAGAGAGGCCTCGCGGAAGAATGCGGACATCACAAACCCCTGCACAGTCGGTGGAGGGAACAAAAACTAGATCAATACGGGCGTGGGAATGGTGCGCTGCCGAAGTATGGGTATACTGGTGATCGCGTGGATGCCAAACCCTCCATACGTCACATAAGCCCTGGGCCTCAGCCCAACACGATAACTGTTTCGCGCGAGCGGTCCTGGTAGAGGAGATCGGACCCGTCGAGTCCATATGGGGTGTATAGACCGCGTTGAAGTCTCCACCGAGGACGAGAGACCCCGTCGGGAGCCTGGGGAGGAGGTCCGCTGTGTAAGCAAGAGCAGACTGCAGCAGGGATGGCGCTGCGTAGAGGGACAGCAGTGTAAGCGGGCGTCCCTCCAGGGTGCCACACACCGTAACGGCCATAACCTGGGGGTCCAAATGCACCTGGGTCATTACAAAGGGAAAGGAACGCTTAAGCAGGATAGCCACCCCCGTGAGCCCCTAGCTAAGCCCGCGTGCCAGACCCTGTCGTAGCGGGCGAGGAAGGGACATTTATTACCCATAAGGTGGGTCTCTTGAAGAAGGAGGACATCAATCTCCGCGCGCTGCACATATTTGAGGACCGCCATGTGCTTGAAGCGATCTAGCAGGCCATTGACATTCCAGGACAAGACGCGCACTGCAGCTTTAGGCAGGGGTGTGTCCGCCATGGGAGCAAGCAGGGGCTTGTAGGACAGGAGATAGACAAAGCGGCCGCGAAAGGGAGCCGTGGGCGGGTCGGGAAGCGCGCAGGATGCCAATTCCCCGCGGACACCGGGCCCACACTGGGGCCAACAAGCGCGTGGGCAGGAGAGCTCCCCGGAAGGAGGGACATGGAAAGATCGGACAGGAGAGCAGGTCGAACATTACATGATGCCTTGGAACCATAACAACGAGGATTGCACCCTCTAACAACAAAAACCTCCCTAGGAGGAAGAAACAACCCCAAACCAAACCCCACCCTGCACCCACCACCCTATACTTCGAAAACAGAAGCATCTGTCGCCCTAACAGTGTGTAACCAAAACCAAGCTAAAACGCTCGGGCCTGAGTGCTAGTGGACCCCTTAATAAATCAGATCAGACCCAATTCACCCGCCCTGGCCGAGAGCAACAGATGTGTAGGAGCACCGAGGCCCGACTGCAAAGTCCAGCGACCAGGAAGCAGAGCCCCGCCTACCCCCCCGACAAAAACATTACAAGCAGTAAGTGGAAGTCAAATGGTAGGGCTGCAGGAGAGGTCCGAAGTGTCTATTTGAGGAGCAGGCTGGGTCACAGAGCCCGCCCGCTGGGGGGACACGGCCCGCTGCCCGGCGTCGTCAGGACCAGTGGGCGCCACCGAGGAGGCCGAAGAAGCCCCGGACGCCCGCCGCAGCCGCCCCCCGGAGCGCACGACAGTCACCTCCTCCCCCGCGCGCCTCCGGGGCAGCGTGCGCCGTCGCGATCTGGAAGAGCGGGGCACTCCTCGCCCAGCCCGCCCCTCCACCGGAGATCCCCGACCAGCACACTGCAGGGGACACTCCTCCGCGAGCCAGGTCCAGGCCGCCCGCGGCGTGTCAAAGAAGAAAGTTTTTTGCTGGAAGATGACCCGGAGACGGGCTGGGAACTGCAGCTGATATTGGAGGCCCAGGGATCGCATCTTCTGCTTCACCTCCATGTAGGAGCGCCGGAGCTCCTGGACCTCTCGGGTTTAGTCCGGGAATACCATTATAGTGTGGTTTTGGTAGCGGAGATTCGCGGAGCGTCTGGCCTCCCTGAGGATCGCACCTCTGTCCCTGAAGTTCAGGATCTTCAGGATAAAGGGACGGGGGGGCGCTCCCGGGGGCCTCGGCGCCAGGGAACGATGGGCCCTCTCCACCACGAAGCAGGCCGAGAGGCTGCCCACCGGCATCCAGGATTGAAACCAATGCTCCAGGAAGTCATCCGCACGACCCGTTACAGCGGCGGGCACGATTTTCAGCGTCCTCCACTCGGCGGTGCAGTTCTTTAGAGTGGGCGGTAAGCTCACGCACCTGGTCCTGCAGCTGGTGGATATCGTCCTAGGCGGTTGAGATACGAGATTCGGCCTCAGATATGTGGGCAGTGGCGTTACGCAGGTCCTGCCAAAGAAGGGCGACGTCCACCTTCACCTCCCCCACCATGCCCTCCAGGGAAGAGCGGGATGCCGTGATGGCCTGCAAGATGGCATCAAGGTCCGTGCTAGGGGCCGGGGCCTTCTCGGAAGTCGTGAACTTGTCTATCTTGGTCTGGGTAGCCGTGGGCGTCGACCTGGAAGCCCTGTCCTTACCCATGGCGGCGGCAACTGCGACCCCGGGGGCGCTTCGCTCAGTCCACGGGCAACGGACCCGGCCGCGGCGATTCCAGAAGGACTCGGAAGGAGAACAGCAGGAGGACATCTCATTAGATCCGGAGGCCACTCGTCACTAGCCCCCCCGGTGTATCCCCCCGCCAACCGCCAGATCCGGCAAATGATGAGCCCGGGGGGGCGGCCGCCCGCCTGCAGCCAAGGATCTCGCCCGGAGGGACACCACTCCTCGTCGCAGCCAAAGTCACCGGGCGCCCGTCCGCCTCGGAGAGTCCAACACGTCCACCGCCCGTGTACAGCTCAGGACCAGGGGCTCCAGGGGCCCCCGCGGACAGGGCCACCCCCAACACACAGGCCCCCAGAGGCGGATATGGAGGAGGGGGGGGGGAGGTTAAAGGAGGAGCAGGAGGCGAGGGACAACCATCCGCCTCCCCCTGACCGCCGGCCTGCGGCCCGAACCCCCGACGCGGCGCCACTCCACCAGCTCACCGCTGCAGGCCTCGGGGCACCAGGGCAGTTCTAGCAACGTTGGTGGGGGAGAGGGGGGGAACCGGACCCCGACCGTCGACACCCGGCCCAATGGGGAGGGCCCCCGCCACCTCCAGCCCCCACAGCCGCTCCGGTCGTCCCACCAGGGAGCGCCCCACTCACCGCCCGGCCGTCCGTCCGGCACCACAGCCCGGGATGGGCCTCACAGCACCTCGCCGCCAGCCACAGGATCTCAGGC
This sequence comes from Triturus cristatus, assembly GCF_964204655.1. Taxonomy (NCBI): domain Eukaryota; kingdom Metazoa; phylum Chordata; class Amphibia; order Caudata; family Salamandridae; genus Triturus; species Triturus cristatus. The sequence goes on from NC_140594.1 coordinate 736,896,568, forward strand.
AGGGGCCCCACCGGGGGGGGCCGCCACAGCAGCAGCGACGACCTCACCGGGCATCTAGGACCTCCAGGCCCAGCCGCCTCGTGGGTGCCGCGGGCTCGAGTAGCCGCGCGCCCGCACCCAGCGTCCAGGATCGGAGCTGCCTCCCGCCGATTACAGGCGGCAAACACAGCTCTGGGGGGGCGATCGCGCCCCAAACTCGCACCAGTGACAGCCAGGCGGGCCCGGGCCCCAAAACAGTCGAGAACAGCCGGCCAGGGCAGGATCAGGCAAAGCAAGAAGGATCGGCGGGGTCCGGCAGCCGGAGCTTCACGGCAGAGCAGCCATGCCGGTCAGGCGCCACCTAGCGCACTTGGGCAATATTTTTAGCAGATATCTAAGACACAATATTAATTGGAGATTATATTTTGACAACGCTATTCTGGAACCACACACTATGGAGTATTTTACGATGTTGGTCAGAGTTTCCTCCAACTGACACTGTGGCAGAAACGGGGCCGACCTCGGGTCGGCAGTCCTGACCGCCTGATTATGATGCTACCGTACATGGTGCAGTCGCATTCCCACATTTCCCTATGGGAGAATGTGTTACGGCCATAAATTAGCCGCAGTACATGCTCCCCTAGGGAAAAGTGAGGTTTTGTTTATCCCTGCACCCAGTGGCCTGAATATGATGCAACCAACCGCACATGGTAAGGTCGCATTCCCACATTTCCCTATGGGAGATTGTCTTACAGTCATAAACTGGCCGAGGTACATGCTCCCATAGGGAAAAGTGAGGTTGTGTTAATCCCTGAACCCTGTGGCAGACACCTCAATGTGCCTTCCACAAGGTGGAGAGATTAACAGGGGGCACCATAGGTGCTTCCTCGGCCCCCAACCGGAGGCCGCAAAGGAAATGGGGCCCAACTTGGGGCCCCCAAACATGCTTTCCGACAGGGTTTCCATGTCGGAAAAGCCGGCATGGAAACCCTTCCAGTAACCGTGCATCGTTATCCAGGCGGCGTAAACTACCAAACATTGGGATTAAGGGCCAGTTCCGACTGGCGGACGGGCTCCTTGAGCCCGTCGGAAACCAGCCAGAATGACCGTCTGGTTTCAGTTCTGACCGGCTGTATTATAATCCGCTGGTTGGAATTGAAACCGACGATGTCGGTCGTAAAGCCTCCAACCTAAGGCGGGGGACTTTTTGACAGACATCGTAATAGGCCCCTATATTGTGGTCCTCAAGTATGCATAGTGAATAAAAACATGGAGATAGATGTCAATGTGTACACACTAGACGAAACATTGTGTTATTCTGGGCAAATCGCTTAGTATATCTGCATCCAAAATGTGGAAATATGTGAGGTGCAATCTAAGAAACTGTAACATAAATGTGTAAAAGTACCAGTTGATTTTTATGGTCTTGAATCGTCTTACTACCCTGGCACCAGCGTACAGGACTCCATTGCTCACCAGTTTTGCTTGTGCTACTTGAGTACTTGTACCACACCCTGCACCTGCGCCCAGTGAAAACACATCAATGAACGTTTCATCTAATGTTATCCAGCCCAAAAATGAGAAGCATTTGTGCTACAACACTCGAATCACATTTTCTGCACGTATATTTCTCTCCAAAATGGATTAGGTTGTCTGCTGGGAACGGTGCATTATTTATTTTCAAGTTTTATAGAGAACATGCACTCAAGGCAATGTTCTCTCTTTCAGATTTGCAAGCTTTTCAGTCTGATGAGAACATTATCTGGAAATGATTCTGCACAAACAGATTCCTCTTTCCTAGGTTTGTGGTTCAAACATGGCAGGCAGTCATTATTGCAGTTCAGAAGTAGCTTTGTGATTACAGTGAAACGTGGGATTGATGACAAGAGTGCTTGGATGCCATTCACTGGCTTGTCTGTAATGATAGGCAAGTGTTTATGTGTTTTTTGTGATCATTTATGGCTCAGCTGCTGCAGTTGTATGGTCACAAAAACTGCACTGTTGTCGCGCTCTGTAGATTTATACAGGTTTAAACAGAATGAAAATCTATCTATCTATTTCTCTCTCTCTCTCTTTCTCTCTCTCTCCGTCTCTATCTATCTATCTATCTATCTATCTATCTATCTATCTATCTATCTATCTATCTATCTATCTATCTATCTATCTATCTATCTATCTATCTATCTATCTATCTGTCTATCTATCTGTCTGTCTGTCTGTCTGTCTGTCTGTCAGTCTATCTATCTGTCTGCCCATCCATCTACTTCTCTATCTGCCTGCCTGCCTATCTGTCTATCTATCGATCGATGTATGTCTTTCTCTGTCTCTCTCTCTCGCATGAACACTGTCTCCATCTTTGTCTTTCTGTCTCTCATACATACATATTTTGTTAATCTACACATCAGCCCCTGCTCGCCCCTTGTGTGCACCAGGGCATCGGCCCACCGACACAAGGCCTAGGCGCGCCTCCCTTTCCCAGCAGCTGCTGACATGGTGTTGGACTTTTTCATGAAAACAGTTGTTTCCAAATTAAAGTGCAGAATCTTGCCAGCAACAAAGGGGCCTCCACTGTCCCTTTGGAACTGTGGATATGTCAAGCGGTGACTTGACATAGTCACAGCAGATAGCCAACATGACGCACTGGCCTCAAGCAGTGCGGCATGTCTGCTAACGAGGCTTCGGTGGGGCATGTCTCTCTTCATCCCCATATCCTATCAGAAGCCGGGATAGAAAAGGAGGCAGCTTTTTTTTTATCAAGGTAAAATTAATAAAGAGAGAGAAAGAGAGTGAGAGAGAGAGAGAGAGAGAGAGAGAGAGAGTGTGTGTGTGTGTGTGTGTGCGCGTGTGTGTGTGTGTGTTTTTGAAAAACAGGGAGAGAGAGACTGTGACTTAATGTGTGTGTGTGTATGTGTATATACATATATATATATATATATATATATATATATATATATATATATATATATATATATATATATATATATATATATATATATATATGTGAATGCATGTGTCAATGCATTTCCTTTTTACAGCTAGATCCATTGCTTGCTGATTTGCTGCTCTTTGGTAACTACATGCTGTCTCTGCTGCAGAGTCACCAGAGGAAAACCAGGTTTGCAGACGTAAACCACTTTTTAACCACGCAAGCAGATATTGCCTGCCCCAAACATGCATCAAGGCTGAACACCAAATAGGAATTCACAGTTAAGACATGAAATTCTAAAATAAGCACAATTGAGAGAGTTAAAAACCATAATAAAGTCATCAAAAACAGTTTTACAGACACTAGATGTATGATATTACTACCAAGATTGGAATAAGGAGACAAGTTGGGGCATAATTGCAAGCCCCTAGTGCCACTGGAGGGTCACTTTGTTGATGCTTTGGTGCCGCTCTATGCTAGTCCATATTTACAAAGCCGCACTAAGCCACTTTGCATTGCTTAACACAGCCTTTTAAATATGGCCCTCTGCAATGCATTTTTGTGTGACAAAGGGCATGCAATGGGTGTTGCTGTGGGCTTTCTCAGCAACACCCATGACTTCTTGACACTGCTCCAGATTTACAAGGATCTGTAAATCTGAAGAAGCACCAAACACTAACACCTTTCAAAAGAAGGCATTAATGTGGTGCAGCGAGGAGAAATACTTTTATTTCTTCTCCTTTTTGCTCTTTCTATGTGTGCTGCATTGTGCAACACACATAGAAGGAGTGAAACGCAATTAATGATAGTTTCGGTATGAAGAATAACACCGTATCTACTGATGGAGAATATGTGGTGTCAGCGCCAATGCGGTCTGTTTTGGAACTGGGAAACATGGCTCGAGAATCGGCATTGGCTCAACATCCGGCAATGCTGTGTAATCACTAAATCTCCCCCTAACTAAAATATAAAACATTAACATGTCCTTCTGTAGTGTAAAACACTCCAACACCTTTGGTTGAGTTCGCGCTATATAAAACCGCAAAAATAATTATCGTTGACCTGCGGTGTATATGTCACACGAGTCACTGAAGAGACACATTGATGGAATTATTTTGTGAATTACTGTCACTACGTGAGGGGTGACCTGCATCAGCTTTATACATTTAATTTTTTCAAACAACTTTTCAGTATATTGATAGTAATAACCCATCTTGCCTTCTGTGAGATCCTACACTTCTACCCGAAGCACGTAGAATAAACGTTTCAGAAGTGAAAAAATCACACATGACAAGAGCACTTAGTGGTCATCATTTACATTAGATGATTAAAAGTATTATGGTGCTTTATCATTTTAATTTGATAAATGTTTAACCACTGCATTCACAGTGATGAGCCTAAAAGAGGCAAACCGTTTTTATAAACAAATTCCATTTCAGAATACACGCAGAATGTTTCACTGCTTATGGCAAATAGGTTTCTGCCTTTTCCAGAGTTTCAAAATGGTTATCTTCATGAACCCAATTGTCAGTCCCACCAGAATTGCAGTTCTGGAATGCTCTTTTTTAAGGTACATAGAGGCACATTTACAAGCCCTATCGCAACCACAATGTCACTTTTCACGACGTTGTGGTGGCAATAGGACCTTTGCCTTATTCACTTAACGTGGCTTAACGCTGCCTTGTAAATAAGGCACCCTTTCACGCTATAGTTAGCGAGGAAGGGGAGAGCAATGGGCGTTGCGGTGGGCGGTCCACCGCAAAACACCCATTGATTTTGACGCTGCCCCATATTTACAAGGTTGGCGAAAATATGGTGAAGTGCCAAAATTAAGACCAGGGAAAACCTGTCCTTACCTTGGCACAATGAGGAGAAATGGTAAAGCACCATTGATTGTTTATGTGCAGGAAGATGTCCCTTCCTGCACATGAACAATCATTAAAAAATGAAGTTTTGCAACTTCTATGTATGCTGCATTAAGCAGCACACATAGAAGTTACAAAACACCATCTAAAGATTGTTTATGTGCAGGAAGGGACACCATTCGGCACATAAACAATCTTCCCCTGCAAAGCAGATACCCTTTCACTATGGTGCAAGGGTGCCTGTGTTGAAGCTAGGCAGCTTAATTTAGCACCAGCGCAGGGGGAAACGCAGGGCCGCACCATATTGTTGTAAATATGGTGCAGCCCTGCGTTTCAGAAGTGGCGGGTCGCGGCATTAAGCCAAGAAGGCTAACGCCGCACTCTGTCACTTCTATCATGAATATATGCCCCATACTTCTGCTCTGTGTTCTTGGGGTTCATACACGCCAATGGCTGGAAAGTCCACCCATACTTTGATGTATAGTTGATTTACTCCCCTCTGAGCCACGATTTTAAGGACAGAAATCTGCAGGGGATACCCTCCAAAGGTATGCTTTTTCTCAATTTTGTTTTTAAAAGCCTCTCGACTTGGAGCTAAGCAGTTTCATTTAGACAACGGACCATCTTCATCCCCAAAGCCTGAGTAATCAACTTAGAGTCTGGGTGCCGAGATAATTCTGTGGTGTGAGTGTGTCGGTATGTGCTTAGGGTCTGTAGGGCAGTTTGAAAACAGACCAGTTAAAAAAGAGATACCTTTAGCTATTTTCTTGTATATTGTCTTGAAATGTTATCATTGCTCCACCCCCTCTTTCAGGGTCTTATTTACCAGCCCCTTGCTCCGCCAGTGCAGAATTGTTTATGATGCACTGGCAGGCCAGAGTGTAGACCCATATCTACGAGGCCACGCAAAGCCACTTTGCATGGCTTTTCATGGCCTTGTAGATATTGTATAAGGCAATGCAACGTCACTGCATTGCCTTACACTGCATCAGGGAGGCGTTCCATTGGTGTTGCAGTGGATGTTCACACGCAACACCCATGGTTTTTGACACATTTCCAGATTTACAAGGATACACGGAAATCGTCAAAACTCTACGCAACTCCCAGGGCAGGCGTAATGAGGAGAAATATCTTTATTTATCCTCATTTCTTCCTCTGTCCATGTGTGCGGCATTCTGCAGCACACATAGAAAGAGGAAAAAACCTCTGTGGATTGTTTTTTATGCACGAAGGAGTCCCTTCCTGCACAAAAACATCCATACCAACGATGCAGACACACTTGTACCATGGTACAACAGTGCCTGCGTTGGTGCTAGGCACTAAATAGTGTGCCTGTGCTAGCTGAAAGGACAGGAATGCACCGTATCTCGTAAATACAGTGCATTCCTGCCCTTTTGGTGTAGGGCATCACAGCAAAAAGACTTGCGGCGCTGCCATACGCCAAATCATTTTAAACAAGGCCCTTAGGCTATGCTAGCTCGTGCGCTAAAACATAGATCCTGAATTTCCACCCAGCACTATTCAAATCCACCAGCCTCCACTGCCATACATACATTTTGAACTAAACCAAAATGTAAATATGTAAAAAAAATATATATATATTTTTTTTTTAAAAGCATGAAATGTCAGTGACATTCATATTTCCTTTAGCACCTATTTTGCAAGATTACAAATCTAAAATGAAAATAATTTCAAGCAGAGACATCACTAGACTGTAAGTTAAACGCTGTTAAACCTTCAGAAAATGAAGCAGAAATATCTCTTGTTTTTTAGAATGTATATTTTCAATAACTGTCCGGGTGTTTTACATCCACTAGTCTGTAGAGGGTGCTAATTGCACATGTATTTCATCCTCTTATTCAGTCATTAACTGGATTCCCCAAAGCGACTTTACATTTATTTGAAAGGGACCAAGAACAGACGGCGAAAAACTAACTATTTACGCGTCTTAGGGAGCAATGAGAGAATTTTCAGGATGGTGCTTTTACAGTATTTTCTGGAGATATGCTTATACTCTTTGGGCTCATCATGTGGGGAAATGGCCTGTATATATATGTAATTCATACCACTCCCTCCCTCTCACCCTAAGTGACAGGAATGTTACTTAACAAGGGTTACCCAAAGCTGGTCCAACGAGGATGATTGTATGTATCGCCATGTCCTGTCTAGAGCAGGCTGCTCCTCTCCATTCCTTCCTTCTCTCGAATAAATTAGATTTGCATTGATCTGTAAAATGCATGTCAAATGTGGCTGGACTGAATGAAAAAAAAAATCCTTCTTCATAACCAGATTTCAGTCTATTAGTGTAAGTGCTGGCTTTTAGTGGAATTAAATATATTCGAGAAAATACGGAACCATATGCCCACCTCCTACCTTTCATTTGAGGGAATTCACAGCCTCTGAATCGAACATATTGAGAACATAAGCCCCACAAAAGACCTTCATAAGTAGGCAGTTGTAAGTCGAATGAATGCTGACTGGTTGTTCCTGTAATGGCGCCCATGGGCCGGTACCGCATTCCTCTCTCCCAAATACCGCTGGCATAGGGAGTTCGGGGGGCAGGGTGAATACCAGGGAATTATGAGCTGGAATGTGAGAGACCCCCGAGAAAAGTGGGAATTACCAGGGGTATCGGGAGTACCTCTCTGCCGTCCCGCAATGATTCACACAAAGGTTTTGCTTCTTTCAGCCGGTGATGTTCAGGTGAAACGTTCTCGAACCTGCAGTGTACCCGCGGGACTTGCACTCCCCCGATGGGGGTCTGGATTAACAAACCACTCGAAATGATGTCATAGCGTTTTTAATACAATTCAGACGTATCTCCAGCTATTAAGTGTACTTTCCATTTCTAGGTAATACAGGCAATTTTTACTATATTTGCTAGGTCATTTAGGGGCATATCAGCAAGGCAAGGCGATAGAATTATCGCCGCTTTTGCAGCCATTTTCGTCCGAAAAGCGGCGATAATTTTATCGCCTAATTAGCAAACTCACGCTGACGCGTGAAAACTTGCGTTAGCGTAGGAACTCCTAACGCCCAGCTTTGCATCTCTAATGAGATGCATAGTGGGCGTTCCTGACCTGACATGACAGGAGAAATGTCGCTAAGCGACATTTCTCCTACCATCAAGCCCCACGCTATGAAGCATAGCGGCAAGAAAAGTAGCGATAACCCTTGTTATCGTTACTTTCCTTATGCCTGCTTCAGGACTGACTTAGCCATGATATCCTATGGAAGGTGGATATCATGGCTAAGTTTGTGAGTCCCTATCATCAAGCTAACGCCACATTGCGTGAGATTATCGCTGGGTTTCCAACGATAATCTCACGTTAGGCAGTTAGCGCTAGGATTTTTATCGCTTGTGAAATAAGCGTTGCTAATAGCACGCTATCTCAGCGATAAAAATCCATGCTAGCCGGTGATAATTATCCTAGCGCAAAGTGCGCTTAGCGATAATTATCGCCGGTTGTTGCAGATATGCCCTATAATGCTTTATGCAGTACACCAGGTGACATGTTCACATTACCGACCTAGATACACCTCTTAGACTCATTGTGGAATCAACAGGGGGCAGCATTGTCCTTGCAGTCTTTTTCATATGCTTATAACACCAGAGTGTAAGGTTGGATGGGAACTAAAAGCAACCTTGTAAAAAGATGTATTTGCAGCCATTTAGGGGCAGGTTTACTGATCTTTCACGCAAGGCAGGGTGAAAAGGAGAGATAAGAAATGCCCCATATTTGCAAAAGTATGGAGCTTTTATGAGGATTGAAATATATATCCATTTGTAGTCAGTTCTGTTCTAGGAAGGCTGCATACTCAAGAGTGGTGCTCAAAATTTGATGCTAAAGGTGAAAGGCTTCGGTGGTGCTGTTAAAATGTACTAAAGAAAACCTGGCTGGAGTAGTCGTGAGCACAAATATTCTCCCACCTGACTTGAGACTAGTCTATGCTTAGATACTAATTGTCACATGCCGCCGTACGCATGCATCTTCATGAGCCATGTGGAAAAATTCTGGCTGTGGGACCCGGAATTTGCTGAGTTCACCGCCCATATCGTAATATATATATTGATGATATCCTGTGCATCTGGCAAGGAGATGAGACATTGCTCAAAAGATTTTTGAAACAACTAGACAAAAATCCATCCAATACCTTCTCTAAAAAAGAGATCCACTTTCTAGACGTAACACTCTATGTCAAAGACAACACCTTACAAAGTAAATTATATAGGAAAGAAACAGCAGCAAACTCCATCCTACGCGCTGACAGCTTTCACCCATGACATAACATAAGGAACATTCCAAAAGGAGAACTGTTAAGGACACGCAGAAACTGCAGTGAAGACGAGGTTTTTAAAACGAAAGGAGAAGAAATTGTATCAAGACTCACACAACAAGGATATGAACAATCAACGTTAACAAACACAATGACCGCAGTGGCCAAAATAGAAAGAAAGCAGATGTTCCTACGAAACAAAGAAAAAAAGAATGATTCAGCAATACGCTTTGTAACTGACTACAACATTGGCCATCACCAAATCAGACAAAGCCTCAAAAAACATTGGCACTTACTACAACAAACACCCAACCTAACTCAAGACCTAAAAAGATACCCAGAAATCTCATTCAGACGTGCACCAAACCTGAAGGATATTCTACGTAAGTCAGAATTTGAAGACAAACGAAATACAGTCACTACATTCCTAGACAGACCTCCAGGATTTCACACTTGCAAAAATTGCAGCATCTGCAAACTAAGCTGCAATAAAATGACAAGAATACCAATAACGCAAGGGAGGGAATTTATCGTAAAAGAATGGATTGACTGCAATAGTAAATTCTGCATCTATGTGATAATCTGCCCCTACAACCTTCCGTTTATCGGTAGTACAATCCGACCATTACGGATCCGGATTCAGGAACACTATCGTAACATCCATAAACACACTTCTGGCCACCCTCTTACTGAACATTTTGAAGACAGACACCCTCACAAAAAGGACTTCCGTTTCTTCGGTTTGGAGATTGTACACCAAACCAAGAGAGGGGGAAACCGCAAACTTAGACTACGGAGACGCGAAAGTGAACTGATCATGAATTACAAAACTACAAATCTGGGACTAAACAAAGATGCGGAAATGCATGTATGGTTAGGAGATGATTAGCTGCTCTTTGCTCCTACATACTTGACAGCCCGCCTTCTTCAGCCTGAGGACACCACCACCCCACTTTCCCTCTGTACCTTTCTAAATACCCTCTACCCGCGGCTCTCCCTATGTTATCGGAGATTACACAACCTGCCTCTATTAAAATGCCTTATTTTCGGGTATGGGTCCTTGCCAAAGACGCACACTACACTATAAGTTTGCGTCAATATGTTCAATTGGGTCTTAATGTGCCATTTTTCTTATTTTCTCTGTCAGTTGTAACGTATATATGTCCTGAAATGCCGAATACTCGTAAAATTCCATAGATAATACCTGGTGACACATAATTATTTATTCTTAATTATGATTTCTACTAAATACATCTACCTTCCCGTCCGTTTCTTTCTGACACTTCTTCCCATTCTAACATGGCGATTGATTAATACCTTCCCGCTCACCCCCCTGTCATTGTTTTTCTCGTTAATCATACCATCCCAATATGGCGCCGAGCGCTAGAACCTCGTCTCTTCCGGGTTGCCACCCGGAAGTACTTACACGAGACTCCCTTATCAATGCCTGCTTCTTCCGGCTTCACATTACGACCGAAGCCGCAGAAACTCAGCGAATCTGGCATTAGCCGAGACCGGAGGTAAGAGGTACACCACTACCACCTTAGTGCCCCACCAGACTTTAGTTTACCTGGTACAACAATATATTTTGTTTTTCTTTGTCTTTTTCCCCATTTTAGAATCTTGGGTTAACAAACCCAATCCTTTCATAGATACCCCATTACGTGATTACCCGGTAAGGGATTCTTGTTCTTACTGTGCACTTTCTACGACTATGCTCACTTATTTAGCATAGTGCACTTTTAGCTTTAAACACTCCCCGACTATGTCCATATTTCTCTTAAGTTTGGCATTCACGTCTTACTTCACGACTTACAGTGTGTCGAGTAACTATGAGCACCTTCCACATCCTGGCATAGTTCCACTCTAATAACCACATGCATTCTTCCCCTTTTTTAGACCGCACCTACCAATGTGTAATCCGTGTTATAATTACATTCAAATCTAGTTATTGCATGATACTGCATTCATCCAACTCCTAAAGCCCGAGGTTACTTTTCTGATGACGCGCTTTCTCTCGGTTTACCTTAATCACCGTCTCACTACCGTTTTGATTACTGCATCACGACCCTTTTTATCCGTGTTCTCCACCATAGCTTTAGTAAGAAGAAACTAATGCTGATTTCCTTTTTTCCATCTTATACCTGACCGTGCTGCCCCTGACGCTGCAATTACAATTACTCTGCAAATATATGCTCGCTTCTTACAATTGATTTCAATTGATATTTCTGTCTTTGACTGAACATTTAACTATAACGCTGGATTCATATGTGGCTAATTATTTACACTCATGTCTATATGCTTTGTTTTACCTGCGTTTGATTGATTGCGTGTTCACCCTGAAACCTTTTTGCAACCCGCATTGACTCGTCTTTAATATGCTTGCTCTCTTGACCATCTTGTTCTCATATGATATGCAAACCTTTTTTTCTCTCTCTCCCTAAATGACCGCTCGTCCTATAATTTAACCTCCAAAAATGTTTCTCTATGATAATGTTACCTGAAACAAGCACTCTGTAAACCTGTAATTGTTTTCATTCTGTCTCGTATACGCGCGCTTTCCTCATATCGGGGTCCTCTGACAATTTACAATATATTGCTTTTCTTCCTTCTCTGATGTTATTATGGTTCAAAATTATTTTCCTAAAATCATCGTGTTGTTTCAACATTTGTATTGTATGACATGATTTTCTGTAATGCCAAACTTCTCTGTTTAATATTTTTGTCTCTTCTAATATGTTACTTTCTACATATCTATTCCCCATCACTTATTGATACTTCTGACTAACATACCACGCATTCTAATTGGTAAAATTATGAACTAAACAAACTTCTCCATATCTCCGTACGACTAATACCCGAATCACTCCCCCTTCTTTTCCCTGTTACTTAACACAATTTCACATTTGCTCTAACACACTCCTTCTCACCTCCACTATACCTTCCGCTAATCCCCCACCCATATACTCTCCTTTCTTATCACACTAACTTCCTGCAAATAAATCTTCGCTCACCTCTCGCACCTCAACTCTGCCCTTTTTCTTTTCTTTTCTCCTCCTTCACATTTCCTTTGATTAAACCCCCTTTTCTTTCCCTACCACCCACAACCTTGTGTAATATGTGCACATGACATACCGAATCCTCTGTAAATAACCTATGTTGTAACACTGCCTATGTGCAGCCCTGAGGAAGCCCTAGGCCTGATGGCCTGTTAGGGGTCGAAACACGTGTTGGCTGTGCCATCTCTTTTCCTTTCCTACCTGACGAATAAAGCACGAATATATGATTAATATCATCGGATCTATCTGCATTGATTTGGATATTTCATCCTAATTAACTTAAAACTTAAACTCTTGCCCAGATACACCTACAAAAATAAAAAATGCATACTCAAGAGTGGTGCTCAAAATTTGATGCTAAAGGTGAAAGGCTTCGGTGGTGCTGGTAAAATGTACTAAAGAAAACCTGTCTGGAGTAGTCGTGAGCACAAATATACTCCCACCTGACTTGAGACTAGTCTATGCTTAGATACTAATTGTCACATGCCCATAAAATGTGCCTTCTGTGCCTCTATTGTTTATAGGGTGCACTGTCATGTCATACCCGGGAGCACGTTTAAAATGGTGCACTGGGCGCATGCCGGGTCAGTGTACCCAATTACGGTTAAGCGCTGCCACCCAGCGCAGCCGCAAACTTGCAGTTGTTCTAGGCGCAACACATTAGTAAAAGGCAGACTATTTGAAGCAGCTGGTCCATCTTTCGCTATCCAGGTGGCAGTGCGGTCCGCTTGTCCATCTTTCGCTATGCAGGTGGCAGTGTGGTCTGCTTGTCCATCTTTCCCTATACAGGTGGCAGTGCAGTCCGCTTGTCCATCTTTCGCTATGCAGGTGGCAGTGTGGTCTGCTTGTCCTTCTTTCGCTATACAGGTGGCAGTGTGGCCTGCTTGTCCATCTTTCGCTATGCAGGTGGCAGTGTGGTCTGCTTGTCCATCTTTCCCTATACAGGTGGCAGTGCAGTCCGCTTGTCTATCTTTCGCTATACAGGTGGCAGTGTGGCCTGCTTGTCCAACTTTCGCTATGCAGGTGGCAGTGGGGTCCACTTGTCCATCTTCCGCTATGCAGGTGGCAGTGCGGTCTGCTTATCCATCTTTCACTATACAGGTGGAAGTGGGGTCTGCTTGTCCATCTTTCCCTATACACAAGGCCGTGCGGTCCGCTTGTCCATCTTTCGCTATACTGGTGGCAGTGCGGTCCGCTAGTCCATCTTCCGCTATGCAGGTGGCAGTGGGGCCTGCTTGTCAGAGGAAGACAGATATCCCCCTGCAGGCGTGTGCAGTAAGTGATCGCTTTTTAGGGCGATGCCTTGTGGGCCCTCAACGGGACACACTGACTGAACACCACCTAATTGTGGTGCACAGTCAGAGTGCCTCCAGACAGCTTCTTAGCCTGTACACCCACATCTATAATATGGCACAGGTGCAGAGGCAAAGTGTTCTCTCAGTTGCATGGATCGCCCAGTAAGATTGTTACAGTGCCCCATGTGCACTGGAATCATCTGTATTACAGAAGGGAGTATGAAAGTGTATGTAGCCCCTTCTGTAATACCTAAGCACCCTGGGGCGAGAAAGCAGTCACAATCCAATTACACTCCCCCCCCAGGCGCTTTGTGCAGAATGGCCCCTGACGTCTTGAAATGTCTCTCCCAACATGTGATTTGATTCACAAACAATCGTCATGTGTTCAGTATATGTCAAAAAAGAGGAAAATACACCTCACAGGCTCTTAGCGAGTCAAGACTACAATCTGTACTCCTTGACTGGACTCACCACTATGTAATGTTGTACTATGTGCTGGGCGCTAGGACCAGCACATGAGGCAAGAGGTGGGGAGGAGAGATGGGTGGCGGAAGAGGAAGAGCGAGGGAGTAGGCAGTACAGAGCAGGAGTAAGAAGAGTTTAGAGGTGGCAGAATAAAGCTCCTGTAAATAAGAAAAGTGTCTGCGTCATTTGTGCTTGCGCAGCGACACTACAACTGGCGACGACGGTGGTCGTCAACTGTACCTGCTGCCTACCTGTATCCTGGCGTGCGTGCGCTCCGCTGCCTCGGAGCTGTGCTGAGTCGCGGACCGGGTGCCCACCTCAGTCGCGTTGTGCCCACCGTGCTGCTGTTCGCTCCGCTGCCTTGGAGCTGGGAGGTCCGCCGTCGCGCCCTGGGAGTCCACCCCAGTCGCGTGCATCTCTGAAAGGATTTGGCGTTGCCGCAATCCGGGAGCCCATCCCGGTCGCGTGTGCTGAGGACGAGGTGCTATTTACGTATCGCGATCCGGGAGCCCACCCCGGTCGCGTGCTTGGAGGCTGCAAGTGCCCGTGCCCAAGTGCTGCCTACAGAGTAGTGCGGGGTCCAGTGCTGTGCCCGATGTCTGAGGTCATCACTTCCCAGGTACAGGAGTCCGTCTGTTCCCCGCAGCTGCCCTCACCGAATGCTTCAAGCCCGAAATCTCTCGAGGAGGGAGATTTCACAGGCGGTCATCTTGAAGTCAGGCGCCTCACCCAATCCCCCGCGAGGAGTGCCCGGCGGCCATTTTGAGGTCAGGCGTCTGCTGAAAAGTTCAACAAGCATTGGCAAAAGACTGTCTGAGGAGCTTCAGGTGACTAACATTACGTTTAAAGGAAATATTAATGGACTTATGGGACTGCCAGCTCATCTGGTTGCCTGTCCTTGATGCTTATTGATGCAAGGGGCAATACATGCATTTCAAGTAGCTGGTGGACTGCTCTTGTTCATAGGTGCCCTGCTCTTGATCCTACATTATAGCGCAATTAAAGAGTGGTGCGGACGGTGACATGTTGAACCGCGTGGCAGGCGTTGGAAGGTTCCTGTGATTCGACCATCCTTCAAAAGCATTTACTTCACCACATTCATACGCGATGTCTGGATCGCCAATGTCACGACAGAGGCATGCCTCTGCCAGCACCAGCAACAGGCCAGAGTCACCTACGTCCACAACACAAATGGGTGGACACAGACTTGGCTTGATCAGAGTTCCTTTTCTATGCTTGCTGGAACCCTTGGTCCTCATATCGGGGGGGGGGGGTATGGGCCTACACTGGCAGGAGTGGCTAGAAGACTTTGAAGACTTCATGAAAGGGTCTCATGTGACCGAGGAGGGGCAGCAACTGATTGCACTACGCAATCTAATCGGGAAAGATGTTGGTCAAATTATAAAGGAGCTTCCTGCTGACGCTGCTTTGTCCTATGCCAATGTGCGTGACGCACTAAACAGAAAATGTCTTCACAAACGGAATGTTGACTATGAAAGATATATGTTCAGCCTGGCTTCTCAAGAAAAAGACGAGCCGATGAGTACTTTCATCGCCTGGCCCGCTACTGTGAATTTGATTCTTTCTCGACGGAAGACGCCCTTCGCCTGCGAATCATAGAAGGATGCCAGTCTGAGTCGTTACGCAGATGTCTACTAAAGAAAATCTACTCTCTGGATGAGATCGAAGAAATGACGTGAGTACATGATCAGGCAGAAGAACATGCCAAGAAAATGGAAGCTGGAAGAGGCGAAAAATGGGAACAAGCATTTCGGCTCCAATACAGTAACACCAACAGGTCCTCTTCTGCAAAACAAAGATCATCCAGATCCAAAGTTCAGTCTCATTATACAAGTCATCTGCGTCGCAGTTCTAGCCGGACTGATAAACGACAGGAGCGTCAACTTAAATGCTATCACTGTGGATATGACTTCCCTCACACGGAGACATGCCTTGCATTAGGACAAAAATGCAGGAAGTGTGGCCGGGATAACCACTTTGAGAAGTCTGCGGAGCCCCTCGCAAAGACACTCGCAGTGACAATTACAGACAATCCAGACAATTCAACACTCGACATCATGCCAAAGCAGTGTGGGACTACAGAGACTCTTCCACTGGTTCTTCACAGTCCAGTCGTCAGTCTCATGGGACATATCGATCCCGTTGATCACAATCTTGTGAGTCAAGGTCGCTGTCACCAATATCACAAGACAGTGATGAGTACGTCTGCATGGTTGCGGATCCAGACCGGCTGAAGAAATACCCGCGACTAGATCTTAAAATGGACACACACTGGGCCAAATTTGTTCTGGAGAGTGGAGCATCTCTCAACTATATTTCAGTTGCAGAATACAAGAAAATGAGTCCACCACCACACTTGCATAAAGGCAATGTGCGGGTGTACACTTGGATGTCCAAGAAACCTCTTCCGTGTTTAGGACAATTCCCGACCAATCTCACGTACAAGGACAGAACCATTCCAGTCCACATTCATGTCATTGATGGTCCTGAAGCGGATTGTCTTCTTAGCTTGCCCATGGCGGAACGACTTCGACTAGTGGACATTTTGTATAAAGTCGATGATGAACCTGACATAGTTCACAAATTTCCGAAATTATTCACCGGACTTGGAAAGATGTCTCTCTGCCAAGTTCGATGGCATATAAACGAACGAGTGACTCCTATAGCACAACATCACAGGAAAATTCCATTTCACCTTCAACAGTCTGTAGAGGAGGAACTGCAAGATCTTCTCCAGACTGACATCATTGAGAGAACGTCAGGACCCACTCCCTGGGTCTCTCTAGTGGTCGTTGTGCCTAAGAAGGGCTCACCTGGCAAAGTGCGCCTCTGTGTAGATATGAGGGCACCCAACACCGCCATTGAGAGAGAAAGACACCCGGGGCCTTATATTAGCGACATGATTGCATCACTCAATGGTGCACAAATATTTTCCAAACTAGACCTTAACAAGGGCTATCACCAATTGGAACTTCACGAAAAATCAAGATATATTACCATATTCTCGACTCATCAAGGCCTGTTCAGATACAAAAGACTCAGCTTTGAGGTCTTGTCGGCCGCTGAGAATTTTCAGGATGCCATTAGAAAGGTAATCCATCACATTCCCAACACTCTAAACTACAATGACGACATCCTGGTCTATGGAGCAACAATGCAAGAGCACGGCACAGCGCTGGACCGAGTCTGTCATGCTCTATTGGAGGCCAATCTCACTTTAAATAAAGACTAATGCGAATTCCACAAATCCACATTAAAATTCTTCGGACACATCTTCTCAGATGCCAGAATAAAACCAGATCCAGAAAAGATTGCAGCTCTGAATGACACCCCCAGGCCGCGAAACGCGGGGGATGTACGTTCCTTCCTAGGCATGGCAAGCTACTGTGTACGCTATATCAGGGACTATGCCACTATCAGCTACCCCCTGGGAAAGCTGACCAAACAAGGACACCCATTTCAATGGACCACAAGATGTGATCAAGCGTTTCATAAAATCAAAGCTGCAGTTGAATCTGCCAACATTCTTGCATATTTCAATCCGAGAAGAAAAACTGAAATCACTGTGGATGTGAGTCCTGTAGGATTGGGAGCGATATTAGCTCAATATGACAAAGAGAGTGATCAACGGTATATTGTAGCATATGCCAGTCGGAGCCTCACGGACACAGAGAGAGCCTACTCCCAGCCTGAAAAGGAAAGCCTGGCGGTGGTCTGGGCCAGCGAGCATTTTCACATTTTCGTCCACGGGAAGCATTTCACACTTATCACGGATCACCAGACCCTGATAACCATCTTTGGAAATCCCCGAGCCAAAATGCCACCCAGAATAGAGCGCTGGGGCATCCGCCTTCAAGAATATACTTATATCGTTCACAAGCCGGGAAAAGCTGCAAATCCTGCTGATTATATGTCCCGACATCCCAAGGCAACATCCAAATCCAATCCATCATTAGCTGAGGAATACATGCATTTTGTAGTTGCACTAGCCAAACCACCCGCAGTTCCCTTGGAGGCCATCCTTGATGCTACCAATGACGATGCCACACTACAAAATGTAAATCATCGCATTTGGACAAACAGCTGGAGGCATTTGGAAGAATTCGGACAGAGTGAACAGATTGACAATCAGGAACTGTCCTCTTTCCAACATGTGAAGGAGGAACTGTCCATCACCTCAGATGGTCTTATACTAAGGGACAAGCCGATTATCATCCCGAAACAGTTGCGCCAAGGAGTCATCAGCCTAGCACATGAAGGGCACAGAGGTATTGTAGCCACGAAGAGAGCGCTGCGGGAACGGGTCTGGTTCCCTATGCTGGATCAGATGGTGGAACTTACACTGAAAGATTGACCACAGTGTCAGCTAGTAAGTCGAGAAGATCCCCGTGCAGTTTTGGGCATCTAACTGGGAGAAATGGCAATTGGGTCAATGCTTGAACTATTCACAGCTACTGTGACACATTCCAGTCCATATTTTTGTTGCCAATGCAGACGGGGAAAAACAGCAAACAACAGTTTTGCCATTTGCCAATCAAAAGGTGCTATTACATGTAAAAAAAAAGGAATATATGGCTCTCTGAAATGCAGATTGCATGCTCAATATTCCTGCGGCTCCAGATTTTTATTCAGCAATGACCAACAAACCCAGTTTGAGAGAGGGCAAGAGAACACGTAATTGTTCTCCGGGTAGTCCGTTGTTTGTTGAGACCTCAAACTAAGGCTGCTGCTAACATACAGTAACATACGTGTGTTGCACACAAGCTTGTCATCCAGTCCTAATAAATTTCTGCATTTTAAATTGATTTTCAGCAAGCTTTGAACTTCAAAACTGAGCCCTCATCTCTCTCACACAATGCGCTTAAAATCCCTTGCAAAATCTTTCCTGACGGAAGGCATCTTCAGGGCCACAGCGGCTTTTTATTCCACCGGGCATTTCCCCAGTGGGTTGGACCCCTTGGTGGCAGGTTTTGGCATGCCCAAGGAATCTAGCTGCCTCTATCACTTGCCACAGCTCCCAAGCTTAATTGCTGCAGGCTTCAAGAGACATAGAAAGTAAGGGAAGGAGGAGAAAGATTGAGAGAAAGCGATCAAAGAGGGAGAAGAGAGAGAGAGCGAGAGAGAGAGAGAGGAGAAAATGGATGGATGGAAAGAGAGAGCGCAAGGAGATGAAGTGAGCGGGCCTGGATTTAGCATTTTTTGCTAGGGCTGCTTTTGGTTCCCCAGTCCAGCCCTGTGATTCTTCCCCGACAATTGATGGTAGAGAGCTTAGAAAGTTATGAAACCTGCACCAAGTTATCTTTTGATTGTTGCAGTGACCTTTCAGTTATGATGATGTAGCACTTAAAAGTGGAAATTAACTGCAAAATCTTAGGGATTTTGCACATGGCAAAACCACATTGTGTCAAACAGTAAATACAGTAGCAGCTGCTACCGGACGGGGGTGGCTGGAGGTGGAATGAAAAAAAAGGAAAAGGACTTAGCTGGAACAGCCGGCCACCACATCTCCACCTTGCTTGTCCTCTTCAGATTCCTTCTTCCTGTCTCCAGCCAGCAGCAGGAAGCACCCAGGCACAAAGGCTCCACTGAGCTAATCACAATGCTGTAATGCAGCCTTGTGACTAGTCTGAGTGCCATGGTGCAGTGCGCAGACGGGTACAGGTAGCCTGTGCATGTACCTCACCAGGCTGTGAAATGCAGCTTGGTGGGGAACATGCAAAGTGTGCATGTATGTTTGGCCAACCCAAGCGGGCCGGCCAAACAGCCATGATCAGCCATGAGCACGTAGGGAGTGCAAACCACTCCTCCTCCTGCTCTGGCCAGCCCCGCCCGCCACTGAAGTTATTACCATTTTATATTTCCTTTTGACCAGTGGGGCAACGCTCCTCTGTCTTAGCGGATGAGCCGCCACTGAGTGTATGGGATCATTTTAAAATTGCAACACGTTTATTTGAGTGCACACTTGTGCAAATCACCACTATCAACATGTGTCCCTCATGAAACCAAATTGTTATAACTTCTACTTTCCTTTTACATTTCTTACCATGTGCTTGATCGTTTTAAACAGTATGGTATTTTCAGAATGAGTAGCATAGCACTGCTAAAACAGTTGTTTAAACAAATGCCAGCTGTACAATCCATTCTCTTGTTCTCCAAAGGACTTGTCTATTATTTAAATGAATACAGATTTCAGAAAGCTTTTCTTCTCTTAATTGACTTTCTAAATAATGCATGATGTTCATCTTTGTACGGACAACACGTCCTTAATTTTAGCATTCAAGGGCACTTTTTTAAACTCTTAAGATGAGAATAATGTTCTGCCCAGCATTATCTTCTTTGCAGTGTCTTTACTGTGCAACTCCTTTAATTATATTATCTACAACCAAGGCACCTGCTCTTTCGGTTTAATGCATCTAATTGTTAGGGTGGGGATAATTTATTTTATAGGAACACTACACAGTAGTTTCAGACCAAAGAGGTTAAACCAGGAAACACTACACTACTATGTAAAGTAAATGGTGGTTCAAAGAGTGCATTAGCCTTCAGTTTCTAAGTGCCCCAGAGAGCCATTTAAAGCAAAGCACAGGTATAAGTATAGAAGCACTTAGCCATCATGGCCTGTATGTATAGGGCAGCAATAGGGAAACATAGGGATCAAGGAAAGTGGTTTCCTTTAGCTCTGACTCCTAGTTTAATCATGCATTATTTTCAGTATTAGACCTACCAATACAAACTATAAAACAATACAATTTTCGATATAAAAAAATCTAAATTCTAGAAGTGCATACATCGATTTATTGCAATTCTTAATCAATTAATATGGCAATAAAATCAATGGTATTTTAGACTTGGCCCTTATGGTAGAATTGATCTGCCGAGCGAGGCTCATGTCTTCACAATTACATACAAAATCCCTGACCTCAGTACTGACATTTGTGGATCAGTCAAAGAATGAATAAAGTTGGAGGTAAGGCCTGGGGGTGCTGAACTCTGGATGGCGAAACACAAATAAAGATGCTTTCAATAGATTAGTTTTCAGGTAAAGTTAGCTTTTTCATAAGGAGATACCTGAGAATATGTCACATTGGGTAGAAGTTGAGGGCACACAGTGTTAAACATGGGTCATTAAAGCACAGGGTTCACTATGAGTAGCAAAACTTGCAAAGAGAGTGAAAAATGGTTGAATAGATAAATTAAATAACACAAGAGACCTTAAGCCTTCTGCAGAAATCTGCACCGAGCGCTGTTGCTTTTTTTGTATTAAACACAAAGAGATGATGGACGGAGTGCTGAAACTTTTCAAACACTCACCCCCAGTCACAGCTTGACTCTAGTGGCAAAGTGAGCAAGGTACCCACGCCTGGGCATACCCTGCCAACTTAGGGCAAACAAAGCAAACACAAGGAGATGATGGACGGAGCGCTAAAACTTTTCAGGCACTCACCCCCAGTCACAGATCTGGGTTGAATCCATCATCGTTCTTTAGCTCACTTTGCCACCTCAGTTCAGCCCGACCCTTTTTTCACTTTGTGTCCATTTCTCAGAAAGGTTAGTCAAACCGTCTGAAGGTTGTTGGATACTTTAGTTATTCAGGCGAGTCTGAAAAGGAGCAGATTTTGAACCATGTAGTTGTAAGCCACAGAACACAAACCCTATAATCTTTCTTCTCTCTGTTATGGACAGATGTCACCTCAGGCTGAGGGCACAACAGTCCAAGGGACCAATTTTACAAAGACCGGCTGCCAGAACAGTCAGTGGTTTGCACAGCCACTGATTTATGGCCATATCTTCATTGTGCACTGCGATGGTTGTACAAAAACACTACAGGGCAGGATTCTACCCTACTTCCATAATATTAACAAGGCAGGATTGCGTTTGCGAGTCCCACTGAACAAACTGCAAATGCCCAAATCGAGGCTTGCGAGGGTGAGCAGGCCTCGATGAAAAATTGACAGAATTCTAATTTTTAGCTTTGGCCTACAGACAGTCTTAACATTCTGGTCAGGCTCATGAAATCAAATAGAAAATCCTGAGAAATACATTGCTATACACATCCATACAGTTGATCAACCCCCTTCAGCCGTCGACTCTCTTGCAATGTGACCAATTGCTTTTTGCCTGATGATCACATGTGCACATCTGCAGGAAAAGAAGCACACTTCAGTTCCAGGGCTGGTGGGCTAATAGTTTACTTTGCCAGTGTTGGTTTATTCCCACTCTTTATCCTTTTTGTAATCAACCTTGTGTGTTTAAATACATTTTTCAAGTTACAGTGATTCAAAGCCAATGCAACCTTTTCTATGTGCCAGTAAGAATATTATTTTCGTGAAAAGTGCATTAAAATTAATGAGCAATTTGATAACTGGCCCAAGTACTCCAGCCAGCTAGGAAGAACCAGTACTGTTCTCTTGTCACTTTTTTTTTTTACGTTTCCAATTTTTATTGCAAACATTTGGCCATCCCATTTAGGTGACAACATGTTCTTTTTATCTTATTTTTATTCTGTGGCCTTTATTTGCTTTAGAAATCAAAGCAAAATGGAACCATCACACTAACTTGCCAAAGACAGACCTATTGGCGTTGCAATACTTGTCCTTTTTACCTTAGAAAAATGATATATTGTTTTAATTGAATGGCATTGGAGGGAGGAGGCTGCAGCTCCTCCCGCCAATGTGAACTGTCCACATTCAAAAGGTGGGAGCTGTTCTTCTGGGTGAGTTCCACTTTGCTAATAGATACCACCCTCATTCAGGAGTCAGTATCTGATCAAAGGTCTAAAGATTCAGTCGTAGTCACAACCTATTGATACACTACATTGGGATTTGGGAGGTAAAGAACCTTTTAAATATAATGACTTAGCCTTTTGTAGGCCAGCAGCCGGTGGATTTATAAACAGCTGGCTTTATGATTGCAAAACATTTTTAAAACATTTGGCCCCCAGTCCCATCACACGGCATGGGTGGGTGTGATGGGGTAAATTATAGACTGTTCAGAATCAAGTGAAGAGCTAGACAAGATTGCTGCTGTGAAACCACCAGCTTCTCAATCACTTGCCACTATGAAGGAAGAAGATACTTTGTTAAAAGATTTCACGGGGGTCCTCTAGGATATGAACGCTTCATGTATTTTTAAAGGTTTGATAGAAGCCTTATTCAGTGAAAGAGGACACTGAGGGGACACTGACACAGAAAATAGCAATCAATAATGGATTAAGACAGAGGTGCGTGTTGGTCCCACTACTCTTTTCCATATGTGTAGCTGATCTGTCGACTGTGCTGGCGGTGATTAAAGGTGCTAGTCCTAGGATGAATGGTACACACATATCATGCCTTCTTGTAATCTTAGATCAGACAGAGTTGGCACTGCAGAGAAAGTTGGATGCGTTCAGGGTTACTGTAGCTACAAAGATCGAACGGTAAATATGGATAAAACTAAGGTGTTGTGTTTCGGTTAAAAAAAGTTGAGAAGTTTAGATGGAATCTGAGAACCACTAAATTGGAAATAGTTAATACAAATATCAAGGGATTTGGTTTGAACGTACCCTGAACTGGCTTACCCACTCGGAGGCCCTAAAGGCTAGGGCCCTTTCCTCGGTGAGTGGCTTGAAAAAAATCAACAGAGACTATGGGAATGTGTCGCATAGGCCAGTCTTGAAAGCTTTCGTGGCCATGATACCACCGCAAGTACAATACGGAGCTGAATTACTCTGTTTCAGTGGTAAAAGTGGGTGGGACGCTGAGGAAGGGAAATGTACAAAGATCCTTATGTCCCTACCAGGTTCCTCCATGATACACGCCATTAGATTAGAGGCGGGTTTGATCTCATGAAATATACTGGGCCAAGTGGCTCTAATAAGATTCTGTAAAAGACTGGGTTTCGGAGAGGAACAGGAAGTCTCCCATTGGCGTAAAAACAAAATCCAGCAAAGTGAACTGAAATGGGCCAAAGGGGTCAGAAAGAATTTGAAATCTGTTTGTAGGTATATGAAGGTGAGGTTATGCCAACAGACTTTACAAATTGAAAGCTCAAAGAGCAAGCTGAGGCCATTAGGGAGGGAACTATCTTGGGAAAAGGACTGGCTGTATCTGAGTGGGAACAATTCAGTACAATTCATGTCAAATTCCTGGCAGAAGGGAATTTGGTTTCCGTATCTGGATATTTTACCAAATCTCTGGCTTAGGTGTGAATTACTAAGAATAAGAATTGGTGTCAACCCCTATTATACAAATGAGAAAACAAAAATGGAAATGATCCAACCCGGTGGTAGCTGTACATGCGAGCTCCGTACAAAATGTGATATTTTGCACATGCTAGTGGATTGCCTAAAAGTGTTGCCCTTGCCGAAACTGATCTTATGTCCATTATTTTTTAAATACGGAATTACGAATCGAGCACAGTCTGTAGAACTTCTTATTGACACACGCTACCTGGATATTGCAATTGCTATAGGAAGGTTTATGATTGCAGTTAAAAAGGTTGTGCTTGGATAAACAAGACAAATTAGGTGTTTAGGTAATTTATAATAGCAGCTATAATAAGAAGTGAAGTGGTATAAATGTAACTGGGAAGTTTAAATAATATCGCTTTTACATGATTTTAAAAGAGGAACTTTAGATGAGTTAATTCCTCATAAAAATTTGAAAATGCATATCTTAATTTAATGATAGGTGTAAGGCGGCTGAAAAGGCCCAATTTGGGTATCCAATTAAAAAAAGTATTTTGACAATTTTTTATCATTTTTAACTATAATGAGTACAAAGTGGTTTTTAAATAATAGGGCTATGCATTTGTCGATGAGATGTTAAATAATGCAATATTTATTATTTAAATTGTTAAATGTTTAATATAAGGTGATCATATGTGTAGTTGTGTTGTTTAAAGACTATTGGTCTAAATAAACATTTCTTTGATGGACTGACTGACTGAAGTGAGGTGCATCCCATTCCTCTGGGAATATATTTTTTAGGATGCTGAGAGATTATGTAAAGGTTGACGATTACCTTTTCATAAACGGAATAACTGCACTGGAAGCTAAAAAGTCTGTAGGTTTCATACTGCTCAATAGAAAGCAGGATTCTTCTTGGGATTGGCAGTCGCATGGTTGTTTGGTTGCTTTGTGGTGGTGTACAGGATTAGGATAGTATGACATAAGTGTTAGTCTTTAGAGGTGTATCAGTTTCCCCAGAAACACACTTGTTTGTTCCATTATCACAACAAAGTAGTTAGCAGCAGGGTCTCAGGTCAGTTGAGTGAGGATGCAGTTAGTAATAAAATGTTGTTACTTCTACTTATCATTCTGGAATAATAACTTGGGAGTATTTCGCACTTGCTCAATTCTGACTGCCTTGGTGATGTGGATATGTTTGTGGCAGTCTTTAAAATAATCTTGGTGTGCAAAGCTATTGATTTCAGTCAGTCTTATAAACTGCTTCCTTCCAGTGGCTTCCCTTTCACCTTCAAAAGTTCTTGACTGGAATGTGGTGTCAGGAGGCTTTACATGGGAGCGGTAATGATGCCCCTTGAGCTCACAGACTGATCTCTTTTCAAGAACTTTTTAGTGCAGAGGGAGTAGCTGGGCCTTTAGAGCTCTGGGGGAGTGATATCTCTGGAGTCCCAGAAAGTGCACAGGAAGCAAAGCGGCGCCACAAAGTTTTCACCTCATGGGGGACATTCAGGGCCGGACTGGGAACAGAAACCGGCCCTGGCAAACTGCTCAGCTGCCCCCCCTGGGGCGAGGGGGAGTGCAGCCAAGCAGTTTGCAAGGGCCGGTTTCCGACGATTTTGTTACAGGGGGCCGATATTGCCGACCCCCGGTAACAAAAACGGCCCCCACCCTAGCGGCCTACCGGGGAAATGCCCCTTGCCCGCTATGGCCAGTCTAGCCCTGGGGACATTTTTATGTGAGGCCTGTGATACCAGAAACATGGATATGAACCAAAAGATGCATATTCCCCCTGATACCGGAAATGGTTCAAATGCTATCAACCTGCGATCTGAGGCAAGAAGTTATGGGTTTCAACTTAGAAGGAGGAAAGTAAAGTCAATCCAGATTGATTTTGAGGCAAGTATTCAGTAATGGAAAACTCCATAAAATTATGGAAGACAGTCAGAGCCTAGAGAAACTGCATTCTCTCCATGCTGGGCTGCTGTGGCAGGTGTAACATATGGAGCGAAAGTTAATTGGGAGTGCAAAAAAAAGTGTAACGTGTGCCCAGCTTTTCCAATTGAATAAGGTAAATTGGAAGCACTAGTGTGGGCTTTATGGCTGTATCTGTGTAGGGCGTAGCACGTATACTTATTTGGTACCTCCCAGTGATTAAGAAGTTCTTATGACATTGACGCTATATGACTCATGCAGATCCAGTGCCTCAGTAACCTCCAACACTACAAAAAACTATTCCCCCTTTTATTACTCCAATTCTCATAGTTGTTACATTTACATACTTCCCACAGCTGTACTATTCATCTTTTCTCTCCCACTGGGTGCCTGCTATAATCATCCCTTAAAGGAAGCAAACGAGGTTTGGGACCACATAGGAGAAGCCCTATCATATGTGGACGAAGACCAGACGACTTAAACATTTTGCCCATGATTTTGCCTTTTTAGTTCCCTGACAAGTATGTGTGTGTTGGAGGGGGGCTTCCTAAACACATTCCGAATACATCAATTTCTGATATTTTTGTTTCCTCTTGCTAAGGTATTTTGGGTTTTTTGGGCCATTGCATCCACAGTTAGATTAATTAATTTGGCTAATTTTTTCCTTTAAGTTGCTACCAGTTTTGATCCTGATTATGGCCCTGTTCAAAAATGCTTAAAAATGTTGACAACTATACTAGCGGAATGATATCATTAATGTTAATATTCACAATGGATGTTGACTTTGAGTCATGTTAAAAAATATATCTGTATATCAGCCCCTGGTACTATACATATACTTGTATATAGCACCATTTTGTCAGTTATCACCATTCACACGTCAGTACACCGTTTTTACTGGAGCACCTTAATTGGAACGCAATGTTTGACATAGTAATGACAAAAGCCAAAGTGAATAAATCTATTTGTATTTTTTCAAAAGCAATTTAGATATCACTGCGTCACTTCTACGAGGCTTTTTGCAGGGGAACGCCCACCCTGCATACATTATACCTGATAAGGTATACTGCAGTACAGGGCTTTACAAAATGACGCATCTACCTAGATGCGTCACTTTGTAAATTAGGTGCAACATCAAGCGTATTTTACGTCGCAGGTTCTTCACAAAAAGTGAGGCAATGACAGCGCAAAAGTGTTGCAAGGCCACATGAATATGGCCCTTTGTGTTTGGCCTGTGCCCTGAATGAATATGACGGCAACCTCCATGCTTGCTTTTAATTTGCTATGTACCCCAAACTGCAAAATTTCCATCTGTTCATGAAATTCTCTCAAATGCACACAAAATTCTGCAAATCTAAATTTAGTAGTACCGTGTCAAAAATTATTGTGAGAGCGTGCCTTGCATTAAAAAGTCAGACAGATACAGGCACGAGGACTGACTTTTTTGATAAATAGTGGTGTTAGGCCGGGGTGCGTTTTGGCCCCTTTCCTTTTTAATGTTTATATTAATGGTTTGGAAGGGGCCCTACTTGAAAATAACAACGACTGTCCACTTGTGGCTGGGAGACCCATCCCAGCACTCTTATACGCAGATGACGCAGTTCTGATGTCCCAAACGCAGGTGGGCCTTCAGAGGCTGCTGGACAGCTTCACGAATTTTATGAAGAATTTAGGCTTGAGAGTAAACACGTCTAAAACGTACTCTATGCACTGTGGGTGTAGGACAAAGAAAATTAATACAATGTTTGTTGCAGGACAAAGGATCGAGGCCACGGCCAAATTCTCTTATCTGGGATTCTTTTCACGCACGGTGACACATGGGCGCAAGCGGTTGACGCCAAGAAACTGGCTTTCCTTAGAGCCACCACTGCCCTTATTAACTTCGCTAAAAGATTGGGTAAAAGACCACCGGTGGAACTCATAAAAATATATAAGGCCAAGTGTGTCTCATTAGCCACCTATGGAGCAGGGCTCTGGGGGCTAGCAGATGTGAATAAAATCCAGCATGTTGAGAACTCATTTCTCAAATATCTTCTATCAGTCCCAAGTGGTACTTCTTCTTCCGTATGTCACGCAGAATTGGGGCTTACCTTTATATCTGATTTAATTAAGCTAGAGCCTATCCTTTTATGGCATAGGCTCTGGATTAAGGAAAAGGCAAAATTGAATTGGGAGATTATTTTAGATATCTGTAAACTGGATGGGTTTTTGAACATCCCCTGGTTTGCGTACGTACGTAATTTCTTAAATGACCTTGGCCGTTTGGAGAATTTTAATAATCCGAGTTCACTTGGGACTATTTCAAGGACGGACTTGGGAAGAGAAGGGCTACTGCTTCTGGAAAGCCACAGAATGACAAATGATTCATTAAAACCGACCGTCCTCCAAAATCAGATGATTTTAACCACATTTCAAATTCAACCCTATCTAACCTTTGCACCTTGTGTATACGATAGATTCATTTTAACAAGATTTAGATTGGGGTTTTTTCATAGATTAGTGTCATTACCAAAGATGAATGATTGGTCGAGAAACCTTCAGCCTTGCCCATGTGATAATAGTTCTTCCCAATCAACGATTCATGTTTTATTCTTCTGAAAACTGTATTCCCACTTAAGAAAATTGTACATAGTGCCCGTTTAAAAATGTTTGGTCTCCGCCAATGTCGACCAGCCTTTCAGGCTCTGCAATAGCTTGACAATGTTTTTAGAATCGTGATCTTTTTAAAACAAGTTTTTATTTTTCGGAAGCTTATGCATGTTTAATTGATTTTTAGCTTCATATTTATGTTTTTTTTATAGGTACTGAAGATTGTGTTTTAATAATAATTATTGTAAACACTAAGAACCCTGAGGTCTGAAATTACCAGAAAGGCAAGAAGAATGAAAAGGTGGTGTGTGAAATGAGAAACAAAACAAAAGCCCAATTCACGTAGTGAAAGGGCAATCCCTTTTAAGGACGTAATCCCTCACTCACCCTGGGTGACATGCTTCATCATATGGGATTCTCCTCCCAGAGAAAAATCCTAGTTTCTCTGGGGGCTACAACCCCCTCTATGAGAGGGAGGAGCTCAGGGATGTTTTAATTGTGCACTAAAGGATAGACTAAATCCACATATGAAGAGCTAAGTGTGAGTGAGGGGTGCAGTGCTAGCAAAATGATAGTGCAGTGAGGGTATATAAAACTAGTCACGGGACGGCAAGGAGGATTCTCTTGACAACACCGTACCGAAGCTAGATTAAAAAATGTGAACACCACTAGTCAGATGTAGGCAATGGTGCTATACAATAAACAAAGGTCGACATGTTTCAGCCACAACGCCTAAATAGGCTAGGCTTTCATCAGGACCACTATAGCTACTGCGAAATGATAAAGAACTATGTGAGAACTACACATGAAAAAGGATACCGTGAACACCCAATGGTTGCTTGAAGGGTGTACGTCACCTTATCATCTCAAATATCACCTAAACAAAAGAAATTCAGTGTGAGAACAAGTTGGTTCCAAATGCTGAGTAATATAAATGTAAAAATTTAATAACTAAAGGCATTGGCCACTCACCAGTAAAGACTGGGTGGGATATTAACCTCCACCTGGCAACCGCTCAGGAAGGGAACACCGCTCTGAAAAAAGATGTAAGACTACTCAGGAATAAGGTACTTACATCTCATGAGCGAATGTTGTGAACATGTGAACTAATAATCTAAAAACAAGGGAGACTGATATCTTCACTAAATGCACAGAGTGCTGGTTAATAGAAGAACCAGGTTCTTCAACATGTATATATAGTGAACAAAACTCGCTATGATAGTCAATGTAGACAAGGCAAAACACCCACTGTTGATATAAGACTCTGTAAGATGAGTCTATGCTTGTAAACATAGAGCGAATGAGCTCAAAGTACCTGGCACTCGTGTGTGTGATAATCACAACGAGTAGCCAAACATACCAAAAATGAATGAACTGCCTTTAAAATAACTAAGTACAAACTGAAAAAAGAGTGGGCGGTCTACACGCAACAACACATATTAGAACGCTTATCCAGACGCCTACCTCTCCGTCGGGGAACCGGGCCGAAATGAGCCTGCAGCCGGAGGTCCCGCGGGACTGGACAACGTCTGATAAGAAGCGTAAGTGTCATCAGAAACCGGCCAATAGGAAGCCCCGTTAAAAGAAACCAAGTTAACGGGACCAATCAATGCCGCTCTACCGTCTGTGTTATTTATTGTCACGGTAACGGGTAATGCAGCCGAAGCTATGGTTGAGCTGAGAAAGAACTGCGCGCCAGATATAAATAAGTAAATAAGTGAAATTGCTTATTTATATATTGAGGCTGAAGAAAAAAAAATTAACAACCGAAATGTGGAGGGATACTAGTTACGTAACACTAGCTCCGTAACACAAATAGAAAAACAGATGCTAGCTCATGCTGTTGAGCTTATCCACCGGCTTACTTCGATCAAAACGGAGGAATCCTAGTTAATAAAAGCACTAGCTCCGTATAAGACCTGCGAGTGCTAGTCTTAAAAGATGAATGTGCAGAACATAAATAAAGCGTGCTACTATACCAAAAACAATGGATATCCTGAAATAGCGAGACAAAATCGGACTGCTGAAAAAAGTAGGAAAATGTCAGTCTTTGGCAAGCAGTCTGATTAGAGTGGTTCAAGAAGGCAAGTACTGAGTGGCATATCAAGGAAGCTGCAGAAAAGGAGAAGCAGCAGTGAGTCAGACCTACGTACAACATACTTTATTGGCTCATCCCATTTGCAGAATGTGAAAGAGTGTGGGACCAACAAGTAGACTAATTGCATGAGATTCACAGTGACAACCATGGAATATCGTCATTCAGTCCATTGACGTGCGCGTTAAGTTTATAAACCCACCTTTGCTCTTGTTTAAACAGAAAAGAAGAGCAATCTGTCAGATGGGGTGGTATGAAAGGTTTGTCAAGGACTGTCCAGTGCAGGTCATTGGGAACATGGTTGACCGCTAGGAAATGATTGGTGAGTTTGGTCTCTTCTGTGACAAAAGAGATTGACATTGGCACAGGCAGACCGTGGACTCTTAGAAGTCACAGTAACTGCAACAGCTCTAATTTGATCTACCTTATAACATGTCCTTGTGGGTTACGATATGTTGGAATGACCACACGTCGGGTAAAAACCCGTATTTTGGAACACAAAAGCACTATACGGTGTGGCCGTTCTTCTACCAAACTCACCAATCATTTCCTAGCGGTCAACCATGTTCCCAATGACCTGCACTGGACAGTCCTTGACAAACCTTTCATACCACCCCATCTGACAGATTGCTCTTCTTTTCTGTTTAAACAAGAGCAAAGGTGGGTTTATAAACTTAACACGCACGTCAATGGACTGAATGACGATATTCCATGGTTGTCACTGTGAATCTCATGCAATTAGTCTACTTGTTGGTCCCACACTCTTTCACATTCTG
Source organism: Triturus cristatus (assembly GCF_964204655.1). Taxonomy (NCBI): domain Eukaryota; kingdom Metazoa; phylum Chordata; class Amphibia; order Caudata; family Salamandridae; genus Triturus; species Triturus cristatus. Next base: position 736,928,013 of record NC_140594.1, read on the forward strand.
CAAATGGGATGAGCCAATAAAGTATGTTGTACGTAGGTCTGACTCACTGCTGCTTCTCCTTTTCTGCAGCTTCCTTGATATGCCACTCAGTACTTGCCTTCTTGAACCACTCTAATCAGACTGCTTGCCAAAGACTGACATTTTCCTACTTTTTTCAGCAGTCCGATTTTGTCTCGCTATTTCAGGATATCCATTGTTTTTGGTATAGTAGCACGCTTTATTTATGTTCTGCACATTCATCTTTTAAGACTAGCACTCGCAGGTCTTATACGGAGCTAGTGCTTTTATTAACTAGGATTCCTCCGTTTTGATCGAAGTAAGCCGGTGGATAAGCTCAACAGCATGAGCTAGCATCTGTTTTTCTATTTGTGTTACGGAGCTAGTGTTACGTAACTAGTATCCCTCCACATTTCGGTTGTTAAATTTTTTTTCTTCAGCCGCAATATATAAATAAGCAATTTCACTTATTTACTTATTTATATCTGGTGCGCAGTTCTTTCTCAGCTCAACCATAGCTTCGGCTGCATTACCCGTTACCGTGACAATAAATAACACAGACGGTAGAGCGGCATTGATTGGTCCCGTTAACTTGGTTTCTTTTAACGGGGCTTCCTATTGGCCGGTTTCTGATGACACTTACGCTTCTTATTAGACGTTGTCCAGTCCCGCGGGACCTCCGGCTGCAGGCTCATTTCGGCCCGGTTCCCCGACGGAGAGGTAGGCGTCTGGATAAGCGTTCTAATATGTGTTGTTGTGTGTATACCGCCCACTCTTTTTTCAGTTTGTACTTAGTTATTTTAAAGGCGGTTCATTCATTTTTGGTATGTTTGGCTACTCGTTGTGATTATCACACACACGAGTGCCAGGTACTTTGAGCTCATTCGCTCTATGTTTACAAGCATAGACTCATCTTACAGAGTCTTATATCAACAGTGGGTGTTTTGTCTTGTCTACATTGACTATCATAGCGAGTTTTGTTCACTATATATACATGTTGAAGAACCTGGTTCTTCTATTAACCAGCACTCTGTGCATTTAGTGAAGATATCAGTCTCCCTTGATTTTAGATTATTAGTTCACATGTTCACAACATTCGCTCATGAGATGTAAGTACCTTATTCCTGAGTAGTCTTACATCTTTTTTCAGAGCGGTGTTCCCTTCCTGAGCGGTTGCCAGGTGGAGGTTAATATCCCACCCAGTCTTTACGGGTGAGTGGCCAATGCCTTTAGTTATTAAATTTTTACATTTATATTACTCAGCATTTGGAACCAACTTGTTCTCACACTGAATTTCTTTTGTTTAGGTGATGTTTGAGATGATAAGGTGACGTACACCCTTCAAGCAACCATTGGGTGTTCACGGTATCCTTTTTCATGTGTAGTTCTCACATAGTTCTTTATCATTTTGCAGTAGCTATAGTGGTCCTGATGAAAGCCTAGCCTATTTAGGCGTTGTGGCTGAAACATGTCGACCTTTGTTTATTGTATAGCACCATTGCCTACATCTGACTAGTGGTGTTCACATTTTTTAATCTAGCTTCGGTACGGTGTTGTCAAGAGAATCCTCCTTGCCGTCCCGTGACTAGTTTTATATACCCTCACTGCACTATCATTTTGCTAGCACTGCACCCCTCACTCACACTTAGCTCTTCATATGTGGATTTAGTCTATCCTTTAGTGCACAATTAAAACATCCCTGAGCTCCTCCCTCTCATAGAGGGGGTTGTAGCCCCCAGAGAAACTAGGATTTTTCTCTGGGAGGAGAATCCCATATGATGAAGCATGTCACCCAGGGTGAGTGAGGGATTACGTCCTTAAAAGGGATTGCCCTTTCACTACGTGAATTGGGCTTTTGTTTTGTTTCTCATTTCACACACCACCTTTTCATTCTTCTTGCCTTTCTGGTAATTTCAGACCTCAGGGTTCTTAGTGTTTACAATACTTTAACTGGGGATCTAACCCTGTGTGGTCTTAAAAATTTCCCTTTGACCCTCCGGTTTTGAACTGTTCTGTAGTAAGGTTAATAATAATTATGACATTTTTATTGTTTTTTAACTAAGTAACTTTCACCTACTGTACATATTTCTTTCTTATGTGCTTTTATTATTGAATAACATATCAATCGAATAAAGCTTCTGTGACTGACTGACTGACTCAAAGAAAACGCGTCTTGCAAGGCATTTTGTACTCGAAACAGTTTCCTGTTGAACAAAAAATCTAAAATTTCACACACTTCTAGTGTTCGTGGTTTGCTTTGAGTGGACGAGACTTGAACTATGCTGCATGAAACCAAACTTGAAGTTATGCGTGATACCCTCTTTTCGCCCACTTCTCTGCAAATGTATAGCCATTTTTTGGCACCTACACCTACAATCACTTTAAATGTAAATAGCGGACTCTTTGATGTTGTCAGCGTGGGTAGGTATGCAATATTCGGCAAAGCCTGTTTGCCTTATGCTTCACCAGGACTGGCGCATTTATTTCTGACCATCTAGTGAACTTCCCTTCTCCGTATAGAAAGTATGTTCGATCTCAAATACAAAAATAATTATTTCACAAATTCAGTGACAAGCAAAAAAACTTATAATATAGAACAGTAGCAGACTCATTTAGGATAGAACAGTAGCGGCAAAAATGTGCAATATCATTGTTACCGCTCATTTTAATACTATTACAGATTTACAACGTTTCAGTAATAACTATAAGTGAATGTTTACTGCCAGCAAAAGAGAGGTGGAACTCAAAGGCATAAATAAATTGTAAAAAGCGTGAGTATTTCGTAACACACATTAGTTCTGTTTTTTGCTCACGGACTCTTGATCTAAGTGCAATACCGTACCTAGCAGTTATGGTAATGTTATGACTGCATCTGAATATTACCTCTACATTAATCGCTGTCTGAGCCAGACAGCAGATTTTTGCGATGTAAATTCAATATTGTCCTTGCCTAAAATATGGAAATATTACTTATTTTAGTGAATTCAGGGAACATTATCTGGGTAGTTGGTGAACGACTGGTCGCTCATCCAGATCTCGGGCAGGTTTCTAAATTGTACTATTCCAGCATCTTTATTTACCAAGTCAGGCCTGTGAAGAAGATTTTGCGGGCCTGGGTAACTAACTAGTTTATGGCGCCACCAAGTGTCATATAGTCATATCTGTCTTTCCCTGGCACATCATGAATAGATCACTAAGGCAGGTTGCATGTACATTAATCAGTGGCAGGACAGAGCCCTAAAAAAAGCAGGGCCTAGGGTAAACAGTCTAGCCTGCTCACACTTCTTGACAGACCTACACCAAGGTCAATTGTACAGAGAGGTTATTGCTTTCACAATCTTCAGAGGGCAACCTAATTTCCTTGTTCACATTGAACTTTCCAATCCAAATTGCATGTATCTGCAGTCACTCTTTTGTTTTCAATTACTTTCCATATCTCGTTTTTCAATTACTTTCCATATGTTGGTGTCTTTTTCCATAAAGTTCTTTTTATTAAGTATCCAATTCCATCACAGTTAAAACAGACCCAGCCAACTCTTTTCATCCCTTATAGGGACTTCATCAGGCCCTAAACATTATTTTTAAAGCATGTAATCAATACTTTTTCACTTATTAAAATCAACAACTCTGGTTCTTATTTTTACATAAAAATGTTTGATTTTTTTTGTGTGTAATTTGTTTATCGAACATAAACCGCTTCCATTTCAAGGAGTGTATAGATCAAAATGGCTGTACCACCTCTTGTCAGTTATAAAGACTAATATTTACACACCATCCCCAAAATTTAAATTGATCTGTGTTTTTCTGCAACAAAAAGACACCAACTTTCTACAGAGTGATTGCAGTTACTAAGTGCGTACTGCCGAAATAACATCTCTAGTACTCCTCAAATGTGCATACAAAAAGATCACTACTCTACTTACAATTTGATTTATCCTCCTTCTCAAAATTCTTCTTTTCCATAAATCCCTGTTTAAATGTCTGGGCTCCTATTGTCTAGAAAACAGTGTCACGTGTCAATAAGCTTATAGCCTTTCCATCATTCCTCTTGTTTATTAAGTTAGGTTTCTCCTTATTTCTTTCTAACCTGCTTGACGCAGTGTTAGCAAACCGTCCCCTGATTAACTTCCAACACCTACAACAGAGTAAACCTATATTCCGGGCAGAACTAGAATTCCCCTTCTCTCATATCCTGAACCATTTCTACAACATATCATTAAATTATACCAGGATCATCATTTACAGTCCCTTCAGACCCCATATTCCTCCTTCTGGTCTGTGTCCCTCCCCATGTGGTTAACTCACCTATCTCCCAAGGTTTCTTACCATTTGAGTAGCCTTTCGGCGTGTGTGTCCTATTCCTATCCAACCGATCTGTCTTAGGTGCACTCGTCCCACCTCCTAAATATCTCTCCAATTTCAGTAACCGGTTTCAGCTGTGCCCTCTCCGAGTCTCGACTGCCAATCCATTATTCTATGGCAGCCATCTTGAGAGTTCTTCCTACTGCATTCATCCTTCATAATCACATTCTCGTATCCTGACGCTCCACCTACCGTTCCTTTCCTTTCATAAACGGAGCGTGTATCTCAAGCCTATACTGGGCGGTTATATATTTGCTTTCAAAATGGCTGCCATAAAATAATGTATTGGCAGTCGAGATTCGGAGAGGGCACAACTGAAACCGGTTCCTGAAATATAGGTTCTGAAGGAACTGTATATGATGATGCTGTATAATTCAATGATATGTTGGAGAAATAATTCAGGATATGAGAGAAGGGGAATTCTAGTTCTGCCCAGAATATAGGTTTACTCTTTTGTAGGGGTTGGAAGTTAATCAGGGGCTAACACTGCGTCAAATAGGTTAGAAAGAAAAAAACGAGTAACATAACTTAGGAAACAAGAGGAAGAGATGGAAGGGGTATAGGTTTATTGACACATGACACTGTTTTCTTGACAAAAGGAGCCCAGACATTTAAACGGGGATGAATGGAAAATAAGAATTTTGAGAAGGAGGATAAATCAATTGCAGGTAAAGTAGTGATCTTCTTGTATGCACATTTGAGGAGTTTTAGAAGTGTTAGTTGGGCAGTACACACTTGGTAACTGCAATCCCTCTGTAGGGCTGTTTTGCCCTGTCATCACAGCTGGAATCCTGAGTCACTCCCTAGGAAGTGACACCAGGGATGTAATAGCTGTAACACTAGCTGGAAGCAGACCAGGAAGAGCTGTCCTGACACCATTACTGGTAAGCTCTGCGGTATGGAGATGCCGATTCAGAGCTTTCTCCTGAATTCCAGATCTATTATCAAAAACAAAATAGCCTTCAGAAATTTTGTGTCAGCCAGAAAGCCCATGTGGGTTTTTATTACAGAAACCTGGGCGACGGATGTGTCAGGTCCGGACTTGGTAGACGCTATCCCCTCGGGGTATTCTCTGTCCAGATTGGATAGAGCAGGCAGGTGGGGGGAGGGCTGGGAATTGTGTATAAGGATACCCTCATTTGTCGCTCTCGGGCTCTGACCACTCTCTCTGAAACCTATCAGGCTCTTTACTTCTCGATTAATTTTCACCCCTCTGAAAGTTTCTCGGGTATTTTAAGCTATATACAACCGGGTCCAAGGACCTCCTTTAGTCATGACTTTGGTAAAGGGATAGAACCCTATTTGGAGAGATCCAACATTACGATTTTGGGGGACTTCAACTTTCATTTAGAAAATGCCTCCTGTAGGGATACTCAATGTCTTTTGGAAACTCTGAGCTGCTGTGGGCTTGCCCAGCTGGTCGGAAGTTCTACTCATACTGCAGGGCACACCCTTGATGGGGTCTTTTCTAATGATCCTAGGCTAAAGGTGGGGCAGCCCATCCCACTGGCCTGGTCTGATCATTTTGCTGTTCCGTTCGATCTGTATTGTCAGGCCTCGGAATGCTCTGTTGTTAGCGATAAGAAATCAGACGAACGAAGAAATTTTAACCTCATAGACAAAGAGGCACTTCGGCCTTTTCTTGTTAAGTTGGAGCCGGCCTCCCAGCTCGATGCCAATTCCGCTGCCTTAGAGCTAGCTCATACGTTAACAGCAGCCATGGATGTACTTGCTCCGGCAAAAAAGCATTACTCGGCAAGAATTAGACCGTCCCCCCCCTGGTTTTCAGAAAGACTTAGAATACTTAGACAGGGTTGTCATAAACAGGAGAGGCTGTGGCATGCTCATTTAGAACCTTTGGAGAGGCTACGACATAAGCATTGCCTGAAAGAGTACAAGGTGGCTATCATGGAGGAGAAGAGATTATATTTCTCGAGAGTTACCGCCTCCCTGAAATCCCTAGGGATCTCTTTAAGGTTATCAACTCCCTTATCTTTCTGCGGATAGTGGATCCCTCAGAACCCTCGCAGGAACGCTGTGATAGAATTTCAGATTTTTTTCAAGTTAAGATCTCCAGATATATTCCTTGCTGGAGGCAGCGAACTCCTTTATTAGGCCAGAAGCCGAGTTGCCGTCCCGTGCCGGTGAAGCACTCCCCTTGGAGGAGACCCCGAGGTTGCTTACCTTCCCCTTTCTGTCCTTGGAGGTGATGGACAGGCTCCTTGACCGCATCAATTCTGGGTCCCCTTTGGATCCCTGTCCGCTCAAGGTGTTAAAAAACTGCCGGGAGGTAGTGATTCCTCTCGTTATGAGGGTCATGAATGTTGCCATCTCGGAAGGAGTCTACCCATCCCTGTTGAAAGACAGCAGCGGTTAAACCTCTATTGAAGAAGCCCTCTTTAGACTCTGTGGAACTAAAGAACCTCCGGCCAATCTCTCTGCTTCCCGTTCCTGCCAAGATTTTGGAGGCCCACTTAAATTTTCACCTAAGCACATATTTAAAGGATCATCATTTGCTTGATGGTTCGCAACATGGCTTTAGGAGACATCACAGTACGGAGACAGCTTTGACAGTAGTCTTTAATAACATCCGGACGCAGATCAATGCTGGCCATACTATGCTCCTGGTGCTTCTGGATCTCACTGTGGCCTTCGACACCTTATCTCCTCATAGGATGATTGCTCGCCTTCGAGAGATGGGTGTCGGGGGCCCAGCGCTGAGTCTCCTTGCCTCCTTTCTGGGGGAACGTGAACAGAAGGTGAAACCGGGTCAGTATCTCTCTGCCCCTAAGGTTCTACAGTGTGGTGTCCCCCAGGGCTCTTCCCTAAGCCCTACACTTTTTAATATCTATGTGGCCCCTCTTGCTGAGGTGGTAAGATCCTTTGGGCTGGAGGTATTGTCCTACGCAGATGATACCCAAATAATGGTTTCTACAACTCATAACCTTAAAGACACAGCCATTAAATTTAGGATCTGCATGGAGGCACTGTCTCTCTGGAGTGTGGAAAAATTTCTGAAGCTAAACGGAGAGAAGACCGAGGTCCTGACCTTCGGAAATGATCAGGTAATCTGGTCCAGTGATTGGTGGCCAACCTCGCTGGGGGCCTGTCCTTATCCAGTTTCCCATGGGAAAAATCTAGGGGTGATCATGGATAATGTGCTCTCTCTGAGGCTGCAGGTAAATAGGACGGTTTCCACCTGCTTTGGTATTATTAGGATTCTTAGAAAGATTTCTCACTTCCATTCTTTTGAATCACGTAAGCAGGCTGTAGTGGCCTTGGTAACCTCAAGACTATTGTAATGCCCTTTATATGGGCATTAATAAAGGTCTCATCCATCGATTGCAGATGGTGCAGAATGCTGCGGCTAGATTTGTGCTGAATCTTACTAGATCTCACTCAGCCACTGCCTCAATCAAGTCTCTGCACAACTCCCGTTGAATGATAGGATTATTTTTAAGATTCTCTGCCTGACCCATGAAGCCTTTTATGATGCCGGTCCTGAGGGTATAAAGTTGACTGTCTGTTACTATGCCCCCTCTAGGCCTCTTTGGTCTGCGGACAAAAGTCTTCTTACTGTGCCCAGGTTTAGGAGGGCCAAATGGGGTGGTAGAGCCTTCTCTTCTTTGGCACCCAAAATGTGGAATTCCTTGCCTTTCAACATCTCTGGAGAGCCCTCGCGGCCTCTATTCTGTAAGGCCTTAAAGACCTGGCTTTTCGTTAATCCTTCGGCATGAGCCTGTTTCTTTTCTCTCGTCCTTTGATGGTTTGCATCCAGCGCCTTAACGCCCTTGGGCAAAGTTCGCACTTCTATAAATTCAGTTTCATTCATTCATTCATTTTGGTGTAAGAAATACACGGATCAATTTAATTTTTGGGAAAGGTGTGCAAATATTAGTCTGCATACATGACAAGAGGTGGTACAGAAATTTTGATTGATACACTACTTGAAATGGAAGTGGTTTATGTTAGATTAAAAATTACACAAAATTAAAACTTTTTATGTAAAAATAAGAACTAGAGATGTTGATTTTAATAAGTGAATAGTATTATTTGCATTTAAAAAAAAATCAAATTGTTTAGGCCCTGATGATGTCCCTATAAGGGATGAAACGCGTTGGCTGCATCTATTTTAAGGGGATAGAATTGGATACTTAATAAAAAAGAACTTTATGAAAAAAGACACCAACGTCACATATATGGAATTTTAATTGGAATGTTCAATGTGAACAAGGAAATTAGGTTGTCCTCCTAATATTGGGAAAGCATTTACCAAAGATTGAGTTTTGTGGGCAGTCAGAACTCCAGGAGTGGGCATAAGAGAACTATAAGATTGGGATATGTGACGGTGCCATCCAGAAACCCCACTGCTGGCTGTCTTTTGAAATTGTAGAGAGGTTACTTTACAGGTGGAGCAGTACCGGCAGCATGTACTGCCCCAATTTAAGGTAGGACACTTCTCATTGGTGATGCAGATGCACCACCTTAATCACATTAAACTCCCCTCAGGTAAAGGGATGTCACCACATTTTTTTACCTTTCTCAGTTTCTCTTTGGACACGTACAGCTGATGCTGCTCGCATTGTTATGGTTAATAACAGCTTTTCAGCATGCCAGATTTCCACTGATTGTTAATGTTAAACAATTAGCAATTATAAGCAGGTATTTGCATTTGAAAGGCTATTTTTGCCCTTTCAAGCAATGGGCTGCTTAAGCCATGATTGCCCACAAGGAAAGGGGTTGAAATGTAGAAGCTAAAGTGAATTTTATATTTCACAAGCCTTCCAAGTGTCACTACGACACAGAGCCAGCTTAAGGGCGGTGCAACCAGTGCCATTGCACCAGCTGTAAAGCCTGGGGGCACTTTCCTTTGAAACATCTTCTTTTGGTTAAAAGCACCTGCTGCAGGGTTCTTTGAGTACCCAGCAATTTTCATCAAATAGTAAAAATGTCAGGATAACATATGGGATTACTGTACATCCTGGGGAGATTTTAGTTTAGTCTAGTTGCAGTTTTGCATTCAAGAACAACAGTTGATGGACAGAATGCAGAAAAATGTCATACATTCACCCCAGTACAGAGATCTGGGCCTAAATCCATCGTTTTTTTGCTCACCATGCCATTCCAGTTTGAACCAGCCATATGCAAATCAGTCTTGACCCTGTGCCTCATGGGAACAGTCCAGCCCGAACTGCCAAGCCAGGTCCTCCCTGGACTGGAAACAAGCATCCTAGGACCGGTTTAGGGGTTTACCCCTCTTCAGCCAGGATAGCTTGATTCCAGTGGCATGGAGAGCATGGGACCCATGTCTGGGCATACCCCTCCCACTCTGATTCAAGCTAGCCTGGTTGATGAGGGCTGTTAGCCCGAAACCAGTCCCAGGATGGTTGTTTCCGGTCCAGGGAAGACATGGCTTGACAGTTCAGTCTGGACTGTTCCCATGAGGCACGGGGTCAGACTGATTTGGATATAGCTGTGTCTGAACTGGGGTGCCAAAGTGAGCTAAAGAACGATGATGAATTCAACCCAGATCTGTGACTGGGGGGTGAGTGTTCGCAATGTTCAGCACTCCGTCCATCATCTCTTTCTGTTTGCTTAGTTGCAGTTTTGAATCATCGTGAAGTAGTGCAGAGGGTTAAGTGCTGTTCATGCATTACAATCTAATATAGCACAGTGAGCTATGAACTGGGATGAAAGAGCTGCATGCAGACTGCAAGACACAGGTTTAGGAACTTGTTTTTCTCCAGTCTTTGATTGTCCTAATGTTGCTAAAGGGGTTCATTTGGGTAGAAATAAATTCATATTAGTAAGGCCAACTCCAACCACCATGTTATATTTTAAAGTCTACGCTTCTCCAGACCAAGCACTCTTAAAACATACAGCCTACCAGCAAGGTCTCCTAGTCCTCATTGTCCTTTGCAACATTCCCTTTGCATTGATGTACCCTCTTGTATGATTCCTTGTCTCTGTATAACGTGTGTGAGATATAAATACTCTGACACCTTACAATAGTGTGAGTAGTGCTATAAAACAAATCAAATATACATTTAAGAGGGGTGCTATGGTGAGATGAGGGGCGCTGCTGCGGCTGGTAGTGAGGGAATCTGCGGAGAACTAGGTCATTTGGGGATGCCAACAAAGATTGTTGCGCCAGGCTCCACCAGCCCTAAAGCCAGCCCTGCATTCACAAATGATACATCAGCCATTTCTAGCCCGTGCTGTACTGTGGGTTTTTTAGTTTTACTTCTAACACGTTCATTATGGGCTTTACATCCCAGCACGGAAAGCGTTATTGGCTGTAAGGCCAGAATTGGCAGAAACGTTTTATATATGACATGGAGCCACTTGTCAGCTATGTTTAAAAATAGTACAAAGTTGTCTGCTCCATTTCAAAAACTACTTGTTTCACACATAAATCAAAAAGTAAACTCTGCTCAAATAGTTTGTGATGGTTCACTGACATCATGCCATTAAAACAAGCATTGGCTATGTAAATCGTTTTGTCTTTTGTGTGGAGAAAGTTTTATACCAAACTTCATAACATAACAGGGGTACAACAGACATAGCAGTAGTGTAACCATCCCTATCACAAAGAATAAGTAAAGGGCAGGTGGAAGTAGTAGAAGAATTTGAATACGGATTTATAAAGCGCGTAGCTACCCTGGGGCGTCCCAGCGCTGTCAGTCGACCTATTGTTCTGGAGGGGGGGAAGAGGAGGTGAAGAATTATGGGAAGAGCCATGTTTTTAGTTGCCTACGGAAGGCAAGTAGGTTGTGTTCTCTTCGGATGGAAAGTGGAAGGGAGTTCCACAGTTTTGGAGCATTGTAGGAGAACAATCGCCCCCCAGAGCGGGCCTTTTTTATTCTGGGGACGCTGGCCAGGGAGAGGGAGTCTGATCTGAGTTGTCTGTTAGACTGATGGGGTTTGACGAGGGATCTCAGGATCGGCGGGCCTCTGCCTTGCATTATTTTGTGTGAAATGCAAAGGGTCTTAAAGGTGATCCTTTCCTTAATTGGAGCCAGTGTAGGCTTTTGAGGGCCGGTTTGGCGGAGCATCTGGATGTGGTCCCGGTTAGGAGTCTGACAGCCGCGTTTTGGGCGTATTGCAGTCTGTTAATGACCGATGCAGGGGCCCCTAGATAAAGGGCGTTTCCGTAATCTAGTCTGGAGTTCACCAGCCCCTGCATGAGCAATTTCCTGGACTGGAAGGGGATCAAGTGGAGGATCTTCCGCGCTGTTTGAATGAGACCGAAGCAGATGCCTGTGGTTTTTCTGGCCTGGGCTTTAAAGTTGAGCTCTTGGTCCAACCAGATACCAAGGCTCTTGACTTCTGATTTGGGGGTGGGAGGTGATCCCATGCAGAGTGGCCAAGAGAGGGAAGTAGGGAGTTTGCGTGGGTTTCCCAGGAGGAGGATCTCGGATTTCTCTCCGTTTAATTTCAGGTGTGATTCGCACATCCAGTGGAAGATGTTCTCAAGACAAGCTGCCAGGTTGTCCAGGCTTTTACTCGACTGGTTTAGGGACACCACCAGTTGGGTGTCATCAGCATACATGACTGTTTTTATGCCGAATGGGGCTATAATGTCCTCTAGGGGGGACATGTAGACGTTAAAAAGTGAGGGGCTCAGGGAGGAGCCCTGGGGGACCCCACACTGGAGAGGAAGAGCTCTGGACATAACTGTGCCATCGGACACCTGAAAGGTTCTGCCTTCAAGGAAGGATTTGATCCAGGACAGGGCGGTGCCTGAAACTCCTACCAAGCTAAGCTGGTGGATGAGGATGGCATGATCCACCGTGTTGAAGGCGGCACTCAGATCGAGGAGGATCACTGCCACTGATCTTCCTGCGTCTATGATGGTTCTTGCCTCCTCGACCACGGCTAGTAGTGCGGTGTCTGTTCCTTGTCCAGGTCTAAACCCTGTCTGGGATTGGCGCAGGAGATTGTTGGTTTCCAAGAAGAGGGATTGTTGGTGGTTGACAATTCGCTCGACCACTTTGCTGATGGCCGGGAGGAGAGAAATGGGTCTAAAGTTGGATAGGTCCGTTGGATCGAGGTGGGTTTTTTTTTTTTTTTTTTTTGGGAAAACCTTTATTTCAAAAATCAGGACACAGCTATTCAGCCGACAGCCCGAAGGTTCGGCAGCATTGAGAATTAGATACAGTGATGTGTCCCCAGTACAGTACAAAGAGTAGTGCAAAAGGTCCAATTTTAAGTAAACACAGAAAAAACTCACAACAAACCCCAGCAAGGCAAGGACATTGAAAGCCCATGGTGAAAGCCCCCAGGGGAGGCCGGACCCCACTCATCTACTAGTTACAAGACTGTGTACGGAGGAAGAAGGGGGACAGCAGAGGCCCAAAACGGTTCCTACAACCAAACAGTGCTGGAAAGAAGGTCAGGGGGAAAGCTGTTCCTCGGGAGGTTCCAGATCCGGGGCAAGACATATTCCCCCCCTGTATTGGTTCCACCGCCCCCAGATGGCATGCCACTTCCGGGGGCGACCTCTGGAGCAATAGACCGTCTTCTCCCTAAACATGCTCCAGTCCATGTTCTCTTTCCACGCGGTCAGTGTAGGGGGTCCCGAGGAGCCCCACAATCGCGCAATATCCCTTTTAGCGACCATGTTACCCAGAGTCTCCCATTGGGTCTGCGCCTCATCGAGGTCAGTGGGCCCCCAGACGTTCAGGAGGCAACACCGCGCCTCCGGCTGCACAGCAATGCCCGTCACCTCCCCCATAACTGCATGGACTCTCCTCCAGAACTCCACAATGACCCCACATTCCCAAATGATGTGCAGGAAAGTACCCACCATACCACATCCCCTTCTGCACAGGCCGTCCTCCGAGAATCCCATGTGGACCAGCCTTGGCCCCGTCACATTCACCCGGTGCAGTATTTTAAGCTGCACCAGCCTCAGACGCGACGGGATCGCAACCTCCTTAGGAGAAGAAACCGCTGACTGCCAGTCCTCATTATCCAACTCAAGGCCATCCCTAGTCCACTGTTCTCTCAGCCCCAAAAGCATGTCTGCCCGGACGTTAATCAATTTCTTATATATGAGCGAGATCGTGCTCTCGGGCATATGACCATCAAGGACCCGGTCCTCAAGGGGAGAGGACTCCGGCACCTTCTCACCCTCAACGAGGACTGATCGGAGGGCGTGGCGCACCTGGATATACCTGAAATACTCGGAGGGCCCCAGCTCATACTCAGTCTGCAACTCCTCGAAGGACTTCACCCTCCCCTTATGCAGCACATCTCCCACCTTGGATATACCTATCAGGTCCCACTTATCAAAGCCCTTCGTACGCCAGAGTCTTCCCAATCTCTCCGATTCAAACAATGGGGTAGCGAGGGTGAGCCTATCCTTCCAGCCCAGCGAGTCAGTCGCCATCTTCCATACACGCACCGCCACACCTGTGGGCCCCGTGAGGGACGAGTCTAGTGACCGCGAATACAACGCCCTGTAGTAGTTGCCACCACGCAGCAACCACCTGTCCATGGCATACCCAGGGCTGAGGGCGGGGCCATAAAAACCATGGTTGATCGCACTCAGCTGCGTGGCCCAATAGTACCGTCGGATGTCTGGGAGCGCAATGCCCCCATCGTACCATGGGAGCGTCAACTTTGAAATAGCTATTTGCGGCCGCCCATCCCACAACAACGTCCGTTGGAGGCCTTCGACCTCCCGAAAGTATTTGGCCGGTACCCAGTCCAAAGTGTTCTGGAGGGCGTAGAGGAAGCGGGGAGGAGACATCATTTTGAACAGGGCCGCACGCCCAACAAGGGAGAGCGGCAGCCTCCGCCAACCGTCAACATCTCGCCTCAAGCGTGCCAGGGGGGGGAGCAGATTCTTCTCGTAGCCCACAGCAGGGTCCATGGATATAAAGATACCCAAATACACGAAACCCTGCTGGGCCACCTGTATCGAACATGTTCTAGGGATCGGTGGGACCTCGCCACTAAGAACGTACAAGTACGATTTGCCCCAATTAATAACGAGCCCCGAGTTCCTACCGAACGATGTGAGTACGTCACAGACCACTATAAGTGACTTCTTAGGTGAGGCAAGATACAACAGGATATCATCGGCATAAAGCGAGATACGGTCCTCATGATCAGGCGACCACCGAAGGCCCCGTATATCCGGGTGCCAACGTATCCACGCAGCCAACGGCTCAAGGGCGAGGGCGAACAACAGAGGCGACAGGGGGCAACCCTGCCGAGTACCCCTACCAAGCTGAAACGGAGTAGATGCCCGACCATTCACCACAACATTCGCTAGCGGCCCCTCGTACAGCAACCTAACCCAACTCACAAAACCGCGACCAAAACCAAACTTGGCCAGCACGGCCCATAAGTATGCCCACTCCACCGTGTCAAAGGCCATCGTGGCATCAAGAGACGCCACAATAGCCGGTTCACGCAGCGTGCCCGCCCTGGCGATGACGCCATGAAGACGCCTAAGGTTTAATGCTGTGTTTCGGTGCGGGATGAAGCCGGATTGATCCGGGTGGACCAAGTCGCCAAGTACCCTAATCAAACGGGTCGCCAGGAGTTTAGCCAGAATTTTCGGCTCAGCGTTGAGGAGTGAAATGGGCCGATAGGAGGCGCACCTATCTCGGGGTTTACCCTCTTTATGTATAACCACGATCGACGCCAGCCGCTGATCCAACGGAAGGATCCCATCCCCCCGCGCCTCCAAAAACATGGCGCGCAGGTGAGGGGCAACCCTATCTGGGAACAGCTTGTACAGATCGATCGGCAATCCGTTCGGTCCAGAGGCCTTACCCGAGTTTAACGCGCGAATAGCCCCCGCCACCTCGTCGACCGTTATGTCACCATCCAAATCGTCCCTATCTATGTCAGAGAGGCAGGGCAACTCGATATCACGGAGGAGATCAGACGAGTCCTCGGGCGGCCTGTCCGACACAGAGGAATAAACCCTACGAAAATACTCCGCGAAACACTTCACAATCCCCTCAGGTTCCACAATCGCCTCTCCCCTCTCTCCCGTCAACTCTGGCACCACTCTATTGACCCGTTCTTTCCTGTCTAACCACGCCAGGAGTTTCCCTGCCTTATCACCAACATCATACAGGCGGCCCTGTTGTTCCCTACTGAGGGTCTTAGCAGCGTTCGTCACCAGGTCCCTATACTCCGTCTGCTTCAAGCAAAGCTCATGCAGTGAGGACTCTGTAACCTCCTCCTCCATCGCCTCCTCAAGGGCCGCGATCTCCTCCTCTACCTGCCGTACCTCGCCATCCCTCCGACTCTTGGCAGCCACCACCAGGGAGAGGGCTTCCCCCCGAAGCACGGTCTTAAAAGCTTCCCACAGCGATACCGCCGAGTCCACGGTTCCCAGATTGTCCTTAAAGTAATTATCCACCTTCTTTACCAGGGCGCTGTGCATCTTGGGGTCTCGGAAATACCATGGGTTGATGGGGGCCACCCTCCCTCCTCCCTCCCGACCTAGATCCAGCCGGATCCACACTGGCGAGTGGTCAGAGATACCGCGTGCCATGTGCCTCGCCTCGGATACCAACGAGGCATGTGCGGCCAGAGTGAGCAGGTAATCAATCCTGGAGAGGCTACCATGCGCCCCGGAGTGGAACGTGTATTGACTCTGTGTGGGGTGCCGGAGCCTCCAGCAGTCTATCAGACCAAGCGTATCTAGGAAGTCTGGAAGCCATTTCTGAGCCCCCCCTGTGTCCCTGGGCGGGTATCTATCCAACAGTCCGGAGCCCACAGCGTTGAAATCCCCTCCCACTACCAGCATACCCCCCGGGAGAGTCAGCAAAGCCCTGCCCAGATCAGCAAATGTGGAGGCCTGCAGGGCCGGCGGGACATAAACCGAAACCAAAACCAAAGTCCTTCCTTCCCACCGCCCCGCCACCGCCACAAACCTCCCCCTATCGTCAACAATGGTGGAGTCCACCTCAAAAGGCAACGATGCTCTAACGAGGATGCCCACACCCCTGGACCCAGAAGAGAACCCCGAGTGTGCAATGAATTTATACCCCTTCCTATTCAGGGCATAGCACGTATTACCTATGAGATGCGTCTCCTGCAGCAGGGCAACATCTGGCATTGAGCGTTTCAAAAATTGCAAAACAATCCCCCTCTTGATGCGATCCCCCAAACCATTAACATTCCAGCTTATAACACTTAAGCCTCTACCCCCATCCTCAAACGAAAAGAGGCCCACCCCACACCCGAGGAGCCACCATGGAACAGCCCTGAGGATAATCATCATGCCATGCAGAAATAAACCCCCCAACAACAAACTCCAAATCCCCGAAACTCCCCCCACCCTGCACCCCTGCTGCAGCTTACAAAGCCCCCCCAACTTGCAGTGTGCCTGTCGCCCTACAAAACCAAACGTCTACAAAAAGTACCCTAAGGGAGGAAAAGAGCACCCCTCGTCCTCCCGCAACCCTCCACAGTTACTGCACTCTGTTCAAATCTTCAAGTATAGTCAAATCAAGTCAGGCCGGCTCTGAGATATCAGCCCTGTCCATCCCGGCCACTGTCTCCATGCTCGGCTGTGTCGTCCCCCGTCCGTCGCCGGGGCAAAGCGTCCAGCCATTCGTCGGCCATAACAGGAGAGTCAAAAAAGAATGTCCGATCTTCGTGCACCACCCGTAGTCTGGCAGGGAAAAGCATGGCATACTTCAGATCCAGTTCCCGAAGCCTCCGCTTCACCCCCAGGAAGCTCTGTCTCTGTCTCTGCACCTGCTGGGTGAAGTCCGGATAGAAATTCACCGACGCATTCTGGAAGGGAACTGGGCCCGTCACCCTCGAAGCTTGCAGGATAGCGTCCCGATCTCGAAAATGAAAGAGCCGGGCGACAATCGGCCGCGGCGGGGCACCCGCCTTGGGCCGCCCGCCCGGCACCCTATGGGCCCTTTCCACCGCAAAAAACTTTCCAAGGCCCCTAGGCTTCAGATGATTAAGGACCAAATCCTCAACAAGCAGGTCCGCCGAAGCCTCATCCGAGGACTCCGGGACCCCGATGACGCGCACGTTGTTGCGCCTGGCCCGGCTCTCGAAGTCCTCCAGCCGGCGGGCGACGAGGTCACTCTCAACCCTCAGCTTACGGACCTCGGTCTGCAGTTCCGCAACATCATCAGTGAGGCCCGTGGTCTTGTGGTCCAGGTTCTTAACGCGTTCGTTCGTCTTGCCCAGGTCCGAGCGGATCAGATTGACATCCACCAGGATGGCATCCACCTTATGCGCCAGGGCCTCGAACTGTCTCCCCATCGAGGTCTGCATCCCGTCGAGCGCGCCCATGACATCCTGTAGGGAGAGCTCCGGTGTCACAGGCGAGTCCTCCTTCTGGGCATCCGGCGCCTGGCTCGATCCAATCGGCGATGCTTTCTGGAGAGCGTAGCGGTCCATGCTGTTAACTTGGGTATACGTTCCCCGCCTGGTAGACTTAGTCTTCAGCCGATCCCCTTCTGCTTTGCCCGACATAATGGACTCCGGGCAGTCCAGTGCAGTTAAGACTGTTCTCTCTCAGGGAGAGGAATAAGGAGTGAGCAGTTCTGCTTTATGCTGCCGGAGTAGCCCGCCGAGCGTCCTTGGGGTAATAAAGCCACCCAGAGCTCTCCAGTGTCCGGGCAGACAAAGGGAACGAAATCGAAAGTGAAAGAGCGGGGACCTCCGTCCGACAGTTCACACCTCGCCTGGCCGTTGTTGATCAACTAGGAGCCGGGCATCCTGCCAACTCTAGCCCCTGGCATCCCCGGGAGATAGGCCGCAATCTTCCGCCAGGCGTAAGTCCGGTTTCCGACGGGCGATCCGACCGCGGGTGGCATCAATCGCCTCCCTGACAACTCAGCAACACGGTGCCATGCATACCATCAGGATTAGAGACAGGATAGTCGACGGAGGGCGCGAGGGTCTCGGGAGCTCTAAGCTCACGCGGCCATCTTGGTCAAGCGCTAGGCTCCTCCCTCGAGGTGGGGTTTTTTAAGAAGTGCCCTGACTGTAGCTTTCTTCCAGTTGGCTGGAACAATGCCTAGTGCTAGGGAAGCGTTAATCAGGTAGGTGAGTGGAGGGGCGACAGTGGCGGCAACCAGTTTTAATTTGCTCATAGGAGCTGGATCTGATGGAGCCCCGCTCTTCACGGATTGTAAAGTGGTCAGGAAAAGTTCTTTGGTGACCTGGGAGAATGTTTGGAGGCGTGGAGCCTCTGCATAAGGGAGGGGGGGGGGTAGCGGGGAGTTGGGAGGTAATGGGAGATGGGAGGGATTTGAGGATATTATTAATTTTTGTTGCAAAGAACTCAGCTAGCTGGTTGCATCTGGTGCCCGATTGGTCTGGTGTGGGCAAAGGGTCTGGGGTTTTAGTGAGAAGGCGAACGATGCGATAGGTTTCTTTGGCAGAGTTAGCTGCAGCTAATATTTTTTTCTCGAAGAAGGTTGCCTGGGTGTTTTTTATACAGGTTTTGTAGTGCTTCATGGTGGACCTGTATTCGTTTTTGCTTTCAGTCGCCCAGTCCTTTCTCCAAAGGCGCTCGAGCTTTTTGCACTTTTTCCTGAGTTGGCGTAGTTCTTGGGTGAACCACAGAGATTTGGGGGTTTTCTTCTTACTGGGGAGAGGTTTGACGGGAAGGATAGCATCAAGGGATTGATCGATCCAGCCACGTAGTTGAACGTCTGCTCTGGAGAGGTCTGGGTCCAGCACTGGTGAGGTAGAGGCAAGTGCTTGGGCCCAAGAGGCCGTATCCAGTTTTTGCCACGGGCGGGCTGGTGCTTGGGGAGGAGGTCTCTCCGGTGCTTCAGCCGAACGTTGAAGCTTAAAGGGGATTAAGAAATGGTCTGACCAGGGGACAGGTATGGGGGTATTCACGACTAGTCTTGTGAGGTTAGTGAAAATAGGGTCCAACAGGTGGCCCTTAGAATGGGTAGGCTGGTTGCTTTTCAAGTGGAGATTAAGGGAGGCTAGGTCTTCTTTAAGGTCGACGGCTGTTTTGTTTGTTAGGTCATCGAAATGGAGATTTAGGTCTCCTAAGACCGTAAAGTTAGGGGTCAGGCAGGCAAGAGAGGAGATGGATTCCACAAGGGAGTTGCAGAAAAGTCGTTGCTGTCCTGGGGGACGGTAGACTAATATCCCCGAGAGGGTTGTGGATGGTGGCAAGTGGATAGAGAACTGGGCATTTTCACAGTCCTGAATTGGGCTGTCCTTAAAATAGCAAGCCAGGTGATCACGGTAGATGATTGCTATCCCACCTCCAGTCCCAGAGGGTCTGTCCTGGTGTTTGATAAGGTAGCCCGGGGGGAGTGTTTGGATTATGTCTGGGTCAGAGTTGGGGTTGATCCAAGTTTCGGTGAGAAAGAGGATCTCGATCTCAGAATCCTGCAGGAGCATGTTGATTTCTGCTTGGTGTTTCGGGAGGGATCTGCAATTGAGTAGAGCCATATTGAGCCAGCGTGGTTTCAGGGGGAGTCGTGGAGTGAGCCTATATGGACAGTTTGCGCAGCAGGAATGTCCATCCTTTAGGGAGATAATGCTGCGACAGGGAGCGGAGGGAGAGCCCCTGAGTTTGAGGAGGGTTTCCTGGGTGTATCTCAGGGGAGAAGGTGTGGCCGAAGCAAGGGTCCTGGGCTCAGGGCTCGGTCTGGTGCGGACGGGCGCAGACGGGCTTGCCTTAGGCGCGCCTTCGGCGCGCAGACGGCGCTCCCGCTGCGCTCGTCCGCTGCGCTTCCGGCAGATGCACATGGTTTATGCGGAAGGAAGGGGGTGGAGGGGAGGGGGCGTGGCCTGAAAAAGGGGCGTGGCCTCTGTCCTCGCCGGTAATGGCGTCAGGAGGAGTGTTCAGGTCAGGCTTTGCGGCAGCGCTAGAGACCGCTGCGCGGGCCGATCAGGGGCGAGCAAGTGCACGGAAATGCTTTGCAAGCGTGGTGAGTTTAAAAACACAATGTTAAGTGACAATAGATTTTGTTTTTAAAAATAACGCAAATTCGCACTCCCGGCTTCCGCCTCAGGAGATAGGTTGCTTGTGGTTATGGCGCTTGTAATCAGCGTCTTTTGTACCAGCGGCAGTGGGCGTGGCCTGATAAAGGGGCGTGGCCTCTGTCCTCGCCGGTAATGGCGTCAGGAGGAGTGTTCAGGTCAGGCTTCGCGGCAGCGCTAGAGTCCGCTGCGCGGGCCGATGAGGGGCGGGCAAGTGCACGGAAATGCTTGGCAAGCGTGGTGAGTTTAAAAACACAGCGGCATCACCTGATTCTTTCACTGGTGTATGACTTGCTTAAACTGACAGAAACTTACAACACTTACAAAACTCCTGCGAGAAACAGCCCAAACTCTTTTGAATTACCATACATTCATGTATTCATATAATAATGAACCCTGGCTTGTGGTATGCTTCATTGGTGGGTTCTTCAAATAGTACTGGGAAGCATCTGAGAGTGCTGCAGTTCACTGGCTGGAGAGTCTACTAGTTACATGTTTCCTAGTTTTGGTGAGGTTATTCCTCCTATATCAAAATTGATATGTTTCCTTTGTTAAACCGTCAGACCGAAATTAAAATGATATGTGGTGAGTTAAAAATGTTTTTAGTGGTGTCTCCCTACCTCAAGATTAAAAATAGAAGTGTTGACAAACAGACCCTACTTCTCTTTTCCATCAACATGTTTCACCAGTCAAATATTGCCCCATTGGATCAGACATCTTCCTCAGGAATATAAGCATCTCATATCAAATATTGTGAAATAATGCCTGATTTAGAGAGCATGTTCACCAGTGTCAGAAGTGGGGGCAGATGGTGAAAATGTACCCAGCTACCACTCCTTGTTGAGGCCTGCAATTCGATATTGACAAAGCTGTGGGCTTGTGCTGCATGTTTCACAGATTGTGCTACTATACTCATAGCCATTGGGTATAAAACAGGCCATGCCCCCACTGCCAAACTACATCACACAGCTGACTGTGTTTTGATGGCGGGAACATATAGGCCTTGGACTGTGAACCATGCACTCAACACTCAGGCATTTCCTACTAGTGGCAATAGGGCAGTGGCAGAAAAGTGTGACGGCCCAGCTCCATAATTCTCAGCGGCCATGCAAGTGTTGCCTCTTGTCTGGAAATTGAGCGCCACTAAGGAGAACAGCGTTTAGCTTAGTCACAAACTCCCGCCATGCTGCAATAGTTGCTGACTGCCACAAATTTGTAACTTAGAAAAAGTGTATTTTGGACTCTTTCACTTTAGCATATTACATTTTAACACTGAACTTATGGGCCTTTATTAGAATTATTGAACCACATCCCCTTTTCTCCTGGTAATTATATTAATGACTCAAGAGCAAACAATGTGTCTTATTTTTCCTACACAAGTCTGTATTGTTAGAGATAAAGCAACATTAGGCCCTACTAAACCATATACACGGAAAGATATGTACAGTGAGCATCCTTAACTGAATTATTTCAATGTGCTCTCAAATGTTATAGTCTCAGAAAAGGAGGCACAGTGAAGAGCACTAATTACCTGGGGTCACACAGTATGGTCAAGCTGGGAAGCTGGAATTGAAACTAGGGTTTCTGGGTCAGGGCCTCGCAACTAGTTTTTGTCCCGGGTCCTTCAAAAGCTTCTGATAGGCATTGGCATGTCATGCAAGTGCACTCAAAATATCCTTTGCTTTTTCGTAAGATTAAACAGGACAGATACATCTTGGAAGGAAACGGTGCGATATTCCCTCCTTTAGAGGCCAGGTACAGCTGGGGCAGGGCTTTGCAACTAGTTTTTGTCCCGGGTCCTTCAAAAGCTTCTGATAGGCATTGGCATGTCATGCAAGTGCACTCAAAATATCCTTTGCTTTTTCGTAAGATTAAACAGGACAGATACATCTTGGAAGGAAACGGTGCGATATTCCCTCCTTTAGAGGACAGGTACAGCTGGGGCAGGGCTTTGCAACTAGTTTTTGTCCCGGGTCCTTCAAAAGCTTCTGATAGGCATTGGCATGTCATGCAAGTGCACTCAAAATATCCTTTGTTTTTTCGTAAGATTAAACAGGACAGATACATCTTGGGAGGAAACGGTGCGAAATTCCCTCCTTTAGAGGCCAGGTACAGCTGGGGCAGGGCTTTGCAACTAGTTTTTGTCCCGGGTCCTTCAAAAGCTTCTGATAGGCATTGGCATGTCATGCAAGTGCATTCAAAATATCCTTTGTTTCTTCTTAGGAATAAGCAGGACAGATACATCTTGGGAGGAAACAGTTCAAAATTCCCTCCTTCAGAGGCCAGGTACAGCTGGGGCAGCAGCAGTGCCAGCTTTGCTTCCTCACAGAAAAGATGCAAGTTGTCAGCAAGCTTCCTACTTTCACAGAAGGCAGAAAGTGCAATCTTCCATTGTCGATAGAACAGAGTCCGCAGGGTAGACTGTACAATATTTGATCACTCACAGAACATGTTTGGTTAGGGCAAGAGTGACCTGTAGGTTACAGGCAGATCTTTGGGCCGGGTGCTTAATTCACTGAGAAGAATGTATAGGTGGTTGATGTAGTGAATATGCAAGTTCTGACACCATTCTCTCTTAGGTGGTATTCCACGTTAGCATCCTGATGGTCCTGCAGTCACTTGAAGACCTGTGGTATGTGATTGTTCTTTGGTTTCCCACTTATTGAAAAGTAGCCGTGTCCCATGAGGTCATTGTTTTTCAGACGAACTAGCTCTGCCTAAGTATGTAGTAGAGAGGCACACAGGTGCCAACCTCTTCAAAAAGGGTCTGAATGCGGTGCACCAGAAGTCATGTAATTCCAGTCCCGCTTCTGCACATATCCAAAACATACAGTGGCACCCCTCAGTCTCTTAATGACAGGGGCGGCTCTTCCGCAATGACAGCGGAAAGTCACCCCATTGGCTCAGAGCCAGCCTGCATATGCATGGAGGGGCAGGGCCGAGGCATGGGAAGGGGGAAAGAGAGTGCTACATGCACTCCCTAAGTGCTCATGGGTGTTTGGCTGGCCGTTTCAGGCTGACCAAAACACACATGCGCAGTTAGGTTTCTCTAACCCGGATGTATTGAACAGCCAGGTTAGAGAAACCCCACAGACTCCCTGACCGGAGTGGACCGTCTTTCTAGCCTGCTCAGGCCAATCCCCGCGCAGCCCTGCGGCGTGGTGATTGGTCAGGGAGTCTGTGACGTAGTCACAATGTCTGCTAGGACAAGGAAGTTCCAGCAACGAGGCGCGACGTCAGGGCCGGACTGGCCGTAGTGGGCACCGGGCATTTCCCCGGTGGTCCAGAGGGGTAGGGGCCGGTTTTCTGTCAATGGGGGCCTATTTTGTCACTAGGGTCTGGTTTTGCAGCAGTGCTCCAATATCAGCCCCCAGTAACGAAAGTGAGACCTGTGCTTCTTGCTAGCACCCCCACTGCATTGGGTCGGTCGAGCAGCAATCTGCCAGGGCTGGTTGCTGTTTCCAGTCCGGCCCTCCGCGACGTGGGAGGGGGCTGGAGCAGGTAAGTTTAACTTTTTCTAAACAGTTCAATATTATTATTGTCCCTTGTCCCCCCCCCCCAGCGCCCCATCCTGCGCTCCCCCCATGTCCCCGACTCACCAATTTTTGTATGTGGCAGCCGCCATTGCTAAATGAAATGAAACTTTTTATCTGGTCCAGGCAAATATCAGCTTAAAATATTAACACGTCCCACGTCTGTACAACTTCCAAACAAATGTTTTCAATTTAAATAAAGTTCCGATTTGAGAGTGAGTATAGTAAAAGAAAGAGCGCCACAGCTAACAAGATTCACCTTCTTCTGCCTGCATGACATGACCGAGAAAGCAAGGCTCTATTGAGAATACAGGTGGTCCGTTTCCTCATTCTCGCTCCTTTTTAACATGCTAAGTTTGCGTATTTTTTTTTTTTACTTTTGTATTTTCACCTGACTGTGGTGTGGTCAGCTGGATCCTTTTGCAGCAGTGTTAAAAGGTTAAATACTTTGCCAGCAATGCTATTGTGGGCACGTTATTGTGGGCATGTGGACATTACCTTGTGCCACCCACCTTGTTATGTGTATGAGCACACTTCATTACAATGAAATGAAAGCAGGCAATAACCAATTTTAAGGCTAATAAAACGAAACTTATGGGTTCCTCTCTCTGTTTCATTGCCAGTGGAAATAATTGTTCGTCAGAAATGCCAAGTTGGAAAAACCACTCAGGAAGCCAACTAGACTTGGACTGACCATGTTGGAAATGAGATTGGAGTTGAGTCTCACTTCTGCCAGTGATCGGTGTGTTGAAGCTACCCACTTTTCAATTCTCTAACACTTCTATGGAGCATGCGGACACATTTCATGCATGCTCACCAACATTCCTGCCTTTTTGCTTCCTTTGCTCGGTAAGACTAAAGCACCCCCCAATACCAAAAAACACTATTATTTCCTGAAAGACTTCAAAGGCTAGGGTTAGCGTAAATAATAATACAATTCTCAAATATTTAGGCATACTTATTTCCCTTCCTTGCTTATTTTTCCTTAATTGAGCGGAAGCCATGGACGTCATTTAGTGGTCGCCAGGGGTCTCAGCTGTGACCTCTAGTCTTCAGCTTGAGACCCCTGGCTTGTTACTTGCGACCCCTGGCTTCATCAAGGGGATGGAGCAAATCCACGGGACGCTGGAGGCCCTGGATATCATTTTCAGTGTCCTATGGGGTTGCATCACTGCTTAGTAAACCATTAAAATAGTTAACATAGTACAGCATGGTTTTTAATGTTTAATGCTGTCAGCGGTTTCATTTGTGAGTCAGTTGGCATCACAGCGCATACCCTGCAGCATCGGCAACACTTGCTGCAATTTAACCAATGAGCAGGGGCGGCTCCTCTTTACTCACTCCTTCTCACCTGTTTTATTATCGTTTTATTTTCCTTGTACTGAGTCTTGGTGGCGGGGCCACAGAGATGACAGGCACTGAGAGGAGTGGTAGGTGCACTCCCTTCACTCTGCATGTGGGTTTGGCTGGCTGTCTCAGGCCGGCCAACCCCACATGCGCAGTGAAGCTCTCTCCAGCTCCAGCTGCATTGCTGGGTTTGGAGAGAGCAGGCGCAGGCTCCCAGTCTGTCCTGGAGCGATAGCATCGCACTCAGGCCAATCCTGAAGCTGCTCTCATGCATGAGTGCAGCTTCAGGAATGGCTGCGGGGCTGGATGGGAGCCTGTGCCTTCCTGCAGTGTAGAGGAGAGCAGCAGAAGAACGCCACGCGATGGAGTGCAGCACATGAGTTCTTTTGAATTTTTTACATTTGTCTTCTTCGTCTCCCTTTCCATCGCCCCACCCGCCCCTTTTCTTGTCCCTGACATGAGCCGCTCCTGCCAACGAGGCTACAAAAAGCAAACTGTGATGAAAGAAGAAGGTGGGCAAAGATAGAGCCTGCTGTTTCAATCTAGAAACAATGGTGTTTGTGCCAATAAAAAGCCTACATTCCAGTGAGGTAGGATTTTACAGTATGCCCGACACCTGCATTTTGTCTGTGAGCTGAAGAACCAGAACCTTTTGGGCCTGGCGGCGCAGGGTACGCCTTAATCTCCGGAGTTCACCTGCTCAGCTACACAGAGACACGGGACACTCTGTCGGCGTTAGAAGATCAGATTTATTTAGCTGCAGCTAGTACAGTTATCCCAGAAGTACACAAGGTAGGTTCTCAGGAGACTGCCACTTCACTCTGTGGCGCAGAAACTTATATACCATATAGAAACATATACATTAACCAAATATACACCCAGAGCATACAAGAAAGAGCCAATAAGGAAAGTTGGAAAACAGGACAGAACCAATAGGAGAGATTGGAAAACAAAGTGTCAGATGACTCGAAGAAACCTCTCCTCCAACTATGTTTGTCACCCCTCCCTAAATCTAATTTATTAACGGATTTGTAACTAACTTGCAGGTGGCGAGATACGTTTGTGTGTATTGGACGACAGTTGTGAAACGAGAGAATGCTAGCAAAAGACAGTGAAGGCCAGACGATAATATAAAGTCAGAAAAGAATAGTGTGAATCAACAGATAGTTGAGACGGGGATTAGAAAACCAGACGGGGATTAGTGTACTTGGCCAGTCCTAACAACAGCTTTGTAAATAGAGGCAGAAAGGCTGTTTCTTAACACGAAGCTGCAGAAAA
The DNA here is from genome assembly GCF_964204655.1 of Triturus cristatus. NCBI lineage: Eukaryota > Metazoa > Chordata > Amphibia > Caudata > Salamandridae > Triturus > Triturus cristatus. The sequence goes on from NC_140594.1 coordinate 736,954,490, forward strand.
AGCAGAATAGACTTTGTTCGCTGTGCTGCCTGAGTGATGGCAACACAAAATGGCGGCGGAGCACAAAATGGCGGGTCGATTCGATCGCGATCGGAAATCGAAGTTTGTCAGAGCTGACTGGCATTGAGGGCAATGTCATTTATCGAGTTCCGAGCATGAAACCGCCCCCCCCCCCCCCCAAAAAAAGACTGATTTAATTTTGGCTTTTCGAGCAGCATTTATGTGCAAGTTTGCTTGGAAATTACTTAAATTGATTTGTTCGCCTAATAACAGAATCAGATAGACTGCTGATACCACGAATCTGGAAGAGTATTTAGTGTAAGATAACTTATAAGCCTTTTTTTTGTTTTTTTAAGTGACATTACCTTAACCCCTTCTGTGCCATGCCCTTTCCCTCTCTTGTGCCACGCCCTTTCCCCCTCCTGTGCCGGGCGTTTCATTAGTGGGTGGGGTTCATGACGAGATAGTCTCGTCATGGGCACAGCGCGACCGTGCTCCATGACGAGACTATCTCGTCATGGGCACAGAAGAGGTTAAATTCTGAGAAGCTGTTTTGATTTATTTGTTTATTTTGATACCTGTGAGAGCCTTTGATTATTGGGATTTCAATGGTGCGTCTACATGAAAAGCTATAGATCATTTCAAGTAAGCATGTGAAGTAAATAAGGATCTATTTGCCAGTTTTGTAAGGGGCTGTGCAGAATGGGAGAAGGCGATGCTTCTTGCCATAAGTGCCCTATTCATACTGCCAGCACTTAACTGAAGGTGTAAGCAATATGTGAATGCGCTGCAAATCTCTCAGGTTGTCCAATGACCTGCATGAGTAATGTGCCCAGTCGTGATGATGTTATTGTTGTTGTAAATTTGTTTATTCAAGTGTCTCTTAGCAGGAATACAAATAACATTGCAGTATATCACAATAGGTGCATACATATACATTATCATTCCCGTGAAGGGTGTCAGGGATGAGCAAAAGGGGAAGGGAAGGAGCAAGGAACAGAGAAGTGGATCCATCAGTCATTCCAGCTACCATTCTTGCGGATTCTTGTAGGTCGCCAACAGGGAGGGCTCTCCTCTCTATGCCTGATGTTGTGTTTTACTTTGCTACCTCCTCGTCTACTTTTAAAATGGAGAATGTAGATCTACTAGTACCAGCATGCTAAGATAAAAATAGCAGGACTTAATGTGCTTCCAACTCCAAAGCACGTCTCCATAGTTCTAACTTCTACAGCTCCAAATTTACAGAAACTACATGTGCAAATCTTTCATTTGGGCAGTTTTCTGGCTCTTCACAAGAGATATGCACATATTTAGGTGAAATTAGATGCATGTTTGAGCACTGTGAAATTCAACGGTTCTGGAATTATTAGTGCTGTCTGAATGTTAACATTACAAAATAACTTGACAGCCCTACAATATATTACAAGAAATGAGCCACAAGGTGATGGCGATGGAACCTGCTGATACGAGCAGCCCTTCTACCCATAAAACCATGTCACCCATAGGCAGGAATGGACAGCTACCATTTGTAAAGGGCCATTTCTTGTCAATTCCTAGATTTACATTTCTACCTCTAAGTTGAGAGTGGGCATGCTCTGTGCTCTTTGCTTGTTCCCATGCAGAAACAAGATCAGAATTGCCGTGGGGGAGCAGGCGTTGTACCAGGTGCACATTCCCATGCATTACTCTGTGCATCAGAAAGGCATTTGATTCTACACTTTCCAGATCTATGGTGCACCGTATGATTACAGTTTTCGGGGGGATAAGAGTTGTGTGCACAAATTGAATTTTTTTCTTTAGTAAATCATGTTGCTAAATTACACATGCGCAAAATGAAACATGTTTATAATCTACAGTAGCTTGGCTCGTGTAAGAAGAGTCTAGAGACAACAGGTAAGGGGGCTGGGCATATGGGTGCAAGAGCAATCAGTACATACAAGAGACAGAGGAATCTGTGTGCACAGGTTATAGGGGGCTTTGTTTTCACAGATGAAAAGGCAGTTGTGACACAATAATAGAAAATAATTGGAAAAGGGGTGTTAAAGAGCATTTTCTTATTTGTGAGCATATTTGCACCCAGATGCGGGTCTGTGGAGTCTGTGTGCAGACCTGGTCTGATAAAGAGAGCCTACACACCTGTACTACCCAAAGTCAGCTGTGTTTAATGATTACACTCTTCTGGAACAGCACTGGCCACTTGGGCTAATGCCCTGGGATGTATTGGTTTAGTCTTTCGATATGGAGATCCCCTCTGGACTTTAGAGGCTGTTTGTGTGCATTCGAGGTTATTTTTAGGCATATTGGGGCACATTTACAAGGTCTGGCGCATCTCTGTAAATCAGCAGGGATGCGCCAGAACACTTGTGACAGGCAAAACCACCAGTGCGCTACCACTGATGCGCCGCATTTACAATGTGGTGCGCCGTGGCGCACGGATTGGCAGATGTGTGTTGCATCCCCCGTCGTAAAGGCGGTGCATTGCTGGAGTCGCGTCGCAAGCGCGACGCGGCTCCAGCAAGGCTCAGGGCTCCCTCTGCCTAACATGCTGCATCACTCCTTGCGCCTGCTTCAAGCAGGCACAGGGCTTTGACGCAGAATGGCCGTAAAAGTGACTCAGAGAAATTTTGTAGATTTCACTGCGTCACGTTTACGAGGCGTACCTGCGAGGGAACGCCCACCCCGCGCTGTAACGCACACATGAAACCTGACGCAGGTTTCATGTGGGCGAAGGGCTTTACAACATGACGCATCTCCCTAGATTTGTCACGTTGTAAATAGGGTGCAACGTGGCGCAAGGTTTACGCCACCGCTGCGTCACAGAAGTGACAACGACGGCACAAGGGGCTTGTAAATCTGCCCCATTGTGGTTATTCTGAGACAAATAATGGTGATGTTTAGCAAATTATAGCTGTGCCTGGGAATTAAAGTCCGAGACTAGGAATTTGAAGCCATATTTACTAATATGATTACTGTAGCTGACCTGTGAATGTTTTTCCTTCGTCTATGATGGCTGTACTCCTAGGTTCTTGTGGTTGCACACTTGGCACAGCATGGCAGCAGTCTTCTCAGTATGTGGTTGATAACCAAATTGTTATTTTATCTACTTTGGTATCCTTTTTCATAACTACTTATTGTTAATTCTTTAACTTCAGTGAAGTCACTTCCAGTAATTCCGAAATGGTCAAAGGAATAGTGACACGATTTCCTGTGATGTCACTGGGATCAAAAATCATTTCATGTCACTTCCTGTGATATCATCTAAGGGTCAAAGGGCACATGGTGTCCCTTCCACTACCCCTAGCATTTTGGTGAATTTATGTCCATGAGGGAAGTATAGAACTATGCCTACTTTAGAGAGGTAGAAACATGGGGAAGTGTAAACCATTAGAATACCAGAAATATATATGTTGTGGTGGCATCATGGTGTTTTTCAATATTTATTTATTTATCAATTTATTTATTGTTTTATAAAGCTCAAGTTGTCACCAAGCTACATCATCCAAGTGTACAACGCAAAACAAATGGGGACAAATATAAACTTTTATAGAACGCATGATAGATAGGCCATTGAATTTCAGTCTGGTCGGATGGTAACACTGCCTATCATCAATGATAGTGGGTCAGGGATGATTTAGGCCAAAAAGTTACCTTTTCAGTTGCTTTCTGAATCAGAGGTAGCTAGGGTGGCTCTGAGTTTGGGGTGCAGGTTCTTCCCTAGTTTTGGACACCTCACACCCAGGAATCATCCTACGCAGTCCTTGTGGTTGAGGTGGCGCTGAGGAATCTAAGGAAACAGTTCCTGGAGAGACCTCATGTAAGGATAAGTTTGGCAAATACTCTGATCCTTTGCTCCTCTGGGCAGTGCTTAGTGTATTCAACATAATCCTATTGTTTTCTGGGAGCTAGTGGAACATTTCCTAGGCCGGTTTAGCAAGAGGCCATGTCTGTTAATTCAGTTAAAAAGTAAAATAATGCCCTGAGGACTGAGTGTTGCTTCGAATTTTGCACTGATCCTTATACTGCTTCACTAGTCAGAATAATCATAAAGGACAAGCAACGTTGTAGATAATCTCGCAGGTACAAATTATAGACTGGGTTTAATCTGCAATTTAGCCTGATTTAATTAAACTAGGGACAGAAGTGTGTTTATTTAATCAGGGATTTAATTTAGAAACTTAAAAGGAATACTGAAATATGCGCTTATGTTGCGGTAATTCTAAAAAGTGCACAATTGTGCGCATCATGGTTTGGAACTCAAAGTAATATATCGATATGTTTTCTGTCAATGGTTAAAGACCTTCTCATGTACATGACTGCAGGGTGCTGGGGTCGTCTGTGGGCTCTGAAATGAGGGGCTCCCTAGCAGAGCCCGGCGCCGGTTTTATGTGTCTACAGTTTGTTAAGTCAATTCATTTAACCCAATATCTCTCTGAGTTCGAGCTTCATTTCCAGACAGTTAAACTCGGAAGTAGTGAGCAATGTTTACCGGTTTCATTTTCTAAGCTGTGCTGAGCAGCGGATAGGAGGAGCATCTAATTGTGTAATGGGTTAATCTGTTTTATTTGCCATAAACGCATTTCTCGTGTGTTTTGACATGTGCTGCAACTGGTACAGAAGTCATTAGGTACGATCATATATTGCTCTTCGCCCCTCCCCTAGTCCCGCCCACTTGCCACGCCTCTATTCTAATGAGTACCTGCACTTATTGTTTCCCATTTAAAGCACTGGCCTGTTGTGTCCTGCTAGACATGTGCTAGTGTCTGAGCACAGAGGGGCAAATTTACACGAAAGTGACGCATCTGTAGAGATGCGTCACTTTCCCTGCGCCAACATGCCAAATCCTTGCGTCACCATGGATGCGCCGTATTTACAATACGGCGCACCATGGCGCAAGGATTGACAGATGCGTCAGAAATTCTGACGCATCTGTTGACGGAAAAGTCACACATTGCTGGAGTGGTGTCGCAAGCACGACGCAACTCCAGCACTGCTCAGGGCCGTCCTATGCCTAACATGCTGCGTCAATTCTTACACCTGCTTCAAGCAGGTGCAGGGTTTTGACGCAGCATGGACGTAAAAGTGACTCAGCGCCACTTTTACGGGGCTTCCTGCGATGGAATACCCACCCTGCATACATTAAACCTGACGCAGGTTTAATGTGGCGCAGGGCTTCACAACGTGACGCATCTCCCTAGATGCGTCACGTTGTAAATGGGCCTCAACTTTTACGCTGCATCACAAAAGTGACGCAACAACAGTGCAAAAGTGACGCAATAGGCTTGTAAATCTGCCCCAGAGTTTGTTAACACTCCCTTGGGGGAGTGGGCACAGATGAACCCCACATCCATCCATCACAGGCGGTACGAGTGACGTGAGCCTGTTAATAAAAGGGCCCAGGTGCACTTGCTCGTGATCCAGTTCCAGTACATCACTAACGTGTCCGTATGGTCCGTATAGGATGTAGTGAACTTACGGATGGCAGGATTTCTGGACGCTACGTATTGTTGATTAGAGGATCCTATTATAGCTCCTTAATCTCTGAATTTATTGAAAACTTGATGACAAAGACGACTATGATTATTCACGACTACTTAAATGCTTTGTAGCTTTATGGGGACATCTACATGGATCCTCATCACTTTTGAATTGAGACTGCAGGAAATCACTACACTCTAAGAGCAGGACTGCTTTTTTCTAGTTTTTACAAATAAATATTGTGTGGAACGGAAATCTGGGATTCCATAACTATCTAAGATATTGGAGGTTCTAGGAGACCAGGCTCATCAAAGCCTTCCCGACTATCTGAGCACCGCAAATAGAGCCTTGAGGAAGTCACGGTGGTGACGAAACGCGCGTTGGCTGTTTTTTGTTGCTCCATGTGTCAAGAACTGGACTTTCAAGAATTCCACGAAACTAACCGTGTTCATGAACATCTTGTGACATGGGATGTAACATTCTGGACTTATGTTTCTAATAACTATTAAATCAGCATTTGTACTATATATCTGTATGTGTCTGAATATTCTCTGTATCAGGGGTTATCTCTTAACATCATTTTGTGTTCGTAGCCCAAGAGATTAATTTCTACAACTGTGTATATTTATATAGAATTAGAGTGCCGGCGTTTCTATGTGTACTTGTGCTACAGGTCACTTGTGACCTGTATGATTGACATCCTTGGTAGTGGGATATCTTACCTCGAGTTGGCACCTATGAATTGGTCTGATCTATAGCTAATTGTATGTATTTCACATAAGCACCCTTTTATCTGTTAAAATATCTTGTTTGATTGTGCGACGCAATATCCACCACTACCTCATGTGCTAGCCTGGTATTTTATTATCATGTGGGCCTAGTGGCAAAAGACACAACAGGGCTCTTGTGATTTTTGGAATAACTTGCTCTAAAGGTACAGAAGCAGTCTCCCGAAAACTGTGCACTGACCCAGAAAGACATGTGTGTGTTTTTGAACATTATTGGTCAGTCTGCACGTGCACTAAATCTTTGAGAGTATGTGGGTTTCTGCAAGGAGCTGTGTTTGCCATTCTGCTGTCTGGAACTCATCCACCGACTCTCAGAGTTTTTCAGAGTTTCTGAGATAGTGTGTACTCTGTATAGAGTGTGATTCCGTCCGGAAATAGGCACACACCCGCATTCTACGCCTATGCACACATTCATGGTGGCTCCTGTGGCAGTGTTCACAGTGTCTAGGACTGCAATGGTGGAGCAGAATTATCTGCACATAGCTGCAGTGGTGTGTACTACTGGGTGGCTATGCAACACGCTTTTATTTTAGGGGGCGGACCCTAAGGTGGATTTACAAGGGCTGTTGTAATGAATGAATGACATGCCCACCGATCAGCTCACTGTCAGTTCAGACTCGGTGAAAGGGACAAGTTGCACTGACTGAGTGATGAGTTGTTCTTAGTTTAATTGAAGTGATGTAGAATGCTGAATTATGAGCTATGCCCCAGTGCATTGCAGAATAAAAGGTTGTGGTACATTTTAAAAGAACTCTGCCAAGCATGATATCTGTTTCTGGATGGGGAAAGGGTCAAACAGCAGGTGAGGGACACAAATCTCAAAACTAAAATATACAGGCCTGCACAAGTACCTTTGTTTGCTCTCTACTGCAGTAGTGTGTCAAGCTCAACACTGGGCTTGACACACCATGCATACATTAGGAGTTTGTGATGACTTTGTAAGTCTATATTAAAGTATGGGGCAAATGCTCCTTGTTGGACTGGGCCTTCTCTGCAGGGTAGCCCCAGATTTTTGTCTTCCTTTGCTGAACCCGTTCTTGTTGGCTTTTAGGACTCTGTGCACTAAACTCCTGCTGCTGAGTGGTAAAATATGTGTGCCCTCCCTTGAAAACATGTTAAAATTGACCTACACCTTATGGGTAACTTTCATTTACTTATAAATTCCTAGTAACTGGTACTACTTGTACCCAAGGATGGTAAATTAAATGCTACTAGTGGGCTGTATTACTCATTGTGCCAGCCCATAAACATTTTATCAGGCCTAAACCTTCCTTTTTTATACATATAAGTCACCCTTATGATGGTCCCTAACCACTCCTAGGATAGTGTTCATGGAATTTAAAAGATAGGGCATAAGTATTTAGGTTTTACATGTCCTGACAGTGAAAAACTCCCAAAGTCATTTTTCAAAGTTTTAAGACTATCTCTGCCATAGACTTACATCTAATAAGGGATGCCTTCAGTTTGGCAATAGATAGCGAAATGTTATTTCTACTCAAATTAATTGTAATTTAAAATCCTCTCTAATAGTAAAGTCACATTTTTAGTTAGTATTCTGAGAATGCCACATTTAGAAACTTGGCATTTTTCTGCCTCAATTTAATGAGACTTTCTGACAGTGACCAGGGTCGCATGACTGTAAAAGGCTCTCCTGTGCTTTTTTTGTGTATTTCTTCAAAACATAGGGCCAAAAAGGCCTTGGGTGGGGAGCAGGGCCCTCCTTTTCTGAGCAGGACGTCCAGGGGGGTTGTACTCAGCCTTCCTCAGCTTCAAAGGGTGGTCTAAGGGCTATAGTCACCCACTTCCTTACTTCTAAGAGCTGCCTGTCCTGCCACTGACAAATGCAGCCTGCACCAATTCCAGCCTGCCCTTTGCTACCCAAGACAGTTTGGAGCCAAACCCAGGAAAGGAGGAAGGTTATACAAAGGTGCATCCTTCACCCACAGGCTGACACTGGGGTAAAAGTGGCACCTTCAGAACCTCTCATCAGAGCACTCCTGGACGTGGGATAGATTCGGAAGGACTGCCTTGCTGTCCAAAGAACAGAGATTAGATATGCTTGCTTTGCACCTATGCTCCCCAAGAGTGACACCAAGGGTCAGTTGGTTGACCTCCTTTTTGAGCTACAGTAATGCAACCAGCTTCCAGAGGCCTCCCTGCAACAGCCCAGGTGACCTCTCTAGACCCCACCCGTCTCTGCCTGTCTCACCATTCTCAAAGCACACATATTTGTCTCTCATGATCCTCAAAACTCACATCCTTACCATTCTTTTCTATCTCAATCAAACCCTCATGACTGTGTACCTCACTCTCTCTCTCACTGTCTTACCTCTCACCATGTGTTCACTTCTACAAAACTGTACCGCTTGTCTCTATTTCTACCTCTGTTCCTTCTACTTCACCTCTCTCACTACCTTATGTCTTACATGCTACCTCTTTCTCTACTTCCACCTCTTTTTTTCTATCATTATCTCTCCATTAATTCCTCTCTCTGCACAAATCATCCCCTTTACCTCACATTTCCCTTTTCATCTCTCTCCATATATATATAACCCTACCTGTTTATGCATCTCACATGTCCTTCTATATCTCACACTCTCACAGACTATCACTCCCTCTGTAAACCTCATATTATTTGTACTTCACCTCTGTTTCTCCATTTCAACTCTTTATTCTCCACACATCATCTCTCTTTCTAACCCACACCTTTGCTCTACCAAATTCTCTACCTCTTCATTCTGTTTACATGACCTATTTTTTTTATAACTCTTCTTGTTAGGCCCTCTCTCTACTAACCAACATTTCCTACCTATCTCTCTATAGTTTTATCACTACCTCACTTCTCTACTTTGCTACCTCTATCTGTCCCATGTTTTCTCTATGTCCCCTCACCTTTCTGCCTCACACACCTTTGTACTCCACCCACTTCCATCTATCTATGTTTGCTTGTCCCTATCTCTAGCCCCAGCTGTCTCTACTTCTCTACTTCACTCCCAAACCTTACCCTTCTCCTACTTATCTGTCTCCCCCTTCAATTTCCTCTTTCTGCCTCTACTTCACTTGTTCCACTATGCCATTCCCTAGGCCATACACAGAGCATTAAGATGCACCTCTGCCCATTTTAACTGTATTTTAACATTTCACTGTGAGCGCAGCATCTTGTACTTTTTACTTTGTCTTTCCCCGCTCCTGGGGATTCTCACCTTTTGTTTCCCTCTGGGCTCTCTGGTCCTCCGTGGGTCACCCGGTTTGTGTGGAGAGAGCCCCTCTGCATTAGAACTTTGACCTCGAGCTGGCAGCCAATTTGGAGGTTGGCGGTCCAGATCATTTTGCACTTACGTGTCCGGTGGCATTAAAGAGCATTCAACCCCAAGCACGCAGCAGACGCGCCACTGCCGCACCTAAGGCAAGCCCGTCTGTGCCTGTCTGTGCCTGTAGGGTGCCAGGGGCCAGGCATGCTGACCATTTTCTCTCAGGAGATAAGAGTACCCCAAAAGAACTTACTCTAGGTCACAACTTCTTGATCTGCGCCCTAAACTACAGCATGGAGGGGTGCATGGATAAGCTTGACCTTAGCAGAGGGTAGGTATAACGCTGTATGCACTGTAATTTCTGCCATATTAATGGTCGGGTCCCCGGGTCCAGCTCAATCCGGGGTGCATTGATAAATGCTCGTTCCATGCCCAAACGTAAAACCGAAATTGCCCTGACCATCCAAATACTCAACTTGGACTGTCTTTTTATCACTGAGACATGGGCTAGGGACAACTCGGGTTCCGACTTGGGAGACACTGTCCCCCCTGGTCACACTATTCTAAGATGCGGCCACCCTGACATAAGAGGAGGTGGCCTAGTCCTGGTGGCTAGGGACTCCCTTAGATGTACCCTTAGCAATGTGAAAGATGTCCCTGGCTTTCTACTGGAAGCAGCCACGTTCAGAATTAAGTTATCCGAGAACTGTACCTATCATGCCTTCTGGGCCAAGAGCCAAGTTTACGAAGACATGGTGTAAAACCCTAGCACCATTTGTCACCATGGCTCATTACACCATCCTTGGGGATTTCCTTTTTCACCTTGAAAATAAACAGGTCAATGACTCTGCTCACCTTTCAGATCTTATGCCATCTTTGGGGTTTGAGCAACTGGTTTGTTCTCCTATCCATAGTGCCAGTCACACCCTGGATGGCATTTTTACTAACCACAATAACTTAATGATTTAGGCAGTTTGGCCTCTCAGCTGGGTTGATCACTGGCGGATTGAGTTCAAAGTCTTTTTCCCTCACCTCATCAAGGTGAATAAGGGTTCCTTCCTAAAGCATATACTCTGCAGTTGACTGACCAAGATCACAGCTGCAAACTGGGAGGCCACCTTGACTCTGGTTTCTGAAGGGAGACGCATCACTCATCCTCCCACGGCAGAGGGCTTTCACAATTGGATCCCCAAGGCCTTAGACATCGTTGACCCCTTTAAAAACGGTGTCATCAAAAGAGCAAAACCTTTGGCTGCATGGTTCTCGGAAGAGCTCATGTCTCTTAGGCATCATTGCCGTAGACAAGAACGTAAATGGCGTGCTGACCCTGGCCCTAGGCAAAAAGCCAAGCAGAATTATTTTCTGTGGAAATATAAACACCCCATCTTCCAGGCCAAATCCCTTATCCTCACGGGAAAGATCTTGTCGGAAGACATCTCCTCCATCATGCTAGTCAGAAAGGAGAGTTCTGAGCCACCAGCGAAACAGCTGTTGAACCCCTCCCAAGACCTCTGTGACAGAGTAGCAATCTAATTCCAGGGCAAAGTCCTTAAGATCTTTCACAAGTTCACCCCTACTGTATGTGATGAACCGGTTACGGGAGTAGTTGCAGGGGAAAGTGATGAACCGGCTGCTGGGAAATTTACCCAGGACTCCGGGAAGAATGCCCTGACCTCTTTTCCACAAATCACAGCGCTGCAAACTAAGGAACTCTTATTAGGGCTAAACTCTGGGGCTCACTCGGACCCTTGTATGACCCCCCACACTTGCTCCTGACCTGGTATCCAGCTTCCTGTGCAAGGTTTTCAACAACGTACTCTTATCTGGCAGCTACCCAGCCACCTGGAAGGAAGCCATTGTTTCGCCGCTTCTGAAAAACCTAACGCCGACCCTTCAGAGTTGAAAAACGTTCAACCAATTTCCCTTCTCCCCGCTCCTGCTAAATTCTTGGAGGACTTCATCAATATTAAACTGATGAAACACATTTAATCCCAGGAAATCCTTTATGGCTATCAGAACGGGTTTCACGCGAGACACAGCACTGAAACTGCCCTTATTGCGGCCACTGACTGTATTCGCACGCAGGTTGATCAAGGTGGATCTGCTGTGCTGATTATACTCAACCTATCAGCGGCATTTGATATGTCTCCCCAGTGTGCATTGTTGAGCGTCTGCAGGAAGTGGGAGTCACAGGAGGGGCCCTGCAGCTTCTCCACTCTTCTATGACAGCCTTTTGCCTTCCCTGTGAGGTCCCTCATGGATCGTCACTGAGCCCCACTCTTTTTAACCTCTATGTGACACCTCTGGCAGAGCTGGTGAAATAATTCGGATTCCAGGTGCTCGCCTATGCGGACGACATGCAAATCATTGTTTCCACCTAGAATGATTTGCAATCAGTCGCACAGAAGTTTAATCAATGTATGTCCAACATTATTTCCTGGATGAAGGGCAACTCACTAAAGATCAATGCTGACAAGACCGAGGTGCTAGTATTTGGCTCGCAGAATTCCATCTGGTCAAATACCTGGTGGCCTGCGGGCGGAGGTCCCCTTCCTGTCCTGGTTAGGATAGCAACAAATCTGGGGGTCATTTCTGATGAGGGTCTGATCTTCGATCTTCAGGTCAGCTATAGAGTTAGCACCTGTTTCTATATTTTATCAACTCTGAGAAAGGTGCTGCCGTATATGCCATCTGAACTGCATCGGTCTACTATCATCACACTAGTCACCTCCAGGCTGGACTACTGCAACACTTTGTACCTTCACATCAATACAGTATCCCCGATCAAGCTCCAGGTGGTACAAAACGCAGCGGCAAGGCTGATTCTTCACATTCCGAAGTATTAGTCAGCCAGGGAAGAGATTCGAGCCTTGCACTGGCTCCCCATCAGGAAGCGTATTTCCTTAAAGGTCCTGAATATAGTATATAAGGCTATGCACAGCAGAGGTTCACCACATTTGAAAACCATGTTTCAATGGTACACTCCTGGGAGGACCTTGATATCCTCCATACAGAAAAAACTGGTCTCTCCAAGATTTCGCAGGGCCAGATGCAGCGACCACTCCTTTTCTGTAGCGGCCACCAACCTTTGGAATTTACTGCCCCCATTTATTTTCAATGCAGACTCTCTCCCGGTCTTTTAAAAACTTTTGAAAACATGGCTCTTTGCTTCTTAGTTGGGTGTTAGCACTTCTCTCTTTTCCTCTATCTGTCCAGTGCCTTGACACCTTCAGGTATAAATGCACTTTACAAATATTATCCTATCCTTACCACTCTGCTTTCTTTTGTCTGCTGCTCAACTCCCCTTTCTCTTACTCACCAGAGTCAGGGGTGACTCTCTAAGCAGAGAAAGTACACATATAAAGAGCAGCAGGAGTGGCAAGTCTGGGAAAGTGGAAATGCTGAGACTAAAGTATATGGAATGTTGGGAATCTTTAAGTAGTGCTTTGCTTTTTAGTGTTGCAGCAAGAATGTCAGCTGAAGGGGGATTTGTTTGTGATTACAAATATCTGCCAATTTTAGCTACAGTTTTAAGTGCTATGTGCATATGTCTTAATTTAATATCATGTTCTAATTCACTAAATTAAAAAAATGTATTTATGGAGTTTTATATAGCACAAACATGACCAGTGCGGGTATCAGAGCACTGTAAATATAGCAATCCAGTCATACATTAAGGGAAAAGAGAAAAACAAATGACAATCAAGAGAGGGCATAATCACGGAGTTACATTTTTCCAGTACATCATTACGCATATCAGGCCCAAGATCCAAGGGAGCCCACCTAAAGCAAGGCAAGCTGAAACAGGATCAAGGCTCCTAGATAAGGAATCAATGCATCAAGAGCTTTTTTGAAGGAAGCAGCTGGGTTGTTTGTCCTGATTTCAGGTGGAAAATCGTTCCAAATACTTGGTGCATGGCTGAAGAAGGAGCCGTTGTAGTTTCCTTTTTTTTTTGCACTTCTGTGGTTTCAAAAATAGGGAGTCAGTGCTTCTTTAGGAGCGACTACGCCCGGATAATTCAGGGTTTAGGGCCAGGTAGTCAGGAGTAATGTGGTGGAGGGCCTTGTGTGTCATGCATGCAGTCTTCAATTGGATTCTAGTTTAATGAGGGAGCAAATTTAGATGTTTTAGGTCTGGAGTAAAGTGGTCTATTCTCCTGGAACCTGTTATGAGTTTGGCAGCTGAGTTCAGTGTGGCCTTTAAAGGTGTCAATCTTACTTTGGGTAGGCCAGCAAAAGTAGCACCCCCGTAATCTAATTGGGAGATGACTAGAGATTGTACTGCTAACTGTAAATCCATTGGGCCAAGCAGCGTTTCATTTTCCTTAGAATGTTAATTTGGTCAATGGCTCCCTGGTGGTTGCACTAATATCATCTTTCATGTTAAGATATTTGTCCAAACTTATGCCTAGGGATCGAGTAGAGTCAATAATGTGGGGGGGGGGGCAGTTGAGAGCTGTGAATTGTCTGATCCAATCTTCCAGGGGGGCCAAGAGATTGATTGTGAGGGGCAATCAAAAGGAATTCAGTTTTGAATGTGGTGAGCATGAGGTGATTGCAGGTCAGCCATTGTTGGTTTTTCAACATAGTGCAATTAAGTGTTTTGATATCTTCAGGTGAGGAGATTTTCTAATATAGTTGTGTATCATCAGCGTACATGTGGTAATGAATGTTTGAAATCTTCAAAATGTCCATAAGGGGGTCAGTTCTTGAACAAGTTCAATAACGTGAGTGAGAGTGTGGAGCCTTGAGGTACTCCAATTTTTACCAGTGTAATGTCTGATGCGTATTGGTTATGTTTTATTCTCTGAGTTCTATTATGAAAAAATAAATTAAACCAGTTTTAAACTGGACCAGATAACCCCATCCTATTTTCCAGGAGGTCAATCAAGCTGTCATTTTTGACCATATCAAATGCCAAGGAGAGATCAAGAAGTGTAAGTAAAAATTCTGATCAAGCAATCTCAGGGCACCATCAACAATATGAGTTAAAACCGTTTCAGTACTATGATCAGTTCTGAAGCCAGATTGGTACTGATCTAGAAGTTGGAATTGTTCAATGTGATTGCAGAGTTGTAGGTGTGTACATTTCTCCAGAAGTTTTGCTGGAGTCGTGATGGTGGAGATTGGAAGAAAATGATTGAGGTCAGACTAGTCAGCATTAGGATTTATAGAATTGGGGTGACCTGTCCTATCTTTAGGCTATCAGGAACCTTGCCCAGAGAGTGAGATGCTTTGATAATCTTTGTCCATACAGGGAGTATGGAAGATTACGCTCTTTGACAGTCTTAGTGGGCATAGGATCAATAAAATGGTTAGAGGGTTTTATTGATGTCATTATTGTGAGCATGTCAATTTCGTCAGGGATTTTGATAGAAGACCAAGTGGACTTTTATTGTGTGGTATATCCAGTACAAGGAGAAATGTCCAGGAGCTGCACTGGGGGGGGGGAAATCGGCTGGTCCAAGCCGAGCAAACACTGAGAGGCGAGTTGCAATTCTAATTCTATCTTCCTTGTCCCATTAACAAAATGTGCGGAGAACTCATTACCATTAAGTAGTGTCTCCTTGTCTACCGAGTGGTGTTTAGAATGGCAAGTTGTTTGATGATTTTTACACGTTTTTTAGTCAATTTTTTTGCCATTATCTAGCTGTGAACTGAAGTACTCTGCTTTGGACCTTCAAATGTCTTTGTTGTAGGATCTTCTTGTGTCCTCAGTTGCTTGAGGTCAGAGCCAGATGGAGATATTCTCCATAATCTCTCGGCAAGCCTTAGAATGCACATTTCCTTATTTAAATTGCCATTAAACCAGGTTTTGGACTGTCTGCTAGGTATTATTTTAAGCTGCTTTGAAGCAATCGAGTCCATTATGTCTGTCATGGATTGGGAGTATTGATTGGTAAGCTTGTATGCATTTATCATGTTTGTGGGAGGAGGTAGGATGTGGTTGCTAATAGCAGTTAGCTGAGTGGGATTAATATTTCTTAGGTCTCTAGACCATTATCTGGGTTTAAGTAATTGACCCTTTCTGGATAAGACCTTTTCCAAGGTAAGGAAGGAGATTAAGTAATGATCAGACCAGACACAGGATTTTATGGATTCAAGTTATATCAAGTTATCCTTGGCGATGATTAGATCAAGGGTGGAGACTATTGTGTGTTGGGTGAGGTTGAGGTCTGTAAGGAAAGCCTTGAAGGTGTTAAGAATGGGGTCATTTAAGTCATTTCAATGGATGTTGCAATACCCAAGAAAGATCTGATTGGTGAATTGGTCTGAGTTAGAGGAGATGGTCTCCATCATTTGTTCAATAAAAAGTAAGTTAATACCTGGGGGTGGTAAATTGTGTGCAGATTCAGACAAGTTTGCTATTGCTCCATATTTCTATACCCGCTCACATGATGTCATTGTAACCTTTTGTGATTTTTTTAGGGTGAACAAAGCAAAACCAAAGGGAATGATGGACGGAGTGTTGAACATTGCAAGCACTCACCCCAGTCAACTGATCTGGGTTTAATCCATAATCATTCTTTAGCTCACTCCGCCACCCCAGTTCAGACATGGCCATATGCAAATCAGTCTGACCCTTTGCCTCATGGGAACAGTCCAGCCTGAACTGTTTTAGGGTGAGTATGGAGTGGTAAATGCAGGCTAAGCCACCCCCACCTCTTCTGGATCTGTCCATTCTGATGTAGTTGTAGTTGGGTGGTATTAGTATGTCAAATGTGGGAGGGGATGAATCATTGAACCATGTTTCAGTTAAGACTAGGAGGTCACGGTCTTGAGTAGAATGAGATCAGTGATGCCAGCTGCGTGTTTTACACTTAAGGAGCAACTATCTGAAATGAGATTTGGTAACTAATGTCTCATGGTGTGTTGTATGGACTTGTAGCAGATTATGCTTGTTCATGGATCTATTGTTGAATCTGGGTTCTCTATGTAGGTTGGAGGGAATAGCCTGGATGGTGCTCTGCGAGGGTGTTGAATCCTTATGTGTATTGGTATATGAAAGCAGAAGGGAGTGTATCTCATCATCAGATAGGTGTTCCGTAACCCTCTGAGGTCTGGAGGTAGGATTGGAGTGAGGTTGAGATCTAACAAGCAGGTTTCTTGAATTATTATTAATCATTGAAACAAGATGAGCTAAGTTGGGTTGTACAATAGAGAGTGGAGCAAATTGATTAGTAGGATGGGTTCTATTATCCTAAGAGGTCATGTTAAGATTTGAGTGCTTCTCGAGCTTCGAGGTAATGTATATCAGGTACTGGAGGTTTGCTTTAACTAATTGAAGGTCTTGACTAAGGTCTGAAAGTTTGTCCTCAAGGTAAGAGGGCTCATAACTGTGGATGAGAATGTAGTGTGGCCTAGGGGCAGAGGTGAAGTGGGTGCTCACTGGGGTGTAGGGAGAGGTCCACAACCCAGAAGGGCTACAGGACATGAGGGAAGGCTTGCAGTGGAGGGCTAGGAGAGGGACTGCTGAGTGTAATACTAGAATGAGAGATAGGAAGAGGACTAATAGATGCAACATCAATGAGCATGATCTGCTGTCGGGAGTTCTATTCTAGCGAGTTGGAGTGGTCAATAAGTTTGTCGCAGGTATAAACTCCAGGTTGAGGCTGTTGACCAATCTCAGGCAGTGGGTATCATTTCTTGGCCTTCTATGAGCTAAGGGCCTGCACCACTCCAATAAGTGGGTACTGAGAGAAGGGCAGGAATCATCCTTAGTAGCAAGTGGTCAGCGTGGTTGCTGTCTTGCAAAGACTGGGGGGGCATTTATTGAGTAAATCACAGTTATCATGTCATTCCTTTAATAGTGGGGACAGGTCTGGCTACACATTAAATTCCATGAAAATATATAGAATTGATTGATTGAAATAAGCTTTATTTCGATAAAAAGATATCTTAAAAAGCACATACAAATATAAAATATACAAACATGTGGCACCAATATAAGAATCATATAAATATAAACTCATCATATTCCCAAGATCTACAAAATTACTATAAAAAACATGTAAACATTATAAATAGGACAATATAAAAGAAACATACGCAGGCAAGTAAAAGAAGCAGCCAGGCTACTTAGCCAAGAACTGCAAGAGCTTTGGTTCTTAGGAGCCAGGCCCACCTTAGAAATTTTGATAGAGCGCAAGCGTACATAGATCGCGTGTCTGATTTAAGAATACGCAGCGCTATAAGGTGGTCACGTGTGCCCAAGGTTCTGCATAGAGGTTTAAGCCAATATGATCTTGGGAATTTATATTCTGGGCATGCGAAAAGCACGTGTGCAATAGATTCAATTTTGGTTTCACAGAAAGGACAAAAAGGTGAAGTTTGAGAGGGAAATTTCCAGCGAGCGGTCAGCTCGCGCACCGGGAGGGTACCAACCCTAAATTTAAAATAGAGGGCACGGTCATATGGCTTCTGAATAATATCAAGGTAAGGCTCAAAGCAAACTACATCTTTGAGAAGAAGGAACTCAGTGGTGCATCTACCTAGTTGGGAACTAGAATTCCTTTTACCTATAACCCAACTCCAGTAGATTTTCTTCAACTCAGCTTTCGGGGGCGAGGTTCTGTTTATCCAAGCATCTTTAAGACCAAGATCGTAGAGAAGGGTCTTAACATCTTTCAGCCATTTGATCTTATTCCAAGAAGGCATGGAAAGTATTTCGGACAGGCCCTCCGCATACTTAGTTAGCTCCGGGGTCCGCCAGAGCCGTGCCCAAAGAAGTAGAGGGCGTACTTTTGCCAGGTCTAACAGCGCATGGCACCCTAAGTCCGACAATAAAGGCACTATAGGTGTACTCTGTGGAAGTGCCATCAGTTCCTTGTAGAAGCTGGAATCGGATTTAGCAAGTTCCTCAATATTGTTTGAGCCCCATAGTTCAGCACCGTAGAGTGCTGAGCTCACGCCCTTTGCCTTGTATATATCCAGTGCTGGAGCTATGGGCCTAGTTGAGGAGGAACGATGCTCTCTGAGAAGGGCACCAGTGACCCTCTTGTGGGTTAAGAGCATCTTTTGTACATGGGATGCCCAGCGCATGGTATCTGTGATGCGGATGCCCAAATAATCAAACTCTTTGACCCTTTCGAGAGGAACTGCATTTAAGGCTGGAGGCCGACCTAATTTCTTCGGAGGATTCAAAATTAGGTATTTTGTTTTGGTGGTATTAATAATAAGGCCCCTGTCGTTGCAGAAAGATTGGAAACTGTCAAGAAGGGTTTGCAAGCCCATAGGTGTCTTAGACAGAAGGAGAGTATCGTCAGCAAACAGGAGGGTTGGAACACGTTCGCCCGCCAGGGAAGGTGCATCAGCCGGGACTTCCAGCAGGTGGTCCACCACCCCATTCACATAGAGTGAGAAAAGGGTGGGAGCGAGGACACAACCCTGGCGGACGCCCCTGTTTACTGGGATTCTCTCAGTTTTCTGGCCCTGAGGACCCCAACGTACTTGGGCATAATTGCCATCATGGAGTTTTACTAGCAGGGCCAACAGATAAGAAGGGATGTTCATAGTGGCCAGGACACGCCAAAGATTATCTCTATATCTTTATATAGAATTATAAATGGGTGCCTGTCAATAATGGGATTGTTTTTTATCAAGGCATTCCAAGTGACATCAAACAAATAGACACTTAAAGAGAAATGCGAGTTGTCTATAGTGTCACTTGGACCATTTGGCCATTCTAGTTTTAATATTTTTGTATTTTTTCGCAGATTTATAAACAAAACAAACTCAACCCGAAGGTATTGGAGCACTTTACATGAGCATCAGTTATGTTACACAAGGACACATTCATTTTTGGCAGGGCACAGAGAGATTAAGTGATTTGTCCACAATCACAGGATGCTGAGTCGATGCCGAGGTTCGAGCCTGGTTTCCCAGCTCCAAAGACGGCAGCTCTGGCAATAAGGCCACATCTTCTCCTCATATTATGTACAGCTCTCCATATTTTCTACGACAGGGCTGCTGATCGCATGGGATCATCTGCACATGGGTAAAGGATTCATGAGTTAGCCATAGTCAACATGTCCCATACCTCTGCAACCGACCACTGTCCCACACCCCACCCTTTATAATAAACATAATCGTTAAACATCCTTTACGACTAAAGCGTTACAACGCATGCCATTACCGTGCATTTTTTACTCTGCAAAATCTTTTACAACACAGGGCTTTACACCGCAAACCATTACAACGCATTCCCCAAAGTAATGCCCAGTGGAGTTAGAATAGTAAATCGTGTTTTAATTAACCCTGGGCATAGTTTGCGAAGTAGCGCTACGGGTAGCTACGCGAAGTGCACTTCGCACTACGCGAGCTACACGTAGCTTTGCAAACTGCGTAGTGCACTGTGCAAGATGCTGTTTGCACTGATTGCACAGTGCCGGATGCTTGTCCACACTGTGCAATCAGTGCAAACTGCATCTTGCACAGTGCAAGCGGTCGTTTTCTGCCGCTCAAGTAGATTTCTACTCGAGCGGCAGCTTTCTCAACGTGGACTGGTAGTTTCTCATTGCGAGCGGTCGCGAGCATACGCGACCACTCGCAATGAGAAACCTGACCTTCCCACGTTGAGAAGCTTGTTTATTTCCACGCTCGCGATCGGCAACTTGATGTTGCTGATCGCGAACGAGGAAAAAGTCTCGCCAGGATGTCATTTTGCTTCCTCGCGGTCGCCAACTTGACATTGAGGACCGCGAGCAAGCGAAAAATGACCGCTGCACTACGCTACGCTACGCGTGTTTGCACTGTGCTACGTGCAATTTGCGTAGTGCGAAGTAGCGCAATCTTCTCAAACTACGCGAGCGTAGCATAGTGCTTTGCCCAGGCTTAGTTTTAATGGGGAATGCGTTGTAATGGATTGCGTTGTAAAGCCCTGCATTGTAAAAGATTTTGCGGAGTAAAGAATGCGGTGTAATGGCACGCATTGTAAACGCGTGCAGGGTAAAGTGTCATATTCATCAATATCTCCATCACCTATTCATCGTATTAATAAAACAATCAATAGCCAGCATCTGTTCCACCTCCTGCTGAAGCTACCCTCCCTGTAAAATGTATACTTGCCCTCCAACCACCTTCCACACCACCCTCTGAAGAGACCCAAGAGAAACAAGGTAGACATTAAAACCTCCCAGGGGCGAGTCTCCCTCTCCCCCCCTTGCCCATTCAGCTGCATCCCTTTACCTTCAATTACACTACTGACAATGTTATTTGTTGCCTTAAAAGGTCGCAGTTTATTCAAACATATAAAACATGGTTGTACATTTCGCAATTACCTTGGGCATTCATAAACATCCATGTTATTGCATACTTTCATTGTCTTTGTAATTGTCTTTGTACCCACACTCCTTGTGGTCATGTGTTCCCAGACAATGTCTTTTGGCGGGGTGCCCCTTTGTCCGGGCCTCTGTGTTTGCGGTTCCAGGCTTCAACTTGCTACTGAATTTGGTGAATGTCCGTCAGGACCTACCCGGGCTGCAAGTGCCGTTCGCCGTTCTGCTTGCCCTGGATCCTTTGTTGGCCCCTCGCCTGCTCCTCAGGGGCTCTGTGGGAGTGTCACATCTACTCTGCCTGTGGCTGTGTCCTGTCATTCTGCTCCCTCAGTGTCCCTGACTTGAGGCATCCCAAGGACACTGTGTGAGCCTTCCATCTACCTCTAGTAATTTTCCTCTCTTTTGTCTATCTTTCCTGGGTTTCTTCTGCCCCCCTCCACTTTGAGGCTACAACACCCACGTCCCTTGATGTGGGTGGGTGGCATTACGAATTCTCCTGGCAGAGGGGGGGTTATGTGATCATTCAGGGCCCTGCGCCCTTTGTAACCCCCTCCAGCCGCTTGCTAACTCGCCCCCTGATTGGGGGGGCAGTAGGCTACCTTGGGGCGACCAATCCTGGTCGCCCCCATTTCGCGGGCTTCTGCGACAGTGGGGAGGGTTTCCCGACTCCGGGTGGCATTTGCCCTGGGCCCCCATCGGGTCCGGCTGCATCTTCCCCGACCCGGGCTTCAACTCCCGTCTGCTTTTTCATCGCCTCCTTCGGATATCTGTAGGCTAGGTGGGATGGAGAAACACCAGAGAATCCATCACTTCTCCTGGTGAAGTAACAACTGTAAGAAAAGCAGCTTTTCAAAACTTTAATTTGCACTCGCTCCTTGCAAAATGTGGATGGTGTTAATGTTCAAAGGCTGTTTGTTTGTGCCCTATAAAGCCGTGTAAACCCTCTTTTAAAAAATCTCTGACATTCTCGGGTGCACACCCTTATTTCCTACCACGCTCCATGACACCACGAAGAAATGGATCAGAATGTCAAGGCGGCAAGAGTGTTAAAATAGCAAGGACAAGATGAAGCAAAACTCCTAAGCAACACATGCCAGCCCCTTCTTATCTCTCCCCTCTGAGCCCTCAGCACAATGCTTAATTTGTGCTGGTGTTTAAAAGCGGCAGGAACCGACACACATTTTTTAAAAGGTGAGGACATAGGGGCATATCATCAAGGGCCATATCGCCGCTTTCCTGGCTTTTATAGCCAGAAAAGCAGTGATATTCACAGCGCACTATCAGCAAGCTTGCGCTAAGCCTTGTTAGCGCTAATTTCCATGAGTTTGCTCCCGGTTTCTTATCGCCCTGCATGTCATCGCTAATGACATGCAAAGTAGGCGTTCCGGAGCTAAACTACATGGAAATAGTCGCTAACAAGGCTTCGCTTGATTAACAAGCCTGCAGCATACCCGCTTAGCGACCAGATTAATCGCGCTAAGCCCCCTAATCGCAGGATCTTAACACCTGCTTAAAAGTCGACTACGCCATCTACTTAGTGGGAGGTGGATTGTATGGTTACAGTCACTGGGGCGTATCAGCAATGATCTCCTTATCTCCTGCATTTTATCTCCTATTTTCAGGCGATACTGGTGCTTTTCGCCATTATTGCTGGGTTTCATATTGCCTCGGACATAAGCCTTGATAATTATGCGCTATCTCGGCGTTGAAACCCAGCGATAGCCGGCGATGTGTGAAATAGCGCTAAGCGCGCTTTGCGATGTTTATCGCAACTTGTTGTTAATATGCCCCATAGTTTCGTCATCAGACTTTGACCCAAAAGAGAGAAAGACAGGAAACGGTAACAGAAGGAAGGAGAGAAAGAAAATAAAACAGTAATAAAGGAAGAAAGTAGCAACAAACAAGAACTGGCAAGAGTGAACACAGCGAGTGTGGGTGGTGGAAGAAATAGGCATGAGATGGAATCAAAACAACGCAGCCTTGGTATTCCACAAGCTGGCATTTCTCAGCACTGGCGACTTTCTTTCTTTTTTTTTTAAATTAAGCACGGCATGAGCATGGTGTTGGGCTACAATGTATGTTTCTTTAACCTGAACAATACAGCACAGATATCAAGCAGCAAACATCAGGCCTGGGAGTGTTGCATCAGTTAAAAGGACAGCTTAATGCACTGCACAATGCAAAGTGTAAAGGCATTTCGTGACACAACATCCTAATAATACCACTATTTGAGAGCATCAAGCACCTAATCTACCTGCCCAAACACCATAGCTCATATTGCCACTAGCTGGTTTATTGGTCAACCCTGTGACTTGACTGGTGTTCTGAATGTTTATTAGGAGACAAAATATGTTCATTAACAAGATTGGAAGAGCAAGAATAACCTGTAAAGGAGGTCACATAAGAATTGAAATAGGACTCTTTTTGATGTTTATAATTTAAAATGCACATTTACAATAAAAAGTGCGATCATTTCATGGAAAGTTGCATACAATTAGCCGACAAAGAATCTTTTATTATTTAGCAAGGAATGTATCATTTTACAAAGAAGGCGAGCGGGCCAGATTTGACATTAATTCACAGAAGTGAGAGCCACTTACTTAGGAACTTCTCACTTTTTCAGTGTACCTGGGTTCCTTATAATTTAATATAATTTCGCATTTCTTGACTTATCAATACCAAACTGGCAAAGGATGCAATTACCTCCACCTTTGAGGGTGAATGGAACGAAATACAATACGTTACTGACGAAGAATCTCTGCGGTATTTCCTGCCAGTAATTACATCCCTCCAGCAAAGTTCTAATAACATGGAGTCAAGCAGGCCACAGGATACAAAGCTTATCATTAGCCAGAGTTAACATTTTCCGCTTGAATCCTTCAGAAACGAGGCAGGTGCAGCAGCACTCAGCAGCTGAGCTAGTCCCAAGATTTGCGGCTCACTACAGCTTGCCAGTGCCGTGCTAGTCACAACTTCAAACTTCCGTTCGTGCACGGAGATGTGAATACTGCTGCTCAGTCCGTTTATTTAGTGCCTGACTAACACTCCAAGGTAGTGCTTAATTTGTAAACGAGTGAGTGCCGGGGCCCAAAGCTCCACTCAAAAACAGGGTCGAATTGGGATCACAATTAGGACCGGGCACTCCTAAAACAAGCAATTGCAATGCAATAGGTCTCGCAGTTACGCGCGTTTAAGCTATTGGCATTGTAAATTACAATGCCTTTTATTTATGTTTTTAAAAATAAAATTAAAATAAAAGGCATTGTTATTTGCAATGCCAATAGCTGAAACTCGCGACCTATTGCATTGTAAATGCTTGTTTTTAAATTGGAGCCACAGAAAATGTGTATTAAAACTTGACTAACAACAAGCTATATTGTTCACATTGGCAGGTTCTTTTTCATTGTTTTCTCATTTGCCTTTTAATTCTCTTGACCATTATTGTTTCGAAATATTGGCCATCGAGGAGGAAGAACGCTCTCCTGTAAATTGTCCTTGTATGACCTTTACGCTCTATGTGTCAAGACCCCCTGGAGAGGGCGAGACTGCTCTAATTCTTGTTGAAGGAGAGCCACCAACAGACTGCGCCCTCGGCTCTGGACGGTCATGATGGACCAGAGCATGGCATGGGCTAGAAGGTTGATCATTTTACGATGCTTTTGTGAATCCAGGGAACACACACCTTTGAGTTCTGGGTCTATGGCATCTGAATCAGACTTGTTTCGAAATAGTTTGATACAAAACAAATCTCTAGATTGCGAAACCAATTTAAACCTCTTTATTAAGGCCTGAGACGGACTCGACACGGAAAGATTATGAAAGGTTTTTCGGGTTTGGTGGCTTGAACATTGGACACAAGAGTTGCTGGGCTAAAGAACGGTTGCCGCCTGGCACCTTGAGATTGGTGAGCTTTCGTAATTTGATCCTCTGTGAGAATCCAAGATGCTCACTTTAACCTCTCGTATATTTGTGAATAATAACCCAGAATAAAAATTTTAAAAAAAACATTTTTAAATAGCGCTTCTCACAGCGCTCCTGTCATTTTTTTTAAGTGCTCTAAATAACAGCTGTTCATTAGTATTTCCTATTCAGTGGTACTTCCACCTCCGGGGTTAAACTAGGATGCAATATGGTTTTCGCACCAGCTTCCATATAAGCTTGAGAGGGATCACGAGGTGAAGAAAGGCACGGTGACCCAGGGAATATAATGGCAGCCGCAATGCATGCCAAAATACATCGGAGGGCAGCGAGTGGCAAAGAGTCAGCCTTACACCCTTGATGAAGTGAGTAAACGCAGGGTATGAACAGAAGGGGTAGCAATGGACTTATTAGGTGTAGCGGGA
Organism: Triturus cristatus; assembly: GCF_964204655.1. Lineage (NCBI taxonomy): Eukaryota > Metazoa > Chordata > Amphibia > Caudata > Salamandridae > Triturus > Triturus cristatus. The sequence goes on from NC_140594.1 coordinate 736,979,623, forward strand.
CCCCGAACATTTGGTGAGTAAGGTGGACTTGAGAATGTTATATCCCAATCCAGATACCCGATTAGGCTGGGAGATGCGAAAGGGGTGACGCAAGCATTAGAAACAAGCGGCCGTGCGGCCGCGAAAGTGATCGCAATCGCGGTCAAACATCAAAGCGGCCGAAAGTGAAAATAATCACGTCAAGCGCGGCGCGCGCCCGTGCACATGCACTGTAGTTCTAGGCTGGCCTGGTAGCACTTTTTGGAGCCCTCTCAAAAAGTCTCGCCAGACCAGCGCATGCGCTGGGTCAGGCAAGACCTAAAAAGGTGGCCCGCATTCCCAGATCGTACCCTTTCATGAAAAACCAATCGATTAGTCTCATTGGGCACATGTTTATAGAAATGTTTGGTGATTTTAATATGTTATAGCTTATAGAGCCAGTAACGTGGATAAAAACTAGAAGCACTGAGTTTTGGCCAGGCAGGCAAGGTGAAATATAATGGTCCAAGGGCCACAATACCTGATCTGATGGGTATTTTAATATACTGGCCTGTACGAAAATAACAAAAATCACCTTAATATAGTATTTGTCCACTAATCAGAATGTATTTTAAGCAGTAAAAGTAAGGCAAATGCACTCTATATTAATTTCTAAAGCTGCCTTAATGATCCGTGACTGATCGCCAAATTAACAAACAAAGGCAGAAAAGCCATGTTAAAAAGGAATAAGGTTTTTATAATATATAAAGATTCGTCCTTATTTATCATGCTCTGGTGTTTGCCGTATTTTAAAACATGAACAATGGCCAGGTTTTTTTATAGGTTTATATAGTGTGAACTTGTCCCAAGGGCATGGGATCTATTTACATGAACACCAGTTGCGTTTAGAGGAGATCACATTCATTTTTATTATTCAGCCTCTGGAGATTAAGTGATTTGCCTAGAATCACATTATGTTGAGTTAACACTGGTATTCCAACATGCTTCCCGAGTTTTGGAACTCGGGAAGTATGTTGGAATACCAGTGTTGGCTGCTGTGATCAAGGTAGCCTCACAGCTAGGCCTATGCAAACACACTGGCGCCCCTCCATCCACCCACCTTACACTCTGCCCAGAAAGATGCTGAGAAGACAACACCTGGCCCCCAGCAAAGCCCCTGCATATTCTCCCCTCCCCTTCCACCAAGGCCTGACTGTGATGGCCCAGTGGGGAGGGGCCAGGGGAAAGACAGTGCTTTTGGGCTGAGTCGAACCCAAGGGAGGGTGAGGTGTGAATGACCCTACAGCCAGTTCAACAACTGCCCCCTAGAGAGACTGCTTCCCACTCACCCCCTGCCCAGCCCACTATAGCCTCAGGGCTCTGGCCTGACAGAGGTGGAAGGAAGCAAAGAACTAAGCTTCCGGGGCAGCCTCAGAGGTGGGGTGGCAAAGGGGTCTGAAGAAGTGAAGATGACTCAGCGGCCATATCACCTGAAACTGAATAACCCCATCCCCCTAACCCAGCGAGGCTGCGTTACTCTTCCTGTCCCCGTCTTTGCTTGACAGCCTGGCGGGGCAGAGGGAACACTGCTTTTGTGTATCTGTGCAGCCCCACAAGGGCTAAGCTGAAGTCTGCGACGGCATGCCTAGCGACGCAAGTCCCTGCCCTGACAGTCAGCCTGCCTGTACAATACAGCCGCTTGGCTGGGGGGGCTGGTGAAGACAGCAAGGTTCTGTGGGCTGGATGACAGAGCGCCTAAAAAATCCGGCTGCCAGACACTCCCTGCCCGTTATCTCAATGTTGTTGGTTCCTGCTTTATCTCTTTGTGAACGTTTGTCTGTCTTTCTCCTCCTCCTTCTTTCCCCTTTGCGTGCGTTTTTTTTTCTCTCTTGTTCTCTGGAAGTGTCTGAAAAAATTAATAAATGCCAGGGCCCAAAAATGAGTGCCGGTGACCGCCACCTGCAAACACCGGCTCAAATTAAGCACTGCCTCATGCCCTCGAGGCGGTGGTCATTGCAGCCTAAGCTCAACAAATAGACACTCAAAGCTAGAGCATCCAGGAGGAAAAGTCTTGGATTTTTTTGAGGCTACCTTCCTCAGCACGCCTACACCAAGCTGGTTGGCTCACTAGGATGAGCAGAGCCCTTCAGAGGTTAACCTTGGATTCAAGCTACGCTCTGACACCTTATCTTTCACACCAACTAAGAACCTTAGATGCGCCACTTGTAACCTTCTGACAACACCTAAACCACCCCATAAGTTTAAGCCATCTACCTATAAGCCCATGTCCCTACTGTCCGTCATTCATGCCAACCACTCACTCTGAGAGTTCTAAATGGCACTGAACGTCATTTGCTCCCACTAAAAACACAAAATGGATGACCATCCTCTCTGACATAGTTGCATAAATACTATGCCTCATAAGTGTCTTATACTTTTGTTTAGCTAGTTTTATGATGTTATTTGTTTGTCTTTGCCTGTCAGACTCAGCCATTGGTGCCTCTCATCACAAGGTGCGCTGCTAGCTCCACCAACTATTCAAAGTACCCAACATTCATTACCTAGGAGAGGTTATTGTTACTATGTACAATTCTGCTAAAAATACTTTCTCGCTGCGTCTAAATAAATATAGTTTAGGGAATTTTCTGATCTCAACCTCTTTTGTTGCTTCACCGTTCTTCACTGTGAAATTGGTTGCATTTTTACGAGAGGTCAGTATTCAGCCAGGAATGTTTAGTTTGGTCCCACTAGGGGTCATTCCATGATGGCCCGAGCACACATGTTTTTGCATGCAAGTTGCAGTGCTGTATTAAACTCTGTGAAGCCCCCTAGGCAGTATAAATTGTGGGGTCCCTGTAGTATGTAGTATTTGGTATCGCGCGCCGTGGTAGAGTGTTAGGCGCGCGATGCCTCTAGGTGTTTTATATTGTAAGGTGTTGGTATTCTTTCAAATGTAGCTCGGGGCATGGCGTTCTGCTCTACGGGCGTTCGGATGGTATCTTGCCAGTTGCCGTTCGGACGTCTGAGTGAGAGGACGCTCATGCTACGGGTGGAGTGTATTCACGAATTGAATAAACCTGCTTTCCACTTACCGCGATTCCTGCTGCTTATTTCAGTCCCCCTCTCAAATGATCTCCTAATACCCAATGCACCAGATTTTTTTACAAACTGACCGCTGCCAGAAGATGCGCTTTTAAGAGGCAAACTGTTATGTGAATCTGAAGTCTCTGGCTTATCTACTTTAAGTTGTATTTTGATCTGTTGTCGCGGGGCCCCTAAAAGGAGTGCGGCCCATAGGCCAGTGCCTACTTTGCCTTTTCGGTCATCCGGAACTGGCAAGTTGTCTGAAGTTCAAACATATAACATGGAATTTCTCTGAGTTAATGCATGAACTTTAAACAGGAAAAGTCAGAAACAATAAGCCGGATTGTTCTGTCTAAAGCTCATGCATTAACTAAGTTCCGAGATACATATTTGAATAGAGGTAGGCAAGTCACTGAAAGCTCGAGCCAGAAGCCTGGCTCTAGCTCAGCTCGAGGCCCTCTTGGAATCTATAGCCCATAAAACAACCGAGCTTTCTTGTTGCCTCTGCCTGCCACCCACACGCTCCCATCATGCACAAAGAGTTCAAACCAATTTTACGTTAATTGCGTGATTTAAATTCCAACCATTTTCAGAGATCGACTCTTTCATAGGCTCTTGGAGCCATACCAGACGCTTGGATTGGCTCTGACTGTTTATCCTGACAGTTTATTGGCTCTCTCCCTTCTGCGAATGAACTTTAGACACCTCACAAACGGGCGCTCTGTCAATCAAGGTACGGCCCACGGTGTGTGCTATTATAGTTAAACACTATAAAAAGTGTATCCACCGACAGTCAGATCTGTGTGAGGATTCCCGACTGGATCTGAGACACTTTAGAGAAATGTGCCTGACGTGCAGTTCGCCCATGTAGCATTAGTACAGGAAAAAAAGCTTTGAAAACCAATGACAGAAAGCGAGCTTTGCCTATCACTACGGCCGTTCACCGACAGGCACAAACGCAGTCGAAATAATTACAGAGAAGAGTTGCGCCGGAGAAAGCTTCAATGTGTGGGAAAAGAACAATACGCCATTGAAAGAAGCTTCGAGAATGCGAGAGTTGGTGTGCCCAGTAACAATGAACATTTCAGCGTGAACTTACCTACCCACGGAATGTGTTTTGTAATAGTTACACATTTCTAACATGTTGTATGACACGACATCTATACTGTGCTCGTGCATGCGTTCATGTGTGCGTGGCTGCGTGTCCGTTAGCTCGTCGACTTGAAAGGATGTCCAGGAACCTACCCTTTAAAGTGTGACTCCATGCCGCATTTTAAATAATACCGTAATATAAACGTTGCAGCACCAGAAATATATTGTCAGCAAAAAGCCAACAATCTCTCAAAGTATGTATCAATCACTGACTACGTTTGGCCTGCTTGGTTCACATCCCTTAAGAATAATGGGGCAGATTTACAAACCCCGTGCGCCACTTTTGCGTCACTTTTAACATGGGAAAAGTGACGCAAAAGTGGCGCAAGTGGCTTGTAAATCTGCCCCTAAGTCTGTGGAAGGGCGTAACCACAAGTCACACCCAATGATAAGTTCATTAACACAAAGATACGAACATCTACTCACGAAGGCAGCGTGCACTATCTCCGATGGAAACAAAGGGCGTTTGCTAGGAACACCCCAACGCCTGCCTCGTACAAGGACATCTGCAGGTAGGAGAGAGGTAAACAATTCATGAAGTATGCACCACATCACGTCGGAAAAATCCTAACATTGTATCGATTCATGCTGCTGTATTTTCAATTTTTTTTCAAATAGTCTAGGACAAAAAAATATCTGTTGTGTTATATTATTTTTTTCTCTGTATAGTGCTTACTACCGTTGAGCTCTGTCATCTTTGAAAAGCACTACTGCAAACCGAGAAAACAGCTAGGAGGCACTTCCACTCCCAGTGGATTTATAAGCACCTGCTCGTCTCTTCAGGCAGGCTCCACGAGTCTGATCTTCTCAGGGTGACGACCCTGACAGCCCTATCCTGAGATAGGAGACGGCTGGGAGCTGACCCCTCTTCGCCACTGCTCTATTCTGCCTTCTGATAGGCCTTGGGGTGAGGTCCGGATGATGACAATACTCCAATGCCTGAGCAGGCTCTAGTCTTTAACATGCCTTAACTGCACGGGACATTAGCAGGCATGTAGCTGGACTGTAGATGTGTGAAGAGAGTTGACATGAAAAGCGCCCCACACACGGGTGCAGCCCATAGAACCCTATGTCCTCTCCCCTGTGCTGCTGGCATGCAGACTTTGCCTGGTCAGCAAACAGGTCAGGGAAATATAAACAAACTCTCAAGTCTGTCAGTTGTCTCTCTACATTCCTTAGTGAGGAACCGGGAGCTTCTCCTGTGGGTACTGGTGGGTCGCCCCCTAGTGTCCATATTCACCAACCACCCCTGTGCCCCAGGCCCTTTGGGAGAACCTTACATGCTTTGATTGAGTTGCTCAGTTTACCCAATTCGGCTTCTGTCAGAATTTCAGAAAACGCCTCTTCTCACAATGGAAATTGCAATAAAGGCTTTTGGTCAAAATACCATTAATTCCCAGTAGAAACCATCATCAGTGCTGCTGGCCCGGTGCCCCCAGCCAAGGGATAAACTCAGTCATGCCTACCACTCCTACCAGCCGCCCACATCTAGAGCCATTTATAATGCATGGGCATCACACAGCTTATCCAGTGAGCCAACCATTGGCTTTCATGCTCTATTCATACTTTGTCGTTGCTTGGATGGCTTTCTAAGTAGTCCATGGCATTCCATAGAAAGTTAAATTTTTTCATTACTGTTCCCATTTGGTTTTGGTGTTGGACTTCAAGCAATATTCCTTCGCTCCGTACCATTGCGCCTGCCTCCTGCCCCCACGCCATCGTTAATCATAGTTTCACCACTGCTACTCATCATTACAACCTTTTCTTGCCTCTGTCATTTCACCCGCCTCCTGACTCTGTCATCGCTCATCAGTTCCCTGTCATCAGCTTTCTCTCTTTGCATTGTTTCCCATCACCATTGCCAGTGGCGACTGCCACCAAATGAAACTGGTAGGGCGGAGTTTTAAATAAAATGAAAAAAAAAATCACTTACCTACCACTCCACTCCCGCTGCCGGCCACCTCGTTCCTCCCGCTCCTCTTCTCCTCCGGGAGTGGATGGGCCTGAAAGCACAGGCTCCCCACCCAATCCAGATGCTGCTCTCATTGCATGAGAGCAGCATCAGGATTGGTCTCAGCGGCCTCGTTTGCTGCTCAGGCAGTGCCTGGGAGTCTGTGAAATTTCTCCAACCCAGCTGTGTAGCACAGCTGGGTTGGCGAAACATAAGTGCGCATGTCAGTTTGGCCGGCCTAAAATGGCCGGTCAAACAGACATGCGCACTTATAAGTGCACACTACTTCTCCCTGACATGTCCTGGCCCGCCCCTCCCACTCCTACATAAGCAGTGCAGATGGAGATAAATACAATGATAATAACAATGTTTTATTATTGTTTTATTTATCATCTGCTGGCAGTGAGAGACGCTCCTCCACCATTATGGAGGAGCTGCCCCTGACATTGCTGCCTCATACCCTGAACATCACTCCGTGTTCCTGATCTCTCATCAGCTATCCATGTGTGCTCTGCTTTCCATCATCGCTCCCGCCTCCTGCCCGTCATCACTTGCACCTCCTAGCACTATCATCACTACAGCGTTCCAACTGCAACAACTTTCCCTCTTTGCCATGCTTCCAAAGGCCATTGCACCCATCTCCCGCCCAGTCACAGCTCCCACTATCATGGCTCCCACCCCATCATTGCTACCACCTACCTCCCCCACCTTCACTCTCAGATCCATAATCAGCTTTCTCTCTTCTCCATCTTTATCAAATGCGATCACATTCACCTCTCACCCATGTCATCACTCCCCCGCCTATTCCCTTCAACACTTCTGGCTCCCTCCCCTGCATTTTTGTGAGGAGATTTTCTGTTGTCCTGAATGGAGTTATTTTCATTATTGCATTTATTGAGTTTTTGTACAACATTAAACATAATGCATGTGACATCAAGTAATACTCCACAATCGTGGCTTTACCGTGTCCCTCATACAATACGAAGGAGTTCACCGTAGTTCGCACACCAACTCTTGCACGATTTCAGTATCATGTGACTGTAACATCTTAAACACAACGGGGCATATTTTCAAGGGCATTGCGCCACCAGAGAATCACTTTTTCTGACGCTCCGGTGGCGAACTGCCCTGCTGCATATTTCCAAGGCGACTCCAAGCCACTTTGCATGGCTTAACTCTGCCTTGTACATATGGCCCTCCTCGCCACTGTTCTCTACATGAAAGGGGCGTGCAATGGGTGTTGCAGTGGGCGTTCCTATGCAGCACCCATTGCTTTTTGATACTGCCCCGGTTTTACAAGGAACTGTAAATCCGAGGCAGCGCCAAAAACGAACGTCTTTTAAAAGGTGGTGTTAGAGTGGGGCAACAAGGAGAAATACTTTTATTTCTCCTTGTTTTTTGCTCTTTCTTTGTGTGCTGCATTCTGAAGCACACATAGAAGGAGCAAAATGCCTTTAATGATTGTTCTTGTGCAGGAAGGAGTCCCTTCCTGCAGAAATACAATCATCCCTGCAATGCAGGCACCCTTGGACCATGGCACAAGGGTGCTTGCGCTGGCGCTACGCTGCTATTTTAGCGCCGGCTCAAGTGAAAACACAGGGGTGCGCTGTTATCTTGTAAATATGGTGCATCCCTGCATTTTGTAAATACAGCATGACACAGCTAAATTACTTGCAGCACTGCGCCACTTCGTTGTAAATATGCCCCAACGTTTCTGAGCTTACATAGCAACATTATGATCAACAGTGAGCAATCAAAACACATTTTCGAAGCAGTTGTGAGAAGAGATACACACATCACAAAGATAAATAAAAAAGTAACTATTAAACAAACCCTGTAAGTCCTGCATGCAGTTTGATAGTGAAATATTGGGCCTTTTTTTTGTAAACTACTTGCAAGAGAAAAATTATGCTCTGTGTAATTTTTTTCAGTTATTTCTTCTTCCACTGAAATGTGTTGATGGCATTGTAATTGAATTTTGGTGACACAGTTCTATTTGGGGAGTGCATTTTGGTTTTACTTACATTCACTAAAGATGTGGACCTGAAATCCAGTGTATTTATTGGTGGTGATTCGTGGTCAGGCTTGGAAAAGTGAACATGAAAATAATACAAGTTTCTAGCATTAACGGTAAGTCTGGAAAAGTGGAAAGTACACAAAAAACTGGAGAGATCAAACAATGCGGTCATTCAGATGTCCTAGCCTACTTCTTCATGAAGAGAATCAAAATGTATAACTAAACTAATAATAATCTTTTTATATAGTGCCTCATAAGTCATAACCCATTCAAAGCAAACACAAGGAGATGATGTACGGATACTGAATCGTTTCAGACACTCACCCCCGGTCACAGATCTGGGTTGAATCCATCATCGTTCTCTAACTCAATTTGCCACCCCAGTTCAGACCCAGGCATATGCAATTCAGTCTTGACTCTGTGCCTCATGGGAACAGTCCTGCCCGAACTGCCAAGTCAGGTCTTCCCTGGACCAGAAACAAGCATCCTGGGACCGTTTTCGGGGTAACACCCCCTCATCAGCCAGGCTAGCTTAAAGCCAGTGGCAAAGTGTACAAGGGAACCACGTCTGGGCATACCCTACCAACTTAGGGCGAACAAAGCAAACACAAGGAGATGATGGCCGGAGCGCTGAAACTTTTCAGACACTCACCCCCAGTCACAGATCTGGGTTGAATCGATCATTGTTCTTTAACTCACTTCCCCCACCCCAGTTCAAACCCAGCTATATGCAGGTCAGTCTTGACCCTGTGCCTCATGGGAACAGTCCAGCCCGAACTGCCAAGCCAGGTCTTCCCTGGACCGGAAACAAGCATCCTGAGACCAGTTTTGGGGTCACACCCCTCATCAGTCAGGCTAGCTTGAATCCAGTGGCAAAGTGAGCAAGGGACCCACGTCTGGGCATTCCCTGCCAACTTAAGGCAAACAAAGCAAACACAAGGAGATGATCACAGTACAGGCCTGCTGCCTCTCGCAGTGCTGCTGTGTGACAAACAGGGGTATATTCACAAGAAAATGTTGGAGCGCGGAGCTGAGCCAAATTTAGCAGCGCCTCGCTCCGACATTTTCAAAACGCAGGGATGCGCCATATTCTCAAGAATACAGCGCAAAAAAAGCTGCCTAGAGCCAGTGCAGGGAACCTGCCGCCATGGTGCGAAGGGTGTCTGCTCTACAGGGACGATTGTTTATGTACAGGAAGGGACACATTCCTGCACATAAACAATAATGGCAATTTGCACCTTCTATGTATGCTGCAGAATGCAGCACACAGCAAGAGCAAAAAAAGAGGAAAAATTAATAATTTCTCCTCGTTGTGCCATTCAAACACCTGGTAATCCATGCTGTTAGTTTTTGGTGCTGCCTCAGCCTTGTAAATCTGAGGCAGCGTAAAAAAACAATGTGTGTTGCGGTGGTACACACACAGCAACACCCATTGCACGCCCCTGTGTCTCAGAGGACTGCGGCGAAAGGGGTATATTTACAAGGTGTTGTTAAGCCTTACCCACATGGCCCCACAGTTTCATGCCTCACCACAGGGCTACGTGGTGAAGAGGCACAATTATACAGTGAGCTGGAAACCTTTGGACTGAAGGTAGGTCCAGCTCAGATGTGATTGCTCTACATGGCTGGGTTCCAGTTAAAAGCTCCCTGGGAGTTGGAGCCAGGGGAGTTCACTATTGCTGTGGGGGAGGGTAGCTATGGTGATTTAGGCCCCACCATGGGTCATGGTTTAGGCCATGACTCAGCCCCCCTCTTTAAGGGCACTCACCCTTCGCCCTGTACACTCTGAAGGCGACAAATATTCCTGGGTTGGGAGGCCTGCATTTTCAACGGTAACTCCGCACTATGCGCATAACAATGCTGCCAGTTTCCTATATTCCAATTTGATATAGATAAAAAATGTCCGATTGCAACTTTAAATAACAATAAAAAACACACTTCAAGTTAAATGGTGTGTCTGAAACCTTGGTTACATTTGCCACAGATACCATGCGGTTTGAATTTGTTTCTTTTGCATATATCATCAATCAGTCTTTATTTCGACTTGTTGTCATAAAAGACACATATAAAAACACAATTCATCATCAGGTACTTAAAAAAAAGAACTACACATTTGAGTTTATTACACAGAAAATGTAACACTGAAACTAAAAACAGCAGGATTTAAGATCCCTACATAAATGGTATTCCTACTCGACCAAATAAGAAAATAAATATCTGTCTGCCATAAAAACATACTAAAACTATAAAGAAGTTCCACAATTGTACTGGGTTTACTTTAGGGCGACTGGAGAGCTTTCAGTTTCCCAACTCTTATTGTCCACATCCATTTTAAAAATGTTGCTATCGCTATCACTATTGTTTCAGAACAGTCAGTTTGAAATATTCTCAGTGCAGTAATCCCCGTCATAATACCCTTTTGAATGCAAACTGCCCTTATCCATTTGTGACGGGGAGCCTTATATTCTGGGCAAATAAACAAAACATGAGCTATAGTTTCCGGGTGTGTTATACAGAAAGGGCACATTTGGTCACTTTTACTAAATGCCCATTTACAGGTGACCGTATTCAATGGGAGGGTACCTACCCTAAACTGATGGAATAATTTCCTATCATGAGGCATTGAAATCAGATCCCAGTACATCTCATACCCAGGAGAGTGTTTCAGCTCCAAAAAAGCCTTAGTATACGATGGAGCAGTGTGTGACTGGAACTCCTCCTGGGATATGAATGACCAGTAGGCCTCTTTTAACTGTTGTTTGGTAGGAAATAGTGTCTCCTGAGGATTATCCCGTAGATCCCCCATACCTAGAGACTTAAGGAGGGTTTTAACCTTTCTAAACCATAGAATTTTACCCCCAGAGTCCATATCACGTGTTTCCAGCAGTGCTAACGCATAGTGATTCAATTCTGGGGTTACCCACAGTCTTCTCCAGTAGGCAACTGGTCTAAATCTGCAGATATTTTCTAGACTCTGACAACCCAGATCCATGCGCAGAGGTACGAGTGGTGTGGAATGTGGAAGCCCTGTTATACAGCGGAGAAATTTGTTGTGTGCTTTTTGTAGACCTGCTATATCAGACGACCCCCACAGTTCCGTTCCATATAGCATGGAAGATCTTACTCTTGAGTCATACATTCTTAATACTGGGGCTACAGGTTAAGTGGCTGACAACTTAAATTCTCTTAGAAGGGCACCAGATAGTTGTGCGTGCTTAGAGATTAAATGGGCCACATGCGGCTTCCACTGTAACCTAGAGCCCAATGTGATGCCCAGGTAGCTGAAGCTATCAGTCTGCTCTAACGGTTCCCCATTCATAAAGACTCTGCCCCTGATGTTCCTGTGCCTATGCATCGTCACAAATTTGGTTTTAGAGACATTAACAGAGAGGCCATAGTCATTACAAAATTTTTCAAAGCAGTCTATTGCCTTCTGAAGCCCTTCCTGAGTCTTAGATAAAAGGAGGGTATCATCGGCAAACATTAGCAGGGGGACGGGGATGCCGTTCTGTTTGGGTGCATCAGTAGTGGAGTCCCTATAATAATCTATAACTCTATTTATATATAGTGTAAATAATGTGGGTGCCAGCACACACCCTTGCCGCACACCCCTTTCCGTTGGAAATCTGTCGGTCACCTGGCTCTGGTTACCCCATCTGACCTGCGCGTAGTTATTTTCATGTAGTTTTATCAAAACCGCGAGCAGTTCTGGTGGGATACCCTGCTCGTGGAGCGCTCTCCACAGCCTATCTCTTGGGACTAGGTCGAATGCAGCCTTTAGATCAACAAAGGCTGCATAAAGTGTGCCACCCCCCAGAACCACCCATTTCCAATATATTGTGGAAAATCTAAAAACTTGGTCTACCGTGCTAGTCAGCGGTCGGAAGCCAGCCTGTAGGGTGGACATGACTCCCGAGTCCTCGATCCAATTCTGGACCCTAAGAAGTACCATTCTGGCCACAACCTTCTGTATACAGGCTATTAGGCTAATTGGCCTATAGTTTCCCGGGTCATCTCGGTCACCCTTCTTAAAAATTGGTATGATTTCTGCTCCCCGCCATATATCCGGCACCGTAGTGCCTTTGGCAATAGTGTTCGCCAGTAGTTCGATGTAAGGGACCCAGACTGATTTACTATGCAGAAACAAATCTGCAGGAATTTTATCTAAGCCCGGGGTCCTGCCCTTGGGTATTAAGTTAAGGGCACATTCAACATCTTTCTTGGTGAACACTAGCATGTTTGCTAATAAAGGACGGCTGAAAGAGGCCAGGGCAGGTGTTGGGACATTTTTTGTGTTAGCAAACTGGGACTTAAAGTGCTTAACCCAATGTTCTGGCGGGACATAATTAACCGGGGTTGGTTTTTGGTTCCCCGAGCCCCACCTCACAAGATGCCAGAAGTCCGTCGGATCTCTGGACTTGCTGGCTACCAATAGCTCCTCCCAGTATTTAGTGTCCCACGCTTTTCTCGCGGCATTTTGTGTCCATTTGTAATGGTTCCTTGCCGCCCGAATGGCCTCCCTGTCAGTGGATCGCACTGCATCAGCTAGGGATTTGTATGCAGTCCTGCAGTTTTTATCATACCATGACTCCGGTTTTCTTTTCCCTTTACCAGAGTTCCTCTTCCTCGGAATACTAAAATATTTACCTAGTTTAAAAAAAAGGGTCGAGTGAATGTGGACTACCCTGCTGCAGTAATCCTCATAATCCAACTGCCCCTGTATTTCAATGATTGCTTCATTTACCATGTCATTCATTTCACTAATGGTTTCGGGTTTACCCAGACACACGACCCATCTTACCCGCCGAGTATCATTTGCCATGACGATGTCATCTACTATGTCATCTGATGTTAACCCCTGCCCTTTGTGAAGCTGTAGCTCAAGACTGAGAGGGTTGTGGTCACTTTCGATACGATGAATTACAGTCATATCACGTATTGATGACCAGAATTCAAGATTGACCAGAATATAATCAATTCTGCTGGTGCTCAGTCCGTTGTTAAAAGTTGGATTACCCTGCTCATCCCCTCGTGTCCTGCCGTTCACTGCTCTCAACCCGTGTTCTAAACTGAAGGTCTTAAGTTGTAGGGCTGCCTGGGTCCACCGTTTAATAGGAGGTATACTAAGGGGGGGGATTTGCCAACAGATATCCTCTGCCTCAGTGAGCTCTAGATCCGTGTGGTCCAGAGGCTCATAGGAGCAGTTGAAATCTCCGCAAATTAGTATGTTTGCACCTCCCCTCCAAATACTAACATAGTGCCTCAGTGCCGCCACGACTTCTGACGATTTCCCTCCCGGCTTACCCCTGGCGTACACGTTAAAAATAATGAGTTCACCAAATGAGGGAGATTTTAACTTAACCCCCAGAATATCCCTTGAGTTAATTGCTAGTTGTGTAATTGTGAATCCATCATCCTGTTTTACCCAAGTGGTCAGTCCCCCCTTGGGTCTTCCTTTATTTATTTTGGTTGCAGCTATTGCGAAGTGAAGATACCCTGGTCTGTGTTGGGGTTCTAATGCCCATGTTTCTTGCATACTGACAATCATGTAGTTATCAATAAAGGTAGCCCAATCCCTGGAGGCCATCTTATTCTTGAGACCTGCCACATTCCACGAGACCAAAAACTGGCTCTCCACATTACTACTTAAAGGATTGTGAACGTTTGTAGTGTCTCCTATGCTGCTGTTAGCCTGCACTGCCTCTGTCTCTGGTCCACTGGCCTCCACCAGACAGCCAGTTTCGTTAGCCTTCCTTGAACAGTTACTAGGTGTAAGATAACCTGTGACTCCAGGGACAGCTTCATATTTGATTAGACCATGGATTGTTGTATCACTTACACGACTACCTTGGTTGTCTGTTTGTGTGCAGTGGTCAGAATTATTTGGCACAATTATAATGACATTAGTCGGGTTAGAAACTCCATCAGATATACTTGAAACAATGGGTACATTCCCTTCCAAAGCATCAACCAAACCACCTGCAGTTAAAATATGTGCACCCACTGTCTCCTCCCCTCCTGACTGTAGACTTCAATCACAGGCATCCAGACCACTAAAGATGTCAAACCTATTTGACATTTCCAGTGGAGTGAATGGTGCTGGATAGTCCATGCTCCTATGTACAGTAATACTTGGCCTAGTGGGTACTATATTCCACCCAGGTGTTTCTGCAATTGGGGCTGCATGATGCACATAGGCTGAATTCCTGTTATTCACCATAATGGGGGTAGTAGGAAAAGAGTAACCATGAGCAGGTTGGGAAGGAAATACTACAGGTCTTGGGTAGAAGTAGGTCAGAGGGCGTGGGATAATGCTACTGTTAAGGTTAACCTGAGGCCAATTCAGGATGTAGCGTACTGCATTGTGATATCTGAAATTGACCACAACCACGTCCCCCCCGATGTCTTTAGGTCTTTCACCCAACCACTGAAGACGGCGTACATAGACTATTTCGCCATCTATGTTGCTAGCAATTGGCCTGTGTGATGTCAGCCAGTGTGTTATTTTGTTCTTCAGTTGGGAAAAACCTTCCCACTTGTTCACTGGGAGCTCTGGTACCCCTGTGAGAATCACTACATATGGTGCGGCCTCTGGCGGAAGATCCGGTAGTGGTCTCCCTGACTGTTCCCCCCGGGTCTGCCTGAGGCCTCCCTCCTCATGTCTCATTGACCCAATCGGGCGATTGCCCAGATCTCTGGTAGATTTATTATCAGAGGTTGATGGATAACAGTTGAATTTAACTGTTGCAATACTTGCAGGAGCATTTGTCTGATTAGTAGTGGAATTATTATGAACGTGTTTAGGAGCAGGAGCTGTCCCACTCAGAGGGTGACTGCTAGAGGACGGGGCGTCTAATGTGGAGTTATTTGAAGTTGTATTTAAAACTGACACAATTTCGGTAGGGGATGGTCGAGAGTTATTGGCGGATTAGCCGCTAGGGAAGGAACTGAGACCAGTTTGGGCTCTAAATTAGCTTTTTGTCTAGTAGGGCTTCTCTTCCTACCCAAGTCTGCTTCTATTTTCCCTAATCTGTTCTCCATATTTTCCAATCTTTCCACTATTGCTAGAGTGTAGGTTCGCATAATCATCTCAATACTATCCAAAAGATTACTGGTGTGTATTGTATTAGACCCATTATCCTCCAAGCTGTGTTTAGTGCTATGTTCCCCCTCTGTATATGCAGAAGTTAACAATGATATGGTAGCATTATCCATTCCAGTCACGTTCATGGGAACTGCAGCAGCTATAACATTAGTACTAGAGGGGATAGCCTTCTTCCCAAAGTCAGTAGAGCTAAACTTCTGCTTGGAAGGTTCCATCCTTTTGCGTCTCCTCTTGATAGGTGGTGGACCATAATTTGTAGTTTGTACAGATTTCTTAGACCTTTCTCGTACGGTCTTAGGAGGAATTGGTGTCACAGCAATCAGAACTCCAGAAGTACTGGGAGTGCAAAAAGGATTATGTGGTGAGATTGGAATGTCTATTCCAGTAGAACAAGTGCTGGGCACTTCACAGTCTCTCTGCAAAAGAGGTACACCATCTGTGAATAAGGTATCATTAACTAGGTCTGGGGCTAACTCTTTATTAGGAATGGCTGCGGGGTTAGGCTCAGACAGTGCCCTATTCTTGATATTTTCAATAGAGCGTCGACGCTCAGCTCGGCGCTCTGCGAGTGAAAGTTCTGTTGAGCCTCCGGATGGTGTTCTAGTAATATAATTATCCAGAGTGCCATTCAATAAGGTCCCCACTCTATCAGCCACCGATATTGTCGGGCTCAGCATAATCAAGGACATGTTATAAACTTGACAAGTAGATGACGTAGCGATAGAGTGTAATAGCAACTTACTGTACGCTGAGTTCTTTTAAATCACAGTTTGGCCAGGGGGACGGGTCCAGTCCAGTCTCGTAGGTCCTCGGAGGGCCTCAAAGGGCCCGCTCTTTGCCCGGTCTTCGCGCGCGTCCCGCGTTCGCGTCCCGCGTTCGCGTCCGGAGGCCTGCCTATGTAGGAGGAGAAAGGGGGCGGGAAGAGGCACCAGGTGCGCGCGATATCCAGGCGCTAGCACTTCTGGTCCTCGCAGTCCCGCTCCCTGTGTCAGGGCGTCAGCTCTCCCCACCAGGTTGTTAGCGCCCAACAGGAGGAAGAATGACCGAGCACACGGGCTCCCAGGTCAACAACAAGAGTTCGCCAGTTACGGGCAGCAAAGGTTCTCCAGGACGTGGTCTGCAGGCAATAGGAACGACTACGAGCGGCACCCGCGGAGCGGGGCCCGCGAGTCGTTTTGAGGATGCAGGGAGAAGGGGGCGGGAAGAGGCACCAGGTGCGCGCGATATCCAGGCGCTAGCACTTCTGGTCCTCGCAGTCCCGCTCCCTGTGTCAGGGCGTCAGGTCTCCCCACCAGGTTGTTAGCGCCCAACAGGAGGAAGAATGACCGAGCACACGGGCTCCCAGGTCAACAACAAGAGTTCGCCAGTTACGGGCAGCAAGGTTCTCCAGGACGTGGTCTGCAGGCAATAGGAACGACTACGAGCGGCATGAATATATCAACTGTCGTTGATTTGTCAGATGTTTTTCCCCTAAAGTCACATTAAAGATTGTTGCGTCAGATACGTATGATATGTATTAAAATAGATCCAAGGTGTTATTTTAGCAAACGCTGCAAAGGGCCAAACTTGCTCAGTGCGATGCTTGGTATATTTGTGTCTCGTGTAGAGAGCGGCTGGTGCTCTGATGTGGTCGTGTGTACCATGGAGGGCAGGCAGGGCAGGGCTTGGGAACTACGAATTGGAGGGCTGACCAGACAAGCAGGAGCTTTGGACAAAAGAGCCGAGAAAGCTGATAGGACCGACTTGCATTTTTATTCACTAGACAGGCCACTTAGCTTTGGCATTGCTTGCTTTAAAAAGCAGAGACCTATCAGAAATG
This sequence comes from Triturus cristatus, assembly GCF_964204655.1. NCBI lineage: Eukaryota > Metazoa > Chordata > Amphibia > Caudata > Salamandridae > Triturus > Triturus cristatus. The sequence goes on from NC_140594.1 coordinate 736,996,709, forward strand.
CCGACTCTGTAAACTTCACAAAGTTTGCGAAGATTTATAAAAAGCTCTAGAAATTAAGTTGCCCAGCCCTGCACGCTGCTTGTAAAAATGCTGAAATGATACAGAATAGTCTTTAAATCCTACAAGAAAAGTCTGCACATTTTCTAACCCTCATGGATGCCAAGACCCTTGCCTGAACCCGAAATATTCTACTATTTCAGCACCTTGAATCTGGCCTTTACTGAGGCATGAGGTATCTCTACCTGCCCCAGTCTTCACTGAGTAAGGCCTGACACTGGTCAATTTTGCTAAAATGTACATAAGAAGCCTGTCCATCTCCAAAATGCACATATTAAAAGTTACTCATTAACTTTAGTGTCACGTTCTATATAGTACTGTGCTGTCTTTAAGAGGGCTGCAGAGAAATGGTAACTTATACTCCAGGATTGCTTCTGCTACTCTTGTGGGTCCACAGACACCCTCAGATGTAAATGATAAGCTTTATCACTGTGACTACCTTCACGCACCCTAAAATGTATGCTATTCTTTATGTTACTAACCAATATGTAATTCAATTGATGAACACTGTTTCAAAGGTATTTCGACTTCACAAAGTGTCAGACTTTGGGATGATGAAAAAGCAAATCAGAGGTCATTAAAGCGACATAGTGAGTCACAACATGGATGTCGATTCACCAAAATGTCAGGGGTAGCAGAAGTGACATCACACCATTTGTGACTCCATGATAACATTACAGGAAGTGACATCACATAACCTTGGCCCTCATGGCCTAACAGGAAATTATGTCATATTAATTTGACCCTATGACATTGCAGCAAGTGGCATCACTAAAGTAAAAACACCCTAAAGCAAGTGCAAATGTAAACAACAAGTTCAATAAAATAATATTAGAAAATAGTTGCTAGTTAAGATAGGTGTAAGTATATTTTAGTTACCACACATTTAATGTTTGGGCTTCAACAATGATATGTCCAGAGCCTTACCAAAGAGGGGCCATTATGTGCCAGCCCATCACAAAATGCTTTATAACCTCCTCAAATGCTAGGCTCAGACCCAAATACCCAAGCAAAACTACAATCGAAAGCGTCCGTCACATTCGGAGAACAGGCACAGGAGAGGCAGCAGCCATGCAAGTGTCCCTGACCACACCAGGCAGTCACAGAATAGGCATCAATAGTAAAAGCTTCAAGCTGAGGCTAGCCTATGGAGCTGAACTGCCTTGGCTCCCTCCAGCAGTAGAAAATAATTTGTGCAATAAATTCCCGCCAACAACCTCTACTGCTATTTAAAGCATAAATATACTGCATTGGTTTCGTGTGCCGTGTTCTATTATTTTTTAAGTGCGCTAGTGAACCACCCTGTGTAGCATTGTAAGGAAAGGCACCAATAACGCTGGTGTGCAGACATAAACAATGAAGCGTTCAAAAAGGAGTGAAGAAACAATCAAAAATACAAAGATTCACCAGTCATCTGGTTAGATTGAGGATAACAGTAATAAAAAAAAAAGCTGTAATACAGAAATGTGTCTCAATTGGGGGGGGGGTGGATGGAGGGTTATTTGGTTATAGATGTGAAGAGACAGGTATTTAATAAAATAGAGATTTCTTGTGTAAGCATTGTTTTTTCCCAATTGTCTTGGAATAGACAATGGTTAATAAGGGGATATGAATAGATAAAAAGGGGTGAAGTTTGAAGTATACTACAAAGAGTGTTAATTTCCAGGAAGAAACCCCCCAAAAGTGACTACCTCACGAAGTGAGCCAACCTTGAAGTGGAGCACATGGTGACTACTGCCAATGTGTAAAAGTCTCCTGAGAGAGTGATTGGAAACCTGAGTGACCTCAATGAGCGAGACCCCCGAAGCAAGTGACCCCAAAGTTGACTGAGTCTTCGAATTTGGAGACCTGCAAAGTGAGCATGTATCAGAAAGGGAGCATTGCCAAAAGTCACTGAGCACCCAACCGCTGAGATTGCCTTCCGTCCCAGAGCTCATCGCCTACAGCCTGTGAGTTCAAGCACAGGTTAACACCAAGCTTATGATCTGTAATTGCCACCTCTCTCCCAGGTTCTGAAATATCTCACTGACTTTCTGCGGTGCAAGCCTCATCCTTGCTAGAAAGAGGCACAATAGAAGACCTCAGTTGAACTACATGCGACCTCTGGCTTTCCCATTGCGACCCCCGACATTTCCCTTGTGACCCTGGCACAGACAGCACTGGGCAGCACAAAGAACAGAAAGCAAACTTGGCGCTCTGATTCAGAGAGTTACGTTTTCTTTCTGTTGTTTGTAGAGTGATGTTCACATTCTGTAGCTGTAACCAATTGTCCCACACTTTAAAAATATATAGGTGTGGTAAGAGATGGTGCTATCCACTCCCTCTGTACCTCAAGAGGACACACAAAGCAGCTGCGACCTCTAGCGACCCCAAATCGATGCCCATGAGTCACAAATGTCTTTGCAACTCACAATGTTAACACTATGATTCTTTGTGACTGACAAGGGAAAAGAGGTGTGTCCCCCAAAGTTCCCTCTAATTTTTGTCATTTGTGCGGCAATGCATGGGATCTGCAGTACAAAAGGGGGTGGTGATGGACGGAGCATCAGAACCAATCAAATACTCACACCCAGTCAACAGATCTGGGTTTAATCCATCACCGTTCTTTAGCCCACTCTGCCACTCCAGTTCAGACATGGCCATATGCAAATCAGTCTGACCCTGTGCCTTATGGGAACAGTCCAGCCCGAACTGCCAAGCCATGCCTTCCCTGGTCTGGAAATAAGCTTCCTAGGACCGGTTTCTGGCATTTCAGCCGTCTTCAGCCAGGCTTGCTTGAATCCAGTGGCAAAGTGAGCAAGGGACTCACGTCTGAGCATACCCTGCCAACTTATGGCGAACAAAGCGGTACAAAAGGGGGTGGTGATGGACGGAGCATCAGAACCAATCAAATACTCACACCCAGTCAACAGATCTGGGTTTAATCCATCACCGTTCTTTAGCCCACCCTGCCACCCCAGTTCAGACATGGCCATATGCAAATCAATCTGACCCTGTGCCTCATGGGAACAGTCCAGCCCGAACTGCTAAGCCATGCCTTCCCTGGACCGGAAACAAGCTTCCTAGGACCGGTTTCTGGCATTTCAGCCATCTTCAGCCAGGCTTGCTTGAATCCAGTGGCATGGGATCTGGGCACACAACCCAGGCTATGTGCTCTGAAGACACGTGATATCTCACAATGAAGGAAGCGCAGTGTGCGTAGAGTGACCACCCATCCGCAAATTTCACAGACCGTCCGTTATTTGGGTCTCATGCCCGTTGTAGGTGATGATCCCTATCACAGATGCCTTTTGTCCTTAATTCTGGAAATTTCAGTGAGGCGCGCTGTCCCCCTGAAAGAAAACCTCAGACTTCTGGAACACTCACTATGGGGAACAGTTTGCACTCCTGCTGTGAACTCAAGGGCCTGCAGCAGCCCCTCCCCGGCCTGGCACAGACTGCTATCGTCCCATTATCATTCTGTTTGCCAGCCAGTTATCACATACAGAATGAGGATGGGCCTCTCTGTGCAGGTACAGTATTTGCTGGGACTCCTCCTGTCCCAGCCTAGGGCATGGCATTCTGCTTTTGTTCAGGGGTTGGTGTCACTGCACCAGACGCCAAGGTATTGGGCCTTGCATTTTGATATTTCTTCCAGTGTTAAAGGCACAGACTTCAGAGTCCCTTGTGTGCCAGCAATTTGTAGGCGATAATAAAAACGTCAATTTAGCTCTGGTGATTAATGTTTCTGTTCAAGAGACGTGAGTTTTACCCAGTCTAGATTTTGGCTCATCATAAAGTAGCGCAGAGGGATAGTGTGCGTCCAGCACAGCACAATGCGTAACAAGCAGATCAAAGAAATGTTTTTTTTACAGTAGATAGTTCAGTGGGTTACTGTTTTCGTCAGAGACCCTTTTGCTGATTGCAGTTCATAAAATACAATCCTAATATAGCATAGTGAGCTATGAACCAAACTCAAATAGTAACTTGGAAACTGCAAGACATTGGTTTACAGCCTTACTGTTTTTAGGTCTCGCCTTGGCAGCGCATGCGCTGCATGCGCTGTCTCAGCGAGACCTAAAGTAATCTATATATTGGCTTCAAATCTGTGTGATTTCTCCTGCTCCTTGCGATTGGATGAAGTCTGGCATTGCTGTTGTTTTCTTGATTTCCATTGGCTGTTGATACTCTGGTAACTTCTGTGTAGTCCCTGAGGCAGCAGCGACTAATTACTGTTTTCGTCCGCTTCTGCTCGCACTTAAATGCGTACAGTGTGCCATCTGGTTGGGGAAGGGGGGGCCTACTCTCCCTCGTTCCGGCCGCTTGTCTTTGCAGCCTCCTGTTTCCTTGTATCAGAGGATACCTCACTTTCATTTATCCGCGTGTTTCCTTTCACTTTGTCCTACCTTTTAACTTATATTGGGCAAATTGCAGGTTTGTTCTTTGCTTCCTACCGCAATTACATATTCACTGCTAAAGCCAAGAGGTTGCTCAGAGCATTTGCAGTGCAATAACTCTGGTATTATTCAAAATAGCCAGCTATTGACATTGCAAATGCAAATTTTTTATTTCATTTCAAAGTATGCCAGTATTAGCATAAACAAAGAAATTATTTTCACGAAGAAAAGGGTGTAGTACCACAGGCTGTCCCTAGGTGTCCCTGGTCCTGCACCCTTTCCTTCGTGAAAGAAATTTCTTTGCGTACTGCTGGCATACATGCTGCCTGCCTGTTGTTTCTGAGTCGGGTGTGAGAGCAGACACCATCAGCAGGGGTGTAGACGGAAAGTAATCTGCAAACTATATCACTGTAATCTAACACACACTGCACAATTGAACGAAAGGCACCCTCACCGGCCACAAACAGCAGCACTGGTGTAAACTGCGGCACAGGCACACACACAGGAGCACAGCGACTCTGTAATTATGTGCGTTTAATAAGTGCTCATTGTGCAGTAGCAGGCACACACATGACGACTCACTGCCTTTTAATAACGAGCTTTATATATAGCAGAAAACGCGTGGCGCTGCAGAACCACAGCTTCTGTGTGCATGTACACCAATCCCACTGACCAGAACATCAGGCAAAACTGAACGCGCGACCATGGTGTCCCCCTCCCCTGCTACCGATCAATAGCACAGCGGCTGCAGTGGCAATACAAAGAGTTCCATTACTTTCTGATTATTTCCCGTTGTCTGCATGTTGGGATCTCTTATCACATAAGCCATCCATCTGCTCCCTATGTTTGTGGTTCCCTTTTATTCCCTGGATTATCTAAACGTATTTGATCATAACCGCTGATCCTAAAAATAAAATAATAATACGCAAAGAAATTCCTTTCACAAAGAAATGGGCGCAGTACCACAGGCTGTTACTAGGTGTCCCTGGTCCTGCACCCTTTCCTTCGTGAAAGACATATCTTTGTGTATTATGCTACTGTTGGCATAATTTGAAACGGAAACAAGCATTTGCAATGCAAAAGGTCTCACATGTACCCTAGTTTGAGCTATTGGCATTGTAAATGACAATGCCTTTTATTTATGTTTTGGTTTTTGAAACATAAATAAAACACAATGTCATTTACAATACCAATAGCTTAATCTCGCATAAATGCGAGACCTATTGCATTGCAAATGCTTGTTCTCTAATCTTTCCTTATTCTAAGGTTGCTAAATAGGGTTTCTTTGATAATAATAATTACTTATTAGTAAAAACAACCCAACCACTATGATATGTTTTGAATCCTGAGTTTGTATTTCTCTACACTAAGCATTCATTACATATAATGCCCATCAGTATGGATGGCATGTGACTACTAAACATTCTAGTCCTCAAAGTCTTAAGCAGTGCCAAATTATGCGGCGGGTTGAGTCAATTAGACGGCAAGAAAAGAAAACTTGTGTGGTGTAACGTGGCACATTTTGTGATAGTATTACATAATTATTTTGTCATTTTTAAACTTGTCAACACTATCTAGGCATAGGGTGCACTTCATTAGTACCAGTTCAACACTGAAACATAGTGAAAAGCAACAGAAAGGTGACCATTCACCCTGTGCAGAGGGCCTTCCACAGTGTGGAAATACGTGTTGCTGTGCTTTTAGCAACTTTTGAGTCGTTTCCGCTCAGATCTGCAGAATATGCAGCATATGATGAATTATGTGGCAAATAAAGCAAATATATAATCATGCAAAATTCGCAGCTGCAGCACAATTGCATAATTTTTGGGCCCCTGGTCTCAAGTAACATTTCCTAGACATTGGCTTACATACTTACACAAGCCCTTATGTCTGTATAATATGTGTTTGATATAACGCACTCCAACGCCCTACTCTAACCTACATACTTAAAATGAGTGCACTGAAAAAAAATTAGACTACTTATGAGAGCGGGTCTATGCAGAGATGAGGGCCACAGTTGGAGGATGGTACTGATTGAATCCTTTGAGGGGCGCAACAAATATTCTCACACCATGTGGCACCAGAACTAAAGCCAGCCCTGTCAGGGGCGTAGCTATCATTCCTGTAGCCTGTGCAGTGCCCAAGGACCTGAGGTAAAAGCACTTCAGCAGCTGATTGAGGGATGGCTGGTAAGAAGGTATAGTCTATGAACAGAGGGACATAATTTTATTGTAATTAGTGCTTCTGTAAAGTTTTTATTTCAACATTTCCAGTTAATGGAGAACAAAGAGCACAAGTAAAAATACCTACATAACATGACAGAAGTGCTTTATTAGGTCAAACAAAAAGAGAGGGGGGGACCAGGAGCCTGTTGAGGTCCAGTGTCCGTGCTCCACAAATGAACGTTAAATCAAAAAGGGGGGACACTGTTCCGGGAGTAGGGTGTAAATTATCACCCACTCATCAGGAGGAGAGAGTTAGAATAAAGAAGATAATGAGAAGAAGAAAGGGAGAGAGGCAGATGTGCATCCCCGGTATCAAGGAACTAGTCCCGAAGGGGAGGGTCAAGACTTGCCTCTTTGTTAGCCCTTACACTTCTCGAAGGATGTCATGTTTCATCACTGAGCATATGCTCCTCGTCGGGCCGGCGCTGCAATGCCCTACGGCACACCTCTTAAAAGGGTCACTTTCACGGAGGTCTTTTAAGAGAAAAGCCGATAGGTGAGTGTGGGTATGTGGGCTAGATCCAGGGGAGGGGAGGGTGAAGTGCGTGCAGTGAAAACATGAAAATTAAAAATACCTAGGGGTATCCACAGGGAGACTTTTAATTATGTGGTACCGCTGGTAGAATAAAAAAACAAACAGCTGGTGGGTCACTGTGGGGCTTAATGTGCCCAAGTAACTGTTTAAAAAGTCAACATGTTTCACGCCTGGTGAGTCCAAAACAGGATCAGTGGCATTTCTACAGGACCTAACTGATGTGAGGTGGTGCACGTGAGAGATGGGGTTCCAAAGAGAAAGGTAACCCACCAAAGTGATAGGTACTGAAATGTTAACCATATTGCTAGTGCCTTAGCTAGAGTGGTTGTAATCTCGACTCATAGAGTTGCCCTAAATAAAACGAAGTACCCTCAAGTCGGGGGAACAGTTTCCCTAGGCCCGCACCTTATTGGGGTTGTGTTGGTTGCCCACTCAATCGCACCTACCCTGTATCAGCGGCTGCCTGCATCTGCCTCTCTCCCTCTCTCCCTGTCTTCTTCTCATTATCTTCTTTATTCTAACTCTCTCCTCCTGATGAGTGGGTGATAATTCACACCCTACTCCCGGAACAGTGTCCCACCTTAAAGAAGTGCTTTATTCCCAGAATCTTCTAGTGCTGCACTGTGACCTGCCAGACAAATGCTGCGGGCTGGGACCTTGGATGGATTTTTCCTCATTCTTTGAAAAATTGTTTTTTCTTAACAAACAGTGATTTTCTGCCTGTACATATGTATAGATTGTTTCAGTAGCGCAACCCTCCCCAAAAGGCAGCTGAGCACTGTACAAGGTCCAAAACAAAAGTTTATTCTGGACACTTGTGCCAAATCTTTGAGGAATATATTTACTAACATTTCACTCAGTAAGTAAAGCTGCTGTGCTGTGTTGTGTGAAAGGGAAAGAGCAGAGTAGCACCATATGTTCAAAGATATGGTGCATTTGTGCATGGGAATTGAAAGATCTGACCTGCAAGTTACAAAGTGAACCCTCAGATAATCTCTCTGTTCACTCCCTAACCTCTTCATCTCTTGGTTCCCTTTTGTCTGTTCCCTGCTCTCCCCTACCTAGTCATTTGTCTCTGCCTCACTTCCTCCACATGCTTTCTCTCGGTTCTCTCTACCTCACCTTTATATGCCTTTTCTACCTTTTTTTCTCTTTTGAGTTTTCTCTGTCACCTTCACCATCTTTCTGTATCTGTTTTTCTGGTCCATCTTCTTCTGTTGTCTTCTGTGCTCCATCTGTTTTTTCTCTCAACTGACAAGCCCTAGCTTGCTTTCCTCTTCTCTCACTGTTCACTCTCACAGTCCCAACCTTCTGTTTCTCCCTCTCAATATATAGCCCTCTCTCCTTTCTCATCATCTCACCTTGTCTCACCCTCTCCTTTTCAAACTCTGTAGTATCGTTACAGCCTGTGAACCCTAAGTCTATGTTCAGCTACAGATCAATGCCTCTGGCACTATTATTCATGTTACAGGGGTAGAATTGTGAAAATGTCAGCTGTAAAATTCTGCTAGGAGTCTATGTTTTCTATTTTTTTCATCTTTAAGTCTGTCCAGCTATTTGTGAATGTTTTCTCAACACTCCAGTGTGTAATGCAAACTAAAGAACATAAGCCTGTTGTGGCTTGTACGTCTGTCAGCTGTCTATTGTTATTCATACAATGTCCACAGATGTGTCCATAAAAATGACCTTTCACCTGAATTTTTGTCCTGAATTTTGAACCTTTGTCCTGAATTTCTGCTGTCACTGTCCAGAGTTTGCCTTCTTACCAGGTGGTCGTCCTAAGTGTGGGAGATACTAAAGTCAATGGTGTTTGCCAGTCCTAAGATTTGTTTAAAAATAAAGGAAAAGGGGCGTGTCCAAGATGGCGCCCATGCAGTAACCTAACTGTGGAGCTCCGCCGCTTCGGAACGTAAAAATAGCGGTTACCGGGGGAGCAGCGGCCCCAATCTTGCAGCATCGGACGCGGGAGGACTGTAGACCCTGCCGGTGACAGCTGTGGACAGCTGCAGCGTCTACTGTAGCTGGGCCGTGCACTTGAGGCCGGAGAGCATCTGATCGGCGCCCCCACAAAATGACGCCGCAGCGAGTGCAATAGAGCCGCGCAGCACCAGGAAGCTACGCATTGGAAAGGAAGATCCGAGCAAGTGCTGCAGTGATAAGAAGCAGAGCGGTGCTGCCTGGAGACGTGTCTGGAGACTGGTGGTGCTCTCCATAGCTGCACCGAGCAAGCTGGACTGGGTGCGACCGGCAATTGGGTGAAGTGCGAACGCTGAGGCAACGTCGGCGGAGAATCTGGAACCGATGGAGCAATCCCAGAGTGTGGCTGTCCCGACCGGCAAGTGCTGAGAGAGGGAGGAGAAAGAAACTACATGGGGCCCCTTGCGGCCATCTACAGCGCTGATCAAAGAGCAGTGAGTGCCCGCTGAAGAGGTGAGATGGGCGGGCAGTGTGGCTTGATGGCAGCAGGAAGGAGGTGGTGAAGCCAAGCTGCAGAGAGGGGTGACCTTGACAGAGACTTCTAGTGGCAATAAGTGAGGCCCCCCTCCTTCACCGCACAGTGTCCCCCTCACATTATCCATATTGCTGCAAGTGCACTGCTAGTGAGCATCACCTTATCCCCCTGGCATGGTCACGCTTACAGGGAAGAGGCACGATCGGAGGGACCCTCAGCTCTGTACAGCAGCGAGGCAGGGGAAGGCCACAGGCATATCCCCAGTTGCCTGAACACAGAAGGGACACCTCCCCACATGTCTTTCGGTGGAGCCCCTTTAACTGAAGGGTTGGTTTGCTCACGGCAAGAGGACCGGTGTATCGACAGAGGCCTGGTGATCACAAACCCGGCTAGAGGGCCACTAGACGATTGAGGCACACCTGTGGCTGTGGAAAAGGACATCGCTCACGTTACACAGTGAGGGGGGCTCCCTGGGACAGCGCCATAGTGACAGCGGGGAGAAGGCATTGCACAGCCATACAGGGACCCGGTTCTATCACACACAGACTGTCGCGCTTTGCCTCATGCCATAACCCCAGGGAGCACACGGCCTGGTCGGTGAGCATTAGGATAATATAATGAACAGCGCCAGGTCCAAGAAATAAACGGCCAACATCAAAGATCTTCTGACCAGGGGCACCTCCTAAAAAAACGGGGATGACCCCGACCTCTCCAAGCAAGATGGAAATAAGCGTCCCAGCATCACAGGACATGAACGAGGACACCCCCATCACACGCAGCTTCATGGAGGCACTCATTGGCACTCTGAGAGATGACATTGCGGCCCTCCGTACAGAGGTAACCACGAAGATATAGGAAGAGCGCCATGATATGGGGGAACTGGAACAGAGAGTGGACTCTGTGGAATGAGCTGGGGACGCCAGGGAAGAGGAACTAGAAGCATACTGCCGTGAACTCATGGAACTCAGAGATCGCAACGCAGATCTCAACTTCCATCTTGAGTATTTGGAAAGCAGATCCCGCAGATCAAACATTCGTATTAAGGGAGTGCCATTGCAGGCGGATGCGGGGTGCCTGGAAGAATACGTATTGCGCCTCTTTTGCTAAAAAGTGATGGATCTGGAGGGAAGGAACTCTTACTAGATCATACTCATAGGGCAGGACATCCCTCAGCGACCCCAGGAGCACCCCAGGACATTCTAGCATGCCTTCACAACTACAAGCACAAAGAGACAATAATGGCAGCAGTACGCAACCAGCCCCACGTCCTCTTTGAGGGCAACAAGGTCTGACTCTACCAGAATTTGTCAAATATCACACTCCAGAGGCGATGAGCAATGAAATCAGCGACGGAATTCCTGAGGGAAAAAGGAGTGCGATATAAGTGGGGCCAACCATTTCGCCTGAGTTTTGTTTGGCAGGGCAAGACACGAGCAGTATGCACGCCTCTGGAAGCAGCGGACATTCTGAGTACAGAGATCGACAGGGAAGCCTCGCCCCAACGTTGACTTGCTTAGCTGCTAAACTCGAAATGAGGGCGACACATTAAAAACTGCACGCATCAACAACCAAGCAGGCCAACAAAAACCGAAAGCATCAAGGAGCGCTCAGCCCTGCTGCAACAACTAGCAGAGCGGCAACGATCTCCAGACCGAGAAACAGATTGATAGCACTATGACTCTCCCTCAAACTTGCTGGCAGGGGGCTGGCTGACTCCCCATGGAACTCATACATATTCTTACCACAGCTAACCAGTTACGGCGGGAGCGGAGGACTCCCCAATTATCCCCAGAATGCTGCAATGGATGACAATCAACAAGGACCCTCAATATAGAACTGCAAGTTGTGCAGCCATTGGTGCAGTTGTTTTATTATTTGTCAATGTTGCTTTGTTATCTACATGCACTTCTGTTCAGAGTACCATCATATTGTCACTCTTTACATTTGGGTCTCATTGGGGGGTTAAGAGTGGGGGGCTGGTAGATGGGGCCAGCGGTGAAACACTCGTAGGGAAATGGTGCGTATAGTTAGCCTCAATGTAAGAGGTCTCAATTCGCTAACTGAAAGAATAGCACTTCTACTTCAGCTTAAAGCATTCCAATGTGACTTATGCCTGTTATAGGAGACTCGTCTTCTGAAAATAGATTGGCCCAGAATGCGCTCCAGATGGTTCCACCGTCAGTTCTGGTCTTTCGGTCAAGGGTAATAGGCAAGAGCAGCAACCCTGGTAGATACTCACTTTCAAGGTAAGTTTACCACTGTACAGTCTAAAATCCCAGGACATCTACTGTTTCTGCGGGTGCCCCTTGCCCATCAGACATTCACAATAGCCTCCATATTTGGACCTAACAAACAACTAGAGCAATTCATACTTCAGGCGCTAGGTAAAGTGTTAGCATCTCCAGACTCAAATCTTGTAATTGGGGATGACTTTAATTTGGTAATGGACGCTGCGTTGGATAGAACTCCCCCACGAACAGGGAACACAGGGATGCTTACCCCGCAGGGAACAAGCTGGCTTGCAGGAGCCGGACTGACTGACATTTGGCTGACATTGCACCCAACCACACACTCCTAACCTTTCTTCTCCGCAGCTCACCAATCTTATGCCAGACTTGACTTCTTTCTTACCTCGGCCTCACTGGCCTCCAGAGTATCACAAGCCACCATTGATGTGGCATCGCTATCATACCACTCTCCCATCCAAAAAGAATTGCACTTATCGATTACAAGTCGGAACGGTGAGTCATGGCACCACAACGCCAAAATGATATCCTACTATGCCGCGAATAAATAAGTGGGGGATGCCATTGGGAATTATCTCGACATCAATGATATGCCACATACATCAATAGCAGCACTCTGGTAGGCTCTTAAAACAGTCATTAGAGGCAAGTATATAGCAATTGCGGCCTGACTTAACAAAGAGCGAGCACCTAGAGGACACTGTTAAAGAACTGGAGGAGGCCCTAAGCGCACAGGATCACACAAAGCTAGGTGACCAATAACTATAGCGCATAAACAGCTTAGAGCGTGGACAGGGATGCTGCAGAATATGCGCTATAAAATTAAGAATGCAGCAGAAATATTACACAGGGGGAAACAGGTCAGGGAAACTGCTGGCACCAGATTGCGAATGCTGGTACACTCCAGGCACGTACAAAGCCTTAAGGACGGTAACGATCAGCTTCTCACAAAAGACGAAGACATAGCTGCGAAGTTTGGGCACTTCTACGCGGACCTCTATAGGGCCGAGGGGAGGTCTCCAGAAGACTGCATCACTTACATCACACAAGCCCCAATAACAAAGTTGCAGGCCTCTAGTGTCACACTTCTGGAGAAGGACATAACTGTGCGGGAGGTGCTGGAGGCGATATGGAGACTCCAACTCGAAAAGCGTCAGGACAAGACAGGTTCATACCAGCTTTCTACAAACAATTCGCCTCCCTTTTGTCCCCAATACTAACCCGATTGTGCAACTCATTCAGTGAGATTGGGGAACCAACCGAATCTATGCGCATGGCAACAATAACAGTGCTGCCCAAACCAGGCAAAGATCCTCAACGCTGCACTGCCTACCATCCCATTTCGCTTTTAAACGTTGACGCAAAGATTTTTACAGGGTTACTAGCGGTTAGATTGGGCGGATACATGCCGGGGCTGATCGAGCCTGACCAGTCTGGCTTCATACCAAGTCGTACTTGTGGGGACAACACCAAAAGTCTTTTCCATCTACTTGATAAGACGCTGCACTCTCAAAAACCAACCCTATTTCTTTCAATAGACGCCAAGAAGGCCTTTGACCGCATCCATTGGCCATTCCTGTGGACGGTACTAGAGGCAGTGGGCATTGGCCCCAGATTGCAGTGATGGATTTGGGTGGGGTATGCGGGGCCCAAAACATTGGTCAAGGTGAACAACACGCAGTCCCTGACCTTTGCCATCTCTAGGGGGACTTGTCATGGATGTCCCGTCTCACCGCTCTTATTCCCGCTCTACATGGAGCCTTTGGCGAAACGCATTTGTCATCACCCACAGATAGAGGGAGTCTGGATGGGGGGCCAATCACATAAAATAGCCTTATATGCTGATGATGTGCTGCTGGCCATCACAAACCCGAGTCACTCACTGTCTCCCCTCATGGAAGAAGTCACAGCATTCGGGGATGTCTTGGGATTCAAGTTGAACACTACTAAAACCCAGGCACTCAACATCACTATCGAAACACTTGATGTTGGAGTTCCCTTTCCATTGGGCGCAGCAGGGAATTCAATATTTGGGTATGCAGATTCTCCCAACCATAAAAGACACAGTGACCCACAATTATACAGAACTCTTAAAGACAGTGAGATATCTCATTCAATCATGGCATGGAGGTCCAGTTTCCTGGGTGGGCCGTATAGTGGCGGTCAAAATGACATTGGTGCCAAAAATCCTCTACCTTATGCAGTTGATGCCACTGGAGCTGCCTGCCTCTATTTTGCAAAAACTGCGGATGGCACTCAAATCCTTCATATGGGCTGGTAAGCAGGCACGAATGGCCAGAGAGCGGGCCAATTTACCTATGGCCAAAGGCGGCTTGGGTATCACAAATCTAACGAAATACTACCAGGCTGTGCAACTGCGTTTTATGGTTGAATGGCAATGCTCAATGACTGTGAAACATTGGTGTTTTTTAGATCAGGCAGTGGCAGGTATCCACATCTGGAAGATCCCTTGGCTCCAGCACAAACACCGTCCACGGGGGTCTACATTTCTCCAGTAGTTAGAGCCATAATGGAGGTATGGAAGAGGGTGTACTCCTCCTAGCAGCTTTCCACGCAGATATCCCCACTCACATCAATTATAGGGAACCTGGACTTCCCGCAAGCCACACGAGAGAAAGCATTCATACATTGGCAAGATGCAAATTGTAAGCGAATTGGAGACCAGTTTGATGTGAAAGGCCTGCTAGATTTTATAGCGGTACAGCAGGATTTTGGGCTCCCTGACTCTGAATATTGGCATTATTTGGCGATTAGACGCTGGGTGACAAGTCCCGACATTAGGCCACATACGACTGACGCTATTAGAACGTTGGCTTTTATCTAGGAAAGATGACTCCCGCATTCTATCCGACATATACTCCTTCTTAAACACACAAACTATCCTTTTGCAAACACTGGCCAGGAGAAGGTTGGAGCTTGAGTGTGAGCGTTGTTTTACGGACAAACAATGAACAGACATCTTACATCGCACGCATTCTTCCGCTACTAGTGCCTTTCGGTATGGAGACGTTGTTAAAGTTAGCACACTACTGGTACTACACTCCAGCTCTTCTGGCTCAGTGGCAAAAGGGATGGGGGGTATACATGTTTGAGGCATTGGGCCCAGTCGGGCACACTTGCCCACCTATTATGGCATTGCCCCAAGTTGCATAGGTACTGGGAGGAGCTACTTGCTTACATTGATCGGATGTTTGACACGGAAATACCGCGCATCTCTAGCTATGTCCTTTTGGGACTACCTAACACAGTAACTTATCCACTACACTCCAATAGAGGCAAGGCAATCACCTTAGCGTTTATACGCAGCAAAGCAAGTCTTGTTATCAAGATGGGGTACCGATGTTGTCCCAACACATACTGATTGGCTCCATAAACTGTGGGACTTGTTGGGGATGGAAAAATTAACTGCTGTTGTTAATCATACCCTACCCAAGTTCGAAAAACGATGGGGACCTTGTATAAAACATCTCTCACGTGCCCCATATATTTCTATATATTGCAGATTACACCCGCCACCACCATAACAGAGTTGGGAACAGAGGGAGAGTGACAATTCCTACAGAATTACATGTGCATGTGTTGTTTATCTGTTCTGATTCCTATTCCCCCCCCCCCCCCCCTTCTGATCTCAGCTACATTGCCGTCCAATGGATATAGGCGAAGGATTTTGTAATTAAAACAATAAAAAAAGTTACAATCCTAAAAATAAAGGAAAATGTGTGAATTCTGACTCACATTGTGCTGCAAGTAATAGTCACTTTTTATGTTCCACACAGATCTTAGAGTGGATGGTTTTTGACTGGACATATCCACTGTTTTCATTTCTGTAAAACAATGTCTTCTAAACCATCTTAACCATTTGTGCACCTGTGTTTTTTACCTCTGTGTCTACTGGTTCCATCGCGTATCCAAAATGTTTTAGATTTTCAGTTTAGTCTTATTCACAACCCAATCTACCATGACTGCCCCCAATTCTTGGGGAGAATTAATGTATCTTCGGTACCTAGCAATGTTATTATCGTATGGTTTTATCTGAATGTTGCACATTCCCACTCTTTTTACTGTTTGTAAAGATTTTTATTAACTATACAATGAAATTGACTTATGAATCTTCATAGGCTCGCTGGGAGGTCTGTAAGATAAATTGTATAAAAAGGAGCAACATAGGAATGAAACAAGCAGCACTGCCCTTTCACCTTTGCATTCTTGTTTCCTTGTCTTTGTTTACAAAGTTGGGCAACTTAGAGGCATGTTTTGTCTTTTGTTTGTCTTGATAGCCTACTTAGTTTAGAAGTAGAGTCGGTGAGTTTCTCGATGTTGGGGACATCTCGACACAACTGAGATATAAAAATGTTGACAATAATCAATACAGATTGCCTCCTAACGAGCAGTTTATGCAAGCCCGTTTCTATATTTTTTCCCCGGGGGAATCCGGGTTGTCTGATCAATTCAACAACTGCAGTGCATCAGTTCTGGTGAGACATTTGAGGGAGCAGGAGGAGGGAGTGGGACCCAGCCGACCTCTTTCAGGGAACAATAATTGTCACGTTGTGCACCCGAAGACCGGGGTTTTGGAAACATAAGCCCTGTCGAGCACCAGAGGAGACATTCACGCTACCTGTTTTTTTAAACAATCGTTTAAATCATTTTTTTGGAAAGCGTCCTGCCTCATATCAACTCAAAACACCATATGTTATTCTCTTTACAAAAGTAGAAGCTGTTCTCCCACAGTACATAGACACAATATTTTAAGATAAGTATATTATGAAATTCTTTAGCAGACATAATGTCTATGGTGAACTATAACCACTGTGGAATCCAAATAACATAACCTCGTTTTGTTTCTCAAATAATACAATTCGGACTAGTGGTTTTGGTAAATGGGGTATAGGCCATCTTTATGGTTAAACGCAGCGTGGCATACGCAACTTTTTTTAAAGGAAACATGCTTGCCACTTTTATAATTTGCATCAGATATAAAGGTTATGAAATAATCCACATCTTTGGCAAAAATGTGACGCCATCATTTTGATGGGTAGCTTTATATCTAAAGTTTTAATTAACTTTCCATTCTAAAGGACTTGACGAGATTGAGTCCCAAATATATGGCTTCTCTGAAAGGTAGTCATTGGTCATAAATTACAGCCTAACATGCAGTTTTCTTGCACCACGATTAAGGTGACAGGGCTTTTCCATGAAACGTGTCTGCAAAAGAGTGAATTACATCACAACCTATATAATGTCACCTGGTCATAATTCATGACACAATATAAATACATACATACATACATACATACATACATAAATAAATAAAAAATAAGAATCATTAATGTAGCTCTTCTACCGCTTATCTGTGTTATCTCAATCTTATCAACACTTGCTCGATTTTCTGTGTCCAGGTATTATCATCCACATGGATTCAGACAAGGCTGAACTAGAGGAAGCAAAGACAATTATATCTTTCACTTCCCTGAAGAAAACACTATTCTCCTGTGTACCTATTTAGATACAAAACCAATCCTGCTCCAGTGGATCCTTGCAAAGCTCATTTATAATTTAATGGAGTCAGTCAAGTATGATATAGGCTGTTGGAAATGGCATTTAACTTGTGCTACCAGGGTGAACACAATTAATGTGATGATGCCTCCCTGTTTGTTATATATGTTAAATGAATCCTAAATTAAAATGTGGAATTTCACACAAACACACCCACACACAAATATACATGTACACACACTCACACACTATCTTTCTTTTTGATGTAAACACAAACACAACTCTCCAATGTGTTTCTTTTCCTAAAGAGTCATCTGTGATTAATTGATATGAGATAAGCATGAACATATTTTGTACACACAAAGGGTGAAAATATGTCCCAGTCCTGCCATTGCAACAAGAATGCAGTTTTGAACTGCCAATTCCACTTAGCAAGATAGCCTCACTTGCCAAGCCTTAAACTTCCATTTTATTACGTATAAGTCACCATAAAGTAGGCCATAGGTAGCCCATAGGGCAGGGTACATTGTAATTAAAAGGTTGGACTTGTGTTTTTTAAGTTTTACATTTCCTGGTGGTGAAAAAATCCTAAGTTCGTTGTTCAAAACTGTGAGGTCTACCTGGCCAATAGGATAACATTGGGTTGCCCTATTACATTTAATAAGTGATACATTTTACTTGGAAACAGGTAAACACATCATGCCTGGTATCTATGAAATTGTAATAAAAAATAAGCTTTAATGGCAAAGTCAGATTTTAAATTATCATTTTAAAAGTGCCACTTTTAGAAAGTTGGCATTATTCCTGCCCTTGTTATTTAGTGTTTGCAGACTGTTCTAGGTCACATGACTGGGTGTAGTTGGCAGTTCGACTTTGTTAATTCATTCAAGACAGTCACAAAATAGAGGGACGGGTGTGCCTGGATGCGCCATCATCTGGTGGAATGGGGGAGTGGAACTGGGCACAGCCCCACTTGCAACTGAATAGACTGTGCTCTACCTTCACAGAAAGGGATTGTCCCCCTTTCATTGTTCATGTAGCCAGATTGGAGCCAGAGTGAAGGAGTCAGGAAACATCTAATGCTTCAAAGGAAAATTCTCTAGAAAGATTTCCTAAAAGGGACCATCAGAACCCACTATTCAGTTCACTTTCTGGGCCTGTGGAAGGACTCTCAGAGGCATGCCTGCTGATGTGGCCTCCTGTGTACTTCAGAAGACTATCTTGCTGCACCTTGTAGGTCAGATTTGATGTCTGAAGTCTGCCTTGAACCCTAAGACGTCTGCCCTGCTGCTTGAGCCCTGTTTCATCACCTGCACTCAGGACTAGCAGAGTGACTCTATGGGCTAGTTTTCTGGCCTCCTGTTCAGCGTTTCAGGGACAGAAAAGTCTTTCACTATCTTGAACCCACACCTGGACCCAGGCAGAGTGAGCGCTAACCCCCTCCAAGTTGTGCCCACCCACCTCCCAGTCCTGGACCCTTGGTTGAGGTGAAGGTGCCCATATAGCCACAATCTGAAGTTTTCGACTTAGGAAATGTTTGGCTGACAACTGCTCTGAGAACGGAGAGAAGACAGGGAAAACACTCTTGTCTATCCGCCCAAGGTGTATCGTCAGACAACCTGACTACACAGAAGCTCCTGCTACATTGTCTCCACCACAGCAAATCCTTTCAGCAGTCCTTCACCAAAGGGGTATTCGGCCTCCTGCAACTCTCATCAGCTACAGCCTCCTGCCTCATCCTGCTGGATATTTTTGACTTCCCAAAAAGTGACTTTGTCCGATCATAGAAAAATGTATTGTTACTTTATTCAGCGGCTCTCCGACAATTACGCTTCTTCCTTGGCCACCACCTGCAGCCTTGCTCTGCTGAACTTTACCTTCTCAGAACATTTTCTGCATAATTTCTTCTATCTCTGAAGAAAAGTGCTGACCGGGCCCAATCCACTTCTTGAAGCCGGCCTGTGGTCCATCGTGGTTTTCCAAGTGAAAATATATACGTTGTTGGCACTTTGTTCTTTTAGGCACTTGTTTTACTTTAAACTTGAAAAATTCTTATCTCCGGGTCTATTAGTTGGCAATTTGTTGTTTGGGTATCAAATAATTAATAGATTTTTTTTTTCTTGTTTTCTAAATTGATGTGGGACTTTTCTTGTGTTGTGTTATCACCTTATAACTGTTTGTTTGTGCTGCATAAATATTTTGTGCAAAAAGAACAATTGATGCACAGAATGCAGAACAATGTCATATATTCACCCCAGTACAAAGTTCTGGGCCTAAATACATAGTGTTTTGCTCCCCATGCCATTCAAGTTTGAACCCAACCGTATGCAAATCAGTCTTGACCCTGCACCCAATGGAAACAGTCCAGCCCAAACTGCCAGGCCGGATCCTCCCTGGACTGGAAGCAAGCATCCGTGGACCGGTTATGGGGTTTTACCCCTCATCAGCCAGGATAGCTTGACTCCAGTGGCATGGAGAGCATGGGATCCACGTCTGGGCATAGCCGTCTCACTCAGGATGACAAATGCAAAAAGAACAATTGATGGACAGAATGCAGAACAATGTCCTACATTCACCCCAGTACAGAGATCTGGGTCTAAATCCATTGTTTTTTTGCTCCTCATGCCATTCCAGTTTGAACCCAGCCATATGCAAATCAGTCTTGACCCTGCACCCAATGGGAACAATCCAGCCTGAACTGCCAGGCCAGGTCCTCTCTGGACTGGAAACAAGCATCCTAGGACCGGTTTTGGGGTTTCCCCCCTCATCAGCCAGGATAGCTTTACTCCAGTGGTATGGAGAGCACAGGACCCACGTCTGGGCATGCCCGCCCAACTCGGGGTGACAAATGCAAAAAGAACAATTGATGGACAGAATGCAGAACAATGTCATACATTCACCCCAGTACAGAAATCTGGGCCTAAATCCATCATTTTTTTGCTCCCCATGCCATTCCTGTTTGAACCCAGCCGTATGCATATCAGTCTTGACCCTGCACCCAATAGGAGCAGTCCAGCCCGAACTGCCATGGTGAGCAAAAGAATGATGAATTTTACTGAGATCTCTTGACTAGGGGTGAATGTTTTGATTTGTTCTGCATTCCGTCCATCAATTGTGTGTCTTTTGCTTTCTCGCCCTAAGTGCACCAGGTATGCCCAGACGTGGGTCCCGGGCTCACTGTTCCACTGGATTCAAGCTATCATGGCTGATGAGGGGTGAAACCCCGAAACCAGTCCTAGGATGCTTGCTTCCGGTCCAGGTAGGACCTGCCTTGGCAATTCGGGCTGGACTGTTCCCATGAGGCACAGGGTCAAAACTGATTTGTATATGGCCAGATCTAAACTGAGGTGGCATGGTGAGCAAAAGAATGATGGATTTAACCCAGATCTCTTGACTGGGGGTGAATGTTTTGATTTGTGCTGCATTTCGTCCACCAATTGTGTGTCTTTTGCTTTCTCGCCCTAAGTGCGCCTGGTATGCAAAGACGTGGGTCCCGAGCTCACTGTTCCACTGGATTTAGGCTATCCTGGTTGATGAGGGGTGAAACCCCGAAACCGGTCCTAGGATGCTTGTTTCCGGTCCAGGGAGGACCTGCCTTGGCACTTTGGACTGGACTGTTCCCTTGAGGCACAGGGTCAAAACTGATTTGCAAATGGCCAGGTCTAAACTGGAGTGGCATGGTGAGCAAAAGAATGATGGATTTAACCCAAATCTCTTGACTGGGAGTGAATGTTTTGATTTGTTCTGCATCCCCTCCATCTTTTGTGTGTCTTTTGCTTTCTCGCCCTAAGTGCACCGGGTATGCCCAGACGTGGGTCCCGGGCTCACTGTGCCACTGGATTCAAGATATCCTGGCTGATGAGGGGTGAAACCCCGAAACCAGTCCTATAATGCTTGTTTCTGGTCCAGGGAGGACCTGGCCAGGTCTAAACTGGGGTGGCATGGTGAGTAAAAGAATGATGGATTTAATCCAGATCTCTTGACTGGGGGTGAATGTTTTGATTTGTTCTGCATCCCGTCCATCATTTGTGTGTCTTTTGCATAAATAGTTTACACATTGCTTTTAGGCTAAGCCCGACAGTTTTTTGTGCCAACCTACCAGAGGTTAAACACAGGTTAATTTAGTGACAGATATTGTGGCTGTTGCTTGAACAGGGATCACCCCCTCCTCTTCAACCAACACATTTCTTACAGTGATGTTCAGGGGTGTGGATCAGGACTTGAGTTTGTTCAGCACAGAAATCCAATACAATAATTTGACACCAGAGCTAGCTTCTTTTTAAATTCTTCTCAGTTTTCTATTGGCTGTTTCTTCTCTTTTCTAAATTTTAGTGCCCTACCTCCCATTTTGTAGCATGAAGATGGATCTGTTCAACTTTAACACCCTCAACAGGGCTGATCTGCTGAGGAAATACAGAGGTAGCAGTCCATCCCAGAGGGAGTTAATGAGGAGGGAGGAGCACAGTTAAAGGATGATGAAGACATAGAGTACCCAAACGTGGGTCCTGAGCTGCATGGATAGCCCAACTCAACCCCAGCAGATGCCCAGGAGGAGGCAGGGAGCAGTGTATCTGCCAGGGTTCAGTTGCCACAGGAGCTGGAGGACAGAAAGTCAGAGAGGGAACTCGAACTACTGCTGGCTAGGATGAAGCTGGAAGCTTAGGAGAGAAAAGGTGAGACTGAGAGGGTCTTGCCTGAAAAAAAAACTTTTGCTTGCATATAAAATGAGTCTGAAGGAGCTGGAGATCAAAGCCAGATAGATCTCAAAGTCCACATTGGTGGCAGCATACCTGCAGTGTCCATTGGAGAGGTGAGGGTCTGCATACCACAAGACTTGTTGCCCAGATATGGGGTGGGTTATTATATAGGCAAGTGTTTTTCTGCATTTGAGTTAGCTCTGAATGTACAAAACATTCCAGAAGAGTACTAGGGGTAGCTTATGGAAACATGCCTACAGTGGAAAGGGACACAATTCTCATACTTGAGTTGGATGACCAGACAAAGTATGCCCCAAAGATAGAGATAGATGTTGCTAAATTTGGGCTGAACCTTGAAAAATACTGTCAGAGATTCAGGGACAGACACAAACACTCAACCCAGTCTTTGGTGAATTTCTTAGATTACTCGAGCAAGGTACTGATTAGCTGGGTAAGGTGCAGCAAAGGTGACACTTATGTGGGTTTGTACAAGTTGATTTTGAGGGAGCACATGCTCAAGACATGTTTTGCATATCTGCGCCAGCACCTAGTGGATAGAGGGCTTTCTGACCACATGAAGTTTGCTGAGGAAGCGGACCTCTGGGTTAGCACAATCGTGTCCAAAAAGGCATCTGGGGGACTCCCAAAAGAGCGGTCAGTGTTCCCACCTGAAAAAGGAGGGGTGATAAAGAATCAAGAAAGTGTTCTCTCAAGGTCCGCAAAGTAGTTCACAGGGGAAATGGTCCCATTCACAATCTGGCTACCAGAAGACAGTTTTGTTGTCAAGAACACTAGTAAGTATGCCTCCATGTGTTATGAGTGTTACCAGTAAGGGCACACCAAGGGCGATGCCAAGTGTCCCAAGATACAACAGCCCCTCCCTGGGTTGGCCAATCTAATGCTTGGGGAGGCGATAGTTCCAGTTAGAGTGGGAGAGATAGTGGAGGTTACCCTAATGTCCCCGGGTGAAAGAGAGGTGGTGTCCAAAGTCCTCATCCTTTCTAATACATCCAAGTACAGGCAGTGGGTCACCATCAATGGGCAGAGGGTGGAGGTTCGTAGGGACACAGGAGCCAGCATGACTACTATCAAGTGTCATCTGGTGTCCTCAGAGCATATAGTACCCAATGCACATTACCAGGTTATAGCAGCAGAAAACCAGGAGAGCCACTTCCCTGTGACTCTGATTCCCTTTGAGTGTGCAGGGGGTTTGATTAAAGTAGCTGTGAGCCCTAGCATGCCCATGGACTATTTGCTAGGCAATGACCTGGAACACACTGCCTGGAAAGAAGTGGAGCTCAGGTCACACCTGGAAATGTTGGATTTGCCTGAGTGGTTCTGTGTGACCACCAGGTTCATGGCTGCCCAAGAAGGGAGTAAAGGAGGTCTGGAGCCTGGGAGAATAGCCCAGACAGCTGCCAAGAAAGGGAAGGGCAAAAGGTGTGTGAAACCAGCTCCTTAATGTCCTAACGTTACAGGTGGATTGGGCACCAGAGATTCTGCCCCTGAGTCTACTGGGGAGGACATTGCCTCCCTTGGTGACCTGCCTGACCTTGCCGGAGCTAGAGACAAAAGGAAGGTGGGCCCACAAGTGAGAAGTTCTGAAAGGCACAGAGAGAGTGCCGAACCCTTGAGGGCATGAGGCGTCATGCTGAAGGCCAGGCAGCAGGTGACACCTTTATAGATCCCCTCATATATTGGGAGAATGACCTCATGTATAGTGAGCCTTGGACACCTGTGCATGAGGCAACATGTGTGTTGGGGGTCCTCAAATGCTACAGGTCCTTCCTACTGGAGCTGGCTCATGAAATCCCCTGGCAGGATATATGGAGCACGAGAAGACCTTTGCTAGACTTGTCTCTCCTATTTTTCTCGGATGAAGATATCCTCTGATACATTCTACAGTACTTATGGCACCGGGCAGGCCACTGGAAAAACAAGGAAAAAGCTGAAGGATCCCCTGAATCCCTTACCTGTCATTGGCACCCCCTTTGAAAGACTGAACATTGACATTGTTGGTCCGTTAGGCAATAGGCTTATCCTGGTTTTGGTGGACCATACCACTTGGTACCCAGAGGTTATATCTCTGAGGATTGTGCCTACACCTGCAGCAGATGGAGTCCTAATGGGAATTTTTACCTGGGTGGGGTGCCCCAAAGAGGTGGTGGTGTTTGACAGGGGCTCCAACCTCATGTCTGCATACACTAAGTTCATGCGGAAGGAGTGTGGTGTTATGTTAGACCTGTCACCAATAGGGTGGTCTTCCCCTGATCCTTTTTCCTTCCTCCTCCATTTTTGCTGATCTCATTTTTGTTGGCCTTATGTGGTAAATGAAGATGCAGGGTAGCCAGTAGTATAGGTGAAACAGGATAAGGTTTATTCTCAAGTTAGTATTCTCAGGTTACAGGCAGAAGATGGTAGTAGGGAAGCAGGAAGGCTCCACCGGGAGCAGGATCCTTGCTGCTCAGCCCACACATTCCAACTGATATTCACTCAAACCATGCACACATCAGCATTCTATTACTTCACAGTCACACTGGCTTAGCAGCAGGGGACATATACCTGAGAAGAGAATGCATGGAAAGGACATGAACATACCACAACTTAGGACTCGGCACACTTTACCACTTTTAATCAGTGCTAAAGTGCATGTGCTCCCTAATTTAAACATGATAACATTTGCTTATTCCCAATTGGCATATTTATTTTAGTTGTAAGTCCCTAGTAAAGTGGCACTACATGTGCCCAGGGCCTGCAGATTAAATGCTACCAGTGGGCCTGCAGCACCGATCGCGCCACCCAATTAAGGGGCATATCAGCAAGGCGGCGCTATGAAATTATCGCCGATTTTGCGTCCGTTTTGAGGCGGAAAGCGGCGATAATTTCATTACTTTTTTTATCAGTAAAGACACACTATCGCGTGTTTTGCTGATTTAACGCCCCTTACAACAATCTCTAATGAGATGCAAAGTGGGCGTTCCGTGCCAAAAGAACTGGAGAAATGTCGCTAACTGACAATCCTCCAATTATCAAGCTGCACGCAAACAAGCAGAGCAATAAGAAAAGTAGCGCCAACCACAGTTATCGCTACTTTCCTTACGCCTGTTTGTAATCTGATTTAGCCATGTAATCCAATGGGAGGTGGATTACATGGCTAAAACCACCCTGCCCTATCAGCAAGGTATCGCTGGTCGCAGTCGATAATCACACTGTTTTCCTGCTAACGCATGGATTCCTATCGCTTGGGGGATAAGCGTTGCTGATAGCACGCTATCTTCGCGATAGCATCCAGCGTTAGCCTGCGATAATTATCCTTGCGCTAAAAGCGCTGAGCGATAATTATCGCAGGCCCTGGCTGATATGCCCTTAAGTAGCCCTTTAAACATGTCTCAGGCCTGTCACTGCAGCACAGACGGAGCACAAACCAGTAGCTGCCCACCGAAGGTTTTACGTTGAAAGCGTTTAAAGAAATGTTTAACAATTGTATAAAAATTAAAAATTGATTAAATGAGGGTGTTCATTCCATTATTTATATGTCATTGTAAAGTTTTTCTGTCCTCAAAGAGTTTGCACCCTTTAATTTGCATCATAAACCGAATGTGTAACATTGCATATTCAAGTCAGTGATAATAACGAAGAACAATCTCTTGTTTCATTGTTGAGATTATCGTGCATAGCATCAGTGACGGTTTCGGAACGGTTTATACACTGAGGCAGTTGTAAAATAAACGTATTGTGACCTGTTTTGACAGATTTACAAATGAGTATAATGTGTATCCCAATAAATGCATATAATTTAGACAAAATGCTGTTTCGGGTTCATTTGAGTTTATTTTGTTTAGGTGCATCATTATCTAACCATTTTTAGCTGTGCCAGCACTTTTATCTACTTTGGTGGGCACCTTATTATTTTGTTTATGTTGTTGACGTTCATGGTCAGCTCTTAGGTAACGTGGGATTCCTCAACTCCAGGGCACTTAAGGGTAGGTGTATTAGATTTCGTCAGCAAGAAACACGGTGGGGCTATGATGGCGGCTAGTTTGTACACACTCTTATGTTTTTAACAGTGACACAATGTATTGCTGCATTGGCATTTGGCAGCCTGTTCTTTTTAAGCATTGATACACTGACTGTGATGGACGCAATATGATATTGCTTTCATGGCGCATACACTATAAATCTATCTTTTTGACTATGTGTCATCTCACAGTTTTAGTAATGTTTTTCCTGAACAAGCCAGTTTTGTAGGTTCACCTTTTTTTTTTAAATATTCATTTTCAGTTGATTGCATGTGGGCTCTTCGAGCCAGATACACAACCATTCCATTTTGCAAACTGCAAATTGCGATGTTTTGTGACTCGCAATTTGCGACTTGCAAAATGGGATGCACACAGTTTGCAATTCCTAATTGAGTCGCTAAAGACCCACTTCATTAATAATAATGAGGTATGTCGCAATTTGCGACCCTTTAGGAATCTCACATATCACAGGGATGGTGGACTGCTGGGGACAGCAGACCACCATGTCTGTGTTTTCTTTTTTAAATAAAGCAATTATTTTTAAAATGCAGCCCGTTTTCCTTAACCCCTTGCGTGCGCACGACGGCTCCCGGCCATCGTGCATTATGGTGGGCGTGTGCGCACGACGGCCGGGAGCCGTCGTAATCGCGCACGCGTTTATTTCTCCCGCACAGCGGGGTAATAAACCCGCACACAAGGGGTTAAAGGAAAATGGGATGCATTTAAAAGAAAAAAATGAAAAGTTTACTTTTTATCTTTTAAGGGAAGGCAGTGGTACGTGGGACCACTGCCTGCTCTTAAAAAATATTTTAGCATACATTCACAAAGGGGAAGGGGGTCCCCTGGTGACCCCTTCCCATTTGCGAATGGCTCACCACCTACTTGAAGTAGGTGGTAGCTGCGATTGTTTTGCGACCGCATTTGCGGTCGCAAATGAATCGTACATACTAGTGCTACTCACTATTAGGAAGGGACACCCTTGGCACGCCCCTTCCTAATAGCAACACGCAAACCCTATTTTGCGAGTTGGTATTAGGCTACCAACTCACAAAATAGGGTTTGTACATACTACAGCTATTTTTAGAGGTGGCAAACGGGGCAATCACCAGTTTGCGACCGCTTAATAGGGTTGTGTAACTGGCCCTTTGTTATTCACTTTTATTGTTTCGGGGGAGAGTTTTAGCACGTATGGCAGTGTACAGCATATATTTTAAGTCTGCAGGGGATTACATGTTCTTTGGACAGTATGTTTGATTTTGATAACACGGTACACTTTGGTATTATATCAAGCATCATTATATCTTCGTGTTTATCATGTGTTGGGAAAAAGGTTAACTGATGTTTATACTGATAGGACCTCTTTAAACTTTTACATTGTAGTTACACCTGATTAACTGACCTTTCCCGAAATGCATTGAGTTTTCATAAGTTTGTATGACCACATCAGTGTTACAAGTAGAGGAATGCCAGTTTAAGCAACTTTTGCACAGGAATCACCATGTTGCAAAGAAAAACAAAGAAGACTTAAATGTACATGTTTCATTTTGTTTAAAATGAATTAATATGGACTAATATGAATGAAAATGAGTACCAAAAGATTGTTGCTGAAATATAATGGCCCACAGGCTGACATTAAAGGCTGTGCACCCTGGGACTGGGGTACCAACTGGACACCAACTTTTGTTAAAATAACCCTTTTATCAGGCCCAAACCTTCCTTTTAAAACATAAAGCCCATCTATGGTAGGTCCTGGACAGCCCAGAGGGCAAGGGTGCAGTATATTTAAAAAGTGAAAAACTGAGGGAGGAGCCTAGCGCTTGACCAAGATGGCCGCGTGAGCTTTGAGCTCCCGAGACCCTCGTGCCCTCCGTCGTCTATCCTGTATATAATCCTGTTGGTATGCATGACATCGTGTAGATGACTTGTCAGGGAGGTGATCGATGCCACCCGAGGTCGAATCGCCCACCGGGAACCGGAGTTATGCATGGCGGAAGATTGAGGCCCATCTCCGAGGGATGCCAGGGGCTCGAGTTGGCAGGATGCCCGACCTCTAATTGAACAACAGCGGCCAGGCGAGGTGTGAACTGCCGGACGGAGGTCCCTATCCTTTCACTTTCACTTTCTCGCCCTTTGTCTGCCCAGCCCAGGGAGTGCTCGCGTCTGCTTTATTATCATTTGGACGCTCTGCATGCCACACTGGCGACCCATCGTAAGACGGAGCACTCCTGATCTCTCTCGCTGAGAGAGGGCAGTCCTGTTTGAACCGACTTGCTTGAGCCCACCATGTCGGGCAAAGCAGAGGTGGACCGGCCGAATCCCAAGGCCACCAGGCGGGGAGCCTACACTCAAGCCAATAACATGGACCGCTATGCCCAGCAGAGGGGGTCACCGGGTGCACCGAGCCAGTCCCCGGACACACAGAAGACTGCCTCACCCTTGGCCCCGGAGCTCTCACTGCAGGATGTCATGGGTGCACTCGACGGGCTGCAGACTTCGATTGGGAGGCAGTTTGATGCCCTGGCGCACAAAGTGGATGCCATCTTGGTGGATGTTAATCTGATCCGCGCGGATTTGGGCAAAACAAATGAACGGGTCAAATCCCTGGACATCAAGACCACGGGCCTCGCCGATGATGTCTCGGACCTGCAGACCGAGGTCCGTAAGTTGCGGACCGAGAGTGATCTCGCCGCCCGTCGGCTGGAGGACTTCGAGAGCCGGGCCAGGCGCAACAACGTGCGCGTTATCGGGGTCCCGGAGTCCTCGGACGAGACTTCAGTGGACCTGCTCGTGGAGGACTTGGTGCTCAATCATCTGCAGCCTAAGGGTCTAGGGAAGTTCTTCGCAGTTGAGCGGGCCCATAGAGTGCCGGGGGGGCGGCCCAAGGTGGGAGCCACACCGAGGCCGATCGTCGCCCGGCTCTTTCACTTTCGAGACCGGGACGCTATCCTGCAGGCCTCGAGGGTAACGGGCCCGGTCCCCTTCCAGAACGCGTCGGTGAATTTCTATCCTGACTTCACCCAGCAGGTGCAGAGGCAGCGGCAGGGCTTCCTGGGGGTGAAGAGGAGGCTTCGGGAGAGGGAACTGAAATACGCCATGCTCTTCCCTGCCAGACTACGTGTGGTGTTTGAAGACCGAACATTCTTCTTTGAGTCGCCTGCCATGGCGGATGAATGGCTGGACGCTCTGCCTCGACGACGCACGGAAGAGGACACTGCCGTAGACGGGGATAGTGGCCGGGATGAACAAGGTTGATGTCTTCGGAACCGGACTGACTCGGACTGACTTTAGATAATGACTTGCAGTAAATACGGAGGTTGTGGGAGGACGAGGGGAGCTCTTTCCTCCCTTAGGGTACTTTTTGTAGATTTTGGGTTTGGTAGGGCGACAGGCACACTGCAAGTTGGGGGGGCTTTGTAAGCTGCAGCAGGGGTGCAGGGTGGGGGGGGGGTTTCCGGGATTTTGGGTTTGTTGTTGGGGGGTTTGTTTCCGCAAGGCATAGTGATTATTTCCAGGACTGTTCCATGGTGGCTCTTCGGGTGTGGGGTGGGCCTCTTTACGTTTGGGGATGGGGGTAGGGGTTTAAGTGTTATAAGCTGGAATGTTAATGGTTTGGGGGATCGCATTAAGCGTGGGATTGTTTTGCAATTCTTGAAACGGTCATTGCCGGATGTTGCCCTGCTGCAGGAGACGCATCTTATAGGTAATACGTGCTATGCCCTGAATAGGAAGGGTTATAAATTCATAGCTCATTCGGGATTCTCCTCTGGGTCCAGGGGTGTGGGCATCCTCGCTACCATTTGAGGTGGACTCCACCATTGTTGATGATAGGGGGAGGTTTGTGGCGGTGGCGGGGCGGTGGGAAGGAAGAACTTTGGTTTTAGTTTCGGTTTATGTCCCGCCGGCCCTGCAGGCCTCCACGTTCACAGATCTGGGTAGGGCCCTGCTGGATCTCCCGGGGGGTATGCTTGTAGTGGGAGGTGATTTCAACGCTGTTGGCTCCGGCCTGCTGGATAGATACCCGCCCAGAGACACTGGGGGGGCTCAGAAGTGGCTTCCAGACTTTCTAGATACGCTTGGCCTGATAGACTGCTGGAGGCTCCGGCACCCCACACAGAGCCAATACACTTTCCATTCCGGGGCGCATGGTAGCCTTTCCAGGATTGACTACCTACTCACTCTGGCTGCACATGCCTCATTGGTGTCTGAGGCCAGGCACATGGCGCGTGGTATATCTGACCATTCGCCGGTGTGGGTCAGGCTGGATCTGGGTCGAGAGGGAGGGGGAAGGGTGGCCCCTATCAACCCTTGGTATTTCCGAGACCCCAAGATGCGCAGCGCGCTGGTAAAGACAGTAGATAATTTTTTCAAGGACAATCAGGGATCCGTGGACTCGGCAGTGTCGCTGTGGGAAGCATTTAAGACCGTGCTGCGAGGGGAAGCCCTCTCCCTTGTAGTGGCTGCCAAGCGGCGGAGAGATGGCGAGGTTTTGCAGGTTGAGGAGGAGATCGCGGCTTTGGAGGGAGCGCTGGAGGAGGAGGTTACAGAGGCCTCACTGCATGAGCTGTGCTTGAAGCAATCTGAGTATAAGGACCTGGTGACGAATGCCGCTAAGACCCTCGGTAGGGAACAGCAGGGCCGTCTGTATGATGTTGGTGACAAGGCCGGGAAACTCCTGGCTTGGCTGGACAAAAAAGAACGGGTCAATAGAGTAGTGCCGGAGTTGACGGGAGAGGGGGGAGAGGTGATTGTGGAACCTGAGAGGATTGTGCAGTGTTTCTCGGACTATTTCCGTATGGTTTATGCCTCAGTGTCGGACAGACCGCCCGAGGACTCGCGTGACCTCCTACGTGATATCGCATTGCCCTGTCTCTCTGATATAGATAGGGACGATCTAGATGGTGACATAACGGTCGATGAGGTGGCGGGGGCTATCCGCGCATTGAACTCGGGCAAGGCCTCGGGTCCGAACGGCTTGCCGGTCGAACTGTACAAGTTGTTTCCGGATAGGGTTGCCCCTCACCTGCGCGCCATGTTCGTGGAGGCGCGGAGGAGTGGGGCCCTCCCGATGGATCAGCGACTGGCGACGATTGTGGTTATACACAAAGAGGGCAAACCCCGAGATAAGTGCGCCTCATATAGGCCTATCTCACTCCTTAACGCAGAGCCGAAAATTCTGGCTAAAATCCTGGCGACCCGGTTGATTAGGGTACTCGGTGACTTGGTCCACCCGGATCAATCCGGATTCATCCCGCACCGTAACACAGCGTTAAATCTTCGGCGCCTTCATGGTGTAATCGCCAGGGCGGGCACGCTGCGTGAACCAGCTATTGTGGCGTCTCTCGATGCCACGATGGCCTTTGACACGGTGGAATGGGCATATTTGTGGGCCGTGTTGACCAAGTTCGGCTTTGGCCACGGTTTTGTGAGCTGGGTGAGGTTGCTGTATGAGGGCCCTCTCGCGAGTGTGGTGGTAAATGGCCGGGCGTCGACTCCGTTTCAGCTTGGGAGGGGTACTCGGCAAGGTTGTCCCCTGTCGCCATTGTTGTTTGCCCTCGCCCTTGAGCCGCTGGCTGCGTGGATACGCTGGCACCCGGATATACGGGGACTTAGATGGTCGCCTGAACACGAGGACCGTATATCGCTCTATGCTGATGACATCCTGTTGTATCTTGCCTCACCCAAGAAATCACTTATAGTGGTCTGTGACGTACTCACATCTTTCGGTAGGAACTCGGGTCTCGTTATCAACTGGAGTAAATCGTATTTATATGTTCTTAGTGGCGAGGTTCCACCGATCCCTCGAACTTGTTCGATCCAGGTTGCTCAGCAGGGCTTCGTGTATCTGGGGATCTTTATCTCCATGGACTCTGCCGTGCGATATGAGAGGAACATGCTCCCCCCCCTAGCGCGCCTGAGGCGGGATGTGGAGGGCTGGCGGAGGCTGCCGCTCTCCCTCGTTGGGCGCGCGGCCCTGTTCAAAATGATGTCTCTTCCCCGGTTCCTCTACGCACTGCAGAATACTTTGGATTGGGTACCGGCCAACTACTTTCGGGAGGTCGAAGGCCTCCAACGAACGTTGCTGTGGGACGGGCGGCCGCGAATAGCTATTGCAAAGTTGACGCTTCCATGGTACGACGGGGGTATTGCGCTTCCAGACATCCGACGGTACTATTGGGCCACCCAGCTGAGTGCGATTAATCATGGGTTTTATGGCCCTGCCCTCAGCCCTGGGTATGCCATGGACAGGTGGTTGCTGCGTGGTGGTAACTATTACAGGGCGTTGTATTTGCGGTCCCTGGACTCGTCCCTCACGGGGCCCACTGGTGTGGCGGTGCGTGTGTGGAAGATGGCAACTGACTCGCTGGGCTGGAAGGATAGGCTCACCCTCGCTACCCCGCTGTTTGAATCTGAGAGACTGGGTAGGCTTTGGCACACAAAAGGCTTTGACAAATGGGACTTGATCGGCATCTCCAGGGTCAGAGATGTCCTGATTAAGGGGAGGGTGAAGTCCTTTGAAGAGTTGCAGAAGGAGTATGAGCTGGGGCCATCTGAGTTTTTCCGCTATATTCAGGTGCGTCACGCCCTCCGTTCAGTCCTCATAGAGGGTGAGAAGGTGCCTGAGTCCTCTCCTTTGGAGGACCGGGTCCTTGATGGCCATATGCCCGAGAGCACGATCTCGCTCATCTATAAGAAACTGATCAACGTCCGGGCGGATATGCTTCTGGGGTTGAGGGACCAGTGGTCTAGGGATGGCCTCGAGTTGGATGACGAGGATTGGCAGTCTGCTGTTTCCTCTCCTAAGGAGGTTGCGATCCCGTCGCGTCTGAGGCTGGTGCAGCTTAAAATACTGCATCGAGTGTATGTGACGGGGCCAAGGCTGGTTCACATGGGATTCTCGGAGGACGGCCTATGCAGGAGGGGTTGTGGTATGGTGGGTACTTTCCTGCATATCATTTGGGAATGTGCTGTCATCACGGAATTCTGGAGGAGAGTCCATGCAGTGATGGGGGAGGTGACGGGCATTGCTATGCAGCCGGAAGCGCGGTGTTGTCTCCTGAATGTCTGGGGGCCCACTGATCATAATGCGGCGCAGACCCAATGGGTGACTCTGGGTAACATGGTCGCTAAGAGAGATATAGCGCGATTGTGGGGATCCGTGGGGCCCCCCACATTGACCGCGTGGAAAGAAAATATGGACTGGAGGATGCTAAGGGAGAAGACGGTATATTGCGCTAGAGGCCGCCCTCGTAAGTGGCACGCCATCTGGGGGCGGTGGAATCAATACAGGGGGGGAATTTGTCTTGCCCCTGATTTGGATCCCCCCGAGGAACAGCTTTCCTCCTAACCTCTTTCCAGCTCAGTATGGTTAATGGACTTCTTTGGCCTCTGCTGTCCCCCTTCTTCCTCTTTTCACAGTACTGTAAATGGTAGATGATTGGGGTCCTGCCTCCCCTGGGGGGCTATCACCATGGGCATTCAGTGTTCTTGCCTTGCTGGGGGTTGTTGTGTGTTTTGTGTTTATTTAAAAAATGGAATCTTTGCACTCCTCCTTCACTGTATTGTGGACGCGTCTCTGTTCCTCTTTATCGAAGCTGCCGAACCTCCGGGTTGTCGGCTGAATAGCTGTGTCCAGACTTTTGAAAATAAAGGTTTTTATAAAAAAAAAAAAAAAAAAAGTGAAAAACTCTTAAATTATTTTTTTTACTACTGCAAGGCCTGCCTCACCCATAGGATAACATTGGAGTTACATTTAATAAGTTGCAATTTCCAAATGGGAGCAGGTAACCCATTCATGTTTAGTTTCTTTGGAATTGTAATGAAAAATCCTGACTTATGGTAAAATCAAATTTTAAATTACAATTTAGAAAACGCAACTTTTAGAATGTTTTCATTTTTCTGTCTTAGCCATTTTGTGCCTGTCCCTGTGTCACATGACTGGGTATTGTTTCGAAAGCATGCTAGAGAGGGTGGTCAGCATCATGTCCACTGATAGAACTTACAGAGCCCAGATTGTCCTTGGGAAGTGAGGCAGTGCAGACTTATTTTGCACTTGGAGGGGTATCATTTGACCCGGCATCCACCATTACACCTTGTCACCCAGTGCATCAGTCAGCTGGCTCTAGCAATGTGTTGCTTGCTAGTGGGAGCACTCCTGGTACCCAAGGACATGAAACACCGAGACACAGCCAAGTATGGGTATCAAAACAGCTGCAGCAGCATTTGCTACAAAACACAAAAGGAAGCCTGGGAAGCCTGTCTGCACCAAAAGTAAACAGCCCCCACGTATTAGCTCTTCCCGCAGCTGCTTGTCCTCCTTGATGCAATCATCATCTAGTGCTAGTATTTAGGGACGACCTTCGAGCAGGAACTCTAGCCATTCAATTTGCACTCAGACGGAAGTTCCGTCAGCTGCACTAGATCTTGGGGATGCTTTCATTAATACCATATGTTCACGGATTATTGATATAATAGACATGAAATTTACATCCTATGGAAGCGTTTTGATCATTTGAACACCATAATGAGAAAACTCACCCTACGGAGAGAGACAGTCGAAACTAAAGTTGTCCCCTGTTGGGTGTCTATTTCATCATCCAATGTTTCATCCAAAGTCAACCCTCCCTTTTCTGTTAAGTGCCCGTCTGCTGACCCCCCAGCTGTGTCATCTTGTAAAACATGTACCAAATTAAGTGAGTGCCTCCTCACAAAGGCTAATACAGCACTGAAACCTCTTTTATCCAACAATGGCCCATCATCCTCATTTGAGATTGACTTATTGGTGCCCCCTGCATCTATACGCTGACCTACTTATATATCCATTGGTGATTGACTGAATTTGGGCACATCTAGCATTATTACACCTGGCCCACCGAGTAGGATCCATTCTAGACCTGATACAGATGTGCTGGGACTGCCGCCGGAAGCCTGACCTTATGTTTTGATGCTGGCAGGTGTACCAGCTCTCAAGAAGGAACAGAGGGAAACCTGGGATCAACTGCACAATAAATGTGCGGATTGGTTGTCTAAGAATAATGGGTTCAATGTGTAGAATGCGAAGAGATAATCATGGTACGAAGAGTGGGGTAGGTAGGTGACTCACCCAAGAACATTGAAGGGGACTGTATTGTTATCAATTTTCGCAGACCATCTATGGTAAGGTCATTGTTGAGAAGTCAGGAGATTACAACTATCAACTCATCAAAAATGTGGTCTCTACCATTGGTCTATTTTTATAAACCAACCCCCAGATGCCCTATAAATGAGCCTGTTTTCCCAGCTGTCCAAAACTATTTTTTAGTTTTGTCCGATTTGGATACTCAGGATTGACTATCATTACCGCCTAAGATTGATGAGGTCGATAATATATTCACAAGCCCTCCATATACAATTGAGACAAACGATTATGCTGCTATATCCACCCCCTAAGGCTTGTGATAACTTAGACTTGAATATACTTAGCTGAAATGTTGCTGGCTTACAATCAAAAATAGATCTGGCAGACTGGCTGGAATTGGTTGGACAACATGAACTTGGGCCACCAAAGATATATATCTTGAAGGATTTGAATGTTTTAATGTTGTGACCCCAATTCCAAATCTGGTTGACCTTCTGGTGGCCTTTCAGTCTGGATGAACATCGCTGCAGGGGGTAATACTAAGGTTTTACACACTCAGATTGACAAATTTCAAGCTTTGTTTTATAAAAGGGGGTATCCATTTATCTACTTCTTTTCTATAATAATGACTTTCACAGCTCTCCCAATACAAGTTTTATTAATATATTTGACTTTGTCACCACCTTAGAGAACTGTAACAGCTCTGAAAAAAACAGTTGGCATCTGTTTGGTGGGCGATTTTAATGCTAAGTTCCCCAGTGAAGATAGGGCTTTGATCTTATATATTTATCCCTTCATCGCCTAATTTTGTATTTACAATTACCGATAGAAATATGATTTATTGTGATGTTAATATATTGCAACGTTGCAAGATGGCCGTGCTATAAAACTGTGTGAGCAAAGACACTCGCAAGTCCTTCACTAATGTCAGTGTATCTTGTGAATAACCAATGAGATGTATGCTATTTATTGATATCACAAAATGGCGCCAGTCATCATTGAGAAAGGCGGTTGCCGAAATGCGTCTGTGTGTATACTCTTTTACCCCAATAAATTTGGGATAATTCGCTCCCCAGAGAGCTAGTTTTTATTACCAAGAAGCATTCAGATTAATCCGTGATTTCACCCTCGCGTTATGTAGCACCCTCTCGTGAGTGCAGGGGCATGGGTGATACTCTGGAGCGTTATAGCAGTCACCAGTAGGTAGTTATAGTTAGGACCTAGTTTCCATAGGAAAAGCTTTTTTTGTTTTCCCAATAACTTTGGCGCCGGTTGACGAATATTCGCAAAAGTTTCAAAACTAGTGATCAGTTCCGGTCAGCTTCTGTCTTAAAGGTTTCGGGGAGATTCGCCAAGCAGGGGCCGATAAAAAAGGGGGGTCCCAAAACACGTTTTCCCCATGTTATTTTCCATAAGAAACTTTAGACAAAGTTACAGCCCGAACTGCTGAACAGAGTTACACCAAATTAGGCAAAAAGGTAGCCCTTGGTTCAGAAAGAGTCCTTTTTGTTAAATGGTGCAAATCTGTTGAGTAGTTCCTGAGAAATTCAAAAAATTAAAGTTTCAAAATCAATTTTCCATAGGGAACTTTAGCCAGAGCTGCAGCCCGAGCTGCTGAAGGGAATTACACCAAATTTGGTAAAAAGGTAGTGCTTGGTTCAGAAAGAGACCTTTTTTTTAAATGGTGTAAATCTGTTCGGTAGTTGCTGAGAAATTAAAAAAATAAAAGTTTTGATATCTATGGGCGCGGTAGGTTCGCGAACCCTCCTGACTACGAGCCTCACTGTGATTGGCTGCAAACACTCCAAACCAGGAAGTGTTGGCAGCCATCTTGTGACTCGGTTCCACCGAGTCACAAGAAAACAGTGAAACAAAGGTGAAAAACAAGAAAAGGGGGCAGGGTAGAAACAACCTGACCCCCTAGGCCTGCTCAGGGGGTCCCACAAGGACCCCCAGGGTGACAAAAAGCATGTTTTTAAATAATTTCAGCAGAATTCGCACTGGGGTTGCGAATCCAGTCAAAATTATTTTTAAAAATGAAGTGCGGGCTCCCGCGCTTCATTTAAATGAGGCCCCTGGGTGGGCCAGGTCCCAGGGGCATTGCCCAATTTATAATTGCGGGGGCCCGCAGGGGGACCCACAGGGGACTGCCACCTCCACAGGCTATGCAAATAATATTCAGCCCCGGGGATCGCCACCGCCCGGGGCTTGTTTTTTAATGTGTGGGGGGCCTCCAAGGCTCCCCCAAGCCCCGGTGACTGCGACCCCCGGGCTTTTCAAACTTATTGGCGGGAGCACATGGCCCCCCGCTACCCCGGGTCCCGCCACCTCCCTGGGGCACTAAGTATGTAAATTTGGGGGTCCGTTACGGATCCCCAGGGCTTTAAACACGTTGGGAGGGGGGGCGCACGGCCCCCCTCCTGGACCCCCTGATGGCCCTGGGGACCACCACCCCCCAGGGCAGGCTCCTGCAGTGTCCTGGGGTGCCCACCCCAGGACACTTCTGTTTACTATGGCAGGGCGGGAGCATGGATCCCGCCCGGTCATAGCAAACTCTGCTTTGGATTTTGAAAGCAAGAGCAGGTTTCCTGCTCTCGCTTCCAAAATCCAAAGCAGATTGCTTTTCCACACGGGGAGCTGCATGTCAGCAGCTCCCCATGCAGAAAAGCAATGCCAGCTCCCGCAGGAGATGAGGAGCCGGTAGGGACCGTGGGGGATTTGGGGCTCCCCCCGCGGTCCCCAAGGATAGGGCCGGCCCCGGGGGATGGGGACCCTGGGGCCAGAAGTGATAGCTGAAGTAGCAAAAGTAGCAGAAGTGGCCTGTTGGCCCCAAGGGACCCTCAGGACTCAAGGGGACTTAATCCCCCAATTTACAATGCACCAGGGGGCGTGTTTGCACAGTGGTGCAGGGAAGGAGCATGGCCTGATATGAAAAGTGTGCAAACGGGCCCTCTGGGGGATTAAGTCCCCTTGAATCCTGAGGGTCCCTTGGGTTGAACTAGTCCACCAGGTACGTCCAGTAAGCGCCACAGACCTGCTTTGCAGAGAGGTGTAAAAAAAGGCGTGGCCTTGGACCACCTCTCTGCAACGCAGCTCTGTGGCGCTTACTGGAGATACCTGGTGGGCTAGTTGGCCCCCAGGGACCCTCAGGATTCAAGGGGAATTCATCCTCCAACTTAAAACCCGCCAGGGGGTGCGTTTTCACAGTGGTGAATGGAGGGGGCGGGCCTGATGTGACATGAGTGTACTTATCCAATCACTCTGCCAAACCCAAGCACTTATAAGTTCACCATGCACTCTCCTTGCAGTAGTCTAATCACCCAGTCAGTACCCATGCACTCATGCAATGACCCATGCACTAACTCATGCACTGCTACAATACCCTGAGCACTACTGATGCAGTCCAGCCATCTCCTTGTCACTACCCATACACTCCACCAATCACCCAGCCAGTTCCATGTCCTTATCTAATCACTGCGCCAAAACACAAGCACTTATAAATTCACCATGCACTCTCCTTGCAGTACTCTAATCATCCAGTCACTACCCATGTACTCATGCAATGACCCAGGCACTAACACATGCGCTGCTACAATCTCCTGAGCACTACTGATGCACTCCAGCCATCTCCTTGTCACTACCCATGCACTCCTCCAATCACCCAGCCAGTTCATGTCCTTATCTAACCACTGCTCCAAAACACAAGCACTTATAAATTTACCATGCACTCTCCTTGCAGTACTCTAATCATCCAGTCACCACCCATGTACTCATGCAATGACCCAGGCACTAACACAGGCACTGCTACAATCCCCTGAGCACTACTGATGCAGTCCAGCCATCTCCTTGTCACTACCCATGCACTCCTCCAATCACCCAGCCAGCATCATACATCTAATCCAATCACTCAGTCAAAACCCAAGCAGTTATAAAATCACCATGCACTGTCCTTGCAGCACTCCAATCATCCAGTCACTACCCATGTACTCATGCAATGACACAGGCACTAACACATGCACTGCTACAATCTTGATGCAGTCCAGCCATCTCTTAGTCACTACCCATGCACTCCTCCAATCACCCAGCCAGCACCATGTACTTATCCAATCACTACGTCAAAACCTGAGCACTTATAAATTCACCATGCACTCTCCTTGCAGTACTCTTATCATCCAGTCTGTACCCATGTACTCATGCAATGACTCAGGCACTAACTCAAGGCAAATACAGAGGAGGTCATGCTAATCACAGGGCTACCCCAACGCATAGTGTTCCCTAGTGTATGTAGGTGTTTTCATTGTATTCTAAATGTCTTTTAACATAGCACTGGCTCTAGGCCTGGTTAGTCAGAGTCAGTTACCACCAGTACCATCAGCAAAAAGTTGGGGGAACAGGAAGACTTTCTGCTCATTTGTTGGTTCTTTCTGCACATCTCTTGCTTCTTCCTGCAGTTTTCTTCATCTTTCTGGACTTCTGTTGCCTCTTTCTGCATTTGTCTTGCTTTTTTCTGCGCTTTTCTTCCTCTTTCTTCACATGTCCTACCTTTGTAGGCATAGTTAGAAATAAGCATTTAAAAAACCTTTGAATTCACTGAAAAAACCATAGGTTTCAGGGACGTTATAGTTAGAAATTACCATTTAAAAAACCTTTGAAATTCACTGAAAAAACCATAGGTTTCAGGGATGTTATAGTTAGAAATTAGCATTTAAAAAACCTTAGA
Source organism: Triturus cristatus (assembly GCF_964204655.1). Classification (NCBI taxonomy): domain Eukaryota; kingdom Metazoa; phylum Chordata; class Amphibia; order Caudata; family Salamandridae; genus Triturus; species Triturus cristatus. The sequence continues at coordinate 737,036,668 of NC_140594.1, forward strand.
AATTTACTGAAAAAAACACATGTTTCAGGGACGTTATAGTTAGTTGGACATTTCACTCATACAAAACCAGAGAAATGTGGCCATTATAGTTAGTTCAGCTAACTATAACTCGTGCCCCCGGAAAAGCACTGCTGATGACGTCATATATTACATCATTCATGGCATGGTCAGTGACATCATTGATGACATCACTGATGACATCTCAAATGACATCACTGATGACATCATCCATGTGGTAATCTGATGGCCCTCCTCATACCCTATGATAACCTTTGATACACCCACTCTAAAATACAGATTACCATTTTTGAAACCATAGACACACCAACAGTTGTTAGTACAAACCCACTCACTAATTCTTAGGTCTACACACACTCATTCACCCATACAGTCACTCATACATGCAGTCAACCATCAATACGGCATTATCATATGCACTCATATATCTATACAGACACTTACACACCGCCATTCACCCATAGAGTTACTCACACATCTAGTCAGTCATGCAAAGAATCAATCACACTCCCATTTACTCACCAAGCTTACCGAACATTTTCTCTAATTCAATCATTTGATTGAAGATCTGATGTGGACAATTATAGAACACCTGCAGGGAGGTAATAATATGTCCCAAAGACTTTTTGAGAAAGAACAACGATGGGTTTATCGTCTAGCCACCCATACATCTGGTCTAAACGATAATATACCCTGGAATAGTGTAATGCAGCACTGAAACAATATCTTCCTGCAAGTTAGATAATTTTGCACATGAACCCTTAGCTGGGAAACCCTTTGAGAGTGAAAAAAAGCTTTATTCATTCATTTTTTGCTTGAGTTCGACTTGTATGTTAACAAGTGTTACTAAATAATGTTTTTAACAAAAAAGAAGGTAGTGTTTCAGTACCCTTTTTCTGACTTCTACCTTTTTTCTTCTCTCAAACACAATGAACTTTATCGCTAAATGGGCGCTATATTAAGTTGTTCTCTGACCATTAATCCGGTTCTGTTTTTGTTTTTTGTTTTTTAAGAAATCCTGGTATCATCCTGTTTTTGTTTCCCCTCTCTGTATGGCTCGTAGTGATGGTTATATTGAAAGTGGGATTAGCGTTCTACTTTCCAAAAGCCAGTCCTTCTCTATGATTGGTTACGATGAAGCCACATGACGCAACACATCATTTGGTGCTTCCGCATCTTACAATAAACTACTTTCGCTCGAGCGGACATTCATTGGGTGTTTCAGGTATTTAAACCACTACTTTGACCAATACCGGCACCTACGGGATCCAAGTTGGAGGGAACTTTAGGTGTTTCGGCGGGTGCAGCGCTTTGATGAAGTAAGTGGCTCTGTGCGCTTTCTCAGCCTGTGTTTTATTTATTTTTGGTAAACTGGCAGGCAACGAACAAATTATCTCTGTTTAAAGAGTGTGACTACAAGTGCGCACCCCCCTCCTGGGTCCATGATGTGAGGCTGATCGTGGCTTCAAGTAAGTTCTTTGAACACTCCCCACTATTTTCTATCGATAACGAGCACTATGGCTCTTCTGCCTTCCCCTAATGACATCGTTGGGGACTTCTGAAATTACGTGATTTTTTAAGTCGAGTTCTCTTTTATTTTGGGCATTTTTGCCGTAAAGTGCAACCAGAAAAGAAGGTTGTGAGACAGTTGCGACATTGTTAAATTTAAACAAATAAAAAGCATGCTGTCCAAGATTTAGGATTGCTTATGCGCCAAAAATTTGGGGCATCAATAAAGCTTTTGCAGCCACTACTTGAGGCCAAATATCTGACAAATGGGTTTTTCAAGTACTATGGTTTTGCAAGATTCGAATAAATTCTAAAGTGGGATTTTGAATACTTGGCATTTAATACCAATTCGTGGTATTATTGGGCGAAGGGAGATATTTGCCATTTATAATTATTTGCAATTTTGTGTTACCTTTCTAAACAAATACTCGTTTGTGCTTCTGTTTATTCTTTGCAGACACCTTTACTTCAGAAATCCTGAAGCCTTCCGGTAACAAGAACCGTGAGTTTTTTAAGCATTGCTGCGAACGGCTTGGTACACCTTAGTGTGTGCATACCACCGGGGCAGTAGGGTCCTGATGAATGCCTGGTGAACGCCCCCAAAAAGACAGAAACATGTTGACCAATTTTTATTATTCTTTTCACTATTAAGGGTTAACTAACCAGATATGGTATTTAGTTATTACAACCCCCTTTTTTAACTAATGCCGGGTTTACCATAATAGAGGATTTTGGTTAAAACCTCGACATTTTTTAATTGACTTTGCACACCACTTTGCACCTCACACATCATACTCAATCGCCAGCTCCGCTGTAAACAGGCGTTGTAGCACACCGGGGAGGTATTAGACCCCCCTGGTGGGAGTCCAATGATGAAGCATGTCACCAACTAGGTTGGTGAGTGAGGGCTCTTTTTACAACTTTGATTGATTTTGTAGCTTTGGTTTTTTTCCCTTCTTCTTTTGTAGTATTTTTCCCATACTCTTTTGTTGTTTATTAGTATTATCCTAGGGAGACCAAGAGTGTGTTTTTGACCCTCTCTCTCTTGTTGTTTGATTCTAGGCCTGGTTAGTCAGAGTCAGTTATCACCAGTACCCATCAGCAAAAGGTTGGGGGCACAGGAAGACTTTCTGCTCATTTGTTGGTTCTTTCTGCACATCTCTTGCTTCTTCCTGCACTTTTCTTCATCTTTCTGGACTTCTGTTGCCTCTTTCTGCATTTGTCTTGCTTTTTTCTGCGCTTTTCTTCCTCTTTCTTCACATGTCCTACCTTTGTGGGCATAGTTAGAAATAAGCATTTAAAAAACCTTTGAAATTCACTGAAATAACCATAGGATTCAGGGATGTTACAGTTAGAAATTAGCATTTAAAAAACCTTAGAAATTCACTGAAAAAAACACATGTTTCAGGGACGTTATAGTTAGTTGGACATTTCACTCATACAAAACCAGAGAAATTTGTCCATTATAGTTAGTTCAGCTAACCATAACTCGTGCCCCCAGAAAAGCACTGCTGATGACGTCACATATTACATCATTCATGACATGGTCAGTGACATCATTGATGACATCACTGATGACATCTCAAATGACATCACTGATGACATCATCCTTGTGGTAATCTGATGGCCCTCCTCATACCCTATGATAACCTTTGATACACCCACTCTAAAATACAGACTACCATTTTTGAAACCATAGACACACCAATAGTTGTTAGTGCAAACCCACTCACTAATTCTTAGGTCTACACACACTCATTCACCCATACAGTCACTCATACATGCAGTCAACCATCAATACGGCATTATCATATGCACTCATATATCTATACAGACACTTACACACCGCCATTCACCCATAGAGTTAATCACACATCTAGTCAGTCATGCAAAGAATCAATCACACTCCCATTTACTCACCTATACAGTTATATACACACCACCTCACTTATTCAAACATATACTAACACATACTTACACTCTTATACAATAACTAATACAAGTACACACTGATCCATACAACCACTCTCACAATCACTCACTCTCAAATATAGTCATTTATACACTCCAACACTCACATATGCTGCCTTTCTCATATGCAGTTACTCACACATGTACCGCTGAGGCATCCATTCACTCACCAACACACCCATACACACACTCGCCCACCCATAGAGCCCTTCATAGATGCACTCTTGAACCCATACACCCAGTGAATCATCCACTCACACATCTATGCACAGAGTTGTCACAAACACAGACACTCAGGCACCCATACAGATACTCAGACAACCAATCAATAACCCATGTAGATCCTCATTTAGCTACTCACCAACCCATGCAACTGCTTACACACCAACTGACAAACTAATCTGTGTGAATGTCTGTATCAGTCACTAGCCCATGCATTCAGTAAGACACATTTAATCACTCACTTATACAGTCAGTCACGGACCTACTACATCATCTATCCAAACACTTATACACCCACTCATTCTTCAATACTCTTTGGCATGTATATAAAACATATTTAAACTTTATAGAAATACACAGTCACTGGATGATGTCATCAGTGATGTCATTTGAGATGTAAAATGTAAATTGATACTTGTATAGCGTACTACTCACCCACAAGGGTCTCAAGGCGCTTGTACGAATACCGCTGTGGAACCCATCCTGGCTTTCCCTGTGAGGCGTCCACTCCTGGGCACCGCCAAGGTGGAGGCCAGGCATCCTTAGCATTCTGGGGGCCGTTGTGGAGATTAAGCAAGCTATTGCCCAGAGTTGCAGAGTGGGACTCCATGATTGGAATGGCACCGAGGCGAGAATTATCAGGTCCGTGGAATGTTTGAGCCCAAGACCCGCCGAGGCGGGGAATTGAACCCTGGTCGCGGGCTAGATCTCTGCATCAGGGTCTGCCGCTCTAATCATTGAGCCACACTTCTCCACTGTCATCACTGATGTCATCAGTGATGTCACTGACCATGTCATAAATGATGTAATATGTGACGTCATAGCAGTGCATTGCGGGGGCAAGAGTTATAGTTAGCTGAACTAACTATAACGGCCGAATTGCTCTGGTTTTGTACGAGTGAAATGTCCAACTAACTATAATGTCCCTGAAACCTGTGGTGTTTTCAGTTAATATATATATATATTCACTTTAAAAACCTTAGGTTTCAGGCACGTTATAGTTAAGAATTACCATTTAAAAACCTTAGAAATTCACAGAAAAAACATAGGTTTCAGGGGTGTTATAGTTAGCTGGACATTTCACTCGTACAAAACCATTGAAATTCCACCGTTATAGTTGGTTCAGCTAACTATAACTCGCGCGCCCGCAATGCACTGCCGATGACATCATATATTACATCACTCATGACATGGTCAGTGACATCAGTCATGACATCACTGATGACATCTCAAATGACGTGTGCAAACACGCCCTGTGGCCGTTTTAATTTGGGGGATAACGTCCCCTTGAATCCTGAGGTCCCTTGGGTACAACTAGCCCATCAGGTATCTCTAGTTAGCACCACAGAGCTGTGTTGCAGAGAAAATGGGCATGGCCTGGACCACCTCTCCGCAACGCAGCACAGTGGCACTTACTGGAAGCACCTGGTGGACTAGTTGGCCCACATGGGCCAGCAGGATTGAAGGGGAATTATTTCCCCAACTTAAAACACACCATAGGGCGTGTTTGCACACGTCACGTCAGGCCCCGTCCCCTCCCTTCCCCACTGTGTAAACATGCCCTGTGGCCATTTTAGGTTGGGAGATTAAATCCCCTTGAATCCTGAGGGTCCCTAGGGGCAAATTAGCCCACTAGGTACGTCCAGTAAGCACCATTGCAGAGAGGTGTAAAAAGGGGCACTGCCTGCACCACCTCTCTGCAACGCAGCGCAGTGGCGCTTACTGGAAGCACCTGGTGGGCTAGTTGGCCCCCAGGGTCCCTTAGGATTGAAGGGGAATTATTTCCCCAACTTAAAAAGCGCCACAGGGTGTGTTGGCACACGTCACCTAATGCCCCGTCCCCTTCCTTCACCACTGTGTAAACGCGCCTTGTGGCTGTTTTAAATTGAGAGATTAAGTCCCCTTCAATCCTAAGGGTCCCTAGGGTCAAACTAGCCCACTAGGTACCTCCAGTAAGCGCCACAGAGCTGCGTTCCAGAGAGGTGTAAAAAGGGGCATGGCCTCTGAACACCTGTCTGCAACGCAGCTCCCTGGCGCATACTGGAGATACCTGTTGGGCTAGTTGGCCCTCAGGGACCCTCAGTATTAAAAGAGAGTTAATCCTCTGACTTAAAACGTGCCACAGGGCGCGTTTGCATCGTGCTGAAGAAAGAGGGCGTGGCCTGAAGTGACATGTCTGCAAACACACCCTGTGGCGCGGATTAAGTTGGGGAATTAATTCCTCCTTAATCCTGAGGGTCCCTGGGGACCAACTAGCCCACCAGGTACCTCCAGTATGCGCCAGAGAGCTGCGTTGCAGAGAGGTGTTCAGAGGCCACGCCCCTTTTTACAACACTCTGCAACGCAGCTCCGTGGTGCTTACTGGAGGTACCTGGTGGGATAGTTGGCCCCCAGGGACCCTCAGGATTGAAGAGGAATTAATTCCCCAACTTAAACCGTGCCACAGGGTGTGTTTGCACACATGTCAACTCAGGCCCCGCCCCCTCCCTTCATCACTGTGCAAACGCGTCCCGTGGCACTTTTTAAGTTGGGGGATTAACTCCCCTTGAATACTGAGGGTCCCTGGGGTGCAACTAGCCCACCAGCTACCTCCATTATGTGCAGAGGTGTAAAAAGGGGAATGGCCTCAGAACACCTCTCTGCAACGCAGCCCCCTGGCACATACTGGAGGTTCCTCCAGCACGATGCTGGTCTTTTTTTTGTCTTTTTTTTTAAGAAGGGGGCTGTGTGGCCCCCGTTCTTTTCCAAATATTCTTGGCTCTGGGGACCCCATCTCCCAGGGCCTCCCCCCAAATTATTATTTTAACTTTGGGAAGGGGGCTGCGTTGCCCCCCTCCCGAGGCCAAAATCTGCCCCAGGGACCCCATCCCCCAGGGCATGGCCATATTGTTTATTATTCTTTTTTTTGGAGGGGGGCTGCCTTGCCCCACTCCTTAGGCCATTTATGGCCCCGGGGACCCCATCCCCCGGGCCCGGCCTTTGTTCTTTCTTTTTTTGGGGAGGGGAGGGGGGCCATGTGGCCCCCCTCCCAGGCCACTTGTAGCCCCGGGTAACCCATCCCCTGGGGCTGGCCCTCTCCGTTGGGAACCGTGGGGGGTCTCCAATCCCCCCACGGTCCCGCCGGCTCCCCTCGTCCTTCGGGAGCCGGCATTGCTTTTCCACATGGGGAGCTGCTAAGATGCAGCTCCCCGTGTGGAAAAGCAATTTGGTTTGAATTTTGAAAGAGAGAGCAGGTTTTTCTGCTCTCTCTTTCAAAATTCAAACCAAGTTTGCTATGGCAGGGAGGGAGCCATGAGGCTCCTGCCCTGCCATCGCAAACTAGTGTCCCGGGGGTGGGCACCCCAGGACACTGCAGGAGCCGGCCCTAGGGGGCGGCGTTCCCCATGGCCATGACAAGGCTCCAGGAGGGGGGGCCACAGGGCCCCCTCCCACAATCTACAAAACCCCAGGGGTGGTGGGCCCCGGGGCTGGTGGGCCCATCACAGACCCCCAATCTAAATATTTAGAGCCCCGGGGAGGGTATTTTTTAAAAGCCCCAGGGGTGGCGGTCCCCGGGGCTGCGGGGGGCCGTGAGCCCCTCCGTCAATCTTTTCTTAAACCCCTGGGGTGTGTGGGGGCCTTTGAGCCCACCCATATATTTATAAGCCCCGGGGGGTAGCGGTCCCCGGGGCCTGGGGGGGCTATGAGCCCCCCACATATTTTTAAAAAGCCCCGGGGGCGGCGGTCCCTGGGGCTTGGGGGGCATTTGAGCCCCCCTACCCATTACTTTTCAAAGCACCGGGGGGTGGCGGTCCCCAGGGCTTGGGGGGCCTGAGAGCCCCCGCACATAATTGAAAAAAGCACCAGCGGGAGGCGGTCCCCGGGGCTGGTGGGCCCCTCTGGGCCTCTCTTTACATAAACAAAATTGCCCCCGGGATTTGCCCCCCGGGCGCTAATTATCAAGGAAGCACGGGAGACCGCGCTTCGTTTTTGTATTTTATCAGCAGGATCCGCGCACCCTGAGCGGATTTTGCAGATTTAAAAACAAAAAAAATGTTTTTTTGGTCCTGGAGGTCCTTGTGAGACCCCCCTAAGTAGGCCTAGGGGGTCAGGGTGTTTCTATCCTCCCCCTTTTTGTGTTTTTTTCTGCTTCTACTGAGGCACAAGATGGCTGCCAACACTTCCTGGTTTGGAGTGTTGACAGCCAATTAGCATACAGCTTGTCATCGGGAGGGTGCGCGGATCCTGCATAGATATATATATATGATTTTACTTTTGATTTTCTCAGCAACTACTGAACGGATTTACACCATTTAACTAAAAGACACGACTCTGAACCAAGGGCTACCTTTTTGCCAAATTTGGTGTAATTCCGTTCAGCAGTTCGGGCTGTAGCTGCGACTAAAGGTTCCTACGGAAAATTGCATGGAGAAAACACGTTTTGGGAACCCCCTTTTCTCTCCGCCCCACTTGACGAATCACCCTGAAACTTTCATGATAGGAGCGGACTGGAGAGCCCCACTAGTTTTGAAAAGTTCGTGATAATTCCTCAACCGGCGCCAAAGTTATCATTTTATAGAATGTGGCGAATTTCCTATGGAAAATAGGTCCTAACTATAACTACCTACTGGCGTCCGCCAGTAGGTAATATATATATATTAGATTAAAGCCATTAACAACTGTGATGCGGCATACCCAGTGGCTAGGCACTTCAAGGAGTGCCATGAAAATAACCTCAAAATAGAAACAAGGAAACCCTATTGATCAGAAGGGACCAAGGGTACAAGATTATTTAGAAGAAACAAGGTCCCATTCAAATCTAGATACAATTTAAATATCACAATTTTCCAATCAAAAATTGGATTTAATGTTATATTCAGAAGGTGATTTAATTATAATACAATTGCTAAGAACAAAAAATACATGTGGTGAAATAAGTGAGCAGCCCGTGAGTAGTAAAAGGAAATCAGCCGATTTCCTAACCGCAGGCAAGTGACTTAAAATGTGACTTTTTGTGTATCTAGGATAAAGATTATTGAAAGTCACAGTTGAAAAACATCTCATGCTCTAGTACAAAATTGCAGTGTATCATCAGGAGATTAGAGATGTAGGTCGACGACGTTTCGATCCCCAAATGGATGGTGGGATCTCTTCAGGATTAGCAAGGTGATGGAATGCCTGGGAAAGTGTGTTGTGAAGATCAACAGTTGGAAAGAGCCGTTCTAATCATACACGCTGAACAGGTGCAGCAGAAAATATGTCTCCTGGCGCGCGTTAGCCGGAAAACAGAACAGGAAAGGGAAGCGGTGGTCCTGGAGAAAGGAACAGTAGACAGCGAGACGCCGTCAAGAATGGGGAAAGTGGAGGGTTGATCCTTAGAGCGCTCCTGTAGAGCCTATGCGGCAGGACCCAGTCGGGAGGGATCGGGCGGTAGTTGTTCTGAGAAATTTCCTAAGAAGGTTTTGAGCCGTCCTAGGTCTGGATGAGGGGCAGTTAATGCCCGCGGATAAGCAATCCTTCGTGCCGGCAAGGGTTAGTGGCAGCCGGTGATGGCGGATCTGAAAGGAGATCAGCTGAGTCTGCTGAGTCTTCGATGCGAAGGCGATGCGCGAATGGAGGTTACCGGTCTGCTACGGTAACCTCCATTCGCGGCACAAAGGATTGCTTATCCGCGGGCATTAACTGCCCCTCATCCAGACCTAGGACGGCTCAAAACCTTCTTATGTTTACATACCCCAATAACGGCTGTGATAAGGATGTAATTTGGTATACTTTGCACAGCACATTTTTGCACTTTATCTTTCCCACGTTTGAAGATCTAGGCCCACTGGGGCAGATAGCTGGACATTCTTTGTATGCAATGAGCTCAAAATGCTGTAAGATAGAGACTATTGTTCCCTAATTGTTGGTATTCACAAGGGGCATTCAGGCCTAATAATCGATTCCTTAATAAATGAATACGATGTTGTTGTTTAACTGTGCACCCTAGATAGAGATAGGACTGGGCATTATGCTGCCAAACTCTACAAGGTGTAATGGTTTTAACGAGAATAACATTTTAGTAGTGGATCATTTTTAGCATTTTTATGATATTTTATCAATGCTATGATTTTATCCATAAGTATTTATATATATATATATATATATATATATATATATTTATCTGTATAGATTTACTATGTTCAGCGTCATTTTGCACTTTGGTATTTTATCATGGTACTGTATTACGATGCTTTATTTGCACAATTTTGGGAACACACTGCATACTTGGGGATGATCTGTTCTCTATGTCTATGAATTCATGTGGGAGTGTCTGAACACACGTTTTCGCGCACTGGCACTTTAGAAATGGAAAAAAACTCTCTATCAGCATATCATGTGATCAAGGCCTCCGTGAGGCTGAAACGCGTAATGGCGATGGTGCAGGGGCTTTGAAAAATAAATCTCTGAATGAGCACACAAACCTGAGTCTATCTTCGTCTTTTTGGAATGGATATCGACGGAGTAATGGAAATATATATATATATATATATACACACACGCACACACATACACTTGTGAGCAAGACCAGGATTGGCCAAAACACATTGGTCTAACGGGGTTTTGTTAATATATACAATATATATATTGCCTACGTGTCATTTGGTTAAATGGTGTAAATCCATTCAGTAGTTTCTGAGAAAATCTCAAGTAAAAACACATATATATCTGGGCGGAGCCTAACCACACATCTAATCGTGAGATCTGATTGGCTGTCAGCACTTCATCCAAGAAGGGTTGGCAGCCATCTTGGGACCAATATTCATGATAGCACCCCATTAAAAAGCATTGCAGTTAATAGAAGATTTTAAGACTTTACTTACATTATAAATCATTTGTTGATGGTACCATACTCATTTTAGGAATTGTGGTGTATTCTAAGGTGATTTTACCATGTGAAAAAGCCTTCTGCTGGGATATCATGAATCATGTTTGAGAGAAAACTATTTCTCATGCTTTTCCCACAGTGGTTTGGAAGGTGATCTATAAGCTAAACTGAGAGCATATTTTCTGTAAATTCACATTATCTTTCTCAGTCATGTGAGAATGAAGTCTGACATTCTCAGTAAAACATGTACATCCAACAAGGGCAGAGACTGTCAGTTGATTCCTTTGTGTTCTACTGCAGCTTCCCAGAGTGTTCTAACGAACAACTAGAGCGCTAATAGTCTTACTTATGACAAACGTATTGCACACCTGAAGCCATCTTGATTGGAATAAAGTGGTAACTCTTAAAACATTTAATTTAAAAAGGAACAAAATGAGGGGGTTCATTTTGCCATAGAAATTATGATTAGTGCTGCAGAAATAAAAATTAGGGCACATTTTGACTTCTCAAATCCTCTTCTATTTCATTAAAAAATTCTGAGATGCAGACTGAAACATGCACTTTGAATACCAGCAGCAGACTTCCCTGGTGAGCAGTAGCTTTACTACAGTGATCTAATGAGCAACTAGAGTGCTAACATTCAGAATTTATGGCAAATATGTGACACATCTGAATGCCTTCTTGATGGAACCAAAGTAAACAAGCATTGAAAATGCAATAGGTCATGCCCTTGTTTAAGTTAAAGCAGTGTTTTTCAAACTTTCATGTACATAACATGCATATGTATGCATATATGTATATGTATATGTATGCATGCATTTATATTTGTATTTATATAGATATGCAGATTATACATATGCTTATATATGTATGTAGCGCCCTTAAGCTGCTGAACAACTTGGTTTTTTGATGTATACACGGCGGCTCGAGGCCGTGGAGGGCGACACCACCCTATGGGTGGGACAGGGCCATGGGCTCGAAATTTATCGATGCTCAACATGGGGAGACAGCGCCTGTTGATGTTGGGCAGTATGTTCACTTTGCGGCCCATTGCGGACCGTTTGTTGGTTTATGAGGCTCAAATCCCATTTGGGTATATTGCAGGCTGCGGGGATGTAAAATAACTTCAAATCCCAGAAGACATTGGGACGTTCATCTGAGCAGCCCATTGGAGGGCAACTATTTAAATTCATGCCCTGCAGCAACGCGAGTGTTTTTGAGCCACGCCTCTGAAGAAGGAACACTTCCGAAACACGTAAGGCGGACTTACATGATTTTTAAAGTGTGCTTTGCTGTCTGTTGGCAAATAAAGAACTTTCTTCTGCCTCCTGAGTGCGCCCTGAAGCTGCTGAGCAACTTGGTTTTTTGATGTATACACGGCGGCTCCAGGCCGAGGAGGGCGGCACCACCCTACGGATGTGACAGGGGCCATGGGCTCGAAATGTATCGATGCTCAATATGGGGAGACAGCGCCTGTGGATGTTGGGCAGTATGTTCACTTTGCGGCCCATTGCGGACAGTTTGTTGGTTTATGAGGCTCAAATCCCATTTGGGTATAATGCGGGCTGCGGGGATATAAAATAACTTCAAATCCCAGAAGACATTGGGACGTTCATCTGAGCAGCCCATTGGAGGGCAACTATTTAAATTCATGCCCTGCAGCAACGCAAGTGTTTTTGAGCCACGCCTCTGAAGAAGGAACACTTCCGAAATGCGTAAGGCGGACTTACAGGATTTTTAAAGTGCGCTTTGCTGTCTGTTGGTAAATAAAGAACTTTCTTCTGCCTCCTGAGTGCGCTCTTAAGCTGCTGAGCAACTTGGTTTTTTGATGTGTGTGTGTATATATATATATATATATATATATATATATATATATATATATATATATATATCTACTGGCGTTCGCCAGTAGATAGTTATAGTTAGGACCTATTTTCCATAGGAAATCCGCAACATTCTATTTGGAATAACGTTGGCGCCGGTTGACGAATCCTCACAAAATTTTCCAAAGTTTTAGCCAGCTCCGCTCCTACCCTGAAAGTTTTGCGGTGATCCGTCAAGCGGGGGCCAAGAAAAAAGGGGGGTCCCAAAACACGTTTTCCCCATGCAATTTCCCATAGGATCTGTTGTCGCAGCTACAGCCCGAACCGCTAAACGGAATGACACCAAATTTGGCAAAGAGGTAGTCCTCAGTTCAGACTCGTGCCTTTTGCATAAATGGTGTGAATCCGTTCAGTAGTTCCTGAGAAAATTGGAGTTAAAAGTACATAAATATCTATGGTCGGAGAGGATCCGCGGACCCTACCCGCACCGTGCGCGCAGTCGCGCACCCTCCCCAAACCGGGCACGCACCCTCCCGATCGCGCACTGAATGCTAATTGGCTGTCGAGTGTCTCTCTACATTCGAAACCAGGAACTGTTGGCGGCCATTTTCTGCCTCGGTAGAAGCGAGGCTGAAGAAGCAAGGGAAATAAGTGTGTAAAAAATATAAAGGGGGCAGAGTGGGAATACTCTGACCCTCTAGATGTGCTTAAGGGGTCCCAGAAGGAACCCCTGGGGCCCCCCCCTTTTAAAAAAAAAAACTGCGAAATGCGCGCACGGTGCGCGCATCCTATCGCGTTGGGTGCGCGGATCCACGGATTTTTTTTAAAAAAAGACAAGAAATCATTGGTTGTATGACTACTTTGTACACTGAAAGGTAGGGTGTATATTTCTGTTTTTTGAAGGTATGATTCTTATTGGTTAACAAAAACAGATTGTAAGGAACATTATATATGATTAGCTGATATGTTGAAAAGTGAAGCACACTTCCTCTCTTGTGTAGCAACATTGTGTGCTGAACTTCTGACCTGTGTGCTCAGTGCAGTGTTCCATGACCTGTTTCTATGGTAACAGGCAGAAGGCAGATTGGGGGAAGGGTTGAAATGTATTTCAGTTGGAAAGGGTTGAGATGGAAGCATGCCATGGTGGGGGCAAGATGGCTGCTGCCTGATTGCAGCGTGAAGTTGCGGTCTCTCTCCCTCTTCCGAGGTCCCTGAGTATGCTGATTTAGAAAGACGCTGGGATGCTTGAGATCCCCTCTCGAGCAAACTACTGGATTGTGGCCTGTTCCCGGGAACTGTGTTCACTTCGCTGGATGTCACAGTTTATAGCAGCTTTGGAAATATTCCAGTCCGACTTACTCTACCAGCAGCTGTGGCGGCTCAGAGGCAAGCTCAGAGGCAAGCTGGGTATGGCGCCTAGGGGGCCCAAACAACCGAAGGATGACGTGGTCCAGAAGGAGCAACTTGACCATGACGGTGGCAAGGACTACCCGGCAGCCCTCGGTTCACAGCGAGGTATGGAGTCGCGGAGAGGTCTGAAGAAACCTGATGATGCGCGAGGTCATGGCGGCAGCGGTACAGGCTCAGCGATTTCAAGTGGTGGAAGTGACCTTAGCGGGTGTACCCGCAAATCAACGGCGGCGGCGAAGTCTGGCATCGACGGGGGTAAGCTTAAACCCCCCAAGGAGTTACGACAGCCTACCTTACAGGAGTCCTTTGTGGTGAAGACAGCAGAAATGGCTGTGAATCAAGCCGGGGCTGGAGACGGAGACAGAGACGGAGCTGCACCAGTGGACGCTGAAGGTATTGTTGCCAAGCAACAAATGGATACACTGCTGCAGGCAGTCTTCGAGATCCAGGATAGATCGATCGCGGCCTCTGCGGGAGCCGAAGTACTGAGTTTGCAGAGCAAGGCAGAAGGTGAGCTCGCTGGCGGGGGGCGAGGCTGGCTGATAGCGCGGTATGTGAAAGCGGTGATTTTACACTCGCTCACACTGCAGGTGCTGACGGGAGAAGAGTAGGGTTGTTGAAAGAGACTCTGGTGATTCCTGCAACAATTACTGGTAAAGGGGCTATGGGTCGGGCTATGGGTCAGGCTCAGGCTCAGGTATTATCACTTAATAGAGGAATCCCTGGCATCCCGGATGGAGAATGTTTTTTTTCATTAAACGATGATTCAGATTCCTTATTGTCAAGCGAGGGAAGCCTGGACAGTAGCTCTGATCTAGACTCAGCAGTTAGCTCCTCAGTCCAGAAGGCACCTGCTACTCACAGGGCTTCATACAAAAAAAAGACAAAATCCAAACCAAAGCATCCTCCAAGTCCGCCAGAAGCTGGGGAGAATAGGAAACTTTGTTGGGACTATTCGGCGACATCACATCTTTATCACGAGAGCGCGGCAGCTGACTCACAGGTTGGCCAGGACGAGCTTTGTAATCAGCCTCAGGCCACATCACTTGATCTTCTTTATACTACTCTGAAGCAAATGCAGGGCGAGGCTAGACTCGAGAGCCAGAGAGCTAAGCAGGCGGCGAAAAAAATTCAGAGTTCTATGCGGAAGATGAACAAACTATACGAGGAGATGGCTGACAGGGTCGCTCATGTCGAAGAAAGAACGGGTCGGCTCAAAGACGACGTTAGCAGATGGCATTCATTTCAGAGAGGCACAGGAAAAATTGACAGAGGAACTTCAATGGAAACTGGAGAACTTTGAGAACCGCCAGAGACGTAATAACATGGGTGTGGCGGAAGGGGTTGAAGGGGTTGAAGGACAGGACGTCAGGGCATTTGTCATTAATTTGTTTAAAGGAGCTTTCCCCGAGATGGTGTCCTGGGAGTGGGTGAGTGAAGTCCAAAGAGCGCATCGCTTCCCATTCACTCAAAAAAAATCTTATAGTACATCTCAGGTAGTAAGACCTCGGGCAATCTTGGTTTATGTAGGCAATTTTCTCCTCAGGCAGGAGATTATTGAGAAGGCTAAACCACAGGCTACACGGTGTTGCACAGCACTAGGTCCGAGATGTCTTAACAACCACAAGAGAGGTATCAATGGAAGAGGAGAGGTAAGGCTACAATCTTTACAAGAAATAAGGAATATAGGTAATATATTATGTAATAACATTTTGGTTTTCTGGTTGGGTCAGATATATGATGTATTTTAATGAGTATAAGGATTGCTTCCCTTAATGTGTGTGGGCTGAACGATCAGGTGAAAAGACAACGCGTTGCAGCTGCCCTGAGATTAATGCGGTTGGATTTTGTTTGCTTGCAGGAGACGCATGTAGAAGGGATAAGGGGTCACTTAATGCACCAGCTCGGTTTCTTCCTGCTCGCATATTCAAGACATGGGACTAGGACCAGAGGGGTGGCTATTTTGTCTAAAAGAATGGATCTCAAGGTTATTAGGAAGAAGGAAGATCAATGGGGGAGATGGGTTCTGATGGAATGTGTAATTAATGATCAAACAGTTACTATTGGATCAGTGTATGGATCCTCCGAGGATGACCCAGGTGTTTTCGAATTTTTATATTCAGAACTGGCTTTATGGTCAGAACCAGTTATTGTGGGGGGAGATTATAATATAAATTGGTTTGAGGGCTTGGGTACGGAGGAAGGACAGCAATATCGAGGTCGGAAGAAAAAAGTATGTCGAGCAATACTTAATTTGGCGTATCATAATTCCTTAACTGACGCATGGAGACGCTTGAACCCATTAGACGATGGAATAACTTATTACTCTGCCCCACATAAGGTCTGTTTTAGGTTGGATTATTTTTTCATATCAAATTCTTTATTTTCTGAAAGTCGGATAGAGAAGTTTCCTCGATTGGTTTCTGATCATAATCCATTGGTTTTAGCAGTAAAATCGATAGGAAGTGAAAGGCGGACACGAATATGGACCTTTGAGAGGAGGTTGCTTAAGGATGATGATTATGTTAATCATATGAATAACTGGATAACTACTTTCTGGGAAATTAATCGTGGTAGCACTTCCTCAGGTGTGATTTGGGACACTTTCAAGGCCGGTATTCGGGGGGAGACCCTAAGTTATAGTTTGTATAAACAAAAACAAGAGGAGGTCAGAGTTAATAAAATGGTTAAAGCGGTTACGGAGGCAGAGCAGGAGCTGATTCTTGCAGTCCAGGCCGGCGTCTCTCCGGATTCGGTGCTCCTTAAAATTTTGTGTATTAAAGCAGATATAAATGAGGGTTTTGCTACAAAGGCAGCCGCGATTTACTTGACCAAAAGGGAGCAATGCCACGAGCTGAGTGAGCGGGTGGGGCATATTCTTGCAATTCGTACAAGGCAGAGAGTGGTGTCGGGGAGAACAAAAAAATATCTGATGGTAAAGGAGGTAAAAATTCGGATTCCGAGGGAGTTTGAGAAGTCTTTAGACAGTTTTATGCTAAATTATATAGCGAGGATCAGTCAGGTGATCCCTCAGATATCCAGCGGTATCTGGGGGGTCTCACCCCTCCCCAGCTCTCTGATGAAGACAGGGAGACATTAGATGCACCCTTATTAATCTCCCCTCAGGTAAAGCTGCTGGTCCTGACTTAATCCCCATCGAATTCTATAAAACATTTCAAAACGTAATACGCCTTGACCTGGTTGATACAATCTTACAGGCACAATCAGGAAAATCTGTCCCAGTCTCCTGGGCAGGCGCCGACATTGTGGTGATTCCGAAAAAGGGTAAGTCATCCTTGGAACCGGGTTCATATAGACCTATTACCCTCATGAATTCAGATGCTAAAAATTTTTCTAAGTTAATGGCTCTCAGGCTGTGTAAGATAATAGGTCAGTTGGTTAGCCCTACACAGCATGGGTTTATCCCGGGGAGGGGAACTACACAACATGTTCGCAAGGTAATCACTTTATTTGATGCCACGGAAGTCTCAGGAGAACCTATGGCGGTTACGTTCTTGGATGCAGAAAAGGCATTTGACCGGGTCACCTGGGACTACCTTTGGGCTGCTCTATCGTGGTGTGGTATTGGAGTAGGGTTTATTAGGGCAATTCAGGCACTTTATCGATCTCCCACAGCCCAGCTTAGAATCAACGGAGGCCATACATCAGCAGTGCAGATTAAACGAGGTACCTGCCAAGGGTGTCCATGCTCGCCCCTGCTATTTGCGGTTTACATCGATCCGCTGATTTGTAAGTTGGAATTAAACAACCAAATTATTCCGATTAAGATTCAGGGCCAACTGTTTAAAACGTTAGTTTATGCGGACGACGTTGCAATAGTGACTCCTTCCCCAACTAAGGCAATTGTGGAAGTAGAAATGGAGGCTGAGGTATTCGGTCGGATATTGGGATATGCATTAAATGGCGCCAAGACACAGATTATTAAGAATAACCAGGTGATTTGTAACAATGTGCGGGTAGTTAAATCGGCTGGGTATCTCGGTATTAGTATTTCAGCAGATTTAGATAAGATCGTAGAGCACAATATTGAACCTATAATGGTTAAAAGTAAGAAAGATCTCAATAGGATACATAACCTTCATCTCTCCCTGGTTGGGCGCTCTAATGTGGTTAAAATGATCATTTTGCCCAAATTCCTCTATCTGTGTAGGACAAATCCATTGATATTTGAAGGTAAATGGTTTGTGGCAATCGAACGTTTGATCAACAGATTCATATGGGCACAAGGGAAAACCAGGAGAGCCCTTCGATTTATAACTCTTCCTAGGGATAGGGGAGGATGGGCAGTTCCGATTTTTAAGCTATATTACTGGGCAGCAGCCTTCCAGTATATGAGTGGGCTTATGGGAGGAGACACCTCAGATCCGCAGGTTAAGATAGGATCAATTGATATATCTGCAATACTTATTGGTGAAGATGCAGGAAATTGTTTCCTGAAATATACAGATCCTGGGTACTATAAAAGAACCAGATTTAAGACACTTATAGCAGGCTTTAAAATTTGGGCATCATTTTGTAAAAAACTGGGGTTGGGTAGATTCAACGCTTATACTCGGATTGAAGGGAATGTGTCTCTTCCAGGAGAAATATTTGCAGATACTGTTATGGGTGATTGGGGGCGGCGGGGGATTCGGAAATTGGGGGACCTCATGGGAGCTCAAGGTGTCTTACAGTTTACCGAAATTCAAGGGAAGTATGGTATCACTAGGAATAATTTTTGTAAGTTTTTGCAAGTTCTGAGTTATTAGATGAATAAACAGGGTGGAACTGCCGGGTTCTGTAAAAATAGGATATTGGACGTCATTGAGGGCGGGGCAGAATGCTCTATGAAAAAATTTATGCTGAGCTGTCTGTATTAAGAAGTGATGATCTGGAAAAATATGGAAGGAAATGGGCAGATAAACTCCAGGTCGACCAGGATTGCTTTCAGGACTCTCTAGAATTGGGGCGGACCATACTCTGCTCAGCAGCACTACAGGCCCAACATTATAAGACAATATATTCTTCATACCATACACCTGATAGGATTGCTCAATGGGGGGGAACAACAGGAATTGCGTGCCCCCGGTGTGACAACGGCGAGGCTGATATTGTTCATATTTTTGCGCTATGTCCACAACTTAATTTGCTGCTTAGGGCTATTGAATCTTTTTTAGATATAAATCTAGGAATTAATGTTGCTCTTACGCCAGCATGGATTCCACTTGGGGTAGGTGGGGGAAATGAGCAGGCTAGTTCGTCTTATTTCTTGTTAATGGCTATGTCAGTTTTGAGAATCTGTGTGGCAACAGCATGGCTGGATAAGGTAGCCCCAACATTCCATCATTGGTTGGCTAGACTGTTGTCAGTATATAATCTGGAAAAAGGGCTATATGATAAGAAGGGGAAAAAGGGTAGAATCCTAGGAAAGCGTATATGGGAACCTATCAGGAGGTGGAAGGAGAATGTTTCAAAATAAGTGTGGAAAAAAAGATAAAATCTGAACTTATGTAGATTTTGGGGGATAAATGTTTGTTTTCATGTTTTCATGTTTTCTGATCTATGTGCCTCTCGGGCAAGGGACTGTGCTTTGTGCAAAATTATTGTGACTCTTTTTTTGGGACCATAGAAAAACTCAATAAAAATATTTATTTTTTTAAAAAGAAAAAAAGGAAAGGATTGAAATGTTTAACCAATAGAAATGTGTGTTTGCTTTTGAGTTTATGTGTGAAGGATTGTGATTTGATGTTTACATGTATATGTGTGGAAAATGAAAGGGAAACTTTTCCATTCTTTGTTTTTGCTGAGAGGTGCACAGGGCAGAGAATCTGTAAAAGAAAATATGGTGAGTGACTGATATACTTCTTAATCTACAAAAGAACTTGAAAGATGAGTTATTTAATTGTGAGGGGATGTATGTAGACTATTTTTATTTTAATCAGACTAATGTATTTCTCCTGCTAAAGTGTAGGGAGTACTTTTTTTCTCTACAATCTTATTGACAGTGTGTGTGCATGTAGAAACCATTCTGTGATAAGCATTTGTGTTTTTCATGTGTTTGCAGACAGATAACTGTGCTGTTTTTATATTTTGGTAGAATTAGAAACCAGTCATTGTTTATGAATTTGTGAAATGAGTTATGTTATGTTTCTATACTAAAATGTAGTACTGCTTCTATATGAAGAAATGTGTTTTGGTATAGTGCAAGGGATAGTGTTGTTTGTCTAGAATCACACAGTGAGTATGTGTGCATTTGGGAACCACTGTGAGAGAAGCACTTGGTAACATCGTGTATTTGCTGACAGATAACTGTTTTAACTTGTCATGTTGTGAAGTTTTAGTAGCATTAGAAGACAGTTATGGCGTATGCTTTGATTAAATGAGTCAGGCTTTGACAGAAAAGTGCAGTCCTGAAATATGTAGATTGTATGCAGTTCCCTTACCACTTGCACTGTAGTGAATGAGTTTTGGTAAACTCCTAGGGATAGTGGTGCTTGTCTAGAATCACACTGTGAGTTAGTGTGTATTTGGGATCACTATGAGAGAAGCATTTGATAACATCATGTATTTGCTGACAGATACCTGTTTTAAAACCTGTCATGTTGTGAAGTTTTAGTAGCATTAGAATCCAGTCTTTGCTTATGCGTTGATTAAATGAGTCATGCTTTGACACCGATGTGCTGTTCTTAAATATGTAGATTGTGTGCAGTACCATTAACTCTTCTAGACTAGTGAATGAGTTTTGGTAAACTCCTAGGATAGTGTTGCTTGTCTAAAATCACACTGTGAGTCTGTGTGCATTTGGGTAAGGATTGTGAGAGAAGCATTTGGTAACATCGTGTATTTGCTGACAGATAACTGTTTTAAAACCGGTCATGTTGTCAAGTTTTAGTAGCATTAGAAGCCAGTCTTTGCTTATGCTTTGATTAAATGAGTCAGGTTTTGACAAAAAAGTGCAGTCCTGAAATATGAAGATTGTGTGCAGTTCCCTTACCACTTCCACAGTAGTGAATGATTTTTGGTAAACTCCTAGGTATAGTGGTTGTTGTCTAGAATCACACGGTGAGTCTGTGTGCATTTGGGAACCACTGTGAGAGAAGCATTTGGTAACATTGTGTATTTTTCAGCAGATAACTCTTTTAAAACCTGTCATGTTGTCAAGTGTTAGTAGCATTAGAAGCTAGTGCATTGATAAAATGAGTCAGGGTTTGACACTAAGGTGCAGTACCATGTACTATTCTCTTCACTGTGGCAGAACTGAAAATGTAAAAGTTTTACCCACGCACTGTCCTAGAAGTAGTCTGATGATTTAGTCAGTTTCTAAGTACCAAATAGACTGCTTCAAATGTCGATGCAGTATGCATGTAGTGTTCTAACATACTATACACTTGTCTTTTACACCTTCAATTCCCTAGTCAGTATCCATACACTTCCAGGAAACACTCTGTCCTCTAGTGACCCACTCAGCATCATGTACTAATCCATTCACTGTGCGAAAACTCAAACACTTTTAAATTCACCAAGATACTATCTTTGCAGTACTCTAATCATTCAGTCAGTGCATAAGTATTCATGCACTGAGCCAGGCCTTAGCACATGGATTGCTTCAAACCCCTATACACTATGTATGCAGTCTTCTAACCACTTAGACACTTGTCTTTCACACTTTCAATTTCCTAGTCGGTATCCATACAGTCCAGCAGACATCTTGTCACTGCCTTTGCACTCCTCTAGTGACCCATTCAGTACCAAGTACTAATCCATTCCCTGTGCGAAAAGCCTAGCACTTATACATTCACCTAGGCACTCTCCTTGCTGTACTCTTATCATTCAGTCAGTATCCAAGTAGTCATGCAGTGAGCCAGGCCTTAGCACATGGACTGCTTTAAATGCCTATGCAGTATGGATGCAGTCCTCTAATCACCTACACAGTTGTGTTTCACACCTTCAATTCCCTAGTTAGTATTCATACACTTCTAGCAAACACCCTGTCACTCACCCAGTGTGTCTCCTTATAGTACTGTAATCATTTAGTCAGTTAGCATGTAGTGTTTTAGTGAGGTAGGCTTTAGGGCATGAACTGCTTCAAAGTAGTATGCACTATGCATGTAGTGTTTTAACCATCGTCACACTTGTGGTTCAGGGCTATAGTTTCTTAGCCAGTATTTATATAAAATGTGTTTGTACAGTAATGGAATAGTATACTTTTGAAAGTTATTAATATACATTTATTTGTGATTCTTTTTTACAGATACAGAACAGGAGTGTTTCTCATCTGTTTGCACTCTTCTCATGCAAGATTGTTTGGCTGAAGGGTCCTTAGGTGTTTCATCATACTTGCTGTGCCGCATGAGTATTTTTTGTTAGGATCCCCTCGTAACAGAACTCTTTTGATAATCTTGTGCATGAGAAAGGTGGCATTGGTCTTTGTTTGCCCCTCGAGAAAAGTAGAACATTTCCACATCACTGAAGGAAAACGTTGTGGGCATGGTGCATCCTCCAAAAATTCATCTTTAGATTTGGTGAATATTTTAAAGTGACATCATTTACAGTTTTTGTAAGTTAAAGTTAAAAAATGTTGTTAGCTGTGTGCATTTTATATATCTGTGATTTGTATTTTGAGAATGGCATGTTGGATTTTTTTTAAAAATCTTTGAGATTGTGTTTTTTTTGCCCGCTGTTAAGTGATGAGTACGATTGAATCACTATTTTTAGTGAAATTTAATATATTCTGAGAACAGCAAAAAAGGCAAAAAAAATACTTTGTGGAAATTATGCTGTGTTGTAAAAAATGTATTATTACATGTTATACATTTTTTCCTTTTCTTTCACAGATGCAAATTTTAAAATAAGCAATTTATATGAATTAATATTTGAATGAAAAACAGAAAAAAATGTATACCATTTTTTATTCCTATTACTGTGAAGGTAAGTTTAACTAAGTCTCAATATGCAGAATGAAGAGGTCTGCAAGAAGCTACAAAGTTGAAACACGTTTCTAAAAACACTCTGTTTATGTAGTTTTGAAATCTGACCATAATCAGATATCATGTGACCTGCAAAAAAAGAGATTTGAGGGATTCATAATATTTCCCATTTTAGCTATTGAAAGACCGCAATCATTTCAATCATTCTTCTTTGAACATCTTTGCAGACAAAACTCTGTGCTTACCTTCTATCATTTGCAAGGAAATTTAAAAATGGAAATATGTCACTTTTTGTAACATAGTTATTGTGCAAGATACTCTTTCATATTTACAAAGAGAGGAAAAGGCACTCTGTGCACTTTTTATACTCCATGTAAATATAACCTCGTCATGCACACCACTTTGTGTTGAAAGGGTGTTCTATAAGTGTTGTTGTGCATGATTGCATTTAATACTCATAGAACAAGACACATGTCTAGATTTATCAGAAATCATAAATCTCGATATGTGTGTGAATGCTGCACCATTCTAAAATTGGTGTAGGAAAGCACAACAAGGAGAATTGTTTTAATTTCTCCACATTTTTATATCTTCAATGCATGCTGAAAAGTTCAGCATACATTGAAGGAGAAAAATGCATTTTCTCATTGTTTTTGTGCAGGAAGGTGTGTCTTCCTGTAGAAAAACAAACAGCACATGACACAGATATCCTTGCACTATGGTGCAAGGGTGCCTGTGTCACCACATGGCTGCAGTTTAAGCAGCCGTGCAGAGAGAAGCATAGATTTGCAACATATTTATGTACATATGTTGCATCCCTGTGCTTCGGAAGTACTACAGCACACTGCAGTTAAAGAGGTTACTGTGTGATGCTGCAGCACTTCCTCATACTTCTGCACTTATACATTCACCATACACTACTAATGCATTCATTCAGTCAATTACGTACTACACATACATTCATCTAAACTAACACTAACAAAGAAATGTAGCTCTTTTTTAAACCAGGAAAGTTAGTTCTTACAAGAACTTTTTTTTTCTTCTTTTATAATTTTTTTGGGGTTTTCTGAACAATTTTAAATTTTTTTGGTTTTTCTGCAAACAAAAAAAAAAAAAAAAGGAGAAACCAAACAATGAACTTCAGGGAACAATAAAAAAAAAACCTAGCAAATGTGACTTTCGACTGCTCACCATAGCACAAAGTCTTATTGCACTTAGTGCAGAGCACTTTTAAAAATTGAAATTGAGGACGGATGTTCAAGATTTGGGCTGATGGATGCACTCTTGATGTGCTTGGCTGCGATTAGGTGGATGGCGCAGGAGTGTTTCTCATCCGTCGGCACTCTTCTTGTGCAAGATTGTTTGGATGAAGGGTCCTCATGTGCTTCATCATACTTGCCGTACCGCAAGAGTATTTCTTGTTAGGATCCCCTCGCGACAGGACTCTTTTGCAAATCTTGCACGTGACCAAGATGGCATTGGTCTTATTCTGCCCCTCGGGAAAAGTAAAAAATTTCAACACCACTGAAGAAAAACGTTTTTTGGGGGGTGCCTCCGGAAAAAAATCATCCTCAGAAGTATGAGGTGATGCAGGTGATGCCTGCTGCCCTGAAGCCATTTTTGGATGAAAAAAGTTAGAGCTAAGTGTAAACTTAGTCTAAAAAATCTTCTTCTCTCCAAAGAGATGGTGCTCTAAAGAAGGTCAAAGAAGAATGATTGAAATGGGTGGGGTCTTTCAATAGTTAGAAGAGGAAGTGTAATGAACCAATCAAATCTCTTTTTTTGCAGGTCACATGGGATCCGCGGACCCTGCGCTGACGCAGCACACACCCAGCGCGCATCCGTGAAATTGAAGAATTTTTTTTTATAGGATTAGATGTAAAAATATTTTAGTTTTAAGACTAGTTTAGAGTTTGTCTTCAATTAATATTCACATGAAATACATACATATGTTTTTTTAAATGTTAAATACTTTGCGGGATCCGTGCACTTACCACGTCATAGACGCAGATGACGCATCGCGGATGCGCACAAACGTCGCGTTACGTACATCGAACGTGTTGCGTATAGGCTGGGAGTCGCGTACCGGTCGCATTGTGATCGCGCACTAAACACGTACCCTTCACATACCATGCACGGATGCTATCGCATAGGGATCGAGAACGGTGCGCATAGGGTGCGCGGATCCAAAAACATTGAAAAATATATATAAAATACAGTTTTGAACATATAGTTAAAAAAATATTTTGAAAAATATAAAAAAATATGAAAGAAGAAAGAAGAAAAAAAATGTTCTTGTAAGAACTAACTTTCCTGGTTTAAAAAAAGAGCTAAATTTCTTTGTTAGTGTTAGTTTAGATGAATGTATGTGTAGTACGTAATTGACTGAATGAATGCATTAGTAGCGTATGGTGAATGTATAAGTGCAGAAGTATGAGGAAGTGCTGCAGCTTCACACAGTAACCTCTATAACTGCAGTGTGCTGTAGTACTTCCGAAGCACAGGGATGCAACATATGTACATAAATATGTTGCAAATCTATGCTTCTCTCTGCACGGCTGCTTAAACTGCAGCCATGTGGTGACACAGGCACCCTTGCACCATAGTGCAAGGATATCTGTGTCATGTGCTGTTTGTTTTTCTACAGGAAGACACACCTTCCTGCACAAAAACAATGATATATATATATATATATACACACACATACATTTATATAAATGAATATGCATATATTTATGTGCATATGTGTGTGTGTAGAGAGAGGTAGAGAGAGGTACAGGTGTAGAGGTGTAGAGGTGTAGAGGTAGAGAGGGAGAGGTAGAGAGGCAGAGAGTAGTAGAGAGAGAGGTAGAGAGTAGAGGATGAGTAATTGAGAGTGGAGAGTAGAGAGTGAGTAGTAGAGAGTAGCAGAGAGTGAGTAGTAGAGAGTAGTACAGTGAGTGGTAGAGAGTGAGTAGTAGAGAGTGAGTAGTAGAGAGTGAGTAGTAGAGAGTAGTAGAGAGTGAGTAGTAGAGAGTGAGTAGTAGAGAGTAGTAGAGAGTGAGTAGTAGAGAAAAGTAGAGAGTGAGTAGTAGAGAGTAGTAGAGAGTGAGTAGTAGAGAGTGAGTAGTAGAGAGTAGTAGAGAGTGAGTAGTAGAGAAAAGTAGAGAGTGAGTAGTAGAGAGTAGTAGAGAGTGAGTAGTAGAGAGGGAGTAGCAGAGAGTGAGTAGCACAGAGTGAGTAGCAGAGAGAGAGTAGTAGAGAGTAGTAGAAAGTGAGTAGTAGAGAGTGAGTAGTAGAGTGAGTAGTAGAGATGTAGTAGAGAGTAGTAGAGAGAGTAGTAGAGAGTGAGTAGTAGAGAGTTAGTAGTAGAGAGAGAGTATTAGAGAGTGAGTAGTAGAGAGTAGTAGAGAGTGAGTAGTAGAGTGAGTAGTAGGGAGTAGTACAGAGTGAGTAATAGAGAGTAGTAGAGAGCGAGTAGTAGAGAGCGAGTAGTACAGAGCAAGTAGTAGAGGGTGTGTAGTAGAGTGAGTAGTAGAGAGTGAGCAGAGAGTGAGTAGTAGAGAGTGAGTAGTGGAGAGTAGTAGAGAGTAGTAGAGAGCGAGTAGTAGAGAGTGAGTAGTAGAGAGAAAGTAGTAGAGAGTGAGTAGTAGAGAGTGAGTAGTAGAGAGTGAGTAGTAGAGTGAGTAGTAGAGTGAGTAGTAGAGTGAGTAGTAGAGATGTAGTAGAGAGGTAGTAGAGAGAGTAGGAGAGAGAGAGTAGTAGGGAGTAGTAGAGTAGTAGAGAGTGAGTAGTAGAGAGTGAGTAGTAGAGAGTAGTAGAGAGTGAGTAGTAGAGTGTAGTAGAGAGCGAGTAGTACAGAGCAAGTAGTAGAGGGTGTGCAGTAGAGTGAGTAGTAGAGAGTAGTAGAGAGTGAGCAGAGAGTGAGTAGTAGAGAGTGAGTAGTGGAGAGTGAGTAGTAGAGAGTAGTAGAGAGTGAGTAGTAGAGAGTGAGTAGTAGAGATTGAGTAATAGAGAGTGAGCAGTAGAGAGAGTAGTGGAGAGAGAGTAGTAGAGAGTAGTAGAGAGTGAGTAGTAGAGAGTGAGTGGTAGAGAGTAGTAGAGAGTAGTAGAGTGAGTAGTAGAGAGTGAATAATGGAGAGAGTAGTAGAGAGTGAGTAGTAGAGAGTGAGTAGTAGAGAGAGTAGTAGAGAGTAGTAGAGTAGTAGAGAGTGAGCAGTAGAGAGTGAGAGTAGTGGAGAGAGAGTAGTAGAGAGTGAGTAGTAGAGAGTGAGTGCTAGAGAGTAGTAGAGAGTAGTAGAGTGAGTAGTAGAGAGTGAGTAGTAGAGAGTAAGTAGTAGAGAGAGAGTAGTAGGGAGTAGTAGAGTAGTAGATAGTGAGTAGTAGAGAGTGAGTAGTAGAGAATAGTAGAGAGTGAGTAGTAGAGTGAGTAGTAGGGAGTAGTAGAGAGTGAATAATAGAGAGTGAGTAGTAGAGAGTGAGTAGTAGAGAGTGAGTAGTGGAGAGAGAGTAGTAGAGAGCGAGTAGTAGAGAGTGAGTAGTGGAGATTGAGTAATAGAGAGTGAGCAGTAGAGAGTGAGAGTAGTGGAGAGAGAGTAGTAGAGAGTAGTAGAGAGTGAGTAGTAGAGTAGTAGAGAGTGAGTGGTAGAGAGTAGTAGAGTGTAGTAGAGTGAGTAGTAGAGAGTGATTAGTGGATAGAGTAGTAGAGAGTGAGTAGTAGAGAGTGAGTAGTAGAGAGAGTAGTAGAGAGTAGTAGAGTAGTAGAGAGTAGTAGAGTAGTAGAGAGTGAGTAGTAGAGAGTGAGTAGTAGAGAGTGAGTAGTATAGACTAGTAGTAGAGAGTAGTAGAGAGTGAGTAGTAGAGAGTGAGTAGTAGAGTGAGTAGTAGGGAGTAGTAGAGAGTGAGTAATAGAGAGTAGCAGAGAGTGAGTAGTAGAGAGTAGTGGAGAGAGAGTAGTAGAGAGTGAGTAGTTTAATTTAAAAGGAACACAATGAGGGGGTTAATTTTGCCATAGAAATTATGATTAGTGCTGAAAAAAGAAAATTTGGGCATATTTTGAGTGACTTCTCAAATCCTCTTCTATTTCATTAAAAAATTCTGACATGCAGACTGAAACATGCACTTTCAATACCAGCAGCAGACTTCCCTGGTGAGCAGTAGCTTTTCTACAGTGATCTAATAAGCAACTTGAGTGCTAACATTCCGAATTTATGGCAAATGTGTGACACATCTGAATGCCTTCTTGAAGGAATCAAAGTAAAAAACTGAAAGTATTTCCTACTGAAGAGACTGTAGTAAATGAGGAAATTAGGAAACTTCATAACAAATAAGTCTCCCAAGATGGCCACCAGAGACAAAAGAGCCCAAATGTGGCACAAATATTACCCAGATGTAGCCCAAGTATAGCCCAATGACAGAATGTCCCAGACTGTTCTAAAGAACAACTAGAGCGCTAACGTTCTTACTTATTACACAAGTATGGCACACCTGAAGCCATCTTGATTGGAATAAAGTTACCACTTTATTCCACTTAAAACATTTAATTTGCAAAAGAACAAAATGAGGGGGTTCATTTTGCCATAGAAATTATGATTAGTGCTGCAGAAAGAAAAATTAGGGCACATTTTGACTTCTCAAATCCTCTTCTATTTCGTTAAATAATTCTGACTTGCAGACTGAAACATGCACTTTGAATACCAGCAGCAGACTTCCCTGGTGAGCAGTAGCTTTACTACAGTGATCTAATGAGCAACTAGAGTGCTAACATTCAGAATTAATGGCAAATGTGTGACACATCTGAATGCCTTCTTGATGGAACCAAAGTAAACAAGCATTGAACATTTTAAGTTAAAGCAATTCTGTTTGTAATTAGGTGGCTTTTTAGCTTTGCTTTTATTAGAGTTTTTCAAACTTTCATGTACATAACATGCATATGTATGCATATATGTATATGTATGCATGCATTTATATTTGCATTTATATAGATTTGCAGATTATATATATGCTTATATATGTATGTATATATATATTCACTGAAAAAAACATAGGTTTCAGGGGCGTTATAGTTAGCTGGACTTTTCACTAGTACAAAACCATTGAAATTCCCCCGTTATAGTTAGTTCAGCTAACTATAACTCGCGCGCCTGCAATGCACTGCTGATGACGTCACATATTACATCACTCATGACATCGTCAGTGACATCACTCATGACATCACTGATGACATCTCAAATGACATCACTGATGACATCATCCAGTGAATGTGTGTTTTTCTGAAAATTACATATGTTTTATATATGTATATCTCAAGGTCGATGGAAGAATAAATAGGTATATAGGTGTCTAAATGGATGATTTGTTTTTGAAAAATTGATTGTATAACTGACTGATTAAGTGTATCTTAGTGAATACATGGCTTAGTGAGTAATTTTTAAACATGTAAATATCTGTATCAGTCTCTCACTTTGTGTATAAGTGGCTGCATGGGTTGGTGAGTAGCTACATGAGTGTCTATATAGGTTATTAGTTGGTTTTTTGAGTATCAGTATGAGTGTCTGTATGGTTCGGTGGGGGGTATTACGTAGTGCATAGGTGCATGAATGAGTGACTCACTGTTTGTATGTGTTGAAGACAGCATGTGTGCAGGACTGTATGGGTGGATGAGTGTGTGCATGGGTGTGTTAGTGAGTGAATTACTGTCTCAATAGTGTCTTTATGAGTAACTACTTATGTTTTAAACTAGTATATGTGACTATTGGTGTATATAAGTGAGTATATGTGAGAGTGAGAGATTGAAAGAGTTCCTGTATGAATAAGTAAGGTGTTTCTATAAGTGATTGTTTAAAAGACTAAGTATGTGTAAGTTTCTGTAGAAGTAAGTGTGGTGGTGTGTATATGACTGTATATGCAAGTAAATGGATGTTTGATTCTTTATTAGCATGAGTGACTATGTGTGTGAGTAACTCTATGGATGAGTGGCATTGTGTAACAGGATGTATAGGTGTATGAGTAGATATGATGAGTGAGTACATGTATGAGTGACTGTATAGGACTGTTGGTGAATGAGTGGATGTGTATGTGGATCTTAGAATTACTGAATAGGTTGTTGTAACTGGTATTGGTATGTCCATTGTTTTGAAAATGTTAGTTTCTATTTGTGAATGTGTGTATCAAAGGTTATATTAGGGGGAGAGGAGGTCTGCCACTCAATCACAAGAATGATGTCATCAGTGATGTCATCAGTGATGTCATCAGTGATGTCATTTGAGATGTCATCAGTGATGTCATCAGTGATGTCATGAGTGATGTCACTGACCATGTCATGAGTGATGTAATATGTGACGTCATCAGCAGTGCATTGCGGGCGCGCGAGTTATAGTTAGCTGACCTAACTATAACAGGGGAATTTCAATGGTTTTGTAAGAGTGTAAGGTCCAGCTAACTATAACGCCCCTGAAACCTATGTTTTTTTTCAGTGAATTTCTAAGGTTTTTTAAATGCTAATTCCTAACTATAACGTGCCTGAAACCTATGGTTTTTTCAGTGAATTTCAAAGGTTTTTTAAATGATAATTTCAAACTATGCCTACAGAGATAGGACATGTGAAGAAAGAAGACAAAATGCACAGAAAGAAAAAAAAGAAATGCAGAAAGAAGCAACAGAAGTCGTCAAAGATGAAGAAAAGTGCAGGAAGAAGGATAACGTGCAAAAAGAACAAACAGAAGAGCAGAAAGAAGCCTTGTTGCATAATCATCCTGTACCCTCAACTTTTTCAGACGGCTACTGGTGGTAAATGAGTCTGACTAACCAGTCCTAGAGCCAGTGCTATGTTAAAAGACACTCAGAATACAGTGAAAACACCTACATACACTAGGGAACATTATGCGTTGGGGTCCCCCTGTGATTAGCATGACCTCCTCTGTAAGCCCCTAGTATATAATAGGGCAGGGGATTAAAACTACCTCTTAAAACGAGCCACAGGGCGTGTTTGCACACGTCACCTCAGGCCCCGTCCCCTCCCTTCCCCACTGTGTAAACACGCCCTGTGGCCGTTTTAAGTTGGGAGATTAAGTCCCCTTGAATCCTGAGGGTCCCTAGGTTCCAACTAGACCACTAGGTAGGTACAATGCAGCGCAGTGGCACTTACTGGAAGCACCTGGTGGGCTAGTTGGCCCCCAGGGTCCCTCAGGATTGAAGGGGAATTATTTCCCCAACTTAAAACGCGCCACAGGGTGTGTTTGCACACGTTAACTCAGGCCCCGTCCCCTCCCTTCACCACTGTGTAAACACGCCCTGTGGCCGTTTTTAGTTGGGATATTAAGTTCATTTGAATCCTGAGTGTCCCTAGGGTCCAACTAGCCCACTAGGTACCTCCAGTAAGTGCCACAGAGCTGCATTGCAGAGAGGTGTAAAAAGTGGCACGGCCTGGACCACCTCTCTGCAATGCAGTTCAGTGGCGCTTACTGGAAACACCTGGTGGACTAGTTAGCCCCCAGGGGCCCTCAGGATTGAAGGGGAATTATTTCCCCAACTTAAAACATGCCATAGGGCGTGTTTGCACACGTCACCTCAGGCCCTGTCCCCTCCCTTACCCACTGTGTAAACACGCCCTGTGGCCATTTTTTAAGTTGGGAGATTAAGTCCCCTTGAATCCTGAGGGTCCCTAGAGGCAAAATAGCCCACTAGGTACATCCAGTAAGCGCCATTGCAGAGAGGTGTAAAAAGGGGCACGGCCTGCACCACCTCTCTACAACGCAGAGCAGTGGCGCTTACTGGAAGCTCCTGGTGGGCTAGTTGGCCCCCAAGGTCCCTCAGGATTTCCCCAACTTAAAATGCGCCACAGGGCATGTTTGCACACGTCACCTCAGGTCCCATCCCCGCCCTTCACCACTGTGTAAACGCGCCCTGTGGCCGTTCTAAGTTGAGAGATTAAGTCCCCTTGAATCCTAAGGGTCCCTAGAGACAAACTAGCCCACTAGGTACCTCCAGTAAGCGCCACAGAGCTGCGTTGCATAGAGGTGTAAAAAGGGGCGTGGCCTTAGAACACCTGTCTGCAACGCAGCTCCCTGGTGCATACTGTAGATACCTGTTGGGCTAGTTGGCCCTCAGGGACCCTCAGTATTGAAGGGGAATTAATTCCCCAACTTACAACTGGCCAGGGGGCGCGTTTGCAGAGTGCTGCAAGGAGGGGGCATGGCCTCCGGTGCGATGCCAGTCTTTTATTTATTTTATTTTTTTAAGAAGGAGGGCTGTGTGGCCCCCCTTCTTTTTTTCTAATTTATTGGCCCTGGGGACCCCATTCCCCAGGGCCTGCACCCTAATTTTTGTTGAAGAAAAATTAATTTGGCCCTCCCAAGGCCTTAATCGGCCCCGGGACCCCAAACCCCGGGTCATGGCCTTTTTAAAAAAAAAATCTTTCGGCGGGGGGCTGCGTTGCACCCCTCCTCAGGCCACTTATGGCCCCGGGGACCCCATCCCCCGGGGCCGGCCTTTGTTTTTTATCATTTAAAAAAAAATATATTTATAGAAACACCTAGGACATGCTGGACAAACCGTATGTACCTATCACCATGACGATTTGCGTGATATTCATTAAAAGGCGACTATGCATACAATGAATCCACTTGGAATGTATTTACACCACTAGTGAAGCTCTGACGTGTCTAATCCCAGCGCCCCCGCCGGTGGGTACTCTCCAAGAAGACACCCTTGTCGTTTATTTATACAAACATGGGTAGCAATTGACGGGCACATTTAATACATACGCACACCAAGCCATTCAATGGGGATTCGACAAAAATTCGACCAAACTATGCAAGAAACCCCCCTCACGGTTAATAAAACACACATCCACCGCCAGTTGTGTAATACTTTTTATTTTACTCTCTGGAAAGGAGACGAACCTCACTTGAGAGTCACAGCGTGCTCCTGGCTGAGCCCAATGCTGTGTTACACCCACCAGTGCCCGCCGAGTGCCACACAGCTCTGTGTTGTATTTCACCAGCTAGTGCGTATGCTATGACAATCTTCTTCACCCGAGAGCCACCTATCCTCTACACGTGCAATCTGGAACCGCTGCTTGCAAGACTGTTTTGGTCCAGTCCACGTTTTGCAAAGAGCGGAGCAGTGCGGAGGAGCAGTACGGAGCTGAGAGCGGCTGGGCTGGAAGCAGCGGAGAGCGTGGTAGTAACCGGAGCAGTTGAGCCCCTGAGCCACGACACAGACATAGAGGCCGCAGCCGGAGCCGGCCCCCCCCTTTGCCAGTAGCAGTGACAATGCCACTGAGCCCTCTGCACCGCAGGTAGCGCCTACACGGTAGAAGCAGTAGCAGGGGTGTAACCCGGCAGAAGCCGCGGCGGTGTTCAACACGGCAGGAGCCGCAGCTGAGATTAACGCGGTAGGAGCCGCAGAAGATATTAACGCGGTAGGAGGCGGCATTTGCGTTCAACAGGGCAGGTGCCGAGGACGGAACGGAAGGAGGACAGATAGAACGGAATGAGGAGGTGGAGCGATTATACCTCACTCCATTTGCAGCACTGTGGTCCGCACGGAGGGTGTCTGACAGGAGGGAGTTCTCTCTCCACTACAAGTGGCTCTTTCTTTGAAGTTTCTTCCCATGTGCCCCCCGTGCAGCTGAAGCGCCTCTCCTTTGCAGCGGTAGCCGCGTGTGCCGCTGAGCCGCTGGGGTCTCTTTCCATTACGGTTGAAGCAGCGTGAGCTTTCCAGCCACTAAAGCGTTTTCCTCTCTCGCGACAGTAGCCGCGTTAGTCCCGAAAGCGCGGCGAAAGCATTTTCTTGTCAAGGCAGTAGTCGTGAGACTTCCTAGCGGTGTTTGGAGCTACTGAACATTGTTCTTTTTTTTTTTTTTTTCCTTCCACGGTGACTAGTCGAGGCTGCTGGAGCTGCTAAAACACCTTTCGTACTTGTTCGGTAAGGCAGTGGTAGGCTGCAGTGCAGCAGTATAACAGCGTAACAGATTCGAAGCCACAGAGTGGAGCCCCGGGTTGGACTGTATTTCGTGCTCTGAGGTCTGAGGAGGTCTCCGCAGTCCGTTGGCTTAGCTGGCTGATTAGCTGTGGATAAGTAGCTGTTTGTCAGCGGTCCCTACCCCTGCAGCGGTGTTGGTGGTTGTGATTACTCCAAGGAACTGTAAG
Source organism: Triturus cristatus (assembly GCF_964204655.1). Classification (NCBI taxonomy): domain Eukaryota; kingdom Metazoa; phylum Chordata; class Amphibia; order Caudata; family Salamandridae; genus Triturus; species Triturus cristatus. Next base: position 737,070,527 of record NC_140594.1, read on the forward strand.
GTGCTCTGTGCTTGTGACTGTGAGACACCCTTGGATAAATCCCCACTACGCGGCGGCAGGATAAAAACTCAGTAACTGGCTATCTTTAATTTTTTGTCTTTTTGTTGCGTTTGTTATGTAGGCCCAGCACTATTTGCCCATCTTGTCTATTTATGACACGCAGCGCGGGACGCGCACTGTCCATTGTGTGCTATCGAACGGAGGGTTTTTGGTGCCTAGCCAGCCGTGAGGGAAACGGCGTTCTGGAGCGGACTTCTGGTGCATTTAACTCGCCTCGGGCTGCCAGAAACTACATTCCCCATCATTCCCTCACCCGGGTGCCTGCCAATTACATCATCAGGCAGCGCCGGGGAGGGATAAAGGACTGAGAGGAGACACGCAGCGCGGGACGCGCGCGGGCCACGCCCCGACCGACCCTGACTGGACTGGGTCACCCCTCTAACGCAGCTGTCGAGCCGTCGTGTCCAAGTTTAAGGTGCATATTCAGGTTAGCCGGACAATAGCTAAGTGTTCGTCACGTCTTTGCCATCGAACTCCTTGGGACACTACTCTCCAGTAATATAGAGGTTGAACTTTATTTTTATTTGTTCCCTTGATTTTTTTCCCATATTATTGTTTTTTGCCTCGATCCATATTTCCACCTGCGTGCTTTAGTGTATGATGGCGGGTAGTGGGAAGCGCATTGGTGGGGGCGGCTCTGTGTCAGGTACTCTAGACCACTTTATTACTAGAGCGGTCTCAGTTCTAGAGCATGAGCTAGCTATCACTGAGCGCCGGTTATCCACAGAATTAATACAAGCTAGACGCTCATCTTTGGGAATTGTAGCTCAAGCGACATCCCCAAGGAATTCAGTAAGGCAGGTCTTACGCGATCCAGTGCAGCGGGATATTCTGGGGGTTAGCACCAGCACAACACAGGCATGTGCCAGTGTGCCTGAGGCTCTTGGCGAATCTGCATCTATAACTGATAGTTCTTCTAACAACCCTAAACTGATTTCCACCTACCCCCAGACAAGGGCTAGCAGAAAACCCTCTAAACCCCCTAACCTCAAAAGGAAAAGAGTTGGGGCCACCCAGGGAGGGAGACAGGCGAAACATCCTAATGTCCCGATAATCCCTCCACCTGTGATGGGCGGGGTTCAGGCCGATGATTATTTGACCCTGGCCGAGACTTCTATTAGGTCTCCTGACCCACCACAAAACAGCGATCTGATCTCCCAGATTGAGAAAATGGTGCGCTCCTTACTATTGCCACTATTGGAGAGGGTAAAAATTGTTAACGAAAAAGTAGAACGACTTGAACAAACAGTTCTAGACAACTTTTGCTCTCTGAAAAATGTCATCAAATTAACTACTAAGCATAGAGTAAATCCCTCTAGGATAAATCCCTCCCAATGTGACCTGCCATCTTTGTCCACTGACCTTGACGCTTCACCCAAGGTCATTTCCGAGACTGTTCTTCCCAAGGCCTTGGCTATGGACAATTTCACTAAACAAGGCGCTGGACATAAAAGGGATAATCGCATGAGTAATTCTGACATTCAGACCACAGAAAAGAGCGTGAGTAAAGGAGCTAATATGGAGTCTGGGGCAAAAATTAGCTTATCGCCGAGGGCTCATATTCATCTTCCTCCTGAATCTACCCCTTACGTATCTGTACTGACTGGTGTCCCCGAACTAAAAGAAGGTACTCTGGAATCCTATCAGCAACTCAAAAATAAAGTCACATTCTGGCTAAATAGGAACAGACCTATCCCGAACCATCTGGACGGGAAGATCCTTTTCGCTAGAAGGGTTAGCTGGGTGGGTCCCAGACCCAAAGATGTCCCTGGGGACTCCATTATCATCAATTTTGCAGACAGACGCATAGTGCGCTATATTTGTGACCATTCATCGGTTTATGTTCAGTCTAAAATCGGGGTTCAAGATCTAAGGTACTTCTACAATTTTAATGCCCATACATCCGTGAGATCTAGTGTAGAACAGACAAATTGGGGAACTAACGAATTACGTCATTCTATAGCTCTGGACTGACCGGCGCCTGGGACATCATTCCCTATTACCTTTTTAAACCTAAGTAACTCCAAAGGTAATATAAAGGGGGGAGGAAAGCCAGCCCACCTTGTAGTTAATGGGGAGTCTAAAGAAACTGAGCCATTTTCTTCCATATTGGATGTCGAAATCCACAGGGGATCTGAGCAGAGTTATGATAGCCAAATTTATGCATCTAACCATGGAGCGGCGAGGGGATCATTGATCTCCTGGAATGTTGCTGGCCTAAAGTCAAAAATGGAATCTCCAGAATGGTTAGCTTTTATTGGGGGCTTCGATGTTTGTATTTTCCAGGAGACTTGGTCCTGCGAACCCCAGTTTATGCAGGGCTTTTTGAACTTTTGTGTCCCTGCAGTTCGGGGATCCAAGGGACGCCCAATGGGAGGTCTGACGACCTGGGTTCGTCAGGACATATTTCCAGGAGCTAATGCAGTTCCAACTAATTCTGATGACATCCAACATGTCAGATTATCACTTGGCTCTTTGGGCGATCTGGATATCTACAATTTGTATATGAGAGGCCCTAATAAATCGGGCTCACAGGTTCTGGCACACTTGGCTTCCCTGCAAAAATATATAGCTATTGCAGCACAACCACAATTAATATTGATCAAGTCAGGTCGAATAACCAATAGTACAATCATGCGTTATTCAGACATAGAGACAGATATGTATAAATCTCAAAAAGTTCATCTGTAGAAATCTCCTGTTCCAATACAGTATGATGAAAGGTCCAAGTTTTGTGGTGCCAAACTTTCTTTTATTTGATAATTATATCAAAGTCAGAGTCCAAAGGCAGAACAGCCAACACGTGTTTCGTCAGTACAATATTCGTACTACAGACTTTCTCAAGGCTGTAAATAAGCAAATACAATATGTCACAATACTAAAAACATGAAGCATGAACATAAGTATAAGTACATTTAAAAATATGATCTGGGAAGACCAACCGAAGAAATATAAGTGAAGAAAGAAACCAGTCAATTATAGGCATAGTACCAAAAGTCACGAAAAAGAGGCCAACGTCCCGATAAGTAAAAACACCAGGGTGTGAGATAGTAAGTCTCGAAATGCCAAGAACCCTTGTCACTTAGAAAGAGATCTCTGTGAGGAGGTAGAATGAGATCAAGAATTATGGAAAAAAGGAAATTGAAGAGCAGAAATGTGAAAAGAATGTCTGATAAATAATTAGATTGACAAAAAAAAGCGAAACATGAGAATAACAAAGGTATGATAAAAAGCCAGGAAATGCCTAGTCCTAAAGAAATAAATATGTAAGTAACATACCTATATACCAAAAAGAGGTTATCTATAATGAAATCCAAAGAATATCATAAGGGGTGCCTGTGATGTCGCTCTGTATGAGTAGAAACAAGAGCGCGAATAGTATCTAAAAACGAGAAAGAAGAGACAAAAAATGCAAACAAAAAAGCATCAACAAAGACAAAAATGAGTCTAAGTCTGTTACAAAGCAGCACAATACGTATATGAGTGCCATAGAACCGGATGTCAAGAAAGTCAAAACAGTTCACATAAGGACCAAAAGAAATATATAATGACTCTCAATGGCCGCGTGGTATAAAATAACCAAGGCTAAAATGAGTATCAGGCTGACTAAAATAAGTCACAATACATAAAAATCTATCGCAAAAACGGCTACCAAAGAGAATCGAATCTGTACACAGTCAGGATTAATAAATATGTAATGACCTGCTATGGCGGCGTCGAACAGAGACTGGTTCATACAACGTATACATATGAATAAAAACAGTAAGAAAAGGACCTAGTGGATGTCATATTCAAAGTGACCACTCACCTATATATTATCCCGCAAAAGTCTAATCAACGTAGTAGTGAATGGTCAGTGGAAAGTATCCAAGTTACAGTGTAATCTAGAAACAGAGCAAGCCATAAGCAAGTAAAAAATACTTTTAAGGGGTCCCGATGTAACTAATATCGTTAAAATTGTTGTCAGAAAGTATTACTAAATAACTCACCATAGGTGAAAATGCAGAAATGAATTTCAAGGTATGCTCTAATGATATTCGAGGAGTCTCAATATGAGAAAATAGCGAGTCAGCAAATGATGTCCATGTAGTACGAAGACATCTACAAATAAGATGAGACGTACGTAAGAGAAGATTAAAAAGAATCCCAGTAAGGCTAATAATAATATTGGTCACAACAGAATGGACCAAATGTCGACTCACCATGGATGTGAAGCAAAAACCGTTCTCTTGGTTCATACGCTTGATAACGTTAAGTTGGAAGTGAAGTCCGACCAACCGAAACGCCATGTTCTGTGAATTCATGTGGTGGAAACGGTCACATGATCGGCGGTGAGACCAATAGAAACAAGGTTAGAGAATGAATGTAAAAGTCAGCGCCATTTTGAAATGGCTGATGTATGAGACTAAGGTGATAGTCAAACCATAATAGAGAACCCCAACAGTAGGAACAGCATAGCGTCTACTCACATGGCTGTAAAAATAATACCATGCTACTGAAACTTACACTTGATAATGTAATAATGAAAACGACGTCAAACTAAAAGAAGAAAGTAGAAAAGGGGGCGGTTAAATTATGTGACCTACTATAGTAAGAACAATCCCACGATAAGCGTGAAAAACCAATAGGCACAATAATTTGAGTACGAAAAAATGGAAGGTATATCTCAAAACGGGCGCCATTTTGTAGTGGCTAGTGTGTGAATCAAAATACTAATAATTACATGGTAAATGGACCCAAAAAAAGAATTTATATAAGATAGTGTAATTATAACGCCATCTTGTAAGGGCTATTATGTGAATAAACAAAGGCTGTAATGTAGTGTAAGTAATAAGATATTCAACAATTTAATGTTAAAATTGTTAGGGACCCAATATCGAAGATAGAAAAAGAGCAAAAGATTTTCAGGGTTTCTGCAGGTGCTCAGAATAGATTAAGACACAAAGTAGAGAAGACAGTGTTGTTGATAATGGATAATTACAGCAAATACATACAGAAATCCAAGTTACATCATATATACATAACAAAAATTTTTCAAAAATTATAAATGATAACAATGATCGACATCAGTAGTTCCTATGTTATCAAGATGGTAGACAGCATTGATCAAACAAAGAAAACATTAGATAAGAGCAATTATTTAATCTCGTAGGAAAACATGTAATTCTCTATCTACGTTCAACCCACGATCCACTGATCTAAGTCTAATGAGCCACCTAGCTTCCAGTTTTCTAAGAGCTGAGGTCTTATCACCGCCCCTAGGGTTATCTTGTAGTGCAGCTATACCGTGAAATTTTAAGCCAAGAAGTTCTGTAGACTTATGTTCCGTATTATAATGCACGGCTAGAGGAGAGTTGGGATTATTATTACGTATGGCTCGAATATGTTCTTGTACTCGTTCTTTGAGAGCTCTAATGGTACTTCCTACATAGATAAGGTTACATTTACACACAATACAGTATACAACATATTTGGTGTTGCAGTTCATAAACTGTGTTATATTGTGTGTTTGGCCAGTGTTGTAGCTGAAGCTCGTAATTTTGTTGTGGGCAAACTGACATATGTTACACATAGAACATTTATAAAAACCTTTCGGTTTATCTGGTAGCCAAGTCAGAGCTCGGTCATTTTTTACAGTCTGTTTATTAGTGGAATTTAAAATGTTCCTTAGAGTGTTGCCCCTTACATATGTAACTCCAGGCTTGTTCCCCAGGTAAGGATCCAAGTCCTGATCTAATCGGAGTAGATGCCAGTGTTTCTGAAGAGTACGAAATACCTCATTACTATGTGTGTGAAATCTAGTAATGATATTCACTTTTCTAAAAGCTTTATTCACATTCTTTGATTTATATTTCAATAGATCTGTGCGTTTTTTATTGTTGATCCTAGTGTGAGCTCTATCCAATGTGTCCCTGTCGTAGCCTCTAATAGAGAAACGTTGTTTGAGGTTTGTTATTTCTTGTTGGAATATCTGATCCGTACTGCAATTTCTCCTTATACGTGTCATTTCACCATATGGAATTGCCCTAATTTGTACAGTAGGGTGAGCACTAGTGGCATGTAAGACGGAGTTACACGCCGTCTTTTTACGAAATAGTCTAGATTCTAGTTTGCCATTCTCTACATACAGTGTGACATCTAGGAAGTCAATATGTTCTTTATTACAATTGTACGTAAAACTAAGATTATATTCATTTGTATTCATGTGGGTAATAAAATCCTTAAGATCAGTATCACTTCCCCTCCAAATCATAAGTATGTCGTCAATAAAACGACCCCAGTAAACAATGGAGTTGGTTAGACGGGATGGGCAAGCTCTCCAAATATGTTGATGTTCAAATAGACCCATATAGATATTGGCGAATGAAGGCGAGAATTTGGCTCCCATAGCTACCCCCAGGTGTTGTCTATACCAGGTATCACGATGTTTAAAGTAGTTATTGTCCAAAGTTAACCTAGTCAATTCAATCAACATTTTAGTGTGTTCATATAGAGTCGCATCCCTTTTGGACAGGAAATATGTAAGGGCTTCCATTCCCTTGTCCAACGGAATGCTGGTATAGAGCGCATTCACATCTAGTGTTACAAACACTAAGTCATCCTGCCACGTGAAATTTTCCAATTTATTGAGTAGGTCTTTAGTGTCCTCAATGAAAGCCGGTAATTGGCGTACTATTGGTTGGAGGTAGATATCAATAAATTCTGAAATGTGTTCCATGGGTCCCCCAATACCCGAAATAATGGGTCTCCCTGGTGGCGTTTTAAGGTTTTTATGAATCTTAGGCAGAATATACAAAAATGCTATTCTGGGTGTGGGATTAAAGAGATATTTGACTTCCATGTCTGATAACAGACCTTCAGAATGCCAGTATTTCAATGTACTCTCAACTAGTGTGTTAGTTGCTGGCAAGGGATTATGAGCTATCTTGGTGTACGCCCTGATGTCAGATAGCTGTCTGTCAATTTCACCATAATAATCAGCAATATCCATAAGGACGATATTCCCTCCCTTGTCAGCCTCCTTGATGATTATTTCAGTATTGCCGGCTAGATGAAAAAGAGCCTACACCAAGATAGCTCATAATCCCTTGCCAGCAACTAACACACTAGTTGAGAGTACATTGAAATACTGGCATTCTGAAGGTCTGTTATCAGACATGGAAGTCAAATATCTCTTTAATCCCACACCCAGAATAGCATTTTTGTATATTCTGCCTAAGATTCATAAAAACCTTAAAACGCCACCAGGGAGACCCATTATTTCGGGTATTGGGGGACCCATGGAACACATTTCAGAATTTATTGATATCTACCTCCAACCAATAGTACGCCAATTACCGGCTTTCATTGAGGACACTAAAGACCTACTCAATAAATTGGAAAATTTCACGTGGCAGGATGACTTAGTGTTTGTAACACTAGATGTGAATGCGCTCTATACCAGCATTCCGTTGGACAAGGGAATGGAAGCCCTTACATATTTCCTGTCCAAAAGGGATGCGACTCTATATGAACACACTAAAATGTTGATTGAATTGACTAGGTTAACTTTGGACAATAACTACTTTAAACATCGTGATACCTGGTATAGACAACACCTGGGGGTAGCTATGGGAGCCAAATTCTCGCCTTCATTCGCCAATATCTATATGGGTCTATTTGAACATCAACATATTTGGAGAGCTTGCCCATCCCGTCTAACCAACTCCATTGTTTACTGGGGTCGTTTTATTGACGACATACTTATGATTTGGAGGGGAAGTGATACTGATCTTAAGGATTTTATTACCCACATGAATACAAATGAATATAATCTTAGTTTTACGTACAATTGTAATAAAGAACATATTGACTTCCTAGATGTCACACTGTATGTAGAGAATGGCAAACTAGAATCTAGACTATTTCGTAAAAAGACGGCGTGTAACTCCGTCTTACATGCCACTAGTGCTCACCCTACTGTACAAATTAGGGCAATTCCATATGGTGAAATGACACGTATAAGGAGAAATTGCAGTACGGATCAGATATTCCAACAAGAAATAACAAACCTCAAACAACGTTTCTCTATTAGAGGCTACGACAGGGACACATTGGATAGAGCTCACACTAGGATCAACAATAAAAAACGCACAGATCTATTGAAATATAAATCAAAGAATGTGAATAAAGCTTTTAGAAAAGTGAATATCATTACTAGATTTCACACACATAGTAATGAGGTATTTCGTACTCTTCAGAAACACTGGCATCTACTCCGATTAGATCAGGACTTGGATCCTTACCTGGGGAACAAGCCTGGAGTTACATATGTAAGGGGCAACACTCTAAGGAACATTTTAAATTCCACTAATAAACAGACTGTAAAAAATGACCGAGCTCTGACTTGGCTACCAGATAAACCGAAAGGTTTTTATAAATGTTCTATGTGTAACATATGTCAGTTTGCCCACAACAAAATTACGAGCTTCAGCTACAACACTGGCCAAACACACAATATAACACAGTTTATGAACTGCAACACCAAATATGTTGTATACTGTATTGTGTGTAAATGTAACCTTATCTATGTAGGAAGTACCATTAGAGCTCTCAAAGAACGAGTACAAGAACATATTCGAGCCATACGTAATAATAATCCCAACTCTCCTCTAGCCGTGCATTATAATACGGAACATAAGTCTACAGAACTTCTTGGCTTAAAATTTCACGGTATAGCTGCACTACAAGATAACCCTAGGGGCGGTGATAAGACCTCAGCTCTTAGAAAACTGGAAGCTAGGTGGCTCATTAGACTTAGATCAGTGGATCGTGGGTTGAACGTAGATAGAGAATTACATGTTTTCCTACGAGATTAAATAATTGCTCTTATCTAATGTTTTCTTTGTTTGATCAATGCTGTCTACCATCTTGATAACATAGGAACTACTGATGTCGATCATTGTTATCATTTATAATTTTTGAAAAATTTTTGTTATGTATATATGATGTAACTTGGATTTCTGTATGTATTTGCTGTAATTATCCATTATCAACAACACTGTCTTCTCTACTTTGTGTCTTAATCTATTCTGAGCACCTGCAGAAACCCTGAAAATCTTTTGCTCTTTTTCTATCTTCGATATTGGGTCCCTAACAATTTTAACATTAAATTGTTGAATATCTTATTACTTACACTACATTACAGCCTTTGTTTATTCACATAATAGCCCTTACAAGATGGCGTTATAATTACACTATCTTATATAAATTCTTTTTTTGGGTCCATTTACCATGTAATTATTAGTATTTTGATTCACACACTAGCCACTACAAAATGGCGCCCGTTTTGAGATATACCTTCCATTTTTTCGTACTCAAATTATTGTGCCTATTGGTTTTTCACGCTTATCGTGGGATTGTTCTTACTATAGTAGGTCACATAATTTAACCGCCCCCTTTTCTACTTTCTTCTTTTAGTTTGACGTCGTTTTCATTATTACATTATCAAGTGTAAGTTTCAGTAGCATGGTATTATTTTTACAGCCATGTGAGTAGACGCTATGCTGTTCCTACTGTTGGGGTTCTCTATTATGGTTTGACTATCACCTTAGTCTCATACATCAGCCATTTCAAAATGGCGCTGACTTTTACATTCATTCTCTAACCTTGTTTCTATTGGTCTCACCGCCGATCATGTGACCGTTTCCACCACATGAATTCACAGAACATGGCGTTTCGGTTGGTCGGACTTCACTTCCAACTTAACGTTATCAAGCGTATGAACCAAGAGAACGGTTTTTGCTTCACATCCATGGTGAGTCGACATTTGGTCCATTCTGTTGTGACCAATATTATTATTAGCCTTACTGGGATTCTTTTTAATCTTCTCTTACGTACGTCTCATCTTATTTGTAGATGTCTTCGTACTACATGGACATCATTTGCTGACTCGCTATTTTCTCATATTGAGACTCCTCGAATATCATTAGAGCATACCTTGAAATACATTTCTGCATTTTCACCTATGGTGAGTTATTTAGTAATACTTTCTGACAACAATTTTAACGATATTAGTTACATCGGGACCCCTTAAAAGTATTTTTTACTTGCTTATGGCTTGCTCTGTTTCTAGATTACACTGTAACTTGGATACTTTCCACTGACCATTCACTACTACGTTGATTAGACTTTTGCGGGATAATATATAGGTGAGTGGTCACTTTGAATATGACATCCACTAGGTCCTTTTCTTACTGTTTTTATTCATATGTATACGTTGTATGAACCAGTCTCTGTTCGACGCCGCCATAGCAGGTCATTACATATTTATTAATCCTGACTGTGTACAGATTCGATTCTCTTTGGTAGCCGTTTTTGCGATAGATTTTTATGTATTGTGACTTATTTTAGTCAGCCTGATACTCATTTTAGCCTTGGTTATTTTATACCACGCGGCCATTGAGAGTCATTATATATTTCTTTTGGTCCTTATGTGAACTGTTTTGACTTTCTTGACATCCGGTTCTATGGCACTCATATACGTATTGTGCTGCTTTGTAACAGACTTAGACTCATTTTTGTCTTTGTTGATGCTTTTTTGTTTGCATTTTTTGTCTCTTCTTTCTCGTTTTTAGATACTATTCGCGCTCTTGTTTCTACTCATACAGAGCGACATCACAGGCACCCCTTATGATATTCTTTGGATTTCATTATAGATAACCTCTTTTTGGTATATAGGTATGTTACTTACATATTTATTTCTTTAGGACTAGGCATTTCCTGGCTTTTTATCATACCTTTGTTATTCTCATGTTTCGCTTTTTTTTGTCAATCTAATTATTTATCAGACATTCTTTTCACATTTCTGCTCTTCAATTTCCTTTTTTCCATAATTCTTGATCTCATTCTACCTCCTCACAGAGATCTCTTTCTAAGTGACAAGGGTTCTTGGCATTTCGAGACTTACTATCTCACACCCTGGTGTTTTTACTTATCGGGACGTTGGCCTCTTTTTCGTGACTTTTGGTACTATGCCTATAATTGACTGGTTTCTTTCTTCACTTATATTTCTTCGGTTGGTCTTCCCAGATCATATTTTTAAATGTACTTATACTTATGTTCATGCTTCATGTTTTTAGTATTGTGACATATTGTATTTGCTTATTTACAGCCTTGAGAAAGTCTGTAGTACGAATATTGTACTGACGAAACACGTGTTGGCTGTTCTGCCTTTGGACTCTGACTTTGATATAATTATCAAATAAAAGAAAGTTTGGCACCACAAAACTTGGACCTTTCATCATACTGTATTGGAACAGGAGATTTCTACAGATGAACTTTTTGAGATTTATACATATCTGTCTCTATGTCTGAATAACGCATGATTGTACTATTGGTTATTCGACCTGACTTGATCAATATTAATTGTGGTTGTGCTGCAATAGCTATATATTTTTGCATGTTATTTAGGTAGATTTTTATCTACCTTATTGACACTTTTGGGTAGTGAGTGTCCATAGCTAACTAAGCACCCAAATTCTATTTTCATATACATCAACTTATTTTACGCCTCTTTAACTTAACTGTTGACAAGTGTGTGTGTTTTTTGATGTGCAGGACTTTTCCTTTTCAGGAACACCACTACCCTCTTTCATTTGTTTCAATTTGGTGGTGACCAGCACTCAATTTCTCTGTAGGCGTGTTCCAAGTGAAAGTTCATTTGGACATTACTCTATTCTCTCGACATTATGGCATGTTTTGATGATGAAAGGGACAAATTATTTAATGACATCTTTTGTGAACAAGGCATTCAGTACACTAAAAAACCTGTAAATGAGGTGAAACCTCAAGGTTTAAAACAATTATTTGTTAAACTAGAGAAACTTCGTAAGTCAGAACTTTCTAGGTGGTGGGATTTTACCACTCTGAAAAAATACATTGAATTAAAACAGGTACCAAGAGGCCTAAGAGTTATTATATTTCCAACATTTGAGGATCTTGATCCAGATCTCCTCCTAGAATGGGAAAATCTGATATCCTCATCTTCTTTTGGTATGATGGATATTCTGATCCGTCATGCAGAGAGGAAGAGAGAGAAGCTACTTGAGGAGATAGGACAGATTGAGGAGGAAATTAAGAAATTGAATTTAGCCGAGGCAACTGAGAAAAACTTCAAAATTTTGAAAGAGGTACTTAATGCACATCAAACATACATTAGAGACAAAAAAATACGCAAATTAAAGAGGGATGACAACGATTATAAAAACGGTCGCATCTTTACATTTGCAAAGAAATTTGATGAGGATAGGCGAAGAGGTGGCATAAAAGATTTGGATACAAAGAACCCCGATGCCCATACAACAGCAACTGACTCTGATCTCTCTAGTACTGCCAGTGATATCAGTGATGTAAGAAGTGAGACAGCATCCACATCACGGTGCAATGCAAATATTGCTCCAGGAACATCGTCTTTTTTATCAGAACTAGAGAGATACAGAAAGGGGACCAGGTTGGGGTTCAACAACCCAAAGCAAACAGGAAGAAGAGAACCAGGCGAGGGGGACAAAAAACTAGACTTAGAAAACAGCAAAAGAATTACAAGGTCAGCATCGCGCGTACAGAGGAATTGAGTGCTGATATTAGACTCTCTTTAACTGCCAATGATTCAGTTGTTAACAATTCTATGACTAATATTGAAGATGATGTGTCAATTGTGAATTTGTCTAAACTTACGTTGGATAATGCTGAGATGATGATGTTAAAAAAGGGATTAAGTTTTTGTCCTAATTTGAGACCCGATTTCACCCAAATTCATATTGATTTATTCAAATTTATTCGTAAATTGAAATTAAAAAAATTCTTTGATACTCAGAATAAACTGTGTCCTTTACCCATCTATACAGCTTCCAAGAGTGGACAAACCATTGAAGATATTAATAATATTCAAATGCTTCTATCTCTTGATGAAAGTTTGGACATGACACCTAGTATTGGAATGATACTGGATGATCTGAATATAACTACTAATTTACAAACTGACAGTGGATTGAAATTGAAATCTAGATTCACACCCATGTTGCCTGCAGACAATTTAATAGATTGCTTTTATAAAGCGGTCACGTCTGATCTGTACAAACTCGAGGATAAGCTAATACGCATTCCCAACAGACATAGAGACAACTTGACAACACAAGAAAGGCAGGCTCTTTTTCATCTAGCCGGCAATACTGAAATAATCATCAAGGAGGCTGACAAGGGAGGGAATATCGTCCTTATGGATATTGCTGATTATTATGGTGAAATTGACAGACAGCTATCTGACATCAGGGCGTACACCAAGATAGCTCATAATCCCTTGCCAGCAACTAACACACTAGTTGAGAGTACATTGAAATACTGGCATTCTGAAGGTCTGTTATCAGACATGGAAGTCAAATATCTCTTTAATCCCACACCCAGAATAGCATTTTTGTATATTCTGCCTAAGATTCATAAAAACCTTAAAACGCCACCAGGGAGACCCATTATTTCGGGTATTGGGGGACCCATGGAACACATTTCAGAATTTATTGATATCTACCTCCAACCAATAGTACGCCAATTACCGGCTTTCATTGAGGACACTAAAGACCTACTCAATAAATTGGAAAATTTCACGTGGCAGGATGACTTAGTGTTTGTAACACTAGATGTGAATGCGCTCTATACCAGCATTCCGTTGGACAAGGGAATGGAAGCCCTTACATATTTCCTGTCCAAAAGGGATGCGACTCTATATGAACACACTAAAATGTTGATTGAATTGACTAGGTTAACTTTGGACAATAACTACTTTAAACATCGTGATACCTGGTATAGACAACACCTGGGGGTAGCTATGGGAGCCAAATTCTCGCCTTCATTCGCCAATATCTATATGGGTCTATTTGAACATCAACATATTTGGAGAGCTTGCCCATCCCGTCTAACCAACTCCATTGTTTACTGGGGTCGTTTTATTGACGACATACTTATGATTTGGAGGGGAAGTGATACTGATCTTAAGGATTTTATTACCCACATGAATACAAATGAATATAATCTTAGTTTTACGTACAATTGTAATAAAGAACATATTGACTTCCTAGATGTCACACTGTATGTAGAGAATGGCAAACTAGAATCTAGACTATTTCGTAAAAAGACGGCGTGTAACTCCGTCTTACATGCCACTAGTGCTCACCCTACTGTACAAATTAGGGCAATTCCATATGGTGAAATGACACGTATAAGGAGAAATTGCAGTACGGATCAGATATTCCAACAAGAAATAACAAACCTCAAACAACGTTTCTCTATTAGAGGCTACGACAGGGACACATTGGATAGAGCTCACACTAGGATCAACAATAAAAAACGCACAGATCTATTGAAATATAAATCAAAGAATGTGAATAAAGCTTTTAGAAAAGTGAATATCATTACTAGATTTCACACACATAGTAATGAGGTATTTCGTACTCTTCAGAAACACTGGCATCTACTCCGATTAGATCAGGACTTGGATCCTTACCTGGGGAACAAGCCTGGAGTTACATATGTAAGGGGCAACACTCTAAGGAACATTTTAAATTCCACTAATAAACAGACTGTAAAAAATGACCGAGCTCTGACTTGGCTACCAGATAAACCGAAAGGTTTTTATAAATGTTCTATGTGTAACATATGTCAGTTTGCCCACAACAAAATTACGAGCTTCAGCTACAACACTGGCCAAACACACAATATAACACAGTTTATGAACTGCAACACCAAATATGTTGTATACTGTATTGTGTGTAAATGTAACCTTATCTATGTAGGAAGTACCATTAGAGCTCTCAAAGAACGAGTACAAGAACATATTCGAGCCATACGTAATAATAATCCCAACTCTCCTCTAGCCGTGCATTATAATACGGAACATAAGTCTACAGAACTTCTTGGCTTAAAATTTCACGGTATAGCTGCACTACAAGATAACCCTAGGGGCGGTGATAAGACCTCAGCTCTTAGAAAACTGGAAGCTAGGTGGCTCATTAGACTTAGATCAGTGGATCGTGGGTTGAACGTAGATAGAGAATTACATGTTTTCCTACGAGATTAAATAATTGCTCTTATCTAATGTTTTCTTTGTTTGATCAATGCTGTCTACCATCTTGATAACATAGGAACTACTGATGTCGATCATTGTTATCATTTATAATTTTTGAAAAATTTTTGTTATGTATATATGATGTAACTTGGATTTCTGTATGTATTTGCTGTAATTATCCATTATCAACAACACTGTCTTCTCTACTTTGTGTCTTAATCTATTCTGAGCACCTGCAGAAACCCTGAAAATCTTTTGCTCTTTTTCTATCTTCGATATTGGGTCCCTAACAATTTTAACATTAAATTGTTGAATATCTTATTACTTACACTACATTACAGCCTTTGTTTATTCACATAATAGCCCTTACAAGATGGCGTTATAATTACACTATCTTATATAAATTCTTTTTTTGGGTCCATTTACCATGTAATTATTAGTATTTTGATTCACACACTAGCCACTACAAAATGGCGCCCGTTTTGAGATATACCTTCCATTTTTTCGTACTCAAATTATTGTGCCTATTGGTTTTTCACGCTTATCGTGGGATTGTTCTTACTATAGTAGGTCACATAATTTAACCGCCCCCTTTTCTACTTTCTTCTTTTAGTTTGACGTCGTTTTCATTATTACATTATCAAGTGTAAGTTTCAGTAGCATGGTATTATTTTTACAGCCATGTGAGTAGACGCTATGCTGTTCCTACTATTGGGGTTCTCTATTATGGTTTGACTATCACCTTAGTCTCATACATCAGCCATTTCAAAATGGCGCTGACTTTTACATTCATTCTCTAACCTTGTTTCTATTGGTCTCACCGCCGATCATGTGACCGTTTCCACCACATGAATTCACAGAACATGGCGTTTCGGTTGGTCGGACTTCACTTCCAACTTAACGTTATCAAGCGTATGAACCAAGAGAACGGTTTTTGCTTCACATCCATGGTGAGTCGACATTTGGTCCATTCTGTTGTGACCAATATTATTATTAGCCTTACTGGGATTCTTTTTAATCTTCTCTTACGTACGTCTCATCTTATTTGTAGATGTCTTCGTACTACATGGACATCATTTGCTGACTCGCTATTTTCTCATATTGAGACTCCTCGAATATCATTAGAGCATACCTTGAAATACATTTCTGCATTTTCACCTATGGTGAGTTATTTAGTAATACTTTCTGACAACAATTTTAACGATATTAGTTACATCGGGACCCCTTAAAAGTATTTTTTACTTGCTTATGGCTTGCTCTGTTTCTAGATTACACTGTAACTTGGATACTTTCCACTGACCATTCACTACTACGTTGATTAGACTTTTGCGGGATAATATATAGGTGAGTGGTCACTTTGAATATGACATCCACTAGGTCCTTTTCTTACTGTTTTTATTCATATGTATACGTTGTATGAACCAGTCTCTGTTCGACGCCGCCATAGCAGGTCATTACATATTTATTAATCCTGACTGTGTACAGATTCGATTCTCTTTGGTAGCCGTTTTTGCGATAGATTTTTATGTATTGTGACTTATTTTAGTCAGCCTGATACTCATTTTAGCCTTGGTTATTTTATACCACGCGGCCATTGAGAGTCATTATATATTTCTTTTGGTCCTTATGTGAACTGTTTTGACTTTCTTGACATCCGGTTCTATGGCACTCATATACGTATTGTGCTGCTTTGTAACAGACTTAGACTCATTTTTGTCTTTGTTGATGCTTTTTTGTTTGCATTTTTTGTCTCTTCTTTCTCGTTTTTAGATACTATTCGCGCTCTTGTTTCTACTCATACAGAGCGACATCACAGGCACCCCTTATGATATTCTTTGGATTTCATTATAGATAACCTCTTTTTGGTATATAGGTATGTTACTTACATATTTATTTCTTTAGGACTAGGCATTTCCTGGCTTTTTATCATACCTTTGTTATTCTCATGTTTCGCTTTTTTTTGTCAATCTAATTATTTATCAGACATTCTTTTCACATTTCTGCTCTTCAATTTCCTTTTTTCCATAATTCTTGATCTCATTCTACCTCCTCACAGAGATCTCTTTCTAAGTGACAAGGGTTCTTGGCATTTCGAGACTTACTATCTCACACCCTGGTGTTTTTACTTATCGGGACGTTGGCCTCTTTTTCGTGACTTTTGGTACTATGCCTATAATTGACTGGTTTCTTTCTTCACTTATATTTCTTCGGTTGGTCTTCCCAGATCATATTTTTAAATGTACTTATACTTATGTTCATGCTTCATGTTTTTAGTATTGTGACATATTGTATTTGCTTATTTACAGCCTTGAGAAAGTCTGTAGTACGAATATTGTACTGACGAAACACGTGTTGGCTGTTCTGCCTTTGGACTCTGACTTTGATATAATTATCAAATAAAAGAAAGTTTGGCACCACAAAACTTGGACCTTTCATCATACTGTATTGGAACAGGAGATTTCTACAGATGAACTTTTTGAGATTTATACATATCTGTCTCTATGTCTGAATAACGCATGATTGTACTATTGGTTATTCGACCTGACTTGATCAATATTAATTGTGGTTGTGCTGCAATAGCTATATATTTTTGCATGTTATTTAGGTAGATTTTTATCTACCTTATTGACACTTTTGGGTAGTGAGTGTCCATAGCTAACTAAGCACCCAAATTCTATTTTCATATACATCAACTTATTTTACGCCTCTTTAACTTAACTGTTGACAAGTGTGTGTGTTTTTTGATGTGCAGGACTTTTCCTTTTCAGGAACACCACTACCCTCTTTCATTTGTCACACTTGGCTTCCCTTATTGGTCAGCACTCAGTTGGGAGGGGAGTGCTTGTCGCTGGTGATTTGAATGTCACCTTCGAACCACTCTTGGATCCCGAATTTGGGTGGAGCGTCGATCCTGTGGAAGATCAACTCTGGGGAGTGCCTGAGCTTGACCTCAAGCCTATAAAAAGATGGTCTGAGACAATATTGCAGGTCAATGCCTTTTGTTATTAGGTTGGTTTGAGGGCTTTGAATGGCGGGACGCTGGGTGACACATTTGGGGCCAAAACATTTGATAATGGTCGCCACTCCAGTAGGATTGACTATGTTCTATGTAGCCTGAAACTATGGCGTTTTGTCCTAGATATGGTGGTCGTGGGTAGAGTTGAGAGTGACCATAATCCTATTTGTGTCACCCACCAATGGTGGACTCGTAATCACCCAGTAGTTGAGACCACGGATCTACGGACGCCGGAAGTTGTCCTTACAAACGATATGCGCAGACTCAAGTGGCGCGAGCTTAAGCTAAACCACTTGGCCACTGCTGACATAGACAACAAATTAGCTGATGCCATATTGGTGCACGAGGGTATGTTGCCCTCTGAGCCATGCTACATAGCAACTATTGAACTCCATGATAAGCTGTTTGATGATATAGGCTCATATTTCACGAAACCCAGGAGGAAAGCTAGCAAGAACCCACCCAAGAGTCTTGGGTGGTACGATGATGCCTGTAGGCTATCTAGGGCTAATTTGGCTACTGCTCTCTCTAGTGGATTTAATGACTCTGTTCGCCTAGCTAGATTACTATATAAAAAAGCTGTAAGAACGGCCAAAAGGAACTGGGACGAACAACACTGGCTTGATTTAAAAGATGCATGTAGCATCAAAGACTCCCGGACATTCTGGAACATCATCAAGTGGGGCAGTGGTGTTCGACCCGATAGCCCCTCGAATCATGTTTCCCAGGTAGAGTGGGTCAGATACTTTAAACCCCAATACGCCTGTAATTCCCTGTTTAATTTTGCTTGGGTCCCAAATTATGTTCCCTTCTCCCTAGATCCCTTTTGTATACAAGATGCCTTGAAGGCTCTGGGCTCTGTCACTAGTGGCCGTGCCTCTGGGCCAGATAGGGTTCCTCCTGATGTCTTCCTTCATGATAAAGACAGTTGGAGCATGTATATTACTCTCTTGGCTAATGCTGTGGCCAAGGGTGCTCCTGTCCCCAAATCATGGAGAGGGGCTGTCATAATCCCTGTATTTAAGAAGGGCGATAGGGCACTTCCATGCAACTACAGGCCGATCAGCTTGATAGATTCCATACAGAAGGTGATTGGGAGGATGGTCCTGAACCAGATCCAGGAGTGGATTGATGACAATAACATTTTGTCACCCTTCCAAGCAGGTTTCCGAAACTCAACCAGCACAGTTGATCAGGTCTTCCGCTTTGTCCAACTCCACTGGCGGGTGGTGACACTGGGCAAAGGCAGCCTCTACGCAGCTTTTGTGGATGTGAGAGCTGCCTTTGACCTCGTGCCTCGTATCCGGCTGTGGGCAGTTTTGGAAGAGCTTGGTCTCCCTAACGAAATTCTGACTTTGGTTATGCGATTGCATGAGTCCAACTACGCTAGGATTCAATGGGGCGGGCCAGGTCAGGTTACCCCTGAGTTCCCGGTCGAGCGTGGTGTGCGCCAAGGTTGCACCATGGCACCCACGCTCTTTTCATTATATATTAATGGAATAGTTGATCTCATGCTTTCTGCAAACATAGACGCCCCAAGGTTGGCTGGAGTTCCCATCCCTATACTAATGTTTGCAGACGACACGCTTATCGTGTCCAAAAATTTGAGTGGTCTGCAAAAAGCCCTGCGCTTGTTTGACAACTTTTGCCTCGACTACGGTCTGGAGGTTAACGTGACAAAAACAAAATTCATGGCCTTTAACCCCCACGCGAGTTCTCGAAGAAAAAAGGTATTTATGAATGGGCAACCCTTGGAGACGGTAACTAATTTTACGTACCTTGGTATCCAAATATCAAATGACAACAAATGGCGTAAACACATTGAACTGGCCACCCTGCGTTTCAAACAACTGACCGGTGCTCTATGTAGGGAATTCAGTAAGTCATTTACAAAACCAATAAGCCCAGTACTGCAAGTCTACGAAGCCAAGGCTTTAAGTTCTGCGCTATATGGGGCGGAGCTTTGGGGTTTTGACCAGTTATCCCTTTTATCTAGTGTTGAAAACAAATTCCTTCGGAGTATAACTGGTCTCCCCCAGAGTACTCCACTGATTCCACTTAGACACGATTTAGGCAGGAGGTCCATTTTGGACATCGCAAAGCTTCGGCCGGTTTTATATTGGCGGAGACTCTGGACTACTCCCGAGCTCTCCCACTACGCCAACGGTCTCATGGACATTATAAAAACTGATGAATTCCATAAAATTGTATGGCTAAAGAATTTACATGAGACACTGAAAGGAATGGGTATGGAGGTGCTATGGTATGACCCGTCGACAGCCCTGTTCCCATCAAAGAACTCCCTCAAAAAGGCCTACTGGGATAGGGTAGACCTTCAGGTATTGAATAGAGCCTCAGGGATGTCTGCTAACTTTCTAGAGGCCAAAATTGTCCCTGCTCTAGAGTCATACTGGGACCTGGTTACTAATACGGGGGACAGGAAACTCTATTTTCAGTTTAGAGCTGGGTCTCTACCCCTTAGATCCCTGACAGGGAGATGGGATAGGAAACAGGAGGAATCGTGCCCTGTATGTGGGGCTAAATCAGAATCAATTGCTCATTTCCTGTTTGCTTGCCCATACTTATTACTCCAAGACGTGTCTGGCTTTCCCCTTTGTGTAAGGCACTTGGTACCAGGAGCAGTGCTGTGGCATTTCGAATTCTGTGCACTAGTTCTCTAACAATTGTCTCAGTGGCCCTAGCAAAATATTTGGGTTGGGCATGGTCTCTACGAAGAAAAGCGATCAGGAACCCCCCAGGAGCTCTCCTAGAGAACATGGAAAATGGGCTATTAACGTGTGTCCAGCCTGGTCTTTCTGCCTAGTGATTTAGTACGTGTAACTGATAGTGTGTTTTCTTTCCTTTTTCTTTTTTTAATATTCCAAGATCTATTCATCAGCATACTACTTATTTAATGTTTCTCTTAACATTCTTTTAATGTATTTATTGCTGTTTTGTACCATTGTGGGCACAATAATTGTGCTCTTGTTTTTATGTTTGTGTCTTTTATGATTCATTTTAAATCGAATAAAGACTGATGATGATGATGATGCTATGACACTCTCTAGCCCATGTGCACTGTAACACCACCCCATGAATATGTCATGCCACACTTGCCTTCGCACGGGTTATATTGCCCCTTCTAACGTGCCTTCCTCTATGCCTATGTTATAACGCACAGCGCTATGCCATACATATTACAATCTGGGATCCATATCTTTGTCACAATGCATATGCAACGTTACACTCCCCAGCACATATTTTATATTACAACTTTAGAGACTAGTTAGGTTCGACAACACTGCCCTGTGCATATTACACTCCAAGGCGCATATCGCATAGCACACGCTAGTGCCTGTGCTATCTCGTGCTCTCCAATGAATCTGTCATTGCGCACAATGTATTGCATATTATATTTCACGCCCGGTTCATCTTATATCACACTTTTTGGTGCATAGTTTATACCATATACAATATCTAGTTTTCATTTTCAATTGTGCTCTCAGGACTATGTTCTATATAACACTGCGTCCACCTACGCTTTTCACGGGCATTACATTTTGCGATGGGGGTGGAGGGTCAGGGGGTGTTTCTGCCAAGTGAGCCCGGAGTCACAGTCACAAACGTCCTCTTATTCCTGAATAAAAGTGAGATTATGCTGCATACTTGTTAATATTTTAAGTAGTTCGCACAGACACACAATTTAAAAACAATAAAGTTCCTGCTACCCACCTTTTCTGAACAGTTAGCTTGCTGCCCCATCCACCTCCTCCCTATCCTCTGTTGTCTGAATCCATGGACTAGCCTCCTCCCTCCTGCCATGCATGGTCTGATGTGCTGCCACTGCCCTCCATTTAGCATGGTGTACCAGTCCACTCCTCCTGCCCTCCATTGCCCAATTCTATGGCCCATCATTGACTTCCTGCTTAGCCTCTGTGCTTAGCTTGCTGCATCTATTCTCCTTCCCCCTGCCCTCCAATGTCTTTGTGCATGCCCCTGCTCCATCCTTTTTGCCCACCATGTTCCATGGACCTGCCACTCCTATCTATTCTGAGTGTTCTGTTGAGCTGCCACTCCCCTCCCACCTGCCTAGCATTGTCAGATGACTGTAACCTGTCCCTGCCACCTCCACCCTGCCTGTCCACATGCCATGCCCCTATCCCCTTTCTCCTGTCCTCCATGGTCCATTTTACTGCCACACCCTTCTGCTCTCCCTGGTCTGTTGTGCTGCAACTGCTCCTCCTGCCTGCCCCGCGCGGTCTGTTGTGAGGCCCCTTCCCCTGAACTCTCTTGTCTGTGCCCAGGTCCTGACACTCCCTTCTATCCTCCATGGTCCTTTGTGCATGCCCCTGCACCCTCCTTCTTGCCCATCATAGCCATTGTTCTGCCACTAACCCTCCCGCTTGCCATGCATGGTCTTCTGTGCTGCCATGGCCCCTCCCACCTTCCCTGTGTGGTCAGCTAGCTGCCCCTGACCCCCTCCCACCTTCCCTCCATGGTCTGTGTGTATGCCATCATAGTCTCACTGTTGCTCTCCATGCTGTGTCTTGTTTCTAGTGCCCATCCTGCCTGACGTCTATGGTCATCTTGCTGCTCCTGCCCTGCCCCCTTGCCCCCAGCCCTCTGTTTCCATGTGCAGACCCCTATTCCCTCCCTCCTGGCTTGTCTGTTCCATTGTAATGCCCCTGATCCTTCCCTCCTGCCCTTTATGGTCTGTTATGCTGCAGCTGTCTCTCCTGTCTGTCCATTATTGTCAGCTAGCTACCATTGCCTCTTTCCCCTCTGTTCTCTGTTGTCCATGTGCATGGTCTTGTCCCCTCCCTATTGCTTTCTATGGATTGTTGTGCTGCACTCCCGTCCCGCATTCCCTATGTGGTGTATTGTGCTGCTGCAAACCCTGATGCCTGCCCTGTAGGGTTAGTTTGGTGCACCTCTCCATGTCCCCCCTGTCCTCTGTTATCCGAGTCCATGTCCCTACCCCAATTCCTCCTGCCTACCATGATCCAATGTACCTTACTTGCGAACATTTTGAACTTGGTAAGAAGGAGATTTTGAAAAAGAACTGGGGTATTAATTTTCCCCTTTGAGGTACATTGATAAAGAGGAGATTGTAGACAGGAGACAGATCAAATAAAGCCCATTTGAGCTTAAAAACATTGGATGTTTCCTGGCTGAAACGGGTCTGTTGGCATGTATGGTTGTACTACCACTGCCTCTTCCTTCTGCCCACAATGGTCTATTATGTTGCCACAGTCTCTCTTGCCAGTCCTGTATTGTTGGTTTGTTGCCCCTGCCCCCCTTTCCACTGCCCTCCATAGTCTGTTGTGGTGCCACTGCCCTTCCTGCCTGCCCAGTGTGGTCAAATCGTTGACTCTGCACTCTCCTACCTGCCTTCAATTTTCAGAGTCCGTGCCCCTGGCCTCTTCCTCTCAACAGTGTTCCAATGAACAACTAGATTGCTAAAATTCTATATTTATTACAAAAGTGTGTAACGCCTGACGTCATCTTGATGTAATCAAAACTGTAATATCTAGAGCATTTCCTTTAGAAATTACATATATGAGAGGGTCTTATTTGCATCAAAATTATGGTTAGTGCTCTAAAAAACTAAAATGAGGACATATTTTCTGAGTTTTCAAATAGCGACAAAGAACTTTTAAATTATTTGTAATCTTTATGTTTTTTTATCCAGTTGACCACTTGATTAAATGTTGCACCTAGGGGAGAGGATGTGGTGTTACTTCAAGAGCTGCAGACTTTGCAACTGGGGAACCAGGTTGGAGTTTCTGCTTCAGCTCAACATTCTGTGATTCTGGTCAAATCACTTAATCTCCCCATGTCTACAACCAAAATAAATTTGATCTTGTGTGATGTAACCGATGCTCATGTAAAGCACTCCAATACCTGACAAGTCTGCACTATATAAAACTGCAAACACAAAAAATAAGTATTTTGCACACTTCTGTCATTGGGCTACAAGTGGGCTACATCTGGGTGATATTTGTGGTGCATTTGGGCACTTTTGTCTCTGTTGGCCATCTTGGGAGATTTATTTGTTATGAAGTTTCCTAATTTCCTCATTTACTGCAGTCTCCTCAGTAGGAAATGCTTTCAGTTTTTTACTTTGATTCCATCAAGAAGGTATTCAGATATGTCACACATTTGCCAAAAATTCTGAATGTTAGCACTCTAGTTGCTCATTAGATCACTGTAGTAAAGCTACAGCTCACCACGGAAGTCTGCTGCTGGTATTAAAAGTGCATGTTTCAGTCTGTATATCAGAATTTTTTTATGTAATAGAAGAGGATTTGAGAAGTCACTCAAAATGTGCCCTAATTTTTCTTTCTTCAGCACTAATCATAATTTATAGGGCAAAATGAACCCCGTCATTGTGTTCCTTTTTGAATTAAATCTTTTAAGAGTTATCACTTTATTCCAATCAAGATGGCTTCAGGTGTGCAATACGTTTGTCATAAGTAGGACTGTTAGCGCTCTAGTTGTTCTTTAGAACACTCTAGGAAGCTGCAGTAGAACACAAAGGAATCATCTGACAGTCTCTGCCCTTGTTGGATGTACATGTTTTACTGAGAATGTCAGACTTCATTCTCACATGACTGAGAAAGATAATTTGAATTTACAGAAAATATGCTCTCAGTTTAGCTTATAGATCACCTTCCAAACCTCTGTGGGAAAAGCATGAGAAAATAGTTTTCTCTCAAACATGATTCATGATATCACAGCAGAAGGCTTTTTCACATGGTAAAATCACCTTAGAACACACCACAATTCATAAAATGAGTATGGTACCATCAACAAATTATTTATAATGTAACTAAAGTCTTAAAACCTTCTATTAACTGCAATGCTTTTTAATGAGGTGTTTTATGTATATTGGTCCCAAGATGGCTGCCAACACTTCTTGGATGAAGCCAATCAGATCTCACGATGAGATGTGTGGTTAGGCTCCGCCCAGATATATCTATCTTTTTAACTCTAATTTTCTCAGGAACTACTGAACGGATTTTCATCATTTAAGCAAAAGGCACGAGTCTGAACTGAGGACTACCACTTTGCCAAATTTGGTGTAATTCCGATCAGCAGTTCGGGCTGTAGCTGCGTCAACATGTCCTAAGGGAAAATGCATGGGGAAAATGCGTTTTGGGACTACCCTTTTTTTCTCGGCCCCCGCTTGACGAATCACCGTGAAATTTTTAGAATGAGAGCGGACCGGAGCTGGCCAAAAGTTTGGAAAATTTCGCGCAGATTCGTCAATCGGCGCCAACGTTATTCCAAATAGAATGTTGCAGATTTCCTATGGAAAATAGGTACTAACTATAACTACCTACTGGCGACTGCCAGTAGGTAATACACATACATATATTCACTGAAAAAACCATAGGTTTCACACACGTTATAGTTAGGAATTAGCATTTAAAAAACCTTGCAAATTCACTGAAAAAAACATAGGTTTCACACATGTTATAGTTAGCTGTACATTTTACTCGTAAAAAACCAATGAAATTCCACGTTATAGTTAGATCAGGTAACTATAACTCGCGCGACCGCCACTCTATCACAAGGATGATGTCATCAGTAATGTCATGAGTGATGCCACTGACCATGTCATGAGTGATGTATTATGTGACGTCATCAGCAGTGGATTGCGGGCGCGCAAGTTATAGTTACCTGATCTAACTATAACGTGGAATTTCATTGGTTTTTTACGAGTAAAATGTACAGCTAACTATAACATGTGTGAAACCTATGGTTTTTTCAGTGAATTTGCAAGGTTTTTTAAATGCTAATTCCTAACTATAACGTGTGTGAAACCTATGGTTTTTTCAGTGAATTTGTACGGTTTTTTAAATGCTAAGTTATGTATTTATTTTATTAATTTATGCGCGCACGGTGCGCGCGCTGTGGGCACTCGGTATCAAATGTGATTGTTAATTCTTTTTTTTTTTTTAATTTTTTTTTTACCGTACGCATACGGTAAGCTTACCGTACGCGCACCCCGCGATTTTTTTTAAAAATTATTAAATTCATTTTTCATACTTTTTGGTCCTTCGTGAACCCCCTGACGAACGCTAGGGGGTCTGCAACTCTCTTCATGGCCCCCTTTTTGTGTTATCAACCTTTTTTTCTCAGTGCGAGAGACAGAAAATGGCGGCCGATACTTCCTGGTTTCGACCGATTCGAATGTTTACTTTGATCTAACAACCAATCAGAAACGCGCTCGCGCACGGCACCGTACGCGTACGGTAAGCTTACCGTAAGCGCACGGTAAGCGCACGGAGCGCTGCCACAGATATATATATTTATTTAAATGCTATTTTCTCAGGAACTACTGAACAGATTTACACCAGACCTACAAAAGGCACTTCCTTGACCTTATGGCTACCTCTCTGCCAAATTACAAGTAATTCTGTTCAGCCGTTCGGGCTGTAGCTGTGTCTAAAGGTCCTATGGAAAAATGCATGGGGAAAATCGCGTTTTTGGGACCCCCCTTTTTTCTCAGCCCCTGCTTGACGAATCCCCCCGAGACTTTCAGGGTAGGAGCGGAGCGTAGCGCCCCATTAGTTTTGAACATTTCGCCAGGATTCGTCGACCGGCGCCAAAGTTATTCCAAATAGAATGTTGCGGATTTCCTATGGAAACAGGATCCTAACTATAACTACCTACTGGCGACCGCCAGTAGGTAATATAAATGCATATGCATATATATGCATATATATATATGCATATGTGTGTGTGTGTAGAGAGAGGTAGAGAGAGGTAGGAAGGTAGAGGTGTAAAGGTAGAGGTGAAAATGTAGAGGTGTAGAGGTGTAGAGGTAGAGAGGTAGAGGTAGAAAGATAGAAAGGGAGAGAGTAGTAGAGAGAGAGGTAGAGAGGTAGAGAGAAGAGGATGGGTAATAGAGAGTAGAGAGTGAGTAGTAGAGAGTAGTAGAGAGAGTGGTAGAGAGTGAGTAGTAGAGAGTGAGTAGTAGAGAGTGAGTAATAGAGAGTAAGTAGTAGAGATAGAGTAGTAGGGAGTCGTAGAGAAGTACAGAGTGAGTAGCAGAGAGTGAGTAGCAGAGAGTGAGTAGCAGAGAGTGAGTAGCAGAGAGTGAGTAGAGAGTGAGTAGAGAGTGAGTAGTAGAGAGTGAATAGTAGAGCGTGAGTAGTAGAGAGTAGTAGAGAGTGAGTAGTAGAGAGTAGTAGAGAGTGAATAGTAGAGTGAGTAGTAAAGTGAGTAGTAGAGAGTAGTAAAGAGTGAGTAGTAGAGAGTGAGTAGTAGAGATAGAGTAGTAGGGAGTAATAGAGTAGTAGAGAGTGAGTAGTAGAGAGTGAATAGTAGAGAGTAGTAGAGAGTATGTAGTAGAGTGAGTAGTAGGGAGTAGTAGAGAGTGAGTAGTAGAGTGCAAGTAGTAGAGAGCGAGTAGTAGAGAGCAAGAAGTAGAGAGTGTGTAGTAGAGAGGGAGTAGTAGAGAGTAGTAGAAAGTGAGTAGAGAGTGTGTAGTATTGAGTGAGTAGTTGAGAGTGAGTAGTAGAGAGTAGTGGAGAGCGAGTAGTAGAGAGTGAGTAATAGAGAGTGAGTAGTAGACAGTGAGTAGTAGAGAGTAGTAGAGAGTGAGTAGTAGAGAGAGAGTAGTAGAGAGTAGGTAGTAGAGTAGTAGAGATTGAGTGGTAGAGAGTAGTAGAGAGAAGTAGAGTGAGTAGTAGAGAGTAGTTGAGAGTAGTAGAGTGAGTAGTAGAGAGTGAGTAGTAGAGAAAGTAGTAGGGTAGTAGAGAGTGAGTAGTAGAGAGTGAATAGTAGAGAGTGAGTAGTAGAGAGTAGTAGAGAGTGAATAGTAGAGTGAGTAGTAAAGTGAGTAGTAGAGAGTAGTAAAGAGTGAGTAGTAGAGAGTGAGTAGTAGAGACAGAGTAGTAGGGAGTCGTTGAGTAGTAGAGAGTGAATAGTAGAGAGTGAATAGTAGAGAGTAGTAGAGAGTGTGTAGTAGAGTGAGTAGTAGGGAGTAGTAGAGAGTGAGTAATAGAGAGTAGTAGAGTGCAAGTAGTAGAGAGCGAGTAGTAGAGAGCAAGTAGTAGAGAGTGTGTAGTAGAGAGGGAGTAGTAGAGAGTAGTAGAAAGTGAGTAGAGAGTGTGTAGTAGTGAGTGAGTAGTTGAGAGTGAGTAGTAGAGATTAGTGGAGAGCGAGTAGTAGAGAGTGAGTAGTAGAGAGTGAGTAGTAGACAGTGAGTAGTAGAGAGTAGTAGAGAGTGAGAGTAGTAGAGAGTGAGTAGTAGAGAGAGTAGTAGAGAGTAGGTAGTAGAGTAGTAGAGATTGAGTGGTAGAGAGTAGTAGACAGAAGTAGAGTGAGTAGTAGAGAGTGAGTAGTAGAGAGAGTAGTAGGGTAGTAGAGAGTGAGTAGTAGAGAGTGAATAGTAGAGAGTGAGTAGTAGAGAGTGAGTAGTAGAGAGAGTAGTAGAGAGTAGTAGAGTAGTAGAGAGTGAGTAGTAGAGAGAGTAGTAGAGAGTAGTAGAGTAGTAGAGAGTGAGTAGTAGAGAGCGAGTAGAAGAGAGTGAGTAGTGGAGAGTGAGTAGTAGAGAGTAGTAGAGAGCGAGTAGAGAGTGAGTAGTAGAGAGTTACTAGTAGAGAGTGAGTATTAGAGAGAGAGTAGTAGAGTGAGTAGTAGAGAGAGAGTAGTAGAGAGTAGAAGAGAGTGAGTAGTAGAGTAGTAGAGAGTGAGCGGTAGAGAGTAATAGAGAGTAGTAGAGTGAGTAGTAGAGAGTGAGTAGTAGAGAGTGAGCAGTAGAGAGTAGTAGTAGAGAGTAGTAGAGAGTAGTAGATAGTGAGTAGTAGAGAGTGAGCAGTAGAGAGTAGTAGTAGAGAGTAGTAGAGAGTAGTAGATAGTGAGTAGTAGAGAGTGAGTAGGAGAGAGTAGTAGCGAGTGAGTAATAGAGAGTGAGTAGTTTAATTTAAAAGGAACACAATGAGGGGGTTCATTTTGCCATAGAAATTATGATTAGTGCTGAAAAAAGAAATTTAGGGCACATTTTGAGTGACTTCTCAAATCCTCTTCTATTTCATTAAAAAATTCTGACATGCAGACTGAAACATGCACTTTCAATACCAGCAGCAGACGACGTTTTGAACAGTAGCTTTACTACGGTGATCTAATAAGCAACTAGAGTGCTAACATTCTGAATTTATGGCAAATGTGTGACACATCTGAATGCCTTCTTGATGGAATCAAAGTAAAAAACTGAAAGTATTTCCTACTGAGGAGACTGTAGTAAATGAGGAAATTAGGAAACTTCATAAAAAATAAGTCTCCCAAGATGGCCACCAGAGACAAAAGAGCCCAAATGTAGCAGACATATCACCCAGATGTAGCCCAAGTATAGCCCAATGACAGAATGTCCCAGAGAGTTCTAACAAACAACTAGAGCGCTAAAAGTCTTACTTATGACAAAAGTATGGCACACCTGAAGCCATCATGATTGGAATAAAGTAGTAACACTTAAAACATTGAATTTGCAAAGGAACAAAATGAGGGGGTTGATTTTGCCATAGAAATTATGATTAGTGCTGCAGAAAGAAAAATTAGGGCACATATTGACTTCTCAAATCCTCTTCTATTTCGTTAAAATATTCTGACATGCAGACTGAAACATGCACTTTGAATATCAGGAGCAGGGTGAGCAGTAGCTTTACTAAAGTGATCCAATGAGCAAATAGAGTGCTAACACTCAGAATGTATGGCAAATGTGTGACACATCTGAATGCCTTCTTGATGGAACCAAAGTAAACAAGCATGGAAAATGCAATAGGTCTCGCCCTCGTTTAAGTTAAAGCAATTCTGTTTGTAACTAGGTGGCTTTTTAGCTTTGCTTGTATTAGTTTTTTTCAAACTTTCATGTACATAACATGCATATATATGGATATATGTATATGTATGCAGGCATTTATATTTGTATTTATATAGATATGCAGATTATGTATATGTTTATATATGTATGTAAAAACCAAAGGAAATGATGGACGGAGTGTTGAACATTGCAAGCACTCACCCCCAGTCAACTGATCTGGGTTTAATCCATCACCGTTCTTTAGCCCACTCTGCCACCCCAGTTCAGACATGGCCATATGCAAATCAGTCTGACCCTGTGCCTCATGGGAACAGTCCAGCCCGAACTGCCATGCCATGTCTTCCCTGGACTGGAAACAAACTTCCTAGGACCGGTTTCTGGCATTTCAGCCGTCTTCAGCCAGGCTTGCTTGAATCCAGTGGCAAAGTTGTTTTTTGCTATATATGTATATGTATATGTACATATATATATATTATATATATATATATATATATATATATATATATATATATATATATATATATATATATATATTATTCCACAAATGTCCTGCACGGGAGGAGCACCTTGACAGCTGGTGCACGCGTCGAGATCAGGACAGCGATCTCGAATTCATATTACTTCCAAAAAGAATAATGACGCGGCACTCCTCTCGACGATTAAAGATGTTATTTAATCTCAAAACGTAATCCTCCCTACGCGTTTCGAACCGTAGTTCCTGGTCACGGTAGATTGTTACAATAGTCCTACTTTCATTTCTTGTTTTATACACATTCATAAAGGTGCCGTTACATTGCATTCTGGGTGTTGTAGTTTAGAAAATATAAGCAATAGGGAATTCACTTCATTCCTGTTCTAGGGTGTAAACATATAAACATACTGCCCTGCTTCGGTGCTATCAAGAGGTCATATATACCTCAATCAGTGCTTTATCACACAAAAAAACATTTTATGTAAGACACTTGAGTATGTGTTCATTGTTGATTACTGAATGCGAAGCACCTTGTATATTTCAATTGTATGAAAGCGACATATGGAGTGTTATGCATATTAGTATGTCACAGCTATAGTATGTCATGAACACAAAGCTATAATCCACACTCTGTGACATACTTATATGCATAACACTCCATGTCGCTTTCATACAATTGAATAGCACCGAAGCAGGGCAGTATGTTTATATGTTTACACCCTAGAACAGGAATGAAGTGAATTCCCTATTGCTTATATTTTCTAAACTACAACACCCAGAATGCAATGTAACGGCACCTTTATGAATGTGTATAAAAACAAGAAATGAAAGTAGGACTATTGTAACAATCTACCGTGACCAGGAACTACGGTTCGAAACGCGTAGGGAGGATTACGTTTTGAGATTAAATAACATCTTTAATCGTCGAGAGGAGTGCCGCGTCATTATTCTTTTTGGAAGTAATATATATATATATATATATATATATACACACACATACATATATAAAAATGCATATGCATATATATGCATATATATGTGCATATGTGTGCGTGTAGAGAGAGGTAGAGGTAGAGAGGTAGAGGTAGAGAGGTAGAGAGTAGTAGGGAGAGAGGTAGAGAGAGGTAGAGAGTAGAGAGTGAGTAATAGAGAGTAGGGACTGAGTAGTAGAGAGTAGTAGAGAGTAATAGAGAGGGTAGCAGAGAGTGAGTAGTAGAGACTAGTAGAGTGATTAGTAGAGAGTGAGTAGTAGAGAGTAGTAGAGTAGCAGAGAGTGAGTAGTAGAGTGAGTAGTAGTGAGTGAGTAGTGGAGAGTGAGTAGTAGAGTGTGAGTAGTAGAGAGTGAGTAGTAGCAAGTGAGTAGTAGAGAGTCAGTAGTAGAGAGTAGTAGAGAGTGAGTAGTAGAGAGTGAGTATTAGAGAGTGAGTGGTAGAGAGTAGTAGAGAGTGAGTAGAAGAGAGTGAGTAGTAGAGAGTAGTAGCATGAGTAGTAGATAGTGAGTAGTAGAGAGAGAGTAGTAGAGAGTGAGTAGTAGAGTGAGTAGTAGAGAGCAGTTGAGAGTGAGTAGTAGAGAGTGAGTAGTGGAGAGTGAGTAGTAGAGAGAGTAGTAGAGTAGTAGCGAGTGAGTAGTAGAAAGTGAGTAGTAGAGAGTAGTAGAGAGCGAGTATTTGAGAGTGAGTAGTAGTGTAGTAGAGAGTGAGTGGTAGAGAGAAGTAGAGAGTAGTAGAGTGAGTAGTAGAGAGTAGTAGAGTGAGTAGTAGAGAGTGAGTAGTAGAGAGAGTAGTAGAGAGTAGTAGAGTAGTAGTGAGTGAGTAGTAGAAAGTGAGTAGTAGAGAGTAGTAGAGAGCGAGTAGTAGAGAGTGAGTAGTGGAGAGTGAGTAGTGGAGAGTGAGTAGTGGAGAGTAGTAGAGAGCGAGTAGTAGAGAGTGAGTAGTAGAGAGTGAATAGTAGAGTGAGTAGTAGAGAGAGAGTAGTAAAGAGTAGTAGAATGAGTAGTAGAGAGAGAGTAATAGAGAGAGAGTAGTGGAGAGTAGTAGAGAGTGAGTAGTAGTGAGTAGTAGCAAGTGAGTAGTAGCGAGTGAGTAGTAGAGAGAGAGTAGTAGAGAGAGAGTAGTAGAGAGTGATTAGTAGAGAGTGATTAGTAGAGAATGAATAGTAGAGAGTAGTAGAGAGTGACTAGTAGAGAGAGAGTAGTAGTGAATAGAAGAGAGTGAGTAGTAGAGAGTGAGTAGTAGAGAGTGAGTAGTAGAGAGTAGTAGAGAGTGAGAAGTAGAGAGAGAGTAGTAGAGAGTAGTAGAGAGTAGTCAGTCAGTGTCAGTCAGTCAGTGTCAGTCAGTCAGTGAGTCAGTCAGCCAGTGTCAGTCAATCAGTGTCAGTCAGTGTCAGTCAATCAGTGTCAGTCAGTGTCAGTCAATCAGTGTCAGTCTGTGTCAGTCAGTCAGTGTCAGTCAGTGTCAGTCAGTCAGTGTCAGTCACTGTCAGTCAGTGTCAGTCAATCAGTGTCAGTCAGTGTCAATGTCAGTCAGTCAGTGTCAGCTAAAGCAACTCTGCTGACCTGGTTCTCTGGCTATAAAGCAGCTCTGCTGACCTGGTTCTATCCCTCTAAAGCAGCTCTGCTGACTTGGTTTTCCTGGCTCTACAGCAGGTCTGCTGACCTGGTTCTCTGGCTCTAGAGCAGCTCTGCTGGCCTAGTTCTTAGGCTACAGAGCTGCTCTGCTGATCTGGTTCTCTGGCTCTACAACAGCCCTGCTGACCTACTTCTCTGGCTCTAAAGCAGCTGTACTGACCCGGTTCTATGGCTCTAAAGCAGTTCTGCTGACATGGTTCTCTGGCTCTAGAGCAGCTCTGCTGACATGTTTCTCTCCCTCTAGAGCAGGTCTGCTGACCTGGTTCTCTCCCTC
Organism: Triturus cristatus; assembly: GCF_964204655.1. NCBI lineage: Eukaryota > Metazoa > Chordata > Amphibia > Caudata > Salamandridae > Triturus > Triturus cristatus. The sequence continues at coordinate 737,103,902 of NC_140594.1, forward strand.
TAAAGCAGCTCTACTGACCTGATTTCTCTGGCTCTACAGCAGCTCTGCTGACCTGGTTCTCTGGATCTAGAGCAGCTCTGCTGACCTGGTTCTTAGGCTCTAGAGCAGCTCTGCTGACCTGGTTCTCTGGCTCTAAAGCAGCTCTGCTGACCTGGTTCTATGGCTCTAAAGCAGCTCTGCTGACTTAGTTCTCTGGCTCTAGAGCAGCTCTGCTGGCCTGGTTCTCTGGCTCTAAAGCAGCTCTGCTGACCTGGTTCTCTCCCTCTAAAGCAGCTCTGCTGACCTGGTTCTTAGGCTCTAAATCAGCTCTGCTGACCTGGTTCTCTGCTTCTAGAGCAGCTCTGCTGACCTGGTTCTATGGCTCTAAAGCAGCTCTGCTGACCTGGTTCTCTGGCTCTAAAGCAGCTCTGCTGACCTGGTTCTCTCCCTCTAAAGCAGCTCTGCTGACCTGGTTTCTCTGGCTCTAGAGCAGCTCTGCTGACATGGTTCTCTGGCTCTAAAGCAGCTCTGCTGACCTGGTTCTCTCCCTTTAAAATAGCTCTGCTGGTTCTCTGCCTCTAGAGCAGCTCTGCTGACCTGGTTCTATGGCTCGAAAGCAGCTCTGCTGACCTGGTTCTCTGGCTCTAGAGCAGCTCTGCTGACCTGGTTCTCTCCCTCTAAAGAGCTCTGCTGACCTGGTTCTCTGGCTCTAAAGCAGTTCTGCTGACCTGGTTCTCTGCCTCTAGAGCAGCTGTGCTGACCTGGTTCTATGGCTCTAAAGCAGCTCTGCTAACCTGGTTCTCTGGCTCTAGAGCTGCTCTGCTGACCTGGTTTTCTGGCTCTAAAGCAGTTCTGCTGACCTGGTTCTCTCCCTCTAAAGCAACTCTGCTGACCTGGTTTCTCTGGCTCTACAGCAGCTCTGCTGACCTGGTTATTGGCCTCTAGAGCAGGTCTGCTGACCTGGTTCTCTGGCTCTACAACGGCTCTGCTGACCTGGTTTCTCTGGCTCTACAGCAGCTCTGCTGACCTGGTTCTCTGCGCCCACGATGCACGCACCCGACTTCGCGAAAATATATTTAAAAATAATATAAGTTTATTAAAAGTACAAATATATTATTTTCATGAATATCTTAGATAATCTCTTGCCCTAATATGTATATTAAAGACACATACATATCATTTTGGAACATAATTTTTTTTGCCGGAGTCGCGCACCCAGCGCGCCCCAGCACCTATATGACGTCATGTGGGACCTGCCACCGGTCAAGCATCTTGCACCGTAATGCGCATGTGTCACGAATGCGCGGGAGCAGGAGTTGCAAACTGGTCGCATACCAATCGCGCACATCAAGTAATATTAAATTATGTGATGCAACTGAAAAACTCGCACACCGTACGCGGATCCTTCACGACTTTTCAAAACTGGCTGCTAGAATCCGCGCACCCACCGTGATGGGTACGCTGTGAGTGCGCGACTCCGAAAAAAATAATTAATTTTTAAAGAAAATAATATAAATATATTAAAATAAGAAATGAAAACAAAAAAAGTAATCAATATTTCAGTTTGAATTTTTTAAATTTTTTTTTGCAATTTTCAGAAAAATATATAATGTTATTTAATGAATAAAATATTTATCAATAAACAGTAAAAAAATTGTAGAAAAGCAGTACAAAAAAATAGGTACAACTACTATCACACTTAATAATTAGCATTTAAAAAACCTTTGAAATTCACTGAAAAAAACCATAAGTTTCAGAGACGTTATAGTTGGAAATTAGCATTTAAAAATGCTTTGAAATTCCCTGAAAAAACCATAGGTGTCATAGACGTTATAGTTTCAAATTAGCATTTAAAAATCCATAGAAATTCACAGAAAAAAACATAGGTTTCAGGGGCATTATAGTTAGCTGGCCATTTCACTCGTACAAAACCATAGAAATTCTTCCATTATAGTTAGTTCTGCTAACTCGCGCGCCCGCAATGCACTGCTGATGATGTCACATATTGCATCATTCATGACATGGTCAGTGACATCACTGATGACATCACTGATGACATCTCAAATGACATCACTGATGACATCACTGATGACATCATCCACGTGACAATCTGATACACCTCATCATACACTAGTATAACCTTTCATCACTCACTGTAAAATAGAGTACCATATTTGAAACCATTGTCACACCAATACCAGTTACTACATACCCACTCACTGATTCCTAAGTCTATACACACAACTCCCCATTCAACAACAGAATAATTTATACATGCAGTTACTAATTAATACAACACTATCAAATGCACTTATACACATATATAGACATTGACACATCAGCAGTCATCTTAGTCGGTTATGCAGTCATCCTACTCACTCATGAATAAAATTAATCACACTTACATTTACTCACACAATTATCCAACAACACCTCATTCATTCAAACACATAGTAACTCATAGTTAATATGTTAAACAATCACCATTACAATTATACACTCATTCATATAGTAACTCTCACAATCACTGACTCTTAGACATACTTATTTATATACACCAACTCTCACATACAATGCCTTTTATTTTTTTACTTTATTGAAGATGTACAACTAAAACATATATTCACTCACCAACACACAAATAAATTCACTCAGTCACCCAAACAACTGTTTCCACATGCACTCTTAAACCTATACACCTAGTCAATCAACCATTCACACATCTCTGCATAGAGTTACACACACCCCATCCAACCACACACAAACTCAGTGTCCCATACAAATACTCACCCAACTAATCAATAACTAATATACACATTCATGTAGTTAGTGACCAACTGATGCAGCATGTTATACAACAACAGACAGTGATGCACATTCACATAGTTTTGTTACTAATCCATGTATTAAGTGAGTCACTTTTAATTACTCAGTTAAACAGACAGTCGGACAGCTACTAAATCCTCCATCCAGACAGTTATACATCCACTCAATCTTCAATACAGATTGGTATATATATAATACATATTTAAATTTAAAACTAAACCACATTCACTGGATGTTGTCATCAGTTATGTCATCAGTGATGTCATTTGAGATGTCATCAGTGATGTCATCAGTGATGTCACTGACCATGTTAAGAAGGATGCAATATGTGACATCATCAGCAGTGCATTGCAGGCACGCAAGTTATAGTTAGCAGAACTAACTATAACGGAGGAATTTCTATGGTTTTGTACGAGTGAAATGGTGGGCTAACTATAACACCCCTGAAACCTATTGTTTTTTCTGTGAATTTCTAAGGTTTTTTAAATGCTTATTTCTAACTATAACGTCTCTGAAATCTATGGTGTTTTCAGTGAAAAAAATAAATAAATAATATATATATATATATATATATATATATATATATTGAAAAGCAGAAATTACGGCGCTCTTAGGGACCATAACCAACAATGGAAGGTAGAAATAGATTTATTACTTCATAAATTCAAGTTGTGACGCTTGACGGCGGAAACGCGTCACAACCTAGATTTGTGAATAAATCTATTTGTACCGTGCATCGTTGGTTGTGGTTCCTTAGTGCGTGGTAATATCTTCTTTTCACTACGGACTAGGGGGTGTAATAAAGATTGTGCCCCGCCTCTGTCCCATAGTTATGTAGTTTTTTAACATGTTAGAATATGTCCTTCAATGGGTGCTCATTTACATAAGGACAGATAATAAATGAATGGATATTAGTAAGTGAAATTCAGAGTGTAGTGCAATGAATTGTGAAGGGTGCAATGAATTGTGAAGGGTGTTGAACTAGTTGGTATAACTAATTACTTGAATTTTAACTGTCATTAGGCAATAATATTTTATGATGTTGCACTTGTACTTTATTAATGCATTCGTGATTTCTGAAATCATTTATGCTTTCAAAATGTCTAGAAGAGTTTCGGAATTAACTCTATATAAAACAACGTATACATGTTGAAGGGAACAAGAGCCATACAAAAAAGTTTACACTATAATAAGTTTACATTATACCTGTTTACAGCATATTTTGCACTCTTTTAATGAACATCTAAAAACCTTTCAACTAAGCACTAGCACTTTAATTCGATCTTTGGTCATATATGTTGCACATGATGCTATATTTATTAGTGAATGCCGTCCATTTTTGGATTGCATGAATTATAGCAAGCCATATGGATTTGATGTCTTAGAGGCACCCATGCACTAGCACATTTGGTCAATGATCCCCATACCAGGTATTTTTATACTGGAGTCTGTAATTTTCACACTAGTGAGGAATCAATTGAAGTTACAATATTGACTATAAGTAATTGACAGACTGCTCAGTGATAATCGAACATGTAACTTCCATGTGCAATAGACCTAATTACGAATTCACTTATGTTATCTGACATAGCTGTTACAAATATGATATGAGCAACGGACAGAATGACAACGACTATACAAAACCTAAAAAAAACACAAAAAAATGCAAAATAAGAATGGCAAAAAATATATAACAATTTTTTTACTTTTGAGACGCTTGTAAAGAAACATGCAATTGTTATTGAATTGTTTTATTGATAAAGTGGCATATCGAATGCATTTTCAGTATGTTGTTTCTGTCTATGTGGCCATGTGACCCAGTACTCCTACTAAGGGAGGAGTAAGTTTGAGCTCTTTGTGTGAGCAAGGCTGGGGATCCTGTTGAAACAAGTTACCACGGCACGATATTTGAAAATACATTTTGAAATTACCTGAGCCATCAGTCTCGGTGTCCGGTTTCTTCAGAGGACCCGGTAGTGGTTTTAGATGTTTAGCTGCCATCTGTCAAAGGCGGCAACACTGACACGCCCTCGATCTGGTGCCTCGTTGTTTGGCAGAAACACAAAAAAGGAATGCAACGCATTGCACGAGCCCCCCGTGTGATAAGAGATCATCTGGACAGAACGCGGACGGCGGAAGAGCACCTGCTGATGGAGCTTCGGAGGACGCCTGGCAGCTGGTAAGCGATCTCCACTGTGTTAGCGAGTGAAAGCCAGAGCGAAGTCGGGGAGGTGCAGGTAGATTGAAAAACCAGCGTGACTCAGCGCAACAGAATTGGGTGCTGTTTGTAAGAGTTTCAATCATCAACCATGAATCTAACACGAGTAATGGATACTTGGGTCAGACAAAGGGAAGAGGCGGCATGAGCAGTTTACGATGACAATATGGCCAGTACAAGTGGCGAAAATCCACCAGTGGTAACTGGAGAGACTTCGTCTGGAGTCAGTTTTCGAGACACAATGAGGAGGCTAGAGAAATTGAGTTTCACAGAGGTCTCAAAGTGGTGGGATATAAAATCACTAGAAAAATACCTCGAGGTGCGACGAGTCCCTCGAGGTTTGAGAATTTTAATTGCTCCTACATTCAAATATCCGGATTTGCTCCAGGAGTGGGCAAGTAAGAGTGCTGAATCATCAATACATATGTTGAAGATTCTGGTAAAGTTTGCCAAGAAAGATTGTGATAAAATTCTACAGGAGATACAAAGTTTGCAACAAAAATACAGGAAACCGGATGTAGTTGAAAAATTTCAAAAAGACCTAGAAGCAAAACTTGCAACACTTGTCAAAATGATCAAAGAGAGGAAGGCTATAAAATTTACAAGAGACAGAATTTATTATCGGAGGGGCCAAATTTGTACTTCTGCCAGATGTTTCGACAATCTGAGGCATCAGAAATTATCATATAGTGCCATGGTGGGCGGCAGGAGTAAAGAGAGGTGACAAATGATGGAAACTAGTTCAGAATGGAGTTCTAAACTAGACACTGATCATGAAGATGGATCAAAGACACAGTCCAATAGGGGAGGTGATGGCAAACCCTCCACAGTGGTCGAAGAAATGTGTTTTTTAGGCATGGACAGGACTATCAATGTGAGACAGAGACCACAGCGGAGAGGAATAGGCTTCCAAGGAAGTGCAAAAGAAGACAGAGGAGGCATGGAGCTCCGGTCCGGAAGCAAGACCAAGACCATGCAGTACAACAAATGAGCACTCCAGCCATAACAGTCATCAACCTCACTGATCATGCTCTAACAGATGAGGTAACCAAAATACTATCACTAGGACTGTCTTTCTGTGTAAGGACCAACTTGAATTACGGCCAAATAAGAATTGACTTCTACAAATTCCTGAGACAGTTAAAATGAAAGAAATTGTTCATCAACCAGACTAACACCAGGAATCTTAAAACATCGAATCTGGAGACCCTAACTTCCAACCTGGTAGTAGGGGACCTAGTCCTACTACAGGACCTTGAACAACTTGAGAGAGGATCTTATGACAACGACGCACCTACAAAATTGAAGGAAACTGCAGATTTATTTGGCATTGACATGTATGGGAGTGCAGGGACCCATTTCAGAAGAAAGTCCACCACTGTCTCCAACCTCCCAAAGGACTCTATTGATGCATTTGCAGATAGGGTAATAAAAGATCTGAAATCAATTGCATTACAGTCTAGTGTAAAGTTTTGTAATGGCATGAAACAAAGTGACAAATTATATTCAAAAGTAATGGAAAAGATTTCAGCCCGGGATGACATTGTGGTCCAACAGTCGGACAAGGGTGGGAACATCGTCCTATGGCCTATCCAGAAATATAATGACGAAGCTAAAAGTCAACTGAAAGATACCAAGTGTTATCTTAGTCCCACAGAGTAACCTACTAGAAGTAAAAAACAAATATCATAAAGAGCTTTCCAGGTGGAGAGGGATGGGTCTAATCAGTGAGGGAGAATATGGATATCTGAAGGTTGATGACCCTCTAGTACCTATCCTCTATTTGATTCCCAAGATTCATAAAGACATGCATGAACCCCCAGGAATGCCAATTATATCGGTAATTGGGAGCCTCTTTGAGACAACTTGTAGGTATATAGATTATTTCTTACAGAACATCGTTCAGTCACTCCTGTCCCATATACAGTACACCAGAGATTTCTTGAGGAGAGTCAATGATACCATCTGGGATGATTTATGGTTATTAATCACACTTGATGTAGCTTTGTTTTATATGAGTATAGCTCATGAGGATGGCCTTAAAGCCCTTATACACTACCTCAATTTGAGACCTATTGAGCATTACCAGCATTCTGAAATGTTACTTACCATGGCTAGACTATGCCTATAGAATACCTTTTTCTTTTACGGGAAGGACACTTACAGGCAGATAAGGGGCACGGCCATGGGCACCTGCTTTGCCCCCAGCTTTGCGAATCTTCACATGGGCTGGTGGGAGGAGCAGGTGCTCAGGGTTGAGTTTGAGACTGAATTGCAGGAAAACATTTTAATCTGGTCCTGGCACATTGATGATTTATTTCTACTGTGGAGGGGCTCACGAAAACAGGCTGTAGGTTTTATTTCTGCTTTGAATTTGAACTCTCTTAACCTGCGCTTTAGGAGCACAATAAGTGAGTCGGTGATATGTTTCCTGGATTTGAAAGTATTCATAAAGAACAACAGAATACACACACGCACCTATAGGAAGCCAACTTCTGGTAATTCTCTTTTACACTCAGACAGCTTCCATCCCCCTAAATTGAAATTCAACATACCTTATGCTGTGTTTCTCCACATGAAAAGAAATTGTAGCGAGCCTACATCCCTCTGAAAAGCACAAGTAAATTTGTCACAAAGGTTTAGAGTCAACGGCTATAGTCAACAGGTGTTAACACAGGCTCACAATAAAGTAGATGGAATCCCCAGAGATTCACTTCTATTTCCTAACAAAGAGACAAAACAGACATCTAAAAATAAAAAGAAAGGGTCGATCAGGATGATCATGGGATACAATGCCTATCAGGACAAGGTGAGAGATTACCTGAATAGGCATTGGCACCTAGTGAGAAATGATCAACAGATAGGAGACTCTATCCCCCGAAGACTGTTTTTAAGATTTTGGAGAGCAAAATCTATGAGGCAGAAGCTTGTGGTCAATAGCCCTGAGGTAACAGAAAAAGAAGGATGGCTGAAGGCCATCTCAGGTTTTAACAAATGCCTAAAATGTAAGGCTTGCCAACATGGTCTAAATATGAAAGAAATCAATTCACCTTTTTTAAACAAACCATGGAAAATACCACATTTTTTAACTGCAAGTGTTACCATGTGGTTTATGTTCTTCAATGTTCATGCCCCAAACTGTATGTGTTTCATAAACAATGGGGTGACCCTGTGTCCCTCAGAACCTGGGTATAAATTAAATAAAGTACAATGGTTCTGTTAGGTATGACCACACAATTACTTTGTTTTACAATTGAATCAAATGAAGCTGAATGTATCAATAAACAAGAGAATAATCGAAAGAGAAATTGTATTTAAGAAGAAGACATGAAGAAATAAACAATGACAATACACAAATCACGATATAATCAGATTTGCTGGGTGGCAGGGTATTCTTTATATATAAATTGCATCATTTATATTATCACCCATATAATTCTTTTTAGCAAAAAAAGGCTGCCAAAGTTGTAAACATTAGAGTGAATTTGTGAATAAGTGACATAGTGACATAAGTGACACAATTGGTGCGTAATATATACAAAGTGAATAGAAAAAATATATATACAAAATAAAACAGGCCAGTATAAAGAAGAACAATGACACTGTTTCCAGAAATGACTCAAGTTCTTTGTAAAACAAGGTCTTGAACTGGGCCTAGGTGCTGTCGACGTTTTGAAAACGCGGCTTTTCCACATTGACGAAAGGTGGCCGAGCGGCAGGGTTCAATACTGCTTTGACGCGATTTGTTCTTATTTTCTAAGACGCTGGTAGAAGGACTTTTCAAAGGACATCCTTTCTAAATTGGGTTGACGGTTACTCCACACTCGGCTGAGCTTCGTAGCCAGCACTTGAAATTTTCTTTCGAGAATTCCATTGGATGAGTGATTCTGCTCTACAATGTGCAAATATTAGGCCTTCCTAGACTAACTGCTAGGTTGCCATTGTTTGTTTATTTTAAGTCCTGATGAAGACCCGCATGATGATTTAAGATTGCATATATAGGGTTGATACGTCGACAGCACCTAGGCCCAGTTCAAGAACTTGTTTTACAAAGAACTTGAATCATTTCTGGAAACAGTGTCATTGTTCTTCTTTATACTGGCCTGTTTTATTTTGTATATATATTTTTTCTATTCACTTTGTATATATTACGCACCAATTGTGTCACTTATGTCACTATGTCACTTATTCACAAATTCACTCTAATGTTTACAACTTTGGCAGCCTTTTTTTGCTAAAAATAATTATATGGGTGATAATATAAATGATGCAATTTATATATAAAGAATACCCTGCCACCCAGCAAATCTGATTCTATCGTGATTTGTGTATTGTCATTGTTTATTTCTTCATGTGTTCTTCTTAAATACAATTTCTCTTTCGATTATTCTCTTGTTTATTGATACATTCAGCTTCTTTTGATTCAATTGTAAAACAAAGTAATTGTGTGGTCATACCCGACAGAACCATTGTACCAAACTGTATGTGGGCAGTACAATCCACATGGTCCATGTTAGAATCCTTCAGCACCTCAGGGCCATAGAAAACAAAGACAAGACCTACCCAGTGGCCAGGCACATTAATGAAGTCCTCGGAGGAGACTCCAAGGAACTTGCCTATTTCGTGATTGACTCAGTCCCTAGAAATAGACAAGGTGGTAATAGGGAGAGGAAACTGAGGCAACTAGAGTGAAGACACATACTGATGTTAGACTCTAATATCCCCCAGGGCCTCAATTCAGATGAAGATTTACGTGTCCATCTATAGGGGGTGTGACAAAGATTGTGCCCTGCCTCTATCCCGTAGTTATGCACTTTTTTAACATGTTAGAATAAGTCCTTCAATGGTTACTCATTTACATAAGGACAGATAATAAATGAATGGATATTAGTAAGTGAAATTCAGAGTGCAGTGCAATGAATTGCAAAGATATATTTTTAAGTAGGGTGTAGAATTAGTTGGTACAATTTATTACTTGAATTTTAACTGTCAGGCAATGAAATTTTAGAATGTTGCTCTTGTACTTTATTAATGTATTCGTGATTTCTGGAATCATTTATGCTTTCGCAATGTCTAGAAGAGTTTTGGAATTAACTCTATATAAAACAACGGATACATGTTGAAGGGAACAAGAGCCACAAAAAAGTTAATAAGATTACATTATACCGGTTTACAGCATATTTTGCACTCTTTTAATGAACATCTAAAAACCTTTGCTCTAAGCACTAGCACTTTAATTCGATCTTTGGTCATATATGTTGTACATGATGGTATATTTATTAGTGAATGCGGGCCATTTTTGGATTGCATGAATTATAGCAAGCCATATGAATTTGATGTCTTAGAGACTCCCATGCAGTAGCACTTTTGGTCTATGAGCCCCATACCAGGTATTTTTTAGACTGGAGTCTGTAATTTTCACAATAGTGAGTAATCAATTGAAGTTACAGTATTGACTATAAATAATTGACAGACTGCTCTGTGATAATCAAACATTTAACGTTCATGTGCAATAGACCTAATTGCGGATTCACTTATGTTATCTGACATAGCTGTTGTAAATATGATATGAGCAAAAGACAGAATGACAAAATAAAACACAAAAAATGCAAAAAAAGAATGTAAAAAATGTAAAAAAAATGTAACTTTTGAGACGCTAGTAAAGAAACAAGCAATTGTTATGGAATTGTTTTATTTATGCATTTGGCACATCAAATGCATTTTCAGTATGTTGTTTCTGTCTATGTGGCCATGTGACCCAGTGCTCCTACTAAAGGAGGAGTAAGTTTGTGCTCTGTGTGTGACCAAGGCAGGGGATCCTGCCGAAACGTGTTACCACAGCACGATATTTGAAAATATATTTTCAAATTACCTGAGCCAACAGTGTTGGTTGTCACATATTACATCATTCATGACATGGTCAGTGACATCACTGATGACATCACTGTTGACATCTCAAATGACATCACTGATGACATCATCCAGTGACTGTGTGTTTCTGTAAAGTTTAAATTTGTTTTATATATATGCCAAGCTGCATTGAAGATTGAGTGGTTGTATAAGTGTCTGTATGGAGGATTTACTAGGTACGTGACTGACTGTATAAGTGAGTGATTAAATGTGTCTTACTGAATGCATGGTTAGTGACAAAACTGTGTGAAAGTCTGTATCAGTCTGTCTGTTGTTGTGTAAGCTGATGCATGGGTTGGTGAGTAGCTGCATGAGTCTCTATACGAGTTATTGATTGCTTGCCTGAGTATTTGTATGGCTGCCTGAGTGTGTGTGTGTGTGTGAGTAGGAGGTGTGTGACTCTGTGCATGGATGCATGAGTGGTTGATTCACTGGGTGTATGGGTTCAAGAGTGCATGTGGAAACAGCTGTATGGGTGGGTGAGTGTGTGTATGGGTGTGTTGGTGAGTGAATGGATGTTTCAGTGGTACATGAGCAAGTAACTACATATGTAAAAGTCAGCGTATGTGAGTGATGGTGTATATAAATAACTATATGTGAGAGTCCGTAATTGTGAGAGTAGCTGCATGGATGAGTGTGTATTTGTATCAGTGATTCTATAACAGAGTAATTATGTGTTAGTATCTGTATGAATATGTGAGCTGGTATCTGTATAACTGTATAGGTGAGCAAATGGAAGTATGATTGATTCTTTGCATGACTGACTAGCTGTGTGAGTAACTCAGGATATGTGGCAGTGTGTGAGTGTCTGTATAGGTGTATGAGTGCATATGATAGTGTTGTATTGATGAGTGTCTATTGGTGAATGAGTAGATGTGTGTGTAGACCTAGGAATCAGTGAGTGGGTATGTAGTGACTGGTATTGATGTGTCTATTTTTTCGAAAATGGTATTCTTTATTTTAGAGTGGGTGTATCAAAGGTTATATTCAGGTGTGAGGAGGTGCATCAGATTTTCACATGGATGATGTCATTAGTGATTTGAGATGTCATCAGTGATGTCATCAGTGATGTCACTGACCATGTCATGAATGATGTAATATGTGACATCATCAGCAGTGCATTGCGGGGGCGTGAGTTATAGTTAGCTGAACTAACTATAACGGTGGAATTTCTCTGATTTTGTATGAGTGAAATGTCCAACTAACTATAACGTCCTAGAAACCTATGGGTTTTTCAGTGAATTTCAAAGGATTTTTAAATGCTAATTTCTAACTATAACATCTGTAAAACCTATGGTTTTTTCAGTGAATTTCAAAGGTTTTTTAAATATTAAACAACTATTCTGCTATTTGTCATTAGTACTGTTTTTCTAACTTTTCCACTACAGAAAAGAAAATAAACTTTAAAACTATTGTGTAATGTAATATATTTCAGAAATTACAGTATTACTTATCAAATAATACGACATAATTTAACATTTTGAAAAAATATTTTTCTCCCTTTTTCTGCTGTTTTCCGATTCTACTTAACTTCACTGCTGAGAGCCGACCGGTGGTTCGCAGACAGAGACTTGCGAGCCGGCGGGCTGGCTTGTAGAGGAAGAGCTGCAAGCCAACTTGCTGGCTTGTAGAGGGAGAGCTGCAGCCCGTCAGCTCACAGAGGGACAGCAGCGGGCCGGCTCGCAGAGGAGCAGCTGCGGCCGACTAATATAGGGAAAGGTGCAGGCCGTCGGCTTGCAAAGGGATAGCTGAGGGACAGTTATGTGGAGAGAGGGAGCATGAAGGGGGTATCTTGCAGAGAGAGAGCTGCCGTATATATCCAGTCTTGGCTTCAGAGATACAACTGCGGGCCCGAGGACTCGCACACGAAGAGCTGCGAGTGAACTGGTGGTTCGCAGAGGGAGAACTGCGGGCCCGAGAAGGTTGTTGGGGGCTTGCTTCAGAGAGCTGTGGACTAACTCGCACAGAGAGAGCAACAAGCCGACGGGCTTGCTAGCAGACACACAGCTACGAGCTATTGGTCTGGCTCGCAGAGGTAGAGCTGCGGGCCTGACGTCTCGCAGACACAGAGCTGCGAGCCGACGGACTAGCTTCTAAAGGCATAGCTGCTAGCTGGTGATATGGGGACAGGGAGCGTGAAAGGGGTATCTCGCACAGACAGAGCTCCGGTATGTTTTCAGAGTTGCCTCGCAGAGGTAGAACCACGGATTTGTTGTCTTGTAAACGGAGAGATGCATGCTGACGTGGTCTGAATCACAAAATGGCTGCCAACAATTCCTAGTTTCAACAGTTTGCACCCAGGCTCGCAGAGAGAGAGCTGCAGCCCATGGGCTCGACTCGCAGAGGGAGAGCTACAGGCCGTCCGCTCGCAAAGGCACAGCAGCATACTGGCTCACAGAGGTAGAGAGCTGCGAGCCGACGCAGCAGCGTACTTGCTCACAGAGGTAGAGAGCTGCGAGCCAATGGACTGGCTTCTAAAGGCATAGCTGCGAGCTGGTGATGTGGGGAGAAGCTGGTGATGTGGGGAGAGGGAGCGTGAAAGGGGTATCTCGCACAGACAGAGCTCCGGTATATTAAATTGCCACCGGGACCTTTGTTTTATTTTCACTCGATGCGAGGCACAAGATGGCTGCTAACACTTCCTGGTTTGAATTGTTAGCAGTCAATCAGTGGCAAGCTCATGCTCAGGAGTTAGGCTCCGCCCAGATATATATATATATATTTCCTTTAATATCTCAAAAACTACTGCACGGATTTACACCATTTCAACAAAAGTGTGCTTTCTGGACCAAGACCTTTCTCCCAGCCAAGTTTGGCATAATTCCATTCAGCAGTTTGACCTGTTGCCTTGTCTAAAGTTTCCTATGGAAATTGCATGGAAAAAACACGTTTTTGGACCCCCCTTTTTTCTCAGCCCCCCCTTGACGAATCACCCCCAAACTTTCAAGATAGGAGCTGATCTGAAAAGAGGAACTTTTTGGAACATTTCATAAAGATTCGTCAAACGACGCCAAAGTTATAAGCACATCAAAAAATGCTTTTCCTATGGAAACTAGGTTCTAACTATAACTATCTCTACTGGCGACTATTAATAAATATATATATACATACACACACACACGCACATATACTTGTGAGCAAGGCCAGGATTGGCTGCAATGCGTTATGGTGGACATGTGAGAAATAAAATGCACAAATGAACTTGGAGTCTGCTTTTCACTATGGACAACTGTGGGAGGCTCCGCCGGCTCATGCGCCACCTCCCCAGGGTTTCTGGTTCCTGAGCAGGGAGCGACACACATATGGACTATCACAGAAGATGACCATCTTCCTAGAGGCTTGTTACACTGCCTCCGCTCGTCTGTTAGAATGAGTCTTGTAGCTCTCCTGCCACTAGGATTGACTTTACGCTGCACTTTGGCAAGCTAATTTTTGCATCTCATGGATACTTATGGAATAGAGTAATATCTCTGAACCCCTTCTAAACAGAAGTAAAAAGTGTTCAAATTGACTATGTTTTATTTATTTGGACACTGATTCTGAGCCTTGAGAAAGTCGTCAAACGACGAAACACGTGTCGGCAGTGTCTATGCTTCACCTACATGTCAACATATCAACATATCAAGAACTGATCCACTTATGGTAAAGACTGTGCTATACTGTTCGTTTGTTGATTGCAAATCTTGAAATGAAATTGTTTATTGACGTAATAGTCAGTTGGAACTGTTTATTGTGCTGTGCTCTGTTGTTCAAATTCTCATATAGATATATATTCATTAAAGTAAAGGATACAAGGACATTATAGTTAGGCTCAGATTTCTCTTGTACATGACCAGTGACATCCAGCTGTTATAGCTACCTGAGCTTACTATAACGATCACCCCTGCAGTGCACTGCTTATGACCTCACATATTACATCACTCATGACATGGCCAGTGAAATGACTGATGACTTCTCAAAAGACATCACTGATGACCTCAACCAGTGAGAGTATAAGTATTTTCTGAGAATTTGTGGTTGTTATACATATACAATAGGCTCACCAAAACAGCTAAATTAGTATACTGGTGTACTACTAATGGGTGATACTACTTCTAACAAATATTACATGAGTGGTTGTGTTAATGTGTGCATCCATGGTCTATGAGTGTTTGAGTGGGTGTATCGGTGTATAAGTGGGTGTGTGAATAGATGTGTAGGTGAGTGAGTGGCTGTGTGAGTGGCTGTGTTGGTGATAAGTGGGTATGTCAGTGGGTGTATGGGTGAGTGAGTGACTGTGTGAGTGCTTGTATGGGTGGGCGAGTGGGTGTGTGAGTGACTGTATGGGTGAGTGAGTGGCTGTTTGAGTTTTGTTTGATTACGTGAGGTGGTGTGTCAGTGGCTAAATTGAAGATTGAGTGTCTGTGTGAATGGTTGTATGGGTGAGTGAGTAAATGTGTAAGTGCTTGTATGGGTGAGTGAGTGGCTGTGTTGAGAGGCTGTATGGGTGAATGAGTGGGTGTGTAGTGGCTGTATAGGTGAATAAGTGTATGAGAGTAGCTGTATGGGTGAGTGTGTGGCTGTATTAGTGGCTGTATAAATAAGTGACTGCATGAGCAGTTGTATAGGTGAATGAGTGGGTGTGTGAGTGGCTCTATGGATGAGTGGGTGGTTGTTTGAGTACTTGTATGGATCAGTGAATGATTATGTGAGCAGTTGTTTGGGTATGTGAGTAGATGTATGAGAGGTTGTATAGCGGTGTGAGTTGGCGTGTGAGTGGTTCTGTGGATGACGTTATCAGTGATGTCATTTGAGATGTCATCTGTGATGTCATCAGTGATGCCTCTGACTATGTCATGAGTGATGTAATGTGTGAGGTGATAAGCAGTGCATTGCGGGTGTGTAAATTATAGTTAGCTCAGATAAATAGAACTGCTGAATGTCGTTGGTTTTGTACGAATAAAATCTGAGCCTAATTATAGCATCCCTGTAACCTTTGTTGTTTTAGTGAATTTCCAAGGTTTTTAAAAATTCTATTTCCTAACTATAACTTCCCTCTAGCCTTTATTTTTTCAAGTGAATTTTTAAGGCATTTTAATTTCATGTCCTAATTCTAACCTGTAACCTTTGAGAGGGAGTGTGTGAGTTAGTGTGTGAGTGTCTGAGTGGGTCTGTGAGTGGGTCTGAGAGTGTCTGAGTTGATCTGTCAGTGGATGTGTGTGTCTGATTAGTTCTGGAAGTGGTGCATTAGTGTCTCACTGGGTGGGTGAGTGGGTGTGTGAATTGGTGAGTAGGTCAGTGAGTGGGTGCTTGAGTGTCTGAGCAGGTGTGTAAATGTCTGAGTGGCTCTGTGAGTGGGTTTGTGAGTGCCTCCATGAGTGTGTGAGTCGGTCTGTGATTGATTGCATGAGTATCTAAGTGGGACTATGAGTTGGTGTCTGAGTGGGTTTGCAAGTGCCTCCATGAGGGTGTGAGTCAGCCTGTGGGTGAGTGCATGAGTTTCTAAGTGGGTCGGTGAGTGAGTGCATGAGTCTCTGAATGGGTCTGTGAGTAGGTGGAAAAGTGTCTCAGTAGGGCCTGTGAGTGGGTGCATGAGTCTCTGATTGGGTGTGTGAGTGGGCGTGTGAGTGTCTGAGTGCCCTCTGTTTTGTCCTCTCTCTTCTGCTCTGTTTTGCCTTTTCTGCTAATTTTTGTGGCCTCTGTTTTGCCTTTCCTGCTCATTGTTATGCCCTCTGTTTTGCCATTCCTGCTAGTTTTTTCTGCTCTACATTTTGCCTATTCTGCTCCTTTTTCTGCCCTGTGTTTTGCCCTCTTCAACTCTGATTTGCCTTTTCTGTTCATTTTTCTGCCCCCTATATGGCCTTTTCAGCTTGTTTTTCTGCCTTCTGTTTTACCTCTTCTGCTTATTTTTTTGCCCTTTGTTTTGCCTTTTCTGCTTATTTTTTCACCCTACTTTTTGGCTTTTGCTGCTCATTTTCTGTCCTGTTTTGCCTTTTCTGCTCTACTTTGCTTTTCTGTTTGTTTGTCTGCCCTTTTTTGTCCTTTTTGTGGAAAAAAGGGAGGGGCAATGCTTCCCCCCACCAACCAATTTTAGCACCAGGGAACCCATCACCCAGGGCCTGGCCAATCATTGGAAGGGGAGGGGGGCCAAGCAGCCCCTTCCCCAAGCTGACTTTGGACCCTGGACCCCATTTCATGGGGTCTAGCCTCCTGTTCATGGGTGCTCTGGAGCCCACCCAGGGCATCCAGTGTGCAATGCTAGGGACCGTGAAGGGCTCATCAATGCCCCTGCAGTCCCTGCAGGAAGCTGCTTAACATGCCAGCTCCCTGTGTGCAGGATAAATAATTTAATCTGTTTCCCTGCTCACTGGACAGCAGGCAGGGAAACAGAGGAAACCCCCGCTCCCAGCAAAGGTGAGCAGGTTGACAGCTTCCGCATGCTGGGAGAGTAGTTAGTGTTCGCTCTTGCTTCTCCCGCCAAGTGAAAGCAAACTGCTATGTTTCGGGGATGGGCACCCCAGAACATAGCGTGAGCCACCCTGGGGGTGGCGGTCCCCAGTGCCATTAATGGCTCCAGGACTATAGAATCAATGGGACAACTGCAGTGTGGTGGCGGTCCCCAGAGCTGTAAATGACTCGGCAGGGGGACTCCCTCCCTGTTTATAAAGTTATTTGTCCCTGCTGGAGGTGGTAGTCCGTGGGGCATCTACACGGTCCCCCATTACTATTTATTTAGCCCCTGGATAGGTTGTGGTTCCCAGGTCATACTAAAGCCACTGGAGGAAGGTCTGCGCATCCCCCTCCACTATTTTTTAAAAAGCCCCGGGGAGGTGGTGATTTCCCATGGCTCTATAGGCCCAATGGAAGGAGATCTGCGCAGCCCATCTCCAAGATTTAAATAAATCCCGGGGAGGTGGTGGTCCCCAGGGCTATAAACAACCCTAGGAGGGGAGCCTTTGCGTCCTCCTCCTTTTGTTTGTGCATGCCCCCGGGACCTGGCACACCTGGGGTCCTTTTTAAAAACAAGCTTGGGAGACCGCGCTCATTTTAATTTTAATTTTTATATTTGCCATCGATTTGTGACTCCAGTACAATTTTTCCGCATATTTTTTTCTTTTTTTAAATGCTTTTTTGCCCTGCTAGGGTCCCAGGAGGACCCCAGAGCTAGAGATCAGGTTATTCCTACCCTGCCCCCTTTTCTTTTTTTCTAACTTTTTTGGGGGACTCGGCTGAAGCTGAGTCCCAAGATGGCTGCCAACACTTCCTGGTTGAAGTGTTGCCAGCCAATTACATTTCAGCATGGGGACTGTGGGATCCTCTGACGAGCCGTGTCCCTAGATACACAAATGTGCATTTCTTTTAGTATCTCGGAAACTACTGAACAGATTTGCACTAATTCACAAAAAGGTTGCTTTCTGGACCAAAAGCTACCTTTTTGCCAAATTTGGTTTAATTCCGTCAAGCGATTTGGGTTGTAGTCGTGTCTGAAATTCCTATGTGAATGACACTTTTTATGACACCTCCTTTTTCTCGACCCCCACTTGACTGATCACAATGAAGCTTTCCATGCACAACAAGACCCAACTTGACACGTTTTGGGGAAAATTTTGTGACGACTCATCAAACGATGCCAAAGATGTAAGAAAGTCAAAAAACGCTTTTTCTATGACAACTAGGCCCTAACTATAACTGCCTGCTGGTGACCGCTAGTAGGTTTTATAGCTCTCTCTCTCTCTGCCAGAGAGCAATAGAGCAATTTCTAGAAATTTAGGTGAAGGTGTGCAGTACCAGTGCCACACCTGAGATTGCAATCTTGAATGTTTCTAATGAGGAAAGAGATTAAAATGTCTCCGCTGTTACCGGCTGGTCCTTATTTGAGGGATTATTAACCAGTGCCCTGCTAAATTCGAGTTTGTAATTTCTGAGCATGACCACGATTTAAAAAGCTTTACTTTTGAAACACATACTATTATTTGGAAAAACAGAGCAAGGGTTAATAAGGCCTTACAAATGGGAATATATGGCACATCTTTTTCAAAGATTATGACATATATATTTATAGCCCCTGCCTCTTAGAATTAAAATGCCTTTTCAGATCACTTTTATTCTGCTCTCTAACTTGCTTCTGGCAATTACAGCTTGATATATGCAATCGGACTGCCCTGCATTTTTCTCAGTTGAATTCGATTATGTAATTTGGACAGATGATTTTAATACGAACTCCAAGCGAGCCAGGGCTATTATTCTAAAAAAAAATCTGAAAGAAAGCAGGAAATCTTGATCTCAGTTGCATCCCAAAAATATGTGCAGACGGCGGGCTTTCCTAATATTACAGTGTGTGTAGCTTCGGCGGATCAAGTCTTTCCTAGCTATGCATCCAAGCTCTGTGGTTGAAGTCACGTGATTCGTCCGCCAGACCCCTATTGGACAGCAGGCTGGCAACAGCTGCAAAGTAGGCTGCTTCCAGGGACAGGGAACCACTGTTTTTCCAACATAGCATTAAGAGAGAAGTTATTCTGCAGGCTTCAAGATGCAGATATGGGCTGTGCTGCCAGTATTGTTTTCCTTCAAGCCTTCCGCGCTGTGGTACAAAGGAACTGCGCACACATCTGCACGCAGCGACAGGAGGAATTAACGCATGAAACCGTACCGCTGGAAAGCGCCGAGGAAATAAGCAGACCTCGAACGCTCATCATGATGGTACGGTATGTTTGATACTGCTCTGAGAGTTGGAAAATTATTATATTGCTCTGCGCCAAATAATTTCTTTCCCGTGCATGTCTGCACATGAATAATGAGATGAGAAACCACAGGTTGCTCTGAACTGTCTCCTTCGTATATGTATGTGAATGTTAGAGTCTCAGACAGCCCGGTTCTAATGACTGAAAGTCTAATTAAACCGTGGCACAGCTGTTTATTATTTTCCATGCCAAGCCAGATGGGTATCTGTGTATAAAGATGAGTGTTTAAGCTGGGCATGTGTGTTCCATGTAAATGCTTGCTACTCTAAGGAATGAGTAAAAATTGTGTTTTGTAGAAAATCAGCTTACCTGCTAATACTTTATCTAAGCACTGAAGGGGTCGGCCGTTGTGCTATGAAGAGTTGTAAAGTAAGCATTTCCAAAATACCTTAAAAAAAAGTGTGACAATGAATTTTTGTGTCATGCTGACTTGGTGTTCAGAATTTCCGTGCATTTCTCCTGTTACAACTACGTCATTCGAAATTTCTTTTCACGCTGTTGAGGGCCCAGCAGATGTGTTTTAATGAGTTATCATGTTTTATAACGAGTCTATCCCCTAAAGCAGTAAGAACAGTTGGGAAGAGATCATGTTTGGCACCTTAGTGAAATGCTTGCCTGGTGGCTAGTATGTTGAGCACCTTCCTTTGTACCAGCTGATATTTGTGCACATTTTTCAGTGATTTAGAAATTATGTGGGTGAGAGATCATGCTGTGAGCTCGGACACTGTCCCTCGCTCCCTCTTGAGCCTCATGGTAAATGTCAAATGTGCCCCATTCTGAACCTGATCATTAAAGACTAACTGATCGTCAAAGGCATTTTATGGTCGCAAAGCTAGGCATTTGCAAAATTGCAGGGATTGCAAACGCATAATAAGTGTTTCCTATTTACAAAATCTGTTACGGGTCTGAAAAATCTTTGTGACTCAAAAAAGGGTTTAAGTGACCCTATCCAAATTGAAATTAGGAGGGGAAGTGAAAGAGGCACCGCCTTCCTATTTGCTCTTCGGAGAGAAATGTATCTAAAACTTGACTGTACTTATGGTTGCAAATCAATAATCAGATAGCGACAGGGTCGGATCTGTAAGGAGGGCACTCGGGCAATGGCCGAAGGGGCGGTATCGAAGATCCAGCTGTGGGCTGCTTTCTTCGCAGCCTGGGGGGCCAATTTGGGCTGTGTCTGGTGTGTTCCGATGTCGCCAGTGGCCCAATTCGTGCCTGAGTGGCCTTTCTGGAGGCAGATGGGTGTCCATTAGCTCCCTTTTATCAACCGGCAGAGGTGTTACTCCCTTTCTCTCGCTAGGCCGGCCTCTTAATCTATGCATATTGAGCGGGTCAGGGGGGCCAGAGCAGAAGTGGCCTCACTTGTTTTCAGGTGTTTTTTAAAACTTCGCCGAAACAGTGTTTTGGGGAAAGGCAATATGCAAATGTTGGCCGCTTTTTATTAGAGTGCCCTGGCTGATTTCTTAACCCAATTCAACCCTGGATAACGACACCTCAAAGGGGGTGGTATCTGTTTGCATAGGGAAGGGGGTTTCAGTGGGACATCCTTCCCTATGAGTATTGACGTTGTTTGGGAAGGTGGGAAGGTAGGGTTGATGCCCCATCTGTAAATGTCCTGGCCTACCCTTGTGCCCCACCACTGAGTGACAGCCACAGCTGTAAACCCAGACACTGCTCTCAGCCTGAGAACAGCAATGTTGTCCCTGTTTACATTTCACATTTTACTTGCTCTTTCATTTTTTTAGAGAAGTTGCTTTTTCCAGAATCATGTTTCTATAATTTGTTTCATGCAGTATATTACTCATGTATAGTGCGTACTGTGAAGAGAGGCACCTCGATGTATCTGTGTTGGTTCAGGTTATTAGTGGGTATCTTTTAGAGCCACAATTGAAAGCTGTGGAGTTCATGCTTTGTACTACATTGATCAAGTCCTAGCTATTAGACAAGAGAGCTCTGCTTTATGCCTTAAGCTCTGTTGCCTAAAATGTCTTTCTGTACTTTGGGAATGTGCAGTAAAACTTAAGAGGCCGAACGGACAATGTGTGGGATCACATAGACCGTGAACTTGTAGTCAAGAAAGTCAGGACTTTCCTGATACACTGCCTTGTGTACTATTACTGCCAACTTCAATAGTGCTGGATTGCATGGGGAGCCAGTGTAAGGTCCCTTGGGTAGCTCTAATGTGGTCAAGATGGAGTCTGAGCCTTGCTATTGCAAATTATACTAACTGAAGTCTCCCGACAGATTAGAAGAAGAATGATGGTGGATTGAGTTATTGCAGTCCATTTTAAATTAAAAAAGCATATTGAGCACAGTTTTGGACTCTTTGCCCACCTGGCTGGTGGGGGAAATGGTTACAATAATTACATATGCTCATATTTTACAACATTATTATGACAAATCTTTCAAGCTATTGAATATGCAAAAAGTATGTTGAATGTTCTTTTAGCAGTTGCATTTTAGGTAAATTAGTCTGTTATATTTCCATTTTCAATACCAAAATGTTTTTGATTTTGTTAAGATATTATGAAATTTTAATTTGAAGAGTCAGAATTTAAAGCACATGATTGCTTTCAATTTCCATCCATCCTTATAAAAGTACTATAAGGGCCTCATTACGATGACGGTGGGACCGCGGTCCCACCACCATTGCAAAATTGTTTCCCGCCTGCCACATTAGGTTGGCAGGTGGATAGGTGGCGGTCATAGAGACCGACCGCCACGGATCCGATGGGACAGTCAGAGGGAACATTGATCCCTACAATGGTGGCGGTGCCTGCCAGGCATCACCGTAGGGATTATGATATCCCTCCCCGCCGACCGTTTCATGGCAGTTCACCTGCCATGAAAAGGCTGGCAGATAGGGACATTGGTGGCCTGTAGTGGGCCTCCATTCCCCCTGGCCCTCAGATTTGGGTTTAGGGGGCATCTATGGTGCCCCCCTACATATCCCTACACCATGTGCCACGTAGTGCAGGGATATGTGTAATGTCCATTTTTTTTTGTACTGCAGAGTGTGCTGCATACCGCAGCACCCGCCACAATACAAAATATAGACATTGCAACCGCCAGGGTGGTGGTCGCATCCTAATTTGGCCGGCGGGACCACCAACTTGTAATTGGGCGGTCCCATTTCCGAATGGATGTCGGTCAGACGTTAGTCCGATCGCCATCCTAATGTGGCCCTATGTTCACAAGATTGACTTCATGTTTTAGGCTTATCATGAAGTATCGTGGAAATAGTAGGAATAATTATAAAAGTAAGTCCACTATATTTACCACACTTATTTTCATTTGTTTGAGATACATCAGATTTTGAAGAACTCAACAAATATTTTCTTGTAATAAACATTGGAAGGTCATTGTAAACATGTGTAACATAGATGGCTTTCAAAGATATGGGAACATGTAAATGAATATAATGACACACAGAAATGAAGTCCTGGATTTTGAAGAGATTATTTGGCTAGGCATGACTTTTTTGAGCTGTGGCACTAATCCTTTGGTGAATGATGTAGGAGGGTTAGCTTGATATCCTTTACAATCTGCCTGCTTTCCTGTTACACTCATTGGTCCTTCAGTGTTGAAGATTTGACCAGTGGCGCAGTCGTACATAGTCTGCTCAGTTCACTTGCCACACTACATTAACTATAACTCACACTTTCTCCATGCACTGGTTATATACCCTTGCATATTGCATAATCTGTAGCATGTGAAATCATAACATTAATTACAACACTTATGGCATCTGAAATGACATGATTTGTGAGAATATAGTGAATTTTAGAGTGGTGAATTGTACTAAATGTAGTGTGGTGAATGAGATAAACAGACTATGTACAGGGGTGCGTGAGTTATCTTAATATGAATGTGGTGCATAAATTATAAATGTAAGTTATAACTATGACTCTTATGACTTATAGTAATTTGAAGATGGTGCATAAATTATAAATTTAAGTTATAACTGTAGCTTTGGAATTTCTAATGTTTGTGTAGTTTAAGTTGGGTTTATAGAAATAAGAAATAAACGCTTTCCTAACTATAAATTATCCATAACCTTTTGGTTTTATAATTAAATTTAAATAAAGAAAAAAATTCAAACAGTGCAGTTTATTGTTTTTGAGTGGAGTGTCATTAACTGGAGTGTGGTACAGTCGAGTGCTGGACAATATCGTAAAGTGTGGTGTCGTACAGTATAGTGTCGTAGAGTGGAATGTGATACAGTGGATTGGCATTCAGAGAAATAGCGTATAGTGGAGGGGTGTGCAGTCGAGTGACATAGATTAGAGTGGCAAACAGTTGAGTAGCATACAGTAGAGTGGCATAGAGTGCAGTGTCGTACAGTGGAATAGCATAGACTGTAGTAACGTAGAGTGTAGAGACACACAGAGTGGAGTGGCATATAGTGTGTGGCATAAAATGCAGTGTAGTACACTGGATTGTTGTGGGGTGGCGTATAGTGCAGTGGTGTACAGTGGAGTGGCATTGAGTGAAGGGGCATATAGTGGAATAGCGTAGAGTGCAGTACTGCGCATTGAAGTGGCACACAGTGGAGTTGTATAGAGTAAAATAGCATAGAGGGTAGTGTCGTAGAGTGGAGATGCACACCCTGGAATAGCGTACAGTGGAGGGGCGTACAGTGGAGTTGTGTAGACTGGAGTGTCATTGAATGAAGTAGCATACAGTATAATAGCATAGAGTAAAGTGGTGTGGAGCTGAGTGGCATAGAATAGAGTGAAGTAGAGTGGAGTGGAAACCAGGGGAATAGCGTAGAGTGTAGTGGCTTATAGTAGAATTACATAGAGTAGAGTGATGTAGAGTTGAGTAGTGTAGAGTGTAATAGTGTAGAGTGGAGTGTGTTAATTGATACAGACATATCACAAAAGTGTGTGAACAGATGTAGATGTAATGTGGCCAAAATATACATTATGAGATGTAAAAAGTAATTTTTGGTAGTGTGTGTGTGTGAATAGTGTAAAAAGTGTTAAAGTTATACGTTTTAAAATACCTAGTTATATATTGTGCGACTGTATACCGCAGTAAGTTTGTGGTATACCATAGTATAGACAGATGAGAAGTCAGTATGTGATTGGCTAATGGCCATATTTACCAGAGGTAAAAAGCAGCCATGTAGTTTTCTTTATTGTTTTGCTGTGTTCTGCATTTCGCTGAGTTCTGGGTTAGAGTCTTAGATACAGGTCAGTATTATGTTTTATTGTTGTTCACTACCTATTACCACTCTATTTATGAGGTAATAGGCAGAGAAATGTATTTATAATTTTCTATATATTTGTATATATTTGTATAGCAATCTAGGGAGAACTGCACATTATATACGGGTGACGCTCGTAGGCGCGGACTTTGTTTTAAATAATCATTTTACCTGCCACCATCACTGAGGAGCTGCTCGGAACTGCGGGGGGAGACCGACAGGCGCAGTCATCACGGGAGGCTGCTACTGTGCAGGGACTGCGAGGACCAGGGTGCCTTGGGCTACAATCATTGAACGCACCTGATCCTCTTCCCGGACACACCTCCTACCGCTATTTAATTGACTCCAGTCCACGCGTGAGCGGGACGCGTGCGGGGCGCAGTCCGGGGCGAAGCCCGGGCAAAGGGCGGGCCCGTTTAAGCCCGTTCAAGCACGGTCAAGACCGGACCGGGCCCCTTCTCTTTCCTGCACCGCCTTCGTAGAGGAAAAATGGCCACACGGTCGAAAACACAGGCATCAACTTTGATGCTTTCAGGTACACTGGATAATTTTCTTATCAGGGCTAATTCGGTGGTCAATAATGAGCTGGTAATGCTGGAGCAACGACTCTCGGAAGGTATTGAAAGTGCCAGGAGATCTTCCCTTGGCTTACTTGCAGCTGCAAGAACCCCGGAGAGATTGGATAACTCTCATACGGCCTTAATGAACAGTATTGACCAAACGATTGATTCTGTACTCCAGGATCTAAGAACTAGCTCAACTGTGGTACCGGATGTTGCTACGGAGCTGGGGAAGGATATACCTCTAAGCTTAGCTCATGGTTCACGGGAGGGGGCGATACCCAAAAGGAAAAGTGTGAGGAAGATGAAGGGTGGGAAAAAGGCCAGGTTAGATACTGAGGTTTTACCTATTGGACTACCAGGCACTATTGAAATTCATACTTTAGCACCCACCTCAAGTCGTAACCAAACTTCTCAACATCCCTCCCCTCCCAGTAGTGCTGTTGGACCAGGGCGAGAGACTGATTTGTTAACTAGCTCCCTAGTAAATGCGCTAAAAGTCTTAATTGACCCTCTTTTGGCTAGATTTGATTCTATTAATGACACGCTCATAGAAATAAAAAAAGCAACAGGAATTATTACTAACTGTTTAATAAATAAAGGTAGTTCTACTTCTAAAACGAATAATGTCTCTCAAAAACAATTCCCAGAGTCCTCGTCCCTTAGTGTGGATAGTTCAGGTGCACCCCCCAAACAGGTAGGAGTGGGGGTGGTTACCGACCCACAGGTTTTGCCTCAATCTTTGAATCCCCAACAGGCTTTTGTCGTTCCCCCTCACCCTATCCAGAACTGTTCATCTGCTCAACCTAGGCCTATGGATAATGTTGGTGAATTAAATGCCCATAGTACTACAGTGGAAACCAACACTAATACTCAGGGGAAGCTAAGCAGGAAGGATGTGGTTAATTTACCCCCCGAGGCGGCCCCCTATGTACTAGTGTTGGCTGGAATTCCTAAGTATACCAACTCTGATTCAGAAACTTATGACTCTCTTAAAAACAAAGTCACAAGTTGGTTAAATACCCATAGGCCACTCCCGCCATCTGTAACTGCGGCTGTTTTGATGGTCAGGAGGATTAATTGGTTGGGTAATTCACTTAAACGCTATAAGGGCGATTGTGTCCTGGTGAATTTCAGAGATCCTAACATTGTATCATATATCCTTAATTGGAGGGGAAAACAGCGAGAGACTTGTATTCAACCTTTACCACTCTCCTATTTTTATCCCCCATTAAATAACAGTGTACATGCTGAGAACGTAGAAGGCTGGACAAGGGTGGGTCCTCTTTCCTCTACCTCTCGGAATCGTGATAATTCCTGGTTATATCAGCCTATTGTTCATAATGTCCCATGTCAAAATAGGTTTAGTCCACTCGAAGAGGTGGATTGACTGCATGTTGGATCTATTTCTATCGCAGATGAGTGTGAATTAGTATCAGTACAGACTGTGGCGACCTCATCAAATGACATCATCTATAACGACCCTACATCCATCTCAGATAATGTTGGTATATCTACCGACCCATCCTGTGCCCGTTCATCATTAAAGATTCTTTCCTGGAATATAGCGGGCCTGCACAATAAGCTTGATTGTCCCGAATGGGGCCTTTTTATAGATCAACATGATATATGTTGTTTTCAGGAAACATGGGCTAGGACTAATTATCATCGAGTGGGTTTTGCCTCCTTTTTTCTCCCGGCAATTTCGGGAGGTAGGGGCCGACCGTCTGGAGGCCTCTCCATTTGGGTGGCATCCCATTTGGGCTGTACCGTTACCACCCTTAGTACTGGATCTGATGATGTTCAAACTATAATATTGAAATGGCAGGCTAAGACACAAATGGCCCTGATTAATATCTACTCCAGACCGACTGGTTTTTCGACAGAATCAAGGGCTGTGGATGTTTTATCAACGGTATTGGCAGATCTACCAGAGGGTATTCCTCTTGTGGTGGGCGGGGATTTTAACTCTCACTTTGAACCCTTAGAGGGACTATTAGATGCCATAAACCAAGAGGAGGATGACTCTTGGGAAATTCCACTAGTAGCTGGCCCTAGCGTAAGATCATGGACCCCATTGGCTCTCCAAATTACCTCTTTATCGTTGGTCCACTCTATTAGAGCCTCCAACGGACGTTCCAAATCTGATAATCCCCCAAAGACGACCTTTAATGTATCGGGGAGAGAGGCCCATCTCGATTACATCTTTGTCAAGTGCAAGGAATGGAATCGAGTTTTGGATTTTCTGGTGTTTCCCAGGAGAGAAAGTGACCATAACCCTCTAATCCTGGACTATGCTTTGTCAGGTTTGGGCCCCATTGAATCTTTGCTGAATCCAGATAGAACTGATACTCTTGCTCTCTCTAACAACAGACGGAGGGTGAAATGGTCGAAATTGGTCAGCAACCCGGAGGACATTTCCAGAGTTTATGGGAAGGTCAGTTTAACTTTGGACCGAATTGCTGACCTTATTGAGTCTGAATTAGTCCCGGATATCAATAGAGAGATTGCCGTACATAATGATGCACTTTATGCAAGTTTAGGAGATATTCTGAATCCTATAGCTCCCTTAAAGAAATACCAACCTAGGAAACATTCATGGTATAATCGAGCCTGTAGACTCGCAAAAGCTGAACTAATGACTGCATTAAAGGCAAATGCTGATCGAGATCTCATCAAATGTAAACGACGTATGTATCGTTATCTGACCCACCATGCTAAACTTGAGTGGGCTAGTCAGAATTGGGCCGATCTAACATCTGCTTTGGCGGAACGAGACTCTTTTAGATTTTGGAAAATTGTCACTACCGGTTCAACTGATATGGTGTCCGCTATTAGCCCGAATATTGCCCCGCAAGTTTGGGAGGACCATTTTACCCTTTTGTACAACAATCAAGCCCCCAGCACAGCTCCTCTTTTATCGGAATTACCGCTGAGTGATAACTCCGCTTTTGACCCAATTACTTTTACCATATTTGAAGTCCTGACTGCTATCGCTGCACTCCCTGCGGGAAAGGCTCCTGGCCTTGACAAGGTCCCTGGTGACCTTTACAAACATGAACCAGAAGTCTGGGCTCCTTATCTTTTAATTGTATATAACGGAATTGCAAGGGGCATGAAGATTCCTTTGACTTGGCTGGGTGCGGAGGTGGTCCCAATCTATAAGAAGGGATCGCCTCTCCTCCCAGTCAATTATCGGCCTATCAGCCTTATTGATGTAGCCCAAAAACTGTTTGCTAGGCTGATCATCAATCGCCTATTGGACTGGATTGATGAGGAGGAGATCCTGAGCCATTACCAGGCTGGCTTCAGGAAATCTGTATCTTCTATTGACCAGATCTTTAGGTTTAATATGCTTTACTGGAAAACTGTCATAGTTGAGGGTGGATCCCTATACACAGTCTTTGTAGATCTTCGATCAGCCTTTGACTTGGTCCCACGTACCAAGTTATGGGCTGTTCTTCGTGAATTAGGAATTCCACCCCCCCTTCTTGACATCATAATTCGATTACACACTGATAACTTCGCCAAGGTTAGATGTGGGAGAGAGGGAAAATTATCATCTAGTTTCCCTGTCAATAGGGGTGTGCGCCAGGGCTGTGTCCTGGCTCCCACCCTTTTCTGCCTATATGTAAACGGAGTCATCCCCTATCTAAATATGGTGCCTAATAGAGACGCGCCAAAGCTCGCTGGGGTGGGGATTTCGGCAATTATGTTTGCTGATGACACCTTGCTACTTGCCAAATCCCCCATGGGTATCCAGCGGGTATTGGATAGGTTTGTCTCTTTCTGTCAGGATAGGGGTTTGGAAATTAATACAACAAAAACAAAATTTATGATTTTGAATCCCCCAAGAAAATCCCGTCCAAATCCAACTATTGATGGAGTTAGTTTGGAGAGAGTTCGGGTGTTTGAGTACCTGGGAGTGACTATAAATGAAAATTTCCTATGGACTCAACACCAAACCAAATCCCAACTAAAACTAACACAGAAAATTGGGGCGATTGGCAAACTTTGGAAAAACTCCTACATAAAACCTATTGGTCCACCTTTAGATATTTATAAGGTGGAGGCCAGAGCGGCAGCAATTTATGGGGCGGAATTGTGGGGCAATAATTGCCTCCAATCATTTATGGTCGTCGAAAATAATTTCCTACGACAATTATCATCTTTACCAGCTAGTTCTCCTCTTCTCCCCCTTAGGTTGGATTTAGGAATTAGATCTATTAAGGATGAATTAGCCTTAAAGCCCCTAACCTTTTGGCGACGTCTATGGGCAACCGCCGAACTTAACACCTACAGACTAGAACTTTTGGATTTATTGAAGTTCCAAACTATACAAAATCTTCCCTGGATAAGGTATATCAAGGCAGAGTTTGATAGGTTGGGTTGCCCCTCCTTATGGAGTTCTCCAGAATCTGCATCCAAGGCCATATCACGTAAAACTCTGGCAATAATGTATCATGAAAGAAATCGCTCGGTTTGGCTGACCTCTGATAATTTGGGCTCCATGACAAGTTCATTTATCTTAATGAAAGATTATTATAAGTTTGAGATAGTGCTGGATGATATTTATCCCTCAACTCTAAGAAAACTTTATCTCCAATGGAGATATAATTCCCTCCCCATCCGCGCTCTTACAAACAGATGGCACCCCTCAACTGATCTTAACTGTCCCTTTTGCACTGCTCAGCCTGAAAATGATCTCCATGTAATTCTTTTTTGTCCGCTATATATAGTATCTAGAAGAAAATGGATTATTCCCCTATGCAAAAAATGGGGTTTTAGAAAATACATGGAGGCTTATCGAATATTAAAAACGGATCTATCACCACTAACCGTTTTCGCTGTTAGCAAATTCTTAGACGCAATGTGGAAAACTAGGAGAAATTTTCTGTAAACATGATATTATCTAGTTTCACATTTTTCTGCTATGCTGATCTCTTGACAAATGATATTAACTCTGTTTGCTAACTTGATTAGTAGTCTTTCCGGCTATAAAGTGTATGATGGATATATCCCTTTTTTCTTGATTGTAATAACTCTGAAATTCTATGTTACCTTGTGTTACAATTGTGAAATTTTATGTTATTTTGTGTTATCTTTTATGACTCATCGTAGTCGAAATAAAGATTATAGAAAGAAAGAAAAGAAAGAATAATAGCACAGCAACTTGTAGGTATTACCACGCTACTCTAGACTTTTTTGTGCATATTTGAATATGGAAAAATACATTTTAGTACACAATATTTGTAAGATGTAGTGTATTACAGCTTTTTAAAAAATGTTTTATGTTTTTTTTTAGTTTGTGTTTTGGTACCGCGGTATTCCTGAGGTAGTACCACATGAATCTGTATTTGATTTGGAATTATATAAAAATTTGTAAATATTTTTCCCCACCTACTACCACTTTTTTAAGTGATAATAGATAGAGGAAAAATACCAAACCTATCGCTTACCTAGATTTGAAGGCGTAACATAGACCACAGCAAAACTGAACCTGAAAACAAAGTGCCTCTATTTAACTTTTGTGAAGGCAAATATTAGCCAATCACCTAATGACTTGTCATTGCTAGGTACAGCGGTATTCCCGCAAAATACCATTAAATATTGCAACAGTTATCACTAAGTTAAAATGCCATAAAACTTAGAAAAATAATTACCCTACTTACCTGTAGTACACAAAAGTAGGGGTGGGTGGTGAACTCCGCTCCGCCGGCGGAGTTCACAGAGTTTTAGGCACTCCGCTTGGAGCGCAAAGTTTGGCCAAAACTCCAGTACCACAGCGTAGGGGAGTTTACCAGTGCCCAACCAAACATATTTCACTTCTCATAATGTGCAGGGGGTGCAAACACCTAGGGGACACCACTTTAGGGGCAGCCCAGACCATTGTGCCTCCTATGGAATTGCATGGGTGTCTTCAAACAATAGCACATTGCACTATACTTAAAAGGCCAGTGATTGCCCACACCAACCTTCATCCTACCTGGCCAGCTGTAGTGTAAAATATGCACTAGACATTTACCCAATGAGGTAGCACTTTCCAATTAACCAATAGAAAGTGCCTCAATTGTGTAGACATTTTCAGCAAAACTGTGGACTGTTCTTGGAAAAAGGTTCCATTATGGCCCTGATGCTCATTTCACAGAAACCAGCTGAAGCTCCACTTCTGTAAAGCACAAATGATCCTAACTTCTTGAACTTCGCGAAGGCAAAGCAAGTAGTTTCTTACTTGTCATCTCCTGATTAGAGCAGAGTCCATGGTTCTCCCTTTGAAACACCCTAAGTATGCAAATGCCCAAAATCCATAGCACCACTCACACACCCACTTGCAGACACCCACATACCCACTCATAGACCCACACAGGCACTCACAGACCCACTCATAACATAACATATGTATTTGTAAATTGCACATTCACCTCCAAAGAGACATCATGGCACTAAAAAACAGATGTTTATTGTCACCCAACTTACACACCCACTCACATACCCACCCATACAGCCACTCATACACCCAGTCACTGATCTATACAGATACTCACACACCCACTCACAGACTGATACAGATAATCACACACCCACTCACAGACCCATACAGCCATTCACATAACCACTCACTGACCTATACAGCCACTCACACACTCACTCTCAAGGGTGACAGGTTAAAGTTAGGAAATAAAATGTAAAACTAAATTTAAATTCACTGAAAAAACAAAGGTTACAAGACGTTATAGTTAGGAAATAAATTTAAAAAACAGAAATTTACAGAAAAACTAAAGCTTACAGTGACGTTATAGTTAGGGAATAGAATTTAAAAAACCTTAGAAATTCACTGAAAAATCAAAGGTTACGTGGACGATATAGTTAGACTCAGATTTCAGTCATACAAAACCAGTGAAATTCAGAAGTTATTTCTTGTTACCTGAGCTAACTATACATAACGCCCGGAATGTACTGCTTATGACCTCACATATTACATAACTCATGATATGGTCAGTGACATCTGAAAATTAAAATGTTGCTCCCCCAGGAGGGACCAGCATAATTTGGGACGAATGTGGGCTCAGGTTGCATGCAGGGACTGGCCCATGCCGCTGGGGCTTTGGTGCTCTCCCCACGACCACCAATGAGTTTATGGTAGGTGCCTTGGGTGTACACAGGGGCACCAACCTTTAGGTAATGGGGACCCTGGGGGATGAGGTCCAGGGGGCTGGTAATGTATCGGGGAGGGGGCCATACGGTCCCCCTCCTTTAATTAATAGAATGGATCTTGGGGATTGGGTCCCAGGGACTAAAAAACCTTTCGGAAGCGGCCACGTGGCCCCCCCTTTGCCCTACACTAAAAAATAGGTGCTGGGGATGGGTTTCCCAGGGCCTCATAAGGCTCGGAGGGGATCCCATGGCCAGGCTCTCCTCTAAAATAAATAATGCCCCTGTATGGGGTCCCAAGGGCCCAAAAAGTCTCCGGGAGGGGGACCACGTGGCCTAGTCATGCACTTTTAAATACCCCACATATCACATCACTCATGACATTATCTTTGAAATCATTTACAGTGATTTTATTGATGAGAAAACTGTGCATGACGGGGCCGCGATGAATAGGTATCTTATGGCACGAGTTATAGTTACTTGCGATAACGATAACTGGTGAATTTCAGTGATTTTTAGAGTTTAAAATGTTAAGTTATTACTGAACATTTCCCCCAACTATAATGTTACATTACCCTTTGTTTTTTGTATGTGTGTGTGTTTTTCACTGAAAAAATACAGAGGTTAAAGGGATGTTATAGTTAGGATAAAATGTCTGTTAAAACATACCATTTTAAATGAACAAAAAACCCTGAAATTCACCATTTATAGTTATCTCAAGTTACTATAACTCGTGCCCTAAAGTAATTATAACGCACTCCCCCAGCATGCACAGTTTTGTCATCAATGATGTCATTTCAGATGTGGCAGTGATGTAATCAATGATGTCATAGAAAATGTCATGCTTGATGTAATATATGAGGTCATTAGCAGGTTATGGTGAGGGCATGAGTTATAGTTACTCAAAACGCAACAAACAACCCTAAAACATCGTATATCAAGCCATTCAACATCCAGCACCCTAACCTTTCAGGCATCCATCATATATTTCAAGGCCAGTTGTCCTTCCGCCAGGGTCAACAAAACATAGCTGTTAGCTACCATATGGCCTGTTCAATGTCAGAAATAAGCCAAAGTTTTGGATATCTGACAACAGTGAGTTTGGGCTAGTAAAAAAAGGTAATCCTTCCAATGCTAGAATGAAGCAAAATGGGATTCATCTGTTTCCTCTTTCCTGTGTTTTCTGCCACCGCGCCACAATAAGAGGGTCTATCTGGCTCTCATACATGACACCTGTGGCTCCAAACCCTGTCTATATCCTTTGCCTGTTGCGTCTCTCACAAACTGTACTCCTAATATTATGCATAGTTCTATAAGTAGCTTTTTGAGACAACAGCATTTTTGTTTGCTTCTCACTGACACAGTCCTTACAAGATATTGATCATGACAGCCAGCACACGCCTCAACAATTCAAGCACTCACTTACATGGTGTCCGGTGATAATATAACCATGCCTCAAGGCCAGACTAAGAGCATGAGTGTGTTAAAAAAAATACTATGAAAATTACTTATCCATAGTAAAAATATTGGTTAATTTCAGGGAGGCATGTCAGTGATTCCCTCTGCGGAGTGCAAGCTGAACCAATCAACCAGGCTGATTTTTGCTTAAAATGACATCCATACACCACAATCCTTAATTACTCTCTAGGGCACAGAACCCCTCTACACCACAATATATGGCAGTGAAAATGCAACAACAAGAGTCTTTGCCAAGTCTAAAGAAGACATTCTGGGGTATGTTTGCATCCACCATGCCCTGTAACCAGAAATAATTGGAGTAATGGACAGTGCTGATCACTAAAAATGATGTGGCTCCTGGTAGTCTTGGTGCACTTAAACCTTTTAATATTCAGAATGTGAAGATTTTGTGTCTGGTCAGCTTGAGATGTCATGCTTTATGACTTTGTTATGTTGCACAGTGTTTATAGAGGCTGCGCCAATAAATTTTTTGTCTCCTCTACACTAATGGATACACTCATAAGTCGAGTTTGGGGTTTGTCACAGACCTTACCTTGCGTAATACACAGGTGCGGCCTGTGCAGGTAAGAGCATTGGGGCCAGGTTGGGGGAATTTGACGGACGACCTCGAGGGAAAATTACATAAATAAATAATTGTTCCTCATCGTTGTCTGTAGAAATCCCCTCCACGCGGCCCCATCAACCCACCGCTTTTACCTTCATGGGCCACTGCTGGTAATGCATGTGATGAAGAGTTGTACATACATCAGTGTGAAAGTTTAATTATGTTAGTGAAATTTGTGAAATTACTGTATTTCACATCAGACAAAATTCACACAATTTCTAAATATTTGGAATTATGCGATTTCACAAAACATTTTTAGGCAAACACACACGTCACATACAAAGACTTGCGAGAGATGGCAGAAAGATAGTTCGGTGAGAAAATGTCTTGGCAAGTAACATTTTCTGTTTGACATTGTATCATGCAGTATGTCACGAGAATTCTTTATGCAAGGTGCAGACTCACTTAATAAAACAGTCATGCTTGATACCTGCAATCAAGAGCATGCCATGGCATTTCATTAGAAAAAATATTATGTGATTTTGTACACCCTCATTTTGATGTTGGGACTGTGACCTACCATCCAAAGCTTTGTGGGAGTCAAGGGTCAAAGGATTGCATCTTTGTGGTGCATCACAGTAGGGAGGGGGCTCTTTGATCCTCTGCCTCACCTGTGTCAGCTTATTGGTTCACTGTCTTGTGGGACCCTGTATTTGCTGGGTAATATGCACGTTCTTGGGTGATTGCATGAGTGATCCTGGGTTCTATGTCAGAATATCAACCAAAGAAATATTGTGCTTCAAATATATTGTAGCCAGATTATCGACCGGAAAAAGGTTGTGAAGTTAAGTATATATAGGTATACATGGATTTGCTGTTCTTAACTTCTTCAAGATACATAGATGTGGAGTGAATTATAATAGATCTATACTTACCTGTTTATACTTTCACAATATTGTTGTTATCAATAGTCTTTCTTCAAGTTTTTATTGCACTATTGTGGTAGTATACTTTGATCCAGTTTAGTGTCTAAAGTATGTTTTTTTGGTGGAGATATTGTTGGTAATGCTAGAGTAGGACTTCCAGACTTCCCGGAGCATGGGTTTTGGTGAGATGTCAATGGAGGGGTAAACAGTCATAATATCCAGAAAAAAAATATCGACTGAACAGAATATTGAGTTTTTAATATAGAATGGACAGAATATCGAATTGCTAAAATATAATGGTGAAGAATATCTAAAATCAGGTAAGAAATATCGATTTACATAATATAGAAGTAAGTAATATCGACAGTCATAATATACAGGCACATGCATCAAAGGAAAAACCGGTCGCAAACGGGCAGATTCTCAGAATCTGCCCCTTTGCGACCGGTATTTTTGCATTTGAGATGCATCATCCCAAATGCAAAAATCGCAATTTAAGGAATCTCCAAATTGCGATTGCTTAAATTGCGATTGCATTTAAGGAATCCCAAATTGAGATTCCTTAAATGCAATGCATTAAAGTAAAAGAATTAGCGATTTCGCTAATAGGGGGAGCAAATTACCATGAAGTTGAACTTCATGGTAATTTGCACTTTTTTGTGCATTTTCAAAGTTTCATGTTGCGCACACACATGCCCTGAAGGCATGTGTGTGTGCAACATATGTGCACAGATCAATTTCAGGGGTGCAATAGGGTGTCATTTTGTCACCCTTGCACCCTTGAAATTGCATGAGCAATTTGCGAGTACCTACTGGTACTCGCAAATTGCTCATGCAATCTCCAATTCATTCCTATGGGCTGGAGGCCCATAGGAATGAATGGGACGGCATTCCTTAATTGCGACTCGCAATTTGCGAGTCGCAATTAAGGAATGTGTAGGAATCAATATTTTTTTAGCGATTCCTACATGCATAGGCTTTTGCAATTCCTTAATTGCGATTCCTTAATAATGCATGTGCCAGATAGTTGTTAAAAATATCGAATTTTTATATAGTGTTTTAAGTGTTAGTATATGTGTTAAAAGTATGTATTAATTTTGGACTGTATGTTTGAATATTTTTAAAGTAATTAATTTTATGTTATTTAATTTTTGTGTAATTTAATTCCGTAGCGGGTTGTGGGTTTATAGGGGATTAGGGTGGGAAGTAATTTAATTATAGTACATTAAATAATAAATTTTAGAAATGAATAATTATTTTTAATTTAATTTTGCGTTTTACTTCTGTAGCGGGTTGTGTGTTTATAGGGGAATAGGGTGGGAAGTAATTTAATTGTTATTAAGTAATTAATAATTGGTATTGAAAATTAATTGGTTGTTGAATAATTATTAATTGGTAAATTATTTGTATTAATTGGTAATTAATTTGTATTAATTGTTTAATTGATAATTATGTTAATTGTATTAATGTATTATTTGTAGCGGGTAGTGGGTTTATAGGGGAATATGGTGGGAAGTAATTTAATTGTACATAATTGATTATTGAAATATTTTTTGTATATTGATAATTAATTTATTAATATTAATTGGTATTATGTGTATTTATTAATTGTTGGTATTGAAAATTAATTGGTTGTTAATTATGAATAGGTAATTAATTAAAAAAATATTGGCATTTATAATTAATTAATTATTAAATATTGTGTGATTGGTAGTTAATTATAATACCTTTTTTTGGTATTAATAATTAATCTATTTTTAATAAAATATTAAATTATGAATTTCCCTACTATTGCACTCACTGGAGTGGGAATAGTAATTTTTACCCCTACGCTATCCAACGCTTTCCCTACTATTGCACTCTTTGGAGTGGGAATAGTAATTTTTACCCATATGCTATCCAACGCTTTCCCTACTGTTGCACTCACTGGAGTGGGAATAGTAAATTTTACCCTCCCGCTATCCAACGCTTTCCCTACTGTTGCACTCTCTGGAGTGGGAATAGTAATTTTTACCCCTACGCTATCTAACGCTTTCCCTACTGTTGCACTCTTTGGAGTGGGAATAGTAATTTTTACCCCTACGCCATCTGACGTTTTCCCAACTGTTGCACTCACTGGAGTGGGAATAGTAAATTTTACCCTCCCGCTATCCAACGCTTTCCCTACTGTTGCACTCTCTGGAGTGGGAATAGTAATTTTTACCCCTACGCTATCCAATGCTTTCCCTATTATTGCACTCTCTGGAGTGGTAATAGTAAATTTTACCCGCCCGCTATCCTACGCAAAAAATATTGAATATTTTTAATTAATATTATGTTAATATATATGTATTATTATTATTTTTTAACTTACATTAATTATTTATTAATTTTAAAGTTATTTAAGTATGGTTTAGTTAATTATATGTATTATTTCATTAATTTTACATTACTTTTAAGACATTTAAAACATTCGATATTTTGACCAACTATATTTTTTACAACGATATTTTGGATTCTATATTTTTGTAATTACCTGTTTGTAAATAGGAATTCGATATTTTGGCATTCTATATTTTTTCCTCGATATTTTGGCAGGTCGATATTCTCCTTCTCGATATTTTGTCAGTGATCCCATTGGATGGTATTGATCATGGAAGAACTATATTGGAAACCTACCTCATCCCATGACCCGGTTCTACTGTTTTGCTGATTCTTCGAGCTCTCTTCATGTTTTTTCATGGTCCTCAATCCTTAAAATACGTGGGCTTCTGAAGATACATGCCGCTTTTAACACTTTTAACACTTATCCCTCTTCTTTAAGTTGTTTGGGGGTTCAACAGTTTTAGCTTTTGCTGGTCATAGGGTCCTTGAGGCTGTTAATATCGAGAAAGGATTGCCTTTTGAATTGTTTTGAGACAAAGGTTTGCATGCATTGTGATATGTTGGTGAGTGGGGTTTATGCAGTTTCTTACAACAGCAGTTGGATGAAGTACAAAGAATGAAAGGGGAGTTTAGAGTTGATAAATTGAGGTATGTGTGTATGTCAGTAGGTGAGCTTGTAGATGATGCAGTTTGCCACAGATAGTTGGCATGGCCGTTCTGCATCTATGATGATCATAGCCGAGTGCTGCATTTCAGGATAGAGTAGTGGGGTATGGAATGGACACGTGTTAGCAGGAGACATGCAGGATTCTCACTAGAGTTGTGTGGTATATTTTGTGATGTTGTCCTTGCAATATTCTTACTGGAGGCGTGTTGCTGTTGGTATGCGTGTGCAGCCGGTTGGATAAATGTTGTAAGTGATGAGATACATCTTGGAGGTTGAAACATTATTTTGCAGAAATGGATTGTAGAGCTATGGGTCGTAGGTTAATTTGATTGGAGGATGGGATGAATAAATGTCCAGCATTGTTTGTGCCAATGTAATACTATATTTGATGTAGATTATCTTAATGTTGTTATGTCTTGAGTGGGTTTTGTATTGTATTGCATTGTATTGTTGC
This sequence comes from Triturus cristatus, assembly GCF_964204655.1. Classification (NCBI taxonomy): domain Eukaryota; kingdom Metazoa; phylum Chordata; class Amphibia; order Caudata; family Salamandridae; genus Triturus; species Triturus cristatus. Next base: position 737,142,913 of record NC_140594.1, read on the forward strand.
ATTTATGTTGTGCTTACCACCCCATGTGGATTTTGCGGTACAGGTGTGGTTTTTGTTTGCTGTTTTTGGTTATGTGTGTTTATTGAAATTTTGTGTTTGTGTTGCAATGATTATGACTGGGGGGTGTGCATTCTGACTGTGGTCTTGGTTTATTTGATGGTTTTATTTATCACCTCTCTACCAATTTGAATTAGTGTGCCTTCCAAGGAACATAAGAGAATTAGCTAGGAACAAAGACAAAGTAATCCGATTATAGTAGGGACAGACTGGACCAATTTAAAATAAGAAACATAGTCAATCCCATTATTATAGTTAGGGGCGGAACCAAATTGGTTCAGGAATAGTCCATAAAGTTTAGTCCTAAATTGCATCCTGAATGTGACAAGCATGGCTAGATCCTTAAATCCACCCATGATAACGACTGATTTTTGGCATGTTATTAATTGAATTTCGGGATTTCAAGGAGAATCAAATGCTGGCTACTGAGTAACCTTTGGCATCCTGGGATGCTAAACCGCATGGTTAAGTAGAGAGGATTTTTAGATGAATTGCTTTGTACTCTAGACACTAAGGGCCAGATGTTCGACCATCTCATTTTGCAAGTCACAAATTGCGCTAAATTGCGAATCGCAATTTGCAACTCGCAAAATGACATGTACAACAGTGTCAGAGACACTGTCAGTGATTCTCAATGGGGTCGCAAATTGCATGCCTCATCAATATTCATGAGGCACTCGCAATTTGCGACACCATTGAGCATGGCTGGCCCTCCCAGATATGGTGGCCTGCTGGGCTCAGCAGACCTCCATGTCTGGGACTGCTTTTAAATAAAGCAGTTATTTTTTTTAAATGCAGCCCATTTTCCTAAAAGGAAAATGGGATGCATTTAAAAAATAAAAAAAATAAATGTTTTTGTTTCATTATTTAAGGGCAGGTAGTGGTCCCTGTAACCACTGCCTGCCCCCCAAAAATATTTCCCCCTGCCATTGCAAATGCATTACCACCCTCTTGAAGAGGGCGGTAAATTGCAAGTGTTTTGCGTCCGCAATTGCGGTCGCAAAACATTCTTACATAGGGTAGCGAGTCGCAATCAGGAAGGGATGCCCATGCAATGCCCCTTCCTAATTGCGTGTCGCAAATTCTATTTAGCGAGTCGCAAATAAATTGCGCCTCGCTAAATAGGGTTTTTACATGGCCCTGTAGGTTTTTGCATGTGCAAACAGGTCGCAAACACGCTTGTGCATGCAAAAACATGTTGTACATCTGGCCCTAAATTCGGAATGGAAATCTGACCTTTAAGAGTAGCCAGTGCTGCTTTACTAGAATGTATGAGAAATGGCCAAACATTTGTCGATGCCAGAAGTCTAGTGTTGGAATGCAGAACAGCTTCCATATCTGCTAGAGAAAACTAATCTAACTCTGCTAGTAGTGCATTATCAAATTCAAGCAAAGAAATGACAAGGTTGGATACCGCAATATTCAGATGGCTAAAGAGTGAAACAAATCTGGCAGGTAGGGCGGTGAGGAGAAGTGGTGGTAAAAAAAGGAAAGAAGTGGGAAAGTGTGATGGTAGTTGAAGTGAGGTTGTGTTGTCTTATCCATTAATTCCCTCGTCACCCAGGGCATTCCAGAACACTGGCCGCGGATTTTCTTTTAATTTTCAATTAAAACACCTATCTTGTTAACATTGATAGGTCAAGACTTCCAATACTGCATTACATGTCTAGATAAAAACACGTTCCTAAATTTTTAACGCCTGTGATTTTAACAGGCATCCGTAACAACAAAGGTGCCGATTCCGATCCGTTAAAAGTATTCCCCGTACGAATTGTATCCGGATTTTTTTACGTACGAATCGTACAAGTCCCGTACAAACTGGCAAGTATGATTCGTATGTTAAAAAATCCATACGAATCGCATTGGGAAAATTCCCCGACACGTCCTCAGGTTGAAAAAAGTGTCTGACACATCCCTGGACAGTTTTACGTCCGAATCGGTAAACTGAAGTCCGAGCGCGCAAGTACGATCCGTCCCGTCCCGTCCGTCCGAATGCACAACCGTATGGAAAAAACACCGTACGGAGCGAACTCCCATAGCAACCATGGAGACGTCCAAACATGTGCCCGCATACGCGCCGAACACCCCCCCAGCCCACCCCCCCAAGTACACGCCGTACCCCCAGCCCCCCATGTACGCGCCGTACCCCCACCCCACCCCCATAGGTACGGAGCGTACCGCCACCCCACCCCGTAGGTACGGAGCGTACCCCCACCCCAGTAGGTACGGAGCGTACCCCCACCCCATAGGTATGGAGCGTACCCCCACCCCTGTAGGTACAGAGCGTACCCCCACCCCACCCCGTAGGTATGGAGCGTACCCCCACCCCCGTAGGTACGGAGCGTACCCCCACCCCACCCTGTAGGTATGGAGCGTACCCCCACCCCCGTAGGTACGGTGCGGACCCCCAGCGCCCCTACGGGGGTGGGGGTATGCTCCGTACCTATGGGGTGGGGTGGGGGTACGCTCTGTACCTACGGGGGTTGAGGGTACGCTCTGTACCTATGGGGGTTGGGGGTACACTCTGTACCTACAGGGGTTGGGGGTACGCTCGGTACCTACGGGGGTTGGGGGTACGCTCCGTACCTACGGGGGTGGGGGTACACACCGTACATATGGGGTGGGGTGATGGTACGCTCCGTACCTACGGGGGTGGGGGTACGCACCGTACATACGGCGGTGGGGGTACGCACCGTACATAAGGGGTGGAGTCGGGGTACGCTCCGTACCTACGGGGGTGGGGGTATGCACAGTACCTACGGGGGTGGCGGTACGGTGCATACATGGGGGGGCTGGGGGTGCGGTGCGGACATGTAGGGATGGGGGTATGGTGCGTACCGGGCCCCCTTTTCGTCGTGCATCGCGGCGTACTTAGCTTTTCCGGCACTTTTTGGGTCCCGTAAAAATATTGCCGTGCGAAGTGCTGTGGGTACGAATCGTACTTGCTGGTCCGTAAAACGCTGCCTGACTCCGTCCGGACGTCGCGTATGCGCCGTCCAGATTCAGATTTGTATGTATTTTTTTGCCGGTCGGTCTTTTGTACGACTCGTACGGAAATGGTATTTCTGTGCGAATCGTACTTGCGAGTTTGTAAGGTGTATTTCCCGGGTACGAGTCAGACGGAGAAAACGCTCCGTCCGACGAATCGTACCCGGTTTTTCCAGGATCGGAATCGGCTCCAAAGTGTTAAGGAACCCAAACTTGAAACCCTGTTGAATAGTTAGCTTAACTTCTATCCAAGATGCTGCTTGCTCCTTTAGCCTTCTAATAGACTCAAGGTAATTGCATTTTACTATTTCTGTATCCACTGATTGATTGACTTTTTTACCACTGACCTTCTAGTATAGGAGGTAGTATTTTACTATGTATCCCTCTGGATCTGAGGTGGTTTATATTTGTAGTTATTGCACTGTGCTTGTAGTTTCTTACTTATTAATGAGTCTTGTTTTAAGTATACGATTACCACTGCTAAACTCAAAAATACCCAGAGTTGCCGTCAAGAATATTTTAGTTCTTAAAGCAATTTTGTTTGCTGGCTGAAGTGTAGCTCTTTGTTTGCTCACCGAGCCTGTCACCTGAAGTTAATGTGCGAGGATTTATCCAGGACAACACCTTATTTATTTATTTTATTTATTTATAAGTTTATACCGCGCTAGAATCGACTCTTGCATAAGAGTATCTCTGCGCACAGAAAAAACAGAAGAAGAGAGGTTGGCAGCTACAGGTGACGGGAGAAAAAGAAGGCACACCACAAATACAGCGAGTTTCCAGCTAGCGTAGTGAAAAATTACTAAAATAAAAACGTTTTGAGTTTTTTTCGAAAACTCAAGAATTCGGAACATTGCCTTAACTCATAAGGAAGATTGTTCCATAGGGTCGGGCCTGCCACAGATAGAGCCTTCCCCCCTTGTCTACTCTTCTTAATGGTTGGTACTTTAAGGTGAAGTTTACTGCTGGATCTGAGGAGTCGAGTAGGAATGTAAGGAATGGATTTATCTTTCCAACAAGGAGGACCAGTGCCATATATGGTTCTATGGATAAGACAGCATGTCTTAAACCTGATCCTTTTATATACTGGGAGCCAATGTAGTTTGTCGAGAAGAGGTTTAGATGGAGTTCTTGGGGGGGCATTCATCACCAGTCTTGCCGCAGTGTTTTGTATTACTTGGAGTTTAGCTAGGACTCCCTGATTAGCCGATAGCAGGAGTCCGTTGCAATAGTCCAAGCGACTCAGCACTAGAGCCTGAACCAAAGTTTTTCTGATGGAATCAGGCAGTAGTGGAAACACTTTACGTAAGAGCCCAATAGCATGAAAGCATTGGCCAAAGACCCAGTTGCCATGTTGTTTGTAGGTAAGTTCACGGTCAAGACGGACCCCTAGATTTTTACGACCGTTTTGGGTTCAGGTACTTGTCCCAGTTCACTTGGCCACCACTCTGAAGTCCACAGATTTCTAACCTCCCCAAAGAGCATTACTTCAGTCTTGCTTACGTTGCATTGGAGATAGTTCGCTTTCATCCAATTTACAACAGCTTTCATGCCGTTTGAGAAGGTCTCCCTCACTTCGTCGGTCAGATGTTTAAAAGGGAATATAAGCTGCGTGTCATCAGCGTACGAGACAGGTACAAACCCGAATTCTCTCAATATGTTGGCCAGGGGTGCCACGTAGGTGTTAAACAATGTAGGGCTTAGACAAGAGCCCTGTGGCACCCCCTTGGTGATATGGGTTTCTGTCGATCTAAATGTGCCCATGCTGACAGTTTGGGTGCGGTCAGACAGAAAACTCTTTAGCCAGGTTAACGCTGTGCTTTCTATTCCAATTGCGGTCAGACGTTTGATTAAGATGTTATGTGATATAGTATCAAACGCTGCCGATAAGTCCAACAGTACCAGGATCGCAGAATACCCTCGATCCTGGTACATGTGAAGGTCATCTGTCACCGACAGCAGAGCAGATTCAGTACTGTGTCGGGGTCTAAAACCGAACTGAGAACTGTCAAGCTTGCCATGTAGTTCTAGGTACTGAGAAACCTGCTTATTGACATGCTTCTCTGTGACCTTCCCTAAAAAAGGGAGTAGCGAGATAGGCCTCAGATTGGATAAATCAGTCCAAGGAATGGAGGAGTTTTTTCTGATAGGCCTTACCAGTGCTTTTTTCCATTCCTTAGGAACTTGCCCATCGGTCAGAGAGAGGTTGATGAGGCTTTGAATCTGAGGACTCAAGCTTTTTCCTACAATCGGAAAAATTCTTGCTGGAATAATATCAGAAGGGCGTCCGCTTTTAATCTGCCCCAGATAACCTTCTGTCTCACTCAAGGAGATAGAGGAAAATGATTGTAGGTTTGTATCTGTTATCTCTTCATCCAATTCTATAGGTGATAGAGTATCATCTATAATGGGTGGCTGAGAATTTAGAATATTATCGTGAATCTTGTTTATTTTGTCGGACTCAAGCTTTTTCCTACAATCGGAAAAATTCTTGCTGGAATAATATCAGAAGGGCGTCCGCTTTTAATCTGCCCCAGATAACCTTCTGTCTCACTCAAGGAGATAGAGGAAAATGATTGTAGGTTTGTATCTGTTATCTCTTCATCCAATTCTATAGGTGATAGAGTATCATCTATAATGGGTGGCTGAGAATTTAGAATATTATCGTGAATCTTGTTTATTTTGTCGTTGAAGAACTGTGCTACTTCATTACAGAGTTGTTGTGAAGCCAATTCCAAAGATTCACAGGCTGTTGGTTTCACAAAAGATTGTAAAGTTTGGTATAATATTCTAGAGGAATTTCCTGCAGCTAGGATAAGGGCCTGTAAGTGAGATTTCCGGGCACTGCGAATTTCCTTATGATAATTAGAAAGGGCTACCCAAAAATGATTTTTATCCGTATTATCATGGGTTGATCTCCACACCCTTTCTAATTTTCTTACTTGCTGTTTGAGAGCTCTCAGATGTTCTGTAAACCATATCTCTTGTTTCCGAGCTCGACAGGGTTTATAGGTTTTTATAGGAGCAATCTTGTTTACCACCTGGAGTATCGTCTGATTATAGAGATCTAAAGCTATATCAACGTTCTCTCCAAGTGGGGTGGGGTATCCGGCAAAGGATTCTTCAAATGTTTCTGAAGTAATCTTGTGCCATGGTCTACGCCTAATAGGAAGGGCTGGTGCCTGGGTGGAGGCTTTACCCAAGTAAGAGGAAGAAAATTTCAAGACAAAATCGTCTGTCCAATTAACCTGGGTAGAGGAATCAAATATCAGGGTGTTAGGTTTGTTTGAAAAAATAAGATCCAAAGTATGCCCTGCCAAGTGGGTAGGACCAGTATTTATTAAAATTAGACCCAGCACGGACATATCAGTTAAAAATGATTGTACCTCAAAATTGTCCTTGAGGTCACAATGCATATTAAAATCTCCTAATAGTAAGAACTCATTATCAGGGTCGATATGCCTAGCCAGTACCTCCAGCAGCAAGATATTGAAGTTGGTATAGGGTCCAGGGGGACGATAAACCAGTGCCCCTTTATAACCAATATTCTTTGAGAAATTGATTTTAAAAACCAGAATTTCTAAATCTGGATTACTTATTTCTTCTAGGATGGTTATTGATAGATTATTTTTGTACACAATAGCAATGCCTCCTCCAATTTTGGTAGGCCGATCAAGCCTGGCTATTTTATAGCCCTCTGGAATCCCTAGTGTGATTGCAGGAACAGAGTGTGGTTTTAACCATGTCTCTGTCAAATAACAGAGTTCAGGCTGCGATGAGGCTATCATATCCCACACTTCACTGTAGTGTTTAGATAATGATCTAATGTTACAGAGGAGTTGACGACTCTTATGCGAATCATCTAGGAAGGTGGTCACAGGTGGTACTTCAAGTGGTGTGATATGCAAAGATCAGCAGAAGTTTGATATTTACAGTTTCGACATGAGAAGGGACCCTCCAAAATACACCCTTCCTCCCTCATGCAATCCTGAAGTGCCGGCTTACGAATACACAACAGCTCTTCTGAAGAATATTTTACCAGGGGTTTCATACCAGTCGTCAGTTTGGTAGCGTTCATGGCCATATCCTCTAGCCCCTAGCCTCGTCCAGTCGCGGACGGGCGCAGACGGGCTTCTCTTTGGCTTGTCTTAGGCACGTTCTTAGGCACACCCCTGCGCGCAACCGCTGCGCGCTTGGAGTGACGAGCACCCTTTGTAGTCTTGCGAGGGCGGAGCTAGAGCGCTAACCACCCCTAACCCGGAAGTGACAGGGTCTGCCTGTCCGCCCTCCGCTCAACGGTGATAGCCACCGAGTCGGACCGAGGCGTGCGGGCTGTCAGCTGACCCAGACTTCCTATTGGCACAACGAGTGAGTGGGGGGGGGATTGACGGTATTATACTGCCCTGTGGCCGATTCTAAAGAATTAGTGCAATTTAAAAGTTTACATTAAAATTATTTAGCAGAGAAAAGCGTGTGTTGCCAAAATTAGCTTACGCCTCCTGTAGCGTTTCCAACAGCCTGTGTAGACGCTGCCACCGTCCACACTTATGCCTCTCCTCTCAAGCAAACCAGCTCGCAAGATTAGCAAACGTTTTCCTACACACTCAAAGAATAATAAAGAACTATGGGGCATATTATCAGGGACCGCGTTAAGGATATCGCCGGTTTAGCGGCAGAAAACTGCCGCTAAAGCGGCGATAATGGGCTTGATAATATGCCCTGGAGAATTCCAATAGAAGCCCAGGTTCACACCAGAGCATGGGCCTCTATTGGAATTCTCCAGAGCATATTATCAAGCCCATTATCGCCGCTTTAGCGGCAGTTTTCTGCCGCTAAACTGGTGATAATTTTTAACGCTGTTCTTGATAATATGCCCCTATCAGTTGTTACGACATATTTAATTTACACCACATGACATTACCAAGGATTTCTTTCTACAATGTATTGTGGTTTACAACACATTATTATACAACATGGTAATTTAAAACCCAGTATACTTTATTTTCGCATAACTCATATATTGAACAACTTTTTTGGCTTTAAAACAATCGTTTAAAAAAATATATATTACGAGGTCTATGTAGAACACCACTTTATTTATTCATTTATTTTTTCAGTGTAAATATATATGTGTGTGTATATACACATATATATAGTTTCTGTATGTGAGTGTCTGTGTGTGGGTGTATGTGTGTGCATCTGTATATATGCACATACCACACCACCATTATTCCTCCCAAGGGCCATCACACTGACCCTCATGGTGGTGGTGCACTGCAACCGGTGGGAGAAGACCAGAACACCCAATCCAAAAAACCGCCAGCGAAGACATAAACTAAACAATGCACTCCTAGTAGTGTCATAAGTGAAAACATGTCCCATCTAATACACCTTTCACTCACTGAACTGTTGGAACTGCCACTTTCTGGTTGGCTGAGACAGTACCCCAGCTAGGCAGAACCTGCCACTCCCATCAGGGGTGGGTGATTACACACACTGTATATCCTGCGCTCACCCTTGGTGCATATGTCCTGTGGATGATCCCTACATCCATTTAGGGGATCGAAACGTCGTTGACAAGAGTACCATGACTCGAAGTGTTAATATGGTCATAGGTACTTGTGAATATATGTGAAGTAACTTTTGTGCGTTCACTGTAGTCACACAGAGCAATGTCCGAGTTTAAAGCTTTTTTCCTTTTTCTTTTACCTGTTTTACCACTTTATAAATGTGTTTTTACTTTATGACTAAATAAATATCCTATTTTCCATTTGGATACCTAACATAGACTTCATTGTATCTCTATGTATCGATTTTTGTGATATCCTGCTAGTAAGGGACCTCTGTTCCTTGAAAATACACTTTTTAGTAGTGGCATTTCTACCCAAATCGTGATAAAGCCAACTTGGCAAGGTGTTGTCGCTGCGAATCCAATGATAGGAAACATCATGGGGCTGCTCCACTGCAATCCACTATTGCAGCCTGAAGGGATTTCATCCATGTCCCTGTGTTAGCCTATGGGAAGTGCAAACCTTATAGGTAGTGAAAACACATATGGTTATTCCTCACTACCGGGGCAGGGGACACACATGTGTACCTGACCTGCCTTTCACCTACCACTTGCTTCATCCTTTAAGATATACCCTTGGGTACTCGGGTGGAAGTGAAAGGTCCTCTCAAGATGGATAGTGACTCACTCAGGCCAGTCTGTGTAAACACAACATTGCGTGTATCAGCCTGCACTGGCAGTATGGACATGTTTATAAGAGCACCATCAGTGCAGAGCGCACTCCAGCCTACAATGGCAGGCAGGATATGTATTTAAGAGCACCATCGGTGCAAAGCCCACACCAACGTGCAAAGGCAGGTGGGACACATATTTAGGAGCACCAATAGTGCAAAGCGCACCTCAGCCTGCAATTGGCAGGTTGTACGCGTATGTAAGAGCACCATTGGTGCAAAGTGCACCCTAGCCTGCAATGGCAGGCTGAACGTGTATTTATAGACACAAGGTAAGCACCGGTTCCTAATGTGTGTAGGATGGCCGGCGCACTTTCCCACTGTATTTCCAGTGGGAAGTGCCTTAGGCCCTAAGGCCAACAGAAGAGAATCAGCAAAACCTGGAGTAAAAAGCAAAACATTTCGGCAAACGCTAGCTACCTGAAGGGTTCAGGTCCAGCATGAACCTGAAAAAAAAAACGTTACATCCCTTTACTTCTACCACTTTACCTCTACCTCTACCTGCCCCTTAACCCTCTACCCCTTACCTTTCTTTACCTCTACCCACTTCTGAATGAAAAAAACATTTATGTCCCTTTACTTCTAGCCACCCCTCGTTCCTAAAAGCCACTTACCTCCCTTTACCTCTATGCATCCCTGAACTCTTACAAAACCTTACTCCTCTTTACGTTTACCCGCCCGGACCTTAACAAATTATCCTTACCTTCTTTTCCGTCTACCTACCCGTCAACCCTAAAAACCTCTTTTCTCCCTTTGTTGCCACTCATCCATGATCCTTAAAACTCCCTTTATTTCTCCCCACCCCTATGCCTTGAAAAACCCACCTCTTAACTCATAAATCCCCTTTCATTAAAAATCATTTAAAAATACTTACCTGTGTGGTGAAGTACAGTGTTGTAAACAGGCCAAAATGGCATGCTTGGAACTTACCTGCGTTGTGCTGACCTGCTTTGTAACATCCTCCATAGTAAAAACTGCATGGTAAAAATTACGCACTACTATCGCACACAGCTACAACTGAATTCTGCAGCTAATGCTCTTGTAATTTAAGAATTTGACTGTAGAAGCGCTCTGCTCGCTGGTGTCCCTCAGACTCTCCCTGCCTCTTTCAAAGCAATCATCACTCTACAGGGCAGTTGGTCTTCACAAATAAATAATTAACCATGTAATGCCCACATCAAAAGGCCTGCATTGACTATCCTTGGAAGTTCATGTTAAAGTGCACTAGTGTCATATTGTGCAGTGTGTGCTATATAAAACTGCAAAATCAATGGAATTTAGTTGTTTCTTTAAGTGAAGATAGGTATAGTAGAAGATCAAGTGGAGCACATTACAGTCCTTATTTTGGAGTTTAACAGGTGGGTTACTCTGTCAAAACATGTCTGACATCCAGTCTGCCATATTACAAGTACCATAGACGATAATGCACTTGTAAGATGGCAGACTTGATATCTACCACATTTTTGACAAAGTATACCATTCGCCAGTCTTTGTTTCTCCACCACAAAGGATATTATAAATAGGGCTCCCGGTTTTATGGTATTTATTTTTTTGGCATGTCCGTCTGTATGTATCCATATTTATTTTTTGGAAATTTTTTCTGTATTTATCCAATTTATTTTTGCCACAAGCAAAAGACGACGCTACAGCTAGTATTTTTCCACATTTATTTTTCCTTCACCCACACTTTTCTTTCTTTGTTTCTATCTTTCTCTCTTTGTTTATTTCTATCTGTCTTACTTCCTCCCTAAATTATTTTCTTCCTCCCTCCAATTTATCCCTTTCTCTCTTCTTCCCTCCCTCCCTCTCTTCTTTACTGAATTCCTGCTTTCCTTCCTCTCTTCCTGCCTTCTTTTCCTGCTCCCATTCTTCCTGCTTTTGCAACAACTGACTAAGAGACGCATGGGATAACTATCACTCCTCACCTACCCGTGACTGGAATTGTTCATTTATAATAAAGACAAATGTCATCCCGTGTAGCACAGTACTTATTGATTTTTAATGGAAAACTCCTTCCAAGATTGCCGGACGAGCCTGCACATGCTTCTTGAAGCATGTGTTCACGTCAGTCAGTCTTGTAGCTCAGCCAACGTTGAGAGATATTGGCTTTGCCAATGCTTGTTAATAGTCCTGTACTGCTAAGCTACAAAGTAGAAGAAGCACAATAGTCGCTTGATTACTTTCTCTTGCGTTGTTCATTACTTTCCCAGTGACCACGTTTACATTGTGTAATTCTCCGAGGCATTGTGTCAGCTGTTTTTGTCCTCGTTTTTTCTTAGTCGGTCTTTATGGGGGATATTTATTGTGGGCCTTTCTAAATTTAAATAAAGAGCAAGGGACCATAAATATGGGAGTGCATGGCATGGTATAATCTCATGCCAAACTAAAAACTTAATTTAAACATTCAGACAGTGCAGTTCTTTATAGAATATTTTCCAGCAGCTGCCGTGGTCCGTGGGTTGGCTCCCATTTGTACGAAATAATGATGTGCATTAAAACAATTTCACTGTGGCAGTGCAAGCAGCACTGCAATTTGCCACAGTTCCACTCATCTGCCTACGAAGCCACCCCGCTTGCGCCAATAAAGCCTCTTTACAAGTAAATGATCTTCAAAAGACCTGTGAAGTACTCAGGTGCGGCTGTGTGCGCCCGGGAAGGAATTTCCAGCAGCAGCAAGGGGGGGGGGGGGGGGGGGGTGTTGAGGGGGGGTTTCGAGCAGGGCAGCGCGGCAAACTTTTCTAGTATTTTGCCGTTTTTACATATAAATACAGACAAAGGATACATTGTTTGCCGTCTGTATTTATATGTAAAAATCCGTTTAAACGGAAAACCGGGAACCCTAATTATAAATGATAAAAATATTACATTCCAAAGATCAGGAACTATTCCACCATTTTATCCTAATCCATCAGAGCTGTGAATGGCAGAAATGGGTTGTACTCTCAACTCAAAGGGCCTCTGACATTCTTGCTCCAGCACACAGTTAAGCAAGAGTGATTATAGGATCAGATCAGGATTAAAACTGTACATTGCAAAAATGGGGAAAATATTCAGGTATTATCCAGGAAAAGTAAAGAAGAGGTGCAAGCATAAACGAATCCTTCATCATGCCAGGCATTGTTGTGTTACTGATCAAGTATGATTCTTTGTATTTGTATGTGATTTATAAAGCACCGGAATCGCCCCCGAAGGAGTATCTCCGCGCTGCAAAAGAGAAAAAAGACAGGTCAGACAGATCAGTAACAGAATAGGTCGGTCTTGAGAAGTTTCTTCCTTAAATGAGAAACAAATTTGGAAGCCTTTTGTCTATGCACATTCTCCAATGGCATTAATTGCCTGTGACAGACAGCCTACCTCTCTGTATTCATTTTATAAAACTGACCACGCTGCTGAGCTCCAAGACCATCCAATCCCAGAGCAATGACAATCAGTTTTTGTTTATAACATCACTAGTTATTGATGGTTACGAACTTTACAAATCTTGTAATATAGCCATATTGGATGATCTTGGGATTATAAATGATAATTTGGTTTTATTGGCTACATTCTTGCCTATGTGGGCCCTAAAAACAAGAATATGGATGCTGATCAACTGGTGGACTATCCTGGGAGCAACAACTGCAACTTACATTTTAGAAGGAAGCACCAAACAATCCCCACTGAGAGCAATTTATTTTTAGCTAGCGAGGGGATCCCAATTTAAGGTGTTCTAATCCTCTGATGGTTAATGTGTTGGTTTGTGTAAGAAATGTGGTTGCTGGTTAACTGGGGCGTGAGCCCTAGTCAAGCAGCAACCACAATCCTTGTCAGGGTGAGGCACAAGCCAAACCTAAATTAACCTATTCTCAACCCCCAGGTAGGTTGCCACAGAGAAGGCTTAATCTGGAAGCAAGATGTAGAGTATTTGTACAACACTTCAAACCATAATAAATTGAAAAACACCACACACAAAAATATGCTAAACCAGATTAGGAAAATAGAGTATTCGTTGGTAAAACACGACCAAAACAACAAAAATCCAATCAGTAGAACCGGAGATATGCAAGTTTGAAGAGTTTAGTGAAAAGAGTGCCAAAAAGCACAAAGCGCCAACTGTAAATATCTGATCGCACCAGAATGGGACAAAGTCACAAGTTCAGGCCAACCGCAATGGACTGTGGTCTAGATACAGGGACCCAATTAGGCCCACAGCCAAAGCTATGTGTCAGTTCCGAGATGCAAAGAGGCTGCATTGCAAGGTCCTGCGTCATCGATGAGGCATTGCGGTGTAAAACTCAGCATCGCGGATGCGTTGTGCACTCGAGGTGTTGCATTAGTTCAGAGGAGCTTTGAGGCTGTAATGTTCTGGCAAGGTGGCAGACTGCAATGAGCTGCAGTGTAGGTCTTTACGTCAGGAGAGACCCATGAAGAGGTGGCAATGCATCGATTCTGCTCAAGGTTATGCTGAGCAGCAGAGATGTTCCACTGGATTCACAGAGGCCAGCGGAGCACGTTAGGCCCACTTCCAAGGCTCCAGGAGTGGGGTGGGACCACTTGGCAGGGTAGACTCACAGATGGCAGAGTCCAGGTGCTGGGGTTGAGGTTGTTCGAGCCTTCTGTCCCTGAGGCTCATGTCAGGAGGCCAGCCAATTAGCACTTGGAGTCACATTGGGGGTCCTGGGTTGAACAATGTAGGTCCAGTCCTTCTCATCCATGCAAGAGGGCATCAGGGTAGCAAAGCAAGGCAGTAGTCCTTGGGAGCAGCTGTCCGGTAGAGTGGCAGTCTATTCAGCAGCACAGCAGCCATTCTTCCTTACAGAGCCTCCACAGGTCCAGAAGTGTACTGAAGAGTTGGTGTCTGAGTCCCAAAGCTAATAAAAACGAAGTCAGGAAACAGGAGGGTTGATGGCAAAATGTTTGACAGGGGTAACAGTTAGGCAGCTTGAGAAATTATTCTTTTAAAAGCAACGGTTAGACATCTTCAAAATAATGTCCCAGCCTTGCTCGGCCTTCCTAAAATATTTAAAATATGTAAAAACAACCTTAGAAGAGGAAGACTGAAGAAATCCAAAGAGTGCACCATGTTGATGTATAAACTGTGCACAATAGTTATCTAAGTATGCGTAACACTCCCTAGAGCAAAGAAGAAACCGAATACTGTGGTCTGAAAGATATGCAATACATAAAGAGTGGTGGGATATATTACAGATAAAAATATGTAAAACCAGTTGTGTCCCAAAGACAACTCATAAAGGATGTCCAGATCAACGTCCAGTAGCAGCAGGCATGACAAAATGGATGTGGACACATAAATCTTCCACTGAAATAATGTTTAGCTCCCAAAATGTTTATGTCACGAAACTTGAAACAAACAACATATATCAAGAGCTGGAGTAATCCCAGAAGAGTGGGTTTGGTAATGTCTTGAAAGACCCGAATTTAAGAAGGAAAAGCCTCTCAAAAATTCCTTCAATGAAAGTTCGCCTATGGTGTGTAACTCCATCTTACCAGACATAAGAACATTTACATGCAAAAAAAAAGTGCTGAGAAACCTGTTATGCCAGCGGCACTTGCAATTATAAATTGATCTAATTCTTACAGGTGTAATTTATGTACTGAACAGTTTCTGACATTGTTTGAACTTGACATCCATACTTCAGTATGGCATGCTTTGCTCATTTGCCCTAAATGTCTGGTCATATTTTATTATTGAGAGTTAGATTCTTTTCATTATTATATTTCATATCATACTTCTCTTTTTCCACATAATTTATTAAACTGGTCCTATGTAGGGTGCCCTGTCACTGAATGGGTCGTCTGTACTATATAAAATTACCAATAAATAATTAGGAGCATAAATCAATACCTCCACAATTGTCACTAGTTTTGTAGGAAATAACATGTTAGTCTTGAAGGCATATATCATAAAACACAAAATTAACAGTTAAGATATTTAGGAGCACACTTATTAATGCGTTGTGTTGCCCTTGCGCCAACCAAGAAGGGTGCAAGGGCAACGCAACACTAAAGTAAAATTTATCAAGCCATGCAAGGCCATCTTATGTGGCCCTGCGTGGCTTGATATATCTAGAGTACCGCAATGCAGCGCATATCGTGGGGCTCCATTACTCTGCCCCACGGAGTTCTTCCATGGATGGTGCATGGGTTTTCACACGCATCCACCCATGGATTTTGGGGCATTACTAGATTTACCAACACTGGTAACCCTGGGAATGCGTCAAAATGCTACTCACTCACCCCCCCCCCCCAGGAGAGGCGCAACAAGGAGAAATTTACTTTATTCCTCCTCATTCTGCAGCACACTTAGAAAGAGGAAAATACCACTGAATATTGTTTTTGTGCAAGAAGGCACCCCTTCCTGCACAAAAAGTATCCTGACTACAATATAGGCACCTTTGCACCACGATGCCAAAAGGGGGCAGGCACAAGGAAAGGATAGGAATGCACCGTATAATGTTAAATACGGTGCCTTCCTGCCCTTTCACACAGCGCAGTGCAGCAAGATGGCTTGCTGCACTGTGTGAAAGTCGGATAAATATGTCCCTTAGGTCATACATTGATATCAACTTCATTTACAAATGAGTAAAACTACTATCTTTTCAAATTCTTATTATCTGGTTCATACACATGTTAGACCTGATACTCTTCAGGTAACGTTTCCCTAAACATTTTGATTTTCGCTCCCAGGTTTTGCAAATTCTCTTGTAGGGGTCTTCGGGCTCTGAGTATTTATCCACTGTAAATGCAATGTGAAAGTGCGCACACCCTTCCTACATGCGTTAGGAAGTGGTGTTTACCTGATGCTTTCTAACCAGATCTCCAGCCTGCCATTGCAGGTCAGTGTGTGCAATTGCAGCGATGGTGTTTCAACACGTGTCCGAGCTACCATTGCAGGTCTGTGGGGGCACAATTGCGCTTCTGCTCGGGCTGGCCTTTCTAAATCGTTAGCCATCACAGGAGGACCATTTACTACCACTAGAGCACACCAAGGGTATGTCCTAAGGGGTGAAGCGAGTGATAGGTGAAAGTCCGGGAAGGTGCACCTGTGCGTTCCCTGCCCAGGTTTGCACTACCTATGCGGCTTGCTCTTCCCATAGGCTAACATTGGGAGTTGGTTGATATTACTTCAGGCTGCAATAGTGGACTGCAGTGGAACAGCCTCATATGTTTCCTATCATTGGATTTGCACTAACACACCCTTTCCAGTGGTACAGGTGGTTTTGTCATTACTAGCTTTGAAATGTCACTTTGAAAAAGTGCGCTTTTCTCTGCAGTAAAACTCCTTATGTGCCTTTATGTGCCTTTTTGCTTGGCTCCAGTCCACACTGGAGGCAGGGGGAGCACATGTGGGCATTCTCCAGTGACAGCTATAAAACATTGGGCATGCAACTGGAACAACAAACCTCTGCCATTTGCAAGCCTGGCTGGATACATTGAAGGGAGAGGTTTTGACACTTGGCCACTGGAGCCAGATCATGGCCCCACTAAAGATTAATATCTGCATTCCGTGGCCTCATGGCATCCCAGACTAAAATTTAGGAGACACATATGTGGTTCAAAGGGAGATCCTTTGAACCACATCCAACTTCAAAGGCACTCTACAGTATGACTACTGGTGCCATACTTCAGAAGGGTAGAGATCCACTTATGGGGACGTGAGACCGGAGAACCTAGAAATGCATGGTGCACATTGCCAGAGAAATCGGTTGTGCATGAGGAGGATTACTGCCATTGAAAGGGATCACATGGGCCCTTCCTGAATAGTGGCTGGCCTGTGCTGACTACCTGCTGCTTTGTGCCCCCTGAATTGTGCTCACCAAGGGCTTGTTGGCTTGTCCCCTGTTCTCTCGGAAGTCTCAGGGACACCAAAGATCTCCTACGAGGGACTCACACTGTCTACTTGTGACACCAGGCGAGCGTTGCCCTTTAAGTGCTCACATCATCTGCTGGATCCCGACTGGAAGTGCGGCGTGAGCATGGAACTACGAATTGTGACTGGAAAATGTATTACTTTGTGCAGAACCCCAGAAGTCTTGTCCGCATCTAAGGCGTGTGGGCCCTGCATCGAGGGGACCTTGCACGCATATGCATCTTGATGGTGGTGAGCGGCATCCTATTTACAGGTTGCAGCCCTCAGAGGTGGGGGCATAACTGTAGTAGTGCCTCATGCTTCCTTGTGAGGCATTGCTGAACTTGCACTTGCACCTGTGTGTGACCGGAATTGTCTGGTGCGACCTATATCAACGTGCACTGTGCATTATGCCTCATTTCAGGGAGGTATGGGACTTGCAACTCTTCATTGTGAGTAACTAGAAGAGTCTGGTGTGACCCTAATCAGTGCACACCAGATGCTGGGCCTGGATTGCCTGCGTACGACTCTGATCAATGTGTACCTGATGGGGTGCCCCCTTCTTCTGAGGGGGTCCATGCTTCATTCTCCATTCATCGGTTGTTCCCTTTTGGCTGTCAGCGTTGAAGACCAACTGCTCTTTCCCCACCCGGCCTCCCACTACAGTGTGTTGCCAGGTAGTATTGCCAGGCACGGATTATTGTGGGGAGAGTGATTGACTGGGCTGGAGAAACTCTTCCGAGATAAATCGAAAGCGGATCAAGAGACTGCATGACCCACCTGTGCTTTGCAGAATTGGGCAAGTGCCAGAAGGCTCTTGTGGAACCCTTGTGAGTGACCGACTATTGCCCTCAACCCACTTCCGTTCTGCGTCCTATGGGTGAATTTCTCGAGTGGCTACCAACCCTGACTCCCTTCTAATTTATCCTGCTACATACCCCCACCTATTTCCCTTGGATTCTGTGTGTGATTTCGGCCATGTGCAGCCTAGTATGCAGGTGGAGGAGGGCTAGTTATCTTCCATCGGCAGGCATAGTACAGTCGGGATGAGCTGGAGGGTGGCGGAAGGCTTGGGGCCACGGGGTCTTCAGTGTGATATCAATTGACCTGATGGGTATCAGTTGCACTACATTAGGGTACTGAGTGCATATGTGTGCGAGTGCATTCCGTACGGACCTGCCTGGTATCAGTTGCTCCATGTATCGGTGAGTGACAGTCAGCTTGTGATTCACGAGACTGGCCAGTGATGTTGCTTTACGCGTTGATTTCTTGCCAGAAGAATACTATGTTTGATATCGTTTTCACCCTCACAGTCTCAGCCCGTGGTGCTGCTAATAAGTGTTATAATTCTTTGTATGTACATATTTCTGATATTGTTGCGACCCAGGAAGCACCCTATAACTGTGTGGTATAGAATTATAAGAATTGCTAGGGTGGGCCTGGGGTTGACAACGTGTTTCACCACATCAGGATGCTGGGGGGGTTAGATTAGGATCTTTCCCAAGTGTGAATATATTGATATCATTTTAACACGGTTGGGCCTAGTACTGCTAGTAATATTTCCAAATGCGATTTATGCCCAGAAATGCATGATGTTCATTGTGTATTGATTAATATGTGGATTAATATGTGCGTGGAATACAAACATTATTTACATTCATCCCCTGTGAAGTCTCTTTTGCGATACTCAAGGTATTTATCGTAATTGAGTGTTGTGCCAATTCTTTACATTGTCTCTGTGATAAGCCTGGCGGCTCAGTGCCAAGCTACCCAAAGGTGAGCGCAGGATATATAGTGTGGTTAATCACCCACTCCTGGCTGGAGTGGTAGGTTCTGCCTGGCTAAGACATCGCCTCAGCCAACCGGAAAGTGCCAATTCCAACAACCAATATGTGGTTTAGACAAAGATTTACTTTCACTTTTCTTGATTAATGTAGTGTCTGTTTTCCTGACTTTACTTCCTTTTAGTTGGTGTATGTGTATTCTTGACTCAAATAACTTTTACCTGCTTTTTCCTACTCTGTAAATACAATATGGACATAAAGAATTTCTGGTCTTACCTTTACCTATGTGAAGTTGCCGAAAGCCGCATTAGAAGAAGAATTTTATATTGTAGATTTCCCTTTGAGTGGCAATACAATTTACTGTTTGTGACTTTTGCTATATAGTTCATTGCAGTAGATTCTTCCTTTAGAAGCAAATCCTGTTGATTTCCAGTCAACAGGGACAACCTCATTAGTGATAAAAGTCAATAATAACCCCCTCATTATTATTAAGAATCATCATGTTAGCTCATTTAACTAGTCGCATTGGAAGTGTGTCAAGAGATTTAAGACAGGAAAGGAAAATTAGTAGCTCCTATTATGTAGTAGAAGATATTCATAATTGAGGTTCAGTGCTTCCCCCATAACCTCTTAGCACTATTGACAATGTAGCCTGAGGAGACCAGAATCCACGATTACCCTTCCACTCTCTTCTCCCCTTCTCCCTTTCTAGGTGCATTCCCCTGATTTAACTTCAACATAGTGAAATCCTACCCAAAAAGTACCTTATTTAAAAGAGACAACATACCTTGAATCAGTCTCCTCTCTCTAACTAGGGGTGAGGCCTATCTTTTTAAAATGCTGTTGCACCATATGGTAGTTGTGTCACCTGTGGCCTGGGGTGTCCTAGAGAACTTCTTTACATGCTTCTCTTTGACCCCAGTTTATTTCCTTCATGGAGGGCGGTCTCCTCCTCAGAATACCAGCCTTGGAAAATGGGTCTTCCTTCTCACAAACTACTATACCACAATACACCCTGTCGGCTGGTTAGGTATCGAATCTCCAAATATGCTCAAGACCTACATTTTAAAAACGTTTCCTGCCAGTGCAGAGCAGTTGAGTTCAGGCTCATCTGATGACAAGGACAGGCCTGGAAAATACCCACTGGAGACAGTTAGAGGTGGACAACACCACACTTTCTATATCTTACATTAATTAGTGTCATGTATTTTTAGATACATATCATTTTGCAGTTACTTTAGGGCCGTACGGGAGAACCAAAACTAGCCTTGGCAAAGTGCAAAGTTCAGCCCCTCCCTTGTCTCCTTGCGCAATCCATCCATCCATCCATCCATCCATCCACTCTCTCTTCTTCTCTCCACTCCCACCTCTCTTATCTCTTAGCCCCAGTGTTTCAGGACCGGCCTCCAAAGGCTCCTATCCACAAGGAAATGCCCATTGGAACCAAAGGTGTGTCCAGCCCCAGTTACTTATTTGCATTACAAAACAGATTTTATTGATCTCTCAACAAACAGTTGCAGCCAAAGGGGCAGATTTACAAGGACTAGCGCATCTCTGCATATTAGCAGGGATACACCAGTAAGGATACGAAACGCAGAAATACCCTTGCGCCACCACGGATGTGTTGCATTTACAATGCAGCACACCGTGGCCCAAGGATAGACAGATGCATGTCGCATCTTCTGTCATAAGAGCGGCGCATTGATGGAGTCGTGTCACAAGCCTCTTGTCAAACTAGTGTTTTTACAAAAAAATAATCATAGTATAGTGCAGTGTTTCCCAAACTGTGGTTTGCGACTCACTGGGTTGTGAGCTGATTAGGTCTTGAATGTCAATGCAATAAATAAAGATGCTTTTAAATTCTGTATTTATCTTGTCACATTTGCTAGCTTAAATGACAGAGGTCAAATGTTAGGCAATGTCTTCTGCCAAATTACTGCTTATGTGTCTTTTACTATGAGGATTGGTGTTTACAAACTTCTTCCACTTTGCAGTCAGAGAAAGAAATGTAAAGTGAATTATGTGACAATCTTGCAGGGCTGCAGAGAGAGTGAAAGGAAAGGCTGTAGGATGTAATTTTTTGTAAAACACAAGAAAAAGTTAATACCTGAACATGAACTGTACACACTCAGAGTTTGGGAAAGAAACAAAAGGACATTGTTTTGTAATTCTTAAGTGTGATGGAAACAAAGACTTTAATAAGGATGAAATAAATCATGACACTTTTATTGGGTGATGCAAATGATAAATATTCACTGAAAACCATTTCCACTTATTATTGTTTGTGTGCAATATAGTGTTATCAGCAAAACTGTATGTCTAAACAAATTTGTGGCCATTTCAATGGAAAATTGACTGTTTGATGCTTTATGTCCATTAAAAAATCAGCCACCTCATGTCCATTAAAGCTAAGTGGGTCACAAAAGCTTGTCATGTTAAAAAGTGGGTCGTGGTTTTAAAAAGTTTGGGAACCGCTGGGGCTTTTGGGTTGTGGTCTTCATCTCCTTAACAGTAAATTTGGCAATCTGATTTCCATCGTGATGCAGCCATAAGACTCCTTCTTTCTGCATGAGGGCATTCTGCAAGTTCACTAAGTCATCATCATGGTTTATGGTGCAATATTATTTTTATTCTTTCATAATTAATTTTGTCTTTACTTTTTCATGCGTTTTTGGCAGCACCACACACCCAGTTATTGAACCTCTCAATTATTTTTCTTCTGTGGCAAGGAATACATTTTTTTTCTGTACTGGCAACAAAAATCATTCTGAATGACCCTCATATTTGTCCACATGCATGATTAGCATCACAATTCTTGTTTTATTTTAATTTATTTATTTTTGTTCTACTGAGGGCCTGCAACACCCCCATACACAATAAACGGTCCGTTCTCCTTTCAAGCTAATTTGTTTCATTGTATTTTTTATCTGAAAGACCTTAAAACGCTTGCCCATCTGTGTGAAGGTGTCCACATGCATGGGCGACCGTCATGAAATGGGTTTTATACTTACAGAGGCTTATCGAACGTTTTTCTTTGGAGCATGTGCTACAATTAGTCTCAATTGCATATGTGTACACTACTTTCCTGAAATGCAATCAATCATTCAATCAGTACTTGCTGTACTTGTTAAATACGACTACACACCCATGAGGGTCTGAAGGCGAGGGGGCTGCAGGTCCGACTGGGCACTGTGGTTTAGTGGAAGAGCCAGGCTTTGAGAGCCTTCCTGAATTGGGTCAGCGACAGGGATAGCCTGAGATGGAGAGGCAGGTTGTTCCAGGTTTTGACAGCGAGGTAGGAAAAGGATCATCCTCCGGTCCTGGTCTTGTGGATCCAAGGGACTGTGTAAAGGCCAAGGGCCAATTGGGCAGAGCGGAGGTGTCTGGTGGGGATGTGGAATGAGAGGCGATGGTTCAGGTATACTGGTCTGGTGTCATGGAGGGCTCTGTAGGCGTATGTTAGGAGCTGGAAGGTGACTCCTTTGTTGACTAGGAGCCAGTGGAGATCTCATAGGTGTTCAGAGATGTGACTGAGGCATGGGATGTTGAGGACCGGTCTGGCTGCGGCATTTTGAACGTTCTGTAGTTTCCTGAGGAGTTTCTGGGTGACGCCTGCGTAGAGTGTGTTACCATAGTCGAGTCTGCTGCTGATGAGTACATGAGCAACCGTCTTTTTGGCCTCAGTGGGGATCCATCTGAAGGTCTTTCGATGCAGGCGAAGAGTGTGGAAGCATTTTGAGGAGACAACGTTGATCTGGCACTTCATGGTGAGCGAGGAGTGCAGTATGATGCCTGGATTGAGTGTGGACTGATCCAGCTAACATAACTTGATCTGTTACAGCTGTCATTAAGGTAACAGGAAACAGGTAATCCACTTCCACATGCTTGCATTTATTGACAGAAAAGAAAACGGGCAGCATTTTCTACAGTTTTTTCCTTTTTACACCATAGGATTAAGTATTTTGTGGAATTTGGGGAAACCTGTAAAGGGCATTAATGAGATGTGAGACTACAGCATGAGTACGAACCTGTTTGGTACAGCCAAGTTTATTTGTAATGAATGCAAACCTTAGAAGAATATTTTATCTGTTTAGGTCACTGGGACTTTCAGAATTGATGCATAAGGGACCCCATTCTATGTATTATATTGCTTGCCCATTTTAGATGTGTGGGGTTTGGTCTCTTAATAGATCACAAAGTCAGATATTTGTAAAGAATAAAGGATTTTGTTGATATGCGGTTTAGTAGTATAGGTTGACAGAAGTCCCAGAATTAAGTGCATGGCACTTTACACTGTAAACTTCGTAAAATGTCTGGAACCCTTTTTGGTGTTTGTATTATAATGTTTTATACCTGAGATTTGCATAGGGCAACAGTCGTACTATTACTAAGTGCAATGAACTGTATGTATGCATGGAATGACATTCCAAAATAAACATTTGAATTCTACTTGCTATTTCGGTAATTGGCTTTAACACCTTGTTGTTCAGCAATCAGGTCCTACTGATTTAAAGATCTTATAGCTGAATTGCAAGAACAATTTAATATATTATATAACATATACATAGACCTCTGCCTCAATTTTGTAAATATGTGCTATGTATTTGTGTAACTCAAATCGCTCCACCTCATCATAATGTGCAATCTTGAGTGAAAATGTAACTTGTTAATCTGTTCATCACACCAGGAGTAACTGTTGTACATATAACCAGTGATACCTACTACCATGTTACTCGTCTTCTTTATATAATGTACTTCTCTCTGTTGTAAAGCGCTCTGATACCTCTAGGTAAAGTACGCGCCAGGTAAAAATGCATAAATAAATAAATACCCAGGCCAAGCTCTTCACCCTCACACTTTTTCCTGTATTTGTACTGTTACCGCACGTTTTTTTTCTCTCATGGAGCTTAATAATATATTCACCCCATATATTTTCTGGTGTCGTTGACTCTTAGCTTGTCTCATCCATTGTGAGGCTAACCCCCAAAAAGAGCACTTGTTACCAGAAGTCGGTGTCTGCATCATGTTTTCCCCGTGTCCTCCTCAAAATGCTTTGCTTTTAGAGTCTTTCGTTCTTCTGCTGCTATTAAGTGGTAGGAACCAATTCCACATTACAGCCATAACTCATTTGTGAGTAACATGCAGGGTCGGACAGGAAACCAAAACCACCTCTGGCCTAATGTTCTTACCGGCACCACACTGAGAAAGCCGTGGATAGAATGGGGTCAGAGGGCACAGTTGGGGCATCGCAGCCCATCCTACTGTAAGAGCAGGCCCGTACGATGCAAGGGAAAATGTCAAGGTGGCATAATGCCCAGGCAAGCTCTGGTATCATGGAGCAACCTCACACTAACACTATTTACGTCATCATCCCACCATCCTGTGCTGAGGCTTGTGTTTTTTTTTTTAAGTGGCTCTAAATTACATTTGAGCTGGAATATGTTTGAGCTGCGAGGCCATTATAATTCTTAACACATTTCACTCCTGGTTCAGTATTTTATAGATTGCTGGCAAATCGAAACATCTCCACATCACTTTGAACGTAGGCAGTTTCAAACATATTTTCCTCTGCTTGCAGAAGAAAAAATCATAGGAATATTTAGGTTCAAAATGCTGCAACGCTTCTGGTGCTTCAGGCCAACAAATACAACAGCATTGCGATGGGCATTATATCTCTGCAGTGGCCTCCCGTGAGTAGACTTATTATTTAAAAAAAAATGAAAAATGTGCCTGATATAAAACAGTCTTCAGTGACTGACTTTGTTTCTGAGGGATACAATTATATAATACACTCCAATCAGTGAGTAGACTTATTATTTTAAAAAAATGAAAAATGTGCCTGATATAAAAGGGTCCTCTGTGACTGACTTTATGTTTCTGAGGGATACAATTATATAACACACTCCAATCTGGACACTAAGGTCAATGAGCATGGTATTTCTGGAATTCCTGAAGAACAGACTCGGGTGGAGAAGGGAACGTGGGTTCTCTGTTCTTGATTTAAAGTAATGGAATCTTTACCAGAAGTGGTCAGAAAGAATACCTCACTTTTTAGTTTAGTCAAACATTAAAGGCCTATCGTTTAGGTGTGGTCTTTGAAGACAGCTTTACCTGTCTCTTACCACGTTCATGGGTTTGAATACAAAATATATCACAAAATAGGGGCTTTTGGTCAGTGTTGTTCATCTGTGTTATATTGTCAACCTGACTTTGCATCCAACAACCGCAGCATGGGCCAATGTGTCAGCCCACTTCAGCTCCTGCCTGCCCTCTGTGTGAGTGACAGCATTCTGATCCTCGCTTAGCCGTCTGCATGACATGTATTTTACATCTGTACTTCATGAGGTGCCTAGAAGTAAGTAATATACATAGATATGTTGAATGTGATGTTGTTACACAGATAACAAGGGCGCTCAACACTCCCATATGCAAAGGAAGACCACAGTTCTTATTTCTCAGTATTTTATTTGGAGTAGGAAATAAAAACAGTCAGCAGTACTATTAAGCAAAAACACATACACACCAATTCAAAGGAGGCAACGTCAGCAAATACACATATATTACAAATTTCCCTGTCGTAAGTCACACTTACGATTGGCTAAACGTTTGTGAATTGTCCCTTTGGCATTTTTATATTAGTCTCTGGAGAACATACTTTCTGTCTAAGGTTTTTTTTTAGTGTTTTGTTGTAAAGTTTTTTAAAGTGTGAGATCTATATGTGACAAAGAACATATTCCCCATGTAATTCTTCAAAATCTCATAGCCTGAGTATTCCCATCAACAGATTTACTGGTGGGGTGGTTAAATGCCAGTCATCATCCAAATTCAAATGGTCCTAGGCTCAAGCACCAATTGATGATGGGAATCCAATCTGGCAAGGACGACTTGCCAGCTCTAATCTGTCAGGCATCTAGGAAGTCAAATACATTCTAACCTCAGTTTTTCAGCAAGCGTATGACGTAATAGTTAGTGTTATTTTTGTTTTATGTTTATCACATGGAAGTAAATCACATAGCGCCTTGAAAATAGCAGGAAGAAACTCCTCAAGTTTTTTCATGCACATCTGCCCCTAGCCAAAACAGCCTGTATTATTCAGAGGTTGGAAGTGCGCTCTCACCCGCTCATTAAGGGCCGGCACAAGGGTGCCGCGACCAGTTTAGCACCTGGGGCGCCATGATTAGAAATAACTAAAAAAGCACCTGTAGCAGAGTTCCTTGTATGTCCAGCAGTTTTCAGTCAACAACAAAAATGTTGAGATAGCTCCTACTGGAATGAGATTGGAGTTTTGTCTAGTGGCAGTTTCAAGTCATGATATCAATCAATCAATCAATCATATCACTTGTAAAGCGCACTACTTACCTATGAGGGTCTCAAGGCGCTGTGGTCGGGGGGGTGCTAGTACTGCTCGAAGAGCCAGGTCTTGAGGAGTCTTCTGAAAGTCAGCAGGTCTTGGGTCTGCCGTAGGTGGGTGGGGAGGGTATTCCAGGTCTTGGCGGCGAGGTAGCAGAAATATCTGCCGCCGGCAGTCGTTCTTTGGATGCGGGGGACTGCGGCAAGGGCGAGGCCGGTGGAGCGGAGCTGGCGGGTGGGGGTGTAGAAGCTGAGTCGTCTGTTGAGGTATGCTGGCTGATATAGTAGCAAAGATCTTGCAAATCGACCAAACTGTATTTTATGTGGATCGCTCAGTATGTTCCTGTTTCAGAGGTCATTTAGTTACTTGCAGTTCAAAAGTTTCAATACTAATAAAGCACAGTGAGATATGAACTATCATCAAAGAACTGCATGCAAATCGCATGGTCAGGGTATAGGTTAAAAAGTTATGTTTTTCCCCAGTCTTTTGTTATCCTAATATTGCTACAAAGGGTCCATTTGGGTAGAAATCCATTCTTATTAGTAAAGTCAACCACTGTGGTACGTTGTAAATTCTGAGTTTGTGCATTTCCAGAACAAACACTCTTAAAATATACTGCCTACTAGTATTGTTGACATGTGACTCCTTTCACGTTATAGGCCTCATTAACTTATGCAACATTTTCTATAAACTGATTTACTCTTGTAGGATTAATTATATCATGTGTGTTTGGGATGTATAGTGCTCTGACACCCAGTGCTTAATTTGTAAAAAAGAAAAAAATAAGCGTTGTGGCTCTGGTCAGGAGGCCACTGCAGCTTGCACCACACATTGCCCCTGCCATGCTGCTAATGATAGTAACAACAGAACTACTGAACATCAACCCTACAAGTGTGACAATTCGTACTATTTCAGGTCCCCAAAGCTATGAGAATGGCTTGGGTGGTAGGTAATAGACATTTTTAATGTATATTGAATTCATAGTTAACTGTTATTGTGGTCATCTCTAAATTAGCTAGACAGCACCACCTTGTGACGGACTGTCACAAGCTCCAGTGTTGAGAATATAGGGGCCGATTCCGATCCGGGTCGGAAGGGCACTGAACGTGATCCGGCCGGAAAAACTAAGAGCCGTACGCGTGTTTTCCGCCCGACTCGTACAGCTGTACGAGCAAGCCAGTACGATGCGAGCTACATGAAATTCACCGACCGAGTCGTTTCCGGGTCCAAATCGCTCCGTATGTTTCGGTCGTAAGCTAACTGTGGCATGCAATGGATGCGATTCATGACCGAGCCAGTACGATGCATCCGTCGGACAGCCTCTGCGAGCCGGAGTGTCCGGCTCGCAAAAGCTCCCGGAGTCGGACTTCGGGGGTCCGCGTCGGACCCCCTGACACTCGCAGCCGTACGACTCGCACACAGGGGGAGACCCATGGGTCTCCCTCAAACAGGCATGTATGGCGCGGATGGCACCAACGTGTACCCACTGTAGGGGGCGCACTTGTTTGAGACATACCCATTCAGTCAATGGGTGCGCATGTACGCGTCGTACAACTGGCTCCCGTTGACTTCTAAGGGAGTCTGACCGAACCGAGTCCGACAGCATACGTGCGCATCGTACTCGCTCGGTCGGACTGTAGGGGTCCGGCTCAGTCGGAAAACACTCCGAATCCGACTCGGTCGGAGTGCTTTCTGACCCGGATCGGAATCGGCCCCTAAGTGCCAGTTTTGAGAACCAGAAACCACTGGCTCAAATTAGGCACTGCTGACACTGTACACTGGTATGAATAGTGCAATAAAACAAATAAAATGCATGTGAGAGAGGGGCTATGGAGAGATGATGGGCTCTGATGGAACATAGTAGAGAGGAGATACATGGAGAAGGTTTTTGCGATAATGCCAACAAAGATTGACGAACTGGGTGCCACCAGTGCTAAAGCGAGCCCTGCGCTCTTTACTAGGCACGTGATATTTATATGGCTATGGTATTGGAAGTTGTCTTTAAAAAAGACTCCAGTATTCTTAAGCCCCTTACACCTATGCACATGAATCTGCTTTAAGTGATTATTGTTTCTTTCAAGTGTGCAATAAACTCCTATTTTTGGTTGGCCATTTCCTGCTTTTCGTTTTGAATTACGCTGGCTACTAAATTGCTTGAGTTAAGTGTTTTCTCTACCTGTATGTTTAATATTTATTAGTGATTTGATCATGAACAGTTTCCATGTCTTCTTAAAGTCATTATATAAATATATTTTATATGAACTACTTAAATAACTTGACTAATAGGAGTGCTTAGGTACGTGTTGCGAGAGTGTGAGTCTTTTTTTATTCTAGATAATATTTTCAGAATTCTCTTTTTTATTTTGAAAAAGGTTGGGTGATTTACTCAGTGTTTATCAATAAACATCCAATGCCTGTATTAAATGTACATACAAGGTGCATGTTTGCAGAGAGAGCTGCTCATGATCACTACAGTATTGCACAGAGCATGGTATAGAGCAGCATTGTCAGCCACTGCCCTTACAAGGTGTACTAGGAAGACAATTCTATTAAGGTGGAAAGACGGTACCTTCGAGAATGGTATGAATACATGCCAACATTTTGAACTTAGAAAGAGGGAGAAAAAAATCAAGGAACTATGGGAACTATGGGGCATATTATCAAGGAACGGCGTTAAAATTAAAGCGGCGATAAGGGGCTTGATAATATGCCCTCGAGAATTCCCATAGAAGCCCATGTGCTGGTGTCAACATGGGCTTCTATTGGAATTCTCTGCGGCATATTATCAAGCCCATTATCGCCGTGCTTGATAATATGCCCCTACATTTTCTCCTTGGACTTTCTTTGTAGCAGAGGCACTTTCAGGCGGGAGACTACTAAAATAAAGATGTTTTTAGCTAAATAAAACGAGAATTTCACGCCTGTTGGTCTGTTGGCATGTATGCATTTGCCACATAACTCCATCAACATAGGCGCCCTTAGGTCTACTTGAAAATGAGTGGAGAGTTCTTTGCTCAGCGCCACATAACTCCCCCAGGGTCTATTTTAAAATGAATGTAGAGTTCTTTGCTCAATTCCACATTGGGTGCCCCTGTGCATGTTGCCCGGTCTGTGCCAAGGAACTCTTGAGGGTTCATTTTTACATAAGCACCAGGTACATCTGGCGTTGGAGTCCAAAACTTCACTCACCTGCCTGGGGATGCTGAATCATAGTATTGCACAAATCCCACAGTAATAAGGGTCGGAACGGCTCACAGGGTGCATAAGAGTTCTGCAAGGTTTCTTGGAGTTTTCAGAACTGGGGGCATGAGGCGTCTTACATTAGAGAAAATGAATGAATAAAGTAGCTGTTCACAACTGACACCTGGCAGGAAAAACACATTTTCAAAGGGGGATCTTGGAGTCAATTATACTTGGGAGAATCGTTGTGTGTATAAATAAAGGAATATAAATCAGCTTGTGGAATGCAAACTGGCTGCTTTAACCTCTTCAATGCCCGTGACGAGCTGGTCTCGTCATGGGCCGCGGTCGCGCTGTGCCCATGACGAGACCAGCTCGTCATAAACCCCGCCCGCTAATACAACGGCCGGCACAGGGCGGGGAAAGGGGCGGGCACTGAAGGGGTTAAGAAGGGATGTATTTGACATTAATGGTATCAACAACAATGCAAAAGCAGTGGGCAGATATCAGGCACCATATCATGATTGGCTTTGCTGGCGCAGAATGGAGCTCCTGTTTTATGCGCATGCAGTGCGCAGAGTGGAGCTCCTGTTTTATGTGCCTGCAGTGCGCAGAGTGGAGCTCCTGTTTTATGTGCCTGCAGTGCGCAGAGTGGAGCTCCTGTTTTATGCGCCTGCAGTGCCGACAGTGAATTCATTTCACCCAATATTTCTCTGAGTTAGTGCTTTATTTTCAGGCACACAACTCATGGAGGAAGAGCCAAACCTTGCTCACTGTTTCCGATTACAATTATTTACAGTGGACACATTAAGAATGGAAAGTGTGTGCTGTCTTTGCAGGTGCCGGGCCCAGGCACTCTTTGCTGGTCACTAGGATTCATTTTTCATTTGACCAAGAACAAAAGAGAGATTGGTGAGACGGGAGAAAGGAGGAGGAAGACAAAGATAGGAAAACAGTGGCAAAGGCAGAAAGCAGGGCTGAAAAGGAACCTGCAAGAGACAAACAGGCAGGAAGTGTAGGGTGGTGGGAGAAGAGTAATCTGCCTTGATTTTTATCAGCCCTAGTATTTGGAAGCTCAGCAGGTGGGCTTCTAAGACATCTTGCAGACCCTGCCCTAAATCCTAATACTAAGACAACCATGACTAGTGCTAGTAGTAGTAGTGGTAGTAGTAGCAGTATTCGCATTATTACAACATTGGAATGTTGAGCGCTCCATTGAAGAAAATGGAGTTTTCCACGCTTCTAATCGCCGGTAGAAGCCCGGAGCATCAACATTTCAATGTCTGTTCACAGCTGTTGCTGTGAGCAAAGGCATCACGGAGCCCGAGGGGATTTCAACCCCCTCAAGCCCTGTGAGGCGTTTGTTTTACAAATTAGAACTTTCTGCCCTCTAGGGGCGGTGTGCTCTAGTAGCCTTATAGCTGGGCTATACCAGCCATTAAAGGCCCGCTCTCTTGTTAAAGGCCCAAGCCGAAGAAGCGGGTCTTTAATGGCCGGTAGGGTCCAATACAGAGGGCTCTAAGGCTATATTATAATCTAGGCTATTACTATTATTTTATTATCATTATTATTCTTGTTGCTTTGTTGTTCCTGTTGATAATATCATTTTTTTACAGATTAAGCACTGGGAGTCTCAAAACGCAGTCTGCCTTTTAAGTCATCTTTCATTTGTTGCCTCGCTAATGAGATGCATGGCCCAGTGCTTGTTAGGTAATGGAAGAATAAGGACCAAGTGGAGCTTCCCTTATTTTATGGGGCGTACCATCATACAATGCCCCTGTGTCCCACGTTACATACACTGGAACTGGAGTATGGCACATAAATGTAGTATGACGATAGGGGCTGAAGTGTTAGCTGGCCCGCTGCTGACGATCAGTTCAAGGCTGTGCCTTTTTTATTAACTAACCATGCGTCATAGACTCAACCATTGTGCACCACACATGAGGGGGGAGAATACCCAGACCCTACTAAACATTGTGGGCACTTTTCTTCTTTTTGTAACGTCAGTCTTCTTCCACCTGCAATGCACATAGTAGACATTGCAGTTACCGCACAGGTGGGGTTTCTCTAATACGTCCCCATGTATGTGGGTATACTCTACCGTCGTCTAAGAAGGTCAGTGTATCACCTAGTCCTCAAATTAATGCAAACGTCGCAGTCAAAACGTATGAAAACTACAGCCAGCAACTTTAAACACATCCATCGAGAGACAAAAGCATTTGATATTTTACAGATGGCATATTGGCAAACCTGGCCCATGCGATTTGCTTCACTGCAAATTTAAAAATAAACTTTTAAAAGCCAAGGACTCTTGCCAGTTTAAAGGAATACAGTCTGGATTAGAGCCATTTTCCGAAGAAAGGAAACTGCACTTGAAAAAAAAAAAATCGTTGCAAAGTTGTTTCCGTCACGCTGGAGCAGACCAGCTGCCCGACCTAGCATGACTAACTGAAAGGCTTCCATATGGCAGCTATGCATGTTTGCTTTTATTCGTTGTGAAAAGTTCTCTTCAACCCTAATCCTTAATATTTTTGAGGGAGAAATAAAAAAACAGAACAGAGAGTTGTTGGGCTGCCTCTGTGTTATATCTTCCTCTGATTTTCCTACTGATCAATGCAAACAAGAAACGTTTTAGGTGCTTTAAAAAGATGTCACTTCAAGGACTTTGCAAGGGCATGGCTGTGGAATAAAGGTGGATATTTTTCAGTTTTACATAATGGCTGCGAAATAGTTTACACCTTTGTTATTTTGAGGGAAATGACCTAAGTGCTTGCACAATGGCAGATAAACATAAAAAGGCTGTTGCTGATGCAATGGAGATACTTATAAATAGAGGGCCTCATTTACAAGAGGCCTCTGCCACCGGAGCGTCACTTTTAACCCCTTGCGTGCTCATGACAGAACCACGCCGTCATGAGCCACGGGCGGCGTGTGCTCATGACGGCGTGGTTCCGTCATGCTGCGGCCGCTCCTCCCACGCGGCACTGATTCCCTGCCTGTGTGGGCGAAATAGAGAGTGGGCGGAGTCGTGACGGAACCACGCCGTCATAAGCACAGCTCGCCCGTGACTCATGACGGCGTGGTTCCATCATGAGCATGGCGGCGCCGCGCTCACCCCGCACCCCCCCAGCGCCGCGGCGGAATTCGCGCCGCAGCGAAGGGGTTAATGATGCTCCGTGGGCGCAGGCCTCTTAATCATATATACGAGGCCATAGAATGCCACCCTGCATGGCTTTTCATGGCCTCTTAGATATGGTGTAAGGCAACACAGCGCAAGTCGCTGTCTTGCCTCATACTTACCCTGGGGAGGCGTGTCATGGGCGTTGCGGTGGGTGGTCCCACTCAACGCTAATGGTTTGTGACTCATTCCCAGATTTACAACACATCGTAAGTCTGGTTATGCTTCAAAACCCTGCTCCTCCCCAGGGGTGGTGTACGGGTTGTTTCTGTGATCCCTCAGAAAAACAACCTGGTTTCAGTGCAGACACCCGTGCACCATGGTGAAAGAGCGCCTGCGTTGGCACTAGGCAGCCTTTTGTGTGCCAGCGCAGTGTAAGAGGACAGGAATGTGCCGTATCTCATAAATACAGCGCATTCCGGCTCTTTTCTTTTGATGCTGGGCTGCGCAGCAAATTGACTGCGCTGCCGGGCGTCAAATTGTAGTTAATGAGGCCCAAAGTATCTTGGGCCATGTGTTCTCAGGCTGGATTTGCAAAAGGTACTTGCAAGTTGCAAATTCCTATGTAGTATGTACTATTAAGTCAGTTTGCAAAATAATTAATCTGAGTAGGTCGCAGAAATATGAATTAGACATGTTGCAACTAGCAACTTACTTCAATTAGCTTCAAAGAGAGGGATGGAGGCCTGAAAGAGGCAGTGGACCACCATCTTAGAATTTGTAAACTTTATTTTTTAAAGCAGCCTGATTTCCTTAATAATCCAGGGCAATGGAAGACTCATGAGGAACAAATTTGTATTGTTTAGGTCATACATTTCACTATCAGGCCTTAGGAACCAGTTTCAAGCATAAAGGTATTAATAAGGGGTTGTTCTTTAGATGATAACTATTTAACGCATCCCATAATTTCCTAATCCTAGATGATGATAAGACATGAAATTCTTTGAAACGTGTTATCTGCAGTTGTGATGAAAAAGAGCCAGGCCCACCATGTGTGAAAGGAAATATTAGAAGACATCTTCCATGCATTTTATCAGCTAGTCTCTAAATTTGATGAAAGAGCTGCTGTGTCATGGAGAGTGGCAGCGATGGACGTTAGTCAGAAAAACACCCACACTTCCAGAGTGCAGCTTGGTTGCTTAGAATACACAGGAGGTTAGTAATTGACTCTACTGGGAAAAACACTGCTCTGTCATCAGGTGAAATGCTTTGCAGCAAACACCTCAACACCAAAGGCCACCCAGATCACAGGTTAGGTGTTGTTCGACCATGACTCAACTACTTGAATATTCTCCAGGTACTGCAGCCCCCCTCTTATTTTTTGCACATGTGCGTAAAGAGAGTATTTTCCAAGGGACACTGACAGCAGTGGCTGCTGCCAAAATAAAATGGTGGTGCAGCGCCAGGGTAAATATTAATTTTAAAAATGCACTTACCTGCTTCTCCCGCTGCCGCTCCGTCTGCTGGACGCCTTGGTGCTCCTTTCTTACCAAAGTCCTTGGGCCAGCACAGGCTCCCAGACTCCCCATCCAATCCAGACACAGCTATCATGCTGTGAGAGCAGTGCCTGGGTTAGTCTGAGAAGCCTGATTAGACACTCACAAAGGGACTGGGAACCTATGCCATTTCCAACCCATCAGTACAATACAGCCGGGTGGAGAAATTCTAAGTGCGCATGCCTGTTTAGCCGGCCTATGACGGCATGCACACTTACAAGTGCACTCCACTCCTCCTCCAAGTCTCCAGCTAGTGCTGAGAGTATAGCCTGGCCCCACCCTAGACTTGGCAGCATCGGCTACCAGTGAAAAATAAAATTATAATAACATTGTTTTATTATCGTTTTATTTTTCATTCTCAGTGGGCGACGCTCGAGCCGCAGCTGGACATTGATATGAGCAGTGTAAGCATTGTTACAAAGTTTCCACATGGTTGTTTATAAAATGTACAGACAAGAGAAAAAGGGGACTTGGCACAAGCCAGGTGGGTGTGGTTAAAGAAAACCATGCAAAGAATTACACAGCACAGAAAGGAAGGGAGCAGTGGTGAAGCAGGCATGCACTTTTCAGAAGGATGTGACCCACAGAACCATATAACAGGAGGCCCACATGCTGCTACTGTGTGAGCAAGGGTACAAGTCAGACGGGCGGTTGAGCACAGTCCGTTATTGAAACTGCTAACGTTAACACATATTTACTAGGACATATCCACACAATACAGTTTAACTGTGTGTGTTGATTCAGAAGAGGTCTGCAGTCAGGGTAGTTGGGGTTGTTCAGCATGGTGGGCAGGGAGTTAGTGGGAGAATGAGGAATAGAGGTGAATTTTCCATTCCTTCTAGAAGAATTTCAATGAAGATGAGAGTCAAACTGCTAGTGAAAGCTTGTTCCAGAGTCCGGGCAGAAGTATTGATTGCAAGTCCATTTTTTTATTCTGGAACTCCAGACCTTCAAGTGGTGAGCTAAGAATAGTGTAGAGAAAGCATGGGTGATTTCCCTTACGCTTGCATTGTCTTGCATATTTTCATGATACATTCTTGTGCAAAATTCCCAAAACTATGCAGTTATGCCACATGGCCTACTTACGTTGCATTTGCTGC
Organism: Triturus cristatus; assembly: GCF_964204655.1. Taxonomy (NCBI): domain Eukaryota; kingdom Metazoa; phylum Chordata; class Amphibia; order Caudata; family Salamandridae; genus Triturus; species Triturus cristatus. The sequence goes on from NC_140594.1 coordinate 737,178,136, forward strand.
AAAATGTTGTGTGAGCTGTTGTGCCTGTCACTTGTTCGCTCTATGTGTTTACCACAAAATGCATTGTTCCATCCAAAATGGATGCAGAGACACACATTTTGCACTAAAACATAGCTCTGAATGTCGTTTTTGCATTTGACATAATTTCACATAATTTTTGCAGAATGTCACATATGTGTCCAATAGCAAATTATGAAAATTGTACACATCCCTAATGTAGAGCCCCTCCTGAGATGTATAGATTGCCAGCCAGATAGTTTTAGATGTTGAGCTTCAAATGCTTTGAAATTATCTAATATGTACTGAAGTGCATGCAAGCTGGGAGAGGCAACCAGAGTAGTTCGTGATGATAGGTGTGATATGGCCATATTTTCTTTAGATAGTTTAGTCAAGCAGCATAGTGCAGGATCGTTTCCAGCGAAGCCGTCGCGAAATCCAGGAGGACTGCGTACAAGCATCGCCCCCTCTTTACCAAAGAGGATGAGAGACCGACTTTCATCCTCTTTTACAGCGATGTGCACAATCCCATGCTTATAAGGCATATAGGGTCAACAATGTACTTACTCCTTACTGCTATACAATATAATTTGCATAAATATTGGTTTTAGAACTTCAACTTCAAAGTTTGGAGTGCAAGTCGTACATGTTATTTGTATTCATTGAGTAACAGGAGCATTTACAGACAGCCAAGTAACGGCACATAGCCTCATTTTAGAGTTGGTGCAAAAACAGATCAAAATAGTATTTGCTGTTGTGGGTGGTAAAGTAAGTGAAGATGATAACTGGAAATATTAGTCACACAGTGCTGTGCATAAAATATAAGTATGTAGCGTCCTCCATTTAATAGAAAGGGAGAGAGAGTCACAAGGGGTGGTACTTATGAAATTCTTAAATGGATAAAAAAAGTCTTGATTCTGCAAAGTTTGGAGAGTTGGAGCCAGGTAAATGGGTCTTAATTTCTTTTTTAAACATTTTTTATTGATTTTCCATACATCCAAGAAGGAAAACAAAAGAATGGAAAAAGGACAATAGGGGATTCAGTTACATACCCCAGATGTTTATCAAAGACACATGGCAAATCAGGTTATTTAAGGCACATCCATGGCTCCTTAAGATATCCATGCCTAGTGCCCGGGCACAACCTATGAGTAAGTTCCTTGCAATAGCCACTGTCCAACCATTAAAAAGTCCCATCCCCAACTAAACCCCCACCCCTCCTCCCTCACCACCTTCCCAGGCATGTCACTTAAGTGCTGGCTGCAAAAGGTCGGTAGAGCTAATGTCACAGCGGGGCGACTTATTGAAATGGGGGAAAGCTGAGTAAAATCAGGCTTGCATGTCGAGCGCCACTACTAATCGTGAGGTTACAGAGAAAGGTGGGCTCAAAGCTGTCTAAAAGGTTAATCTATGGCTGCCACAGGGTCATCCACAGATGTGTCCTCCTCATCATGTTCAGATTTGAGAGCTACAACGAGCATTTCCCAGGCTCTCGCCCTCTCCAGTGCCTTTTCACTCACCGTGCTATTTGCAATTTGTAACCTAATCACTCCCTCACGCTCAGCCCATTTTAAGAATTCTACTTTCCACTTAGCGATGCTAGGGCCCTGTTTCGTTTTCCAATGTGTGGTGATGTTTCTCTTGGCTTGTAGCAAGCCTAAACCTAAAAATGTACTAGTGATTTTGTTCTTTGAGGTATGTGGAAACCAATGTAGGATACAGTGAGCCATGGATGGGTCTATGTCCATATCAGTGAGGTCTGTCAGGGATGTTGTTACCTCCTCCCAATAACTGTCAAGGAACGAGCAGTCCCATAACATGTGTTTAAAATCTGTGCTGTCTGCATTACATCTCGGGCAGGACGCTGGTTGGGCCGGGAAATATGCGTGCAGTTTTGCTGGGGTAAGAGATGCTCGGTGTAGAAGATGGAAGTGTACTAACTGACACCTCGCATTCCTCATGCTCTTCCAGGCTCTCCAGGTAAATGTGTCTTAATGTCTTCATTGAAGGTAAGTTTGGTATCAATGAGTAATCATTAGGATTTTGCGGCACGTATAATGAGATGGGTAAGGTCTTCCAGGATCAAATCTGTATGTGCAGTCTGGATTTTGGACAGGAGTGAGCCACTGCTTATGTGGATGTATTTTATCTTAATATTAGAACATTACAAGCATAGAATTAGTAATCAATGACTATGGCATCAAGACCTAGCAAAGGTAGTTGATGCACATGGCTTATGACACTTTTATGTGGAGTTGAGTAGCCACAGATTATTGGTGTCTTACGCGATGCTATGGACGATACGTAGGGCTCTTTGTACACCAGCCAACTCCACTTAGATTTCGCAAAGCGCCAAGTCCTCAAGGCCTAGAGAATGAGGCAAGGACCTCCCTGAAGTGCTACAACACATCAGCATGACTTCCTGGTACCTGCTATAGGATAGAACTATCTACTCCTACCTCGCCTGGCTAGCCATGCATATACTTTCAGAAAAAGCAGGCAGGCATCTCTCTAGCCAACCATTGCCTGCATGTGGTCCCCAATGCCTGCCAACTTTAACTGGACAAAAAATCCAGTCCTAAATGCCACATCATCTCTAGTCGGCAATGAGGAAATGCCCTGCATGGTTCCATGCCTATTGCCTTCGCCACATACTTAACACAAAACACAGTGCAGCGGCAGCCTTACTACAAAAGGCCTGCTGGTGATTTGAGCATTCCATTGCTATTCTAGCCAGCGAGGAGAGGCCACGCCTGGCTCTGGATCCTCCGCCGTCACTGCTTCTGATTGTAGCACTGTGATTCGTACCAGTTTAAGATGGCAGGTAATGGTGCCTGAAAAGAGGTAGCAGGCAGCCATGAGACATCTGCATGCTTCATTCGCAGGTGATGCTCAGCTAGTGAGGGGACCAGGGAAGAGAACTGCTTACTTCCCATGACAGTGTGAAATGCAAGTCTCACAGCTTGTGTAATATTTGTACAGTAATGGAAAATCCTCTAAACTGTAGATTTTGTGGATAAAGTGGAAAATTCTACCGGATTATTATCCACCAGCTGATAATGCTCCAAAAAGCACTTAAAACACAGTGAACCAATCAGATGCGTTTCTTTCACCATCCAAATATAAACCAGGCATGAAGCGCCCAGTTTAGAGGAGAGTGGTAATAACTTCCCGATAAAGCAAGTGATTAATAAACAAATCAGAAAGAGTTTTAGATTAAACATTGATAGATTGCTGTGCTGCCTTTTGATTGTGACACTCTCAATGGAACATCGCACAGCATGCATTTGTTTAGCAGCTTCAGAAAGTGCCACGTGCCACAGAATGCGTCACTACACATCTGCAAGAGGATTGGGTACAATCGTACCCATGAATTTCCCTTTGGGTGTAGAAAGAGATACAGACCACTCATTACCCAATCACCAGATGAAGGCAGCCTCTGGTGGCTCGGATTAATTGGAGGTTCTGGGACTCTTCAGACTTCCTTCTGCATCACCTATAATAGAGCTACGTTTCAATTTAGCGCTATTAAAGGAGCAGTAAATCAGGTTTGGTTGCATTGGCATGAGGAAATGCATTTAGTGGGGACCTCATCACCCTATATTAAGTGTATAGATCGGCGTTGTTAAAATCCTTGTCCACAGACAGCAGTTGGAAAACACTAAATAGAAAAAACAGTGATTATTCGGGAAATACTGTTTTGGACACAAATGTTTCAAACGTAAAGTTGTATCTCCATGCTTTCCCATTAGACTAAAGACTGATTATGAACGTGAAAAGAGCTATGACTTGCACAAAGGTGCTTTCAATAAATTCTAATACAACTGAGTTCAGTGTGCATAGTGACATGGTCGGTATTAAGTTTCATTCCAAACAGGAAGTACCGGTAGGGAAAACTGCAGCACAAGAGTCCATTCAGGCAAAGGTGTAATCAGGGAAAATTGGAGTGCACATTCACCAAGTGCAGCAGAGAGTGCAAATTAACAGAATCTCAGTTTGTTGGGCAAGATTCCTTTGGCCAAACATGTACCTAGGTTCAGTTTATTAGGCTGAGCGAAATTTCAATCCCGCATAATATACAGTATTTTCGCATTACACTTTCCACACAAAATTCAGTGAAATTATGCCATTATGCAACGCCGCTTAATTTGGAGGTCGCTCAGGTGAAAACATCTTACAAAGAGTAAAGGAACTATGCAGAGGAACTGAACGGAAGCGGCTCATGTTCGGGACACTTGTGTTTTTTGCACTTTGGGGCATATCAGCAACGAGGCGATAGAAAATTATCGCCGCTTTTGCAGCCATTTGCGGCCGAAAAGCGGCGATAATTTCATCGCCTAATTAGCAAGGTCACGCTAACGCGTGAAACCTTGATTTAGCGCACGAAATCTTAATGCTTAGCTTTGCAGCTCTAATGAGATGCAAAGTGGGCGTTCCTGACCTACCATGACAGGAGAAATGTCGCTAAGCGACAATTCTCCTATCATCAAGCCCCACGCTATGAAGCATAGCGGCAAGAAAAGTAGCGATAACCCCTGTTATCGCTACTTTCCTTACGCCTGCTTCAGGACTGACTTAGTCATGATATCCTATGAAAGGTGGATATCATGGCTAAGTTTGTGGGGCCCTATCAACAAGCTAATGCCACACTACGTGAGATTATCGCTGGGTTTCCAGCGATTATCTCACGTTAGGCAATTAGCGCTAGGATTTTTATCACTTTTGAGATAAGCGTTGCTAATAGCACGCTATCTCAGTGATAAAAATCCACACTAGCCGGCGATAATTATCCTAGTGCTAAGTGCGCTTAGCGATAATTATCGCCCGTTGTTGTTGACATGCCCCTATATTTTTTTTAGTGCAGATTGCGATAGTTTGTCATTTTTGGACGCAAGAATGCACTTAATGCAAAAAAAAAAAAAAACTGCGCAATATGTTTTATGTCTAAATCATGCTTCCTGATTCTATATGTACCACGCTTATTCTTCATTTGTAGCTAGATTGATTTCCTAAGTTTAGCCAAGACCACTGCTGTTGAAGGTTTCAGCTAGCTTTAACAGGATTACAGGGCAGGACCAAGTATAAATCTGCAATTGTTAATATACAACCAGGTTTGACACAGGTGTTGACAAGTGTATGGATAAGAACAATGACAGAGGGCATACATTTTCCAACTGACGTGCTATGGAGTTAGGGGAAGTGGGCACATCCTATTTTAAATCGCAGAAGCTCCTAGCACTGGGGTACTGCAATGTTCCTTTCATGAAGAGTGTTACTGTACCATGACCACTTAGCGTCAGTATCATTACCGTTCTTGTGCCGAGCATTTTGTCACATAGCAGATGCATCAAGCGAACCAGGGTTAGGCTGCTGGATACTGAGTCACATACTTCCCGTTCAGATTCAGTTAAAGCCCTCTATTTTATCTTGCACAGGAGTGGCCCGTGCAGGTAAGAGTGGTGGGCAAGGTCAGGGGGGGTGTAGTGTGCTGCATATTCTTATATGCTCTCGCGCCACCAGCGCAAGAGCTCATGTGTTGGTTTAAGTTGGGTTCCACAATCGGGCCATGAACGATACGTGCCAGGATTCTACCAACGTTAATCAGTTGGTGGAGATCCTGGTACGCAGCGGGAGCGCCTGGCTGTGGGTGTCATAAACCTACAATAAATCCTTATTCTACGTGAAGATTGCCTCCGCACCTTTCCATTTCAATTGGCGACAAGGACGAAGGACGAATCAACGCATCCGGCACCCGCCAGCATGATTCATATTATTTAAAGTTTTCTGCTTTTCACGAGCCTCCTCCTTCTCGCTGCTTCCACACACTCCTGCTGGCAGCTTGTTGAATTGTGTATTCCGGTTTGCTTCCCGACTTCCGAATGGCATCTTTAAGCTTTTGGGTCGATTTCCTCGCCTTCGGAGACATCGCGTTTCCAACGTGCTGTTACCTAGCAACGAGGGAAAGCAAGCCTCATTCAAGCCGAAGCTCCGTGCTCATTACGCTTCACATAGGCGTATCTTAGCAATGGGAGCAAGCTTCAAACAGGAATCTCGACGATCTTTGTTTGTCGCTACATGCAGGCTCAATCACGCTTTTGGGCACTTTAAACTACCTTCTTTCACCAACGCTGATCTTCTGATCCCAGGTAGGATCCAATCTTCACCACACAGTGACAGGCACACTTTTGTCTTGAGTACATTTCAGACTGCACTTCTCACGGTGACAGGCACACCTTTCATATGCACTTTAAAATTTATTTCAGTGCTGGTATTATCACTTTCGTACATTTTTGAAGGGGCTGTCTTAACCTCAATACACAATCTTACTTTAAAATAGAAATAACTGTGACATTTTCATGCCAAAAAATTGGCCATTTTCAAAGTGTTTGCAAATCTGCAAAGAGATCTACCAGAGTTAATAGCATAGAAGTTACAGAATCTCTTGAGGATTGTACAAAACAATTTCATTATATGATTGTTTCAATTGAATGTAATTCGATTTTTAATCCTCATCATGTCAAAGGTCCCCTAGGTGTTGCAGTATTTGGAAAAATTGAGATTCCGATTATGGCAGATTCTGGTTCTCCAATAACTATTTTATCGGATGTAATGTTTTTTGAGAAGTGGCAGAATTCCATTACCTTGACTAAAACAGACATCAATCCAAAAGCGTTTGGAGAATTTGACATAGAGATGTTAGGATATTTTATCTCAAGGTTGGAATGTCTTCAAAGGTCAATATACACTAAAGTCTATGTCGCAGTTAGGGGACGCAATATAGTTGGTTGGCAGGATCTTGCTAGAATGGGTCTTTACCTTGTTCCTGGTGGGGATAATCCCATCATGCGTGGTGATCCTCCCCAAGGTTATTCCCCAGCCGGATGGTCTGAAAACAAACTGAACACATTGCATTGTATTGATGTCACTGATCATTCACATGATCTTAAAAAGATTCTAGACCTATTTCCTAATTTATTTTCTGACAAACTTGGCACCGTCAAAGGGTTCCAACATCAGATAAAGTTAAAACCAAATGCTCAACCCTTTGTACATAAGGTTCGCACATTACCACTCAGTGCTAGGGATGAACTCAAGTCTACACTTAAAAAAGTGTGTGATGATGGGGTCATTGCACCTTGCAACTCATCAGAATGGGTTTCTCCCATCGTTATTGTAAAAAAAAAAATAAGGTGTGGTCAGGCTATGTGCAGACTTGCGGACTTGCGCACTTTGAATAAAAACATCTTCATTGATTGTCACCCGCTTCCAAAAATTCCTTGCCAAAAATTCTTGCCAGCTTAGGGGGTGCCCAATTTTTTTTAATAATCGATCTTCGCTCAGCCTATCACCAAATTCGCTTAACAGTTGATTCTCAATATCTCACCACTTTTGTCACACCCTTTGGTGTCTACAAATATCTTAGGCTTCCTTTTGGCCTGGCATCTGCAGCCAGTGTTTTTCAAAAGATGATGGATAGTCTCTTTCAGGATGTGCCAGGGGTCCAAGCCTATCAAGATGATATTCTTGTTTTTGCCAATGACTGGGAAACACATGTAAAAAATCTAATTTGTGGTCTGACCAAATTGAATGATGCTGGTATGACTATCAGATCTGACAAGTGTCAATTTGGTAAACAACAGTTAGACTACTTAGATCATACATTGTCTTCTCAAGGAATCAAGCCAAATTTTTCGCTTGTCAAGGCCATCAGTCATGCTGTTCCTCCCAAAGACAAAGATGCTCTTCGATCATTTTTAGGTTTGGCAAAGTACTATGCCCGTTTTGTTAAAGGATATGCTCAGACTGTGGAGCCATTGCGTGCCCTATTGCGCAAAGGTTCAAAGTTTCTTTGGTCTAATGAGGTTTCATCCTCATTTGATCAAACAAAAAAACTCATTGTTGAAGCCCCCGCACTTCATGCTTTTCAAGATGATTCTAAATGTTTCATTATGGTGGATGCCAGTCTCACAGGTTTGGGTGCAGTTCTTGTTCAGTGGGTGGCAGGAAAGGAACACACCATAGCTTTTTCATCAAGAATGCTTAAAGCTGCAGAGACCCATTATAGTACAATTGAACACGAATTACTTGCTTGCGTCTGGGCAATCGAGAAGTTCAGGAATTACATTTGGGGACGTGAGTTTGAACTATTCACTGACCATAAACCTCTTACACATTTACTCAATGGTGATGGATTTGGAAGAACCTCTGCCAGATTGGTTAGGCTACTTTCAAAATTGCAAGAATTTCATTTTACTATCAAACATATTTCTGGCGGAAGAAATTTCAGAGCTGATTGTCTTTCAAGCATTGCATTTCATGAGGCTCCTGATTTGGATGCTGTTGAGGACACAGAATGTGTTGTTGTGGCACTTGATGCCATCAAAGAATGTCCTAACATTACTGAAGAAATTTGGTTGGAAGCTTATAGTAAGGATTATACTCTTAAACTGGTCATGCAATATATTGTAAAGGGTTGGCCAGAAAATAGGAAGCTGTCAAATGAGTTAAAAGCCTTTTCCATGGTTGCTTCTGAACTTTCTTTGGTCAATGGAATGGTTATGAGACATGAATCTTTTGTTCCCCCATCGAGTTTAAGGGAGGACATCATTAAATGTGCACATCAGGGTCATTTGGGGATTTCAAAAACCTCTCAACTCATTAAATTGTATTATTGGTGGCCATCTTAGAATCACAGGTCAAGTTTTATATTGATTCATGTTCAGAGTGCCTCTTATCAGACAAAAAGTTGAAAGTTATGAAAACACCCCTACATCCGGTCCCATTTCCAAGTAAACCATGGGAAAAGGTTGCTATAGATTTTTCAGGTCCTTATGATCTTTTATCTCATGATTTAAAGTTTTTAATTTTGTTGATTGATTATCATTCCAAATGGATTTATCATATGTTTTGTGGCTCACCTAGTTCTAATAATGCCATTAGATTTTTGAGGAAGGTGTTTGCTATTGAAGGTTCACCCTCCATTATTGTTAGTGACAATGGTACACATTTCGTTTCCCAGAAATTCTCAGCATTTTTAGCGGAAAAGGATGTCACTCATTTCAAGGTTGCTTTATACTCACCATCATCTAATGGGTTAGTTGAAAGGGCTAACAGATTGGTCAAGGATGCCATTCAAGTAGCTCTTTCCTCAGGAAAAAATGTTCAGGATTTTATTGAGGACAAGTTATGGTCATATAACATTTCACCACATTGCACAACAGGTATTCCTCCTTTTTCCCTGTTAAGAGGTAGGAATGTTCACACTACATTGTGCCCCAATTGGTTGCAGGATAAACAAGTTAAGAATACGCCTCAGGATATAAATCTTGCATCACGAGTTTTAGAAAAACAAACTTATAAAAATGGTGCATGATCAAAAGAAAAGTTTTAATGATTTTGATTTAAAGATTCATGATTGGGTTCTTATCAAAAATCCAAAAAGAGTGACAAAAGGTTTGTCTAAATTTTCTTCTCCAGTGCAGGTTACTAATATGAACAAAGGTCCAGCACTCCTTGGTTGTAAAGGGTGGTGGAACAAGAGATCACTTGTCCGACTTTCTGCTTCACAAGTTTCCTCCTTATTGAAGTTATCCAAGCAACAGTTTGATCAATCTGACTGGACCACCTGGTTGCATGATTCTTCATCTATGGCTTCTTCGCTTGGTTCTCAGAGGGAAGCTATGAGTGGACAATTGGTAGATGAGGTTCCTCATGATAGTACTGGGCATGCATCTTCTTCACCTACTGTTCTGGAAACGCGTCCAAGAAGGTTGCCTGTAAAATTTGATGACTATGTTTTGTCTTAATAATGCCAATTTGTTAATACTGTCTTATCAGTTATCTGTTCACTTTTGTTTGTTAGAAAGAGAGAAGTTGTAGTGTGCTGCATATTCTTATATGCTCTCGCGCCACCAGCACGAGAGCTCATGTGTTGGTTTAAGTTGTGTTCCACAGTCGGCCATGAACGATGCGTGCCAGGATTTTACCAACGTTAATCAGTTGGTGGAGATCCTGGTACGCAGCGGGAGCGCCTGGCTGTGGGTGTCATAAACCTACGATAAATCCTTATTCTACATGAAGATTGCCTCCGCACCTTTCCATTTCCATTTCAGGGGGGTGGGGTAATTCGACAGACGATGAATAGGGAAAATTAATAATGTATTAAATTTTCCCTCTACCTCGTCTATTGAATCCCCCCCACCCTGGCTCACCGCTCTTACCTGCACAGGCCGCTCCTGATTCCACATCCTGTGGATGGTCTGTTCGTGGAAGGTGATGCTGAATGTGCACACTGATCTCACAAGCTCTTATCAAACTTGAGTACTGTACCAGCATACAGGTGGGTTATCTTCTATACACTCCTTCACACCACTGGATTTAGTTATGATTTCCATTACAGAGCCACATTTCAATCTCACCAGATGAATTCCTACCTCATTTTACCCTTCATCACCTGATTGATTGTCAGTTAAAAATAGCCCTTCTTGTAAACATTTATTATTGCTATTCAAAGCTATTAACGTATCCTTTACAAACTACCTCTCTGCAACCTTCAATAGGTATGTCACAACTCAAAACTTAAATCTGCCTAAAGAAAACCTCCAAGTCGTCACATCCAGATCTCCTTGTGCTGCATGTTGGCCTTTCGTTTACTGCTGCTCCTTCACTGGAAATCTTCCTGCTGAGTTGTGTTCTACCTCTCTGCTGACCTCATTCGAAACAGCTCTTAAAGGGCATCTAATCTTTCAAGAATAAAACATAACTATCACCCTTTGTATCCATTACTACTGTAAATATCCCATTTTAAATGTGTATAAATGATGCATGATGTCCTGTTGCTGTTTAACACTCACCTTTCATCAAACCCAACGCTTTCTTTTTATGTTACCCATTCTAAGCAGTTCCTGCGCACCGTGCGATGCTGTTGTTGCTATGTGCAGCATCTCTTGTTAAGATGCTCCTGTTGCTGCTCATAATTTAATCAATACATTAAATTAAAATTTCATGGAGACATAATGGTATGTTGGCATTAAAAGAAATGTCGTGTAATATATAGGCAGAGTAAGTACTGGATTTTATTCCATTATAGAGGATTTGGATATTTCTCTAGAAAGTGTTGCCCATGTATGGCTGTTGTAGGAAATTAGGTTATTAGTGAGGGGGCTGATAGCCCCACTCAGATAATAAAGACAATCCTTGTCTGGGTGAACCACAAAAGTCAGTAAAAACAGCTTTGCTTAACCCTCTTGTAGCTTGGCACAAAAGCAGTCAGGCTTAACTAGTGTAAAGTATTTATACAGTACTCAAATAGTAATAAAGTAAAAACACAACGCAAGAAAAATCCTAGACTAATTTAGAAAAATAGAGTACATTTTAATAAATAACACCATACCAAAAAGACAAAAATAAGTAAGTAGAACCAGAGTTGTGGAGTTTTAAAGTTTTAAGTATAAATAGCACAAAGAAGAACAAAGTGCCAATTGTGGTTATGTGTCCATGCTGGACCGGGTAAAAGTCAAAGGGCTAGGTCGACTGCAATGGAGCGGGAGTCGGATACAGGGACCAGGATTATCCCAGTGAATATGTGCCTTCTAATCTAGTCCAGTTCCACTCGAGAAGCCTCAGTCGGAAATTTGCATTGGTGGGGTACTGCAAGGAGATAATTGTTGGTGCGATGATCTGGTCTCCAGACAGAGCTTCATGTTGGCTGAAAACACAAGACGGTTGTTGTCTTCGCAAAGAACATCATGTGGATGAAGTCCTAAGTCTGTAGCGGGTATATGTCAATCCTGTGCATGCATTTGTGAAGTCCACTTGAGTTCCAGTGAAGACCAGTGATTGTTCTTTTTGGATACAAAGAGCCCAGAACCTCTGGATTTTCACCTGGAGGTCAGTTCTTTCAGGTTATGTTGGAGGAGTTCACTCTGACCCTTCCAAAGGTCCAGGACTTGAGGAGACGCACATTGGGACTCAGGACTAACTTCAGCAGAGGTCAGCAGCAGGGTGCACGCATGTCCAGTTGGTGTTGGTCAGCTGAGCAGTTGCAGGGAGGAGTGTCTACGCTAGTTGTGTCCCTGTAGCTCTAACAGGAGGTCAGCCAAGTAAACCTTGGTGTCACTTCATGTATCGGATCCTGGGTTCAGGGTAATCAGGCCCAGTATTCGTTCAGGCTTCAGACAGCATATTTTGATAGCACAATGATTGTTTAGTTGATACCTCAACATAGAACCATGTGCAGGCCGGTATTGCTCAGCATTAGAAAGATGGATTTGTTAGTAATGATGGGAAGTGTTTTCATGTTTTGCTAAACAGATTTTAGCTTGCAATAAGAGATTAGAATGCTGCAGCATGTCTGATGACACTCATTCCAGTTGATTCAATTATCCAAATGGCCTCTGCAACCTTTTGTCATTATTTTGTTTTGCTTTAAAGCCATTCCTAATGCAATTGCAAAATCAAAACCATGTTATCTGCCTAGAATGTCTCAGTGGATTGAAGGAAAGAACAAATAAAAGTAATTGTTTATTATCACTTACATGAACCATTTAACAGCTAGTGGAAACCTTGTTTGGATGAGCCATTAATACTGAAAATAATTTCATATATTTATTGATCTTTCAGAGGACATTTTCAAGTCCTTCAGTTGTAGAGTGTTTGGAATAAAAAAACACTGATATCTTTTGCCAATATAAAGTTTTTGTTCATAATTTGCAAAGACCTCAATGACGGCAGTGTATAGACCCCCTGATTAGTGATTTGGGTAGACACTTACTGTTTGCAGCAATAAAATATTCCCATTTTTAATGACAGTACTTATGTTAGTTCTGAATATATTATTTTGGGTATGGTGGCTGCAGCCCATCCACCCAAAATTGGTGCATGTCTGGTCCACCCTATTTAGGTTGTATACTTGCCAATATAGTCTATATTAGGCAGACAGGACTTCTGGACAATGTCCAGCATCCGCTAAACTAAACGAAATAACCACCAATGCCTTTTACTTTTTAATTGTTTTTATTTCTAGCTTCTATATCTTAATCAGAGTCTTTTTTCTGAGTCTCATGGGGTGCTTTGCTCAGAACATGGGCAGTGTCAAGTGTGCCATGTGGCCACTTGATTATAGAAAGCATGTGGCAATGTTGTGGCACACCCTCAGTGATAATGATCAACTCCATTCTGAGGTATTCTTGTAAGAAATTGGGTTATTGATTAAGGGGGTGGAAACCCTACTCAGGCAACAACTACAATCCTGTCAGAGTGAACCATAAAAGTCACTAAATTAACCTGTGCTTACCTCTCTGGTAGCTTGGCACAAAGGCAGTCAGGCTTAGCTTAGAGGCAACGAGTAAAGTATGTATGCAGCACGCAAACAGTACTAAAGTCCAGCAATTAAAATGATGATGTCAAAATCCCAAAATTAGCCGAAGGTTTTACACGTCACATGGGCATATAAATGTGTTCCCTACATTATACATCACCATCTGACTTCATCGTACAATTCTCAGTGCCCCTGCTGGACTTATCCAGCCTAATAACCAGGAGTAGATATTTTATGGAGCCTGGCACCAAACAACAACTACAGCATAAAGCGGGGCTCAGGACTGGATGGGGTTAATGTGCTCCAGTGCAAGCAAAATAGCCCTGCTTTCCTGTGTTCATGTATCCATCTCAGTGCTATTGTGTCTGTGTCTCAGTGTGGGCATACCTTTATCAGTGTCCCCCTATCCGTATTCATGAGACATTTTGGGGTGCTACTGTCAGTGACCCAGTTCCAATACCTATGCGCCCGTGCCCTTGTGTTGTGTCCCTTGTGATAAAACATCCCTGTGTCAGTGTCCCAATGCCGGTGCACTTGTGCCAGGCTCTAAGAACTAGTTTGTGGACTTGTCAGTGTTCCTGGGTATATGTCCCCAGTCTTAGCACATGTGTCAGTAGTGCTCTGTCAGGATTCCAATACCAATATGAGGGTTCCTGATTCCCCATCTACCCATGCCCCAGAGTCAATGCCATATTGCCCATGTCCCTGTGTTAATATCCCCATGTTTTTCCGTTCATATCCTAGTCCATGTTTCACTGTCATCATCCTAGTGTGAATATGTTTGTTTAAGTGTGTCTATGTTAGTGTCCTTAACCCAGCTAGTGTTTCTGAACTCAAGTGGGGTCACTTTATCCGTAATCCTTGGGAGTATTGCAGTGCCCAATGCTCATGTTAGTGTCCCAGTGTCAGTGTAAATGCCTTTTTCCCTATGTCAGAGTCTCTAATTCAGTGTCCTAGTGTCAGTATCATAGTGTCAATGTGCATGTATTAGTAAACAAAGGTAAATGCCACAGTGTAGTGTCCCCCACAGCCAGTGTCTTTGTGTTAGTGTCACGGGGTTGTTTCACTGTTATCTTATTGTGTACTGTTACCATTATTTTGGTGCTGTACCATTTTTGTGCCAGTGTCCCAGTGAAACTGTCCTGTGCCATTGTTCCAACATCAATGTGTGTGTCCTTTCTCAACATTTCAGCACTACACTCCTGAAGTCAATATGAACATGATGGTATTGGTGCCCAATGGCAACTTCCCTGTGAATGCCCTTGTGTTGTTTTCACCATATGATTGCTGCTCTAGATGTATAACTGATCTAGTGTCAATGTTTGTAATCCCTGCCAATAGTGTAGTGTCAATATCCCCATGTCAAAATCCCCATGTCAGCGTTAGTGCCACTCTATCAGTTTTCTAATGTCCATGTCCCAGTGACAGTTCCTCCATGTCAGTGTCCTTGTCAGCCCCCCATCGTCACTGTCCAAATGCCAGTACAATAGTGTTGCGTCTGTGCCAGTGCCCCTCTGTAGTTTGACTCTTCGTTATTGTGCCCTAGTGCCACCATCTTAGAGTCAGTGTCCTTGTGTTCTAGCTTTACTGTGTCAGTGTCCCAGTGAAATATCCCGGGATTAGTGCTGTGCCCCATGCCAATGTTCCATTATCACTGTGCCTCTGTCACTACTTGCGCACCAGTTTCAGTGTCCCTTGCTCCAGTGTTGTAGTATCAGTGTTGATTTGACCTTGTCAGTAGCCCAGTGACAGTGTCCATTTCCCTATGCCACTGTGTCAGGGTGCCCCGCTCATTAGTGGCTGTTGCTCCTAAAGGGCGGAGGCACGTCACCCTGCCTAATGAGAGAACAGCAGGTAACTCCTGATTAATAAAATTGTCATTACCATTTTTTTGATATATCTGTGTGCCACCTGCCGGCGCTGTTATAACGTGAGTGTGAGGACGGGGGCGGGGATGATTCCTGCGGAGTGCACGCTGACTGCTGCCAGTGCTGAGTGCGCATGTCAGATTGGCCTGCTGTCTTGCGACAGCCAGCCCTACACGTGCACTTGAGAGCCAGCAATCCTAGCGGTGTGAAACAGCTGGGGGATTGCAGGCATAGCTCACTAGCCTAAAAATTAGCTCTGGGTTAGCCTGCTGTAACCAATCCTGGTGCTTCTCTCATGCTGAAAACAGCATGAGAGCAGCTCCAGGATTGGTTGTATTTGCGTTGGCACTTGGCAGGAAGTCAACTACCTTCCTTCCCTTTCCTTTTCGTCAATCTCATGATCCCAGGAGAGGAGAGACACTGGACCGAGGGTCAGCAGCATCTCAATGTGTTTGTTGGCATCGCGCTGTGCCCCACCACTCTTTAATGTTGCCATCAGATTCCCTTTGTCATTGTACCTATGTCATTGTCCCCTCGTCTCTGCGGATGCTCCCATGCTAGTGTGCCAGGGAGTGTCTTGGTGCCCCTTCTTCTGTGCCCTCCTGTTCTTATTGGTGCCCCTCTCTCAGGTTACTAGCCTTAGTGACTCACATTATGTTATTGTTTGCTTATAAACTGCTTATATAATCCTAAATCCACTCCAAGCATTAAGGGAATAGAAGAGACTTGAGGACTGAGAGTAAAGATGGGCAAGCAATCTAGTCATTCATACAGGGTGAGGAGTTTTTAAGAAAGAAACATAACTTGAAATAACAGTTGTGAAATAATGCGTTTGTGAGAGGGAGAAAGAGTCCTACGCTTCAGAAAACAGAATGCTTACAAGTAAAATATTAATTTCATAAATGCACATATTACAGTGACTGATGCAGCATTCTCCTGATATTTTTAAAGATGATAATGCAGGAGCATTTTCACTTTCTATTTCAACCTTAATAGGATAAGTCTGAAGCTCGGTTCACAGTGCAGGGCCTACCTAATCTTAGCTTGCCTGCTAAACGCATTGCGAGGCGAATGAAGTATTAACAATGAGGGAATCTTGTGTTATACAAAGCAATCTCTTGATTTGCCAGATCCGACAATTGCATTTGGGGGCGGAGTCAAGCATTAATGTGGGGATGCCTCACCGTCCAGGTTTCCATGAGGCTATGGCCCTGCACACATCCCTGTGCCCCCACAATTCACGCAATTATCTGACCGTGGAGTGTGCATATCCATTGCACTCCGCTGTACAAACTTCAGTGTTCACCTTATGCATCACACCCACTGCCCTCTGATGCACATCCCAAAATCTTCCTATAAATCCCATCAAGCCCCTCTCCCCCCCCCATGGCACGTTAGTCAAGGCTTCACTGAGGCACATCATCCATTGCTCCCCTTTGGCCCATGACCCAGTGCTCCAATCGTTCACACTATCCTGTGTTCCCCAGAAGCACATCATTCTGTCTCCCTCCCATGCATGGTTATGTGGATTATTGATCTGTGTGCATTAATTAATGTATGCTTATCTCTGAGTATAGTTGCTTAAATGTCTGTTGGAATTTGTGAAAATGGTAGCCTGTTGATGTGTTGATCTACGAGGTGTGTGGACTCTATGTTTGTATTTGTGACTCTGTGTGTCATGCTTATTTGGCTGCATTATACAAACGCCAAACCTATTAACTCTGCCAATGCTTGTTTCAAGATGCTGACAGGGGCATGCCCATGCTGTACTAGAGGGGCCATGCTTGCTGCGGTATGGGTCAGATCACTTTTCTCCTGGCTCTTACGTGCAGCTTCTCCACCAATGAGTGTTTTACTAGACGGTTTCCTAAAACCCAAGTGCCCCATCTGGCGGAATATGCATAACAACGGGTCCTATGGGACTCATTTATTGGTTATACCATTCGACAGAATCTTTTGCTCAAGATTGAATAACTTTCCATTTCCAACATGAATCAAACAATGATTGTTGAATGTACACAAAGTTACACAATGTTGAATGGACACAAAGTTACACAAGCCTTCTCTTTTCTTCTGATAGGTATAAATTTGTCTCATCAAATCCAGCAGTGCTTTATAATAAGTGATAATGTTATTCGGCGCAGTGCTCAGATATATGTGGCATTATGTACAAAGTTGTATAAAATTACCACTAAAACCTTAGGTTTATGCATACACTCTAAACAAGCAGAATCCTGCCAGAGAAATCCGAGAGGTTTTCACATGAAGCAATCCAAATAAAACTAAGGGTATATTGATGACGTTTTCATCATTTAGGTGTTGGTGGGTCTCATGGGGAAAATGGCCATCTGTCTATGCACCTTAGGAAAGAAAAGAAGGCCCTAATTTTATGCATCCAGAGCTAGTCAGTCATCAAGTACACAACAGACTACACAACTGAGTAGACTGAGCATACCTCAGTCTAAACTCTACCTGTCTGTATGCCCGGGTGCACGTACTATACTTCTCAAACTACTCAAATGTGAAACAGCGAATATGCCAACACCGAAGCCAACACCGAAGCGGCATAAGATGCAAAGTGGGACACACAGAAGATGATAGCAAATGGCAGATCATGGGGTTGATAATACCGGACAACAGAGGTGGCAGTGTCTCATCTTTATCCAATATAAAAGAATATAACTGGATGGACTGACTGCAGAACGCAATAAAAGGACTTAACAAGGTTTATACCCTGCACACTCTGGTATCTTTAAATGTGCAAAGGCAGCAACTTGGAGGGATACAGTTGCTGATGGGGTGCTACAGGAATTACTGCAGTAGGGTACCTCTCTACAGCCTTTTTACTCTGATCACACATCATTATGATGTACACTGATAACTATTATCTCAAGATTTGTACATCGCATTGTGTTTGAGGCGACACACAACGGGTTTGTCTATTGCGTCTTCTTCCTGTCACGTCTCTAGAGATTTAATCCATTTGAGGCTGTGAAAAGAAAACACAGGCAAAGACAGTCAGTTTCCCCGCCCTTCATTGTAATACCAGCTCACTACCAGCAGGTGTCGCTTCTGTGGCTCGCTGGCTGGGGACACATCAGATTCCCAGCTCAAGATGCTCTGAACTCCCCCAGCCGTTTTAAAAAACATTTATTTCATAACTGAGAAAATCACTAAACACCATGAAAAATAACCAGATGCACTACTGGGTAAGATCATTGCTAAAACGCACATTCAGAAACCAAGTTAAAGGATTGGCATAATCCAAAACATCAGAGACATCTTCCATGTTGACCCAAACGGAAGAAGGACAGCATCCATTTTAGGTCAAGGGAATATTTGATCACACGGTAAAAATCATACATTTTCATCGCTAATGAATGAAATAAAATTGACTTATTATGAGGTGCATACAAAGTGGATCCAACTTCTGATGAAAATATAGAACAACAATTTCAGTAAAATTCACCACAGATTAATCAATTGGCTTTTCAAAGCACTCCTGGCATAGCTGCTATTCAATACGTTTAATCTATTTCAGTTTAAGGGAATAGAGCTGAGAATACTACGCTATGTCTGGGTCAGGGCTCTTCAGAGGGCGCGCACGAGGGTACCTTACACAAGGGCTATTCCCCTGACTTCACTAGCACTCCAGCCACATGGGGCTAACTGGTCTACAATGGCAGAATGGGTTGAGAGTAGACTTACAACACTGGGGAGTCTGTACATTGAGGGCACACCCGAGACTTTGCAGGACTTGTAGCTGGTGTATAGTACACCGGGAGGTCTTCTCTACTGCACAGAGCAAAATGGCGACGGTGCATCACTGGTGGCTCACAGGCACAGCGGATCCACCAGAGCATGAATGCCCTAGGTATATATTAACATGGTACAAATCATACAATGACGATTTTCTACCGCGTACATATGGTGGCCTGAAAGTGTCAGCTAGGAGCATAGGGCCAGATGCATCAACAATCCATTTTGCAATTTCCTAAATCCGAATTCTTGCGATTTGCAATTAGAAAATCGCAAAATGGAATGCATGAAAGTGTGTTTAACACTTTCTGCGATTCCTAGGCGATCGCAAATGACTTACCTCATGTATATTATGAGGTAGGTCGCACTATGCGGCCCCTAGGAATCGCATAAATCACATGGATAGTGGCCTGCTGAGGTCAGCAGACCACCATGTCCGTGATTGCTTTTAAAAAAATGTCCGGGATGCTTCACAAAAGAGAAAATGAAAACTTTTTGACGTAAGTACTCGGTTATTAGGTTCAGATAGTACTTTATTAAGTAGAAATCAACTGGCACTCTAAGCAGCTGGCTGTCATGACATCTGTGAAGGCAGTCTGTCAACATTCCAGAGCTGCCTTCACTCCAACATTCTAAGCTGTACCAAAAGCTGATAGGGGAGGGGGGGGGAACCTGGAACCTACCAAGTGGCAAGTTATAACACATCTTCCCCCTTTAATATTAACAGATAAAATGACATGAGCAAACAGATAACTGACGACAGGACCCTGTGGGAGGTAATGGGGCTGTCATACTACAAAGTTCACACCCTTCTGAAATCCTTGTGCCAACTGGGTGGATTACGTTGTCTACACCCCCTTCCCTCTTGGGTCTCCCTTGCTCTGGGTCCCGTTTCCAGATTCCCACTGCGCCACTCATGGACAGTCTCCCTCTGTCCTGTGGCCACCCGATCCATGCTCCACTTCCGCCCATCATCCATGATGACAATGTTTCTCTTAACCTCCCTTATTTTCCCTGGAGCATAGAACTTGTCCTCCTTACTTCCCCTTGCCACAGGTTTGCGAATGTACACTCTCTGTTCTCTGCTAAATGTTCTTTCCTTGGCGCCCCATTTGTTGTCATAAGAATCTTTGTACATCTTTTGCCTAGCTTCCACCTTCCTACTAAACTCTTCAGGATTGACCACCACCGGATCTTTGGTCTTCAACCAATTGGGTGACAGTTTGGATCCCGCCTTCCTTCCCCTCAACAGTTCGAAGGGTGTGTGTCCTGTGGATAGACTAGGCGTAGTGTGATATGACCAGAGCATGTCTCTCAATGCTGCTTCTATGTTTCCCCCAGACTTGACTGCTAGTTGGATACTCTCCTTCAGCATCCTGTTGGCTCTCTCTACTTTGCCGTTGGCTCTCGGGCAGTACAATGGTGTACGTATGTGCTTTATGGACAAGTCCCGGAGGAACTCTCTCATTTCCTCCGACACCAGTTGAACTCCGTTGTCTGTGATCAATGTTGAGGGTATGCCTTCCTTTGAGAATGTGTCACTCAGGAACTCAACTATTGCCTTGGTGTTGATGTTGTTTACAAATTTGTGGGTGACCCAATTAGAATAATAGTCAATGATCACTAAAATATACCATTGCTGTGGACCCTTTGCCCTGATGGGGCCTGTGATGTCAAATCCCAACTTATCCCACGGGGACTTTGGAACCTCCACCGGACTAAGTGGAGGTCTCCTAGTGCATTTTGATTTGTCGCTAACCTCACACGCGTAACATTCTTGCACTCTCTCTTCCATGCTTGAATCCATGCCTGGGAACCAATATTCTGATCTTAATCTTGCCTTGCACAGACTCCTCCCCAGGTGACCTTCATGGGTTAGGTCAATTATTCGTTTTCTTAACCCCTCCGGGGGAACTAGTCTGCCTGCTTTGAGGAGGTACTCTCCTTCAATCGACAGTTCGTTGCGTACATTCCAATAGGGTCGTATGTGCTCCGGCAAGCCTCCACATTTGTTAGGCCACCCTCTGACTACCCATGTTTTTAATTCTCGAAGGATGTTGTCCTGTTCCATGTGTCCATCCCACTGCTCTCTGGTCATGGCCGGGATTTTTATTTCCAGGACCTTCTCTCTGTCAACGACTTCTTCTTCCTGTCCCTCCACTGGAGCCCTGGATAAAAAGTCTGCTACTTTATTCTGTTGGCCTGGAACATACGTAGTTTTGAAATTGTAGCCTTGTAACCCCAACACCCACTTTGCAATGCGGGGAGTGATATTCTCCAACACTTTGTTGCCGAACAGGTTGACTAAAGGCTTATGGTCGGTGCATACTTCGAATGGTAAGCCCCAGACATAAAAACTGAAATGTTTAATTGCCCAATATACCGCCAAAGCCTCTTTCTCGATGGTAGAATAGTTGGATTCCGTCCCAGACAAGGACCTTGATGCAAATGCCACTACTTTTACTGTATCATCCACTCTCTGAGAAAGCATGGCTCCCACGCCTTTTCCACTTGCATCTGTAGTGATTACAGTGTCCTTGTTTATATCGAAGTTTCCAATGTAAGGTGCTGACACAATAGCCTCTTTAATGTTCTCAAAGGCCAGCTCCTGTTCCTTCTCCCACATGAATGGCGTGTTCTTTCTTAAAACTTCTCTGAGGGGATGTGCTATCATAGCAAAATTCTTAATGAACCTAGCCATGTACTCGGCTAACCCCAGAAAAGAAAGAACTTCTTCCTTGCAAGTTGGCATGGGTGCTTTTCTTACTGCCTCCACCAAGTCTATTTTGGGCTTTATTCCCTCCTCCGAGATGGTGTGCCCTAGGTAATCCACTGTGGTTACTCCTACTTTGCATTTGCTTTCCTTGGTGGTGAATCCTACCTCTCTTAAACATCTGAGTACCCTTTTCACATTCTCATCGTGTTCCGCGTCACTCGACCCATAAATCAATATATCGTCCTGAAAGCACATAGACTTGGGACAATCCCTCAACACATGCTGCATAGCTTTTTGAAACGCTGCTGCCGCCGACGCCAACCCAAAAGGCATTCTCAAAAATTTAAAGTTGCCAAATGGTGTGGTGAAAGCGGTCAATGGTTGTGATTCGGGATGCAACCTGATTTGGTGGTAGGCCGATGAGAGATCGAGCACACTAAAAAACTTGGCTCCCTGCAAAGTACTCAACATTTCATGTATCCTTGGGAGGGGATGCCTGTCCACCACAATGTTCGTGTTCAACGCCCTCAAGTCCACGCATAACCTAATGCTTTTCCCACCATCCTTGCTCGTGATAACAATGGGCGCCAACCATGCAGAGCATTCTATTTCTTGTATGACCCCTTGTTCAATCAACTTCTCCAATTCCATTCTTAAGGGCTCTCTCATAAGCAGCGGAATGGAGCGTGTTTTGTGTACTGTAGGTGTTGCCCCTTCCTTGAGCTCGATCTTGTGCATGTAGTTTTTTAGTACCCCCAATTTTTCATTAAACACTTCTGGAAATTCTTTCACTAGATTTGACCCCACCCCCGGGGATTCTATGAGAAGTACCTGCTCTTGGTTGTTCGGATCAAGCCTAATTCCTAATTCCTTCTTATGTTTCCACCCTAAAAGACTTGATCCTTCTCTGGTCACATATACCTTCCCCACAGTGTGCCTGTCTTTGAAGGATATTCTCATTCTCACCATCCCTTCCAGCTGGATGGGTACCCTGTTGTACCCTGAGGGGGCAATGTCCGCTGACTCTAAGATGATGTTATGTTTTGCAAATTTTTCCCTGAACACCTGCTTGTCTATTAAGGTAAACGGAGAGCACGAGTCTGCAAACACCTTAAATTTCTCTCCATCCAGTCTTATCTCACAAGTGGGGTACTGTGTACTTTCCTCCTTACTTTCATCCTCTATCTGACAAATAAAATGTTTCTCCTCCCCCACTACTTCTTCTGAGTTGTCTACCATGTGTACCTTTGTGCTGCCTACATTGCACGCTTTGGCAAAATGACCCTTCCTGTTACACCTTCGGCAAGTGACGTTCCTTGCCGGGCAACGCCAATTGTTGGCCAAGTGATTGTGGTTCCCACACCTGAAACATTTAAGACCCTCCGTCTTGTTGCTCACCCCTTCTCTGTACTTGTTCTCCACTTTACAAACGGTTTCCCCCTCTGATGCCTCTTTAGACATGGATTTTTCTTTCCTTTCTTCTGATACTTTCATCTCTCTCATACATATAGCTGTATGTTCCAGACCTTTCGCTATGCTTATGGCTTCCTCCAGATCCGGATTCCTTGTGAGTAACTCCTCCTGCACCTTCTCTTCATTGGTGCACCTTACTAATTGATCTCGGATTAATGAATCAGTAAGCGACCCAAACTCACATGTAGCTGTCATTCCCCTCAACACAGCTATATAAGAAGACACTTTCTCCTCTTTCCTTTGTGCTCTTTTGAAAAATTTGTGTCTTTCTAAAACTACATTTATTTTCACTTTAAAATGTGCTTCTAATTTGCGCAATGTGTATTCATAAACATCAACCCCTTCATCCTCATCCTGAACCTCATCCTCTACCAATCTTCCTGTTATGTCCTCATAAACTTTCCTTCCCTGTATTCCTAAATTATGTAACAGTATGTGCTGTTTCCTAATGTTGGAGAAGTTCCCTCCCCCTATGGCTATCAGGTAAGATTTAAAAATACCTTCCCACCTTTTCCAGGGGATGTCAGGTTCTCCTAATTCATTCAAGAACGGTGGGGGTTGACTCATTCCTGCCCCTGCCATTGTCAGGTACTACTTTAAACTGTATAGACTCTAAAATAATTTTGCAACTTAAACAGGGGGAGATATTGTAAATTTTCCCTTAGACGTGCAGGTAAATGGTATGTGAGCTCATGGGTATTGTCAGGCTAATTGACCGTGGACTCCTTCCACACTCCTCAAAGGTGACACGCTTCGAAAACCACCCTATAGTCCGTTTGTCCATCTATGCCTGACTATTGTTCAGTCCCCTTTCTACTTCAGCGGTGGGCTCCCAGAAATCCCTTCGTGAGACTCCAGTTTCTCTTCCTGCCGTTCGTTTGACGAGAGCAGCGTGTGCCTCTGAGGGGAAGATCGCAGCATAGAATACCTCCCCTGAGGTGCCTTTCCTTAATGTACTCCTTCCCTCGACGTGATTGCCAGCGCCGCTGCCTGTCGCTGAAGCTACAAGGACGCCTCTCACGCCGGTGTATCACTGCTACCCCCGACTGACCTCCTGGGCACCTCCAGCGTCGAGCGAGGCTGCAACATCCATTCCGGTGTCACGGCAGTGGTAACAGCAGGTCGCGCCACTCACCAGCTGATCCGCGCCTTTCCTCCACAACCGCTACTGCTCCGATCACACCTGACCAGACAGCTTTGAATGGGTCGCACAGGGGCAGTGCACACCCCAGCTGTCAGGCGGACACAAAATCCAGATCAACTTGACTGGACAGTCACTACGCTGACCTTCCGCTGTGGACTTCGCCTCAAGCTCTTCCACCTGTCATGTCTCCTCACTCGTCCGGGCTGCTTCCAGTAGCGATCGCCTCACCTCCTGGGACAGCCGCAGTGCTTCCGACGCCGTATCTGCCCCGCTAACAGCCTAAATTCGGCTATTTACTTGAATATTGCCAGCATGCCGAAATTCTTGCAGGGAAGAGTGCCACGCTGTCCCTGCCACAGCCGCAGTTCACCTCGTCGCCAAGATGACGTAAGTACTCGGTTATTAAGTTCAGATAGTACTTTATTAAGTAGAAATCAACTGGCACTCTAAGCAGCTGGCTGTCATGACATCTGTGAAGGCAGTCTGTCAACATTCCAGAGCTGCCTTCACTCCAACATTCTAAGCTGTACCAAAAGCTGATAGGGGAGGGGGGGGGAACCTGGAACCTACCAAGTGGCAAGTTATAACACTTTTCCTTTCATTTATAAGAGCAGGCAATGGTGGACCGCTGCCTGCTCTTAGAAAATACATTCACAAAGGGGAAGGGGTCCCTTGGGGACCCCTTCCCATTTGCGGATTGGTTACCACCTTCTTGAAGTAGGTGGTAAAATGCGAATGTTTTGCGACCGCATTTTGGTCGCTAAAACATTCATGCATACCGATGTGATTCGGTATTAGGAAGGGATGCCCTAAACACGCCCCTTACTAATAGCAAATCGCAAACCCATTTTGCGATTCAGTAACAGGTTACTGAATCGCAAAATAGGGTTTGCTGCATCAAAGGCATTGTTTTTGCGAGTCGGCCGTTTGCAAAGTCAAAAAATGCTTGATGCATAAGGCCCATAGTGACAAATGGGCTGCTGATATAAATGTCCTGATTGCTGACTATGACTGGAGGAAGGAGCGCAAGCATGTTTGGGATTTTATAGAAACTCCATATTTAAGCTTATACAGTATTACTACCTTCACTGCTTCTACATCACACCTAAAATAATAAATCATATGTTTCCGAACACAAATGCATGGTTTCCCAGATCTAGTGAAGTGGGGGTGATTGCTGTCATATGATTGGACATGCACCACAGTTATTGATTATTGGTCCACGGTCCTAAAATACATCTCTCACACCGCAGACCATGAACTATCTCCCACCCGGCTGGTGTGTCAATTGTGCTTGCTCCCTAGAACTAAGGCTACTAAGGTAACTGGCAGATTTGGCGCTGATGTTGGCCAGTAGCCAGATATCTATGAGTTGGAAGTGCCCAGGGGACCCAGGGTACCATGTTGGGTAAAAGAGCTTACTGTATGGTCCAGTTATGAAGTAGTAGCATAAGAAAAAGTGATTACCAGAGAGTTGCATTCTCCTGAACTCCTACAGGCTTGGGAAGCAATGCGGTTGGCTTGTTCCTCTGGGGACAATGATGGTCATATCCTTCTAGAATATTAAATGGCCCAGTGATCCCCTCTGCGGCCCTATGCACACGCTTGTTATATTGCGCTCTGTTGGATCCTTGTAGTGCCATTTTCGGGGCCCACCTGGTTGTCACATGCACAAACAGGAGTGGAGTGTGCATTTCCGGCTTCACCCTCCTAGATGAGCCATACTTGTAACTTATGT
Organism: Triturus cristatus; assembly: GCF_964204655.1. Classification (NCBI taxonomy): domain Eukaryota; kingdom Metazoa; phylum Chordata; class Amphibia; order Caudata; family Salamandridae; genus Triturus; species Triturus cristatus. The sequence goes on from NC_140594.1 coordinate 737,204,149, forward strand.
GATGCGTTAGCTTGGTTCTTCCTCTGTTCCCTGAGTTAACATTACCTTTATCCTTTTATTCTCTTTTCTTTGTTAATTTGAATTCTGATTGAAATAATGGCCCTGTTGCATACAAAACTACACACTGTATGTTTACTAATAACGACTAATTTTACCATATGTGTCTAGTCCATGCTTGTAGCACATTGACTCTCATTGTAAGTTAATAATACGGTTTTTCTCCTGGGAACATTGAATTTGTATTTAGATGGGGCATGTGTATTGTACTAGGTGATGTCAACTGCATATGTCGCCTTCATTTTGGCCTCTTTAATCATAAAGCATATAACAATTGTTGTATAAAGTGAGCCCCATGGTACCTTTAGTGATGTATAGTATGGTTACCCAGGTACTGCTGGGGGGAATGATTTGTTCTAGCTCACTTATAAGAGTTTGACCGCCTGGCCGAAGGCAGCATTGCCACAAATTTAAGATACCAACCTTTAATGAACACAGCGAGAGAGGGAAATTAAAGTGTTATTTCCTTTGTTAAAATGTTGGGATCAAGGGAGTTGGACTGTTATTAGTGTTTACGTATCACAATTAGGGATCTGAGGCATAGGATATGGGGCTGACAGTGGAGCTGGTATAGGAATAAATTGCGACCAGCCGTAGGGCAGAAGATTCATATCAAACAGTCTACTCGGCTAGTTATAGCTAGCTCTTATAAACACTAGACTTGGGGAGTTGCCCCCTACACCCTAGAGATGCCTCTTTAGTGCCTTTTTGGGACCTAGTACATGTATTTGACAAGAGGCCCTGACCCAAGGCTGGGATAACAACAGTGCGTGTGGGATGAATGAAGGTGGGAAACGGTGGCCCTTTAAATCCCTACCTGAGACCACGAGTATTGCAGTTGGGCAATTTGAGGCGCAGGCAGCCCTGCATCGCCTGATAAAATGGACATGGTAATCCGAGGAGTTGAACCAATAGGTCACACGGCCTGATAACTATACCTACCAGAGGGACTTGCTGACATACAATGACGATTCTCCAATTCTTATGCAGAGAGAATCTTGATTTCATTAAAGACATACGGAGGCTAACATTATGCAAATACTTTTATTTGCTGCCCAACATGCAGCCCTTTAAAGAATGTAGATACATCACAAAGAGTAGAACACTCATAACATAACTAGTAGCCACTGTGTATTCCAATTTTCCTCTTGGGCTGCGATGACACAGACGTAAAAGGAGAAGAAAGAAGTATTCTTAAGCGTTGTTATCTGAGGAGATAAGATCATAAAAACACTGTATAGTGAAACAGGTAAGAGCAGATAAAACACAAGAGATAATGAGTAAAGCATCAAAAGGTTACAAAGTACATTATATGAAGACCCAAACCCCCTCAGGGAGAGGAGGGTGGGATAATGTTAGCCTTCGTATGTCTTTAATGAAATCAAGATTCTCTCTGCATAAGAATTGGAGAATCGTCATTTCATTACAAGACCGGAGGCTACCATTATGCATGTTTAAAGCCATGTAAGACTACATTGCTAACATGCTCTATTGGTCTCAAATAGAATTTTGAGAAAGTAGAAGCATTAGACCAATCTGCAGCTCTAAGTTTTTCAGGAAGGGAACCTCCCCCCCCAAAATACTTTACTAGCCATAGCTCCTCGAGAGGAGTGAGCTCCAAATCTAGTCAGATCTATACCAGCTTCATGCATAACCAGACGAACCCACCTGGCTAAGGTGGCTGAAGAAACAGGTCTAAAAGGTTTAACATAAGACAGGAGAAGTTGATCGCTGTTAGCAGGTCTAAAATTAGAAATTTTATTGTCTTAACATTCCATACAGTTAACAACACAGAGTTTTTCGCATTCATGAAAAAAAGGGTAAAAGACAGATTCAGACATTGTTTTAGTTCTTCTCCAAATGTCAAAATGAACACCTTCGGATGAATAGAATCTGTTAGAAATATCCAGAGCTTTGATATCTGATATTCTTCTAAAGGAGATATGCATAAAAGTGTGGCCAATTTCATGGAGGTTCTTTTAAGAGAAAGATTTTTGTTGGAAGGCCATGAAATAAATAAATTAAAAATGAGGTTAACATCCCATAGAGATTCGTAACGGGCTTTAGGAGGTCTCCTCAACCTAATACCTTTCATAACTCTCTTGATCAAGGAGTTGCTTCCAATAGCAAGGTTATTAACCAACGAGTGTCCTGAAGAAAATGCTGATCTGTAGCAATTGATCGTTCTATAAGAGAGCCCTGAATCAAAGAGATAAGCAAGGTAGTTGGCTATCTGTTGTAAAGAGGCTTGTACGGGATCCAGATCCCTTTCCAAGCACCAGCAGGACCATTTTCTCCATACACCTGAATACCTCTTCCTTGTTCCAGGTGCCCATGAGTCTTCCAAAAGACTCTTAGCTTCTCCTGAAAGTTCAGAATAACTTCCTGAATTCCTGATATCTTCCAGACAAGAAGGTTCAATTTCCCCTCCAGAACCAGAGGATGTTCTTCTCCGTCTGGGCCTTGGAGGAGGCCGAGTGATGAAGGGATCAAACGTGGGAAATCCACTGTTAACTCCATAACCCCTGGGAACCAAACTTGTGACTTCCAAAACGGCGTTACGAGGATGATTGAGCAGTGCTCCAGTCTTACTTTCCATAATAATCTCTGGATCATTGAGAAAGGGGGAAAAGCATAAGCATTTATTCCGTTCCAGGACTGGAGAAAGGCATCTACCCTTGACGCATTTGGGTCCGGTCTCCAACTGAAATAAGTCTGAAGTTGATGGGTCAGCCTGCTGGCAAAAAGATCTATCTGGAAGGGACCCCACAATTCTTGGATCAAAGAAAAAATCTCTGGATCCAGTTTCCAATCGCTGGAGTCGTGGAGATAGCGAGAATTCCAGTCTGCCCTCAGGTTTTGAGTTCCCGGAATAAATTCCGCTCTGAGAATGATCTTGTGATCCCAGCAGAAATACCAAATCTTTTTGGCAATATCTGAAAGATTCTTGGATCTCGCTCCCCCTAAACGGTTTATATAAGAGACTGCAGAAAATTTTTCTAGATGGATTAGAGTGTTGGAATTCTTTAGAATTTCTTTGAAGCTCATAAGAGCATTCAGAGCTGCTAGCATTTCCAGCGAGTTTATGTGAAGGGACTGTTCTAGTAAGGATCACCTCCCACCGGTCTCTAGATTGTTTAGGCGAGCACCCCATCCCCGGGAGCTCGCATCTGATTCCAGAGTGAAGTCCGGAACGTTCCCAAAAATTGCTTTTCCGTTCCATGCTTGAAGGTTTTTTAACCACCAGAGAAGATCTTCGCGAGCGTCCTCCGAGAGGGAAACTGAGTCTTCGTACCAAAGACCTTTTCTTAAGGCTAGAGCTTTTAGTCTTTGTAAATCCCTGTAATGGAGAGGGCCAGGTGAAATCGCTTGGATGGAGGAGGAAAGGAGACCTAGAACCCTGGCCAGGTCTTTGAGGTGAATTAAGTCCTTCGAAAGGATGACGGCAATATATTTCTTTTATTTTCGTCACCTTCTTCTGAGGAAGTATTAAGGTTGAGAGGACCGTATTTACTTGAAAACCCAGGAATTCTAACTCTTGAGTAGGTTTCATGATGGATTTTTCTAGATTTATAATAAAGCCCAGATTCTGAAGAAGATCTGTTGTCATTTTTAGATGTTCTTGTATAGTCAAAGGGTTCTGAGACATAATGAGGATGTCGTCTAAGTAAATTATCAGGCGAACTCCTCTTTCTCTGAGATCAGAGACCACCGGACGAAGGACCTTCGTGAAGCACCAAGGTGCTGATGAAAGCCCGAATGGAAGACATTGGAACTGATAAAGAGTTCCTTTCCATGTGAAACGGAGGTATCTGCGAAAATCCTTGTCCATGGGAATCGTAAAATATGCGTTTTTGAGGTCTAGTTTTACTAGCCAATCCTTGGCTTGTAAAATGTCTCTTAACAGATGGATACCTTCCATCTTGAAGTGTCTGTATGTCAGAAAATTGTTCAAATATTTTAAGTTTATTACGGGACGCCAACCCTTGTCCTTCTTTTTGACAAGGAAAATGGTACTTATGAAGCTTTCCTTTATTTCTGAAAGAGGGATCTTCACAATGGCACCCTTCTCTAACATTTGGGAAATCTCCAGATCTATAAGTTTTGAGTTCTCCATGTCTAGAGACATCTCTCTTGGAATTTTCTCCTGGAAGGGTATCTCCCAAAAATCTATTTTGAATCCCACAGTAGTTTCTAGTACCCAAGGATCTAGAGTAACTTGTGCCCAATTGTGTGCAAAATATCTTAGTCTCCCTGCCACCTTTAATGATGAAAGATAATCTTGGCTTACCTTGATAGGACTGATTAGTGGATCTGGGTCTGCCACCCCTGGATATTGATCCCCTTCCTCTTGAGGGGTAGAAATTTGAGTATGAGCGATAGCCTCTATTGGAGCGGAAGGAGCCTCTTTCGTCTTGTGGGTAGAAATGGGACCTGTAGAAACCTCGGCTGATAGACTGTCCCCTCCTATCAGCCCTTCCAAAAACTGCACGGCTTCCAAACACCCTTCGCATGTTAGATTGCGCTCTACTGAAAGCGTTAAAGGTGGATACATACTTTCCAAGTGAGTGTGCGAAATTTTCCCCAAACAAAAGCCCTTTAGCATCGCATATGTCTTCTTTGGTAGAAAGATCTGCGAGCTTCGGGTTCATCCTTAAGAGGACAGCCTTTCTTCTTTCGCTAATGAGGTTAGAATTGGCATTGCCCACGAAGCAAATTGCTCGTTGGGACCAACCTCTTAGTAGTTCCACATTTATTGGAATATTGTTGATCCTAGCCTCCTCTGTCATATCAAGAATCTTCGTTAGAGGGCCAAGCACGTCAAGAAGTTTATCTTGACACTGTTTGAGGCATTTTTCTATACCCTTTCTAGGATCCCTCCCAGATTTGAACAGAAAGGTGATGATCTCGGGGTCCAAATTAGGGGTGTTACAAATCTTGTCCTCAGAGGAGGGACGAGGGCACTCGTTACGCATAAGATTGCGTGCATCTTTGTCTAAAGGTTTCCTCACTCTTTGAGAGAGGTATTTCCCGACATGGTCCATTGGCCACCATTCTGAAATACGTGGGTGACGAATCCCATTAGGATTAAACATTTCCCCACCAAGGGGATCTTTGACAGTGCATGATGAGGTGGAAGGATTATTAATATCCTCATCCAGATCCTCCAAGCTATCTTGGGGATCAAAAAAGAATTCATCTAAATTTTGGTTCTCATAAATATGAGATTCTATCTCGTTGTCAAATTCATTTGTACCGTAAAGGTTACCTTGATTTTTCATGTCGCTATGGACAACTCTTCTCTCTGCCCCAGGGTAGTGGGTTCTTTCTCTTGTGCTGCTATGAGCACCAAAAACTATTGTAGCGCGAGGGCTACCAACAACAAATGCACGGGTAGGTGCCTCATTCATCTGCTTCTTTTTTTCTGTAACTTTGCCTCTTTTCTTAGGCTCTGAAATAGGAGGGGAGTCTCCATCCGAAAGTGAGAAGTAAATCTCCTCAGTGGGAGGCGTTCTTTTCCTTTTTGTTAGAGCGGCATCGACCGCATCCCTGAGTGAAGACTTGAGTTCTTCACCAATCATCTTTTTTAGATTCTCACCCAGCAATTCCTGAGAGGATTGCGATGGGTTATTAATATCATTGTTCATTGTTAAATATTTAAATTAGAAGTTCTCTCTTAAATTTTAAAAATAAATCCTATAAAGGATTACTTACTTACAGAAATAAGCCTCTCGTTTTAATTGTTTTCTTTCCTTCCAATCAAAAATCTTGGCTTTGCTTTCTACCCTCGATAAAGGGAAGTAAAATAATTTAGCCAAGAATCCAATTACTGAATTTTTCCACAAGGTGGCACTAGCGGTCTTGAAGAGGGGAGATTTCTCGCTATTTTTATGTGAAAGAGGCTTCGTTGAAAAGGCTTCGTTTCGAGAGCCTCCGTCTCGTTTAGTTTAATCTCGCTAAAGTAACCATCTTGAAAATGGTAACCTTGGTAACCATTAGGGAAGTGACGGCAGATGACGTATAAGAAGGCACGCTCCCGCGTCTCCCAGCGCGTTGCTAAGAGACGCGGGAGTCGAATGCCAACAAGGTAATGAGGAAGCCGGTTATCTTTTCCTTATTATATTTAATTCAGTCCCCCACCGAATATTTTAGATAACGCGGAGTATTTTAGTATTTAGGATCGCGGTGGTATGAAATTAAAGGCCAAAACTTACCTGAAGCGGATACCACGATCGCGAAGCGATCGTTGTGCATAAATGAAGTGAAATAAACATTAAGCATACATAAAGTGAAATAAACGTTCTCCCTACCATAAATTGGAAAAGGGAAAGCAGTAAAACAAAGATAGTTATAAAATCATAACGCTGAAAACAAACAAAGCGAGTAAGCAGTATAAGCATAATGTAAGCAGACGCATAAAAGTCAATAAATAATACCATTAGACGTTAAGGCTTACAATAGTAAAAGCCATTAGTAGATAATATTGTCTAAGGAATATATACAGTCAACAAGAAAAACATAAATGAGGAGAGTACTTAGCTGTGTCAGAGCAGCGAACAAAAGAGGAAAATTGGAATACACAGTGGCTACTAGTTATGTTATGAGTGTTCTACTCTTTGTGATGTATCTACATTCTTTAAAGGGCTGCATGTTGGGCAGCAAATAAAAGTATTTGCATAATGGTAGCCTCCGGTCTTGTAATGAAATTATATTGTTACATGCCATCATAGCCCCGGTGTTCTACATATCACTTGAAGGTTCGGTGGGAACAATGCCTGGGTTGGGACTTCAACTACACCGATTTGGCTGTGGCACTGAGGTACCTGCAGATAGTCACTAGGAACCAAAGGTTTAAATTCGCGCAGTGGAATTTTCTGCACCGAGTGTACTTATCACAAATGAGTATTGCCTGAATGCTCCAGGGTGCCTCGGCTCAGTGCCCCACCCGTCAGCGGGAGCAAGCTGATTTTTTATGACATGGTCTGGTCATGCCCGGTGATACAGGCCGATTGGTTGAAGGTATAAAAGCACAAAGGGAAACTGGGAGGCAAGGTGATCTCATATGATCCATGGGGCCTGGCTCATGGGCATAATAAGGAGAACCAAAAACCTCAAACAGGTATGCCGTTTCATAGGCCTTGCGCTAGTACTGATCAAACAGAGCATTATACAATAGCCTGGAGGGTACAAGGTGCTCCATCACTTCCTAGCTGGTCAAGGAAGGTATATAAGTGGTCCTTGGCAAAGGTTACTGCTTTGCGCTAGCTGAAGGGTAGGGGGGATCATGGCAACTCTGTGGCCAGCTAGGAAGGATTTCTTAGGGCCATCAAAGCTAAATCGGATGATCTCCCTTCATAGATGCTTGACTCCTTATTACTTCCTGCTATAAATCACAATTCTTTGGGCACTGGTCCCTTCGACCTGTGGATCTCGCCTCTTACTGGTCATGCCAGAGACTGTCAAACGAATGATGGTTCTGCCACAACCGGAAGGTATACGCAATGTTATGTATGATTGTAGACCCTACAGTTGCAGATATGCGTGCTGCTTGTCATGATTTCCTCTTTACTACTGGTTTACTGCATCCTCGGTACTGGGATGGATGGGGGCGGTGGGATTTTTACTGTTCGGGGTTTCTATCCGTTTTGGTTGATGAACGATGTACAATGTGTAGAACAATAGACACTGCCACAAGATTATCCTACTCCACACTCCAGATGATGCTACTCCGCACTCCAGATGATACTACTCTGCACTCCAGATGATTCTACTCCGCACTCCAGATGATACTACTCTGCATTCCAGATGATACTACTCTGCGCTCCAGATGATACTACTCCGCACTCCAGATGATACTACTCCGCACTCTAGATGATACTACTCTGCACTCCAGATGATACTACTCTGCACTCCAGATGATACTACTCCGCACTCCAGATTACACTACTTTGCACTCCAGATGATACTACTCCGAACTCCAGGTGATACTACTCCGCACTCCAGGTGATGCTACTCCGCACTCCAGATGATACTACTCTGCACTCCAGATGGTACTACTCTGCATTCCAGATGATACTACTCCGCACTCCAGGTGCGTGATGCTACTCCGCACTCCAGGTGATGATACTCCACACTCCAGGTGATACTACTCTGCACTCCGCACTCCAGGTGATGATACTACTCCGCACCTTTGAGTGCTGCGGGTTGTAACCGTGAATCCTGGTACTGGTTTAGTTTGATAGAATTGTTTAGATGGCATGGAACCTTAAATACCAAATTAAAAGTCTTTCCACAAGGGACTCGTGCACTCCCCAAATAACGTGTGTGAAGAACTTGCCATAGTTCGACAGTAATTCCTTTCAAGCAAAGAATCCTACTAATGCCGGTTTCTCCCAACAAGACCTTGCTGATTGGGGGTATTTTCAAAGCACTAGGATGAGGTGCCAAAGTGAGCGGAAATATATTGTAAAAGATTATAAATAGACTGGCACATACGAGACAAGGGAAAAGCTAGAGGTATAAAAAACAAAAATAGACAAAACAAAAAACAGTCAAACAATTCCTGGAAGAAGGAAACAAGGGACTGGTAGTGCAAAGAGGTAGGCGGAGCTGGAGAAGGACCCTGAAGCAAGGAGGAGAAATGAAACCCTTCACTGCGTCTTCTTCTTGTCACGTCTCAAGAGATTTAAGCCTAAAAAACACACAGGCAAAGAGAGTCAGTTTCCCCACCTTTCATTGTAATACCAGCTCTGTGCCAGCAGGTGTCGCTTCGGTGGCTCGCTGGCTGGGGCCACATCCCAGCTCAAGATGCTCTGAACTCCCCCAGCCGTTTTCAAAACCATTTATTTCATAAATGAGAAAATCACTAAACTCCACGAAAAATAACCAGATGCACTACTGGGTAAGATCATTGCTAAAATGCACATTCAGAAACCAAGTTAAAGGATTGGCATAATCCAAAACATCGGAGACATCTTCCATGTTGACCCAAACGGAAGAAGGACAGCATCCATTTTAGGTCAAGGGAATATTTGATTACACATTACAAATCATAAATTTCCATTGTTAATTAATTAAATGAAATCGACTTATTATGTGGTGCATACAAAGTAAATCCAACTTCTGATGAAATATATAGGACAACAATTTCAGTAAAATTCACTGCGGATTAATTAATTGGCTTTTGAAAGTTGTTGTTCATTAACAAGTTTGCAATATGTGATTGAACAGTTGTGATTTAAGATTGCAAATATATTCAGATCTCCAATAAAATTGCCAGTGACCGAATTCTCCTACTGGAATCCTGTAACGTGCAGCTGTAATACAAATTTGTCAAATGTGAGTGTTCTATTTTAGAGTGGCACCCTAGAACAAAATGAAGTATGTTACATGTTCTAAAATAGCCAAATTGCATTTTTCAAACAATTCTGAGACGAAAAGATATAATGAAAGAACGATATTTACAGCTCTTTAATTTATACTTCATTTGTATCCTGTCCCTTTTTAAATTATATTCCAACTAGTATTTTTTGTGTGTGACTAAGAATTAGCAATTTTTTTAATGCTAATTTTGTCCTTAACAATATCTTTAAGTCAGCACCCAGCCTCCCTATCTTCTGGAACGCATCGTCACGCTGTTCCACCCGAGTGAGCGCCTGCGCCCGCCAAAACCTCTACTATTTGCTGTAGCTTACAAATGCTTCCGCAGGAGTCTTTACATAACTCGTAGCGCGATCCCCTATGCACCAGCTATACCACTGGAGGGAACTCCCACTAGGAGAACAGTACTGACAACGCTCGCACTCCGGGAATGGCAGGAACAGGACATTCACACTCTTGGAGATCTGTATCATGAGGGTGCCCTTATTCCCTACACAACACTTGTAGTTGAAGGGGGTTTACCGCCTGGGCAGTTTCTTACTCACCGTGCGCTGATGGCCTCGCTCACAGCGAAATGGGGGGACATCAATACAGAGCCGCGGACACATCTTACCATGCAGTACTTACACGTCATGGGACAGGGGAGACATCTGACACACTGGTTTGCAGCCTCGCTCAGGACCCATGCAGCGATCAGTCTAATGCGCTTCGCCATAAGTGGGAACAAGACCTAGATCACCCATTCACTGACAAGGAATGGACCCAGGTGCTCGAGAGCCCGACACGCATCCCCAGGAACATGCGCTTCCGTCAGATACAACTATACATTATACATAGAGCGTATCTCACACCTGCGAAACTCAACCAATACTTTAATTGGGGGGATGCCATGTGCCCGAGATGCGAGGAAACAGGAGCCAACCTAATCCATATGTTCTGGAGCTGTCCCAAGGTGGGCACATATTGGAGGGACGTGGCCACATCATTACTTGCTTGCACTGGTCAAGAGATACCGTTCGACTGGCTAGTATATCTTTTACATAAATTCCGTAGGACACCCACCACAAAAGTTACATCCAGATTTCTAGATCTGGGACTCATAGTGGCCAAGAGACGGATCAGTATAAAATGGAAAGCATCTGATCTCCCTCGTATACACGACTGGCGTAATTCCATGTATATATACATCTTGAACTCGGGGAGGCAACTGGAGGCTATGTTAGGTATGGACCACAAACAATACTGTTTGTCGGTGCGGGGGTTGTGGGTTATAGGGTTTGTCATGTGTTTAATTTTGTTTCTTGTTTACTGGTGAGTCCTTTTATTGACGCTTAACCGTACATGTACACCAGCACAAATAGTAACTCTACGCACCTATGCGTGCATGTACACGCCGGAGCAACCAGATACTAATATTTCCGCCAAAATTAACATTTAAGATTGTACGTTTTAGACGGAATGCTGTGCTGCTGTGCTCCCCCTTACCTTCTCCTTCTTTTCCCCTCATATGAGTATTGGAAATGTATTGAGACTACTCGCATAGATGTTATCCGCCAAAGCTCACTTTTTTCTGAATCTATGGTAATGTGAAACATACGGATCTTGTATAAGCACTCCCTTATGGCGCTAACTGTACTACCTGTGATGCCCAACAATGAATATATGCGTGATTGTCATACTGCGACTGTACAAAAAATCAAAAATCAATAAAAACAGATTCACAAAAAAAACACAATATCTTTAAGTTAGTCTCACAGACATAAATATGCTGAGTCATAAAATATGAAATGGCAGCCTAGGGAATTTCTCCAAAAGTCATACTGAATGTAGGGAATGATAATTTTGAAGAGATTCTTTAATTTTCTAAGAATTCGTTTTGATATTCACCTCTCTTTTATTTCCGCAAGTCATATAATCTTCCAAGAAAACCACCCACGAGGCAAAGTTGGCGATCAACATCAAACTTTTCTTCAAAATGCCAAAACCTCATGTGGGAAATAAGTTGCTGCTGTCTCAGAAATTACCAGTTCGCCTAGCATACATTGCACTAAAGAAAAGTGATTTTTGTTGCTTAGCAGTTTTATACAATAGACCTAAATATGGGCTATTTATTAGGTTGTTATCTGTGGCAATGTTTCAAACTCCACTCTTGGGGAGAGCTAACAAACTGTGCAGTTTACTCACCAAAGAAGAGAAGCTGATTTACGCAGCTAAAGGCTGTCCTATAAGCATCAAAGGATATGGGTAGGTGGTGGGGATTTTATGGCCTGATGCAGGGCTGGATTGAGAATTCAAAGCAGCCCTGGCAAATTATGTCAGACCAGCCCCTGTACTGTGCATGGTGAGTGCAGCAAGTGAGCCTTCCACTACAGGAAGGGTTTGGGGGGTTCTTCCCTAATAAAAGTTGGGCAAAAAATGGCACATTCTACAACCCATTTTTCCTTATAAATTCAATTGTATTCGTTTTTAAAGCATAGTAAATGATGACCTTAGAGTGCACCAGGATTCAACAATCTTTATTGGGGCTTGTTCTCGCTGAAACTGGACCCTTTTTTAGGTCTCGCCTGAACCAGCGCATGCGCTGATCTGTCGAGACATTTAGTTGGTGGGTTTTGAAAGTGCTATCCACATTTTTGTGCTGGCTACAAGCTTCAGTGCACGATGGCGTGCACGAGCACAGCTTCTCCCCGCATTTCCCCCTCCCTTCTCGCCCAGCCATCTGCCTTTCCTGCGCCAGCCTTCAGCACCATACCCCTCCCCCGCTGCTGTGTGCGCATCCCTAGCGTGCTTTAGCGCGTCATCGCGATCGCGATGACTTTCGCTTTTACGGCCGCGCGGCGTTGCATTTACTGCCACACGGCCAATGCTTGTTTTTCATCTTGTTTTCCCTTTTTTGCACTTGTCTTTTCTCTGTTTCCTTGTTTTCCCCCCTCCACCATCCCATAAATCTCTCATTTAAGTGCTGCAGCTTAATGTCTGCATACTTTAATGGAGACTGGAGAAAACAATCGCTGATAGCTTAGATATTAGATATTTGGGATTCTAGATTTAGCCATGCCCCAAATGTTCCAGACGGGAGCTTAAAAGTTCAAGAATGGTATCGTCGAGCACAAGCCCCGAGGGTCGAATTTAAGGTTGTTCATCTCTACAAACCGGCTGTGAGTAGACTGTACCCAGTTCAGGTTTATAGAAGCTCTGAAAACCGCTTCACATGTCACCCTGCAGGCAGTGTAGCTTGAGACCAAGGCCAATTACTCATTGGTCATTTACCGCAGTTTATGGGAGTGTTACTCTAGATGAGGCAGTGTTGACTACCTAGCACATAACTCTAGGCACCCACACTTCACCTCACACAGTTTTTAATTAGGTAAGAAGACCCCAGAATAAACTGACTAAGTTGGCACTCCCCTACCTATTTTAACGTTCTCACTTACCCTTTCATCTACATTACAATAGAGCCCCCTACCCTCAATCACCTAACGGCTGACCGGATAAAAGATCTCCATAAAAGCGCTCCTCAAAAGAGCCCGTTGAGCATTGCACCAGCCGGCCCAACGCAGGAGCAGCCCGATGATGACGCTTCACATCCCAAAGGGTGCGTGATTCACGACACCAAGACGGTTGTATGAGGGCTCCTATATCCGACTAAGTGCTACACACATCGGCCACCTGCATACTCTCCTGGTCCGTCTCATTAGCTTTAAGGAACAGCTTTGATTTCTTGTTTGACAGTGTTACTCTGTAAGCAGTTAAGTCATTTCTTAGCAATATGTCATGAAGGAATGCAACTAGCCTGCAGCTCTGCAAATATCATAAGTGCACATTTCTGTGTACTTTTCCTCTGTCTCTTTCGGTTCTCTGAGACGGGAACACGCATCTTTATTTAGCATCTTTCTAATGTCTTGGAGACTAGTGAGTTATTAGTATATAGCCACACATCCTTCTGGAATCAGGGCTGCTACATCTTGTCACTGTTGAATAGGCACACACTAGTGGCATTCAAGTATAGATGGTTGTAGAGTGGACAACATTTTCAGTACGTGGCATTTAGTCAACAGAATAAGGGTGTCTGTATTGAATAAGTCTAGATGGCTCAGAGAGTTAATGCCTGTCTCTAACCTTTGCATCTTGAATCTCAGGGATATTCAACCTACAGACCAGCTTACTGCTGCAAGGGGCCCTCGAAGCCAGCAGCTTTCAGCCACACCTCTAAGAGGAGCAATGTCTGGGCTGTAGATGTGATGATGTTCCCTTGTGATTACCTCGCCTCTAGTTGTTGCGGAGCACCAAGGAAGAGACCCCTTAAGTGACCTTCCAAAGCCTGCTTAAGTTTGACAGTTCATTTACTCATAGTCATATTGGTAAAGTATCCGGCCCTTAAATCAATTGATCAGGTAGCATTTATACAGCACACAGCTGCTTCATAAGAAGCATCTTGGCACTATCTGCAAGACAGACTGTTGTACCTGTAGAATAACTGTTTGATCTAGGCCTTATCAGAAAGGTTTTTAATTATTTTTAGGTGAAGCCTGGGTAGCGCATGCGTTGCTCTGCAAGTCATACTGTATTGGAATATGGACTGTAAGCCCCACCCATTCTCCGCCCATATTTGTCATTGGCTTATCATTGTCTTTCGTAAGTGCTGGCTTCTGATTCGTTAATAGGCTTGTCAGTCCCTCTTTAGTACCGCCCTGTCTTCATTTGTAACCTCCCATGAGGACTGGCCCTTTTACTTCGGTTGTTACATAGTAGTCCTATTTACTCTGTAAGCACGATTTTTTAAAATTGTTTCTCTTACTGCAGGCACTACATGATTTCCTGCAACATTCAGCATGCTATGCTCGCTTTCACTGGGTGCTTTTACAAAAAAAAGCATTTGTTTTTCAACTTGACAAACACATTTTTGGGGGGTAAAAGCACCCCCTACCGCGCTTTCACCTTAATAGCAGCCACTGACTTTTCTTTAGATTCGCCTCTTCTAAATAAAAAAAGGGGCGTGGCCTCTATTAATGTGAAAGCGCAGCATGGGGCGCTTGTAAACAGCAAGCATTTGCAATCCAATAGGCCTCGCATTTTAGAAACTTTGCCCTATTGGTATTGTAAATGACAATGCCTTTTATTATTGCAGGTTTTTTAAACAGAAAAGCTATTGTCATTTACGATGCCAATAGCTCAAAATCTTGCTATTGCAAGACCTATTGCATTGCAAAGCATTGGCATAGCCAATAGGTCTCACCTTTGGGACCTTATAAGTGTTTAGCCATGCAACAGTTGAGGTTGTTGCACCAAGGATATTGTGCTGCATAGCTAAATACTTATAAGGTCCCAAAAGCGAGACCTATTGGCTATGCCAATGCTTGTCATTCTAATTTTCTTCTTACCCTTATCTCTTCAACTGATGAATCTTGTTTGATACAGAGGATCAATAACCGGATATCCAATGAGGATCAAGAATTGCATAAGTGACTTACAAACTAATAATTAGGTTCATGTATATGATTCTCAAAGCAAGACTATACAAGAAAAGTATTATCACTGCTACTCCGAACCTCCTGAAGAAATTAAGTCAGACTAAAATCATGCAATCCAGTAATTCTGCTGGAGCAATACAAAACAATAACATTAGTACCTGATGCTTTGAAATTTCTCTAAGCTGATCTCTCCTTGACAAAAATAAATTAATTTAGAATGCTCAATCAACTCAAAGAGACAAATCATTATACATCATGACTTAGGTTTCTAGCTAAAGTTTAGTTTATCAAAGATTTCAATAAAGGTCATCACATTATTAGTAAACATTTCTTTCCCAAAGACTACAAGATAGTCTAGTTAGTATGGGCTTGCCATAAAGTGACAAAGGGTTCAGGAAAGTTCAGCCAGGACATGAGTCACAATAGCTCAGAGGCAGTGCCAATCGAGAAAGTGTCCAAGTATGGCGCACGCAGTACATGTGACAGTCCAAAGGGAAGGGGCAAGCAGAGTCCGCAAAAGGAATGAGCATGAACAAAGTCAACAAAAGGTGCAGGAAAATCCTAAGCAGCCTCACTCTCCATCCATCAAATCAAGGTATAATGTAGTCCTCTTGTTCCGGGGTGAAACCTCCTTGGTCACCTCATCGTGTCAGACCACTCAGTCCATTGGTCAGTTTGTATAGGAGGATTGTCATGAGCCATAAAGGAAGACACATATTATAGAAAGAGGTGGTACTAATCACGTAATTTGTAGGGTCATCCGGTACACTTAAACCTCCAAACAATGATCCTTTAGCAGAAGGTCAAAAAAAAGGGGGGAGAACTGGAGCCGTTATTTAAACCAGGTCCTGCACACGAGGCTCCTAATTAACTGAGCTACAGAGGGGTATGCAGTTCCTAAAGGGGACAAGGGAAGGGCAGGTCTTTCTTCGTGATGCCCTCACACACCCCGAAGGATGTCATGCTTCATCATTGGGCTCTGCTCCTCATCGGGCCAGCACTGCAATGCCCGACGGGCTCCTGTAAACGGGGCTTCTTTGGCAGAGATCTTATGAAGAAACCTAGGGGTGAGTGGGGGACTCTTTTAATGAAGTTTCGGAAGTTCACACTGAACATTGTTGTGCTCTTCCAAACTAGTTTGGAATCATGTTTGAAAGTCATTAATAGAGGAAGGGCCATTGGAATTCTCCTCGGTAGGACCGAGACTCATCCTCCTTACCACTATCCATTTATATGGTTCTTTCAGACTTTACAAGAAGCCTACAAACTTTGGGTTTAGCTCCATCAACACAGAGGACCACCTCATCCACTAGATAAGGATATCAATCAGTATACTAACTTACCATGTCCTAGTAGCAACCACTTAATCTAGCACACATTTAGGCTGAAGCTTGGACCGCTCTCTAGCTTCATCTGAGGAAAGAGTAAACATAACATATTTTCTTCCCTAGGTCTTTAAAAGGTTGAATGGCTCACGCATGGCATTATGAATAGCCTGCCTAAGACATCTGCTGAAATGTCTCATACTACCTTTAACACTGTTTGATATGAGCCAAAAAAACGAGATTTTACCTAAGCCCTGGAAAATCCCATTTGATTTTCCTCTTACTATTAAAGATGGCAGAGGGGGGCGTGGCCAGCAGCCAACGAAGATGGGCGCAGCCTAGGGGAGCTCCGTGCCTGAAACCCGCCCGCCGAACAATCCTGACATAAATCCGGCACATAGCGGTGGCGATCTGGAAGTGCCGCGGCAACGATTGGGAGCAGCTCCGACCTCGCGCGGACACCTGGGTGCGGCGCAACGGTGCTTGCAGACTGAGGCCTGGTGGTGGCGAGGGAGCCGGGGCCTCGATTTCACCTATACTGAGGGAGGCGCTTGGAAGCGTGGGACTCTCGCGCATGAGGGCGCGGACCGCGGTGCTACGTAAGATCTGGCGGCGATGTGGAGATGGGGACCCGGAGGCGATAGATGATACATGGTGACAGCTCTGCCCTACATCCGGATGAATGGAGATAGACCGACTGGGGACTCGCGGTGGCAGGCGGGCCGGGGCCTCGATTTGTGGGAGGTGCGCTCGTCCCGATTCCTGTGGCCTGCGTGTTGCGCTCTCCTAGACTTCGCGCCTGCTGCGGAGGAGGGACTGATAGAAGGGTCCTGAGGCTCCCCCCAGAGAAGCGGAAAAGAGGTGAGGAGGACCCCGTGGTGCCGGGGGGAGCGCGATACGTGCAGGCCTATCGTGGTGGGCTCTGTTGCTGGAAAAGCCCGCGAGGGGCAAACGCTGCTGAGAGGGAGACGAGCCGCCCGCTCCCCGGGTCCCGCTGCTCCGTATGTGGAGGCCGCTGCCTGGAGGAAACGCCCTGTGCGAGGGTGTGAGAAATCGTGTTGGTGGATACATGCCCCGGGGCCCCTGGGTTTTAATAAACACCGCCAGCGACGGGACAGCCAGGGTAGCGCCGGACAGCCAGGGTAGCGCCGGAGACAGAACATCCCCAGCTGGGGCGGACCCCTGTGGCCTGGCGTGATCCCGGGGCCCAAGAACCGGTGTGGAGGCAAAAGACACCATCCAGCTTTGTCTAACTTTAAGGAGGTGAGGGCCCCCCCCCCCGAGATTGTTGTGTGGGACAAGTAAAGGTAACCCGGGGGACAGCTTAAGACCGTATGAGGCGGCCGGGTGAAGCTTCGCTACATCTAAGAAGATGTGGGGCCCCCCATGAGACTGTTGTGTGGAACGAGCAGAAGGTATCACGGGGAGAAGTTTGAGACTAGGGGAGCCGGACGGGTGAAGGCTTGCTACATCGCAAACTGCGAAAAGCGAACAGAAGAGGCTAAGGCTGTCTGGACCCCACAAAACCTGCTAGTCAGGGACCAGTAAAACCGACAGGCCGCACGTAGAAAAACCCTCGTGGCAGGCGGCGGCGACTGCTGGCTCCCCCCATTATTGGTAAGTCCCCTGGTGTGCAGGATCTCGCTCTCCCCCGCTGGATGTGATGGGGAGCAGGGGGCAACGCACGATGTCGCACAACAAATTGGACAAATACGCATGTCATAAAGGGCGCACCGAGGCGCCGGCACCGCAAGATGCCGTGGGCCCGGATCCTTCGCCAGAAACACCACCGGAGATCACTCTCAAAGACGTGATGGCCGCGCTGGCTCAGATGCAGGGAACCATGGGAACGATCTCGACCGATGTTGGGCTGCTCCGCGCGGACATCTCAAAAATGAACACACGAGTTAAGGAGGTGGAAATTACCACCGAGACTCTTACCAAAGACACAGCAGCCTTCAAAAAACAGATACATGCATTGGAAATGATGCAGAAACAATTGATTGACAAGCTGCAAGATCAGGAGGGACGGTCCAGAAGGAATAACATATGCCTGGTGGGCGTGCCGGAAAGCATAAGGGGACCGGCCCTAGACCTATTCGTGGAGAAACTGATTATGGACCAGCTTCAGCCTCGTGGTTTGTCCAGCTTCTTTTCCGTGGAAAGGGCGCATCGGGTGCCCGGGGGTAGGCCCCGACCAGGAGCCCCCCACGGCCGATCCTGGCAAGAATATTCAACTTTAGGGACCGGGATGCCATCTTACAACGGGTACGCACTGCCCCCCCTGAGAGTGGACAACTGTACAATAACACTGTACCCGGACTACACGGCTGCGGTGACTAAACAACGTCGGGATTTCTTGGATATAAAAAAGGAACTCCGCAGCCGTGAACTCAAATACGCAATGCTCTACCCAGCAAAACTGCGTGTAGAGGCGGAAGGGAAGACGTGGTTCTTCAATACGCCCGCAGAGGCCTCTGACTGGCTGGAAGGCTGGCGACCAGCAAAGGACTTGAGACGTGCAGGTCCTGCGCATGCGCAGCGGACACAGCTATCAAAACTCTCAGGTGATACTGGCCCGGAAATAGACAACGCCATACAGCTGAATGAGATATGCACTGCAGACTGATTCACGGATACTGCGCAGGCGACGGAGGTAGGTGATGCTGAAGGCTGGCTGACGTGTGCATCCGCGCACATCGCACTGTACGAGACTCATGCCTTTTGGACTCACAGTTTCTTGCACTAAACTGCTGCATATTCCGGGGGTGGTTGAAGGGCACGAAGTGTCTCTTTCCCCCTACGCAAGTACAAAGTTATTGGGACTAAGCACTCTGCTGAGTTGGGGTGGCGGGTAGTTTTGAATCCGCTGGGCAGGGAGGCAGGGACGGGGGAGGAGGGAAGGGGACAGTTTCTAATGGTTGCTATTGGTTTATTTAGTAGTATTGTTGTGATATATAGATTAATAGCAAATGGCATTCAGAGCATTGCAATACGAGGTATGATGTACATCCTGGGGCTTTACACGGCAGTAGATGACAGACAAGACACAAATTCAGACCCCAATGGCTGAAACAGAAAAGAACATACTGACTCCCCGCACGCCCACCTCACTATTCAGAGTACTGTCCTGGAACGTGAATGGGTTAGGTGATAGAATAAAACGAGGGCTGGTATTGCAATACATCAAGCGTAGGTGTCCTGCAGTGGCATTGCTCCAGGAATCACATTTGACAGGCTTGGCTTGTAGAGCCCTAGATAGGTGGGGCTTTAAAATGATGGTACACTCTGACTTTACCTCAGGGTCACAAGGAATAGGTATACTGGTAAACAAGCGTTTCCCACTGATAATCACTGACTCCCGGAAAGATGACCAGGGATGCTTTGCGGCAATAACCTGCCAATGGGAGGGGAAGGTGTACAACATAGTGACTGCATACATCCCTCCTACATTGCACCAGACCACATTCCGGGCGTTGGGGGAATTCCTCCTCTCACTTCCGCATGGAGAATTAATAATAGGGGGGATTTTAATGCGACAATGGACGCATCCATAGATAGGCAGCCCCCTAGAGGTCCCAATACTGCCAATCTTCAACTATTAGAATTCACGGAGGCTCTCAGACTGGTAGATGTATGGAGACTCAGATGACCGAAAGAACGACAGTATACATTCCATTCCGGGGTGCACAATAGCCTTTCTAGACTGGACTATATCTTCACACTGGTGACTGGAGTGATGGGTGTTACGGCAGTGACACACCTCCCTAGAGGCATCTCTGACCATTCCCCAGTCCTAGTCACATACACAGCTTCTACCCCTCAGAGACGTAAGATGTTCCCGCTGTCCCCCGGATACCTCAAAGTTCCGAAAATTGCTAAAGGGCTTCTTCTCACAACGAAGCAATACTTGGCGGAAAGCCTACAAAACGGTCCTTCGAGGGCAGGCAATCTCACTGGTAGCAGATCATAAAAAGACCCAGAAAAAAGAGGTGGACAGTCTGGAGCAGAGGGTGTCCCGGGTGGAAGCAGAGCACGCGTTACATGTCGACGAAAACACAACACACCAGGTGCAACTGACACAACAGGAATATAAGTCCTATGTCTGGGAAATGGCGAAAAGCAAAATCACCGCAACACGACTCACTGTATACGAATTAGGAGATAAAGCGGGTAAATTATTATCGTGGCTAGAACAAAAAGAGCGGGCCAATAGGTGGGTGGCACAAATCCAATTGGATGAAGACACGTCTACGACGGAACCTCAGCAAATAGCGGAGGCATTTGCGGTACATTATCAGAAAATATATATCCCAGAAGCCACAAACACCGTAGAGGCCAACTTAGCTTTTCTCAAAGATATAGCTATGCCCAAACTGGCCCCTTCCGCGGTGGCAGCCCTTGAAAAAGATCTGGCTCCCGAGGAGCTGACATCTGCAATAGCCGCACTACACACAGGGAAAGCACTGGGACCAAATGGAATACCAGTGGAGCTATATAAAAAAGCAGCGACGCAGATTGTGCCCCATTTATTAAATATGTACACCGATAGTTTAGGAAAGGGGATCCTACCAAGAGACCAAAGACTAGCCACTGTAGTGGCCATCCATAAACCCCATAAACCTCCGCACGAATGCGCATCCTACAGACCGATCTCCTCGCTCAATGCTGAAGCAAAGATCTTGGCAAAAGTGTTGGCGACAAGGCTGCAGACATATCTAGCCACAATAATACACCCGGACCAATCCGGATTTATGCCTAATCGCAATGCCGCCCTTAACCTACGGCGTCTACACGGTGTCCTTGCACGCCAATCCACTATAGAGGAGGAGGCCGTTATCCTATCGTTAGATGCTAAAATGGCGTTTGATCTGGTGGAGTGGCCCTTCCTTTTTGCAGTCCTTCAACATATGGGATTCGGTCCCAAGTTGTGTGCCTGGATCAAACTGCTTTACACACGCCCACTAGCGCAGGTCCTAGTAAACGGTCACATATTGACCACCTTCCCGCTGGGGCAGGGAACATGGCAGGGATGCCCCCTGTCACCACTTCTTTTTGCACTGGTACTGGAACCCTTGGTGGCCTGGATACGACAAGATCAGGTTATCCGTGGCCTGAAATGGGCAAGGAGATGGGAAGACCGCATATCCCTATATGCAGATGATATCCTGCTATATTTAGCGTCCCCGGCGCGCTCAATCAACTGTCTCTTGGACATATGTGCATCGTACGGACGAACTTCTGGATATACTATTAACTGGGCGAAATTGCATCTCTATGTACTCCAGGGCCCCCCACCGCGGCTTCCAAGGGGATGTGTGATACAGATAGCAGAGGAAGGGTTCAAGTATCTGGGGATATATGTCACAACTGACAGGACGCAATTTATCAAAGAAAATCTCACACAGCCCCTAACACGGCTCTGTTGCGACGTCAAGCATTGGCGTTCCTTGCCACTGACGCTGCTGGGCAGAGCGGCCCTCTTCAAAATGATGGCGCTCCCCCGATTCTTGTACGCACTACAAAACACGCCTTTCCCGGTCTCCCACACATACTTTACAGCGATAAACGCCGAAGTGACCAGTCTATTACGGGAGGGAAAGACACCGCGAATAGCACTTCATAAATTAACAAAAAGCTGCTATGATGGAGGCATCGCCCTCCCTAACATAAAAATATACTATTGGGCCTCACAACTTGTAGTTGTAAACCAATGGCTTCACGCATCTGGAAACGACCCAGCGTACCGTATGGATCGACAGTTGCTGGGCGAGGGTGGAGTCATGGGGGCATTGTATAACAAGAGTAAGAGGCACAACCTCATGGGCCCGACGGCACACACTATACAAATTTGGTTTGAGGCGCAGAGGACGTTGGGATGGGAAGGGAAGATAACGCAGGCTATGCCATTATGGGACACAAAAAGACTGGGTATGTTACGTAATACTAAAGGATTCTGGCAGTGGGATCTGATAGGGATCTCGCGAGTCGGAGACCTCTGGAAGAAGGGAGAGGTACTTCCCTTTGCCCAATTGCAGACTGCTTATGACATGGCAGACACCGAACAGTTCCGTTACACACAAATCAGGCATGCGCTTATGGCAGTGATCGCACCGGGCACGCGACTGGCGGAGTCCTCACCATTGGAGGATAGACTCCTTACAGACCATCTCAACAAAAGAGCCATTTCTCAGACATATCGGAAAATCATAAATAATCAGCCAGACCCCCTAATAGTCCTTAAATCAAAGTGGGAGACAGAAATAGGAGACCTCGACGAAGCGGAGTGGCAGGAGGGCCTTTTGTCCCCCAGGGAGGTAGCGATACCATCAAAACTCAAACTGATACAGCTGAAAATACTGCATCGCACGTATTATACCCGAACTCTCCTATACAAACTCAAGCGGACAGACTCACCACTATGTCTTCGACAGTGCAGACAGGAGGGGACTCTTTTTCACACCCTATGGATGTGTCCCATAGTTGTCCAATACTGGAGGGCGGTAATGCGTACACTTTCTCAGGTAACAAAAATCACGACTCTCCCAGAGCCCAGGAGGTGTCTCCTTAACATATGGGAACCCACGGATCTTAACCGTGCGATGCAAACATGGGTCACAATAGGCATGATGATGGCGAAGCGAAATATAGCACAGAGATGGGGATCTAGACAGCCCCCTACCCTCCCCCAGTGGTGTAGAGACATGGAGACCGCCATGATTGCTGAAAAGGCACAGAGGATGCCCCAAAAAATGGACTCAGATATGGGGGGATGGAACAGGTACCGAGGGGGTATCTGCGAACCCCCTAAGGAGAACTCAGACTCAGAACTTAGTGACTGAGGAAATTGGGGGAATGACTGGGAAAGGGGTGGGTCATGTTGAAGTTCGTGATAGAGCACTGATTTGGAGGAATGAAGTAAGATATGCATATATTGATGTAATGCTGTACCAAGTGTTGAATGAAGCTACAGGTACTTGTGGAATGATCCTCACTGTAAGCTATGCCAAAGATTGTTCTGTATGTTATGAGAAAACAAATAAAAAGAGTTAAAAAAAAAAAATAAAGATGGCAGAAGCCTCTCGGAGAACATATCCTCAGCATGGACCAGTAATTCCAACACATAAACTGTACTGACATTCTGTTTCAGTCATAACATCCATACTCCCTCTACCACTTGCACAAACATCTGCAGGAGCCACAGAATACAGTAACGACCCAGGCAAACAAGGAATAAGATGTGACATAGTGATTTACACCTCATACATAGGTACTTGGAGACCTGAAAATGTCTCCTCCTCTAATTAATCAAGTGACATGGAATTCCATTGAGGAGAAGACAACAAACGACTTGCAGAGGAGGGAATATTCATACCATAATTAGTCTCTGTTAGCCTCTTCTGTAATTTTTTATGAATTCCACAGTTCCTGATTAATACATAAAACTTTAACTTGTGATAACTGTATTTTCAAATATATTTACACAAATACACAAAGCAACAGATTTCCCTTTCCATTCACCGAGCGACCATTATAGTAGTTGAAACTGCAAAACATGAAGTAAACAGAGGGAATCCAACTTTCATCAGTAGAATATGAGTGAGACTATTCATAAAAGGCATTGTTGATTACATGGAAAAGTAATCCTGCAGTACTCGTTTACATAAACTTACATGCCTTTGAGATCAGGCACCAAAGAATCGAAAAAGGGAGTATTCAAAGAGTATTCATATACAATTAGTACAAATAGAAAGGACTGGGCATTTTTTGCCCTTTTGCTAATAGAAGCTTGTACATTTCAGGGCAAATTTACAAAGGTATTGAAGAATACATAAGAGCGTATTGCTGTAGTACTACTTCCTGTACTGGTATTGCTTTTATGAATCAGCCCAAAAGGGGTTTCCAGTTGTAGGTCAGATAACTAAAATTCGGAAAAAATTGTGTCATACGTATTTAATAGAGGCATGATTCTGAATTATGTAAAAGAAATGAAAGTGTGTGATATATATGTGTTTACTCTATTAACAATGCCCAGGCAAAACTTTTGTTAAACTGGCACAATCTAATGTAATTTCGCAGACTTAGCGTAATGCCATTATACCACTTGGCTTGGGAACACTGGAACGATGTGAGCGACCAAAACATGAGTGGCTGCTGGTCAAGGCACTTGTGTTTTCTGTGCTATTTGTTTTGCACAAAAATGCATCCTCTTACTCAAAAGGCATTTTGCGATGTAGCTCGTGCTACAAAATTCGTTTTATTTATTTAATTGTTTACTTACCTCCGTTCATCCATATTCCGGTGTTTACTACCCCCCACCCTGCCCCTCCCCCGCCCCGCCTCACCGCCTCATGGAACTCCCTCCACGGGCCACTACTGTGCCTACCCTAAAGGCAAAATCTTTAAGCACTGTAGCTGCACATTTGGCCCTATGTGTTTCTGCAGTGCAGGAACTCTATATTATTTTGATCCAAGATTTTTAATCCAGATTTTATCTTACTCATTTTAGACTTAGTACTGTGCATTTTTTAAGTGCTTTTCAGATCCAGGACAGGTGGTTTGATTCTCTCCCCATATGTCTATGTGATTGACCCCAACCTCAATGCACGAATCTCTTTGTTATTTTGCACAATTTATAGTGTTTCATGCAGTCGTTTTTGGGTTCCTCAATTGTGCTGCCAATATTAGACATGATAATGCTGCTTTGGTGTACCCACAGAAACTGTCTTCACGTGAAATATGCTTTGCTGTTTGACATTTTAATAAGACTGCACTTATATGAGGAAGCTGTATGGGCTCTCTGTAATGCAGTAATGTTATGTCTGTTTTTATGTATTGAATATGTGTATGTTTTTATTTAATTTAACTCTATTCTATTTTTATGGCATTTAGCTGAAAAATGTATTTTTGCTCGTTCACTATAGCTATTGATTACTAAATAGTCGCAATAGCTTACTGTGTAAAGGTGGGGAAGATTACAATGATGATTATGTTTATTAAGCTATTTACATTTTAGAGCCTGTATCACAATAGTTCTTAAAGAGTAAAAGAGCATACTGCGCTGTTGCTGATCCTCCTGATTGTAATCGGGAAATAGAACTTTGGCATCTCCACAGCAAAGTTTGGGGCAGGAGCGGGCCTCTCATAGGATGACATCTCTATCCCTGGAGTTAAGGATTCGGGCGATCATCGCCTGAGGGATGCACCCGGGGGTGGTCCGGTAGTCAGCACCCTGTGCACCCTTTCTTTGGTGAACCAGGTCGACAGTTGGCCTGTGGACATCCAGGATTTTATCCAGGTTTTGAGTTATTCAATGACTTGTTGCGGCTCGCAGCCCTCAGGGATGCCAATCACGTGCATGTTATTGCATCTCAAATGATGTTTGACGTCTTTGGCGTGATGGTGCAGCACAGTCGTGTGCATGAGAAGGCAGGCTACCTGGGATTTTAGAGTGTTGACTTCATCTTCCACTGTGGATAAGTGGGATTCAACCTCTGTGATCCTGGCCAAAGCATTTCATAGATCTTGACATAATAAGGCGACATCCTCTCGCACTTCTCCCTTCTTGGCTTCCACTGCGATCTAGAAAAATTGGATGACTTGAAGGATCTTGGCAAGGTCTCCCTACAATGAGAGTGTCTTTTCCGCATCGGCACCCCCAGTCCCACCAGTCCCAGGTCCAGTGGTGTATTGGTCCATTTTGATCTGGGAGGTTGCCAGGCTGGCGAGTTTATCTTTACCAATGGTGGTGGAAGGAACTTTGTCTCACAGTACTCCTGCCATTGGGGATCCTGGCACACCTCCACAATGCTGTATCAGCACGAGCAGCCAATCCCCAGGGAATAAAACACGTTCGCCATACTAAGGGAATGAGTGTGGTACAAGGCGCTATGGGGCCAGCAAGCTCCACAGGACGCATTGCGAGAGAATCCTGTAGGACTTCCACCAGGATAAGACAAGATCAGGGGAGTGGCAGAGGCTAGGCCGATCCGTGGCTACTAGATCATGTTGTGTTGTCGGGAGAAAAATTTGATTGGCCGCACTCTGCTAATCCTACCAGCGTGTTACCCCAAAGAATTGTGGTCCATGAAGTAGCGTCGGCGGGTACGCCTATGCCAAAAGTTTAAAATAAAAATAAGTGTCGCGTTAGCCATCCCTGGACACGTGTTTTGAGGTAGTTGCCTCTCATCAGCAGGGAGTAGGTATGTGTGTAGGGTTGCTGCGTAGGCTGCCAAAAAATATTCTCAGGTAAAGTACCACTCAAGGCGCGCAGGTGCGTAGCCATGGGCTCGTCAGCCCCACCGGCTCAAGGGAGCCTGAATGTAAACAAAAATCCGATTGCCCGCACTCTGCTAATCCTACCAGCGTGTTACCCCAAAGAATTGTGTTCCATGAAGTAGGGTCGGCGGGTACGCCTATGCCAAAAGTTTAAAATGAAAATAAGTGTCGCGTTAGCCATCCCTGGACACGTGTTTCGAGGTATTTGCCTCTCGTCAGCAGGGAGTAGGTATGTGTGTAGGGTTGCTGCGTAGGCTGCCAAAAAATATTCTCAGGTAAAGTACCACTCAAGGCGCGCAGGTGCGTAGCCATGGGCTCGTCAGCCCCACCGGCTCAAGGGAGCCTGAATGTAAACAAAAATCCGATTGGCCGCACTCTGCTAATCCTACCAGCGTGTTACCCCAAAGAATTGTGGTCCATGAAGTAGCGTCGGCGGGTACGCCTATGCCAAAAGTTTTAAATGAAAATAAGTGTCGCGTTAGCCATCCCTGGACACGTGTTTCGAGGTAGTTGCCTCTCATCAGCAGGGAGTAGGTATGTGTGTAGGGTTGCTGCGTAGGCTGCCAAAAAATACAATTCTTTGGGGTAACACGCTGGTAGGATTAGCAGAGTGCGGCCAATCGGATTTTTGTTTACATTCAGGCTCCCTTGAGCCGGTGGGGCTGACGAGCCCATGGCTACGCACCTGCGCGCCTTGAGTGGTACTTTACCTGAGAATATTTTTTGGCAGCCTACACTTGGTGTAATCACGCTTTGATTGATAAAGTCTCAACTCAATGGCTGAAAGAGGCTGGTAAAAGAAAGTAACTGATTGAAGGAGTCAACCTCAATTTAAGTATATTAGAGACAAAATGTTTTGTTGACAGATCTGCTTCCCAAAAGCCAGACCTTAAAAGACAATAATGATCTAACATTTGGCTTACTTTAGCCCAAACCCCATCCTACTTATCCTAGCTAAGTTGCGGGAGGGTTTTGTATGCCAGTATCTCATTGTCTCTTCCCTCTGCAAACAGATATACTGCTTTGGCACCACACAGAGACTTCTTTGCTGATATTCGTAGATGACACCTTGAACATTGTGGATTAGGCATATGAGGCTTTGAGGAGTTGGTTTGTATCCTTCTTTACTGGTAGTTTTCAAGGCCAGATGTACAAAGGCCCTTTGCAGGTGTAACCCAGTGATACGCAAAATCAAGGGGTTTGGAGCCACAGAAGTGCTTTATTATGTGCTTAACCTGTTTCACTAGTCAGAGAACCATTTCCAACTGGTAAAACCATTTTTTTTTTATCAATTCCGATTCACAAAATGGTGGGAGCATGAAACTCGCTTCCCATTCAAATTGTGAGTTGCACCGATCTGTATAAATGATCTGTGACCAGATTTGTGGTTGCAAAACATGTATCTGTTCCTGACACCTCAAAGGAGGTGGTAACTGATTTGCAAAGTGGAAGGTGTCCTCTCTAGAACTGAGTCGATATCCTCTGGAGGGTTAGGCAGTGGTCTAGGGGACCACTGCCCGCTCTGCCGATAATTCACTAGTGTAAACTTTTTTTGGGGAAAAAAGCAGCGCTGGTTCCTTTATGGAATACAGGCAGTTTAAAAATCGTGTTTGTAGTTAATCACAGTGGGTCGCAAATAGCAGCCTCGTTAATTATGTATGACAGATTTTTCGATGACTGCCTGCAAATCGACTTTTTGCATTCAACCTATTAGTTCATAGGCCACATAACAAAAATTAGAATTGGTTCAAAAGCTTAGTGCGCAGTTTGCGTCCACTTGTAGCGACCGTTCTTTTGATACATCTGATCGTCAGTGTGTGTTTTAAATGAGGGCCCTTTTCTTCAGAAAGGGTGAATGTTACATGTACCCTCTTTTATCAATTGCCATTTTTAATGTCGACTTGTATCACTTGTTCTCCATGATTTACGTCTTCCCAGTGGAATGAAAGTCGCATGCTAATGCTCCTCACTCTCAGACTTTGTGTTCTTAGTCAGGACTATTAACCCTTTAAGTCATACCTAATTACAATAAAAGTTTGGTGTACGTGAATGAAATAAACTTGTTTTTGCACCTTGGTATCCACCTGCTTGCATGGAATTCTGACTGTGATGAAACTTTATGGCTGGGAATGCATAGCGATTTTTCTTCCGCACTGTGACTTGCAGTTCACGGTAGCTGCTGCTGTGAGTTCATAAATACATTAGGGCAGGCCACCGTTCTTCTTGTTCTGATTTCCATCTTTTTTTGAGTTCATTTTAGCAGCTGGGCTGCTATTAAACATTCATTCAGATGAAATTCTTCTCGCACTCTCGATCTTGCGACTCGCAACCGGATGATGCGACCCTCAAATGGATGATGTGATGGGTACCAGTTACTCTTGTTCACGCTTTCTGCTTTCCAGATCCCAAACACAGCAAAACGACCTTCTGAGGCCCCAAGACTAGGCAAGCACTCCAAGGCAGGTCAGAACTCCCTCAGCAGAGTTCCAGGGGAGGTGGTGGTGAAGTCCTTTTGTTCCTGGGACTTCTTAACAGGGAGCCAGCTCTCCTCAGGCCCTTGGAGATCAGAATTTAAAGAAGGGGATACAGCAGAGTCCTTCCCCTTCAGTTCCTTCCAGCTTTCTCCCTGGCAGAGGTTCCTTCTTAGTTCCACAGTGATCTCAAGTTTAGGTGTCTGGGGTCCTCTTCTTATACCCCTCCAAGTCTTTGTCTCTCTTTGTTTCAGTGGGGGGATTCCCCTGCTTAAACCGGTTCCTGGGTGTGCTCTGCCCTGGAGCACCTGGTTCCTTTCAGAGTGAGGGGCAGGGTCGTTGGACGCCCAGCAGGAGGTGGAGCCTTCTTTGTGCTGGCAGAGGCAGAGTCCTCAGCCTGGCCAGCAGGTGGTTACCCCCAAATTTTTGCCTAGTGTCTAGCTGGTTTTTCGACTTAGTAGGCCTGAGATCCTGCCATTCAGGGTCTCAGCCTGTCTGCTCTCTCTTTAAAATGGACTCCATGTACCCTAGGTGCATAACCCATTGGAACTAGATCACCCTGTGAGCCCCTGTACCAGTGTACACTAGGTACCCAGGGCATTGGTGTATCTAAGGCCACCAGGGGCTGAAGCATGTATTGTGCCACCCCTGGACTGGCCTAACAAATTTGACACAACTGGCTGATCACTCAGCTGGGGTAAGTTGGTGTAACCACCTCTTACTTAGGTGTAGTATACCTATACCTAACCTTAAATGGGACACATGTTAACCTATAAGTCACTCCTATGGCAGGCCTTAACAATCCTGAAGGCAGAGTGCTTGGTTCCATGTGAGACGGTGCTCTGGCATGAGCTGAGCCTGTCTGCAGTGGTCGGAACAACTTCCTTCTACTGTTTCCAGATATCGTCATACCATATACTCTTAAGTGCATTATGAACCTCGCGGTTAAATGCTATCTTTGGTTTGGCTTTATCAAAACATGTCGAGTAAGGTGTCATACGAATTGGAATACTAACCCCTCGCCAATTCTGGCGACGGGGTTAGCATTCCACCCTTCTAGAGGGACACGACATGTACAGTACCTGAAACCCGGGTAAAATCAGACATAGCCTCAGCTCCACAAAATGGATGCTGCCACCACAGACACAAGTCTGCCCTCCTGCTGCTGGGAGTCCTTCCAGCTTGGGAGACGTGGACAAAGGGTTTCCTGCCAGGGGAGGTGCGTGCACCACCCCAGACAGGATTTTGTGTATTGGTCAGGTAGGGCTTGAAAGAAACCAGACATGCCTGAGGCTCACAAGGAGCCTCGGTGCATATGCCAGTTCAATCCGGTCCTGGGGCACACCAGTCCCGGGCCTGGGGCCAACTGGACAAAGGATTGGGGGTGTAACCACCCCCCTTCCTGGTCCCACCCTTAGGGAGGGACCTAGCAGGTAGTCCGGCCCCTAGAATCCGCTTAAAGGTAGGAGTTGTGTCCTAAAGACTTCAGACATCCTGGAATAAACTTAACTACAAGAAGAAGACGGGAACTTCGACGCTCTGCCGCACAGAGGACTGAAGCCAATCTCCCCTGTGGTCAGGGAGTGACCACCTTGCTAACGCAAGCACCATCCAGCGAATCAACATCTGCTTTGCCGCCGCCTCCCGCCGGAGCCCAAGCCCAGAGACTGACAAGACCTGGACCTCCAGACCTCTCACCGCCCGATCCACAGTCCCTGAAAAGAAGGAACCCGTGGAGGCACCGAGACATGTGGAGCCAGCCATCTTGAAAAGACCACGACAAGCTGCAAGCGCAACAACCGAGGCTCCCTCCAAGTTGTGCTTTGGGATCTGAGAAGCCCAACACCGGAGCAGCATCTGCACCAAAGGTGAGCCCTCCAGCATCTCCACGATCTGCGTGGGGCCCTTCTGCATTTTGCCACTCGACACGCCTAACCGGTTGCTGGCCCTCTGGCTAGTGGCCATCTTGGCGACGAACTTCAAGAACTACACTGCTGGTCTGGTTGCTCCAGACTGGCCCTTGCTCCCCTCCAAAGGAGCAATCCCTCTGACCTTGCTGGTCAGAACCATCAGCTTATTTCGTTTTCCACAACAATTGCTTTTGCCAAGGCTTGTTTGCTTCGATCAAGTCGCCGACACTGCCGACAGCGAGAGCCTGCGTGGGACAGCTCGTGAACCGACTCCTGGACGTCGTCGACCTTCAGGGACCACGTGGCTGCAGAGACAAGCTGCACCTTCCTTCCTGTTTGCACCCAACATCGCCTGGTACCCACCTGGTGCCACGCTGGTCACTGGCTAGTGACTGTGAACATTGTCCCCTCTGCTTACAGGTCTTCTACAACTCCAATCCACTCTTGGATCCACCGCATCTCTTCCGGGCCGACCGCCTGCAGCATCTTGGACTACAGGCTCCATTGAACAGATAGAAGAAACCCGACGCACTTCGAGACCTATGCACCCGCTTCCTGTGGGTGAGGTAAAGCTGGCACTCCGGTGCCCAAGTGTAGAGTATCATCTCTAGTGTCTGTGTTTCCAATCTTGAGTTCATAGTCCATCCGGAAGATCCTTTTTGCAGTAACTTTGTAACTTTTACGCACCCATTGAAAACCTATGGGAGCTCGCGTGTGACTATTTGCTCTGCACACGCAACCCGTGGACCTCCTGGTCACTAACTGACGTTAGCTCCTTGTAGGCCCAGCGATTCTAGAGGCCCTAGGCCTTTTCCCTTTTCTGTTCGTGGTACTTATACCACTATTTTAGTATATGGTTTGAGCGGCCACCAGGGCCTATCCATATAAAGTGCAACTTCTGTGTATTCTAACGTATTCTTGTTTAACGATTTGTGCTCCTGTGCTCATAAAGAGTCTAGGGGTTACTTTGAGAAATAAATCCATATATATTTTCAATATATATCTGTGTGGTGTCCTTTCATTGGTATAAAAGGGGGTTACATTTGGTAAAACAGCCTGCTTAACACGTTTCACGAGTTTAGCCTCAAAGACTGCTTAGCCTACGCTACCACTAGGGCAGCTAATCCGAAAAGGTTGACTTACAACCACACCATAAGGGTTGCTTGGCATGGTACAAGGTGGTCACTTTAACTAGTGAACATCATATACCAGGCCAACTTCTCACATTGGTGAGCAGCGGTTGGATTTGAGCTTGCTGTGTTTTACCATTGTAATCTCTTGGTTACCAATTGAAAGATCACATAGGTACCTGTAGGTACATATAAAACAAGATTAGATATACTTAAGTTCTACTGAACTTAGTTGTTGTAGAGCAAAGGGAGTAGCACACCCTGACTACAACTACTAGATAGGTTTAGTAGGCAAACCCAAGTGTAGGTAGATTGCAACACATCCACCCACACTTAAGAGCAATGGCTGGGGCAGAGGGGTCCAATGTACCCATCTCTGTTGAGAGTGACCCCCAGAGGGCACCATCCATCTTTGCTACCCTAAACCAAAATGAGCTCAGGCAGTTGGCAAATATCAGGGGCCTTAAACAGCCCAAGAATCCTACTTCTGCTGAACTCAGAGAGCTTTTACAGGCTGATGAAGATCAGAAAGCTCTCAGGAAAGCCTCCCAGTTAGGCCCCTTAGGGACAGGAACAGGAGGCCCCCCTTCTGAAGATGCTACTGAAGTACCCCTTTGCAATGGTCATACTACAGAGGAAGAAAGTGGTGGGGATACAGAAGGTAGTGAGGATGAAGGGAGAACTAGCCCAGTGCCAAGTGTTATACGTGGCCCAGCTAACTTAAGGCTATTGGGGACTGACAATGGGATCACCCCATTGGATCTCCCCAGTGGACTTAACCAGGGGTCTGGGAGGCAAAGGAATCACTCCGGTGAATCTAATGCTTCTCATACCTCTAGAGGCTCTCAAGGTCACTCCAGGAGAAGGATGACCACCCCTCAGAGGAGGGAGCATGAGGCCAGAATGCAAGAAGCCCAGCTGAGGATCAGGAAGCAGGAGCTAGAAGTAGCTCTGATGGAAGAGAAACTGAGCAAGGCTAGGCAGCATAGAGAGAGTGGGTCTATACCCACTGGTGGCAGCAATGTCCCTAGGGACAAAGATAGGGTCTTTGACAATAGGAACCTGTCCAAGGTTGTGCCCCCCTACAAAAGTGGGGATGATATCCACAAGTGGATGACTGCTCTTGAGAGAGCCTGCAAAGTACAGCAGGTTCCTGAAGACCAGTGGGCAGCAATCTTATGGCTCTCCTTTGAAGGTAGAGGCAGAGATAGACTCCTCACTGTTAGAGAGGAGGATGTCAGAAACTACAGAGCCCTGAAGAGTGTCCTGGTTGATGGGTTAGGCTTAACCACTGAACAGTACAGGTTAATGTTCAGAGATACCCAGAAGACACAGACTCAGGACTGGTCTGAATATGTGGAATGTGCCACTAAGGCTTTGGAGGGTTGGTTGCTGGGAAGTAAGGTGTCTGATTATACAGGATTGTACAATTTGATGATGAGAGAGCAGATTTTAAGTAATTGTCAAAACCAGCTTCTCCATCAACACCTGGTAGACTCAGATTTGACCTCTCCCCAAGAATTGGGAAAGAGGGCAGATAAATGGGTCAGGACCAGGATCAGGCCTAAAACCCAGGGTGGTGACCAAAAGAAAGATACCACCAAGCCTCAAGAGAAGGGTGGGGATAAAGCAAAAGAGAAATCTTCCTCAGGGCCCCAAAACTCCACACAGGGTGGTGGGTCCCAAGCTCCCTCCTCTAGCACAGCTAAAAAGCCTTACTGTCATGAATGTAAAATTCCTGGGCATTGGAAAACTGACAGCAGTTGCCCAAAGGCTAAAAACAAAACTGTTCCTCCAATTACTCCTGTCACACCACCTATTACTGTCAGCAGTAATCCCCCAGGTGGTGGGAGTGCCCCCAGAAATTTGGGTGGGTTTACTTGGGGAACACAGGGGGACCCTGGCTTAGCCAATTCCCCTACAACAACTACTCTTGTCTGTGATGGTGGCATGGGGTTTGCCAACTTCACTGCCTGTCCCAACACTTTGGGTAGGTACAGACAGGAGCCCTACATCAATGGTACAAAAGCTGAGGCCTACAGAGACACTGGAGCTAGCATCACTATGGTGGCCCATTGGCTAGTTCCCTCTGAGCAGCTTTTGCCTGGTTTCTCCTACCAGGTGACTAACATTGATGGCAAACAGAACAGTCATCCCATGGCAGAGGTATGTCTCAGCTGGGGAGGGGTCGCTGGCCCTAAAAGGGTGGCAGTGTCCCAAACCTTGCCTGTAGACTGCTTACTGGGGAATGACTTAGAACTCTCAGCTTGGGCTGGAGTTGAACAAGACACCCATTCTAAAATAGTAGGCCTTTCACAAAAGGGTAGTGGGGTTGTGCCAGTCACAACCCCTGTCCAAATAGATTTCCTCCCTGGAAAGGTTGGAAGGGCAGTGGTAGCCACCGCCCAGGCACAGACAGACTTCCCTGTAGAGACTGGCAGAGCTGTGACAGTCACAGCTCAAACACAAACTGAGTGCCCCCCTGAAAGGGTTGGCAAGGCTGTAATGGTCGCAGCCTATACTCAGACTGACATAGGTGTAGTGAAGCCTGAAACTATGGATCACTCCACACAAACAGAGAGTAGTGGGGAGGAAGAAAAGTCTCCCTCTCCCCAGACATTAGGAAAAGGTCAGCCTCCTCAGGGATCTGACCTCACCCCTTGTGAAGGAACTGCCCCAGAGGTAGCCAGGCCTGGCCTGGCAGAGCCTCTGATGTCAGTGGCCCCTTCCAAGGTGGGACCCAGTCTGGTGCAGGTAGCCTGCCTCTCTCTACCCTGCCTCAGTCAGCCCAGGGCTGCAGAGGTCAGGGAGGCCAGTGGACCCCAAGAGGGCCCCTGTCCACAAGAACCCCCCCATCAAAAGAATGAGGATTGCCTGGCTAGTAGCCCTAGCCAGGTGATGGGTAAAAAGATTCCTGAGGGATCTCCTTTACAGGTAGTTAGGGACCTCCCCCAGAGGGATTCTGTTGGGCACAGGCAAACATGGGACCTTAGGGCCCCAAACCTGACCTGTCCCTCCAGTAAGCCCACAAAAGGGACCCAGCCTCCAGCTTTAGGTAGCCAGAGGCTGACCCTGAGAGCACAGTGCAACTCAGCTAAAGAAAGAAAGGCATCCATGGTGGAGGATGATTGGAGGAAGCTGAAACCACACTTTGAGGACACTCACTTCAGTACTCCATCTCCACACCAGCCTTTTACTTTGCAAAGACACACCAAAGGTAGAGATTCCCTATGGTGGAGACCCTCTGATACCCTTAGGGTGAGGGATTGCTTAGTGGACCATGAGACAGGGGGTAACCATGCCAGTGCTGGTTCCTCCTTATATGGCCACTTGGGCAATATAGGCTTACCTGGTCAAGGTCAGCCTTATCTCCCTTCGTTTGGGGGGGGGGGTTGTGTAGGAAGGTGGATATCTGACTATGGTTACCCCCAAATTTTTGCCTAGTGTCTAGCTGGTTTTTCGACTTAGTAGGCCTGAGATCCTGCCATTCAGGGTCTCAGCCTGTCTGCTCTCTCTTTAAAATGGACTCCATGTACCCTAGGTGCATAACCCATTGGAACTAGATCACCCTGTGAGCCCCTGTACCAGTGTACACTAGGTACCCAGGGCATTGGTGTATCTAAGGCCACCAGGGGCTGAAGCATGTATTGTGCCACCCCTGGACTGGCCTAACAAATTTGACACAACTGGCTGATCACTCAGCTGGGGTAAGTTGGTGTAACCACCTCTTACTTAGGTGTAGTATACCTATACCTAACCTTAAATGGGACACATGTTAACCTATAAGTCACTCCTATGGCAGGCCTTAACAATCCTGAAGGCAGAGTGCTTGGTTCCATGTGAGATGGTGCTCTGGCATGAGCTGAGCCTGTCTGCAGTGGTCGGAACAACTTCCTTCTACTGTTTCCAGATATCGTCATACCATATACTCTTAAGTGCATTATGAACCTCGCGGTTAAATGCTATCTTTGGTTTGGCTTTATCAAAACATGTCGAGTAAGGTGTCATACGAATTGGAATACTAACCCCTCGCCAATTCTGGCGACGGGGTTAGCATTCCACCCTTCTAGAGGGACACGACATGTACAGTACCTGAAACCCGGGTAAAATCAGACATAGCCTCAGCTCCACAAAATGGATGCTGCCACCACAGACACAAGTCTGCCCTCCTGCTGCTGGGAGTCCTTCCAGCTTGGGAGACGTGGACAAAGGGTTTCCTGCCAGGGGAGGTGCGTGCACCACCCCAGACAGGATTTTGTGTATTGGTCAGGTAGGGCTTGAAAGAAACCAGACATGCCTGAGGCTCACAAGGAGCCTCGGTGCATATGCCAGTTCAATCCGGTCCTGGGGCACACCAGTCCCGGGCCTGGGGCCAACTGGACAAAGGATTGGGGGTGTAACCACCCCCCTTCCTGGTCCCACCCTTAGGGAGGGACCTAGCAGGTAGTCCGGCCCCTAGAATCCGCTTAAAGGTAGGAGCTGTGTCCTAAAGACTTCAGACATCCTGGAATCAACTTAACTACAAGAAGAAGACAGGAACTTCGACGCTCTGCCGCACAGAGGACTGAAGCCAATCTCCCCTGTGGTCAGGGAGTGACCACCTTGCTAATGCAAGCACCATCCAGCGAATCAACGTCTGCTTTGCCGCTGCCTCCCGCCGGAGCCCGAGCCCAGAGACTGACAAGACCTGGACCTCCAGACCTCTCACCGCCCGATCCACAGTCCCTGAAAAGAAGGAACCCGTGGAGGCACCGAGACACGTGGAGCCAGCCATGTTGAAAAGACCACGACAAGCTGCAAGCGCAACAACCGAGGCTCCCTCCAAGTTGTGCTTTGGGATCTGAGAAGCCCAACACCCGAGCAGCATCTGCACCAAAGGTGAGCCCTCCAGCATCTCCACTATCTGCGTGGGGCCCTTCTGCATTTTGCTACTCGACGCGCCTAACCGGTTGCTGGCCCGCTGGCTAGTGGCCATCTTGGCGACGAACTTCAAGAACTACACTGCTGGTCTGGTTGCTCCAGACTGGCCCTTGCTCCCCTCCAAAGGAGCAAT
Source organism: Triturus cristatus (assembly GCF_964204655.1). Classification (NCBI taxonomy): domain Eukaryota; kingdom Metazoa; phylum Chordata; class Amphibia; order Caudata; family Salamandridae; genus Triturus; species Triturus cristatus. The sequence continues at coordinate 737,241,225 of NC_140594.1, forward strand.
CCCTCTGACCTTGCTGGTCAGAACCATCAGCTTATTTCGTTTTCCACAACAATTGCTTTTGCCAAGGCTTGTTTGCTTTGATCAAGTCGCCGACACTGCCGACAGCGAGAGCCTGCGTGGGACAGTTCGTGAACCGACTCCTGGATGTCGTCGACCTTCAGGGACCACGTGGCTGCAGAGACAAGCTGCACCTTCCTTCCTGTTTGCACCCGACATCGCCTGGTACCCACCTGGTGCCACGCTGGTCACTGGCTAGTGACTGTGAACACTGTCCCCTCTGCTTACAGGTCTTCTACAACTCCGATCCACTCTTGGATCCACCGCATCTCTTCCGGGCCGACCGCCTGCAGCATCTTGGACTACAGGCTCCATTGAACAGATAGAAGAAACCCGACGCACTTCGAGACCTATGCACCCGCTTCCTGTGGGTGAGGTAAAGCTGGCACTCCGGTGCCCAAGTGTAGAGTATCATCTCTAGTGTCTGTGTTTCCAATCTTGAGTTCATAGTCCATCCGGAAGATCCTTTTTGCAGTAACTTTGTAACTTTTACGCACCCATTGAAAACCTATGGGAGCTCGCGGGTGACTATTTGCTCTGCACACGCAACCCGTGGACCTCCTGGTCACTAACTGATGTTAGCTCCTTGTAGGCCCAGCGATTCTAGAGGCCCTAGGCCTTTTCCCTTTTCTGTTCGTGGTACTTATACCACTATTTTAGTATATGGTTTGAGCGGCCACCAGGGCCTATCCATATAAAGTGCAACTTCTGTGTATTCTAACGTATTCTTGCTTAACGATTTGTGCTCCTGTGCTCATAAAGAGTCTAGGGGTTACTTTGAGAAATAAATCCATATATATTTTCAATATATATCTGTGTGGTGTCCTTTCATTGGTATAAAAGGGGGTTACATTTGGTAAAACAGCCTGCTTAACACGTTTCACGAGTTTAGCCTCAAAGACTGCTTAGCCTACGCTACCACTAGGGCAGCTAGTCCGAAAAGGTTGACTTACAACCACACCATAAGGGTTGCTTGGCATTGTACAAGGTGGTCACTTTAACTAGTGAACATCATATACCAGGCCAACTTCTCACAACTTACCTTTCCCCTGGCGAATAAATGCCATATTCCCTGGCACAGCACAGGCTTGTCCTAGATGCCGTGCAGATGATGTGGGCTTTTCTCACATGGTGTGGTCCTCGATGTTGCTCCAATACTAGACCTCTGTCCTCCAGGTCGTTTGCAGGGCAACTAATTGGAACTTCAGGCTTACGCCCCCCAACTGTGTTTGCTGGGCCTGCACGTTCGTGGTGCTGCTCAAAAGGTGACGGATGGGTTTACAGACTAGGCACTTATTCTTGCCCGCAGACAACTGACACTGAGCTGAAAATCGGCCCGTGGGCCTGATTTGTATACATGGGGATTAGAGTTGGTGAAAAGGGCAGAGTGTGAGAGGGAGTCGATCCAGAGGGAAGATATTAGGGAAGTACGTAGAGTACTGAGCGTGCCGCTTGGGATGCTATACTGATGGCTGCCCCCAGGTTAGATCCTGGCTGGTGAATCAGGGAGGATGAATTCCTCCTGGGAGCCCCCTCCATGGGCGCCACAGAACGCGGAACGGCCCCAACCCCGGGGAGCCTCCTTGAATTGCTTTGGATGTGAAGATATGACTGGCCTAAGGCTCTTAGATGGGTATGGGCGTGAGGATGGGTGAGTGAGATTCCGGACTTCTGGGATAGTGATGATTTCATGCTCTACCACCACAACTGGGAACTGGCTACTGATGCCCCACTGCAGCTTCCCTGTCTGGTCTGTTGGACACGATATCACTGCCCCCCTTACTGTAATGTGAACTGTTACTGCTTAACATTCTGCTCGCCTGCAATACCCCACTGTGACTCTTTAACTTTGACTGAAATACAAATAAAAATATTCACAAACAAAGTAACTATATTATGTAAATAATTTCAGTAAATCTATAAGGCCTTGGCCAACGCCATACCTAAAATTGTTTTGCGTCTTGCAAAGAAACAGTCCAAACCGCAGAGTAAATTCCAAAAGCAGTTAAAACGAACTGATAAGGTTCAATGCTGGGGGTGGTCACTGTGTTGCATCTGACTAAATAGAATGTGACTTAAAAGATTGTAAGTAGTGTAGTGCAAAATGACATTGCTGGCACACACGTCATCCAAACACAGATCTTAGCCCGGCCCGGGAGCTCATCTAATCAATGATGTTTACATTTAGAGCTGAGTATGTGACAACAGCAAATGCCCCCGAATGAGCATTTGTGGACATTAAACGAATTGAGAGCAAGGGAAAGTCTTCCAGGTTTTATTCGGGAGTAATAAGCAATTGAATCTGGGCCTAGAAATTCAAATCAGTGTGAAGGCAAATGGGGGAAAGCTATAAACAGTGCATGAAATGGAAAAATAGAAGCGCCGGTACTATGAACAACAGTACCTGCTTGTTTTTAAGAAGTTTCGGTACTCCCCAATTAAAAGTATTACGTCACCCTTGAAAAGTGCCGGTACTCTCCCTTTCAAAATAAAAAAGTGCCGGCACTCCGTACCGGACAGTACCGGGCCATTTAAAGCACTGGCTATAAAGGAATTTCGGCTCAGCAGCCGCTGGTGATGTCTAAAGGTTCAGTGACAGCCTTAACTAACTAACCACAGCCATGTGAAAGCAAATTCAGTACAGAGCATGTTGGAGTACCTACACTAAATGACCCTGATTAAGAACACACAAGCAACAAACCAAGGCTCAGATTCTCCTCCACCTTAGCGGAGGAGCTGCCACTGGGTAAAAATTGCCTGTTGATGATGTCATCAGCTGCACTTGCGCTTCAAAAGCTGTTTTTTCTAGAGACACTGAACATTATGCTACAATGCAAAAGATAGGCCTTGTGTGAGATTTGTACTCTCGATGAGGACAACTGTCTAAATGAAAGCGGCATAAGAAGTTGTAGAAATTACCCAACATTCACCTAGGAGTATCATGCAGCATTCTGTTTGCCCCTTTTTTGTGTCTGCTTTTGTTTGGCGTTAGAATTATCAAAGACAGCACGACCTGCACAGCCAGGTCGTGCTGGCTTTGCATGAAAACCTCTGTGTCTTAGTGCTGTTCCTGCCCTCTTACACCCCCTCGCATTGATAGTGCTGCACTCAAAGCACAACAAGTTGATTTGTGCTGCCTTTTGTGCCATTTTGCATCACAAAGTGTTGCCTAGATTTGCACAAGCCTAATTTATTGTAAATAGGGCACACATCTCTACTAAAATCCCTATCTATGTAGTGGCTGTGCTATTGGTTAACCAGATTTCAAGGACTCCTAAGCCTTGCCAAGCAAAAGGGGTGTCCTTTCAGCAGATCCAATGGAATAGCTCAAGCCACGTGGGCAGGAGGCCCCTCACGCAGCTTCCACTATGAACATGAGCTGGGTAGAAGTGTCTGTGGGCCATACATGGGAGAGTGTTAGAGAGGCTGCAATAGAGTAGGTATTATTGTTGTGTTCTGCTTTGGTCAGGGTTTACATCTGTCTATGAGCAGGGCCGGACTGGCCATAGAGGGCATAAGGCATTTTCCCGGGAGGCTGGAAGGGTTGAGGCCTGTTTTGCAGCAGTAGGGGCCGTTTTTTTGTTACTGGGGGAGGGTTTTGTAGTGTTGCTCAATATCGGCCCCCAGTAACAAAAGCAGCAGTGCTTCACACTTGCACCTCCCCCCATTTCCCCTAGCCCGGGCAGGGGGGTCTGGCCCTACAAAATTGCCAGTTCTGCTTTGGATTCACAGTCCGGCCCTGTCTATGAGAGTGTTGTCTCTGTGATTCCTAGTTCTGTGATTTCATCTGATTCCAGGTGCTTACATTCTTTATGTTAAAGTTTCCAGAGTCAGTTCCATAGGACCGAGCTGGTAGCACACAGCTTCTATTGGGATTGCTTTACCTATGAATCATTACCTATATGCTGGTAGGATGGCTCAGTGAGATGAATGACAATTTCAGTATTTTGGTAGTTGTGAGATTGAATCCTGGAAAGGCCAACTCATCTTTCTATCCTCTTCTGAGGTTAGTAAATGGAGTGCTACACATAGTGTAATTGTAACATCTGTTACTTACAGTGCTTAACAATTGCAAAAATATGCTATTCCATGCTGCATAAAAACAAGTCACTTATTTAATATACCTGTAAATCAGTAAATGTTCTTTGGTGTTTCTCTCTGTTTTCAGTTATCAATCCACGCTCCCATAAGAACTTTTCAGAACAGTACTGTACAATGTACATTTAAGTCATGCTTATAAGGAGAAATGTGATCACATGCACAAAAGTGGCCGTAAATCAGCCATAAAATCTATAATGCCACCGGATGTGCAGGCAGTAGGTGCCTAAAGTTAATGCCTGGGCTGCTGTTTGCATCAATTGCTTTACTCCACTGACAGGAACACCTCGGAAAGTACATTGACCTGCTGGTCGGCCATGACCTAAACAAACACGGCTAACACTATGCGTTCCATCCACTTGGGAGCCACATCTAACACTGGTCTGCGTGCAATACATCTTTATCCATGGACTAAACCCCATCTGCACAGCCCTATCCCTACCCTCTCCCACTTTCCCGGACTCTTGGAAACAAGCCACCATCCTTCTACTCCTCGTAAAACGTTCAGCGAACTCCCTGATCTTGACCTTCTACAGGCCCATCCGTCTTCTCCTCTACCCAGCCAAGGTCCTGCAGAAGCTGATCAACCCCACATTGGCCAATAACCTTCATACAAACAAACACCTGGACCCCTGCCAAGGGGGATTCAGACCCATCCACAGCACAGAGACAGCCCTCATTGTTGCTACTGACGACATTCGCCTCATGATGTACAAAGGGGTGACAGCAGATCTCTACTAGATCTCTCAGTAGCATTCAGCACTGTCTCCCACTTTATTCTCATTGAGTCCATAATTTGTGGCCCGATGTTTTGATGAATTACTCCTTCCTCTCAGGATGCACCCACGCTGTCTGCATGCTGCCCTACTCATTGGAAGCTTCCAACCTGAACTGCGGTGTCCCACATGGCTCCTGCCTGAGCCCCATTCTCTTTAACGTGTATATGACCCCCTTCGCCAACATCATTTGCTCCTATTTATTTAACATCATCTCATATAGGAATATGACACTCAGCTCATTCTCTCCCTATCAGGAGTTACTGCCACCACCCAAACAAACTTTGTCACCTGCATGTCTTCAGAAGCAGACTCGATGAAAAGGAACTTCCTCATGCTCAACAACAACAAAATAGAAGTGGCTATCTTCTGCAAAGACACCTCTCTCTGGTCTCTGGGCTGGTGGCCCCTCTGTGCTAGGAGTAACTCTTCGCCTATCCAATGCTGCCAGGACCCTGGATGTAGTTATTGCAGACAAATCCCTATAACCAATCAAGGCAACTATTTAGCTTCTACCTGTTTCCAAACCCTCAAAATGCTCAGGAAAGTCATTTAATGGGTCCGCTCGATTCCTCCACATCTGTAATGCAAGCTCTTGTCACCAGCGGGTTAGACTACAGCAATCCCTTCTTATTTGCCCTCATAATCCAACTTATCAATACGCTCCAAGTAATACAGAATGCCGCTGTTAGACTCAGACTCAAACTCCCACATCACACCAACATATCTAAACACCTCGAAGACCTCCACTGGCCTGCAATCCACCTGTGCGCCCACTTTAACCTCTTCACACACCTACAAGGCACTTGACGACCAAGGCCCAGCTTAATTCAATAACCTCATCCAGTTCCACTCCCCAGCCAGACACCTCTGCAATGGCAGCATTCTTCTCGCTTGTGTCACACACATCTGCTGAATCAGAGCATTCTCCTGCCTTGCTACTAAAGCCAGAAACAAACTCCCGCACCACATTAAAGCCTCCTGTTCCATCCTTGAAGTCAGGTAGAAGCTGAAGACCTGTCTCTTCTACTAGGCCCCAGGCAGGCCAGCACTTCCCTCTTCTCAAACGCCAGAATACCCTCTTGTGTGATTTGCGCACCCTACAAAGAAAAATAGGTTAACAAAGCATAGCATAACATAAGTAGCATAGCATAAGATAACATAGCATAGCATAACATAATATTACATAGCATAGCTTAACATAACATACCATAGCATAGCATAACATAACATAACATAATGTAGAATAGCATACCCTAAAATAGCATAGCATAACATAACATAGCATAGCACAGCATAACATAACACAACACAGCAAAACATAACATAACATACCATTGCATACCATAACATAACATATAACAAACATAAAATATTTATTTAAACCTGTTATTGTAGACAGATTCTACCCTAAACATCAAACCTTGGTAAGGCCTTGACACTACTTTACACTGACTGACTGAAAGCTGTTATTGTCTAAAGAAGCCATTTTATGACAATACGTAAGTCTGCTAGAATAAAGTAATACAATCATCAGAACGACAAACCAGAGCTCAATACTACCCTATAACCATGCTTCATGCAACTTGGGACTTTTCCTAGCTTTGCCACATCAGCATTGGCCTTCAACTGAGCAAAAGATTGATCTCTCAGCCCAGCTCAAAGGGTAGCATGCTAGTGACCACAGCAATACATATTTCACTAAATACATCATCTAGAGATAGTAAGTTTCACCCCTTAGTTTGTGGTTGCCACCGATGTTGAATGTTTTGCCCTCACTGTGACTTAACCCCCTGACTGCTAACAAATACTTTTGCATGAAAGTTTCACTTTGGGTTTAGATAATACTTTTTTTCTACAAATAGCTCAGTAAAACATAAGTTGGATAAAATGTCATGTGATGTCACTTCCTGAGATGTCACCATTTGCATTAGCATGTGTTATGAATTTGGCTGCTTCTGCAATTTTTATGAACTGATAGCAGTTAAAAAAGCACAAAGAAGAGAGAAGCATCTTTGATTAACACGATAACTGAGTAATGTTAATAGTATCGGTCAAGATATAAAACAATGAGTTAAAGAGTAACAGTGAAAGTGTAGACTTTTCAGCTAGGAAACCTGTGTTCTAATCTAACTGTTACACCTGACTTCATTGGCCCCCATTAAGAGTTGCCCGGAGATGTATCCCTAGGGGTTTAGGTTTGACAGGTTGTGGACGGAAGAACGCACCAGGTAAATACATCTAACATGGTGTGTCCGGGTCCAGAATTCTCGGATCCGACCATTTTGGCAGCGGACAACCACTGAACCCCACATTTGGCCAGACACACCCTTCTGCTGGGGGCACAGAAGAAGTTCTGCCCAGCTACTGTAGGATGTAACCTGCATTCCAGCCACCCTCTGTCCCTGTTCTAAACCCAGAGAGGCAAAATAAGCCACTGCAACATTTACTACAAGGAGGCAGTAAATGTTTGTGGGTTTTGCCCCATTATTTCCCATGGAAAAGGGAAAAACCTGCTGAATTAGATAGTGTTCCAGGTTCCACACGTCATTTGCTAGTCACTGGAAGAAAACTTGGAGACTAGTAACAAAGGTAAATGTACACACATAGATTTACCCCTGTGTAGGTTTACTGCTACATCTTGGAGTAACCCTATAACATTATTTTACTCACCATTTCCATTGTAAAATTACTCATATGTGCAGACTTAGGTAAACAATCAATCAATCAATCAAGAAATTTGTATAGCGCGCTACTCACCCGGAGGGTCTCAAGGCGCTGGGGGGGGGGTGGTCCGCTACTGCTCGAACAGCCAGGTCTTCAGTTGCCTCCTGAAGGAGAGGTGGTCTTGGGTGAGGCGGAGGTGGATGGGGAGGGAATTCCAGGTCTTGGCTGCCAGGTAGGAGAAGGATCTTCCTCCCATGGTGGTTCTTCGGATGCGTGGGACGGCGGCGAGGGCGTGGTTGGTCGATTGTAGTTGGCGGGTGGGAGTTTAGAAGGTCATGCGGTTGTTGAGGTACCTGGGGCCCAGGTCGTGGAGTGCTTTGTGTGCATGGGTGAGGAGGCAGAACGTGATTCTTTTGCTGACTTGGAGCCAATGCAGGTCTCTCAGGTGTCTGGAGATGTGGCTGTGGCGGGGGATGTCCAGGATGAGTCGTGCGGAGGCGTTCTGGATGCGTTGGAGTCTTTTCTGCAGTTTGGCTGTGGTTCCGGTGTAGAGGGTGTTTCCGTAGTCTAGTCGGCTGGTGACAAGTGCCTGGGTGACCGTCTTCCAGGTTTCGGTGGGGATCCATCTGAAGATCTTTCGGAGCATGCGTAGGATGTTGAAGCATGAAGATGAGACGGCGTTGACTTGTCTGGTCATCGACAGGGAGGAGTCCAGGATGAAGCCCAAGTTGCGTGCGTGGTCCGTTGGTTTGGGTGCGCAGCCTAGGGCCGGGGGCCACCAGGAGTCGTCCCAGGCAGATGGTGTTGACCCAAGGATGAGGACTTCCGTCTTGTCTGAGTTCAGTTTCAGGCGGCTGTTCTTCATCCACTCGGCTACTTCTTTCATCCCTTCGTTTAGGTTAGTTCTGGCGGTGGCGGGGTCGTTGGTGAGGGAGAGGATCAGCTGGGTGTCGTCGGCGTAGGAGATGATGTTGAGGCTGTGCCGGTGTGCGATGGCTGCGAGGGGGCTCATGTACACGTTGAAGAGATTGGGGCTGAGTGATGAACCTTGTGGTACGCCACAGATGACTTTGGTGGCTTCAGATCTGAATGGGGGGAGGCGGACTCTCTGGGTTCTTCCGGCGAGGAACGAGATGATCCACTCCAGAGCCTTCTCTTGGATTCTGACGTTGCTGAGGCGTTGAACTAGGGTGCGGTGGCAGACAGTATCGAACGCTGCGGAGAGGTCCAGGAGGATGAGGGCCGCTGTTTCCCCATTGTCGAGCAGGGTTCGGATGTCGTCAGTGGCTGCGATGAGGGCGGTCTCGGTGCTGTGATTGGCTCGGAAGCCGGACTGTGAGTGGTCGAGGGATCCGTTCGTCTCGAGGAAGGCGGCCAGCTGTTTGTTGACGGTCTTCTCGATGACTTTGGCGGGAAACGGGAGCAGCGAGATGGGGCGGTAGTTCTTGAGGTCGGTGGGGTCTGCCGATGGTTTCTTCAGGAGGGTGCTGAGTTCGGCGTGCTTCCAGCTCTCCGGGAAGGTGGCGGTGTTGAAGGAGCAGTTGATGATGTCCCGGAGTTGGGGTGCGATGATGGAGTCTGCCTTGTTGAAGACGTGGTGAGGGCATGGGTCGGTTGGTGATCCGGAGTGGATGGTGTTCATCGTCCGGATGGTGTCATCGGTGTTGACTGGGGTCCAGTCGCGGAGGGTGGTGGTGGTGGGGAGCGTTGGTTCTATGGTATCGCCGAAGCTGTTGTGTATGTCTGCGATCTTGTTGTGGAAGAACGTGGCAAGTGAGTCGCAGAGGTCTTGTGAGGGAGTGATGTCGTTGTTTCCGGCGCTGGGGTTGAAGAGCTCTTTGACGATGCTGAAGAGCTCCTTGCTGTTGTGTGCGTTGTTGTCTAAACGTTCCTTGAATGCTGTCTTCTTGGTGGTGTGGATCAGCTGGTGGTGTTTGCGGGTGGCGTGCTTGAGGGCGGTCATGTTGTCTGTGGTCGGGTTCTTTCGCCAGGTTTTCTCAAGGGTGCGGCAGTTCTTCTTGGAGTTCTTGAGGTCGTCGTTGAACCACGGGGCTTTCTTGCTTCCGGGCCTGCTGGGATGGGTTTTCAGGGGTGCGAGGTTGTCGGCGCAGTTGGTGATCCATTGTGCGAGGTTGTGGGCCGCTTGGTTGGGGTCCGATGTTCTGGCGGGAGGGTTCTGGTTCAGTGATGCGGTGAGCTGGTCGGTGGTAATCTTGTTCCAGTTCCTGCGGGGAACCTGTTGCGGGAGGTGGTGAGTAGTGTTCTTTCTGAAGCTGAAGTGGACGCAGCTGTGGTCTGTCCAGTGAAGTCCGGTTGAGTGGCTGAAGGAGATGTGCTTGCTGGAAGCGAAGACTGGGTCAAGCGTGTGTCCGGCGTAGTGGGTGGGGGTGTTCACCAGTTGCTTGAGTCCGAGGTTAGCGAGGTTGTCCAGTAGGGTGGTGGTGTTGTTGTCATTGTTGTTCTCCAGGTGGAAGTTGAGATCCCCAAGGAGGATGTAGTCGGCGGAGGGGAGGGTGTGTGGGCTGATGAAGTCTGCGATGTCTTCGCTAAACCTTGTCCCCTGGTGATGCCACCTACACCAGAATGTTAAAGTGTAGAGTTACTTCTTGTTAAATTTTCTCACATATGCGTAGGTCTCATTAATAATTATATATATATGTATATATATATATATATATATTCACTTAAAAAACCATAGGTTTCACACATGTTATAGTTAGCTGGACATTTCCCTCATAAAAAACCAATGAAATTCCCCCGTTATAGTTAGTGCAGGCAACTAAAACTCACGCGACCGCAATCCTCTGCTGATGACGTCAGATATTACATCACTGTATTTAGACACCTATTTACCCATGTCTTCTTCCATTAATCTTTAGCTATACATATATTACAAATATTTATTTTTCAGAAAGACACATATGTAATCAGTGATGTAATATCTGACGTCATCAGCAGAGGATTGCGGTCGCGTGAGTTATAGTTGCCTGCACTAACTATAACGGGGGAATTTCATTGGTTTTTTACGAGGGAAATGTCCAGCTAACTATAACATGTGTGAAACCTATGGTTTTTTAAGTGAATTTGCAAGGTTTTTTTAATGCTAATTCCTAACTATAACGTGTGTGAAACCTATGGTTTTTTAAGTGAATTTGTACGGTTTTTTAAATGCTAAGTTGTGTATTTATTAATATTTTTTTTTTCAGGTTTTTCACCGTGCGCGCACCGTGCGCGCACCGTGCGCTTCACGCACCGTGCGCGTGCTGTGGGCGCTCAGTGCGCTTCGCGCACCGAGCGCCCACGAGGCTTTGTGCATGCCGTGCGCGCACCCTGCGCTTTTTCGTCAATTTTTTTTTCTAAAATTTCACCCTTGGGGGTCCTTTAGTGACCCCCTGACAAAGGCTAGGGGGTCAGGAACTGTCCACCCTGCCCCCTTTTCACGTTCTCCACCTTTGTTTTTCACTGCCTCAGAATGCGAGAGACAAAATGGTGGCCGACACTTCCTGATTTCGACCGATTAGAATGTTTACTGACATCTAACAACCAATCAGAATTGCGCTCGCGCACGTCACCGTGCGCGCACCGTGCGCGCTTATAGATATATATGTACTTTTAACTGAAATTTTCTCAGGAACTACTGCACAGATTGACTCCAGATATTCAAAAGGCACATCCCTGACCTGAGGACTACCTCTCTGCCAAATTTCAAGTAATTCTGTTCAGCCGTTCGGGCTGTACCTTGGACTAAAGGTCCCTATGGAAAAATGCATGGGGAAAATGCGTTTTAGGACCCCCTTTTTTCTTGGCCCCCGCTTGACTAATCACCCCGAGACTTTCAGGGTCGGAGCGGAGCGGAGCGCCCCACCTATTTTGAAAAATTCGCGAGGATTCGTCAACCGGCGCCAAAGTTATTCAAAATAGAATTTTCAGATTTCCTATGGAAACACGGTCCTAACTATAACTATCTACTGGCGACCGCCAGTAGATAATATATATATATCACGCTACAGCTTAGCACCAAAATCGGGTCACTCTCGGACGGGTGCTTCTTCATGGTGGTGCCCCACTAATATCCATGCTTCAAACTCTCCAAGTTTTTCAAAAAAGGAGTACAGCACTCTCGGGGAAAATTTCTACTTCAGATTTATTCACAACAAACGCGTTTCAGAAATTCCTTCTTCAGTGTCTACCATCCGCACTGAGAGGGACCATTTAAATTTTGTTTCATCATCAATTCATTGACATAGACAAAGGGGGTGTAAACTTATAGTTTGTCAAATTAACATCACCGCCATCTTCGAACAGTGTGTTGACATACATATAAACAGTGGGCAAATTTAATAGCGCACTCTATAACGTTATTCATGATGCATCCACTAAATCATTCAATAAGCTGCACCTTTCTATATTGCCATTTCAAATTACAAGCAAAAGTCATGCAGCAACATTTTATAATTCATTATCCCGCCGTGAATCGGCAGCAAAGAATCAGTGCCTGATATGCATTTCATAATAAAGCCATCAATAGGCAGCAGCCGCGAAGCTTATGGTATTAAATAACATCAACCCATGAGTTAATATCTCGCCATTTATTGGCTTATATTCCTATTAACAGTCTATGTACCAGAAAAATAAAATAAAATTTACTATAGTATAGCATCAATCACAGTATCATTAAGTTTCTGCTTCTCATCTTCCCAAATGCATCGCTAACTCTTCCCCACTATTAAGACCATTGGGTACCTTAGTCTGTAGATCAATGATATAACAGGATTCTAACCTCTGTAATCTTTGTACCCTATCCCCTCGTCTTGGATGAATACATGATCTAAACCAAAGTACTGCAGCAGCTCCCTGTTGCTCTGGTGTTTAATGGAGAAGTGCCTGGTGACAGGATAATTAACATCTTTATTTGTAATAGCGTGTAGATGTTCAAGAACGCGTATTTTGATACTGTGGATAGTGCTTCCTATATATCTGAGCCCACAAGGGCAAACCAGTTGTATGACATGTCAGAAATCTATCAATCAGCTTCGGTTTCCTCAAACCTGCCATCTGGTAGGAGAGTACCCTTTTACTATTGGCACACGCCTTACATTTCCCGCAGGGGAAGAAACCTTTCCTGTCCTTAAGTGTCCCTGATCTATTCAATACTGCTGGTAAATGACTCTGGACTAGTTTGTCCCTCAGAGATCTCGCTTTCCTGAACGTGATAAGAGGCGCAGGAGGGATATCTTTACCTATCACAATATCAGTCTTAAGGATGTGCCAATTTCTTTTAAGCATACCCTTTAATGAGTTGGCATCATCAGAGTAGGTCGTAACCATTCAAAATTTGCCTCCCTCCTCATCATTAGCAGTATTGGCTTTGTCTTTCACATTCAATAATTCCTTTCTCGGAATTCTCTCTACCTTCTTCAAAGTGACATCTAAGAGATCTCTCTCGTAGCCTCTGGCTAAGAATCTGGCTATGCTCTCCTGAGCTGCAGCTTTAAAATCACACTCTCTGCAGCAATTGCGTTTTAGCCTGAGGAGCTCCCCATAGGGTATGTTTTTAATCAGTTTGGGAGGGTGACTGCTGCCGGCATGCAAGATGGAATTGCCGGCTGTCGGTTTTCTATACAGCTCTGTTTCCAGTACCCCCTCCTGCACGTATACCCTCAGATCTAAATAGTTCACTGCCACTGAACTAATTTCAGATTTAAATCTTAAGTTCACATCATTAGTATTGAGGTGTTGTATAAATGCCTCAGCTGACTCTAATGACCCCCTCCATCCAAGGAAGAGGTCATCAATGTAACTGTGCCAGGCTACTAGCTCATCGACCCACTTGGCATTTTTTTGGGTTAGAGCTACCTGCGCCTCCCACCAGCCCACGAATAAATTTGTGTAACTGGGGTGAAGCAGGAACCCATAGCAGTTCCCAAAATCTGTCTATATAGGTCCCCCTGAAATAATTTTTTTTTATTTATTAGGCAGAATTCAATGAGTTCTATTAGCATATTGCTATGTTCTGCGAATTTCAAAGGTCTCTTTTTCAAAAAATGTTTGATAGCCTCCAATCTGTGTTGATGGTTAATACACGTATAAAGGCTTGTAATGTCAAGTGCAATCAACGGGAACGTTGGCTCCCATTTGAGTTCTCTTATCTGGATGATAAAATCTTTTGTATCCTTAATATAGGAAACCAGTTGTAGAACCATTTGAAAAAAGAAATAGTCAATGTAAACTGATAGATTTTCAGTGTGACTTCCTTTAGATGATACTAGACGATACTATGGGTCTCCCGGGTGTTTACTCCATCTTTATGAATTTTTGGAAGCTGATAAAATGTAGGTATAACTGGATCACTATTTCTTAAAAATAGATATTCATCTGTGTCCAGCATGGATTTGTTTTGCCACTTGTCAATCACAACATGGTATTGCTTGATGCTTTTGTTGTATTGTTCTTTGTTGGTTTTCTCATAATATCTGTCATCATTGAGTTGTCGCAACGCCTCGCGGCAGTACTGTTCCCTTGTCATGAGACCGACATTCCCCCCTTTATCAGAGGGTTTGCAGATGATCTCAGTATCTTTTTGCAGCCTTCGCTGCCACGCCTTTTCCCCCTCCTGTGCCACGCCCTTTTTTGGCTATTTGGGGTAGTGCGCGCTGAGGCCCCTGTAACTTTTTGACCACATAAGGTATCCACGTCAAATTTGCGTCCTTTTCTTCCAACATCATGCGGATTCTGAAGGTACTCAGGGTTTGTGGATTCCCCTGGAGGGGTCACAGAAATGAGCCAAAATACAGCAAAATTTAGTTTTTGGGGGGGAAAACGGTCTGCAAATGAAAGCATCTGGGTTTTTCCCTGCAAGTGTTATCAAAAAAGGGTTTGTGGGGATGAAATCACCCTTTTCCCAGCTTTTAGGGGATACCAGACTTTTGTCAGAAACCCAAAATTTTTTGCACAGTTTTGGCATTTTTCTGGGACATAACCTATTTTTGCTATTTTTTGTGCTTTCGACAACCTTCCAGTTAATGGTAGAAATGGGTACAAAAGCAATAATGAATCCTGGAAAGCTATACATTTTAAACAAGTAGACAAAATTCTGAATTCAGCAAGGGGTCATTTGTGTAGATCCATCAAGGTTTCTTTATAGAAACTAACAGTTAAATATAGGATAAATTGAAAATTTGTTGAAAAAAAGCGCCTTTTGTGTCAATGTTTTCACCTGTAACTTCTTCTAATTATGACAGCTCTTTGAAAGCAATATACTGTTACACCCACTGGACATTACTGGTTGTGGGGATATATAGGACTTGTAGGTTCACCAAGAAAACCCGATGAACCCAGAGCCAAAAACTGAGCAGCAACTTGCAATGGTTTTTTATTATGTACCGGGTATATAGTAATTATTCGGTAAAAATGTGTACATGGATAAATCGGTATGAAAGACACCTATGTATTTCTGAAATGGGAACAAAATATAGAATTTAGAAACAGTAGATATTTGCACATTTCCGAATTTGGGAATACTCATACTACCATGAGAATTATCAGTCATTTTTTAGAATGACTTCTTTTTTACACAATGTCTTTCATTTGGAAGGCAGAAATGCATCGAAAGTCAATAGGTAATAACAGTTCCTTTACAGATCTGAATTACCCTAAGTCTCCCGATAAAAATGGTACCTCACTTGTAGGGGTAGGCATAGTGCCCACGACAGGAAATGGCTCAAAACCCAACGTGAACACACCACATTTTCACAATGCAAAATTACCCTTTTTTAGCAAAGTGCCTAGCTGTAGTTTTTTAACCCTAGCTCTGCCGGCACCTAGGGAAACCTAGCAAACCTATACATTTTTGAAAACTAGATACCCAGGGGAATCCAGGATGGGGTGACTTGACTGCCTCCCACCAGGTTCTGTTACCCAGAATCCCTTGCAAACCTAAAAAACTGCCAAAAAATGCATTTTCCCTACATTTCTATGGTGGAAAGTTCTGGAATCTGCGTGGATCCACAAATTTCCACCCACCCCGCGTTCCCCAAAGTCTTCCAAGAAAAATGGTACCTCACTTGTGTGGGTCAGCCTAGTGCCCGCAACAGGAAACGGCGCAAAACATAACGTGGACGCACCTCAATTTTGTAGCGAAAAATTACCCTTTTTTGGGAAAGTGCCTAGCTGTAGTTTTTGAACCATAGCTCTGCCGGCACCTAAGGAAACTTAGCAAACCCATAAATTTTTTAAAACTAGATACCCAGGGGAATGCAGGTGACTTGACTGCCTCCCACCAGGTTCTGTTACCCAGAATCCCTTGCAAACCTAAAACATTGCCAAAATAAACACATTTTCCCCACATTTCTCTGGTGGAAAGTTCTGGAATCTGCGTGGATCCACAAATTTACACCCACCCCGCGTTCCCCAAAGTCTTCTGAGAAAAATGGTACCTCACTTGTGTGGGTCAGCCTAGTGCCCGCGACAGAAAACTGCGCAAAACGTAACATGGAAACACCTCAATTTCGTAGCGAAAAATGACCCTTTTTTGGCAAAGTGCCTAGCTGTAGTTTTTGAACCATAGCTCTGCCGGCACCTAGGGAAACCTAGCAAATCTATACATTTTTGAAAACTAGACACCCAGAGGAAACCAGTATGGGGTGACTTGACTGCTTCCCACCAGGTTCTGTTACCCAGAATCCCTTGCAAACCTCAAAAATTGCCAAAAAAAACACATTTTCCCCATATTTCTGCGGTGGAAAGTTCTGGAATCTCCTTGGATCCCCAAATTTCCACCTACCCAGTGTACCCCAAAGTCTTCCGAGAATAATGGTACCTCACTTGTGTGGGTCAGCCTAGTGCCCGCGACAGGAAACGGTGCAAAGCGCAACGTGGACACACCCCAATTTCGCTGTGAAAAAGGACCCTTTTTTGGCAAAGTGCCTAGCTGTAGTTTTTGAACCATAGCTCTGCCGGCACCTAGGGAAACCTAGCAAACCTATACATTTTTGAAAAATAGACACCCAGGGGAATCCAGGATGGGGTGACTTGACTGCCTCCCACCAGGTTCTGTTACCCAGAATCCCTTGCAAACCTAAAAAACTGCCCAAAAAACGCATTTTCCCTACATTTCTCTGGTGGAAAGTTCTGGAATCTGTGTGGATCCACAAATTTCCACCCACCCCGCGTTCCCCAAAGTCTTCCAAGAAAAATGGTACCTCACTTGTGAGGGTCAGCCTAGTGCCCGCGACAGGAAACGGCGCAAAACGCAACGTGGACACACCTCAATTTCGCTGTGAAAAATGACCCTTTTTTGGCAAAGTGCCTAGCTGTAGTTTTTGAACCATAGCTCTGCCGGCACCTAAGGAAACCTAGCAAGCCTATACATTTTTGAAACCTAGACACCCAGGGGAATCCAGGATGGGGTGACTTGACTGCGTCCCACCAGGTTCTGTTACCCAGAATCCCTTGCAAACCTCAAAAATTGCCAAAAAACCCACATTTTCCCCATATTTCTGTGGTGGAAAGTTCTGGAATCTACTTGGATCCCCAAATTTCCACCCACCCAGTGTTCCCCAAAGTCTTCCGAGAAAAATGGTACCTCACTTGTGTGGGTCAGCCTAGTGCCCGCAACAGGAAACGGTGCAAAACATAACGTGGACGCACCTCAATTTTGTAGCGAAAAATGACCCTTTTTTGGCAAAGTGCCTAGCTGTAGTTTTTGAACCATAGCTCTGCCGGCACCTAAGGAAACTTAGCAAACCTATACATTTTTGAAAACTAGATACCCAGGGGAATGCAGGAAGGGGTGACTTGACTGCCTCCCTCCAGGTTCTGTTACCCAGAATCCCTTGCAAACCTAAAACATTGCCAAAAAAAACACATTTTCCCCACATTTCTCTGGTGGAAAGTTCTGGAATCTGCGTGGATCCACAAATTTCCACCCACTCCGCATTTCCCAAAGTCTTCCGAGAAAAATGGTACCCCACTTGTGTAGGTCGGCCTAGTGCCCGTGACAGGAAACGGCGCAAAACGCAACGTGGACACACCTCAATTTCGCTGTGAAAAATGACCCTTTTTTGGCAAAGTGCCTAGCTGTAGTTTTTGAACCATAGCTCTGCCGGCACCTAAGGAAACCTAGCAAGCCTATACATTTTTGAAAACTAGACACCCAGGGGAATCCAGGATGGGGTGACTTGACTGCGTCCCACCAGGTTCTGTTACCCAGAATCCCTTGCAAACCTCAAAAATTGCCAAAAAACCCACATTTTCCCCATATTTCTGTGGTGGAAAGTTCTGGAATCTACTTGGATCCCCAAATTTCCACCCACCCAGTGTTCCCCAAAGTCTTCCGAGAAAAATGGTACCTCACTTGTGTGGGTCAGCCTAGTGCCCGCAACAGGAAACGGTGCAAAACATAACGTGGACGCACCTCAATTTCGTAGCGAAAAATGACCCTTTTTTGGCAAAGTGCCTAGCTGTAGTTTTTGAACCATAGCTCTGCCGGCACCTAGGGAAACCTAGCAAATCTATACATTTTTGAAAACTAGACACCCAGAGGAAACCAGTATGGGGTGACTTGACTGCTTCCCACCAGGTTCTGTTACCCAGAATCCCTTGCAAACCTCAAAAATTGCCAAAAAAAACACATTTTCCCCATATTTCTGCGGTGGAAAGTTCTGGAATCTCCTTGGATCCCCAAATTTCCACCTACCCAGTGTACCCCAAAGTCTTCCGAGAATAATGGTACCTCACTTGTGTGGGTCAGCCTAGTGCCCGCGACAGGAAACGGTGCAAAGCGCAACGTGGACACACCCCAATTTCGCTGTGAAAAAGGACCCTTTTTTGGCAAAGTGCCTAGCTGTAGTTTTTGAACCATAGCTCTGCCGGCACCTAGGGAAACCTAGCAAACCTATACATTTTTGAAAAATAGACACCCAGGGGAATCCAGGATGGGGTGACTTGACTGCCTCCCACCAGGTTCTGTTACCCAGAATCCCTTGCAAACCTAAAAAACTGCCCAAAAAACGCATTTTCCCTACATTTCTCTGGTGGAAAGTTCTGGAATCTGTGTGGATCCACAAATTTCCACCCACCCCGCGTTCCCCAAAGTCTTCCAAGAAAAATGGTACCTCACTTGTGAGGGTCAGCCTAGTGCCCGCGACAGGAAACGGCGCAAAACGCAACGTGGACACACCTCAATTTCGCTGTGAAAAATGACCCTTTTTTGGCAAAGTGCCTAGCTGTAGTTTTTGAACCATAGCTCTGCCGGCACCTAAGGAAACCTAGCAAGCCTATACATTTTTGAAACCTAGACACCCAGGGGAATCCAGGATGGGGTGACTTGACTGCGTCCCACCAGGTTCTGTTACCCAGAATCCCTTGCAAACCTCAAAAATTGCCAAAAAACCCACATTTTCCCCATATTTCTGTGGTGGAAAGTTCTGGAATCTACTTGGATCCCCAAATTTCCACCCACCCAGTGTTCCCCAAAGTCTTCCGAGAAAAATGGTACCTCACTTGTGTGGGTCAGCCTAGTGCCCGCAACAGGAAACGGTGCAAAACATAACGTGGACGCACCTCAATTTTGTAGCGAAAAATGACCCTTTTTTGGCAAAGTGCCTAGCTGTAGTTTTTGAACCATAGCTCTGCCGGCACCTAAGGAAACTTAGCAAACCTATACATTTTTGAAAACTAGATACCCAGGGGAATGCAGGAAGGGGTGACTTGACTGCCTCCCTCCAGGTTCTGTTACCCAGAATCCCTTGCAAACCTAAAACATTGCCAAAAAAAACACATTTTCCCCACATTTCTCTGGTGGAAAGTTCTGGAATCTGCGTGGATCCACAAATTTCCACCCACTCCGCATTTCCCAAAGTCTTCCGAGAAAAATGGTACCCCACTTGTGTAGGTCGGCCTAGTGCCCGTGACAGGAAACGGCGCAAAACGCAACGTGGACACACCTCAATTTCGCTGTGAAAAATGACCCTTTTTTGGCAAAGTGCCTAGCTGTAGTTTTTGAACCATAGCTCTGCCGGCACCTAAGGAAACCTAGCAAGCCTATACATTTTTGAAAACTAGACACCCAGGGGAATCCAGGATGGGGTGACTTGACTGCGTCCCACCAGGTTCTGTTACCCAGAATCCCTTGCAAACCTCAAAAATTGCCAAAAAACCCACATTTTCCCCATATTTCTGTGGTGGAAAGTTCTGGAATCTACTTGGATCCCCAAATTTCCACCCACCCAGTGTTCCCCAAAGTCTTCCGAGAAAAATGGTACCTCACTTGTGTGGGTCAGCCTAGTGCCCGCAACAGGAAACGGTGCAAAACATAACGTGGACGCACCTCAATTTTGTAGCGAAAAATGACCCTTTTTTGGCAAAGTGCCTAGCTGTAGTTTTTGAACCATAGCTCTGCCGGCACCTAAGGAAACTTAGCAAACCTATACATTTTTGAAAACTAGATACCCAGGGGAATGCAGGAAGGGGTGACTTGACTGCCTCCCTCCAGGTTCTGTTACCCAGAATCCCTTGCAAACCTAAAACATTGCCAAAAAAAACACATTTTCCCCACATTTCTCTGGTGGAAAGTTCTGGAATCTGCGTGGATCCACAAATTTCCACCCACTCCGCATTTCCCAAAGTCTTCCGAGAAAAATGGTACCCCACTTGTGTAGGTCGGCCTAGTGCCCGTGACAGGAAACGGCGCAAAACGCAACGTGGACACACCTCAATTTCGCTGTGAAAAATGACCCTTTTTTGGCAAAGTGCCTAGCTGTAGTTTTTGAACCATAGCTCTGCCGGCACCTAGGGAAACCTAGCAAGCCTATACATTTTTGAAAACTAGACACCCAGGGGAATCCAGGATGGGGTGACTTGACTGCGTCCCACCAGGTTCTGTTACCCAGAATCCCTTGCAAACCTCAAAAATTGCCAAAACAACACATTTCCCCATATCTCTGTGGTGGAAAGTTCTGGAATCTACTTGGATCCACAAATTTCCACCCACCCCGCGTTCCCCAAAGTCTTCCAAGAAAAATGGTACCTCACTTGTGTGGGTCAGCCTAGTGCCCGCAACAGGAAATGGCGCAAAACATAACGTGGACGCACCTCAATTTTGTAGCGAAAAATGACCCTTTTTTGGCAAAGTGCCTAGCTGTAGTTTTTGAACCATAGCTCTGCCGGCATCTAGGGAAACCTAGCAAGCCTATACATTTTTGAAAACTAGATACCCAGGGGAATGCAGGAAGGGGTGACTTGACTGCCTCCCTCCAGGTTCTGTTACCCAGAATCCCTTGCAAACCTAAAACATTGCCAAAAAAAACACATTTTCCCCACATTTCTCTGGTGGAAAGTTCTGGAATCTGCGTGGATCCACAAATTTCCACCCACTCCGCATTTCCCAAAGTCTTCCGAGAAAAATGGTACCCCACTTGTGTAGGTCGGCCTAGTGCCCGTGACAGGAAACGGCGCAAAACGCAACGTGGACACACCTCAATTTCGCTGTGAAAAATGACCCTTTTTTGGCAAAGTGCCTAGCTGTAGTTTTTGAACCATAGCTCTGCCGGCACCTAAGGAAACCTAGCAAGCCTATACATTTTTGAAAACTAGACACCCAGGGGAATCCAGGATGGGGTGACTTGACTGCGTCCCACCAGGTTCTGTTACCCAGAATCCCTTGCAAACCTCAAAAATTGCCAAAAAACCCACATTTTCCCCATATTTCTGTGGTGGAAAGTTCTGGAATCTACTTGGATCCCCAAATTTCCACCCACCCAGTGTTCCCCAAAGTCTTCCGAGAAAAATGGTACCTCACTTGTGTGGGTCAGCCTAGTGCCCGCAACAGGAAACGGTGCAAAACATAACGTGGACGCACCTCAATTTTGTAGCGAAAAATGACCCTTTTTTGGCAAAGTGCCTAGCTGTAGTTTTTTAACCATAGCTCTGCCGGCACCTAAGGAAACTTAGCAAACCTATACATTTTTGAAAACTAGATACCCAGGGGAATGCAGGAAGGGGTGACTTGACTGCCTCCCTCCAGGTTCTGTTACCCAGAATCCCTTGCAAACCTAAAACATTGCCAAAAAAAACACATTTTCCCCACATTTCTCTGGTGGAAAGTTCTGGAATCTGCGTGGATCCACAAATTTCCACCCACTCCGCATTTCCCAAAGTCTTCCGAGAAAAATGGTACCCCACTTGTGTAGGTCGGCCTAGTGCCCGTGACAGGAAACGGCGCAAAACGCAACGTGGACACACCTCAATTTCGCTGTGAAAAATGACCCTTTTTTGGCAAAGTGCCTAGCTGTAGTTTTTGAACCATAGCTCTGCCGGCACCTAGGGAAACCTAGCAAGCCTATACATTTTTGAAAACTAGACACCCAGGGGAATCCAGGATGGGGTGACTTGACTGCGTCCCACCAGGTTCTGTTACCCAGAATCCCTTGCAAACCTCAAAAATTGCCAAAAAACCCACATTTTCCCCATATTTCTGTGGTGGAAAGTTCTGGAATCTACTTGGATCCCCAAATTTCCACCCACCCAGTGTTCCCCAAAGTCTTCCGAGAAAAATGGTACCTCACTTGTGTGGGTCAGCCTAGTGCCCGCAACAGGAAACGGTGCAAAACATAACGTGGACGCACCTCAATTTTGTAGCGAAAAATGACCCTTTTTTGGCAAAGTGCCTAGCTGTAGTTTTTGAACCATAGCTCTGCCGGCACCTAAGGAAACTTAGCAAACCTATACATTTTTGAAAACTAGATACCCAGGGGAATGCAGGAAGGGGTGACTTGACTGCCTCCCTCCAGGTTCTGTTACCCAGAATCCCTTGCAAACCTAAAACATTGCCAAAAAAAACACATTTTCCCCACATTTCTCTGGTGGAAAGTTCTGGAATCTGCGTGGATCCACAAATTTCCACCCACTCCGCATTTCCCAAAGTCTTCCGAGAAAAATGGTACCCCACTTGTGTAGGTCGGCCTAGTGCCCGTGACAGGAAACGGCGCAAAACGCAACGTGGACACACCTCAATTTCGCTGTGAAAAATGACCCTTTTTTGGCAAAGTGCCTAGCTGTAGTTTTTGAACCATAGCTCTGCCGGCACCTAGGGAAACCTAGCAAGCCTATACATTTTTGAAAACTAGACACCCAGGGGAATCCAGGATGGGGTGACTTGACTGCATCCCACCAGGTTCTGTTACCCAGAATCCCTTGCAAACCTCAAAAATTGCCAAAAAAAACACATTTTCCCCATATTTCTGTGGTGGAAAGTACTGGAATCTACTTGGATCCCCAAATTTCCACCCATCCAGTGTTCCCCAAAGTCTTCCGAGAAAAATGGTACCTCACTTGTGTGGGTCGGCCTAGTGCCCGCGACAGGAAACGGCGCAAAACGCAACGTGGACACACCCCAATTTCGCTGTGAAAAATGACCCTTTTTTGGCAAAGTGCCTAGCTGTAGTTTTTGAACCATAGCTCTGCCGGCACCTAGGGAAACCTAGCAAACCTATACATTTTTGAAAACTAGATACCCAGGGGAATGCAGGAAGGGGTGAATTGACTGCCTCCCACCAGGTTCTGTTACCCAGAATCCCTTGCAAACCTAAAACATTGCCAAAAAAAACAAATTTTTCCGACATTTCTCTGGTGGAAAGTTCTGGAATCTGCGTGGATCCACAAATTTCCACACACCCCGCATTCCCCAAAGTCTTCCGAGAAAAATGGTACCTCACTTGTGTGGGTCGGACTAGTGCCCGCGACGGGAAACGGCGCCAAACGCAACGTGGACACACCTCAATTTCGCTGTGAAAAATGACCCTTTTTTGGCAAAGTGCCTAGCTGTAGTTTTTGAACCATAGCTGTGCCGGCACCTAGGGAAACCTAGCAAGCCTATACATTTTTGAAAACTAGACACCCAGGGGAATCCAGGATGGGGTGACTTGACTGCGTCCCACCAGGTTCTGTTACCCAGAATCCCTTGCAAACCTCAAAAATTGCCAAAACAACACATTTCCCCATATCTCTGTGGTGGAAAGTTCTGGAATCTACTTGGATCCACAAATTTCCACCCACCCCGCGTTCCCCAAAGTCTTCCAAGAAAAATGGTACCTCACTTGTGTGGGTCAGCCTAGTGCCCGCAACAGGAAATGGCGCAAAACATAACGTGGACGCACCTCAATTTTGTAGCGAAAAATGACCCTTTTTTGGCAAAGTGCCTAGCTGTAGTTTTTGAACCATAGCTCTGCCGGCATCTAGGGAAACCTAGCAAGCCTATACATTTTTGAAAACTAGATACCCAGGGGAATGCAGGAAGGGGTGACTTGACTGCCTCACACCAGGTTCTGTTACCCAGAATCCCTTGCAAACCTAAAACATTGCCAAAAAAAACACATTTTCCCCACATTTCTCCGGTGGAAAGTTCTGGAATCTGCGTGGATCCCCACATTTCCACCCACCCAGTGTTCCCCAAAGTCTTCCGAGAAAAATGGTACCTCACTTGTGTGGGTCGGCCTAGTGCCCGCGACAGGAAACGGCGCAAAACGCAACGTGGACACACCCCAATTTCGCTGTGAAAAATGACCCTTTTTTGGCAAAGTGCCTAGCTGTAGTTTTTTGAACCATAGTTCTGCCGGCATCTAGGGAAACCTAGCAAGCCTATACATTTTTGAAAACTAGATACCCAGGGGAATGCAGGAAGGGGTGACTTGACTGCCTCACACCAGGTTCTGTTACCCAGAATCCCTTGCAAACCTAAAACATTGCCAAAAAAAACAAATTTTCCCCACATTTCTCTGGTGGAAAGTTCTGGAATCTGCGTGGATCCACAAATTTCCACCCACCCCGCATTTCCCAAAGTCTTCAGAGAAAAATGGTACCCCACTTATGTGGGTCGGCCTAGTGCCCGCGACAGGAAACGGCGCAAAACGCAACGTGGACACACCTCAATTTCGTTGTGAAAAATGACCCTTTTTTGGCAAAGTGCCTAGCTGTAGTTTTTGAACCATAGCTCTGCCGGCACCTAGGGAAACCTAGCAAGCCTATACATTTTTGAAAACTAGACACCCAGGGGAATCCAGGATGGGGTGACTTGACTGCGTCCCACCAGGTTCTGTTACCCAGAATCCCTTGCAAACCTCAAAAATTGCCAAAAAAACCACATTTTCCCCATATTTCTGTGGTGGAAAGTTCTGGAATCTACTTGGATCCCCAAATTTCCACCCATCCAGTGTTCCCCAAAGTCTTCCGAGAAAAATGGTACCTCACTTGTGTGGGTCGGCCTAGTGCCCGCGACAGGAAACGGCGCAAAACGCAACGTGGACACACCCCAATTTCGCTGTGAAAAATGACCCTTTTTTGGCAAAGTGCCTAGCTGTAGTTTTTGAACCATAGCTCTGCCGGCACCTAGGGAAACCTAGCAAACCCACACATTTCTGAAAACTAGACACCCTGGGGATTCCAGGGAGGTATGGCTTGCGTGGATCCCCCTACGTTTCCTTACCCAGAATGCCCTGCAAACGTCAAATTTAGCTGAAAAAATCACCTTTTTCACACATTTTTGTGTGGGAAAGTTGTGGCATCACCGGGCTGACACACATTTCCTACCACCCAGCGTTCCCCCGCGTCTCCCGATAAAAATGGTGTCTCACTCGTGTGGGAGGCCCAAGTACCCACGACAGGCAAGGGCCCAAAACGTAGTGAGGCGACATGAAAATTGCCTGACTCAAAACGACCTGGTTTTGCAAGGGGGGTCACTTGGGTTATTGGCCCGGTGCTCTGTGGCCACCTAGGGAAACCTACCAAACCCACACATTTCTGAAAACTAGACATCCGGGGGATTCCAGGGAGGTGTGGCTTGCGTGTCTAGTGGGCTTTTTGCCCCCCCGGAGGGGTAGATTGGGGGATAATGCCCCCATCTGCCCCCCAGGGGGGGCAAAAAGACTCAATGGTGCCAACATTATTTGGGGGAGCAAAGGCCCTTGCCCAAGGGGCCGCTCCCCCCTCCCTGGTGTCTAGTGGGTGGATCCCTGCTTGGGGATTGCCCTCCTGTGGCGATCCCGAAGCAGGGATCCACTGGGGAGTGGTACCATTGGAAAGGGGAGATTCTCCCCTTTCCAACGATACCTCTCCCGTCTTTCTATGTGCTCAGGGGGCTGCGATAGCCCCCTGAGCACGTAGAAAGTGAAACTCATTTCAGTTTCACTTTCAGTGTAATGACGTCGTCCTTACACTGAAAGGGGGGGGGGGAGGCCTCGGGAGCTGGGGAAGCTCTTCCCCAGCTCCCGAGGCTATTTTAAATTATTTTTAATTAAAGGGAATGCCTCATGACGTGCTGGACTCGTCATGGGCACAGCGCGACTGTGCTCCATGACGAGTCCAGCACGTCATGGGCACAGAAGGGGTTTAAAGGAGCTACTTGTGCCTCTTGTTCAATACCAATACGTCTTGTTCTGAGCACCATTTCTTCATTGTTGTCTCTCTCTCCTTCTTGCTCCAGTCGTAAGTCCTCCAATATTTCAAGAGCACTCAGATCATCCACTAGTATGATGTCAGTGTCTTTAGATTTTAATTTCAATTGTAACTGTCACGCTTCTTTCACAGTGGGCTTTAGCTTGAAGAATCTATGCAATTTTAGTTTTCTCACAAACTTAAAAAGATCAATCCTCGTCTGTGTGAACTCTAATCGGTCATTGGGACAAAATGTTAGTCCTAATTTGAGTGCTGATCCCTCTGTCGATGTTAACACTCTGGAGGTTTGATTTATGATTGTAAGGTTCTCTGTTTCCATTACCATCTGCCTCCTCTCTTGCTTCGTGTCACTCTCGTTGTGGTGCCACCTCTTCCTCCTCCCCTTCCAACCCCCTCTCCTTGTTCGCCTTATGTAAATAAAAATTATTTAAAAAGCCAACTCTAGCACATAGATTCCTTTCCCTTCTCTATATTATTGTTATTTAGTTGTGCTTTTAAATACCATACTAGGGCCATCAATAATAACTAATAACGAGAGAGGACATACAATATAACTTGTAAAGACATGAAAACAGTTGTGGTTGGGGAGAGGAGAAATCTCTGCTTGGAACCCAAATGGATTCAATTATATTTGAGTTTATAGCCCTTGTTTCTGCTTTGTGCACTGTTTGTCTGGTACCTTGACTTTGGTGCCAGAGCAACACGAGCAACATGAGCAACATGAGCTTCCAGCAAAAGGAATTAGCGGAGAGAAAGTGGTAGAAGGGTCTTCAGAGAGCCTTTCTGATACACCTTGGAGGAAATTCATGTCAATCAATCAATCTGGATTTGTAAAGCACAGATAATCGCCCATGACGGTATCCACGCATTGAGAGCACTGCTGCAGGGAGACTTAGTTGAACAGCCAGGTCTTGAGGTCTTGAGTCCTTTCCTGAATTCCAGCAAAGAGGATAAGGTTCAGAGGTTAATTGGGTGGTCATACCAAGACTTTGCAGTGAGGTAGGAGGTGGAGCGTCCTCCACTGTCAAGTTGGCATGTGACAAGGGTTTGTGTGATGGTCCGTCTGGTTTAGATGGGGAGCCACTTGAAGATATTGTGGGAATGCGAAGGGTGAGGAAGCAGGCAGCCAAAACTGCATTGATCTGTCTTTTAATGGAGAGCTTACTGTCCAGGATGATGCCAAGGTTCAGTGGCGGGCAGTGACCCTCACCAGTGTAGGGTCGTCGAGCTGAGTGCCAAACCCAGTGGCAGGCACTGTAATAAATCACAATGCCTTTAGGCTCAAACTCCAAAGCTCTCAATCATGGCTTGCTAACAGATTTTATAATGGACCATGACTGAGAGCTCTGGAATTAAGGCTGAAGGCAATGTGAGTTTCTAACAGTGCCTGTCAGTGAACCAAAAAGGTAAAAATAAAATGAAAAATGTACTTACCTTGCCCATGCTTGCTCGTCTTGATTGTAGTCAGCGCAAATCTTCCTGGAGCCTCAGCCAGCTTCCCTCTTCAAATCCTGCTGCTGCTTTCCTGCTGTTGGGCAGGGTGAGAGCAGTGCCAGGATTGGCTGAAGCAGGCTGCCACAACCCTCCAACAGGCACTGAGGGCTTGTGCCTGCTCTCCACGTAGCTGTCTAAGACAACTAGGTGGAAAGGTATAAAGTGTGCATGTCAGGCTGGCCGTCGTAAGACAGCCGGCCAAAGTGACACGCGCACTTTGAACTGGAATGAGCATCACTCCCCTGCTGTCAGTCATCAACAATGGCCTGCCTTCAAGCACTGCAGCAGTGAAAAATAAAATGGTAGTTCATTTTATTACCATTTTATTTTATTCTTTTGCTGCACTGCCTGCATGGGGGTGATGCTCCTGTGCCCTAATGGGGGCCTCCACTGCAAAGGTTGTAGGCGTGGTTGGTCGAGGTGTGTGACGGTCCTAGTTTGGAAGGCCACCAGGCATCGATCCATGGGAAGGTGTTGTTCCCAAAGATCAGCACTTCTTTCTTGTCTGTATTTAGTTTTAGGCAGTTGTCTCTTATCCAATCGGCGAGGCTTGTCATGCATCTGTGGAAGTTGGTCAGCATAGTGGAGGGGTCTTCTGGTAACGAGAGGATGAGCTGGGTATCGTCAGCATAGGATATGATGCTCAGGCCATGCGATCTGACTACGTTGGCCAAGGGAGTCATGTATGTGTTTGAGCAGTGTAGGGCTGAGGGACGAACCTTCAGGGATGCCGCAGACTATGTTCTTGGGTTCCGAGGAGCAGGGAGGAAGGCAGCTTTTTCTGGGTTCCTCTGGTGAGGAAGGAGGCGATCCACTTGAGGGCGTCTCCTTGGATGTCAATACGATCTGCTCTTTTGGTAGATAGTTCAAGTCTGACCTAAATTATTTAAATCAATTACATTTTGATTCAGGTAAGTCTTATGTGTATTTGATTATAATTTATTGTATTGCTTTGATTTCCACTATAATTTAATAGTTTGATTCACCTTTTCAAGATATCCTAAGTCTTCACAAGGAATGACACAGTAGAAAGACAAATTCAGAATATAGTTCCTTTTTCATACTGAGACAATGGCGTGTGTTTTTAAACTAGAATCGAGCTCACAGGAAGCTATGACCAGACACCCTGGTTTTCTCTTCCTTTCCGATACGTCTATGTTTTTTTGCTTTTTTTTGCTCGTGTGATGTACTTCCCTTTCACGCTCCGCACCCAGTTTCATTTAGTTAGCTGAAACCCAGCCAGGTCAAGCGTGTCTAACAGGGTTCGATTTTTATGACACATTGGCGACCCTGACAAGCAATTGGACACGATGAGCGTTCGAGGGAAAGTTTTCAAGAGAGACCCGTCTGCTGAAATTTGGAAGAAGAGGCGGACCACGAGGCGCGTGAACCGAGGGGTGCTCCAGAGGATGAACTATGTACGTGAATTTTGCATTCATGCCTCTGTGCTACGCTGGCTTTTAGAAATGAGGTCAACGCATGCCTTCCAACCTGATTGTGCGACTGTTGGTTTAATACTTGCATGAAGGGATTGACATAGGGGTGAGAATGCACGTGGAGGAGTGCTGTTTACACATAATAACCTTTCTGCAGGTCGGACCTCTGAAATACACGGTGCCATTAGAAATGCTATTAGGATGCATAACTGCATGAAAATATGATTATGCTGCGTGGCCTTAAAATCAGATATGTGCTCCAGGCAAATGCCCTTTTGAATTGCATTTTATCTGTGACAGTGCTGGGTAGTCAATTGAATTAGCTCAGCGAACAAAAAAGGGACATTTATTTTCTGTGGTCTCCAATGATCGTGTGTTGCTGCCTAGTTTAATGTTACAAAATAACAAGAACAGATTCCCTGTAAATAGGACTGGGGCTGTCAAAAAGTGACCCTGTGTGGCCAAAGCCAAATGATTATCGTGCAGAGACAGTAGAAATGTCTAATATTTCACTAACTGTGATAACAATCCTAAGCTGTGTCATCTCTCAAGCTGCTGATTTGCAGTAGGCACTGTACCACAGAATGCTGTTGTCATGAGCAGCAGACCATGAGTCCACTTACAATGGGTGCTTGCCTTTGGTCATTCAAATTCCTAAACTGAGAGCCGCCATTTTTTAGATGTAGGCTTTTCAATGATAGGGATACTGGAGTGGAACATAAGATGTATCTATAAAGTTCATGTTTATTGCTGTGGAGCATCTTGGCGCTGAATAACAAAAGTTTCATGTTAACCAACTCAATGGTGCTCATTGTATTGACCTCAGAGGGATGAAAGGCTGAATCGACCCACTGGATCAGAACTACGAGGCCAAATGCAGATTCCAGGAATGGAATCATTAATCTACTGAGTTCAAGACCCCGGGGATAGGAGGAAATTGATGTTGGGATTTTACATGTTTTAAAAATAAACTAATTATTGACACTGGATGAAAAATGGAAGTCAAAGCCCGCAGCACTATTTTTGCTTGTAGTCCAAGAGGGAATGGTCTGTATTACAGAATATGTTTACAGCCACAAAAATTGTGGTCACAGGGAACCAGTGCAAAAAAAAAAGTGCATCTATCGCTATTCGCTAATAAATCCTTTTAGCTATGCCAAAGAGCTCTCCACTTGGAAACCCTGGTCCATGAATGAACTTCCTTATCCTAAATGTGTTTCTATCATTTTGGAAAAGCGGACTCGTTTTGCCCCAAAGCATTCAAATTTTGACATGAGAGACATTTGTATCTGTGAATTTCATTCATTAATTACACATAGCAAATGTAGGACAACACTTGTTTACTCCACTTTTTTTTTTTAGATCTGTTGCATAACAATGTACTATGATCAGGCCTAACGTTGGTGAAAAATGCTGGTGGGTTATGTCATTATATAATAATCGTAGCCACCAATATATTAATTACGATAAGGGGGAAGATAAATTGGCAACGTTGAAAATGTTTCCTTATGTGGTTGTGAAGGGTTGATTTTGTTGATTGTGCAAAAATACTCAGCAGAAATGCAGCGGCATGGGCACCCTCATGTCCGACATAAATGACATTGTGCTAAATGGCAATTTGTTTAGAGACTTGGGTTTTCAGTTGTTTGTGTTTGCTCTTCTGGAAGGAAATTCTTTGGAATAATGGGAAATATTCTGAATGCAGCTTGTGGAGCAATACAGTGTGTCTCATTAAAGGCAGGAAAAAGCACTGCTCCTTGTTTCACGTTGCCCCTAAGGGGCATGCTCTTGTGCTGTCCATATTCATTTCGTCAGGGGACTTTTTTCAGAGCCAGTCAGTTTTCCTCGCGTTTTCTGAATTGTGAAGTTTGTCTCTCAAGGGCAGAGGTAGAGGATTGCATCCCTGTTTTGAGCACTGGTTCTTTCGCCCTTGGCGAGGACTATGACAACCCTGTGTCTTACTTTTCTATCGTTCTCCATCATTCCGAGAAAATGTTTAAGGTGTATCATAAGAATGTCTTTATTTTCACTCAGTTTGGGCCTGTAAGAGGACAAACAGGGGCAGTAAAAATGTTCAGCTTCACAGTGCATGCCCATACATTTTCTGCCTAGGTCGCCTCCTGTAGCATGTCTATAACCACAGAGTTGTGGCTTGTAGTGCTGCTAAGGGTGGCACTTCCTTCGTAGGTGAGTTGAGAGAACCAACCACAAGTACACAAGCTCAGTAATATTATGTAGGTGACTGCACACTGTCAAGTGTATTTTGGACCATTTGCAAACTCGTAGGTCTCTTGCCAGAGAGAAGGAACAAGAGAGAGAGAGAGAGAGAGCTGGATTAGACGGCCCCTTTAAACTATGGAGAGCCTACAAAGAGTAACAGATGAAATATTTTGTATGGAGTTAGGGTTGCCAAAGGGAGAATCACACTTCATTGGCTATGGGAACGGTGCCCCAGCTATGACTTATGGTGTAAAGAACCAGCTAGCAGCTGCTCACTGAGGAAATCCACTTGGCCGCGGTTAGAACAGACTGTTGCCAGAGTACCAAACCTCATATCCAAATTCTCCCTGCGATGGACCATTTTTAGATGTCTGAGGAATAAAGAGGAGTTAACGTCATTCAGACTTGATTTATGGTGCAGCCCATTTGGCTACAAAGAGAGGACTCAAATGTTGATAGATGGAATTAAGTATCATTTTATTACAAATTCAAAACCAGACTGATGTATGCAAGTCTCAGAAATATGTTGTAAAAATGCAGAATCAACTCTAATAAAATTTAACCTGAAAAGCATGAAGCATACAAGTAATTCAGTATTGTCAATGCAGAAAATAAGTAACAAAATCTGGTGGTCAGTATATGATTTTCGGTCCGCTTGCCTATCCATGAGTAAATCTAAATTACCTTAGCTAAACTTGAGCTAAATAGCTCTAAATAGGAAGTCTAATTAGATCCTTTAAAGAAGGAAGGTGTCCGCATTGTAGAGATTTCTGTAAAAGTTCTCCAAAATCAGAGGTATTGTATAGCATAAAGCCAAACAACAGAAATATAGCCAAGAGGTCTGTACCTCTCGAAGTCTGGAAGAAACATGACTAAAGATAAAGTGTGACCACCAATTAAATCTCCACAGAACATTCGAGAATCCCAGATTATGTGTCCCTGTACTATTCCACCTTCTCACTGTAAAACTTGGTAGCTACATTTGATACTCCCATCTTCTGGTCCGCACATCAGAACATCCTTTGATTTCTCTGCTCCCCAGATACAATGTGAACAGTGGTCCTGCCTATGTTTGTAAGTGCTTCTCATTCTTGCCAAAAGTTCTCTTCCCAGGCCTCACCATCTCTTATACTCAATGTGCATTTCACTAACTGTGAGATCATATGAATGCATCTGCAAGAACAATAAAACATTGCAACCCTAGCAACTTTCCCGTTGAAGGATAAACACTAAAATCCAAATACTTAAGGCCTTTGGTCAAGTTAACATGACAAACTTTTCAGTACAATTTAAATGCATGTTTAGGGATACATATATAGTTATCAAATAAATGCAGAATACTATTCAAATGAGTACGTTGTTATATAAGAATAAACAATATTATTCAAACCATGCAAATGCAGATATATATGAGAACAGCAATTCAATGAAACTGTAAGGAAAACATTAGTAGACACACACATGTAAATGTTGCAATTATACAGTAAATGCACCTTTTGAATCTGGTGAAGTTCACCACCTAATGTTAATGATATTAAAGCACACAAATATATGATACTACATGCACATACATATGGCATAGTCAAGACATGAAAGGGTGGAGCCACTGTAAAGTAGTGGAAGGCCTCACTGGTTGGAGGGCAGTGACCCCTTAAAAAGCTTTACAAAAGAAACCAATGGTGACTGTGGTCTCCGTCCCACAGTGTCTGTTAAGGACCCAAATTTGTGATTGGGTGCACATTACTTGTAGGGATGACTTTTTGCACCCTGCTGTCAGACCTGAGCTTTTCCGCATATCATTTTTACACCCATCCCTGAAGATATAGGTATTCAATACAAGTGCAGGCCAAATTCCGATACCTGTGCAAATGCTTGTTTGAATAGCGATCTAAATTGCAAGTTTTGTGATAATTATTACAACCTCGCAGATTTCTCCTGGAAGATAGCGGCAGGTCAAACCTGCTAAAAATGTATGGGGGAGAAGGTAAAAATGGCAAAACATGTGGAATAGTGATTCCACCTACAATGCCTCGTTTCGAAGTTAGGAATTCGAAGTAGAAGGTATTTACTACAGATGTTAAATACCTCACCCAGGGTCATGGTATTTACTACGTCTGGTGAATACCTCGCTCTACTCTGCCTAGTTTATAATGAGGGCTGTAGACTTGATATGCTTTCCTCTTATACTTTCATGTTTTAATGTATGATGTCCAATCAAATGAAATTAAAAAAAGTTATTTTAAGATCAGTGTAGGAATCTCATTCTGTTCTCTACTGTAACTCAGCAGAATATCGCTTGCAGTAGTTGGCATGAGAAAGTGCTATGATCGTCACCAATTTAGAAACATGTGTACAAACGGTCAAGAGCCATCATAGTAGCAGACAATCTACCCTCAGAGAGGATTGGGTTTCTCTCCTGTGCACAATGTTGCGAAGAACTAGCCATCTTAAATGTACTAAACATTTGGCAGCTGTAAACCTGATCCCTAAACAAATTCCTCCTATCCAAAGACACAAGCCTTACCTTCAGCATTAACCACTCAAGTTACAAGCATGCTGAACACCTGAAAGGAAGCTTTGTAATTGTACACATAAGTGCACAAGTACTGAAGCAGTAATGATCCTTAAAACACAATATAATCTATAATCAAATTACAGAAAAAGTCAAAGGTTAGGGACTTGTAGTCGGTCTGATGAAATTCCCCTACTCATTGCTTACTGACAAAAACACTTTGGCATTCAGGGACTACACATTGGCAGTTGAAAAATAAGCCACCCAGCAAGAGGTGACGGATAAAGCTGGTAATGTGATGAGAAAACAAAATAAATGGCTTGCCATATAACTTCAATGAAAACAGTAATCTGCCAATGGCTTTCAGGGTCTTTGAGTCAAGGGCTTCAAATGCAAAATCAACATGGTGATGAATGGATAGCTTTAATTAATCTCAGCTACTGCCAATTGCTTGGCCCGCATCCCAATCCATCATTTTTCACCCCACCATTTCTCCTCGATTTGGACGCAGACATATGCAAATCACTTTTGACCCTATGCCTCATGGGAACAGTCCAGCTCAAACTGTCAGGCCAAGGCCTTCCGGAACCAGAACACAAGCAACCCAGGACTGGTTTTGCCCTTGTTATAGGCTCTTCAGCCGGTTACATGTTGGTTCCAGTAGCACGGTGAGCTTGAGACCTATGTCTGAGCATACTCAGTGCACTTAAGACGTCAGATGCAAAAAACAACAAGGTGATTGATGGAATACTTGAATTAATTTCAGCCACTGGCAATCACTCAGAGTCGCATCCCAATCCTTCATGTTGTGTCCACCATGCTTCCTCAGTTTGGATCCAGCCATTTGCAAATAAGTCTTGACCCTGTTGCTCATGGAAACAGTCCAGCCCAAACTGCCAGGCCAAGTTGTCCCTGAACCTGACCACAAGCAATCCAGGACGAGTTTTGCCCTTACTATGTATTGGGATGTGCCAGAACGTACTTCAGAGCTGAGGTTAATTGAAGCATTCCATCCATCACCTTATTGTTTTTGCATCTGAGTCAATGGCTGGCATGGGGTTTATCACAACAAGGGAACTGAAACCATTGATGTGTTAACAGACAAATGTTGTCTATGCTTTGGTTGGTTTCAATGTGGGACAGTACAGTTACACTGTAGGTTATTGTATTTTCCTTTATACTGCACCTCATACCCCTGACGAAGCCGGAAGTGGATTTGGGTAGTTTGATAGCATGCTACTCCATTGGTTGTGCAACGCTGCAAGGATGTGGGTTCATAGTTTAGCCACATGGGAAATGTTGTTATGCTATGCATAATGCATTAAAGGGTGGTATTATTGTGCCACAAGTATCCACATATAAGCATAGAGTGGAGTGAAGACAAGCAGGTTACAGAGTTATAAATCCCGCTACTCAAAATAGTTGTGTTCAGTTGGACAAGTGTGGGTTTACAGTGAGGCCAACGTCATAGGTGTTTTGTTGTTGTGAGTGATCACTGAAGTAGTGCCTCTATTGTGTCATAATGATCTTGTAGCTGTGCTTATCACTGGAGTGGAGTGACGGAAAGTTTGTGATACATTTTTATTTGCTATTACATGCTATCATTGTGTGGGCACTGATTCTACTTTGTGGGACAGATAGGACTTGATACTGTATTGTGTCAGGGATTTTCTCTGGTAAGAATAATCGGGTATTTATTCCTTCTTGAATTTCAAGAGATCTCAGATATTTCTTCTTTTTGCCAGAACTGAGTTCCAGAGTTTGGTTGCCTGATTAGAGAAGGAGGTTCCACCTCAGGGGCTTACCATTTTCTCCAGGAATTTGGCCAAGAAAATGGGATTGGAAATCGCACTGTTCAGAAAGGTGGTGTCGAGCACAGGCTTCTCAAGTAATGGGGAGAAAATAATTGGTTATAGTGCAAAATTTACGGGATCGATTTGAAGGATACCATTGATAGCATCAACCATTACCTGAGTGGTTGGAGATTTAATACATGTATAGTTTTAGCTGGACATGTACCTTGCAGTCAGCCAAATCATTACCGCTCTGTGAATAATCTGGAAAAAATGTGAGATTGGTGAATGTTAAACATAGGCATCTCTCTTGAAGATCTTCACCTCACTGCAGAAAAAAAGCTGTGGCGAGGGAGGTAGAGAGTTAAATGTAGTCCTGTGTGTAGAGCTTCTTCTTTGGAAGTCTTCTGCAGGATATTTATGGGTCACAGTGCTACAACACAAATGTACAATTTAGAAATAACTAACCTATCAATATTTTCCATGAAATTAGGAGAATATTCATTTTTATCTGTGGCGCTTCATACTGCTCTGGTTTTGGGTCCCTCAACATGCCCAAACCCATTCTTTTGATATTAGATGGGTTGGGAATTTGGAAGGTATTGTATAATTTTGTGGTTCTTGTAAACAATTAATTAAGAAAAATAGTGAATATTGTGAATTAGTTGTATGTTTTCAGCCACACACTGCTAAACAGAAATTGGCCATTTTTGGCCGTACATTCTGTTTTTCCCATCCTGCAAATTAGATCATGTAGCACAGCGTCTCAAACTATTGGCATTGCAACAGTCATTGGAGTAATGAGGGACCTTTAATGGGATGTGTCTCTAATATTAAATAGGCCCTCCTCATTGTGCGTTTTCAGAGTGCGCACAAGGGGTAGAATATGTTGAGAAGATATGGCCCAGCTAGTCTTTCTCAAGGGAACCCAATTATCAGGTAGTGCATACGTGAATTTACTGCTTTTGAGGTACATTGCTTTTTCTGCTTTGGTAGGCTATGAAATAATTGATTATCTCACAAGTTTCAGTAAAGCAATGCTGCAAAACCTTTGGAATGTATCCAATATATAAGGATAAATTCACCATTTGGTCGTGGTTGCTTTACAATTTTCTGGAGGAAGACTTTTTACGCTCTCACTAGGGCGGCTGGGCACCCCTTAGACTAGGATTTTATGCCGTGTGTGCATCACAAAAGTGACGCAAATCGACGCAAAATCTTTTTGTACCTATTTACGTTCCGGCGCAAAACTTGTTTTGCACTGGAAAATCCCCTAAAAGTAACGCAAAGTGTCACATAGCGCAGCTTTGCATTACCTAGCTTCAAGGGGGCGTACCATGGGTGGAGCATGGGCATTCCCATGCAACCCCCCAAGTTTTCTGCTGCACAACTCTATTTACTTAAAAAAGTAGACCTGGTTTTGTGGCAAAAAACTGCGCCCATTTCAAATAGGCACTATGAAAGAAAAATGCTTTCATTTCGCCTTCCTTTTCTGATTCTACATGTGTGCTGCACTGTACAGCACTCATGCAAAGAGGGAAATGGTTTAAAGTTAGTCTAAGCATAGTATTTTGTACTAGAAGGGTATCCTAGTTCAAAACCTATGCTAGACTCAATGAGACACCCTTGCACTGTAGTGCATAGGTGTATCAGTGGTGCATGGCAGAACTTTTCTTTGCCGGCGCTAGAGAGTGTGCCATATTTCTGTAAAATATGGAGCTCTCCTGCTCTCTCCTTCTCACGCAGTGCAGCATTTGCAGCTGCTGAACTGCGCTGCATGATACCCTAGCAAATCTGGGCCTTGGGATTATTATCCACTACTTACAGTGTGCGCTTTATAAGCTCCGCTCATTCATTCATTCAAAGCTACCCATGGCAACCTTTGGTTTTCAGTCTAGTTTGCCCCTGGCTTTTCAGTTCATTACATCCATGTCATGCTTTTGCAAAAAACCCAAATATAATTCAGCCATAGAATGCACACAGAGCCCTATTCACAAAGATATTTTGTACCATAAACATATGCGTACAGAAGACAATATCTCCATTTATGCTTTTCAGGAATTTTAAAAAGGATTACTGGCAGAGATAAATGGATATCCTACTGTGGATTTCTCCAGTACAAGCGCAGGGAATATCTCAGTCATGAATCCCACTCTAGGGATGAGAAGGGGGCTTTGCAAAGCATGATTTCGCTTTTAAATCCCTGAACACCCTCAAACGTGTGCTTGTGGGCATTTCCAAACTGTGACCCTTTCACTAACTGAAACTGATCATAAAGTTGGGCGAGCCAAAGATTAGAGTCATTCCCTTTCCACAGGCCACATTACACTTATGGATAGCAGACCCTATTTGCGCCGCGGAACACCTTTAACGAGGTGCTCTTGGCGTAAACCGGAACAAAGTGCCCAATTACATGTAATGCACTGCTCCAAGGCAGCCGCAAACTGGGAGCTGCCATGAGGGCAGGGTATTAGTGAAAGGCGGAGTGGCTCTTTGAAGGAGCCACTCTGTCACTCACAGTGCAGGCGGCATCCCACCTGCGCCTCACAGGTGGGCAATGATCCCTCCGCAGGCCAGTGCAGACAGTAACTCCGGCGTCCTTTTTAGGTGCCATATGTCATTTTCAGTTGTGTCCCTATAGAAATGGGCTTTTTGTGCAGATTTCTTGTGATACTTCCGGTTGGTACTTCTGGGAATTTGTGCGAATAGAAAAAAAATTAGATAGTATGGTCTTACTTTACTTTTTTTTGTGAATAAGGTCCACAGTATTTATCTACTAAAATGTTTTTCCAGTTGTGATACTGTTGGATTTTATTTAGGAGCAGCCTAAAATGATTGAAAAAAAAGAGAAAAAAGTAGATTAGGTGGAAGTGAACAGCGTGCATGTAATAGGACACGTATAACAGTAGGAACTTTCACCAGCCTGTAGAGTTCCACATTGAACGTTCTGAAACGCAAAGTATGTAATGTACCACTAATTGTTTTTTGTGCGAAAAATTGTGCTATTTGCTCTCTGGTATGTGTGGGGTTCAATATGCACTCCTAATTTCTTATGCACCAGTAATATTTAAAAGTGTCTATTCTTCCAGACACTGTTTCTTTCATAGAAGGACTAATGTTTTACATACAATTGATCATTTTTTGTATTGGGAACTGCAATTCTTTTCATGATTTATACACTGGAAAAGATTGTAGTAAAGGACTGGGGCCAGATGTAAGACCATAGAAAAATTTGCGACTTGCAATTTGCGCTCGATTGTGAGTCGCAAGTTGCGAGTCGCAATTTACTATGTACAACATTGTCAGAGACACTGATTGTGATTCCCAATGGGGTCACAAAATGTGAGGCTCTTTAATATGATTGAGGCACCCGCATGTTGCGACCCCATTAGGAATGGCTGGCCCTCCCAAGGACGGTGGCTTGCTGGCCTCAGTAGACCACCATGTCTGGGACTGCTTTTAAATAAAGTAGCTTTTATTTTTTAATGCAGCCCGTTTTCCTTAAAGGAAAATGGGATGCATTAAAAAAACATAAAAATGAAACGTTTTCATTTCATTTTATAAGGACAAGCAGAAATCCCAAGGACCACTGCCTACCCTTTAAAAACATTTTTGCATGCATTTGCAAAGGGGAAGGGGTCCCCTGGGGACCCCCTCCCATTTGCAAATGCATTACCACCACCTACTTGAAGTAGGTGGTACTTGAGAGTGTTTTGCGACCGCAATTGCGGTCACAAAACATTAGTGCATGGGTTAGAGAGTCACTATTAGGAAGAGAACGCCCCTTCCAAATAGCGAGTCTCTAAACACTTTTTTTGCGTGTCACAAATCATTTGCGACTCGCAAAATTGTGTTAGTACATGGCCATACCAATTTTAGCTTGCGCAAACGAGTCGCTAAATCATTTGCGCATGCTAAAATTGGTCATACATCTGGCCCTAGAACTTTTTGGTGTTAAAAGCATCACAATTGAGGATGCAAACAGTGTCAGCCTGGCCTCTCTGATAATCAGTCTGCGCCTCATGGGCTGGTCCAACAGCTCAGTGTGTGGGCTGCTTTTTTAGCCATCTGTGGACTTGTTATATGGTCTTGTGGGCCGTTTTTCAGTTTTTTTACAAATTAATCAAGTCTCAGATACCTTACAAAACACCTGTACAGCTTGTCGTTGTAAGTTAAAAACTACCCCAATTTACAAATGCGGACCCCTTTTTAGCTTTTTGATTCATCAAATAAGAGCCACCTTTATTTTGGTGCCCAGCAGTGCTTAATTTGTAAAATAATAAATGCTGGTGCCTGAAGGACTTCTCAGAAGCCCGAGGCCGGTGCAATGAAAAGTTGACTCGTGGAATACCGAGGCTGCATAGTCTTAAAGCACGTGATGGCTCTTTAGTCCACCACCACACAGTCCCTGCCCATATATCCCTTGCTCATCGGACCCTACTTTCCCGCTATGTGACGGTCTTTCCGTCTTTCTTTTTATGCTTTGTGTTTGTTCCCTTTTTTGCTCTTGGTTGATGTCTTGAGGTGGAAAAATAAGTGCCAGTTCCCAAAAATGAGTGCCGGTGTTCCCCCACCGGCAACCACAAGCTCAAATGAAGCACCGGTGTCCTGGCCTATTTTGTGTTATCGTCCGACCCTGGCTCCAAATTCCAAACTGTGAGGCTTATTGACAAGCCCATTGTACCACCGGTGCATCGCTTTTTTCAATATTACAACACAAATTTGTGCTGCGAAAAATACAGTGAACTTCCCCTGGTGTAACTGATGCCTTTGTTTAGCACTGCTGTTCCATCTGGAAGCTTCAAGCTGTTGGTCATCTGTTTGTGAAGCAGAGGAAAGTAAGAGTGTGATAAAAAAGAGAAGTTAGTCAATATAAATCTGAGAGCATTTTGCTTGAAACTGTCAAGTACTGAACGATAGTCCTTGACTGGGTGTTACAGGGTGAACCTGCTGATCAAGAAGCCATTTTAAGTGGTTATAACTAGAAGTGCACAGCAATTAAGCTAACAAATGTTACGTTGAAATGTAGCTTGGGCGCGGAGCGGTGGGCTACTGCGAAAGGGCAGAAGGCACTACGTCCATCTTTTTTTTTTTTTTTTTTTTTTTTATAAAAACCTTTATTTTCAAAAGTCTGGACACAGCTATTCAGCCGACAACCCGGAGGTTCGGCAGCTTCGATAAAGAGGAACAGAGACGCGTCCACAGTACAGTGAAGGAGGAGTGCAAAGATTCCATTTTTTAAATAAACACAAAACACACAACAACCCCCAGCAAGGCAAGAACACTGAATGCCCATGGTGATAGCCCCCCAGGGGAGGCAGGACCCCAATCTTCTACCATTTACAGTACTGTGAAAAGAGGAAGAAGGGGGACAGCAGAGGCCAAAGAAGTCCATTAACCATACTGAGCTGGAAAGAAGGTTAGGAGGAAAG
The DNA here is from genome assembly GCF_964204655.1 of Triturus cristatus. Classification (NCBI taxonomy): domain Eukaryota; kingdom Metazoa; phylum Chordata; class Amphibia; order Caudata; family Salamandridae; genus Triturus; species Triturus cristatus. The sequence continues at coordinate 737,282,157 of NC_140594.1, forward strand.
CTGTTCCTCGGGGGGATCCAAATCAGGGGCAAGACAAATTCCCCCCCTGTATTGATTCCACCGCCCCCAGATGGCGTGCCACTTCCGAGGGCGGCCTCTAGCGCAATATACCGTCTTCTCCCTTAGCATACTCCAGTCCATATTTTCTTTCCACGCGGTCAATGTGGGGGGCCCCACGGATCCCCACAATCGCGCTATAACTCTCTTAGCGACCATGTTACCCAGAGTCACCCATTGGGTCTGCGCCGCATTATGATCAGTGGGCCCCCAGACATTCAGGAGACAACACCGCGCTTCCGGCTGCATAGCAATGCCCGTCACCTCCCCCATCACTGCATGGACTCTCCTCCAGAATTCCGTGATGACACCACATTCCCAAATGATATGCAGGAAAGTACCCACCATACCACATCCCCTCCTGCATAGGCCGTCCTCCGAGAATCCCATGTGAACCAGCCTTGGCCCCGTCACATACACTTGATGCAGTATTTTAAGCTGCACCAGCCTCAGACGCGACGGGATCGCAACCTCCTTAGGAGAGGAAACAGCAGACTGCCAATCCTCGTCATCCAACTCGAGGCCATCCCTAGACCACTGGTCCCTCAACCCCAGAAGCATATCCGCCCGGACATTGATCAGTTTCTTATAGATGAGCGAGATCGTGCTCTCGGGCATATGGCCATCAAGGACCCGGTCCTCCAAAGGAGAGGACTCAGGCACCTTCTCACCCTCTATGAGGACTGATCGGAGGGCGTGACGCACCTGAATATAGTGGAAAAACTCAGATGGCCCCAGCTCATACTCCTTCTGCAACTCTTCAAAGGACTTCACCCTCCCCTTAATCAGGACATCTCCGACCCTGGAGATGCCGATCAAGTCCCATTTGTCAAAGCCTTTTGTGTGCCAAAGCCTACCCAGTCTCTCAGATTCAAACAGCGGGGTAGCGAGGGTGAGCCTATCCTTCCAGCCCAGCGAGTCAGTTGCCATCTTCCACACACGCACCGCCACACCAGTGGGCCCCGTGAGGGACGAGTCCAGGGACCGCGAATACAACGCCCTGTAATAGTTACCACCACGCAGCAACCACCTGTCCATGGCATACCCAGGGCTGAGGGCAGGGCCATAAAACCCATGATTAATCGCACTCAGCTGGGTGGCCCAATAGTACCGTCGGATGTCTGGAAGCGCAATACCCCCGTCGTACCATGGAAGCGTCAACTTTGCAATAGCTATTCGCGGCCGCCCGTCCCACAGCAACGTTCGTTGGAGGCCTTCGACCTCCCGAAAGTAGTTGGCCGGTACCCAATCCAAAGTATTCTGCAGTGCGTAGAGGAACCGGGGAAGAGACATCATTTTGAACAGGGCCGCGCGCCCAACGAGGGAGAGCGGCAGCCTCCGCCAGCCCTCCACATCCCGCCTCAGGCGCGCTAGGGGGGGGAGCAGGTTCCTCTCATATCGCACGGCAGAGTCCATGGAGATAAAGATCCACAGATACACGAAGCCCTGCTGAGCAACCTGGATCGAACAAGTTCGAGGGATCGGTGGAACCTCGCCACTAAGAACATATAAATACGATTTACTCCAGTTGATAACGAGACCCGAGTTCCTACCGAAAGATGTGAGTACGTCACAGACCACTATAAGTGATTTCTTGGGTGAGGCAAGATACAACAGGATGTCATCAGCATAGAGCGATATACGGTCCTCGTGTTCAGGCGACCATCTAAGTCCCCGTATATCCGGGTGCCAGCGTATCCACGCAGCCAGCGGCTCAAGGGCGAGGGCAAACAACAATGGCGACAGGGGACAACCTTGCCGAGTACCCCTCCCAAGCTGAAACGGAGTCGACGCCCGGCCATTTACCACCACACTCGCGAGAGGGCCCTCATACAGCAACCCCACCCAGCTCACAAAACCGTGGCCAAAGCCGAACTTGGTCAACACGGCCCACAAATATGCCCATTCCACCGTGTCAAAGGCCATCGTGGCATCGAGAGACGCCACAATAGCTGGTTCACGCAGCGTGCCCGCCCTGGCGATTACACCATGAAGGCGCCGAAGATTTAACGCTGTGTTACGGTGCGGGATGAATCCGGATTGATCCGGGTGGACCAAGTCACCGAGTACCCTAATCAACCGGGCCGCCAGGATTTTAGCCAGAATTTTCGGCTCTGCGTTAAGGAGTGAGATAGGCCTATACGAGGCGCACTTATCTCGGGGTTTGCCCTCTTTGTGTATAACCACAATCGTCGCCAGTCGCTTATACAACGGGAGGGCCCCACTCCCCCGCGCCTCCACGAACATGGCGCGCAGGTGAGGGGCAACCCTATCCGGAAACAGCTTGTACAGGTCGACCGGCAAGCCGTTCGGACCCGAGGCCTTGCCCGAGTTCAACGCGCGGATAGCCCCCGCCACCTCATCGACCGTTATGTCACCATCTAGATCGTCCCTATCTATATCAGAGAGACAGGGCAATGCGATATCACGCAGGAGGTCACGCGAGTCCTCGGGCGGCCTGTCCGACACTGAGGCATAAACCATACGGAAATAGTCCGAGAAACACTGCACAATCCTCTCAGGTTCCACAATCACCTCTCCCCCCTCTCCCGTCAACTCCGGCACTACTCTATTGACCCGTTCTTTTTTGTCCAGCCAAGCCAGGAGTTTCCCGGCCTTGTCACCAACATCATACAGACGGCCCTGCTGTTCCCTACCGAGGGTCTTAGCGGCATTCGTCACCAGGTCCTTATACTCGGATTGCTTCAAGCACAGCTCATGCAGTGAGGCCTCTGTAACCTCCTCCTCCAGCGCTCCCTCCAAAGCCGTGATCTCCTCCTCAACCTGCAAAACCTCGCCATCTCTCCGCCGCCTGGCAGCCACTACAAGGGAGAGGGCTTCCCCTCGCAGCACGGTCTTAAATGCTTCCCACAGCGACACTGCCGAGTCCACGGATCCCTGATTGTCCTTGAAAAAATTATCTACTGTCTTTACCAGCGCGCTGCGCATCTTGGGGTCTCGGAAATACCAAGGGTTGATAGGGGCCACCCTTCCCCCTCCCTCTCGACCCAGATCCAGCCTGACCCACACCGGCGAATGGTCAGATATACCACGCGCCATGTGCCTGGCCTCAGACACCAATGAGGCATGCGCAGCCAGAGTGAGTAGGTAGTCAATCCTGGAAAGGCTACCATGCGCCCCGGAGTGGAAAGTGTATTGGCTCTGTGTGGGGTGCCGGAGCCTCCAGCAGTCTATCAGGCCAAGCGTATCTAGAAAGTCTGGAAGCCACTTCTGAGCCCCCCCAGTGTCTCTGGGCGGGTATCTATCCAGCAGGCCGGAGCCAACAGCGTTGAAATCACCTCCCACTACAAGCATACCCCCCGGGAGATCCAGCAGGGCCCTACCCAGATCTGTGAACGTGGAGGCCTGCAGGGCCGGCGGGACATAAACCGAAACTAAAACCAAAGTTCTTCCTTCCCACCGCCCCGCCACCGCCAGAAATCTCCCCCTATCATCAACAATGGCGGAGTCCACCTCAAATGGTAGCGAGGCTCTGATGAGGATGCCCACACCCCGGGACCCAGAGGAGAATCCCGAATGAGCTATGAATTTATAACCCTTCCTATTCAGGGCATAGCACGTATTACCTATAAGATGCGTCTCCTGCAGCAGGGCAACATCCGGCAATGACCGTTTCAAGAATTGCAAAACAATCCCACGCTTAATGCGATCCCCCAAACCATTAACATTCCAGCTTATAACACTTAAACCCCTACCCCCCATCCCCAAACGTAAAGAGGCCCACCCCACACCCGAAGAGCCACCATGGAACAGTCCTGGAAATAATCACTATGCCTTGTGGAAACAAACCCCCCAACAACAAACCCAAAATCCCGGAAACCCCCCCCACCCTGCACCCCTGCTGCAGCTTACAAAGCCCCCCCAACTTGCAGTGTGCCTGTCGCCCTACCAAACCCAAAATCTACAAAAAGTACCCTAAGGGAGGAAAGAGCTCCCCTCGTCCTCCCACAACCTCCGTATTTACTGCAAGTCATTATCTAAAGTCAGTCCGAGTCAGTCCGGTTCCGAAGACATCAACCTTGTTCATCCCGGCCACTGTCCCCGTCTACGGCAGTGTTCTCTTCCGTGCGTCGTCGAGGCAGAGCGTCCAGCCATTCATCCGCCATGGCAGGCGACTCAAAGAAGAATGTTCGGTCTTCAAACACCACACGTAGTCTGGCAGGGAAGAGCATGGCGTATTTTAGTTCCCTCTCCCGAAGCCTCCTCTTCACCCCCAGGAAGCCCTGCCGCTGCCTCTGCACCTGCTGGGTGAAGTCAGGATAGAAATTCACCGACGCGTTCTGGAAGGGGACCGGGCCCGTTACCCTTGAGGCCTGCAGGATAGCGTCCCGGTCTCGAAAATGAAAGAGCCGGGCGACGATCGGCCTCGGTGTGGCTCCCACCTTGGGCCGCCCACCCGGCACTCTATGGGCCCGCTCAACTGCGAAGAACTTCCCTAGACCCTTAGGCTGCAGATGATTGAGCACCAAGTCCTCCACGAGCAGGTCCACTGAAGTCTCGTCCGAGGACTCCGGGACCCCGATAACGCGCACGTTGTTGCGCCTGGCCCGGCTCTCGAAGTCCTCCAGCCGACGGGCGGCGAGATCACTCTCGGTCCGCAACTTACGGACCTCGGTCTGCAGGTCCAAGACATCATCGGCGAGGCCCGTGGTCTTGATGTCCAGGGATTTGACCCGTTCATTTGTTTTGCCCAAATCCGCGCGGATCAGATTAACATCCACCAAGATGGTATCCACTTTGTGCTCCAGGGCATCAAACTGTCTCCCAATCGAAGTCTGCAGCCCGTCGAGTGCACCCATGACATCCTGCAGTGAGAGCTCCGGGGCCAAGGGTGAGGCAGTCTTCTGTGTGTCCGGGGACTGGCTCGGTGCACCCGGTGACCCCTTCTGCTGGGCATAGCGGTCCATGTTATTGGCTTGAGTGTAGGCTCCCCGCCTGGTGGCCTTGGGCTTCGGCCGGTCCACCTCTGCTTTGCCCGACATGGTGGGCTCAAGCAAGTCGGTTCACACAGGACTGCCCTCTCTCAGCGAGAGAGATCAGGAGTGCTCCGTCTTACGATGGGTCGCCAGTGTGGCATGCAGAGCGTCCAAATGATAATAAAGCAGACGCGAGCACTCCCTGGGCTGGGCAGACAAAAGGCGAGAAAGTGAAAGTGAAAGGATAGGGACCTCCGTCCGGCAGTTCACACCTCGCCTGGCCGCTGTTGTTCAATTAGAGGTCGGGCATCCTGCCAACTCGAGCCCCTGGCATCCCTCGGAGATGGGCCTCAATCTTCCGCCATGCATAACTCCGGTTCCCGGTGGGCGATTCGACCTCGGGTGGCATCGATCGCCTCCCTGACAAGTCATCTACACGATGCCATGCATACAAACAGGATTATATACAGGATAGACGACGGAGGGCACGAGGGTCTCGGGAGCTCAAAGCTCACGCGGCCATCTTGGTCAAGCGCTAGGCTCCTCCCCCCACTACGTCCATCTTAATGTATTTGTGTTCAGGGGAGTAGCTATCAATAGTCCGGCAGTTGCAATGACACTGGGGCCCAGTGGTGAGGGGCCATTACCACATTAAGGGTGTCTTTTACCATTAAACCGCGGCCCTTAGGGGTCCATGTCCCTTCATTGTTGGTCCGTGGCACCCTTACAATGCCACTGGTGGTGCTGAAGATAATGCTGCCAAATTTCACTCACCGATTGTAACCCTACAAAAAACAACTTACTAGGACTCCACAAGCTGACAAGTTGCAAAGATCCAAGATCAAAAACAGTCTGAGGGCTGAGACTAAGATGGAGAAGCTCACAGGTTACATTATGTTGCATTTTGTTGTGGTATTTCACGCTCTACTTAGGTTATGTTATGCTATTTTATTTTATGTTGCGGTACCAATAGCACAGACATGACTAACTAATAATCAAGTGGAGAACATGCTAAAGTTGTCAGAGGGGTATTACCTCAGTTTGCAAGATAAAGGGTAGTTTTTTTTTCAAATGATCCTGAAGGAGGCAAGTTAAGCAGTAGCAAACGCAGTTCCATCCTGAGACAATGAGACAGCTATGGTTCTACTCACTGAAATTGGAGTTGGGGATGACCGGCTATAGAATCATGCAAATGTATGAGAATTGAGTCATTGACGGTGTGATATTCCTACACAGCTTCTGCAGTTCATCCAAAAGACATAGTTCAAGGTTGTGTTTATCAAATAGAATATAAGTGTGGCCCAAAGTTGAAGGAAGAGCACTTTACCCAGAAGAGACAAAGCACTATCTTCTTTCAGCTGTTGAGGACTCCATTGATGCCAGGCGATAACAAACCAGTCCAGTAAAGTATGCTCTAAGATGCCCATGGAGAACTAATTAGAGAACATAGATGGACAATATTATCATTCGGCCACCCAGGCACTCCATTTGTTACAGTTTTCACCACCTGGGTAGATGTTATGACCTCGAATGTGTGTCTTCAGTAAGAATATCCAACCCCCTAAATGCCACACGCAATACTCAGAACTCGAATAATGCTGGTTCCAATTCCATCTGATTATTCTTATTTGCTCCCAGTATTTCTCTCTGATGTTTTGACTGCTTTCAGCAGCAGGAATTCATAGGTTGATGTACAAAGAATCTCGGGGTTGAGCACAGAGCATCGAATTCTGATTGTGCCCCATCAGAGCTATCTGGCACTCCTAATGGAAGAATCGCAGCGCTCACTCTGTCCCCTTCCCACCTGCGATTGCCAGCACCAGATAACAAAGACTGCGTTCATGCTAAACCTTTGGAGAAAAAACCTCCCAGGGCTGCTGAGGTATGGGGCCGAGCACCGCCTGTGACAGCCAAGTGAATTCTACCTCGAATGTTAAAGGCAGACTCAGTGTCTGCAGATAATGGCTGCACGGTAATAGCTTTCCCAGCCTGTGTGGAGCTTCCCTTTTCTGCATACGTGATCGCATTGTTTCCTGTCTGAACCACAGAGTGGAAGGTTTTGCCATGCTCACAGCCGCGTGCATTTCAGCTGCTTTAGCCAGTGCTTCTTACAATGTCTAACGTGATCTGCATAGACAAATTTAATTTCCCTCTCCATTAACTGAGAAATGAGCCAGGTGGAATTCAATTTTTAGGTCTTGCATAGGCAGCGCAGCTGCCTCTACGAGGCATCAAGTAATCAGCATTACTAGTGAAACTCCACCTATTGCATTTGTCTGTGTTTTGTTGCTTGCCATTGGTGGAATCTGGCATTGCTGTTCTTATCTCACTTATTGTTGGCTGGTGGTCCAATATGTCACTTTCATTGTCTTCCCTTTCTGGAGGAAGCAGCATGGACCAGCTACAGTTACCTTACATTGCTGGCTGTTATCTTTTTAATTAGGGACTACTTGTTTTCTTTGCTGCTTGCATTTCCACATCTGGCAGCTTTCTGGCAGCTTCCTGACCCCGCCCTCACCCCACGCAGTTTATTTATTTATATTTAATCTGCACAAGATCTCGGTTTATTTAATTATAATTAGATGATGCAGCCCAAGCTAAGACTCGAACCCTGTTTCCTGCTCCAAAGTCGGCATCGTTATATGTTGAACCACCTCCTCGCACCGTTTGTTAGTGCTGACTTTCCTGCTCTGACTTAGCTGGGTGCTAAGCTGCTGGCATCTGCATTGCACGTGAAGGGAATATGTCAGGACACTTAACAACGTGGCAAGGTCCATGACATTTTTCGCCAGGCAACTGATTTATTTTTTGGTAGCGTGCATTTAATTGGGATGGTCGCGGCTTGAATGTATGTGTGCAGTGGCAGTGCTGGTTTTAGAACCTCCACGTTTCGGGATTGGAACCGCCTCGGACTACTCACGTGCCCCCTCCTCTTGCATTATGTGAGGACATCTGTGCGATCGAATAATTTTCTACCGCCTAAGTTTATAGGCTGAAGTGTGTGGACAAGACATAGATCCTAGACTGCACTGAAAACAATTAGCAGTAGAAATAAGAAACTGTTGCTACTTTAACTTTGGGGAGACCGCGTGTGACCTGGTTTTCGCGCAATAAACAGACCACACCGTGTCTTAAGCGTAAAAGGCCATTTATTAGGACCAGGCTGCACAACAATAAACAATAACCAAACATTCCCTGAATAACAACTTCCCCACAACACTCCATAATCCTTCACTCCTTTCACCCACTCCACACTCCCCTTTTACACCACTCCATGCCCCTTCCGTTCCTCACCATTCCACAAACCTCCTTGCATCCTCCCCGCTCTCATCGGCCATTTAACTCATGCCTCCATTACCCCCACCTCGTTCACTCTTCCCCCCCCGAGGGATGGGTGTGCCCACTAATGACTCCCCCCACCCCTCCAAAGTACCGCCAGCCCTCGCAGCCTGTCCTAAACTGGCACGCTTTAGCCAACCCTAAACCCCAACCCAACTGCAGGGTGGGTGGGTGGCCTTCGCTAAACCCTCCCGATGGTGCCGAGCGCAGGAAGAGGAAGTCGCCTTCCTCCCCTGCGCTCTTATACCCACCCCCTAACTCCACCCTTTGACCCTACCTGATCCTCCCCTGCGCGAATGACCCCGGGGGAAGACTAGTTTACGACTCTGCTTCCCCCGGGGCCCGGCATCGCGCAATAAACAGACCACACCGTGTCTTAAGCGTAAAAGGCCATTTATTAGGACCAGGCTGCACAACAATAAACAATAACCAAACATTCCCTGAATAACAACTTCCCCACAACACTCCATAATCCTTCACTCCTTTCACCCACTCCACACTCCCCTTTTACACCACTCCATGCCCCTTCCGTTCCTCACCATTCCACAAACCTCCTTGCATCCTCCCCGCTCTCATCGGCCATTTAACTAATGCCTTCATTACCCCCACCTCGTTCACTCTTCCCCCCCCCGAGGGATGGGTGTGCCCGCTAATGACTCCCCCCACCCCTCCAAAGTACCGCCAACCAGGTAGCCCCCTTTAGGGTGGATACCTGCCCCACCCCCTAGGCCGGGACCACGCAGACACCGCCCCCCCCCCCGCTCACACATCCCTGCGACACCAGATTGCCTCATTCCAGAGCTTGCTGACCACATCTCTCATTTCCATCATGTAGTACGCGTTCCCCATTCTGGAAAGATGCACCCCGTCATACCTAAAAAGTAGCGGTTCCTCCAGTCGCAGTCCCGGGTGACTGATCACCTTAATGTCTTGTTCACCACAAAAAACGCGCATTGCCCTGTTAAGTTTCTGTCTCGCCTTTTCAATTGCCCCATGCTTAATAGCGCCTCTCCAGATTCTCCTCGGAACAAATTCAGTCCAGGCAATGCAAGTCCCTGCCAGCCTGTGCTTCAGTACCTCCAAGTCTCTTTGCATCAGCTGTAAAAGCTCCAAACCCGACAGCCGAACCAAATCATTCTCCCCCAAATGGACGATCAACAGATCCGGGCAACCCTTCTGTGGGACCATCTTCGCGAGCCAGGGCAGTAGTGCCCCCCATCGCATTCCCCCTTTTCCCCACCAGTGCACCTCGTGATGTTGTCCTTTGAGTCCCAGGTTACGGCCGTACACCTGTTGCTCCGCATATTTCGATGCCCAGTGCACAAAGGAATGCCCCACAATCCATGTGACCGTCTTGGCCCCAGGCCCTCCCACGCAACCCAAGGGAGAAACAAATGTTAGATACACACAGAAAAGAAGCCACCCCCCATCCCCCACAGTCTCCATCTCTCTACGACTAGCCCCATCACTTCCTCACATACCGCTCACAGCACCGCAACCTCCTTCTACCAATCTACCGAATCCTATCCCAGGACCACCCCAGCCGGGCCGCCGCCGTTGCCGCCCCAATCTGAAACAAGTGAGTTCCAAACCCTGCCGGCTCCAAACCCACACGCACCAATGCCATGCGCAGCACTGCCAACAACTGCCCCGCCGTCACCCGTGCCCCTGACCTATGACAGAAAATCTCTCCTTCCCCTACCTGCGTAGCCAGTACAAATGACCTCCATTCAGCCACCGGGCATACACTCCCACCACCATTCTCATTCAACCACACCCACTTGCCCCGGCCCAACTGATCTGTTTTGGACCGCCCCAGCCAAATGCCCAGGCGCCCAGCATCCAATCTGATCTCCTCATACCTCCGCCCCTCCCCCGCACGTGTGCCCAACAATTCTGAAACACCCCAAAAAACATCCAAATCATACACAAGCCAAAGATCCGAACCTCAAACTCCTCATAACAACAGAGCGGTAACGCCGCAACCAACCAGACCAACACCTCAAACGTTATAGCCTCCCTCGGAAGAGTCCCCCCCCGCTCTCTCCCTGCTCCAACCCCGTAGCACCCTACTCACAATTACACTCTTTGTAGGGTCAAAACCAAAAAACAAACAACAATAAAATGACACTCCTGCCAACTTCCCTGAAATGGTTGCAGCCGACAACCCCTTGTCCATGCAGTGCAGTACAAACTGTAACACTCCTCGCTCCACCGTCGCCTGTTCCCCAGAGGCAGAATCCCTGCTCCAGCCCATAAAAGCTCCAAACTCCGCCCACGCCAGTCTGTAGGTCCGCCTGGTGGTAGCAGCAACAGAATTCTCCACTAGGCCTACCACCCTCACTCCCCCAGGGCCCAAATGCCATCCGGCAGCCCCGTCTTGCACAGATCCGCTCCAGGTGCCAATCGCCGGAATCGCTGCCACTGCGAACGAGACAAAGCATCCGCAATGTCATTATTCGCCCCCGGCACATGCTTGGCTCGAAAAATCACATTCAGACGCAAACACTTCAGCATGAAACTTCTCAACAGACGCAACACCCTCAGATCCCTTGCCCTCTGTCGGTTGACCAACTCGACCACCGTCATGTTGTCCATATGGAACAACACCGCCCTGTTCTGAAACTCGGGACCCCACACTTCAAGAGCCACCAACAAAGGGAAGAATTCCAAAAACGCAATGCTCCTCCCCTGCTTCATCCAGTGATCCGGCCAAGTCTCGGCGCACCACCTCCTATCCCAGAAAATGCCAAAACCAGCCGCCCCAGCCGCATCAGAGTAAATTTGGATTTGCCAAACCGTTCTTTCCTCCACAAAGTCCAAAGACACCCCATTGAATTCCATCAAGAACAGCCATGTCCGCAGATCCGCCCTCACACCCATGGTGATCCTGACCCTGTGGTGTGGAAGCACTGCCCCCGACATGGCCATGCCGAGCCGCCTGCAGAACGTCCGTCCCGCCCTGACCACCCTGCACGCAAAGTTCAAGAACCCCAACAGCCGCTGCACCGCCCTCAACGCCATCCTCTTCTCACCAATCGCCCATTGGAGACACTCCTGAATTTCCACCACCTTTGCGGCCGGGAGCCTCGCTGTCCACTGAATGGAATCCAGCTCAATGCCCAAGAATGTCAACACGCAACACAGCCCACTCGTCTTTTCAGGTGCCAAAGGGACCCCAAATTGCCTCGCCAACTCCTGGAAACCTGTCAGAGCCCTGCCACAGTCCCCGGAACGCGCCCTCCCGAGGAACAGGAAATCGTCCAGATAGTGCGTGACATCCCGATGCCCACTCAGCTGCGTAAATGCCCACTGCAGGAAAGTGCTAAACATTTCGAACAATGCGCATGAAATCGCACACCCCATGGGCAGGACTTTGTCCACGAAGATGGCCCCCCCGAACTGCATTCTGAGGAGCGCAAAATCCGCAGGGTGAATGGGCAGCAGGCGGAAAGCCGACTTCACATCACATTTCGCCAATTCCGCCCACGGCCCACACACCCGCACAAGGCGGATCGCATCATCCACCGACGCATAAAGCACCCGTGAATCCTCCTTCGCGATGAAATCGTTCACAGACTGTCCCTCTGGCCACGAAAGGTGATGAATCATGCAAAACTCACCCTCCTCCTTTTTCGGCACCACCCCCAACGGAGAAATAATCAAATCCTCCATCGGCCAGGCATAAAAGGGGCCCGCAATCCTCCCTTCCTCCACTTCCTTCAAGAGTTTGGCCGCCACCACCCCCGGCAATTCCTGCGCTGATCTGAGATTGTCGGCCCATCTCCGTGATCTGGGACCTTGATAACCGACCCGAAAACCTTCCGTAAAGCCCCACTGAATCTTCAAGGCGGCCTCCCTATCCGGGTAAAGGGAGAGCCACGGGGCCATCGCCTCCACCTTAACCGGTGTAGGAGCCCTTCTGTCCAGCTTGTCCCCGACCCTTGGAATTCCTCCATTGTTCGGAAGGAGTGGTGAGCGTAAAACATTGCGTAAGGGGGTGCTTCCCCCCGCACTTAGAACATTTGTGCTTGAACTTGCACGGATACCTGGAACAATATCCCCGATTGTAGCTCCAACAGGCCCCAGTATTGTAAGTGCCGGGCTTGCTGGCCTGTCCTGCGCCCCCTGTACTTGTTGCGTTCCCTCCCGCCCCACCGTGAGCGGGACGCGACTGAAAAGACCGGTACGTTACTGGCAAACCACTAGCCGTGTGCGTCGATGCTGAGGAATGCGTTGACGCCATCCATTGCATCCATAATTCCTGGTCCACCTCACCCCAATGCTTCTCGGGGTTTGCGCTAACCCGCGCCCTGAACTCCTCATCATAACTCAGCCAGGCGAAACCCCCAAACTGCATTTGAGCCTTCCTAATTATGTCCACATACTTCCATAATGCAATCGCCCTGTCAGGATGTTTCTCGCAATAAATGCTGGCATAAATAAGAAATGCCGAGGTCCAATTCTCCATGGTCACGGGTACCCTCGGCCGCCTAGTCAGCTCCCACTCCTCCTCCTGTGAGCCCTCCTTGGCCTGCACCTCCCTATGCAACAATTTAAACACATCCATGTATTCGTGTTTCCAGATCTTACCCCTAATCTTCTCGGACAGATGCGACCCCAAGGGCATAGCCAAACCCATGTAGGGCAGCTTTTTTGGGAGCTTAACCCCTGACTTGTCCCCCTTGTCCCCAGGCCCGTCATCCTTCTCCGTCTGCACCCCCGCCGAAGTCACCGCCTTGCCCTCGACCGACTTGTCCCTTTTCGCGAGCCCGCCCTTCGGAGCCTCCCCAGCGTCCCTCACTGAACCGTCTCCCACCCCAATCGACCTACAAGCCTTCTTCCTCCCATCTTTTGGGCCACCATCCCACACAGACCACCAAGCCTGCTCACCTGCCAATGTCGGATGTCGCTCGCTGGGCCGTCCTCCGGAAGGGGCCGCCCGTCGTGTCACTGCCGTCTCTTTGTCCGCCGTTCTCTGGGGCACCTGTAACACACCAACCTCTCTGTTGTCCTTGCCCGCGCTCGTCAGGTCACAGTCATCCCTCACCTCCCCGTCCTCAAGCTCCTCACTCTCCTCACCATAATCCAACTCCACCTCTGCCTCCACACCTTCCGGCATCCACAACACCTCTCTCACCGCTCTCTTCACACCCTTGCCACTCACAGTGCCAGACACCCGTGACCCCGTCACCCCCGCCTCCGTCGCCCGCTCCCGCGCCGGAGGGATGGCCGCCGCGGACCGCCCTACTGCTTCGTGACTGCGACATGGGGCCGTCTTGGGCCCCGCCGTACTCCCCCGGACTCTGCCGACAGCCGCCGGCTTGGATCCCCCCTACCCCTCAGGCCGCTCGAACCTGAGTGGGCCCCAGCACCATCGGGCCTCAAAGCCGTCCTGGCCGTCCCTGCCTGCCCCCGCGGCCCCCTGACACTCCCCCCCGCCCGCGATCTTGCCGTCTCCGCTCTCAGCAACTCCTCCTGCTCCACCCACCTCTCTTCCTCGAAAGTGGGCGACGGGGGCCCCTCGACTTCCACTTCCCACCCCGCCCCCACCCTCCCCGCGCTCTGGTCCGCCCTCCTCGCTGCGGCCACTTGCGCCAAAATGTGCTGCTCCCAGAGCCTGTCCTCCCACATCCCAGCGCCCCAACCCGGGAGCGGAGGGGGGGGCGGGAGCCCTGAAACCCCCCTCCAGGCGGCCCAAAAGCAGACTGTGTGGGCACCACCTGCGTCACAACACCTCTGGACGGTCCCAAGACAACCCCCCCTCCCTGCCCCCCCCGCGCCAGTACCTGCCAAACCGGGGGTAGAGGCCCTAGACCCCCGAGACAGATCAAGAGGCCCATCATCCGCCGCCACCGCCTCCTCCTCCCCGCCCTCCCCAGCAACCAGCAGAGCATCCCCGGGCCCCATAGCCCCCATGGCCGCCGCCCCCTCCACCACACCAGCCTGACCGATGTCCGAAAATGCCGCCGAGAGCAGCTCCTCTGCGGCCGGAGCAGCAGACACGCCCCCTTCAGCCCCGGGGGCATGAAATTCCAGCGGGGGTAAATTCAAACGCAGAGGCAGGCTCCTACGCCGGCCTCCGCGCGCCTGCCACGAGCGCCGAGTGCCCCGCCCCCTCCCGCGCAGCCCTGACTGACACGGTGGTGGCGGTGGCAGCGGCTCCTCCTGACATGCCAGTACCGCCGCCGCCACCCCCGCTGAAGCCGCCCGCGGGGCCCTCTCAAAGCCCACCCACGCCTCCCCCAGCACACCGGGCCGGAGGAGATCCTCCCGCCCTGCCCGCCCAAGAACCAACAACGCCCGCCTCACCTCCTCAGCGACCACCACACCGTCGCTGCCGTCGTACGCCATACTCGGCCGCCCCTGCCCAACACTCTCAAACGGCTGAACATGCCGAAAACGGTCCAGGCCCTAGCCCTACACTACGCCCCACACAATTCCTTCGCTAAACCTTCCCGATGGTTCCGAGCGCAGGAAGAGGAAGTCGCTTTCCTCCCCTGCGCTCTTATACCCACCCCCTAACTCCACCCTTTGACCCTACCTGGTCCTCCCCTGCGCGACTGACCCCGGGGTAAGACTAGTCTGCGACTCTGCTTCCCCCGGGGCCCGGCATTCTCTTCATTTTCTTTGCTTACAAGGGCGGCACCCGTGCTTTAGCTGTAAACAAACAACTAAAGCGTAAGTGCCACGATTGCTTCAAAAGTAAAGAAATAGAAAAATATATTTTTCCTATATTTTTTTCGATTTCTTTACTTTTGAAGGAATCGCGGCACTTACGCTTTTGTTTAGGATGTTTACAGCTAAAGAGCGGTAAAAGCGCAAGTGCCGCGATTGTTACTAAAGTAAAATAAATAGAAAAAAGAGCGTGCAGCCGACATTTTTTTTTCTATTTGTTTACTTCTGCTCAAGGCGAATTTCACAGGCACCTTAAGTGCTAAATTCCGAAATAGTGTGCGGTTGTTGATGTTAGATGTTAATGTGTTTTTTTTCTAACTCAGGGGCAATTCAACTGGAAGTGTGCCCCTTTATAATTTTTGATTTATTTTTATGAGTAGCCTCTAAAGCAATAGTAGAGCCTGGTGTGTGTCTCATTGGGTGGGGGGGGGGGGGGCTTTGTGGCACTCTGGGTGGAAAAGACAAAAGATTGAGGAGGACACAGTAGTAGCCCATGCAGCTGGATGCGCTCCGTCTTGGAAGGGGCAGACAGGTAATTGAGGCACTGTAGTAGCTCTAGCATCCGGAGCAGAGGCCGCCTTAAACCAAGCTCGTTTGGAGGAAGCCGGGGGGAGGGAGTTGTGGTGGCTTTGGTGTCAAAAACAGCTAGAGTGAGCCTAATTGTCTGTACGTGGCAGTGACGAATGTTCAGTGTCACCTTGAGCACATTTTCACTGCAATATGTCTGGGTCTGCTGATTACTGTTCGAATGTGATACGTAATTGATGATAGAATGAGTTCTAAATGTAAAAGAGGACACGAGTATGTTGCTTTTAAAGCGATAGCGGTATTGCTGTTTGTGTTTTTTTTTTCACAGCAGCAACTATTGAATGTTTATAAACTTGCGCACCACCTTTTCAATAAGGAAGGGCTCTCAAAATTGATGTTCTTGGCAGTGTCAGACAAGGATGTAGACGTAAATATATTTAAATGCATGAACAACATGTATATGATAAATGTTTAGTTCAGCTTTGCCTGAAGACACAACCATTTACATTAAAGTGATTGGGTGTTACATCATTCCCAGGGCTGTCAACCACTTCAGACACACTGTAGCCACATTTCTACCTAATTAGAAAATCTGTTTTATTTTTGGCCTTGTTTCCTGCACTTTGTTCTAGAGAGGGCAAGTGAAGTATAGATCACTGGGAGGTGCTAATAATGAGAGATTTATGCAGGCTATAAGGACCACTAAGATGTGAAAAAAAGGATAAAACAAGTGCTTTAAATGTGAAGGTACACACGAGTACTAAACACCTGCACTTTTTTTTTCATTTTAAAGGGAGAGTACCTGCACTTCCCTGCAGAGGTGCAATATTTTTAAAGTGGAAATATCAGCACTTCTCTGAAGCAAACAGGTGCTCTGGGAGAGAGTACCTGCACTCTTCTATTTTAAGCACTGGACAAAACCCAAAGGGGACACACAAACACTCCACCACCTTCCTCTCTACTGGGTATGCGCAGCTAATCCCTTAAAATAATGTTCCCTTCACTGAAACAACACAATAAAACTAGACTCGGGCGTGCCTGGACTGAGTTAGAATGGTGAATTTATCCAACCATTCAAAAGGTGGGAAAATAGTTTGCTTTATTTAGTAAATTAAAACAGAGGACAATAGTTCTAGGAAGAGATGCAGGTATGTTAGACTTGTGGGCAGTAGATGTTCTCAACGTATATTTTTTGTAGTCTATGTTTTCACTTGGGATGTTACAACGAGGCCTGGGAGTATGCAGTGTATGAGGGTCTTTTTTTTTTAAAGTCTTTGGCAAGTGGTTGAGGGCATGGTTTCACAGTGCATAAAAAATACATTGGTGGAGCTCTTCTTGTGTTGTGGGCATAACCAATGGTTTGGACACTCTGCGCTGATAACCAGATTTCTCTACTTTCCTCTGTTTGGAAGCTGCCCTTGGATGCCTTATATGAGGGTTCGTTTGGCAGGAAGGTAACATTACAAAATGCCTTCTGGGGTAGTCTCTGAGGTATTACATTTTCCTTGATTTTTAATAGAAAAACCATTCCGTGTTGTCAAAAGTGATGGGCGTGTGTGTACAGACCATGACATCAGCAGGGAGTGCAGCTATGCAAGGAGTGAGATATGCGTGTCTGTGATGGAGAGGTGCAAGCAACAGAGATATATATGTAGGGAGAGAAGAACTGGAGAGAGGAAATACGAGTATCTATTAAAGTTTTTTACGTAGCACTTTTGCTAAGCTTGCGGATTCGTGGCACTTTAAACGACAGACATTCTTTACCTGCCGTCATCAACAGTTCTTCCTGTGACCTTTGAAAATTGAAGGGCAATTTAACAGGAGCGTGGTCTGATCCGACTACGCAAGCTGCATGTAGTGCCTTAACCCACTGAGCTATTAAGGGCACAGGGTTTTGAATGAAGGCGATAGTGAAGGAGAGACCGGAAAGAGCAAGCAGCAGAGTAACTGGAACAGACTTCGGCTCCTGCATTCGATATCTAGTATCGGAGAGAGGACTTCATGTCGGGCACTCTGACTCCACTTTCACCCATTCCCTCTGCCCACACCACACTGCCTGTGTAATTCCTTATTTCTAAGTCCTCAAGGCAGTGCTACAGCTGCTTCTCTGGTCCCAGTGGTAAATCCTCATTCATATTCCTCTAGACAGTGCTGCTAGACGCGTCTTTGGTCCAGTTGGTAATTAATCATTCTAAATCCTCTACACAGTGCTGATACCTGCTTCTTTAGTCTCAGTGGTAAATTCTCATTCTTAGCCGTTTGGGCCGTGCTGCAGCTGTGTGTCTGTTCCCATTGGTAATTTCTCATTCGAAGTCCTCCAGACAGTACTGCTTGTTGCGTCTCTAGTCTCAGTGGTAATTCCCCCATTCTATGTCTTCCAGACAGTGCTGCTAGGTGCTTCTCTGGTTTCATCGACAAATCTTTCATTCTGAGTCCTCTGGGCAGTGCTCTAGCTGTGTCTCTATTCCCAATGGTATAGAGACCAATTCCCCATTTTTAGCCCTCTGGGTAGTGCTGCAACTGCGTCTCTGCTCCGAGTGGCAATTCCCCATTCTTAGTCCTCTAGACAGTGCTGCTGTGGCTTCTCTGGTCCCATTGGTAATTCCTCATTCTAAGTCCTCTAAGCAGTGCTGCAGCTGTGAATCTGTTCATACATCCACTACAATCCAAACCAAAACACATAGATAAAAGACATTACCATTTACAACGCCAATAGCTCTAACTCTGTGAGAAATGCGAGACCTATTGCATTGCAAATGCATGTTTACATTTTGATTACTATGGGGAGCAAAGGCAAATCATACATAAGATCTTCAAAGGCCTTCCCCTTTGTCAAGTGGCAACACAAGAGAGAATTGTGGAAGGTGTGTGTTCCAACGTGTACAAACCACCAGGTCTGGGATGCAATTTGGTGTAGTTTGGGGGTATTCAAAAATGCGAAAACATCGAATCTGTGATCTTTTAACCTAGGTTTAGGTGGGATGAATTGCTTAATTTTCTAAACCTTTCAGAAGTGTTGAGGTGGTGCGTGATTGTTTTAAACAGGATTTCTCTATTGAATTCCTGTAAGGAAGGACAAGGCTCCATTTATATCTTGGTGGTATAAATACTCCATCACAACGGTGAGGGAGATACATACCACCAAAATAAAGGTCCACACGCCAAATTTAAAAGTAGGAGGGACTTGGGTTTAATCACAGCGGAGACTACTCCGTCTCTGCCGTGATTAAACCCCTGCGACGCCTCTGTGGAGTAAGGGTGTAAGGGTCGACAGATGCAGACCTCTTATTTCACCCACCTAATCTAGAGGAGTGCAATTGAGGTCAGTTTTCACTGCCCATCACAGCCAGGAAACCCTGGTGGTAAGGGGCAGTGAAAACGTCTAAATCTTCCCTCACCATGAGGGCAGGATCATTTTCCTTTTTATTTTCAACAACAAGAAGAAAGTTTCTGGATTTTCTTTTTGAAAAGAAAAAAGAAAACAGTTTGGTGCAGGGCTCTCTCATGTTGACAGGGCCCTGCACCAAACTGTAAACTGCATTGACAGGAACTACTGTGATGGCGGTTCCTGTCAATGCTATAGAAATTACCACCAACTTGGCGGTCATTTTAAATTTTGTGGAGGGAGTAGTCTCTGCCTGGCAGACATTCAATTCTCCGCCAGGCCAACTGAAATTACTCTGTCTGCCAGCTCTTAAATCGGGCCCTAGGTCATGTGTAATCCAGTCCTTACTGGACTGGATTGCTGAACTCTTCACATGTGTACATCATGTATAAACATGTCTCTCAACATAGCCACTCGCTCACCGTAGAAGCACTAATACACTCACTCATGCACTCATATAGACCCTCTCACACCCAGTCACTCTCTTACACAGCCACTCATTCTCCAATATGTTATGTTATGTTAGGGAGATTTATAAAGTGCATGTACACCAACTGGTCTCTTGGCATTGACACACACACACCAACTCACTTAACCAAACACCCACTCAAACAGCTGCTCACTCACCCATATAGCCACTTACACATCCAGCCACTCACTCATATAGCCACTCAGATACCGACTCACTCACCTGTATATTCCATCACACACCCTCTCACCCATCCATACAGCCACTAGCTCACTCGCTCACTCACTCACTCACTCACTCACTCACTCACTCACTTACTCACTCACTCACTCACTCACTCACTCATACAGCAACTCACACAACTGTACAGCTACTCACTCACCCGTTTAGTCACCCATACAGCCACTCACACACACTCACACCCATACAGCCATTCAGACACCCACAGAGAAACACAGAGTCACACAACCATTCACATAATATATATTAGAAGTAATATTACTCATTACTAGTACCCCTAGTATACTAAGTTAACTTTTGTATTGGCTTAGTATATATGTTTAACAATCATAAACACTTCCACTCACTGGATGATGTCATCAGTGATGTCATTTGGGATGTCATCAATTATGTCACTGACTGGGTTATAAGTGATGTAACATGTGAGGTTATAAGCAGGGCATTGCGAGGGCATAAGAGAAAGTTAGCTCAGGTAACTATAATTGCTGAATTTCTATGGTTTTGTATGAGTAAAATCTGAGCCTAACTATAATGTCCCTGTAACCTTTAGTTTTTGCAGTGAATATATAAAATATATAAATATACATATATATTTATTTATATATATGTACAAAATATATTTTTTAGAGTTTGTGGGGGTAAGGGTATTTGATGGTAAGGGCTTTTTTAGGGTTTAGAGGTGGGTAAGGGTGTTTTTAGGGTTCAGGGGTGGATAAAGGAATAGTTTGGTAAGGGTGTTTTTAGGGTATATATGGGTAAGGGAATAGGGTGTTAAGGATACTTTTGAGATTTGACATTTGAGATGTCATCAGTGATGTCATGAGTGATGTCACTGACCATGTCATGAGTGATGTAACATGTGACGTCATCAGCAGTGCATTGCGGGCGCGCGAGTTATAGTTAGCTGAACTAATTTCTATGGTTTTGTACGAGTGAAATGTCCAACTAACTATAACGCCCCTGAATCCTATGGTTTTCAGTGAATATATATATAATGTGTATATATATATATATATATATATATATATATATATATATATATATATATATATATATGTGTGTATGTATATATATATATTCACTGAAAAAACCATAGGTTTCACACAAGTTATAGTTAGCTGTACATTTCACTCATAAAAAAACAATGAAATTCCCCCGTTATAGTTAGTGCAGGCAACTATAACTCACGCGACCGCAATCCTCTGCTGATGCTAATACTGTATTTAGACACTTATTTGCCCATGTCTTCTTCCATTAAATTTTAGCTATACATATATTACAAATATTTTTTTTTCATAAAGACACATATGTCATCAGCAGAGGATTGCGGTCGCGTGAGTTATAGTTGCCTGCACTAACTATAACGGGGGAATTTCATTGGTTTTTTATGAGTGAAATGTACAGCTAACTATAACTTGTGTGAAACCTATGGTTTTTTCAGTGAATTTGCAAGGTTTTTTAAATGCTAATTCCTAACTATAACGTGTGTGAAACCTATGGTTTTTTCAGTGAATTTGTACGTTTTTTTAAATGCTAAGTTACTTTACGCCATTCGTGGCGTGTGCGCCCAGTTAACGCAGTTCGTTCCATGCGCGCACGGTGCGCTTCGCGCACCGTGCGCGCACAGTGAGCACGCGGTGCGCTTCGCGCACCGCGCGCCCACTTTACGCAGTTAGTGCCGTGCACGCACGGTGGTCACGCGGTGCGCGCAGCGCACCGCGTGCCCACGTTACGCGGGATGGGCCATGTACGCACGATGCGCTTCACGCACCGTGCGCACATGGGGGACATATTATGCGCTTCGTTGTGAAAGTTATTCATTTGTACTTTCCAATCGTAAATATGCCATGCACAAATGGTGCCCTACGGGCACCATTTGCACACGGGGTGGGGAAAATGTGGATAATTTTTTTTTTTTATATTTTTACGCGTACGGTAAGCGTAATCGGCGATTTTTCGAAAAAAAATAAATTTGTTTTTTTGGCCTTGGGGGTTGTTTGGGGACACATATATGGATGCTGGGTGGTTAAGAACTGAATATACTCCCCCTGTAGATGTTTTTTGTCTTGGTTTTTGCAGTCCCCCTCAGAGTGCGAGAGAGAAAATGGCGGACGCCGCTTCCTGGTTTCGACCGATTCGAATGTTTACTTAGATCGAACAGCCAATCAGAATCGCGCTCGCGCACGTCACCGTACGCGTACGGTAAGCGCACCGTAAGCGCACCGTAAGCTGGCTCAGATATATATATTGATTTAAAGGCTATTTTCTCAGAATCTACTGAACAGATTTACACCAAACCTATATATATATATATATATGTGTGTATGTATATATATATATTCACTGAAAAAACCATAGGTTTCACACAAGTTATAGTTAGCTGTACATTTCACTCATAAAAAAACAATGAAATTCCCCCGTTATAGTTAGTGCAGGCAACTATAACTCACGCGACCGCAATCCTCTGCTGATGCTAATACTGTATTTAGACACTTATTTGCCCATGTCTTCTTCCATTAAATTTTAGCTATACATATATTACAAATATTTTTTTTTCATAAAGACACATATGTCATCAGCAGAGGATTGCGGTCGCGTGAGTTATAGTTGCCTGCACTAACTATAACGGGGGAATTTCATTGGTTTTTTATGAGTGAAATGTACAGCTAACTATAACTTGTGTGAAACCTATGGTTTTTTCAGTGAATTTGCAAGGTTTTTTAAATGCTAATTCCTAACTATAACGTGTGTGAAACCTATGGTTTTTTCAGTGAATTTGTACGTTTTTTTAAATGCTAAGTTACTTTACGCCATTCGTGGCGTGTGCGCCCAGTTAACGCAGTTCGTTCCATGCGCGCACGGTGCGCTTCGCGCACCGTGCGCGCACAGTGAGCACGCGGTGCGCTTCGCGCACCGCGCGCCCACTTTACGCAGTTAGTGCCGTGCACGCACGGTGGTCACGCGGTGCGCGCAGCGCACCGCGTGCCCACGTTACGCGGGATGGGCCATGTACGCACGATGCGCTTCACGCACCGTGCGCACATGGGGGACATATTATGCGCTTCGTTGTGAAAGTTATTCATTTGTACTTTCCAATCGTAAATATGCCATGCACAAATGGTGCCCTACGGGCACCATTTGCACACGGGGTGGGGAAAATGTGGATAATTTTTTTTTTTTATATTTTTACGCGTACGGTAAGCGTAATCGGCGATTTTTCGAAAAAAAATAAATTTGTTTTTTTGGCCTTGGGGGTTGTTTGGGGACACATATATGGATGCTGGGTGGTTAAGAACTGAATATACTCCCCCTGTAGATGTTTTTTGTCTTGGTTTTTGCAGTCCCCCTCAGAGTGCGAGAGAGAAAATGGCGGACGCCGCTTCCTGGTTTCGACCGATTCGAATGTTTACTTAGATCGAACAGCCAATCAGAATCGCGCTCGCGCACGTCACCGTACGCGTACGGTAAGCGCACCGTAAGCGCACCGTAAGCTGGCTCAGATATATATATTGATTTAAAGGCTATTTTCTCAGAATCTACTGAACAGATTTACACCAAACCTACAAAAGGCACTTCCTTGACCTGTAGACTACCTCTCTGCCAAATTTCAAGGAACTCTGTTCAGCCGTTCGGGCTGTAGCTGTGTCTAAAGGTCCTATGGGAAAAATGCATGGGAAAAACGCGTTTTGGGACCCCCCTTTTATCTCAGCCCCCGCTTGACGAATCCCCCGAGACTTTCAGGGTAGGAGCGGAGCGTAGCGCCCCACCTATTTTGAAAATTTGGCGAGGAGTCGTCGACCGGCGCCAAAGTTATTCAAAATAGAATGTTGCGGTTTTCCTATGGAAACAGGGTCCTAACTATAACTACCTACTGGCGACCGCCAGTAGGTAATGTATATATATGTGTATACATATATATATATATATATAGATATATATAGATATAGATATATATGTATGGGGTTCATTTACCTGATATGTATTTACCATTTTGTTGTAAAGGCATGCGTGGTAAAGGCATATACGTGGTAAAAACTCCTCAGTCTGGCACTCAGTTGTATATCAGTCTGTCATTGTCAAAAATATCTTCTGACATAAATATTGTGTATTACACATGTCACAAAAATACTGTCCCACTGAGTGTTGAGTATCCATTATTTACTCCCATGGTGCGATATTTCTGCAAACGAAATTTAGGACACAATATTTATAACAGATGTTATTCTGACAACAATATTCTGGTATTATCCCCTTTCACTCTTGCTTCACCAGTCTCCTTATCTCTCCATCTTCTGTGCCAAGATTCAGCGTCCATCATAAGCATCTGCTGTGCAGCGCTGCTGCATACCACAGCAATACAACTCAAGCACTTCTCTAGCAGCAACCTCCACTCTATTTGTGGGCCACAACAAACAACATCCTTCCCGTGCAAGCATGCATGTACCAAGAAGACTCTATGGGCAAGGCAGCAGCACTTCAAAGCTGCACTTGTGACAGCCATCTGCTGTATAAATAGTAAGGCTGAACATGGTACCAGAAATCCATGATCATTGTTCCAGGAGTGTTGTTCCTTTAACTAGTTTTTCAAATGTCATTGTGAACATTGCTGTTAACATCGGACGCTAATTCTAAGGCTTTTCAGCTTCATTTGAATATGAGCTGGTATCAATCTGTTGTTCATGAGAGCCCAGACAGCAGGTGAGCTGTTCCACTTCTTCTCATCAAGGTTTGGGTTTACAGTGCTGTCCGTTTTCATCAATGGAGACATCTCTCTGCTCAAAATACTCATAACTTTTGGCCCAGTTCACAGGAAGTTTCCTGTGAGTAGGCATGATGTACCCTTGCACAACTTTAGACTTACTCTGAATGGAGGGGATCTATCATAACAATGTCTCAATCAGTTGCTATTGGAGAAGAATGTTTGATGGAGCAAGCTGATGTAACTCTACTTCCTTCCCTTGAGTGCATTGTGTTTCTACAGTTGCCATTTCCTCGAACTGGCAAGGAATTTTACTTGAAAGTGTTTGCAGAGTGGGTTGATGTGCCTGAGGCAACTCAGACATACTGTCCTCACTGGCATTTTCTGGGTTTTAGGTCCTTTGCGTCGAGCATCTGCTTGCCACTGGATGGTTGCCAAGTTCTGTGTTCAGCTGTGAGTCGTGGTTGAGAGGTAGTCCTTCTTTGTAGTGGGATATGGTTGATATGCATAAACGCAAGAAAGAAACACAGTTTTTCTGACTAGTTGCTAATCTCCATGCTACCGGTGATTTACTTTGCCAACAACACAGGAATGCAGGGACAGAGCTTTATCAACTAAGGGCCATTTTCCAAGTGGGCTGGTAAATAGGTTTGGTAATGAGGTCAGAGATAATGTGTCCAACTGGTATCTCCACACTAATTACCAGCTGGTCTGAGTTACTGGTCCAGGAATGGGGAATAATATTCTGTACTTGGATTTGCCAGGGCCAGTTCTTCTTGTTTTTCGCAAATCCAGGCCCATTATGTTCATAGATTTCACCTGCTTTTAGCAGAAGAAAAGAGTGGGCAGTGCTCTGTACTGCAGAGGGCTATGCCCATTCCTCAGGCTGAGTATTTATTTATTTATTTTATTTTTTATTTATAAAATTTTATATAGCTCGAACTTGACCCAAGAGGGTATCAGAGCGCTTTACATTTAGGATTGTTGCGTTAAAAAGTTACATCAGCTACAAGAGCATAGTAAGGTACAGTACACATAAACAATGTTTCAAGAATTCAAAGGAGGGAGGGGGGGAAGGAGTAAAAGCGGGTCGACGAGGAGGAACTGTGCCCAATGTCCGGCTGGGTAGGTGACGGTCAAGGGGGAAACCAGGGCCAATCTCCTCATTAGCTGTCTAGCAGCACCACCGGGCATCAGCCATGTTGCTCAGGTCTCAGCATTCAGGAAATCCAGTTTTTAGTTTATTTGATTTGAGAAGGTTATATAGTGCTGGCTAGACCTGGAGGTATGAAGAGCGCTTAACCAGAGGATCGTTGCATTACAAGGTACATCTAAAAAGGTTTATATAGTGCTGGCTAGACCCGGAGGTATCAGAGCGCTATACCAGAGGAACATTACGTTACAAATACGTAAGTTACAATAGCGTAGTAAGGTACAGTAAACAAACAACGAGGTTGAGAGAATTTGTAGGAAAGGAGGGGAGGAAGGAGCCATAGCAGGGAGACGAGGAAGAACTGTGTCAAATGTCTGGCTGGGTAGGTGACTGTCGAGGGGGAAACCAGGGCCAATCTCCTCATTAGCTGTCTAGCAACTCCACCGGGCATCAGCCATGTTGCTCAGTTTTCAACATTCGGGAAAAACAGTTTTGAATAGATACATAGGCTACGAGGATAGAGGTAACAAAAGTAGGCGGGGAGGGAATAAAAACAAACCAGAGAAGGAGCTAGGGCTACCATATATGCCGATGGAGGATGTGATCAAGGTCTGGTCGGAGTTCGGTGGTAGGGAAAAATATGGCAGCCATCTTGGGGTCAGGCCAGGGATTCTGACCTTGGAGTTAGAAACAGCCGGTACCCATTTTAGTCTTTCGCTCGAGGGGGGCCGGGATTAGGGTTGAGAGAGAGCTTCTGGCCGCCATGTTAAGGTTGGGCAGATCAGGCAAGACCCCGGAATACAACCGATACCGAGGAGCAATCCGATCTCTCAACGTGCAGGGGCGCCCCCACGCCACCATTTGAATCAGCGTGGGCTGATTTTAAGCCCCCCCCCTCATTAGGAGGGTGACGTCCCTCATGGTGGGCTGCCGCCGCAGTGCTCCACAGCCCAGTCACAGTACACTCAGGAAGCCTTGCCACTGTTTAAACACCTATTAGACCAAGCCCGATCTCCTCAGGAAGTTAAAGCGATCCACTTCGTCTTACACGGCCACCCTTTTAGAGTCAGGCACCGTACAGCTGCAGGACAACAGGAATCTGCGGTCGGCCCCATTATCAATTGCTCCTCAAAAACTGATAGCACTGGCTCCTCACGCTTACATATCGCCTCGCTGGCTGAGACGGAAAGATAATCTCCGCAGTGCTCGTGGAGCCGCCATTTTAGGTGCAGGCATCATACAGTAAACGATCATTGCAAAACATCGAATGTAGGGTGAGTCCGGTTGATATCTCGCAGATCGGCTGATTGATGCAGCAATCAGAGTCATTAATGGGCCATTAATAAGCTCAGTAAACAAATCAGCCAAAATCCGCCATTTTGATTCAACAGATCACGCAAGCGGCAAAGTTACCGACGTTAAAGCTGCTTAATTCCTCACATATTAGTTACCGACGCTGACACCACTGGGAGCAGTGCACCCTCCGGAACCGAAGTCTGGTGTTCTGGTGTACGGTCGAACCCATAAACTCCGGAGCTCGTGGATTGCCTCTCCGTGCATGGCAGCAAGGCGGTATCAGGCAGCCATCGGCTCTGCCGGCCATGTTACAATTTCAAACTATAAGCATATGTTTGTTTGAAGGGGAGGTGTGTATCACTGTGTCCCACATCAGCTAGTAACATTCAGAGTTGAGTGACCATCAGCCACCATTTGGGTCATGTACCAAACTACTCTGGATAGGCAGTAGCACCAAGATCACGTTAGGAAAAGTTTGCAAATGAAACCTCCAAATATTACCAAATGTGCATTCTCCCAATGCGTCAGTGGCGCACCAGGGGGCTTATTTATGAGAGTCCTGCATCACTTTTGCACCACGTGGTGTAGTACATGCATGACACAGGGCTCTCATAAAGATTTATGAAGCCAGGCTAGGCAGATGCATCACTTTGTAAACCTCTGCGTTACACTATACCTGCGACAGGCATAGTGGGCCTCATTTATTAAAAGTGTTGCATCTGTGCAGTTAAACAGCGATGCAACACTTTTCAGTGCACCCTCCTTGCGACACAATGGATGTCCCTTATTTACTATATGGTGCTCCATGTCACAAGGATTGACAGATACGTCAGGAATCCTGATGTATCTCTTGGCGCAAAAATGGCGCATTGCTGGAGTGTGTCTGGAAACAGATGCAACTCCAAGAATGTGTCATTTCACATGGGACAAGCCCAATGTGAAAAGGCATGCATCACCCCTTACGTCTGCTTCAAGTATGCGTAAGGATTTGACACAGTGAGGCTGCAGAAGTCTCGCAGTGGGCGTTTTGGTGCAGAAAAGGCTTGTCGAAGTGTTGCAGTAAAATCTATGCGATTTCTCTGCAACACTTCTACGGCCTCACTGCGTCAAATTCTTACGCCTGCTTGAAGCAGGCATAAGGTCTGGCACAGGACCTTTCACATGGGGCTTGCCCCATGTGAAATGGCACATTGCTGGGGTTCCGTCTGTTTCCAGACACACTTCAGCAATGCGGCATTTTTGCTCCGGGAGATACATCAGGATTCCTGACGTATCTGTCAATACTTGCGACATGGAGCGCCGTACAGTAAATATGGCTCATTCATGGTGTCGCAAGGAGGGCGCACTGAAAAATTTTGCATCGCTGTTTTACTGCAGCAATGCGACACTCTTCATAAATGAGGCCCGAGGTCCTTTGGCACATGTGCTTCTGATTCTGAGCCTTTTCCGCATACATTTACCACTGGCTTTCAGGAAGTTGAAAATGCCTTCGGAAATGTTTTTCCTCCTAGGAGGTGTAGTCTCACACAACCATCACTGAAGCCGCTGCGCATGATTTTTAGCAAGGGCCCATCTGATCTGTATATAGACTATTTTAAATTCTGTAACTCTGCTCAGTGGAACAAGTTTTGGGGTGGTCGTTAGTTCCATTATAATATAAACGTTACCCGTTTTAAGTGCATGATCCATAGGAAAGTTATTAACATCATCAGAATATATATCATAGATGTAAGTAATTGTAAAAAAATGAAACATCTGGCATAGTGGGCTACTTACTTTTGTGTTATTCTTATTTTAAACGTTCCCTAAATATGTCTTTGTAATAGCAACCTTTAATCCATGTGGGATGACGATAGAATACTTTATTCCATGTCTAAATCCGTGCCGTGTATTTCCCATACACGGCACGGATTTAGACATGGAATAAAGTATTCACGATCAGGCCGCATCCCTTTTTCCGAGAATATGTGCCCGAAGAATATCAGTTCTGTTCTCCCTAGCTCGCACTTTTCTCCATTTAGTGTTAGTCCAGCCTGCTTTAGTTATTTGCACACTTGCCTTAGGGCGCTATCATGTTCTCCGTCCTATTTCCCAAACACTAGGATGTCGTCACTGTAGTTGAAACTGTTGTGCACTGGTCGTATCACCTGTCTTATTGTCTCCTGAGATATTTCGGCCGCTGACGAGATACCAAAACTGAGCCTTTTGTATCTGAATAGTCCTAGGTGTGTGGAGAATGTCGTTATGTACCTTGACTGTGGGTTCAGCTCTAGTTGGTGATACCCTTTGCACAGATCTAGCTTTGAGAATCGGCACGCCCCTGTCAGCCAGCTGATCATGTCGTTCAGATGAGATCCTGGATGACGTTCCCTCGATATTGCAGTGTTCGGTATTCTCATGTCGACACAGATCCGTATTTTGGACGTGTTCTTCTTCGGGACTGCCACAATCGGTGATAGCCATGGTGTCGGCCCGTCTGCAGGCTCAATTATGTCTTGCTGCAGTAGGTTGTTTATTTCTTCTTCCACTTGCGGTTGTAAGTGAATCGGCACTCTTCTGTGGGGCCCGACATCGATGTCTACTGTGGCCGTCTTTTTATTTGCTGTTTCTCCACCAGCTGGATATGTTCCTGCTGTCTTCCTTCTTTTGGTGTGTCGGACATGAGGTATAGCCGGGCTTCTCTCCCAGCCGTCGTCTGTTCATCCGACTCTTCAGACGAGCCTCTCTCTGCTGTCTCCATGTGTCGGGTGTGTCTGGTGCCTGTCGTCCTTGGTCTGGCTGTTCGTCCCCTCTCGTTCCTGAATTGATGGCTCATGCAGGTGCTTGCGAAGTGGTTGTCCCTTTTGCATTTTCTGCATTTATGGCCCATTTGTGGGCAGGTGCCAACGTGTGGGGAATCAAGGCCGTATCTGTAGCATGTGACCGCTTGTTTCCTGGGATGTTGTTGCTCCCTGTTGTCGTTCCTTTTGAAATTTTCCGTCATCCGATGTGCCATCGCTGTTCCTTTTTCTTTGCCTATTTGTATTTGTTTGGCATGTTCCGTGGCCCGTGCTTCTGTGCGGGCCATCGTCAGTATTTTCTCAAGTATTGTTGGTTCTTTTAGGATACGTGCTCTGAATTCTACTGACAGACACCCTACGATGAGACGCGTTCGTATTGCTTCTTCATTGTCAAATTTATCGAATTCGCAGAATGTCACCAACTTCCGCAATCTTGTCGCAAAGTCATCCATGCTCTCTTCTAGTTGTTGGCATGCTGTGTGGAACGTGTATCTTTCAAAATCGACGTTGGGTTGGGGGTCGAATTTCTCTGTGAGGCACGCTTTCGCGCCTTTGTAATCCGCCGATTTTTCACTCGGTAGTGTCATCATTAAGTCTTCTATTTCGTCTCCCGCAAGGTTAACCAACAGATCTAGTTGTTTGCTCTCTATGACGTCCGTTGCGCGCATGTAGCGTTCAAATTGTCGTAGCCATCTCTCCCATCTAATGCCTGATTGCGGTTCCGATATGTTAAATGGCAGTGGCCTGCGGAACACAGCTTGTGTGCTCCTTGTCTCTTCGTCACCCATATCCTTCCTTTCCTTTATTCTATTTATTTATTTATTTATTTTCCTCTTCCTCCTTGTTCCTCTGGTGCTATTTTCTTTCTTTGGCACCTTTTTCTTGTCGTTTTCCTTTAATTTAGACCTTTTATAGTCTATTTTCCTTTTTGCCTGACTTTAAAATGACCTCCCGGCCTTCCCGTGCTGCTATTGTCCCAATTTGCCTGACTCCAAGATGGCCGCCGCACTCTCGCGCGATTTCGCGCTGTTCGGGACTTTGCCTGACCCTTCAAAATGGCCGTCGTCTATCTTGGACGCTGATTGGCTCAATTTGCCTGACTTTAAAATGGCCGCCTCCTCTCGCGAGAGTTCGTTGAAACTCACGCGCGGGAGGGATTTTAATCTTATCTTAGGCTGCCTAGTCAATTTCAGTTCCGCGCTGCTCTAACTTGCGTTAGCAGCGCCGGGGTGGGCTCCCGCAACGATGTTCTTTTTCCTGCCAGGCACTTCGGACCAGGGTGGGCTCCTGGCTCCGATTTTGTTTCCGCGACCGGGTGGGCTCCGACAGTCGCCGCGACGCGTGGATTTCGATCCCGCCTCGTCGCCAGTTGTCGCGTCGCTTCGCTACAAGGATCACCACAGCACCAGGTCAGTTGATGTTACTTTATTGTGCATCGTCTGCAGCCAGCATGCTGCACGTCTTATCTCAGTCCCTGCTTCCTGTGTTCTGCCCCTCGCCCTCTCTGACCGGAACTGGTGTCCGGTGACCTGTCCTGCCCTCTGCCCTCGGCGAGGTCCTAGTGCCCTCTCTCTCAGGACACTACAAATTTATTTTTCAAATTTTTGTTTGTGGAAGGATTCATTCTGCTGTGAAGCAGACCAAAAACTCTATGGCGTCCAAGGCTATTAGTATTTTCTTTCTTTTAAGTCAGCTTGTGTGTTCATGTGTGAAACGGAAATAGTAAAAATAGCCGAACAGATTGAAGTTTGTTCCAAACGTCCTAATTCCCTGTTAGTTCTCCCTTTCGCACATTCAAGGATATGATCTATTTGTATGTCAGTCATCTCAGTGCAAAGCTATTGCTCTACCACACTGTCCTACAAGTAATAATTAAATTACAGTTTATAGACACACTATCTATGTGCGGAGCATGATATTAAGAAACGTGTAGCATCTCCTAGCCAAGGTTTTGCTGCTCCAAATTAGAAAAGAATGTTCTAAATGGAATGGACTTCCCCAAATATATGCACGGCGGCTCTGGGGAGCCAAAAGCCGACCTGGCAAAAATGCTCCTCCGCCCCTCTCTCTCCATCTCCTCGAGCAACCTTACCATCCATGCATACCAGTAAAAATAAACGTTTCTCTAATATAATTTTCATTCTTCTTTCATTCACAATGTCAGTGGTGGAGATCAGCAGGAGATGATGTCCTATCAGACCACTCAATAATAGTGTAATACCACCGGCTTTTAGATAGCTCAATGGTGGGGCGTAGAGGAGTTTCTTCTTCCGGATCATGTAGTTTGAGGGTGTTTGGCCGAGATTACAAGTGAGGCAGACTTAGATGCTAAGATTCCCTGTGACTGTTTCCGGTCAATAGCCCTGGACCAAAATACAGCTATCACAAGTTAGTTTGCAATGAATAGGGAATAACCATCCAAACTTGTTTTTTAGATCTGGCTTTAGCCAAGCCCTTTTGATTTTAGTAAAATTATATGCAAAATATACTTACCTAGCCAACTCTCTTCATCCATTGGTCTGTTGTTGGGTCGATCACATTCAGTTTCTACCCACTACAGCATACAGCATGGGAGAATGGGTCAGCCTACTTTATGCAGGGATTAACTTTACTTTGAGTGACTACAATCTGCTCTTTCACAATGAGCACATCCACACACAAGGTAGTTCCCATCAGAGTCAGTGTTTTTGTCTAGACTTATAACTACTTTATTGTTGCCCTTGTGTTTAGAGCCTGAGGTGGCAGCAGGACTTTTCTACCAGATGTGAGTACAGGCCATATTCTACACTTTGTCATTTGCTGTCTCCTGTGAATGCTGTTGTAAATTCCTTTTGGACTTTCCTTTGTTTATCTGACTGCTGGTATTTCACAGCATAATAGATTGCATCCATTCAAATCTGTTATGTATTACGTTTTTTACTATGCATGTAGTACACAGACAAAATCCTCTATATTATACATTTGTATTAATATGCGGAAAATTATTTAGATTACGTTTATTCTGGACTCAATCTTGCCAATGGTTCTTTAATAAACTTTCCTATGGAATAAAATCAGTTTTTAATATTTTAATTTGCAGCACTTGTAGCACTTCTTTCTTTCTTTCTTTCTTTCTGTCTTTCTTTTTTACTTTCCTACTTTCTTTATGTCTTACTTTCCTTTAATTTCCTTTCATTTTTCTTTCATTCCTTCTTTCTTTCTTTACTTCTTTCTTTCGGTCTTTCTATTCTTCTTTCCATCTTTCACTTTGCATTCTTTCTTCTTTCTTTTTTCTTTCTTTCTTTCTTTCTTTCTTTCTTTCTTTCTTTCTTTCTTTCTTTCTTTCTTTCTTTCTTTCTTTCTTTCCTTCTTTCCTTCCTTTCTTTTTTCTTTCGTGCTTTCTTTCTTTCTCAAATTCAAGAGACTGAAAGCCAATAGCATAATAATCAACTTTTTTTTAGTCTGTGTTAGCCAACACCTACTGATTTTACTAAAATGTTGTTTATGCATGGTTACTGATAGGTTTCTTTTAGACACACTTCATCCATTTGTTTTTGGGCGTGTCATTCACATTTTTCTACAACCCACTCAAGAATACATCAAAGGGTAATATGTCAGAACATTTCTGGCATTGGTTGGCTGTACTATGAGCTATGCATCCTGCTTTTTCACAGTGAACAAATACACTCACAATTAGTTCACTTCACTGACTGGGAGCGCTATTGTGATTTGTTCTTTTTTGAGAACTAAATTCTTTTTTGCCTTTAATCAATGTCTCTTTTAGATTGCCATATGCCAGGCAGTGTTCTAAACAATAACGTTTTGCACAAACTATGAAAAAAAAAAAACAAGATTTACCAAAAGGCTGGCGTACAACAGAAGACCTATTGACTTTGCCAATGCTTTTTTCTGTTGAAAACCAACACAAAAATCCCAATTCCATGTGGATTACCACTCTCATATACCACTTGCTCTGAGTGAGTGGTAAAAAGAAGTGGGTGTGAGTGTGGGTTAGATGGAGAGAGAGGGTGGTATTGGGCATGGAAAGCTGTCAGGAAAAGGAAGCAATCTCTGTTCCCCCATGCCATAGATAAGGGCCTGAGGCCAGGGTTAGACAGCGCTTCCAGCCCGCACTCCATGCAATTGTACCAGCTGTACATTCCAGACAGCAAAATTGGGACCAGTGTTAGAACACCTGGGAAATACACATGTGGGACAGCAGACCAGTTATATTTGGGAAGAGTAGTATCTCACTCAGAGACCCCACACTGCCTAAATTGTGATCAATCCCCTATGGTGCATGCATTAATTTGCATGACAATTGTATCACGTCCACTACATCATCATACCACTACATTGCAAGGTAAATATCGGTTAGTGTGACAGCTGAATACCATTGCTAATTGGATTGGTAGACAGTGAAAAGGTGAACATATTACTTAACATAATGATGTAGTTAAGGTGATATACTGGATGGAATACAATTGAATTTTAGTAACCCTGAAGTCAATTAATATATTGTCATACAACCACTTAAGAGGCAGCTTGGAAGCATATTACAGAGTGTTTCTTTATTAACTAAAGGGCTTCTAATATTTAAAAAGGGTTTTGTAAGCACTGATTCAAATCATCATGCAACGTCCATGATCTGAGATATACAGAAGTGGCAATGGCAACACAAAACAGGCTCTTATTGAATCTCTGGCCTTTGAAATCAAGTGGGATGAGTTGAACACTCTATTCTGACACTCTTCATTTGTCGTCCCAAGGTGGAACATTTTAGGCAAATTCCAGTTCGTGCTTGAGCACTGTCCTTGTTGAGAGTTGGATTGGTTCAAATCACAGATGGAGAATGGCAGTGTTCCAGCTCTGATCCACTTTAGTACAGTATGCTTTTAAAGTACATTTATAATGATAATCAATATATTTAGTCCATAAGAATTTCTGAGGAAAAAAACAAAGGCTTCAATGGCTTTAAAGTGATAATTGCCAATATACAAAATTGAAACATGAAGAAGCTAAGATAAAAGAGTATTGAGGGGACAGAATTATTGCAGTCTTCGCTAGACAACTGCTATACCAGTCATGAAACTTAAACTCCAAGGTATTCTAACAATGTTCTAAAGAGTAGAGTAATAATCATTTAGGAAGATACTAGCTTGGAAGAATAGAGGACAAGTGACGGAAAAATAACTTTGGAATTTTAAATCCTGGACATGAGTAGATTATAAAGATATTTCAGAAGAAGAATGTGAGCTTTATAGGTTCTACACCAAATTATATGAAGGGACCCTCAATAACTTGAACCAGACAAGGGTTGAAACTAACCACTTCCTAGTTTATAACAAAAAGCCAGGTTTTGAGGGATCTCTTGAAAATTTGTAAAGAAGGGAAGGTTTTGAGTTCAAAGGCAAGGAGTTCCAGAGCAGAGCTGTTGATCTGAGAAAACCTTTCCCACCCCATGTGGTTTTTCTAAAGGTAGCAACTAGAAGATTCTAGATATAAGAAGTCAGATTGTACAAAACAATTGTGGATGTATGAATATCAATATTTTTAGGTCTGACTTAGAGACAGGCTGTCTCACCAGTTTTGATGTAACCAAAGCAATTCATAAATAAAAATACATGGTTCCATAGATCAAGGGGCTTTATATCAGCCTCTTCATTAGTCTGTTCAGCTGGTATTCACATTTTGCTCTACCCACAACCGCATTGAGTAGGGGGCAATTGTTAAGCCCTCCTCCACCACTTGTTCTCTTGCACTGTGAATGACAGCCTTTACCCTTACCACATTTGCGCATGCACCTAAAATGAAGTGTACTTCTGTACCACGCCTTATGGGCCAATACCTCATTTTGCCAATGTTTTATTTTTATTTTTTAGTCTTCTCTATATGTCTAAACTATGACTTTAGGTTACTGTAATTCAAAGCCAATAGTACTTTTATTTACACCAGTGAAAATCATATGTTCCTGTGATGTGCATTAAAACTAAATAAAAGTATTTCAATACCTGTTCTAAGTACACCTGTCTGATATGAAGCACCCACTCCATACTATTAAAATTACTTGCAATATTAAAGTTTTTTCAAATTTAAATCTTGATCACAAGCATATGGCCACATGTTTAGATGGTAGCATTGTTTTTGGCACATGCTTGCAACAAAAACAATTGCTTGTGATCAAGATTTAAATTTGAAAAAACCTTAATATTGCAAGTAATTTTAATAGTATGGAGTGGGTGCTTCCTACCTGCAAATTAATGGACAATTCATTCAAATTTACCTGGCTGAGAAAGATTTCGAAGCCAATCAGACACTTTATGCAATGCAGATATCTCCAAAACTACTGCATGGATTTACACCATGCCAATCAAAAGCATGATTCTGGTAAAAGTTCTAATTTCATGGTCTCATTCTCTTCAACATATTTAATTAGCTGTGAGCAAACCTTCCTAAGGCAGTTAAAATGGAAATGCAACGTTTGTTCGCTCCCCAGCTCTCCTCAGGCAGATTTTATATTATGCCAGATACACCAATCAAGGCCCTGATTTCATATCAGTCAGTCAGTCAAATCACTTTATTCGATGCTTAAAATTATTAAGATCATAAAAGTACAGGAAATACAGTGTAAAATAAAAGACACACAATTGATGGGCAGAATGCAGAACCAATCAAAACATTCACCCCCAGTCAAAAGATCTGGGTTAAATCCATCATTCTTTTGCTCACCGTGCGACACCAGTTTAGACCTGGCCATATGCAAATCAGTCTTGGCCCTGTGCCTCATGGGAACAGTCCAGCCCGAACTGCCAAGCCAGGTCCTCTCTGGACCGGAAACAAGCATCCTAGGAACGGTTTTGGGGTTTCACCCCACTTCAGCCAGGATAGCTTGAATCCAGTGGCACAGTGAGCCCGGGACCCACGTCTGGGCATACCTGGCGCACTTAGGGCGAGAAAGCAAAATACACACAATTGATGGACGGCATGCAGAACCAATCAAAACATTCACCCCCAGTCAAGAGATTGACTCATTCTTTTGCTCACCTGGCAGTTCGGGCTAGTCTGTTCCCATTGGGGCGCCGGGTCAAGACTGATTTGCATATGGCTGGGTCCAAACTAGAATGGCATGGTGAGCAAACAAACAATGGATTTAGGCCCAGATCTCTGTGCTGGGGTGAATGCATGACATTGTTCTGCATTCTGTCCATCAATTGTTGTAGAAGAAAAAATACAGTTTTCATAATTCAATTGATGAAAATAATTTGATTAAAACAAACGTTTTTTGAAAACAGGATAAAATTAATGGATCATAAGGCACAATGGCCCAACTGCCTAGTCTTCCATGCCGGAAGGAGATATGAGGCCACAGTAAAACATACTAATTCATTAGGTAGTGATTGTAAAAAATACAAGACCTGACGACACTGAATAAAATCATATTTGCGCATAAGCGGCCAAATGAGTCTTTTGCGGTGCGTCTTATAAAATTTACAGAAGAAAAGTATGTGTAAGTCACACGGGCAGGGTGGAAGATCTGCTATTGAGTAAATACCGTCTGGGAAAGAAAACATGCAAGGAATAAGATTCAACGGAAACCTTACTAGGATGAATTGGTGGCGTGGGTTGGTCACAAGGCATAGATATCCCAGGGCACCTTCCTGTTCAATTCGACTCTCTTGATATAATTTCACAAGTGTTTTTGAGCAGTTTAACTTTGTTCGCTCCAGTGTCCTATTATTTAGAAAAGATCTTTTAATTTCTTTTTTTGATACTGTGGTGCAGGTTAAGGGCGATGTGAATAGATGGCCTAAGCCGAGCGAGGTGAGGCTGTTTTTAATGTTTAATAACCACTGGATCTTTAGTGCGTGATCCAAAGTGATGCAGTCTTCTATTAATCTTTGAGTGAGATTTACTGTTGTTCTTCTCTATATGGAATGCCATAGCAATATGGGTGCCAGCCTGATTATATCATCAATATAAGGGACATCCAGCTCGGTGTAGCAGAAGAAGTTAGAACAGCTCGCTGGAAGGCCCATGAGTCTCTTCTAAAAAGAGTTTTCAATGGTCTGGAGAGATTGGGCGTTGTTATATCCCCATATGCCTGCCCCATAAGTTGCCACCGTTATTGACTTTGCGGAATCGACCTTTTTGATCATATCAAGAGGCCTGGCGCCCAATTTCTTTGTAAAAGTTTTTAGTGCTATAATACTTTTTTCTAGTGCCAAGCCCGAGTCACGATCATATTTGACCAAGATAACTGACTCTCAAAGGATATTCCGAGGTATAAAAAGGTGTCAGTGTGTGACAATTCCCGTCCTTCTATATAAAGATGTGGGTGCCTCTTTTCACTGCATCCAGTTATCAAAACAAGAGACTTTGCCTCATTTGTTTTTAAGTCTGGACTACTCATATAGTTTACATAAATCCCTAATAATTGTAATGCTCGGCCAGTACCCGCTATTAGGACACCATCGTCTGCGTATAGCAGAATTGGGGTGCATACGTTCTTAATCGTTGGAACGTGCGGGGTGGAGTCCAGCAGGGGTGCTTCCACCACATTTGTATAGATGGAAAAAAGGAATGGGAATGACCTGGATCACTCCCCCATGTTCCCATAACGCACAGATGCCGATGCTGAGGAATAATGTTCTCTAATTAAGGTGTTTATTACCATTATTTCCCAAAGACAGTGGTGGGTTATGCAGTCGAATGCTGCTGAAAGGTCCATAAATACCAGGTATAATTTGTCCTGCTTTGCTTTAATGTACTTGGCAATTAGTAGAGTCAGATTGAGACTACGGTCCTGGGTGCCACTCCCCTTTTTGAAACCGTATTGCACCGGGATCAAAATATTATTGTCGGAGGCCTATTCCTCTAATTTGTTAAGTAGAACACGACCCATCAATTTGGCTTTACTATCTAATAGGGAGATTGAGAGATAGTTTTTAGGCTGAGATTTATCTCCCTTTTTGTAGTTAGGAATTATAATAGACCTTTTCCACGAGTCAGGCGGGCCCACTGCAACTATTACATTAAAAACATTAGTGAGCACTGGCCCCCACAAATCGGGATGTTCCATAAAAAGGTCTATTGGAGTGCCATCGGGGCCAGGGGCTCTATTAGTCGAGGACTGTGAGAGGGCCACTCTAATCTCCTGTAAGTTAAAACACAAGGACTGGTTAGTAGAAATGCCATTTGATGGCCGCTGGCCAGCCAGCTCTTCTGAATGGGACAAAATGGAAGAGAAATGTGTGATCCAGGAATCCTTGTCCACATGGAACGCTATGCTAGAATCTTCTAGTGGTTTAGGAAATGGAGCATTAATGATTCTCCAAAAATCCCTCTAATTTTTAGAGAAAGACGCATGATGAAGTTTCTACTAAGCGTCTAACCTAAGGGTGTTAATTCTTTGTTTCCTGGCCTCTGCATGACTAAGCCGTAAGGACTTAACCAGTGAGATGTCCCTTGGAATGGATCTAAGTGCTAAATGTAAATTAGAAAGGGCCTTTGTGCAAGAGTGGTCAAACCATATGAGGCCTGTCTTATTAGAGGTTCCTTTTTCACTAGTAATTAGATTCCTTGCTTCTGCCACTATCCTTTCAAAGGCTGTTAATGTCACTATGGGGTCAGGGATTGCTGCCAGACAAATCATACTATCATCAAGGCTATTGCCAACCACTCCTGTGACAAATTTTTCTTTATCTGACATTTCCCATTTTAAAATTATCCAATTTTTCCTTATAATTACTGGGTCAATATGTCTTATCTGCTCCATAGTGGTACCTCCCCATACCAAGATAGCAATGAAAGCATAGTGGTCGCTAAAACCATAAGGCATAATTGCAGTGTTGGCGATATGTTTAGTGAGGGATGAGGAAACCAATAAGTAATCTAGAGTTGAACCTTGGCTAGTCACTTCAAAGGTATATTTTAATGACCCAGTACCGGGGTCAATTGGATTCATAATTTCCAGATCATTGATTAACAAAAATAGCCTATTCTGAGCATCGCCATATGCGTTGTGAGTAAAATGGGGAACTGGGTCGCCTAAGTCATTGAACAGGCCGCATGCTGCTTTATTTGGTAAGAGGCAGTTATGTGCGTTAAAGTCACCCATCCATATGATTTTTGGGGGCTGTTTAAGACTCTTAAGAAAGGTATTGGCATCTCTCGCCAACATATCCACGATCTCCTCCATATTAGTGCTAAAATTATTATTATAGTAGTCAATCAAAAGAATAGTGCTTCATTTGATTCCTTTAAATAAAGAAAGTGGTAATAAGAAGAGGCGTTAAGAAATGATAAGACTGCTATGTTTAAGGTGTTTTTGAGTAGCCTTAGTATACCTCCCTTTGCACAACCAGAGGCAGATGGGCAGGCTGGGGTAAAAAAGGAGCGATAACTGTCTAAGTAAATTGGTCCAGTCTCCCATGTTTCCTAGAGGCAAATAAAATCATATTTGTTGATAATTGCTAACCAATCTGGATTAAACATTTTGGACTTTAGTCCAGCAATATTCCAGGAGACTAATTTTACATGGTCACTGATGGTTGAAAGGTGGAAAGTAGGTGCCACCTGGATGTTAGTTGGATCAAGCCCCGGATCCCTAGGACTTTGAGATATATTGATAGGGGTCACATTCCCCTCCTGTCAATCACACCCATCCAAGTCTGTCAGGGTGCTAAAACGGTTATTAGTGGGGAAATGTGTGGTAGAGCAACCTGGGGCTAGGCTTAAAGGTACCTCATGATATTTGCTGTGTGAGGCTAAGAAGCTTTGGCCCACATGTGGGAAACTATCAGGTCTATAAAAAAAACAAGGGGTGGTGCAAACATCTGAGTATATGGAGTAGCTGTATCAGGTAAGTGCCAAAACAATTTCTGAACCAGATGATGTGAATTAAAGTTAACAACCACACAATCCCCACTAAAGGTTTTCTTAAAGTTCCCTACCCAGGCCACCCATCTCGCCATTGGGATACTCGGTAATAACTCCCCTCAACCCCCCGTACTTGCTGATCCAATGGCATGCCTTATTAATAAGTTGATCTGTAGATTCTGAGTATCCATTAACTTTGGGACAATTGCCAGGACAATAACATAGGGGCAGGCGGCGGCGGGAATGTCCAATTTTAGATCGTGGTGATGGTTTGTCCTGTATGACTCTTCATTATCAGAATCTCTAGTGTGTGTGACTGGCGGTAGAAGCAATGGTGGAAGCAGACTGGGTGCCCGCTGTGATCGCGGAGGGTGAAGGGTAGAATTGTGGGGAGGATGAGTGGATTGCGTGTTTAAAAAAAGGGAGTTGTTTCGAGCTTCATCGTCCCTGTTGCTCGTGGATCTCTAGCCTGTGCAGCCTCACTGTATGATCTTACATTGTACCATGTCGTTAAGGGATCTTGAGGGACTATAGATGGTTCAGGGCGAGGGGAATTTCCTTAGGACCCGCCCGATTGCAAGCATTCGAGATTTTAATATTTGAGATTAGAGTTTCCAAGATTGCTTCGATTTTGCTCAGCCTATCTGTAAGTGGCTGTAGTAGGCGCATGGAAGACTGATCCATATTTAATAACACAGGGACTGCCGAAGGCATTGGGGGTGTAAGAGCTATTGCAGGCTCCGATAAATATGCAGATATTGGCTTTGTAA
The DNA here is from genome assembly GCF_964204655.1 of Triturus cristatus. Lineage (NCBI taxonomy): Eukaryota > Metazoa > Chordata > Amphibia > Caudata > Salamandridae > Triturus > Triturus cristatus. The sequence goes on from NC_140594.1 coordinate 737,323,345, forward strand.
CTGGTCTTGCTGCTCCTTTTTTCCTCTTAGGCGGCGGTTCCATGTGGACAATAGGAGAAGTGGCTCTGACATGAACCTGTGCATTTTTGCATTTAGATTGGGTCACAGATTGCTTAGGGGGAGGAGGGAGAGAGGGAATAGACAGGGATTCTGCTGTTGCATTTGGCGGTTCCGAGTCAGCACAAATAGACGAGTGATCGGACACTACGAGATCGCCCAAAGATAGTCAGCGCTCTACAGTCTGGATCTCTTTGTTCAGAGCATCGGAGGCTCCTATAATGAAGGCATCTAAGGTGTTAGATGACTCACCTCCCTTCATGGTTGTTTCTTTTTCCCATCTGCATCAGCCGGGTTGAGCCAAGTCCTGTTCTTGGTGGCAAGTTCAGCGACAGGAGAGGCTAGAAGGATGGCCCAGCCTCTTTTGGGCTCTGACAGGAGTGGACGGGCCCGCCCTTGGCCCAGGCTTTGCCCGGGCTTGGCCAGGACGGCGTCTGCATTTTCAAGGGCCTCCAGGCACTGGGGAAGATGGGCATTGTAGTCCGCCCCCACTGCTGCCGGAGTAACGCTGGTCTGCTCCTTACCCCAGGCTTCCCAGGTGCAGGCAGGGGCACAGACAGGGGCTCCTCACGGCTACAGCACACCGCGTGACAGCGTCGATGCTTTCAAGCGCCTCCAGGCGCTGGGGAAGATGGGCGTTGTAGTACGCCCCCACTGCTGCCGGAGTAACGCTGGTATCCTCACCCCAGGCTTCCCAGGTGCAGGTATGGGCACAGACAGGGATCCTCGCAGCTAATATATATTTATTAAATGGTACCAGAGTTACAGGAGAATCAAACAATTTTTTTCATGGAAACTTAACTATCACCTCAGTGCTGAGTGGTTTCTGGAAGCCACAGTAACTCTGAGATTGGAATATTTATTCGAAGATATTACAGAAGTTTCTGATAGTGTATTTTTATATTACAAATAAATTTTGGTTCATTTAGCATTAAACAAATGTTTTTTTTTAAAGAAGGTAAAGATTTTACTGATCTTTTTCGTTTATTCTTCTGGTTCAGTGATGAAACTACCAGCCAATGTGTTTTTCCCCTCTAGCACAGATCACTGCCACAATTTCGAAAACAAAAATATCATGATGGAAAAATATAGTGTCAAAATTATCAATTACAAAAGTAATGTGTCCCGATTCTTATGATGGTAAGTACAAAAAATAAAAATAAATATCTTTTCACACATATATCATAAAAAAAGCATCCAATAATAACGTTTTTTAATATTTATATATAGTTTAAAATAGTGAATCTGAAATATTGTAATAGATAACATTAGTATAATATAAATTAAATAAATTCAAATAATATTAATCACTATTTATAAATATACATACATATATAAGCACTCACGGTTTACATGTTTCACTGCTGAAGCAATCCCCATGCCTACGACGCTGGCACTCACACACACATATATGTGTGCATGTTTATATGTACATATATATAATGTGACACTATTATGAAATATATATATTTTGCATTATAGAAAAAAATGTGGGTTATTTTCTAGATTTAAAACTATAAAAAGTATATATATATATATATATATATATAGATATATTATCTACTGGCGGTCGCCAGTAGATAGTTATAGTTAGGACCGTGTTTCCATAGGAAATCTCAAAATTCTATTTTGAATAACTTTGGCGCCGGTTGACGAATCCTCGCGAAATTTTCAAAACTAATGGGGCGCTCCGCTCAGCTCCTACCCTGAAAGTCTCGGGGGGATTCGTCAAGCGGGGGCTGAGAACAAAGGGGGGTCCCAAAACGCGTTTTCCCCATGCATTTTCCCATAGGACCTTTAGTCGAAGGTACAGCCCGAACGGCTGAAAAGAATTACTTGAAATTTGGCAGAGAGGTAGTCCTCAGGTCAGGGATGTGCCTTTTGCATATATGGAGTCAATCTGTTCAGTAGTTCCTGAGAAAATTGCATTTAAAAGCACATACAAATCTATAGCCGCGCACCGTGCGCGCACAGTGCGCGCACCTTAACGTGCGCGAGCGTAATTCTGATTGGTGGTTACATGTCAGTCAACATTCGAATCGGTCGAAATCAGGAAGTGTCGGCCGCCATTTTGTTTGTTTTCAGTGCGAGAGTGAAAATGGAAGGTGGCGAACGTGAAAAGGGGGCAGGGTAGAGAGTTCCTGACCCCCTAGCCTTTGTCAGGGGGTCCCTGAAGGACCCCGAAGGCAGAAAAAAACATTTACATTTTTTTTTTTTTTAAATCGCGGGGATGCGCACACCGTGCGCGCATGGTGAAAAACAATAAAAAAAATTAACATTTTTTTTTAATACGTAGTTTATTGTTGAATAAATATATAAAAAAAATAATAATACAAACATAACTTAGCATTTAAAAAACCGTACAAATTCACTGAAAAAACCATAGGTTTCACACACGTTATAGTTAGGAACTAGCATTTAAAAAACCTTGCAAATTCACTTAAAAAACCATAGGTTTCACACATGTTATAGTTAGGTGGATATTTCACTCGTAAAAAACCAATGAAATTCCCCCGTTATAGTTAGTTCAGATAACTATAACTCGCGCGACCGCCACTCTATCACAAGGATGATGTCATCAGTGATGTCATGAGTGATGCCACTGACCTTGTCATGAGTGATGTAATATGTGACGTCATGAGCAGGATTGCGGGCGCGCGAGTTATAGTTATCTGAACTAACTATAACGGGGGAATTTCATTGATTTTTTACGAGTGAAATATCCACCTAACTATAACATGTGTGAAACCTATGGTTTTTTAAGTGAATTTGCAAGGTTTTTTAAATGCTAATTCCTAACTATAACGTGTGTGAAACCTATGGTTTTTTCAGTGAATTTTATATATATATATTTATATATATATACAGTTTCCAACCTGAAAAACGAGCGAGGACCCAAGGTTGGTGCAGAATATTCTTTATTTGCCACCAGTTAATCCGCCATGATGCGTTTCGGCCGGTTGACGGCCTTGATCTCATGACACCTTATATATATAGATAAATAAATATATATGTAGATATAGATGATAGAAATAAATAAAACACATTGACAAATCAACACAAAACATTCAATGAATTGCTAAATTAATTCAATATAAAAAACATAACAAAATCTCTCAAATACATTTACATATTTTAGGAAATTACACATAATAATACTAATTATAATAATAATAATAACAATAATAATAATAATACATATATTTAAACAATATTGAGAGAAGTACTGAAGGCTGGGAATAATAGATATACTATTCCCTCTCCAGTTTATGCAACATTAATGAACGCATAGACTTTCACAGGGGTTACATTTACTATTCCCACTCCAGTCTGTGCAACAGTAGGGAAATTGTTGGACTGCAGAGGGGTTATATTGAATATTACTACGCCAGTCTGTGCAACAGTAGGAAAAGCTTTGGACTTCGAAGGGGTACAAGTTGCTATTCCCACTCCAGTATGTGCAACAGTAGGGAAAGCGTTGGACTTTTGAGGGATAAGATTTACTATTCCTTATTCAGTCTGTGCAACAGTAGGGAAGGTCTTGGACCTCGAAGGAATTACATTTATTTCAGTCTGTGCAAGAGTAGAGAAAGCATTGGACTCCAGAAGGGTAAGATTTAGCATTCCCATTGCAGTCTTTGCAATAGAAGGGAAAGCATTGGTCTTCAGAGGGGCAAGAGTTACTACTCCAACTCCATTCTGTGCAAAAGTAGGGAAGGCATTGGACTTCGGAGGGGTAAGATTTGCTATTCCCACTCCAGCCTGTGCAACAGTAGGGAAATTGCTGGACTTTGGAGTGGTAAGATTTACTATTCCCACTCCAGTCTGTGCAACAGTAGTCACAGCTTTGGACTTTGTAGGGATTACATTTACTAATCCCACTCCAGTCTGAGCAACAGTAGGAAAAGTGTTAGACTTCGGAGGGGTTATTTACTATCCCCCATCCAGTCTGTGCACCAGTAGGGAAATCATTGGTTTTCCAAGCAGTACCATTTACTATTCCCGCTCCTGTCTGTGCAACAGTATGGAAAGTGTTGGACTTCAGAAAGGTAAGATTTACTGTTCCCACTCTAGTCTCTGCAACAATAGGGAGAGCATTGAACTTCGGAGGGGTAAGATTTACTATTCCCACTTCAGTATGTGCAAGAATAGGGAAACGTTGGACTTCAGAGGGGTAAGATTTAATATTCCCACTTCAGTCTGTGCAAAAGCAGTGAAAGAGTTGGGGTTCAGAGGGGTCAAATTTACTATTCCCACACCAGTTTGTGCAACTGTAGAGAAAGCATTGGACTTCGGAAGGGTAAGATTTACTAATTCCCACTCCAGTCTTTGCAACAGTAGGGAATGAGTTGGAATTCGGAGGGGTTAAATTTACTATTCCCACTCCAGCCAGTAAAAGAGTAGGGAAAGCACACATTTGAATAACCCTATTAATTTAGAACAAATATAAAACTCTTTATACAAACATTGTTTATTAACCCCCAAAAAATATATACATTTAACAAAAATGTACATGATTATTAAACATTTTAATAATTATCAATTAAAAAATTGTTATTTATTAATTAACTATCAACACTATACCCCCACAACCCTAGCCGCCCAAGCTATAACTAAAATAAAAAAAAGTATAACACAATTTACATAACTGACACCCCCAGGATAGGTAGGAGAGTGGTGCTGGTTCTGTTGTACGCAGACAACGCAGTATTTATGGCACGCACACCAATGGGCCTACAGGCCTTGATAGATGGGTTTGTTTCTTTTATGAATGGGTTAGACTTGTCACCCAATTTCACAAAATCGTTTGTCATGGAAATAGGCACTCGGGTGATTACATCAAAGACCTTCAAGGTAGGAACCCACAGTTTAGCAAAGGTCCCATCTTTTTCATACCAAAGAATTTTATTTGGCGCAAAATTAAATTGGAAACACTGGCAGGAAGGGAAGCTAATGGACATAAAAAAATCAATGGGAGCTATTGCCAACTACGCCCATAGTCTAGGCACCTGGTCACCGGGGGTGATTTTAAAGCTATACCAGTCTTTATGCATTTCTGCGGTCCTGTATGGTAGGCAGGTCCTGGGGGTTATCGGCGGTCAACAAACTACAGACTGCACAAAATAAATATTTGAGACAAATTTTGAATGTCCTTCAGGTTACCCCCTCATTTTCCGTACAAGAAGAATTAAGACTTAAGTACATCACTGATCTGGTGGCAGTTAAGCCTTTGTTGTGCTGGGTGAAGATCTGGTCTAGTGATGAGACAGCTTTTAATCGCTCAGTTATCCTGGACTGCCTCTCACTAGAACACGCATTCAAATTCCCCTGATTACGACATGTCAAGGAGACCCTGACGGCCCTAGGAAGAGCAGATATTTTCCTGAAATATGATACAGTGAAGTCCCGGGATATGAAAATAGTGAAAGAGTTGTTTTATATATACGCCATGGCCTACTGTGAGGAGACCGAGCTTGGAAAACTCCTGGTAAAAGGGCATGTTTTAGTTAAATCAGTCCAAGGTATGGAGAAATATCTCTCTATTTTAACTAGGGCCTCTGACAGATTTGTAATAACCCATTTTAGATTTAATCAGCTCCACCACCTTTTGGCATCTCCGGCTGGCTTTGTTTTACATGTAGAGGATAGAGGTCCTGTGGCTGCGATGATAGATCTCCACAGGATACCCTACATTTTGTTGTTTTATGCAAATATTTTAGTCATCCAAGGAGACTGTTTCTTAAACCCTTTTTAAAAGAGTTGAGATTTAGACATGCCCCTGTTGCTTTATTGTATTTGCAGCTTCTGCCCAATGACCGCATGCTTTTTGTAATACTGAATTTCCTGAGAGTAGCATTAAGATCCTGAAACTCTTGTGACTGATGGCAGTGAGGACTTTTGCGATTTTAGACACATTTTTTATATGAACCTTTAAATGAATTGTTGCTGTTTTATATTTCCTGTCTTTTATCTTTTATGGTTGTGATTACTGCCGAATAAAGATTAATATTACTAAAATAAAAAAATATAAAAATTCATAATTTATAATCAATAAACTAATTATTTGTTATTTAATACTTAGTTCACTCCCCCCTACAGAATTAGCAACCCACAACTAAAATATAACTACACTAAATCAATATTACATAATGTACACGATTAATTATCAAGTACACAATTATGAAATTATTAATTATTAAATACATAATTGATACTTAACTATTACTCAATTCATGTCCCAGCCTATATCCCTATAAACCCAACTGCCCACACCTAAAATATAACTAATATGTACATTTATTAAACAATTTACACAAGTAATAATCAATAAAATATTAATAAGTAAATCATGAATTAATTATTGCCTAATTAAATTCCCACCATACACCCCTACAAACTAGCAGCCTGCACATGAATTATAACAAAAAAAATAATTATTACATCATTTACATAATCAACAATCAATTAAAAATGTATAATGAATTAAAAATTAACTGTTAATTCGTCATTTCATAATTAACTGCCCACCCTATACCCCTCCAAACTCAGCAAACCACTATGACACTATAAATTACTATTCGCAATTGAATTAAAAATTATAAACCACTTAAAATTACTAACTGTATTTAAAAATAGTGTTAACAATTATACACACAATATTGACAAATAAAATTAAATATATGAAGTGAAACATATTAAGATAATTAAAAAATTATAGTTTTTTGTAACTATATTATTGAGAATGATATTAACAACAAAGTTATTCTTAACAACAACATTGCCTATCTGATGAAGGCAATATTCTTGACAACAATATTTCTATGTCACAATATTTGTGTTTGACAATTTCTTTTTCCGATATTTCTGTATACCGATATTTACAACAGTTCACCTGGGGCTTTCTCAAGACTGTAAATTTATATGAGTAAAATAATTATTTTCATGCTCATGTAGCACAAAATTGTGATGGCTCAGCACACATAAGAATGTATGCATGCATACTGTTGTGGAAGGAAGTGAAAAGTAACTTGTAAGGGCGTTGTGGGTAGAGAATGGAGTACATACTGTAGCAAAAAGGCTAAAAGCTTCTCAATAACTTATAAAGTCCCCCAAAAAATGCTGAGTCATAAAAAACCATAATTATTACATTAGGTAGTGTGGTCAGCTTAGGAGGGAGCACAATCGCTGAACAGGATTAAAGCAGTTAGTGTATACAGTGGCAAAAGTATGAAACATTGCACGTGGTGGCCATTGGTCATGCAACAGTCTTACCTTTTCTGAGTAGGGAGCATTGCTCGAGCCCCCCCACACAGGAATAATTTTAAAAATAAGAGCCCCGGGGGCTGGCGTTCCCTGGGGCAGCGGGGGGCCCGTGTGCCCCTGCAAATTTATTAGTAAAAGCCCCGGGGGTGGCAGTCTCCAGGGCTTGGGGGAGGCTTGGATGCCCCCCACATAAAAAATCAAAGCCCGGGGGGTGGCGGTCCCTGGGGGGCCGTGTGCCCCCGCAAATCTTTGTGCAAAGCCCTGGGGGGGCGGTCCCCGGGGCAGTGTGGGGGGATTGGGGCCCCCCATACGTTTTCTTTCTGTCCCCAGGACCTGGCCCACCCGGGGGCTTAATTAAACGTAGCGCGGGAGTCCGTGCTTTGTTTTTTTTTTTCTGGCCGAAATTCATGCTGGGTACACGAATCTCGCCTATTTCTTTTTTTTTTTTTAAATGCTTTTTTCGGCCCTGGGGGTCCTTGTGGGACCCCCTGAGCAGGCCTAGGGGGACAGGGTGTTTCTACCCTGCCCCATTTTCCTGTTTTTCGCATTTCTTTTTCTGAACCAAGGGCTACCTTTTTGCAAAATTTGGTGTAATTCCGTTCAGCAGTTCGGGCTGTAGCCTGTTCCAAAATCCTATGGGAAATAACATGGAGAAAACGTGTTTTGGGACCCCCTTGTTTCTCGGCCCATGCTTGACGAATCACCCCCAAACTTTCAGGATAGGGGCTGACCGGAGCACCCCACCTGTTTTGAAAATTTCACGAAGATTCGTCATTCGGCGCCAAAGCTATTAAGAAAAGAATGTTACGATTTTCCTATGGTAACCAGGTCCTAACTATAACTACCTACTGGCGACATATATATATATATATATATATATATATATATATATATATATATATATATATATATATATATATATATATATATATATGACTGCTCCAGGTGCCCCTCTCATAGAAACGCACTCGAAAGAGTTGATGTAGCAATCCTTTATAAGGCAAACATCTCACAGCGCTGATGGCGTTACAGCATGTCAAAAAGCCTGACGCGTTTCAAAGCTAGATTGCTTCTTCCTCAGAGGCTTGACAAATGCAAAAGGACACACCCACAGTTTTAAATCACATCCCACGCCCATCATAGGGCAAAGCATTCTGGGTCCTGTAGTGCGTCCATAAAATTCCAACCCATATGGGTGCATTACTGTTTCATTGCTGTCCATAATCAAAGCCCACAGATGGGCCCCAGCGCGAAGATGCATCCTGCGCCATCAACAGACTCCCACACATGCGGTCAGGTAAATAGCCTGCCACGTGGCTCCCAGTTATCGGGGTGGTGCGTTTCTCGCGGCAGGGGCTGCCGCGTGTTCAATTGCTGCTCCCAGTGTCCCTCTCTTGGAAATGCACTCGACACATGAGACCGGGTGAATACCCCGCCCCGTAGCTCCCAGTTATCAGGAGGGTGCATCCCCCACGGCGAGGGCTGCCGCGAATTCGATGACTGCTCCAGGTGCCCCTCTCATAGAAACGCACTCGAAAGAGTTGATGTAGCAATCCTTTATAAGGCAAACATCTCACAGCGCTGATGGCGTTACAGCATGTCAAAAAGCCTGACGCGTTTCAAAGCTAGATTGCTTCTTCCTCAGAGGCTTGACAAATGCAAAAGGACACACCCACAGTTTTAAATCACATCCCACGCCCATCATAGGGCAAAGCATTCTGGGTCCTGTAGTGCGTCCATAAAATTCCAACCCATATGGGTGCATTACTGTTTCATTGCTGTCCATAATCAAAGCCCACAGATGGGCCCCAGCGCGAAGATGCATCCTGCGCCATCAACAGACTCCCACACATGCGGACAGGTAAATAGCCTGCCACGTGGCTCCCAGTTATCGGGGTGGTGCGTTTCTCGCGGCAGGGGCTGCCGCGTGTTCAATTGCTGCTCCCAGTGTCCCTCTCTTGGAAATGCACTCGACACATGAGACCGGGTGAATACCCCGCCCCGTAGCTCCCAGTTATCAGGAGGGTGCATCCCCCGCGGCGAGGGCTGCCGCGAATTCGATGACTGCTCCAGGTGCCCCTCTCATAGAAACGCACTCGAAAGAGTTGATGTAGCAATCCTTTATAAGGCAAACATCTCACAGCGCTGATGGCGTTACAGCATGTCAAAAAGCCTGACGCGTTTCAAAGCTAGATTGCTTCTTCCTCAGAGGCTTGACAAATGCAAAAGGACACACCCACAGTTTTAAATCACATCCCACGCCCATCATAGGGCAAAGCATTCTGGGTCCTGTAGTGCGTCCATAAAATTCCAACCCATATGGGTGCATTACTGTTTCATTGCTGTCCATAATCAAAGCCCACAGATGGGCCCCAGCGCGAAGATGCATCCTGCGCCATCAACAGACTCCCACACATGCGGTCAGGTAAATAGCCTGCCACGTGGCTCCCAGTTATCGGGGTGGTGCGTTTCTCGCGGCAGGGGCTGCCGCGTGTTCAATTGCTGCTCCCAGTGTCCCTCTCTTGGAAATGCACTCGATACATGAGACCGGGTGAATACCCCGCCCCGTAGCTCCCAGTTATCAGGAGGGTGCATCCCCCGCGGCGAGGGCTGCCGCGAATTCGATGACTGCTCCAGGTGCCCCTCTCATAGAAACGCACTCGAAAGAGTTGATGTAGCAATCCTTTATAAGGCAAACATCTCACAGCGCTGATGGCGTTACAGCATGTCAAAAAGCCTGACGCGTTTCAAAGCTAGATTGCTTCTTCCTCAGAGGCTTGACAAATGCAAAAGGACACACCCACAGTTTTAAATCACATCCCACGCCCATCATAGGGCAAAGCATTCTGGGTCCTGTAGTGCGTCCATAAAATTCCAACCCATATGGGTGCATTACTGTTTCATTGCTGTCCATAACCCGATAACTGGGAGCCACGTGGCAGGCTATTTACCTGACCGCATGTGTGGGAGGCTGTTGATGGCGCAGGATGCATCTTCGCGCTGGGGCCCATCTGTGGGCTTTGATTATGGACAGCAATGAAACAGTAATGCACCCATATGGGTTGGAATTTTATGGACGCGTCAGGCTTTTTGACATGCTGTAACGCCATCAGCGCTGTGAGATGTTTGCCTTATAAAGGATTGCTACATCAACTCTTTCGAGTGCGTTTCTATGAGAGGGGCACCTGGAGCAGTCATCGAATTCGCGGCAGCCCTCGCCGCGGGGGATGCACCCTCCTGATAACTGGGAGCTACGGGGCGGGGTATTCACCCGGTCTCATGTATCGAGTGCATTTCCAAGAGAGGGACACTGGGAGCAGCAATTGAACACGCGGCAGCCCCTGCCGCGAGAAACGCACCACCCCGATAACTGGAAGCCACGTGGCAGGCTATTTACCTGACCGCATGTGTGGGAGTCTGTTGATGGCGCAGGATGCATCTTCGCGCTGGGGCCCATCTGTGGGCTTTGATTATGGACAGCAATGAAACAGTAATGCACCCATATGGGTTGGAATTTTATGGACGCACTACAGGACCCAGAATGCTTTGCCCTATGATGGGCGTGGGATGTGATTTAAAACTGTGGGTGTGTCCTTTTGCATTTGTCAAGCCTCTGAGGAAGAAGCAATCTAGCTTTGAAACGCGTCAGGCTTTTTGACATGCTGTAACGCCATCAGCGCTGTGAGATGTTTGCCTTATAAAGGATTGCTACATCAACTCTTTCGAGTGCGTTTCTATGAGAGGGGCACCTGGAGCAGTCATCGAATTCGCGGCAGCCCTCGCCGCGGGGGATGCACCCTCCTGATAACTGGGAGCTACGGGGCGGGGTATTCACCCGGTCTCATGTGTCGAGTGCATTTCCAAGAGAGGGACACTGGGAGCAGCAATTGAACACGCGGCAGCCCCTGCCGCGAGAAACGCACCACCCCGATAACTGGGAGCCACGTGGCAGGCTATTTACCTGACCGCATGTGTGGGAGTCTGTTGATGGCGCAGGATGCATCTTCGCGCTGGGGCCCATCTGTGGGCTTTGATTATGGACAGCAATGAAACAGTAATGCACCCATATGGGTTGGAATTTTATGGACGCACTACAGGACCCAGAATGCTTTGCCCTATGATGGGCGTGGGATGTGATTTAAAACTGTGGGTGTGTCCTTTTGCATTTGTCAAGCCTCTAAGGAAGAAGCAATCTAGCTTTGAAACGCGTCAGGCTTTTTGACATGCTGTAACGCCATCAGCGCTGTGAGATGTTTGCCTTATAAAGGATTGCTACATCAACTCTTTCGAGTGCGTTTCTATGAGAGGGGCACCGGGAGCAGTCATCGAATTCGCGGCAGCCCTCGCCGCGGGGGATGCACCCTCCTGATAACTGGGAGCTACGGGGCGGGGTATTCACCCGGTCTCATGTGTCGAGTGCATTTCCAAGAGAGGGACACTGGGAGCAGCAATATATATATATATATATATATATATATATATATTTGGTAGGTATAGTTAGGACCTAGTTTCCATAGGAAAAGCATTTTTTGACTTGGCTATAACTTTGGCTTCGTTTAACCAATCGGCATGCACTTTTGCCAAAAAAGTGTCACGGTAGGTACTATTGATTGGGAAAGTTTGGGAGTGATTCGTGCAGTGGGGACTGAGAAATTGGGTAGCAAAAAAAGTTTGCGTTTGTAATGTTAATTCCCATAGCAACCTTTAGCCACCTCTACAGCTCGAACCGCTGAACGGACTTACACCAATTTTTGGCAGGGAGGTAAATGTTAGTTCAAGAATGTGCCTTTTGCTTATTTGGTGTAAATCTGTTGAGTAGTTTTTGAGAAATGTAAGTTTATAATTATATTGATATCTCTGGCCGTGGATATTTCACGGAGGTTTCGCGATGAATCATGAGTGCATGCGCCATCTGTTCCCGGAGCTGAAAATGTGTGTGAAAGCCCACATAAGGTGTCATGGTGGAGATACTCTGACCCCATGGTTGAGCAATGGAGTTAGTGACACAAGCTATGTGTCCAAAATTCATTTTTATTATTGCACGCGATATTTGCCACGACACCACAACCGCTAGCGCAACCACCCCTGTGTATCTACACAGGGATGTCACAACTACTGACGTCGTCCTGGATATTGGTGAATCATTACTGCGTATTCTTATAGAGATATTGAGATTCTGCTAAATGTTTTGATAGAGTTATTTACATAATGAGTTATCTACTGTGATGGTTAGAATTAATTACATTACAAATCCTGCTTTTGCTTTTCACTTCCATTACATAACCGCGAAAATGGAAAATAGGTTTTATAGCTGAGCTAACTATGACTCACACCCATGCAATGACATTACTGATGACATTTCAAATGACATCATGATGACATCACTGATGACATCATCCTCAGACTCTCTGATGCAGCCACTCATACCCGATGTAACCATTGACACACCGACTCTAACTTTCACACTACCATTCTCGAACCATTGACACACCCATACCAACTCACTCATTCATAGGTCTACACACACATCGTATCACTCACTCACCCATACAGTCACTCATACACCCACTCACTCACTAATACAGCCACTGACTTATCCCCCCATGCACCCATACAGCCACTCATACACTGTCAGAAACACGAGAAACTCACAAACCTAATCAATCATCCATTGAGTCAATCACACTGGCACTTACCCATCTATACAGTTATACACACACCAGCTCACTGATTCATACAGATACTAACTCATACTCACTCACCTATACAGTCACTGACACAAGCACACACTCACTAATACCGCCACTCTCACAATCACTGACTGACACATACAGTCACTTATATACTCCAACGCTCACAAATACTGCTTTTCACATATGCAGTTACTCACCAATATATAACTGATATATCCATTCACTCACTGACACAGCCATATGCATACTCACTCACCAATACAGCTCCTCACAGACACACTCACAAACCCATACAGCCACTGATTCACCCACTCACTCATCCATGCAGGGAGTCACACACCCCCTACCCACCCACACACACATTCATACACCCATGCAGGTAATCAGACAACCAATCAATAACCCATACAGCTACTCATGTACTTACTCACCAACCCATGCAGCCACTTACACACCAACTGAAAGACTCAAACAGCCATTCACACAAATTAATCACTCACTCATACATTCACTGAAACATATAATCACTTACTTATACAATCAGTCATGCACCCACTAAATCATCCTTACAGGAACTGATATACACACTGACTCATTAATACACCTTGATGTATATATATTTAACATTAATAAACTTTTTAGAAACACTCAGTCACTGGATGATGTCATGAGTGATGTCATTTGAGATGTCATCATTGATGTCACTGACCATGTCATGAGTGATGTAATATGTGAGGTCATAAGCAGTGCATTGTGGGGGACCAAGTTATAGTTAGTTAAGTTTTTTTAAATTCTATTTCCTAACTATAACGTCCCTGTAACCTTTGTTTTTTTCAGTGAATATATATATATGTGTGTGTGTACATGAATATATATATTTACTGAAAAAAACAGGTTTCAGGCACATTATAATTAGAAATTAGCATTTAAAAAACCTTTGCAATTCACTGACAAAAACATAGGTTTCAAGGACATTATAGTTAGTTGGACATTTCACTCAAACAAAACCAGTGAAATTTGGCTGCTATAGTTTCTACTAACTATAACTCGCACCCCCACAATGCACTGCTGATGACATCACTTGTTACCTCCAGAAAGCCCCACACAGCTGGATAGGTGAGAGTGCTCCGAGGCCACAGACCCTTTTTACACTACTCTGCAAACACGGCTTCTGGCACATTGCTGCTCGGAGGATAAGGTCCTCCTTGTGTCCTGAGGTCCTCAGGACACAAGAGAACCTCATCGCCCCACCAGTAGTGCGCCAAGAGGCACGTTTGCAGAGTGGTGTCAAAAGGGGCATGGACTCGGACCACCTCTCTGCAATCCAGCTTTGTGGCGCTTACTGGAGGTACCTGGTGGGCTAGTTGGCCCCAAGGGACCCTCAAAATTCAAGGGAACTTAATTCCCCTACTTAGAACGCGCTAGGGGGCACATTTGCAGAGTGGTGCAGAGAGGGGGTGGGGCCTCTGGCGAGATGCCGGCTTTAAAAAAAATATCTTTAAAGGGGGCTGGGTGGCCCCCCTTCTTTGCAATATAGTTTGGGCCCTGGGGACCCAATCCCCCAGGGCCTGCACATTTTCACCAAAAAAAAGGGGAGGGGGCTATGCGGCCCCCCTCCCGAGGCCAATTTCGGCCCCGGGCACCCCATCCCCCGGGGCATGGCCAGACTTGTTTTTTACTTAATACATTTGGAGGGGGGCTGTGTGGGGCCCCATCCTCAGGCCAATTGTAGCCCCGGGGACCCCATCCCCAGGGCCGGCCTCCTGCTTCTGCATTTTTTCTCTTTTTAATCAATGGGCTCCGGGGCCACTTCTGGCCCTGGGGACCCCATCCCTCTGGGCCGGCCCTTAGCTTGGGGACTGTGGGGGGAGCCCCAATACCCCCACAGTCCCTGCTAGCTCCCCGCCTCCTGCAGGAGCCGGCACTGCTTCTAGGCAAGGGGAGCTGCTAACATGCAGCTCCCCTTGCCCAAAAGCAATCTGCTTTGCTTTTTGGAAGCGGGAGCAGGTTTCCTGCTCTCGCTTTCAAAAAGCAAAGCAAGGTTTTCTATGACAGGGTGGGATTCTTGCTTTCATCCTGTCATAGCAAACGGCAATGTTCCGGGGGTGGGCAAGCCGGGACATTGCAGAAGCCGGCCCTGGGGAATCGCCACCCCCCACACTAATTATTTAGCAAAGCCCCCAGGAGGTGGCGGTCCCAGGGCATGGGGGGCCTTGAGGCCACCACCTTATTACAATAAAGCCCCGGGGAGGTGACGGTCCCCAGGGCTGCAAGGGCCTCTGCGGGCCCCCAATATATAATTCCACATTGCCCCCAGGACCTGGCCCACCTGGGAGCTTAACAATAACAAAGCGCAGGAGCCCCCGCTTCATTTATTTTTTGTTTTCTCTGCCGGATTCGCACACCCAGCGCGAATTCGGCCGATTTGTTTTTAAAAATGCTTTTGTGGCCCCTAAGGGCCCTTGTGGGACCCCCTGAGCAGGCCTAGGGGGTCAGGGTGTTTCTACCCTGCCCCCTTTTCTTGTTTTTCATCTTTGTTTTCTGTTTTCTTGTGACTCGGTTATCGAGTCACAAGATGGCTGCCAACACTTCCTGGTTTGGAGTGTTGGCAGCCAATTAGAGTGAAGCTCGTGCTCGGGAGGATTCATGAATCCTCAGTGGTCAGATTTTTACATTTTAATTTTTTTATTTCTCTGTAACTACTGAACAGATTTACACCATTTAAAAAAAGGTCGCTTTCTGAACCAAGAGCTAACTTTTTGCCAAATTTGGTGTAATTCCATTCAGCAGTTCGGGCTGTAGCCTGTTCCAAAATTTCCTATGGAAATTAACATAGAGGAAACTCGTTTTCAGACACCCTATTTTCTCGGCCCCTGCTTGATGAATCACCCCCAAACTTTAAAGACAGGAGCTGACCGGAGCGGGCCATTAGTCTTGAAAACTTTGCGAAGATTCGTCAACCGGCGCCAAAGATATTGACAAAAGAAAAAAAGCTTTTCCCATGGATAATAGGTCCTAACTTTAACTACTTACTGGTGACCGCAAGTAGGTAATAAGTATATATTTATACTATATAGAAAATAAGTTCCTCTCCAGATGAAAGAAAGAACCACACGCTTGATGTGGCTAGCAATTCTTTGTTTTAATATTCATTGGAAGCTGAAACATTCTTCCGCCTTACGTGTTTGAGGCGCATTCAACCTTGTTCAAAGATAACAGCTGATGAGCTCTGTTTACAACATTAGTTCCATCCTTTAAAATTATTGACCCCCTAGTGGACACTCATGTGGTTGTTCAAAGTGCACACTGTAACTCGTAGTTTCGTAACAGTACGTAAAACCCCAGTGGGTATTGAATTCCAATATCAGTTGTTGCCAACTAAAAAAATAATCTTGCTGATAGACATCCTCATATCGCTCCTGATTACAGTCAGAAAGGCTGCAAGGAGCCATGCCCCACAAATTAACTGTGGCACCACTGCCCAATCACCTCACAGCTTACCTCCAAAAGCAGTCCTTCTTGGCTATGGCACTCTTACTTGTGGTGCGGCACAGAGGCAGGACCAAACCGCTCAAATACAAAACAAATTCCTCTCCAGAAGAAAGAAAGAACCACACTCTCAATATATATATAGTAAGTGGGTGTGTGAGTGGCTTTATGGATCCGGGAGTGGTTTTCTGGATGATGTTATCAGTAGTGTCATTTGAAATGTCACCAGTTATATAATATGTGAGGTTATAAGCTGTGCATTACAGGGGTAAAAGTTACTGCTAGTTCAGGTAACTATAGTTGCTGAATTTCACTGGTTTTGTACAAGTGAAATCTGAGCCTAAATATAACATCCCTATAGCCTACACATTTTTCAATGTATTTCTATGTTTTTTAAATTCTAATACGTAACTATAACATCCCTGTAACCTTTGTTTTTTTCAGTGAATTTCTAAGGTTTTCTTAATGTTATTTTCTAACTATAATGTCTCTGTAACCTTTGGCTTTTAAAGTGATTTTCTAAGGTGTTTTTTTTACATTTTAGTTCTTAGCTGTAATCTATAACCTTGAGATCAAGTGTGTGAGTGAGTGCATGAGTGTCTCAGTGGGTGTGTAAGTGAGTGTCCAATGGATGTGTGAGTATCTGAGTGGGTCTGGTAGTGTCTGCATAAGTGTCTCATTGGGTTTGTGAGCAGGTGTGTGAGTGTCTGAGTGGGTGTGTGAGTGTCTGAGTAGGTGCATGAGTATCTGAGTGAGTTTCTGGATGGGTCTGTGAGAAGGTGTGATATTGTCTGAGTAGGTTTGTGAGTGCCTCCATGAGTGTGTGAGTCAGTCTGAGTAGGTCAGTGAGTGGCTGTGAGAGAGTATGAGTGGTTCTTTAAGTAGGTGCATGAGTATCTGAGTGAGTCTCTGAGTGGGTGTACATGTCTGAGTGGGTCTGTGAGTGGGTTCATGAGTGTTTTCATAGGTCATAGGTCTATGAGTGTGTGTGAGAGTGTCTGAGTAGGTCTGTGAGTGGGTGTTTGATTATCTGAGTGGGTCTGTGAGTGGGTGTATCAGTGTCTGAGTAGGTCTGTCAGTGGGTGTGCAAGTGCCTGAGTGTTTCTCTAAGTGCCTGTGATAATATGTCAGTAACTGTGTCAGTGTCTGGGCCACAAAGGAACCACGCCTGCCCCTTTATCCAAAAGGAGTCCACAGGTTTGAACAAAATATTCACCCATATGTAGAACTTTCTACTGGTTATTCTTACCTCCTTGGGTAAATAACCTTCTATTGGTTATTACTTAGCTCCTTGGGTAAATGTCCAGTACATATTCTACATTATGGCTGTGTAATGGAGCACATGGAAATGTCACCAGTGACCTTGTTAGCTGTTAGAAACAGGGGTCTCTAGTTGGCAGTGGTTTGCACCTTGTCCAAGTCATTTGTTCTTTACAGAAGTGGAGG
The DNA here is from genome assembly GCF_964204655.1 of Triturus cristatus. NCBI lineage: Eukaryota > Metazoa > Chordata > Amphibia > Caudata > Salamandridae > Triturus > Triturus cristatus. Next base: position 737,341,293 of record NC_140594.1, read on the forward strand.
TTCAATTGGGGCGTTACAACAAACAAATGATGGACGGAATGCTGACAATGCAGACATTCTCCCCCAGTCAAGAGATCTGGGTTAAAGCCATGTCTTCCCTGGACCGGAATCAAGCATCCTAGGACCGGTTTCTGGCTATCAGCCGTCATCAGCCAGGATAGCATAACTCCAGTGGCGTAGTGAGCACGGGTCCCACGTCTGGGAATACCTATCCCACTTAGGGCGAAAAGCGTTACAACAAACAAATGATGGACGGAATGCTGACAATGCAGACATTCTCCCCCAGTCAAGAGATCTGGGTTAAATCCATCGTTCTTTTGCCCACTACGCCACCCCAGTTTAGACATGGTCATATGCAAATCAGTCTTGACCTTGTGCCTCATGGGAACAGTCCAGCCCGAACTGCCAAGCCATTCAATTGGGGCACCTGTTATGTTTAAATATGTAAGTGTTTCTCATTGAGGTTTAATTTCTGTAAAAATTAAGCAGGTTCTCATGCCAGCTCCCCCTGCAACAGTTCTCCTGTCCAGCTTGCCTGCAGTACGCTACCCTCTGCTGCCTGTGTACTTGCTGCCCTATGTTTGTGCCTCCTATGCTTGTTTCTTGCTCTGTTTTGCTATTTCAGGTCATTTTTCTGCCCTCTGTTTTGTCTTTATCTGCTTGTTTTTCTGCCCTCTGTTTTGCCATTCCTGCTCCTTTTCTTCCCTCTGTTTTCTCTCTTCTGCTTATTTTTCTGCCCTCTGTTTTGCCTTTTTTTGCTCGTTTTCCTGTTGACTCTATTTGCCTTTTCTGCAAATTTTTCTCCCCTCCATTTTGCCTTCACTGTTCATTTTTCTGTCCTCTGTTTTGGCATCTTATGCTTTATTTTGCCTTTTCTGCTAATTTTTCTGCCCTCTGTTTTGCCTTTTCTGCATGTTTTTTGCCTTAATTTTTTACTTTCTGCTCATTTTCTGCTCTCTGTTTTGCCTTTTCTGCTTGTTTTTATGCCCTCTGTTTTGCCATTCGTGCTTGTTTTTCTGCATTCTGTTTTGTCTATTCTGCTCATTTTTGTTCCTTCCATTTTGGCTTTTCTGCAAATTATTTTGCACTCTGTTTTGCTCTCTTCTGCTCTGTTTTGCCTTTTCTGCTCATTTATCTGCCCTCTGTTTTGCCCTGGCTTTTCTGCTAGCTTTTCTGCATTCTGTTTTGCCTTCTGTGGAATGGGAATGGGCGGGCTGAGTTTTGCCCCGGAACCCCATCTCCAGGGAACCAACCACGCCTACCTGGGTGCCCTAGCCCCACCCTCGGCACCCAGTGTGCTTTGATGCGGACCGCAGGGAAGCCTTAATGCCCCCGTGGTCACAGTCAACATCCCTGCCCCCTGCAGGAGCCAGCATTGCTCCCGTATGCAGGGTACTGCTAAATATGCAGCTCCCTATGTGTGTGACCAATCTTTCTTCTGTTTCCTTGCCCGCATGACAGCAGGCAGGGAAATAGATGAAAACTCTGCTCCCAGCAAGCAAGAGCAGTTTGACAGCTCACACTTGCTAGGAGCAGAGTTTGCTCATGCTTAGCAGGAGCTGTCATAGCTTCCGCCTAGCACAAGCAAACAGCTATCACCCAAGGGTGGGCACCTTGCGAGACAGCAGAAGCCACATTAGTGGCTCAAGGAGGGTGGCCACGCTGTCCCCCTCCTTTAATTGTCATGGGCCAACCTCAGGGACATTTTATATTTTCCATAGACTCCCAGGAGATGTTGGTCCTTTGGGGTCCTTGCGGCCCCACTTTAAATCTTTCATTTTTGGGAGGCGGTGGTCCCCTGGACTTCAAACAGCCCCAGAAGGGGTGTCCACATGGCCTTCCACCAGATAAAAAATGAAATCCCCGGGGAGGTGGTTGTCCCTGAGGCTCAAATGAGCCCAGGGATGGAGGTCCATGAGGCCGCCCTCAAATATATCAAAAAGCTCCGTGGAGGTGGTGGTCCCCGGGACTCAAAATACCCTTAGGAGCGAGGCTCCATGCACCCCCTCCTTTTTTCTATGCCACATGCTGCCCCGCAACCTGGCTCACCCAGGGGCTATACTATAAACAAGTGCGGAAGGCCACACTTTTTTTTAAGCACCCGAGCTAGGGTGTTAGGGTACTTCTACCATGCCCCATTTTCTTTTGTTTTTTTATTGTTTTTTGCGACTGCCAACACTTCTTGGTTGAACTGTTGGCAGCCATTCAGATCTCTGCATGAGATCATCATTATTTGGGAAGGCTTCACGACCCTAGATATACAAATTTTGATTTTTTTTTAATATCTGAAAACCTACTGAACAGATTTACACCAAATAACAAAATGGGCACTTTCTGGACCAAGATCTAGCTTTCTGCCAAATTTGATGTAATTCTGTTCAGTGATTCGGGCTGTAGTTGTGTCTAAAATCTCTATGGGAGTTAACATGTAATACACACTTTTTTTAACACTCTCTATTTCTCAGCCCCCACCTGATGGATCACCTCAAAACGTTCCATGCACAACAAGACCCATCTTGACACATTTTTGGGGAAATTGCATGAAGATTCCAGATTATATCCAAGTCATAAAACGCTTTCCCTTTTGAAACTAGGCCCTACCTATAGCTACCTGCTGCCGACTGCCAATAGGTAATATATATATCAGTTACGCACCTAGAAAATCATCCATTCACACACTTGTACACCCACTCATTCTTCCACAGGCCTTTCACTATAAATATATAAAACATATTTAAACTTTTCAGAAAAACACACAGTCACTGGATGACGTCATCAGTGATGTCATTTGAGATGTCATCAGTGATGTAATCAGTGATGTCACTGACCATGTCATGAGTGATGTAATATGTGACGTCATCAGCAGTGCATTGCGTGGGCGCAAGTTATAGTTAGCTGAACTAACTATAACAGGGGAAGTTCTAGGGTTTTGTACGAGGGAAATGTCCAGCTAACTATAACACCCCTGAAACCTATGGTTTTTTCAGTGAATTTCTAAGGTTTTTTAAATGCCAATTCCTAACTATAACACCCCTGAAACCTTTGGTTTTTTCAGTGAATTTCAAAGGTTTTTTAAATGCCAATTCCTAACTATAACGTGCATGAAACCTATGGTTTTTTCAGTGAATTTCAAAGGTTTTTTAAATGCTAATTCCTATCTATAACTTATCTCTGAAGATATCATGTTTAATGATTTTGATTGGATTTGTATATTTTTCAAATTCAGTGTGTCAATTTCATTAATTACGTTTTTTTTAAATACTTTTTTATCACCATATTTAAACTTATTTTTTCAGTTAATTCTTTTAAAAATTAAAAAATATTATTTGAACTTAATGGGTTTTTCAAACATATTTTTTTAACTATACGTTCAAAACTTTATTTTATATATTTTTTTCACTGTTTTTGGATCCGCGCACCCTACGCGCACCGTTCTCGATTCCTACGCGATAGCATCCGTCCATGGTATGCGTTGGGTACGTGTTTAGTGCGCAATTGCAATGTGACCGGTACGCGACTCCCAGCCTATACGCGACACGTTCGATGTACCTAACGCGACGTTATGCGCTTCCGCGATGCGCCATCTGCGTCTATGACGCGGTAGGTACGCGGATCCCGCGAAATATTTAACATTTTAAAAAACATATATATATGTATTTCATGTGAATATTAATTCAAGGCAAACTCTAGACTAGTCTTAAAACTAATATAATTTTATATCTAATCCTATAAATTTTTTTAATTCAATTTCACGGATGCGCGCTGGGTGCGTGCTGCGTAAGCGCAGGGTGCGCGGATCCCATGTGACCTGCAAAAAAAGAGATTTGATTGGTTCTAACTATTGAAAGACCCCACCCATTTCAATCATTCTTTGACCTTCTTTAGAGCACCATCTCTTTAGAGAGAAGAAGATTTTTTAGACGAAGTTTACACTTAGCTCTAACTTTTTTCAACCAAAAATGGCTTCAGGGCAGCAGGCATCACCTGCATCACCTCATACTTCTGAGGATGAATTTTTGGCGGAGGCACCACCCAAAGAACGTTTTTATTCAGTGGTGTGGAAATTATTTACTTTTCCCGAGGGGCAGAATAAGACCAATGCCACCTTGGTCACGTGCAAGATTTGCAAAAGAGTCCTGTCGCGAGGGGATCCTAACAATAAATACTCATGCGGCACGGCAAGTATGATGAAGCACATGAGGACCCTTTATCCAAACAATCTTGCACAAGAAGAGTGCCGACGGATGAGAAACACTCCTGCTCCTGCCCCATCCACCTCATCGCAGCCGAGCACATCAAGAGTGCATCCATCAGCCCAAACCTTGGACATCCGTCCTCAATTTCAATTTTTAAAAGTGCTCTGCACTAAGTGCAATAGGACTTTGTGCTATGGTGAGCAGTAGATCGATCTGATCTGCCGCTGGCAAGAAAGTCACATTTGCTATTTTTTTTTTTTTTTTTTTTTTGTTTCCTGAAGTTCATTGTTTGGTTTCTCCTGTTTTGTTTTTTGTGCAGAAAAACCAAAAAAATTAAAAATTGTTCAGAAAACTAAAAAAAAATTATAAAAGAAGAAAGAAGAAAAAAAAAAGTTCTTGTAAGAACTAACTTTCCTGGTTTAAAAAAAGAGCTAAATTTCTTTGTTAGTGTGTGAAAGTTTAGATGAATGCATGTGTAGTACGTAATTGACTGAATGAATGCATTAGTAGCGTATGGTGAATGTATAAGTGCAGAACTATGAGGAAGTGCTGCAGCATCACACAGTAACCTCTTTAACTGCAGTGTGCTGTAGTACTTCCGAAGCACAGGGATGCAACATATGTACATAAATATGTTGCAAATCTATGCTTCTCTCTGCACGGCTGCTTAAACTGCAGCCATGTGGTGACACAGGCACCCCTGCACCATAGTGCAAAGATATCTGTGTCATGTGCTGTTTGTTTTTGTGCAGGAAGACACAGCTTCCTGCACAAAAACGATCAGAAAACGCATTTTTCTCCTTGAATGTATGCTGAACGTTTTAGCATGCATTGAAGATATAAAAATGTGGAGAAATTAAAACAATTCTCTTTCTTGTGCTTTCCTACACCAATTTTAGAATGGTGCACCATTCACACACATATCGAGATTCATGATTTCTGAAAAATCTAGACATATGTCTTGTTCTATGAGTATTCAGTGCAATCACAACACTTATAGAACACCCTTTCAACGCAAAGTGGTGTGTATGGTGAGGTTGTATTTACATGGAGTATAAAAAGTGCATAGAGTGCCTTTTCCTCTCTTTGTAAATATGAAAGTGACTTGCGCAATAACTATGTTACAAAAAGTGACATATTTCCGGTTTCAAAATTCCTTGCGAATGATAGAAGGTAAGCACAGAGTTTTGTCTCCAAAGATGTTCAAAGAAGAATGATTGAAATGATTGCGGTCCTTCAATAGGTACAATGGGAAATATTATGAACCCCTCAAATCTCTTTTTTTGCAGGTCACATGATATCTGATTATGGTCAGATTTGAAAACTACATACGTATAAACAGAGTGTTTTTAGAAACATGTTTCAACTTTGTAGCTTCTTGCAGACCTCATCATTCTGCATATTGAGACTTACTTAAACTTACCTTCACAATAATAGGAATAAAAAATGGTATACATTTTTTTCATATATTCATTGCAATCTAAATTCATATAAATTGCTTGTTTTAAAAATGTGGATCTGTGTAAGAAAAGAAAAAAAAGATTATAACATGTAATAATACATTTTTTATAACACAACATAATTTCCACAAAGTAATTTGTTTTCCTTTTTCGCTGTTCTCAGAATATATTGAATTTCACTAAAAATAGTGATTTCAATCGTACTCATCACTTAACAGCGGGAAAAAAAAAAACAATCAGAAAGATTGTTAAAAAAAAACAACATACTATTCTCAGTAAAATACCAGAAAATGCAAATCACACATATATGAAATGCTTACAGATTACATAATGGTATAACTTTAAATTATTAAAAACTGTAAATGTTGCCGCATTAAAATAATCACCGAATAAATGACCACCAAAAAGTCCATAATTCAAAAATATACCTTTCCTTGAGGCCAAATGGTATTTTTACACTTCTTCTTTCTGTAAATTGTCCAATGGTAGTCCTATTAAATTATAATAATAAATTCCTCAGAGAGTGAATTATCTTCCTAAAACTTTGGCTTTAAAAATATTAGGTAGGAATTTGGTAATTCACTAGGCAAACGTTGTTTGAAAACCAACTGGGCATCATTATAAAGTGTCCACCCTTTGTCACATTTTAGATAGGCAGTGTAATGTCCAGATGTGGTGGAAGGACCATCATGGAAAATTATTGCAACTGCTACAAAAGTCCTTCCTGATATTGATAGCTGTGCTGCTACAAATTGTTTTATTAAAGTATCCAATTTTCTTCCGTCAGCTGTACAACGTTGCATCATTAAAATTATGTATTTTCCATATTTTGTTAAGAATAATGTGGATAACATTTCTGATTTACATTGGCTACACTCCATGTTTTGAATTGCACCTTTCACTAATTTATTGAAAGACACTGATTTACCGTCTGGTAATGTTAAATACAGAAATCTCTCAGTGTCTACATTCATGTTACATGTATACATGCAATTTTCACAATAATGTTCCCATTTGTAAGAAAGACCAAAAATATTTTCTATTTCTTTTATTGTCAGTCAAAAGCTTTATTTCGATAAAAATTATCATAAAAGCATATACAAAAAGATCATTGTAAAAATAAAAGTTCATTAGGGAGCAAATTTTTACAGAAGATCATAATAATAGCTTATGGCCGAAATTTTAAAAAACGTTATAAAAATATAATTTTACAATGCAGTTAAAAGACAGTTTAAAAAGACATGTGTAAGGCAATACAATGGCTCAACTTGTGCAACTGTTAAGTTTACTTCTGATGGTCCAGGACCAGGCTAAAAATTTGGCTACTGCACAGACAAGCACCGAACTTGTGTCGGTACGAAGAATACGTAGAGCGACACGGTAGTTTGAGATGCCCAGAAGACGGCAGGCGGGAGCGAGCCATCTTTTTCTCGGATTACTGTGCGCTGGGCATTCGAACATGATATGAGCTATGCTTTCTACTTTAGCGGGACATGTCAGACAGGTGGCAAGGGTCTGATAGGGAGGCTTCCATTTACTGGTAAATTCGCGGGTGGGAAGGATCTCGAGTCTGAATTGAAAGTACAAAGATCTATCCCTGGGTTTTTGGATAAGCTCAAGAAACGGCTCAAAACCAACTGTCTGCTTGAATCTAAAAAAGTCTTTGGTTAATCTTCCGTAACTTGAGCTACCAAGATCCCTATTGTCAATCCAGTCCCAATATACTTTTTTGAGATCCGTCTTGCTGATTGAAGCTCCGTGCTCCCAAAGATTGGTTAGGCCAAGTTGGCTAAAAGATTTTTTGATGTTACGGAGCCAACTTATTTTGTGGGAGCCGGCTGTATGCATGATTTCTCTCAAACCCTCAGTGAATTTGGCTAGCTCCGGGGTGCGCCAAAGGCGAACCCAGAACAGCAGGGGACGTAGTCTGACAATGTCTTTAAATGAGCGCCTACCCAAGTCGCTAAAGAGGGGTTTTAAGGGAGTACCTCTTGGCATTGAAACTAGTTCTCTTAAAAATGTATTCTCGGATAGAGTGAGCTCTTCTATATTTTCGAAGCCCCATAGTTCGGCACCATAGGTAGCCGAACCTACTGCTTTGGCCTGATAAATCATGAGTGCGGGGCTAATTGGCTTGCTCGTTGAGGAGCGGTGTTCTTTGGCTATTACCCCCGTAACTCTTTTGTGGTTAAGCAGCATTTTTTGGATGTGGGGCTTCCAAGTCAAAGTGTCGGAGATTCTGACACCTAGGTAGTCAAAAAGTTCGACGTATTCCAAAGGAACACCGTCAGACATAATGGGTACTCTGGGTGATTTCCGAGATTTAAAGGAGAGGAGCTTGGTTTTTGTGGTGTTGATAACCAGTCCTCTCGATGAGCAGAACAGGTGGAATCTATCTATCAGCTTCTGAAGCCCTGCTGGTGTTTTGGAAATCAGCAGGGTATCGTCTGCAAATAATAGAGTTGGAACTTTTTCCCCCGCCAAAACCGGGGCGTCCGCCGGGACCTCTAACAAGAATTTCACCACTCCATTAACAAAAAGGGAAAAAAGAGTGGCCGCAAGTACGCAGCCCTGGCGGACTCCTCTGTTGACTGGGATCTTATTGGTTCTTTGAGCCTGGCTGCCCCATCTCACCCTGGCAAAGTTCCCCTCATGGAGGCGTACCAATAGATCGAGGATGTAGGGCGGAAGACCTAGGTCATGGAGGACAGACCATAAGCGATCACGAGGGACCAGGTCAAAGGCTGATTTTAGATCGATGAAGGCTAGATGAAGATTGCCCCTACCGATCAATACAATTTTCCAGTAAAGCAATAAAAGCCTAAAGACCTGGTCGATCGTGCTCGTGAATGGCCTGAACCCAGCTCGGTAATGTGACAGAATATCGTTGTCGTGACCCACAGTAGAATGCGCTCTAACAGAACCCTGCCAACCACCTTCTGGCTAACGTCAATAAGGCTTATAGGTCGGTAGTTAGCAGGGTCCTCCCTATGGCCCTTCTTAAATATTGGTATAACCTCCGCCCCCCTCCATGACTCAGGAATAGGAAACCCTTTAAGGAAGGCATTGAGTAAGATGGTAAAATACTCTGCCCAGGGTTTGGGGTCATAGCGGAACAGGTCACCTGGTAGGCCGTCTGGGCCTGCAGCCTTAGCAGGGACCAGTCTATTAATAGCCGCTATGACTTCCGTTTCAGTAAAGGAGTCAATGTTAGGCGAGGTTAGATCTCTGGGAATGAGAGGAGAAGGAGCACTAGTACAATGCGTACTATCATCCGAGTAGAGTTTCGAGAAATGGCTAAACCATTCAAGGTTGGTAATATGGTTTGGAACTGTATCGGGATCTTGGCCTTGGGAGTATCTACAAAGGTTCCAAAATGTAGTCCCGTCCCTAGCTAGGCTAGCGTTTTTTAGGGCCAGCCAATGGGATTCTTCCCATGTGCGTTTGGCGTTAGCTACAGCTCTGTTGTAGGCAGACCTAGCATTTTTAATTAAAATGCAATCCTTGGATTTAATGGCGGTTGCAAGCGTTTTCCTGCTAGACCTGCACTCAGAATTATACCAGGAACCCAATGTTTTCTGTTTATGGGGTTTAGTGGCAGAGGAGGATATAATGAAGAAAGACCCAATTGACGCAATGGTGTCTGCGTAAATGGACGCGGCCCTTGGGATCGCATTGACATCTGCACATGCTTGCCTAAGTTCACCAGTTTTTGTTAGCAATATTTCTTTGATAGAAGACAGTTTTTGTTCGTCTATTGCAATTTTAGGCCATTTGAGATGCCTTTTGCAGTTAGATGGAATAACATCCCTTGTGAGCATTGTCGGGCAGTGGTCTGGAGTGGATTGGTCTGAAGACCAGATGCTCTTTGTAGTCAGGCACAAGGGGTTGTGATCACTATTGAGAGTTGGAAGAATGATCATATCCTCAGCATAATGCCAGAGTCTACGGTCAATTAGGATATAGTCGATACGTGAAGGGCTAGAAATTCTGTTAAAGGTGGGTGCTGCGTTGAGGTCAGAGGGAAGTCGACCATTGGCAGCTCGTAGCCCAAATTCCATGACCAGAGCATTGAGTTGAATTATCACTGGAGACCACCTTGTTACGGGGGAGACAGTAAGAGATGGTATACCCCATCTGTTATCTTCATCTGCAACTTCCAGAATGTCATCAGAAGCAAGAGGTTCGAAAGTACAATTCAAATCTCCAGCGACCAAGATGGATGAGTTTGGGGGACAGGAGGAAAGTTCTTCTTCTAGGATGGTAACTATAGGTGACTTGGAACCTCCTTGGGTACCCCTAACATAGACATTAAAAAGTTCGACAGTAGGTCCCTTGTTTAACCCGCTCAAGGTTAAATGTAGCACGTCCGGGGATGGACTTCGTACTTGTCTAACTTTGCAGGGAAGGGCGACATTGATCCATATTATAAGGCCCCCCGATGGGCGGCCGCGGCCAGTGGTGACTGCGGGGATACAATGGCATGTGAAACCAGATTTGAAGAAGGGTGTAGTACTCCAGGTCTCTTGGAATATACAAAGATCAAAAGTTGCAATAAAATCATTCCAGTTTGGGAGTGGAAGTTTAGATTTCAGACCCGCAATGTTCCATGAAATAATTATGTGAGTCTTATTTGGTATTGAGGTAGAGGGGGTAACAGGGTCCAAGATGTCTGACAACGGGGCAACCCGTTGCGGGACATCGTCCCCCCTAGCCCCGTGAGAGATAGTGAAAAGCGAGACTTGGGGGATCAGTGTGCCGTTCGAGAGAGGAGCGGCTTGGATTCGTTCTGAAGAAATTAGTGGTATGTAAGGGGCTGATGTTAGTCAGTCAATTTGTCCTAGAGTTGAATTGCCCTCGAGCCCTTGGTAAAGTGACCCTCCTCTACACCCCTCTGAGACATGTCTTAGTGTGGGCGGATGTCTAAACTGGATGAAGATGAATCAGGGGAGGAGGATCTATACTCAAGAGCAATAAGGCCATCAGCTAAATGGTGGTTGGCTAAGGTCAACTCAATCGTATCCGTTACAGAGTTGTTAGGCCTTAGTCTGCGGGCCCTTAGGAGGTCATCTCTGATAAGAGATCGACAGCCTCTAGTGTAGCGGATCCAATGGGTAACCTTATTCTTTGATGAATCTTCACTCTCATACCTATCGTTCTTTGGGACGCCCACCATATGAACAATAGACTGATGTGCAACCCGTTGATGTTGCGCTACAGATGGTTGGTAGGAAGGGGCAAGGGCTGAGGATTTGGAAAGACGGAGGGCCGGATTAGGTGTTACAATTTGATTCAACATTGGACATGTTCTTTTATTATGAATAGGTGGGTTAGATCCAGCTCTATTAGATGGTAAAGAGTTAGGTCTGATTAGTGAAGATGGTACAAGCGGTTGTGAAAATGTAGATACGATAGGATCAGTAGTATTGGGAGGAGAAATTAATGATGAATGTGAGAGGTAAGCATTATTACTTGGGACATTGGATGGTTGCAAAGTCTGCGTAGCGGGTCTATTTGCAATTGATAATAATTCCTTTACCAGCGCTTTGAGGTCGCTAATTTCTACCTTCAATGCATTTATGGTATCCATAATTAAGCCTGGCGTTGGGTCTGCGACTGCCACTACCTCCCGTGATCGGTTATCGGGTTGCAGGTGAGGTACGGAAGCAAGAACTCCGTCATCAGGCAGATCTACAGCTACAGGTACACATGAGCTAGGAGTAGAGTCGGAAGGGTCTGCATGGTCATCGCCCAGATCAGATAAAACCTCAAAACGATTATTACAAACAAATACATTGGGTTCAAGAGGTACCAAGTTGTCCACAGGGACGCGAGCACTTAAAACATGGGTGATAGTTCCAGAAGTAGCAGAATTGTTGTGGACGCTGGCCTGGACAGTTGGTGATAGTGGAATAGGAGCAGTTTTTTTGCCAAACATTTGGGGGATGGTAACAAGACCTGGTCGAGGAGTGCTTGGGGACAGCGTAATGGGTACATCGGAATCGAAGATCGTGGTGCACTCATCTACAAGAGATTCAATACGTTGTAGAACAGGAGGTGACGTCGATTTTTTGCTGGGTTTACGAGCCTTGTTTCTTTTGGCCACGCTACCGTTGGGGTCCGTCATTTTCCGTTTGCCCATAATGGCCCTTGGACAGAGCCACTGACTAGCACACAGAATTTATGGACTATGTATATAGCCGAATAGTTGGCAAACAGCAGAACAGTACCTGTGAACTCCGGGTGTAGGGGTGGGTGAATTCAGGACCCAGAGCACGGGTGACAGAGACGTGGCCCTGCCCTGCCTCCTCCTGCCCCGGACGGCCACAGACGGCCCGCCCTCTGCCCGGGCTCAGCCCGGCGTCGCCCGCGCGCGTCCCGCGAAGCGGAGGAAGCAGTCGTTTTTCTAGCGCCTCCGGGCGCGCTGGCGGCGGAAGTGCCGTCGGGGGAGGAGCAGGGGCTGCTGGGACTTGTGGTCTCCACTCGCGGCTGCAGGTAAGGTAGTCCGCCAGCGAGGGAGATTCCTTGCAGAGATGCCCCGGTCAGCTGCTCCCTTGGAAAGACTCTCGCTTGTAGCTGGAACTTGGCGCAGGTACGAGAGTTATGTGATCCCCCCCGCTCCGCCGAGGAAGCAGTCGTTTTTCTAGCGCCTCCGGGCGCGCTGGCGGCGGAAGTGCCGTCGGGGGAGGAGCAGGGGCTGCTGGGACTTGTGGTCTCCACTCGCGGCTGCAGGTAAGGTAGTCCGCCAGCGAGGGAGATTCCTTGCAGAGATGCCCCGGTCAGCTGCTCCCTTGGAAAGACTCTCGCTTGTAGCTGGAACTTGGCGCAGGTACGAGAGTTATGTGACCCCCCTACATATTTCTACATCTTCATTTTCAAAAATGGTAAGCATATACATTAAAAATTCCTGAGCATCTTGTTGGATATTTTGTGTAAATTGTGTGGAACCAGAACACACATCCAAAAGACTACGAACATCTGAAACAGATTGTATTTTACTTCTATCTGTTGTCAATTTTTCATAAACAGAATGCAACAGAGAACAAAATCTTTTTTGCAGATTCTCCATAATTTGTTCTTGCAAACCTTCAAGATAAAAAACAACATTGACCACTACATTAGCATAGCAGTTGACACCAGAACTATTTTCAAACTGATAACCAACAATCTCTCCAACAGTGTCCAATTTCTTTTTACCTGCAATCACAACATTATCTTGTTCTTTTCTTTTCTTGACACCTTCAGAACAGATATTCTCTAACCTTCTTTTTTGACCAACCACACGCTTTTCAAATACAGGATATTGACCTAAATTTGGAGCATACACCCTTCTTAACCTATTATACTCTTTTACACAGTTTGCATCTGCAGTAACCTTTGTCTCATCAAAATCAATCAAAAACAAACCAGATAATGTTCTGACTCGCGACAAAGCAACATATGCCATACCCTCTTTAAATACGGTAGATCCAATGTTCACCAATGCACTGTCTACACTTAATCCTTGAGATTTATGAATAGTCACTGCATATGCCAGAGAAAATGGAAATTGTTTCCTACGGACATATACATTTCTAACAAGCAAAAAACGAACTGAACAACGACCAATTTCTTTAACTTCTTCAATCTGATCAATTTTAATTTTTAAAAATTCAATTCCTTATTTTTCCTGATAATTCACAAAATCCACCACTTTGCCCATTGCACCATTAACTAAACCTTTCTCTACATCCAAATTACGCCTTAAAATTACCCGACAGTTTACACACGCATATAGTGTCTTTTCTAAACCAGCAGTTTTAGATATTTTTTTTCTAAACAATCCAGTTTTGATCTCAACTTTCCCATCAAAATAATAGTGATTCCTTCATGCAGTATTTTATCAATGGCTTCCATTTTTACAATTTCTTCATTTTCCAGTTTAAATAATTCTTCGTTGAATATTGAACACTCATGCAGTGTTGGCATTAAGCAATTCACTGACTTATTTTTAGCAATTTCCACGTACACTTTTGCAGGAACTGCATTTTCATTTGGAAAGACATTGCAAAGGCATCGACTCTCCAAAGCTTCTTTCCCTCTTTTTGAAAGAATTCCAATTCTTATATCTTTTGAAGAATACTTCCATATTCAGCATCATTTGCCTGTCGCATATTTGTTGTCAGTTCTTTGTATTCAAAATTACTCCAAATGTTCACATTACCAACACTGCCAAGAGACTTTCTGGTATCTTCATGAGCAAGTGTTTTAAATACCGGTTGTCCTTTTACCGGAGTCAGTTGCAGTAGATCTCCAAAAACTATGACGTGTTTTCCTCCAAATAACACGTCATACTCTGTTTTAAGAATTTGCTGCATTCTTAAATGCACAAAGGCAAGCATCAAGTTTGAAACCATGCTCACCTCATCAATAATGAGAAGTTTAATTTTCTTCAGGACTCTTGAAACTTCACAACAAGCTTCTCCAGATAGCTTGTGGCATTCCAATTTGTTCGCATGCTCTACTGGTAGCATTAGTAAACGATGTAAAGTAATTCCTTTAATGTTATGTGCTGCCAACCCAGTTGGAGCAGTGACAAGACAAGACAAATGCGACTCAGTTGTTTTTTGCAGATAACTTGTAATTACTTTAATTAAGAAACTTTTTCCTGTTCCAGCTTGAACACTCACATACATTCGAATAGGTGGAAATGATGTACATGAGCACCCTCTCTTTTCATTAAGTAATCCATGGTCAATCTGCTCTTTTACTTGCTGATATATTTGTTTCTGTTCAACATTTAGTTGCTCTTCCAAGTTTCCTAACTGTATTGCATCTTCTTGTGCTTGATACATTGCTGTTTCCACCTCATTCATTGCAATCGCTGCTTCATTTTCAACAATTGGTTGTCCTAGTGGATCTTGACTGTCTTGAGAACTGTCTCTAGCAATCTCAGCTGCAATTATAGCTTCTTGATCAATTTCATCATTCAACATTTTGACATAATTTGCGAAAGCACTACATTGTATGCTATCTTTAGAAGCATTAAATGAATCTTCATAGCTGGGAAAATCTCTATGTAATTCCAGTTCTGAACGCCATGGTTTGAACATTTGCAAAAGGGCTAAATAGTAAAATTCCCTTTTTTGTCAGCAGTGTCGTAACTCAGTTTTCTGTGATTAATTAAATTTCCTTTCCTTTGTTTCACCAGACATCCTTCGGAACCAATCACTGCATATTTTCCATCGTTGATGTTCTCTGTAGTATTCCGTTTAAAAGTGTAGTTTTGCAGTACTTCATAGAGACACATGTTCTCAAGGTGATGACTTCTATTTGGATAGTATGTGTCCAACATATTGGTTTTCAAAATATCTGTACTTTCAGGATCATTTTCTGCTAAATATTCAATTTCTTGAACAGATCTCAGTACCCGATTTCGCATTCCTGCAAGACCTAGAGTCAACCAAATGATTCTTCTACTTTTGGAATATAGACTTGCAGATGATAACCTATCTGAACATTCATATGCTCCAATTTCACGATGCGATAACATCTTCAAACTGAAACTGTATAATTTCTTACTTAGAGTCTTCTCGTGAGAAATTTCTTCCCACATTTCTTTCAATTCATTCTTTTCTGATTTAGTAATGTAAGACGTTACATATCGAGCAACAGCAATGGAATTGTTCGCCACATACTGAATATCCATGTTAGCGTTCCACATGGATAAAATAACTGGATTGTAGTCATTTATGTATTTTGATTCTTCGCTTTTTCTTAAGTTTTCTTAAGTTGTAGGTGTTTTTCGGAGACTTTCTTGTGATGGTATGTCGTACAGCTGACATAAAACTGTTCACTCTTCCTTTGGATAATACAGGACGTGGAAATCCAAAACGACATTTGGTATAGAACTTATCCTTTGACTTGTACTTTCGTCGACAGTATTTTCCACACCTGTGGCTTTGAAATCGTAAGACTTGTTGTTTTAAGTTTTTGTCTTCTCTGCGATTGGGAAGAGCACATGTAGCATAATCTTCAATGGAAGACAAAACAGTTTCATCTGAATCTGTTCCAAATTTGGGGGCGTCCTTGACCCATAACAACATATGTATGTGAGGAGCACCTCTTGCTTGATACTCCTTTCTCCAAAAGAAATCCACAACTTCTCCAAGAGGAGGATTCTTTTTATTGCAGATGAAAGACATCATGGCTTCAAATCTATGATTGAAATATCTGTATACATTGACAGGATCCAAAGAGCACAATTCTCCAGGGGTCTTGTATTCAATATTTTTTATATTGGAATTTGCCTCTCGAAGAAATTCAAGTAAATCATCCCAAGCATACTCAGCACAGCTTAGTGTAACGAACCATGTAGGAGTTCCCAAGTTCCGTAGCATACATTTCAGTTCTCCATGTCGACGGTACCAATATTCATTAGTCGCACGCTGACATGCCATCAGATTAATCAACTGAGATTCTAAATGATCATCTCTCTGATGCACTTTATCCATAAAATCCTTTGCAGTTACATTTTGAAGATACATTCCAGTTTTTAAAATGTGATTTACTGCATATGAAACTCCAGACAAGTCACTTTCAAACAGAAGATGAAACATATAAGGGATACATTGACGAAATCTTGGATCTTCTGCATATAATCTTGTTGTCCGATATTCAGATGCAGGAATCTGCACAGGATGTTCATCATATCGTCCACCTTTTCCTGTTGGAAACAACTGTGGGAAACAACGAGCTTACAAGCTCTCTTCCCATACACTCATGGGACTTCCTGTTGCGTTTTTCATTTGAAACAACTCAATCGTATTCCCCATCCCCTCTTTGGAATGAAGTGGATGTACACTGTAATGTTCATAGATCTCTTCACATCTGGACATGTCCACTTTTTCAATTTGTCCACTTAATGTTTCACTATCTTCTGCTAAATCTATTTCTTCTTCTCCAACAAACACATTTCTATAGTACTCATTATTTTTTAACAGATACAATGATGCCTTTGCCCTTTTCTAACATCCACTAACTCTTGCCAGATTTTCTTATTCTTAGTAGGAACACCATTAACTAGAATGACTAGTGGCTCATTTTCTGCATCATCTACACCAATAGTTTCAATATTTTTCCTTAAATCTAATGGTAAATACACAACTCTTCCTTTCAATCCTCTTTGCAACTCTGATGGAGGTAATTTACTTGTTTTGGGCTCCATACGAACAATAGCCTGAAACGGGTGAACATATTATATGAGAATAGACTCGTACGTATTTAAATCTATCAGCTCTGGAGGAATAGCAACCAACTCTAGATTATTATGAACAGCTCTAGCAGGCATTTTATTCTCATCTAATTTGTTATAACAATATTTGCAAATACGCTGCTCACATCTCAAATCAAAACAATCCTCTACCAACAAATAAGTTGCAAATTCCATCCACTTATCATTATCTTCTATTTCACTTTTAAAATACAGATTGACACCCCTAGTCTGATTTTTGTAGTGACTTCGCCGACAACAAATACAAGAAACATTTGGTCTTTCACCTGAAATTACCTTAAACTTTGTGATTTCATCCTCAAATCTTTCTGTAATTACGGGTTCTACATTGTCTTCAACATTTTGTTCTACTAATGTGTCAGTTTCTTCACTCTCTTGCTGAGGCCCAAAGTAACAAAACTCAATATCCTCACAGACCTGCTTCACATCTGATACTGACCCATGCAAAAGAGCACTGTTCAACTCACTTAACTTTAGTGCTGGACTTTTTGCATAATACAACCTTCTCACTAACTTCCGCATTGTATGATGTACTGCCAGCATTCTGAAATGGTAAAAAACACTTTGACAAACTTTCCTAGAAAGACAAGCCAGAGAATGACCTTGCAAACCAGTATGTTTTCTCACTCTGCAAGGGTCTAGTCCTTGCAACAACTTAATCTTTTGTTTTACACTTTTTTTAGTATAGGCTCGTAAAAAACGACATCATTTTTCAATAGATTCCTGTCGTACACTGCAAACACTACTGCAATCCCAAGTGTACACAGGGTTTTTAGCATGTCTCCCTAAAACTTCATCGGCTATCACTTCTTCTGCATTTCTTTCAACCATTTTCTCTTTCTCCATTGGACAACCGTCACTAACCTCATAACCTCTACCACTGGTGTCAACTGCATACAATAATTTTTCGCTTAGTGAATAACTCTCTTCATTAAAAAAAGGCTCTGAACTAGAACTGTGTTTCCATTCTCCCCAAAAAAATCACAATTTTTTTTTATTAATAACTCTTTTCCTCCTACTTTTGGCCTTCATTACATATATTGGTTTATCTAGTGATCGAATTCTGTTTAACACTAAAATAAACAGTTTCCTTTTTACTTCAAAAGCCTTTTCCACAATGCTTTCAATATGCTTCTTCTTTTTATAAAATAAAGCTCTCTTTTTATATTTCTTCACATCTTTCAGCAAATTATGCACTACTCTCTTGTAAAATATTTTTTTGCGTAATTCCTTATACTGATTTTGCCTTCTTTTACCATACTTTATCTCCTTTGACTGAACATTTGCTTTTTTACTTTTCCTCTTATTTTGAATTTTTTTCTTACTTGAAAAATTCTCAGAAGTTCCAGCATTATCTACATTCTGTTTGCTCCTACAAACATTTTTAATAAATTGCTTCGTGATCTTACCAGAAGATTTTTTCCTTTTAGCCACATTATCTCATTTTTCAAATAATCCTCCTGTCTCTGTTCTTTTCTTTTTCTTTTTTTTTCTGGCATAATTTCTCTATTTTAACGTTGAAAAACAGTATCTGTAAAAAAGAATCACAAATAAATGTATATTAATAACTTTCCAATTTACACTATTCCATTACTGTACTAACACATTTTATATAAAAACTGACTAAGAAACTATAGCCCTGAACCACAAGTGTGACGATCGTTAAAACACTACATGCATAGTGCATACTACTTTGAAGCAGTTCATGCCCTAAAGCCTACCTCACTAAAAGACTACATGCTAACTGACTAAATGATTACAGTACTATAAGGAGACACACTGGGTGAGTGACAGGGTGTTTGCTAGAAGTGTATGAATACTAACTAGGGAATTGAAGGTGTGAAAGACAACTGTGTAGGTGATTAGAGGACTGCATCCATACTGGATAGGCATTTAAAGCAGTCCATGTGCTAAGGCCTGGCTCACTGCATGACTACTTGGGTACTGACTGATTGATTAGAGTACAGCAAGGAGAATGCCTAGGTGAATTTATAAGTGGTAGGCTTTTCGCACAGGGAATGGATTAGTACTTGGTACTGAATGGGTCACTAGAGGAGTGCAAGGGGAGTGACAGGATGTTTGCTGGACTGTATGGATACTGACTAGGGAATTGAAAGTGTGAAAGACAAGTGTCTAGGTGGTTAGAAGACTGCATACATAGTGGATAGGGGTTTGAAGCAGTCCATGTGCTAAGGCCTGGCTCAGTGCATGAATACTTAGGCACTGACTGAATGATTAGAGTACTCCAAAGATAGTATCTTGGTGAATTTATAAGTGTTTGGGTTTTGGCACAGTGAATGGATTAGTACATGGTGCTGAATGGGTCACTAGAGGACTGCAAAGGGAGCGACAGGGTGTTTCCTGGAAGTGTGTGGATACTGACTAGGGAATTGAAGGTGTAAAAGACAAGTGTATAGTATGTTAGAACACTACATGCATACTGCATAGACATTTGAAGCAGTCTATTTGGTAATGAATGGTTCACAACATAAGTACTTGGAAACTGACTAAATCATCAGACTACTGCTAGGACAGTGCCTGGGTAAAACTTTTAAATTTTCAGTTCTGCCACAGTGAACAGAATAGTACATGGTACTGCACCTTAGTGTCAAACCCTGACTCATTTTATCAATGCATTAGCAAAAACTGGCTTCTAATGCTACTAAAACTTGACAACATGACAGGTTTAGAAACAGTTATCTGCCACCAAATACACAATGTTATCAAATGCTTCTCTCACAGTGGTTCCCAAATGCACACAGACTCACTTTGTGATTCTAGACAACAACCACTATCCCTAGGAGTTTACCAAAACTGATTCACAACTATGGAAGTGTTAACGAAACTGCACACAATGTACATATTTCAAGACTGCACTTTTGTGTCAAAGCCTGACTCATTTAATCAACGCATAAGCAAAGACTGGCTTCTAATGCTACTAAAACTTGACAACATGACCGGTTTTAAAAGACTTATCTGTCAGAAAATACACAATGTTACCCAATCCTTCTCTCACAGTGATTCCCAAATGCACCCACACTCACAGTGTGATTCTAGACAAGCACCACTATCCCTAGGAGTTTACCAAAACTCATTCACTACAGTGGAAGTGGTAAGGGAACTGCACACAATCTACATATTTCACGACTGCACTTTTGTGTCAAAGCCAC
The DNA here is from genome assembly GCF_964204655.1 of Triturus cristatus. NCBI lineage: Eukaryota > Metazoa > Chordata > Amphibia > Caudata > Salamandridae > Triturus > Triturus cristatus. The sequence goes on from NC_140594.1 coordinate 737,361,391, forward strand.
ACTCATTTAATCAACACATAAGCAAAGACTGGCTTCTAATGCTACTAAAATTTGACAACATGACAGGTTTTAAAAGAGTTATCCATCAGCAAATACACGATGTTACCAAATGCTTCTCTCACAGTGGTTCCCAAATGCACACAGACTCACTGTGTGATTCTAGACAAACAACACTATCCCTTGCACTATACCAAAACACATTTCTTCATCTACAAGGAGTACTACATTTTAGTGCAGAAACATAACTCATTTAACAAATTCATAAACAATGACTGGTTTCTAATTCTACCAAAATATAAAAACTGCATAGTTATCTGTCTACAAACACATGAAAAAAACAAATTCTTATCACAGAATGGTTTCTACATGCACACACACTTTCAATAAGATTGTAGAGAAAAAAAAGTACTCCCTACACTTTAGCAGAAGAAATACATTAGTCTGATTAAAATAAAAATAGTCTACATACATCCCCTCACAATTAAATAACTCACCTTTCATGATGTTTTGTAGATTAAGAAGTATATCAGTCACACACCAGATATCAGTCACACACCAGATTTTCTTATACAGAATCTCTGCACTGTGCACCTGTCAGCAGAACCATAGAATGGCAAAGTTTCCCTCTCATTTTCCACACATATACATGTAAACATCAAATCACATTCCTTCCCACATAAAAAGCCAGCCCCGGCAAGTCATTGGAGGCCCGCCCACTTTCACCACCGCTCTGCAAACGCGCCTCCTGATGCACTACTGGTTGGGGGATGAAGTCTCTTCGACTCCTGAGGGTCCTTGGGGGCCACTACCCTTCCTGTTACCTCTAATATGTCCCACACAACGGGATTGCTGAGATGTTTGTTTGTTTGAGTTTTATATAGCGCAAATTAGACCCAAAGATATTGGGTATCAGAGCGCTTTACAGCACCAGTTTCGTTACACTTAGACACATTCATTTTTGTTAGGCACGGGGAGATTGCGCGATTTGTTCAGAATCACAGGATGTTGAGCATTGTTGCCGAGACTCGAAACCGGTTCCCCAGCTTCAAGGTCGATGTCATCGTAGGCCATGCCCCCTTTCTCTACCACTCGGCATATTCACCTCCTGGCACACTACTGGTTGGGGGATTAAGGCCCATTAGCTGCCGAGGGTCCTTGGGGGCCAAGAAGCCCTCCTGTTATCTCCAGTAAGTCCTACAAAGCTGGATTGCTGAGAGGTCTTCGGAGGTCATGCCCCCTTTCTCTAGCACTCTGCAAACACATCTCCTGGCTTACTGCTGGTTGGGAGATGAAGTCCCTTTGGCTTCTGAGGGTCCTTGGGGGCCTACAAGCTCTCCTGTTGCCTCCAGTAAGTCCTACACAGTGGGATTGGTGAGAGGTATTTGGTGTTCAGGCCCCCTTTCTCTAGAACTCTGCAAACACACCTTCTGGCTCACTACTGGTTGGGGCATGAAGTCTCCTTGGCTGCTGAGGGTCCTTGGGGCCAAGAACCCCTCCTGTTACCTCCAGTAAGTCCCACACAGCAGAAATGCTGTGAGCTGGTCAGAAGCCCCACCCCTTTCTCCACAACCCTGCAAGTGAGCCTCCTGGTGCACTACTGGTTGGGGGATACAGTCCCCTTGGATGCTTAGGGTCTTTGGGGGCCAAACACCCCTCCTGTTACCTCCAATAAGATCCACAAGCATGATTGCTGATAGCTGGTCAGAGGTCCCGTCCCCTTTCCCAACCTCTCTGCAAATGCGCCTTCTGGAGCACTACTGTTTGGGGGATAAAGTCCTCTTGGATGCCGAGGATCATTGGGGGGCCAAGAAGCCCTCCTTTGACCGCCAGTAAGTGTGACACAGATAGATTCCTGAGAGCTTGTCAGAGGCCCCATCCCCTTTCTCCACTACTCTGCAAATGCTACCACTAGTTAAAAAAATTCATAGAAATGCACTTAAAAAAACAAAAGTTACAGGGACATTATAGTTAGGAAATAGAATTTGAAAAACCTTAGAAATTCACTGAAAAAAAACAAAGGTTACATGTATATTATATTTAGGCTCAGATTTCACTCCTACAAAAACATAGAAAATCACCAGTTATAGTTACCTGAGCTCACTATCACTTATTCCCCCACAATGCACTGCTTATGACCTCGCATAGTACATTGTATAGTACATTGTACATTCATAAATTATGAATAACCATTTTATGAGAATGCTTCATATCATTGCCTGGCATATATAGCATTTAGAACATGCAGTCCGACATATCAAAATAAGTGCAAAAGAATTCAGCCCATGTGGGCTATTCCAATAACTTCAATACCAATTCATCCATATTTCTAAATAGGCTGAACTGTGGAGAAATCTTTCTCACCAGTCCCATCGATCTGGCTGAGCACATGACTCCACATCACACATTTCACTGACAATTTTCAAATTGAGTTCTTAATTACACAGTGCTCCACTTATGGGCTCAATATGACCCAATAGGCCTGTGTGGAAGTAAGGTGCAGCACAAATTGAGAAAGAAAGTTAAAAAAACAGAAGAGGGGAGCAAAGAAAACAGAGAAGAAACAAACAAAACCGAATGATTGAAACCAATTAAAATCCAAGTCTGTGAAATGTGTGCTATGGAGTCATGTGCTCAGCCAGGTCGATGGGACTCAATAATGCCATTTCAGATGTTGCAGTAGTGTTATCAATGATGTCATAGAATATGTCATGAGCGATGTAATAGTTTTGTTATTTAGCAGTGCATGGCGAAGGCATGAGTTATTGTTACTTTGGGACACGGGTTAAAAACATTTTTTCCGTTTTATATAGCGGAAACTTGACCTGAAGGTATCAGGTATCAGAGTGCTTTACATGAGCACCAGTTGCGTTACACATGGACACATTCATTTTTGCCAGGCACTGGCAGATTAAGTGATTTGCTCAGAATCACAGAATGTTGAGCGTCATTGCCAAGACTCGAACCCGGTTCCTGCAGATTTGAGTTTGACTGCCCTAGTCGTTAGGCTACATCCTCTACCCGAAACTCAGAATAATAATTACTTGACATAACTATAACCGGTGAATTTCAGTAGTTTTGTTGGTTTAAAATGGTATGTTTAAGATACCTTCAGGCAGCCTGCATATGGCGGTTCAAGTGCATCAATGCCACTGTTGTTAGTACACCTGAGGAGAAGCACAAAGGGAGGGGGGGGGGCGGAGGTCACCAAATGTGTAATGTCAGACCTGCTAAGCCCAGCAGATTGAATAACAGTTTTATTATGCTATTTGTTTTAAAAAATGTGTTTCCCTTACTGTGTTATATTGTTTTTAGTTATATGAAAAAGAGGTTTTATCATAAGAATACTTATGAACTCTTGGATCTCTTTGACCTCTTGTGTTGCTTGACAATTTGCACAATGCATGTTAATTCTTTGGTGATGAATAACGCACGAGTCTCCTCCTACTGGTTTTTTTCTTGTTTGCCGGATGGCATAGCGGACCCATCTGGAGCTACTTGGGGCTTTTTTTTTAGGTTTTTGCTTTCTGGCACTCTGTTTTATTATGTAGATGTATTATTGAGGGTATTCTGTTAGATTCATCAACCATTTGGGCTAATAGATGTATTTTGGTTTGGAACTTACACCAGTCCACTTAACTGTATTGTAGCAAATTAAACCTGTAACTGTAATGTGTGGTTTTGTAATTATTGTTTTTGTTCTTATCTGCTTTTATGGTTCTTCGAACCAAAACAAAGATGATGAAGATGATGGTATGTTTAAATGACATTCTACCATTAGTGGATTAGTAAAATGGTTGAAGGAAATGGAAATACATGTTTCGGAAACTTCTGATATGGTATGTTATGGGAGGAAATTTCAAAGCATGAGTGCTGATTGTAGACCTCTTCTGAATCCCAGTTCTAGGATGGTTATTTTTCTGACTGGTGGCTGGGACCAAGTAAATAAGATAGAAGCTAAACATTTATTTTTGACAGAATGTTTGATAATTAGAGCATCAATTTCGGTAGAGGTGGACAACTGAAGTGCTCCAACTTTTCAAGTTTGGTGATGTCCTGTGCGATGAGTACTTTATGAGGAGTGTTATGAATTATTAGGTTTTTAAGGGAATCTACTTATTTTTGTAATTCTGGTTAGATGCTTATCTGTTAACCGAGTTTCAGTGTTTTTCTGGAATTTACATCACCAAGGTAAAGACGATTTATAGTAGTTTAAATTCTCCTGTTCCTTATGCGCCTGATAAACTTGGCCCAGATAACAATCACACGAATTCGCCTGCCACATTAAAAATCGCACAGTGGCCCCTCCTTGATGATGATTCTTTTGCCAATTGCCTAACCAGGGTAAATTCAGGCTCCCCTCTGGATCCTTTACCGGCTAACATCCTGAAACAACTTTCTCCTGCTGTATTAGGAATCTGTAAGGGGCTCCTCAATTCCTCTCTACGTGAATCCTCCGTTCCTTCAGATTGGAAACACGCAATGGTGGTCCCTCTGTTGAAAAAGCCCAATGCTGACCCTTCGGTTTTAGCCAATTATCGTCCCATTTCACTTCTACCTGTGCTTTCCAAAATCTTGGAAAAACATATTAATCTTCAGCTAACTATTCATATTGAAAACGCAAATTTTCTACATCCTTCCCAATCTGGTTTCAGGACACATTTCTCAACAGAGACCACCCTATTAGGAGTAACTGAAAAGTTACGCTCCTGTTTGAATCAGGGTGAGACTATGGCACTCATTTTATCAGATCTGAGTGCAGCATTTGATACTGTGTCTCACTCCATCCTGTTAAAATCTCTTCAGTCAGCAGGAGTGGAAGGATCCTCCCTTTTATGGCTGACCTCCTTCCTCAGCGATCGTACTTTTCAGGTCTTTTCATCTAGCTCCTCTTCTACTTCTCGTTCATCTGCATATGGAGTTCCCCAGGGGTCCTCCTTGAGCCCAGTGCTCTTTAACATCTATGTGAGACCCCTTGCTACCATCGTTGAGGATGCAGGTCTCACATTATACTCCTATGCCGATGACACTCAAATCATTTTCTCTTTATCCTCTTCAATAGACGCTCCTGTATCCTCCTTACAGAACGGTTTACGTCGAGTCTCGGAATGGATGAATGCCAATTGTCTGAAATTGAATGGGGATAAAACCGAAGTCATCATTCTGGGCAAAGATAAACATCTTTGGAACCCTTATCACTGGCCCCAAGAAATGGGTCCATGTCCCAAGCCAGTTGCTCAAGCTCGCAACTTAGGGTTCATTATTGATAGTCAACTCTCCATGCGGCAACAAGCAGTCAGCACCGCTGGCACCTGTTTTTCTATACTTAGATGCCTACGAAAGATCATTTGGATGCTCCCCGTCTCGACTCAGAGAACCGTGGTCCAGGCTCTTGTCATCTCCCGCCTGGACTATGGGAATTTACTCTATCTGGGAAGCAACAAAGAACTTTTGAATAAGCTCCAGGTGGTCCAAAATTCTGCGGCTCGACTTCTTTGCCATGTCCCAAGAAAAATCTCCATCTCCCCTTTCCTTCGCAACCTTCATTGGCTTCGCATTGGAAGTCGAAGTAAATTTAAGGCCCTCTGCCATATTTTTAAAATCAAGCAAGGCTCAGCACCTGCATACCTGCATACCTGCATGAATTAATTCGCCCTTACACTCCGCATCGCGTCCTGCGCTCCTCCTGTGTAGGTAACTTGGCACTTCCTAGATTTAAATTGGCTAGAATGGGCGGACGCTCTTTCTCATACCTTGGACCCAGATTCTGGAACTCTCTTCCTAATCACATGAAACACGAATCTTCCTATCTTAAGTTTCGACGTGATCTTAAGACCTGGCTCTTTACCCAGCAATTGGCTTAGTTACCTAGTCTAGACTCTAGACATACTCGCGCCGGGAAACCCTGTCTAGGGTAGCTGTGCGCCTTATAAATTTAATTTAAAAATAATAATAAAAAAATATGTATTACTACTGCTCTCAGTTTCATCTGGGCATCGTGATGTGTATGGTATGTTATGTTAAATTTATTTCTAGAGCAGACGAATACCTGGAGGTGTCTTGGTGCTAACCCGACAGAACCTGAAACCCAAAAGCTCAAAGAAGATTGTCTATTTTCAGAAATGAAGCAGAGAGGCTTTGACCGAAGTTCATAGGAAACCATGTTTTTAAGGATTTCCTGAAGACAAGCAGATTGTTCATAGTTTTTAGATGGAACGGTAGGGGGCGTTCAAAGATAGTGATGTGCTGATCACAAAACCTCTTCCTCCCCATGAAGCAAGCCTGAATTTGGGGACTATTACATTCTTGGCTGCGGAGGACCTCAGTGTTCTTGGTGGCCTGCACCAGTTGAAATTGTTCTTTAAGTAGTCATGCCCAATGCCATGCAGAATTTAAAGGCAGTGCAGAGGACCTTTCTCTGTCTTATTGGAAGCCAATGTAACTGCTTTAGTGCCATGGAGGCAGATTTGAACTTAGGGATCACTGGCGTAACGAAAGTTGAGGGGGCCCCCCTGCAAAGTACATGGAGGGGCCCCGCTCCAGAATGAATCCGGTGCTCCCAGGCCCAACTACTGTGCTGAGGGGGCCCCCTGCTGCTGGGGGATGCGGGGGCCTGTGTTACGCCTCTGTTAGGGATACCTAAGAGGAGCTGTGCTGCATTCTGCAGAATCTTGATTTGTCCCGATGTTGTTGTTGCCTGTTGATATGTAGACCTTTGCAATAGTCTAGTTTTGAAAGCACCATAAAAGCGACTACTGCATTCTGCAGATTGAACAGGATGGACGGTAACATCTTTTCTATCGTCCTAATGGTTTAAAAAGTGGAAGAAAGGACCACGTTTACCTGATCACAGTAAGTAAATCTATTATCAATGGTCACTTCGAGATTACTGCCCGGAAGGATTCCCAAGTCTTGTTGCCACCAAGAATGGGACCAAAAAGATGATGGGTTCCCTATGGGCCCCACTCTTTCAATCTTTATGTAACTCCACTTGCATCCTTGATTTTCCATATGTGGATGACACTCAGCTTATATTATGAATGGATGGTGACCTCTTCCATCCATTCTAGGATCCAACAGTGCAAGTCCTCTATAGCGAACTGGATGACTTGCAACTGCTTTTGTCTTCCGAAAGCTCTAAAGACAATTCTCCCTCAAATACCTACTGACAACCATAAAAAGATTATTAACGCCACAACTGTGGCAAGACTAGATGACTGTAATTCAGTTTTCTAATAAAAATTAAAAAAACAGATTAACAACCAAGGGATCATTCAAAACGTGGCGGTTCGCCTCCTTTTAGGGATCAGAAGCCCACATATTCTCATGTGCGTGACCTCCACTGGCTCCCACTCGAGAAGAGATGCCTTTTTAAGGCCCTTTTCTACTGCCAACAGGCTTGACCCCATCTACCCGCAGAGCATGTTTTAACGATACAATCCATTTTGTAGTCTGCGATCTGCCAAGAGGAAATCTAAGCTCTTTGGTTGATCCTTTTGATATCTTAAATTGTCTGCTTGGTATTCGCTCCCACTTCTCCTGTGCTCTTTCATTTTCATGTTGCTTTGAGAAAGCAGCTGAAAACCTATTTATTTACCCTGTAATTCGTGTACCTTTAAGTATCACTTGTGCTTTGCTGTACTAGTAATCTCAGTGCCAGGAAAACCAGATGGGTAACATAGTGCTAAATAAAAACTGAAATAAATCAGTCAATCACTATATGGTTCAGGAACTGCAAAACAGCTAACCAGATTCAACATTAGTTTTAATTTAAGTTCATGGACCAGTTCACAAACCCACCTGTCGATGTATTGTTGTGAATTTTTCAAAGACTGCTGGTCAGATTTACACCAATCCAAAATGAGCACATATAAGGCAAAGCTTTTTCTCAGCATGGCACTTTTCACACACATTCATACGACTTTTTAGTTAACGTTCTGGAAAACTCACCTGTGGCAATTTGAATGAGAATTGACATATGCAGACCCCCACACCATACCTATAACTTTTAAACCCCTTGTCACTGATCATTACAACACGAAGATTGTTGTTTCTATTGATTAGGGCTCTCAATTGTGACTAGAGTCTCTATCACAGGCACAGTTATGTATATAGGGAGTTATAAGGGATGATATTTCCTTAATCAGCTTCTCTCTCTCTCTTTTATTTTTCTTGCAGCTCCTTCTTTTTATAATTGCTTGTTATGTCTTCTAAATATCTATTCTACATAACAGATTGATGCTTTGTACAATTCATTTGCTGCTTCAGCAATAACACTTTTAATTTAGTGATAACCTAAAATAAAACCGTAGTAGCATCTTCCTCTTCAAGTACTAGAATATCACTGATGTTCAGAGAGAATGAAACAAATTCATTTTTTTTAATGCGTTTCCGTCGTCTAAATGTGCTGTGGTTTAGCACACCCAGTTTACCTTTGCTGCTTGCCTGGCTTTAATGTTGCACTTCCTGTTCTTACTTATACACTGAGCAAATCAAGTGGATTTGTAAAAAGCTGCTATGTTAAGGTTACTTTCTTATAGAGGCTGTAATCGTTATAATGAAAATCCATGAGACAATTATTTTCAATGTTTCGTGTATTGGTAGCTGACGTGTGGAATAGAATATAACTGTGAAGTGAATTGATATGGTTATCAAGAAAGCACCACGGCAAAAGAAAAAAACTGAATAAAGTACAAAAAGTTCAAATTAATCTAAATTGTTGGCTGGAAAAAGCAATATGGGCAATGAACCCAAACAACTTTTGTTAGATGGTCTTAAAGAAGCCTGAAGGCACTGGCAACATTGGTGGCAAGCAGAATATAAGCTATGAGACCTGGGCATTTCATGTCCCAGGGTTCTTTAAGAGCTGCAGCCCCCAAAGAACCTCCTAACAGACTGACATGCCGAGTGACTGCAAAAACTACTGACCATTGATAATGTTTGTAGTTTAATTGTCAACAGCAGATCATCTGACACTCAAGGCCTGATGACCTTTTAAGCAGTGTTCTGAATTAAAATTCAAGCTAGTGTGCTACAATGCTGGTGCATTTATATCAAAATATTCTATGCCCTTGCAAAGTCTCAATAGTCTGTTGTGAAAGGGAGACAAAAGAATATAGCTAATTATCTGTTTCTGGAAAGCTTTGCCCTCAGTGAAACTATTTGCAAGAACTTAGCTGGATGTGGTCACTGATATAAAAATAAGTCTTTAACCTGCACTGAGATTGGGTTCTGAAAGAATATGTCCCGGTAAAAAAACAAGTAGAATTACAACTACTGGATTGAAGATCTTCATATGGGGGTACTCTGCAACTGTTTGGCATGTTTGTGCCCTTGTCAAAGGCCCTTAAGCTCCTGTCGTCCTTCCTGACAAATAGACCACAGACAGTGGCTGTGGATCAGTTTTACTCAGAGCCCATAACTATCCCATGTGGGTTTCCTTTGGGCTCCTCCCTGAGCCCCACATCGATCAATATATATGTTTCCCCACTTGCAAAGCTGATGAGATCATTCGGGCTTCAGGCCTTGCCCAACAAATACATTGTGTCTATCAAGAAGAATATAGAGGCATCGGCTACCAGCTTCAAGAACTGCAAGCAACCTGCGGCCTTGCGATAGTAAAAAACTATCTCTGACTCAATGGTGATAAAACTGAAGTCTTGATCTTTGGTAGCCAACCATCCATTCGGACTCAATTATGGTGGCCGGAAATGATGGGTCAATTATCCAACCCCGTTGACTCAGCAAAAAATCTAGGAATTCTGTTTGACAATAACTTGCCCTTCAGTTTTATAGTTAACTGGATGGTTTTAACCTGCTTTTGGATGATTAAAACTCTTAGGAAAGTGTTTTGTTTCCTTTCTTTCCCTGCACGCAAGGAAGCACTTTTGACATTGACTATGTCCAGGCTGGGCTATTGTAACACGCTCTACCTGGACATGAACAAGACGGGTATTGACATATTGATGCTTGTTCAGAATAAGGTTGTAAGATTGATTCTTGATTTTCCCAAATTTTCCTCGGCTTTGGTAGTGACTCATAAACTGCACTGGCTTCTGGTCAATAAATGAAATACTTTCAAGACTTTATGTATTGTTCAGAAGGCACTGCACATTACTGGCCCTGATAGTATTAAGAATCTGTTCCAATGAAACATTCCATCTCGACATCTGCAATCTGCCGGAAGAAACTGCTGGTTATCCCTAAGTCCAAGGCAAGGTGTGGAGGTCGAGCCTTTTCAGTGGATGCCTCAAAGCTCTGGAATTCTCTTCCTTGGTCTATTTTTTGTCTGAAAGCCCAGCTCCCCTTTCATAAAGCTCTGATAACCTCGCTCGTTTTTCTATAATGTTTCCATTAGGGCCAGATTTATTTCTTTTCTGTAGCAGACTATCTGCACTAGCCTTCAGGCATTTGTTTGCACTTTAAAAATTTATAATTTATTCATTCATTCATTCATTCATTCATTCATTCATTCATTCATTCATTCATTCAAAGGCCTTCATTATAGTGGACAGAATACTGCTCTGGAACGGCTGAATAAGGTTAGGTTTTCCATTATTCTTAGTATCCAGATTAAATAGGTTGTGTGGGGAAGGCTGGTGTTGGGCTTTGGTGGCTTGAGACAAATGTCTCCTGAGGAGTAGATCTGAAGTGCACATCGCTACCTCCTTAAGGAACCACTGCTCAAGAATATATCAGACTGTACAATACATGGTTCCTCCTAAGAGCACATACCAGATAGCACTGACCCCAAGGGAGCTGAGGTGAGGCAAGAACACTACTCAGCAAAATGTCTTTATGATACAATAGTAGTCTATGTTCTTGCTAATTTCCTCACCTCCTTTTTTTAGAGCCAGACTTCCCAGATGGACTACCTGAACCAATATCTGAAAATGAATGAAAAATCTATTTTCTGAAAGCAGCTGAGACAATTAGGGGAGAAAGATTTCAGTTAGACGGAACTACCCAGATGATGCATTCACTGAATCAGGAGTGACTGCGTCAACACAGTGGGTGGGTAAAATAAGAGAGGAGAAAGAATCAGGACAATTATCTTCATGGAGAAAGAGGAGTAAGGAACAAGGTTAATAAAGGTTTAATTACCTAGGCAGTCATAGGGGGAGGTAGAAGCAGGTCTGGGAAATAAGAACAGTTCTGTGGGTTGTATCTCATACCGAGCAATTGCTGGGAGACTGCCTTTTTATAGGTGTCATGCTGGGAGACTGCCTTTTTATAGGTGTCATGCTTCCTCGTCGGGTTCTTCCTCACACCACTAACATGTGTCATGCTTCCTCATCGGGTTCCTCCTCACACCACTAACATGTGGGTAAGTGGTGTAGGCTACAACTCTCACAGGACTCTTTGAAAGTATGTAAAAGGCTAGCCCCATGTGAGTTGTGTGGTGTAGGTGATGATAAGCAGATTGTTGTGAAAACAGTAAAAATATGATTTAAAATTCCCTCCCTGTAGATGATATCTAAGTTTTAATCAATCTCCCCAATGGACACATTAAAAGAGCAGAGACAGGGCATATAACTTCACCCTATATGTGATAATTGGGTCAATATGTTTCTGCCATTCATAATGATCCTACAAGGAGGTATATGGCATTCTTCAGGACCTGAATTCTAAACCCTTATCACTCTGTACATGCAAGGATGTAATCAATCTAACCAACAATGCAAACAGTAGTCCTCACGAAATGTGGCTTGTCCATTGTTGTCAAAATCTGAAAAATAAAAAACAGAGAGACAAAAAAATTAAGTGGTACAAACCAACCATTCAGGCTGATGTTGTCACCAATGCTCTGTAATCCTATATCAATGTCCATTTTGTGCCACCACACTACCCAATCAAGTGGAGACATAAGAGGCAACACCCAGTAGTGGTATATAAACAGAAAAGCTCACGCACAATATTTGGGTATGTCAGTCTTCATTCACCAACCCTTAGACTGACTTGGGCTATAAAACATAAGGCCCACGAAATAGGTATAGATAGCGCGTATAGAGATCAAAATTCCAATAAACATACAGTGAACATCTGATCTCAGAACTGCAAATGAGTGCAGTGACTTGGTATAGCCTGATGAACTGACTAGTAAACTGTGCTAACATACATGCAGTACCTGTTCGAGGAGGGCTGACTCACTGAGGAAAGTAAATCCCAAAGTAGCACACACAAATCAAAAATTAATCAAGTGGGCAAATAACGTACATCACTGCAAGTCCGCTGCCTACTCAGCTGGTCTGTCTGCAGCGAGGAGTGAGCACACTCCCATTAAGCCTGTATTTTAGATAAAGGCTGAGGGGACGATTTTTACTGTCACAGAGGACACCACTGTAGGGATTGTCTCCCGGTTACATAATGGAGCTGGGTTGATTTCAGGCATGACCAACCTTCTTTGGAGGTCTACTTTGATCATTGAGTTCCAGCAACTCACATGAATATAGAGGTGGAGATGAAGAATGACTGAACATGTCCAGTACAAAATTATTTGTGATCATTTTTGGCAACCCTGCTATATTTCAAACACACATTTTAAGAGCTATACCCTCATTATCTATGCCCCACCTGAACTGGATTTTCCTTAATGGTACAGTGGCCAGTCATCTTCCTGAAATGTGAATAAAGGTGCACAGAAAGAACTTTGCTTAAATTGGCTTTATAATTTGGATGGATAGTGGGTCTCAGATTCTATCGTCCCATTGAGTTACCTCTTTGGCAGCTTTAGATAGTCAGCTGATGCATTCAAATAAGACTATAGGGGCGATTCCGATCTCGTTCAGAATGCATACCGAACGACTCTGGTCCAGAATGCTTTCCGGACGACTCGGATTGGGAGAGTCTGACCGAACGAGTACAGTGTATTTTTGTATGCATCCGGATACCATTCAGTTGAGCTCCTGTTGGCTTCAATGGGAGCCTGTGTAATGAACACGCACACAGGCTCGCTTTGACAAAAGGGGTGGTTGGTTAATCGTGCAACTTGTGGCAGGCACTTCATGGTGCCTATGGTGCCTGCCACACTGCATGGTTGTTAAGAGCAGACCCATGGGTACCTCCATGAGCCCGATTTGTAGGGTTCTAGGTGAAGTGGGGCCTGCTACAGGCCCCCAAATACCTATTCCGGCAGCCTTTTTGTTCCGGGCAAATTGAATCTGAAAGACTGTCTGAATCGTCCATCGTACTTGCTCACTCTGAAAAACTAGTCCATAGAGCTGTACGATTTGGCTCCGGAAGGCTCTATCTCTCCGAATGCCTTCTGGAATGGATTCAGTCAGTGCTAAGGGTTTCCAGGAATTGTACTTGGTCATTTGGAACTGTGAACGATTTGGTTGGAAACAAGGGCTCCGGATTGGTTTAGGCAAAGCCGAAACCGATTTGGAGCCCTTCCGACCAAGATCGGAATCAACCCATGTGTGTAGTTATTTGTTCTAGCTAATGTATGTGTTAAATCACACCTATCATGTATTTATCAATCTACTGATAACTTCAAACTGATTTTGAACCAAAACTTTTAGGCTGTTTATGTTTTTTCATAGGTGCAGTACTGAAATGTGTTAATCTCAGCACTGAAAAATTTCTAATTTGACTACATTTGGGGAATGTGTCTAGAGGAAAAGAGTTGGAATATTGACATAAGTCATTCATTCTCCTTTAATTATAAAATTATTGACTTTGGAAGCTGAATGAATCTCTGCTTCTCTCTCCCTCACTTTTTTGAGTAAAGGAAAATCTAGAAATATCCCACCTCATGCAGATCAGTGCAGAATTACATTTATCAGGACATAGTCCCATGCATTCCTGAAGCTGTATTGGATTTAATTATTCACTGCAGATTAGAGGCTAAAGACTTGTCTTCATCAACCACAAGTAAAATCTCCAAATCTGCAATTTTTTTCCCATTCAAAACAAGCATTAGCAAAGCTAATAGATCTGGCTTAAATGTGCTAAGGCATGCAGCGTAAACTGAGCATACAGGAAGAGCCAGAGATGGCTATAATAGTAAAGTAGTGCCTCATGCAGTTAAATGCAATCACACAAGTAGAGGAGAAAGGATACACTCAAGAGCCAATAACATTAAGAAAGAGATGAGTTCTCTTCTAGGCGACCCAAGAAGTGATTGGCTAAGTTTGAAGCTAAAGACTATAAGAAGCTGCTTGAAGAAAGCCAGTGGTTGAAAGGGCAGACCCAAAACCCATTCTATGTATAGTGTTGAGTCACAAGTCTGTTTCAGTAAATCATGCTCATCTTTCTAATGTGTCTGCAGTGGGCCAGTAAGAGAACAAACTAAGGATTTTCCAAACTCGGCAAGTGTACAATAAGTATGTGTATTAGCACTCGTTCTGTATTTAAGTTTTATTAAAATGGAAAAATTGGTCAGTTCCGAGCTTGCCACCCCCATGTCTACAAGAGTGTGTGTAGATTTTGGCAGCTTACAGGCAATGCTGTTCTGGTCCCTCAGACTGGATTGTCCATGCAAGGGTTGAAACAGGATGTTTTTGAGGACCATCAAAATAAATATTTGATTACCAATTAGATGAAATCGAGCAGAAGCCACATGGAGGAATTTCAAATGAATAATAAACTATTGGAAAAAGTTCATAACATTTATTAGCTGAAAGTCTATGATCCAATTCATACTGTAATTTGCAGTGGGTCCCCAACTAGAAACGATCAAAACCACATTAACACATCCCTTTTGAGAAATCTATAATTTACAAATTTTGGAAACCAGGTTATTGATAAAACCTTTTCCTATCATCAAAAAATCTTTATTTCGATCAGTGAGATCATAAAAGATATGCATAACAGTAAGATTATTAAAAGCCGTGAGACATGAATTGCAATGCATTACATTGGCAGTTTGTCAATTAAAATCAAGTAAAAATACAATTCAATTAAAAATCATCAGTACAATAAATTGTAAAACTTTAAGGCAAAACTGCGACCTAGTTCATGTAACGGATACGAGTGTGCCACATCGCTGTTAAAAATGTGGCTACCGCAAACACAGTTGAGGGTGATGCATCGGTCTTTAGTACTCTATAGGCTGTGTAACACTGTCTGAACCCTAGGTTTTTAAGCAGGCGAACGAGCCAATATTTTCTAGATTTGCTGTAAGCAGTACAAAAGAATATCACATGCATTTCGCTTTCCAGGCAATCTAAACATACAGGGCATTGCTCGGTAGACGGGGGCTGAGACCAAGTACTGGTGAATGACCTGAGGAGGAGAGTGCCATATCTCCACTGTAAGAATAGTTTTCTGGTCATGACAGGGCTGATTCGGTCCAGCACAAGTTCCAGGTGATATGAATCTTTAAATTGGATAAAAGAATTGGTTAAAGAATCCAACTTTGTGCTTCCTAATAGGGAGATTAGTTTAAAATCATAATATTCTTTTGATAAAACTTTACGTGGTACATTTCTGCAAGAATTTACAGGATCTAACCATAATTCCGGCCTTCCTAAGCTCTCGCACATTCGTTTGATATATTTTTGCCAGGGAATGTTTGTTATCTTTGGTAAGAATAAGATCTCCTGTAGCTCCATCCTATAGCTCAAGAGCTCCGGTGTGCTCCAAATTCGTCGCCAGAAATTTAGTGGCTTTAAACCCAATTCTTCTTCAGTTGATCTAAGACCGAGGTCTAGTCTCAGAGGGAGAAGCGGGGTAGTTGGGGGTAGAGCCACCAGCTGTCTGATGAATTTGTTTTCAGTGGTGTTAAGGTTTTGGGCCGGTAAATGTCCCCACATTTCCCACCCATAGGTAACTGCACCCCTGGCCTGCATGCTGTAAATTTGGAGGGCTGGGCCAATGGGTTTGTAGGTCGACCTGTTTGGTAACCTGCAAATACCACCCGTTAGCTGTACCAGTTTAATATTTGCCTTTGTCCAATGTGTATCCCAGGTCATATTTTGGTTGATAGTCACCCCTAGATACTCAAATGTAAAAACCCTCTCTAGTCTCAGTGTGCCTATAGTGGGGTTGGGACGTGTTGATGGCGGGGGGTTAAGAATCATGTATTTTGTTTTCAGAGCATTGATCTCCAGCCACCGCTCTGCACAGAATAACGAGAAACCATCCAGAACGCGTTGTATTCCCATTGGGGATTTTGACAGCAGCAGGGTGTCATCCGCAAACATAATGGCAGGCACCCTACTGCCGCCGAGCTTTGGAGCATCAATGTCCCCCATTTTAACCAAGTGGGCGATTAACCCATTGACAAAGAGGCAGAAGAGGGTAGGTGCAAGCACACAACCCTGCCTCACCCCCTGTCAATGGGGAATCTTTCTGAAAGGGTCCCATTCCTGCCACACCTAACCCGCGCAAAGTTATTTTGATGTAACCTTATCAGGATATTCAAAATGTCTGCAGGGATACCCAAGTCCACCAACACTGACCATAATCTGGCTCTTGGTACCAGATCGAAGGCGGCACGCAAGTCTACAAAGACCGTGTATAAGCTTCCGCCCTCGATTATTGCAGTTTTCCAGAACAAGAGGTTCAAACGGAAGATCTGGTCCGTTGTTGAAACTCTCCTCCTAAATCCCGCCTGGAAGGGGCTCAGGATGGAGGATTCTTCCATCCAAGTTTGAAGGCGGTCTAATATCAGCCTCCCAAATAGTTTCTGTGAAACATCAATGAGGCTGATGGGCCTGTAGTTGGCTGGGAGCAGAGGCGATCCCTTCTTGTATATAGGGACAATCTCTGTGCCCAGCCAAGTACAGGGCACCTCCATGCCCCTCAAGACTGCATTAAAAATCACCAGCAAATATGGGGCCCACACATCTGGCTCTTGTTTAAATAGGTCTCCTGGGAGCCCATCCAAGCCAGGCGCTTTACCTGCTGCCAGCCCGTGAATGGCGGCACGTACCTCCCCCTCCGTGAAGGGGTCCCCCTCGAGTTGCCTGTGGATTTTAGGCGATGCTTGTGATGGGACTCTATCTAGATCCTTATAAAGGGACTGGAAGTGATCCTGCCAGATTTTGGCTGAAATATTGGGCTCAATAGCCGAAGCGAGCTCCTCGGACCCTGTGTTTACTACTCTCCAGAATTTACGAGAGTCTCTAACAGCTAAGCTGGTGGTGAGATTCTCCCATTTTTCATAGTCCCAGTCAATCTTAGCATGGGTAATCAGCCTCTTATGTTCCCTTCTACAAGCCTGAATCACCAATCTGTTTTTACCCTCCTTTACCGAAGTCAGCAAGTCTAATTTAGCCTTTCGGCATGCAGCATTATACCAGCTAGGGCATTTCGCCCTACTGGCTCCTATCTTTCCAATGGAAAAGAGAACGTCGGCCGTGGACTTAATAAGGTCCTCATGTACCGACCCCAGTTGTTCATGAATTTCGTGGGCGCTAGATTGGTCCAGTAGTGCGCTCACCTTCTCTAGTGAGGGAATAACCCGAGCGTACAACTCTGAGAGTTTTCCTGGATTGGCAGCTAGTTTTTCCCACCTTACTCTCTGTCTATTGTTTGCAAGAACTATCCCTGTAGCGGACCCATCATCTCCAGCCCCATTTACAACTATACCCGGGAGGAGATATTCTAGTTCAAGTGCTTTGTGGTCACTCTCCTCTCTGGGAATCACCCTAAAGTCTATGACACAGGACCACGAAGACAATTGAACCAGGATATAATCCAATCTAGACTCCCGTCCCGCTTTGTTGAATGTACAGATAGCGGGGATATCGGACTTCGTACGTCCATTGCATGCCCTGAGACCGTGTTTGAGAGTCAATGCGGTAATCTGTACAGCCAAAGGTGTCCAGGCTCTGGGCGCAGGGGCCATCATAGGCGGTACTAGCCATAGAGCTGCCTCCTCCAATACTGGCCCCTCCAATAGTCCCGTGAGAGGCTCAAAGTGGGAATTCAGGTCACCTCCTACAACATAGGGTATACCCTGGGGAATTTCGCTGAGAAAGGTCGTCGATGGTAGTTGATTCCCGGGTTATGTTTACCGGCCTGGAATAGACATTTACCACAGCCAGTTTTTTGGCATTCGGCCACTCCAGCACGACACACTGGATATCCCCTGAAGCTGTTGGCAGGGGTGTGGCCTCACAGCCCAGATGGGTGGCCACCCAGGTTGCTAACCCTCCAGATGGACGACCCATTCCCCCCCATCTAGCAGAAATGGAAAACACCCCAAAACCCGGGCGAGAGTACTCCTCTCTCGCCCAGGTTTCATGGAACAACCAAACATCTTTGGAGTCTATAAATGAACTCCAGTGTTCGCAGTCCATCTTGTTTCCCAAGCCCGCCAAGTTCCACTCTTCCTCTCCTTAAACATAGCAGAAATTCAAAGACATGTTTTATGAAAAGCATAAATCCCACTTTAAAATAATGTTTTCATCCTAGGTGCCTTGTAATGAAATTAAGTGTTCAAATTATATCAGCAGCACTTTTGAACGATATCATTCTGGGGTAATCTCAGGAACAACCCAAAGTCTACATTATGTGCAGAAATGTTGCTAGATTTACTAACGTGGAAGGACATGTCTGTTGGGCTCGGAAGAACATGATAATACCCATTTTGGCAGAATTTAGGTATTTTGGAATTGAGGGACTAGCAGGAGACAATAAAGAGAGCAACACTTTCTGAAGATAAAGCAAAAGTTACTAACGAGTCCAATTAATTCTTTTTTGTCCCAGGTTGTACAAGATTTACAGATTACAAACGTTCCTTGAAAGTAATGAATTACTTGGCATCAAATCATATATTTTTAAAGCATGACCACGTGAATTATATAGCACCAACACCAAATTTCTTGTGTGACTATTTACTGGAGATTGTTCTAAGTTTGTATTTAGTAATTCATGCTGATGTCACCCAAATCGTGAAAAAACACTTTTCCAGAATCAATCACAGGTAATAACAGTGTAGTTTTGAGCTGTTATGGTACAGATCATCATATGTTTCTACTTCTAACTTGTAATCTATATTTTGTATTGTTCATTGCAATTGCAACATCTATACAAAAGAATATGATTACAAATTAATCAAAGTTCCAGATTGTAGACAGCCCACCGATGGTAAACAGATAGGCTGGCCAATGTTAAGGGAGAAGGAGGAAAATTGAAGAAATTTAGTTTAAAACCATGTGCAAAGTTAGCACAGCCCAAACTAATATTCACCTAAAAAGATATAATGGAATCACCCACATAAAAGCAAAAAGTTTAGGACCTTTTAAGGAAAAGAAGAGTAAAAGTACCGAAAGTTTGCACTTAACACTTAAGCAACGTGCATATGCTGTGACCTTTATTACAAAATTTGAGATGAAATTGTAATCCATAACATAAAATATGAGTTACCTCATAGAATTCATGGGGAGAGGATGTGGCCCAATGGCTAGGGCAGTCAATCTCAATTCTGGGGAACCGGGTTTGAGTCTCTGTAACGACGCTCAATATCATGTGATTCTGGGCAAATGACTTAATTTCCCCGGGCCTAACAAAATGAATGTGTCCTTGTGTAACGCAACTGGTGCTCATGTAAAGCGCTCTGATACCTGATACCTTCGGGTCAAGTTCGCGCTATATAAAACTCCGGGGGAAAAAACTCCTTCATAACCACCTTCACCCCCTTCAAACTGCAAATACTTCTCCTGCTGAGAAAACAGGTCTAAATATGAAAGCATTGAACTTATCAAAGGAGTCCATGCAGCTGTTTGGATCAAGGAATTGAAATCTCCACATGCCCCAGACAAGTCAGCCATGATGCAAGCTTACATTTCTTAATGTAATTTCTATGCCTGAGCAACATTTTAATAACTCTGGTGTAATTTCAGGGAGATATTATATTGCAAAATGTACTGTTTGAGTCATTTTATTTTTTAATGTGAGCTGCATTTCAGGTAGTTTTTTTTTTACCTGAATGGAACGTTTGAGTAATTTCTGAGAGCAAAACTACAAATCCAAACGTGAGCAGCAGTGTTTTGAATACAATCAACTTGAAATTACATTTTCGAGTTGAAATTTTACCTGATTGGAGTGTGAGATGCATTTCGCGTAACTTCGTGCAATTTCGCAATAATTTTGCTACAAAACTTTATTTTAGGTGGGGTGAGTTTCAGTTGATGGATTGACAACAATTTCTGCACATCAGCTTTGACTTTCTGCTGTTTCACTATCATTTTTTGAAGCAATTTTTATAAAGAACTTGGTGTCATCTACTTAGACATGGTATGCAATGTTTGAGTACTTGAGAGGTGAAGCAAGTGGTTCCATATAAAAAGGGAGAAAATATAAACCTTTGTTGGACAACTTTGTCGAGCTACAAGGGAATGGCTAGAGGTTCACCAGGTCTATTTGTTGGTTCCAGTTATTGAGGTATTATGATAACCAACTGAGAACTAAACCCTTCAACCCATTATTCCCTATAAATTTTAAGAAGTGTTGAGTGTTCTATAGTGTCAGATGCTGCTGGCAGATCCAGCAGTATGAGTAGACAGAAACCACCATAGTTGAGAGTGCAGCAAGGATTAGCCACTATTTTTAGAACTTCCATTCTGCATCCTGACTTGAAGCCAGATTGAACTCCGATGAGGACATCATTATCTGCCATGAAAAGTTTAAGCATAGTCTTGTTTCAGCTCTCCTGTGCTTTTATCTGAATGAGTATGCTGGGTACTTGGTTGATTTTGATGCCCAGGTTGTTGGAAAAGATGAGATTGCCAATCCCGGTGTTCTGCTCTGCAGCTCCAATTGTGTTGGAGACAGTTGACAGGGGATTTTATCATTGTGGTCTTCATAATGTTTGCTTATTTTAATTTCTATGCATTTAATCTAGTTTACACTTTTGTTTGTATATATTTAAGTTCTTTTCTTTTACTCCCAATACAGCGATTGAGGAGTAACTTTGACAGTTCAAGATGTTGCTTCCTTGTCATAGTATCAAAGTAATGTCTCAGTGTCATTGTTTCAGAGGGAACCTGTGGTTCTACAAGTGCATGGTTATTTGTTGTTTCATGATATAAATGACCATGTGTGGTGTGAATGGAAATTAAGATTCAACCGGTTCTCTGGAGAATTTACAGTAGTGCAACTAACTTTGCGGATATGTACAAGTACTTTCTCTTCCCATAATAGTTCCTCCATTTTGGTTTGTAGGGCACTGCTTGCAGGAAGTCATCCTGCTTCACTTCCAAGTCAAGCTGGGTATATGTTAACTGCTCACACTGTATACATTGTTTAATTTCCACTGAAACAGGATAATATACTCTCAGGTCTTCATGTCACAAGCTGATCTTTGATTATATCCCAATGATTCATTCTGCAGAATACAAAAGGTAACATAGTCAACCTAGCTCCAACATTAGTATTATAACAATGAGAACAAGACCCAGTGGTGTCAGAGCCCTGTCATTTTGATACTATAGTTTTTAGAGCTGATATCACTCTTCAGCAGTATCTGATGAGGTTGTATCATCAATAGTTGTTTGAGAATACATAATGTAAAATATTACAAAAAATGTAAAACAATATGGTATGAAAACTTTGAGTCAAACTAACCGATTGGCGTTTTTATAAAATAAAACGTCAGTTGCAATTATTAATCAGGTTTTTTGTAAAATGTCTAAGAGCAAGATTAACACCATACAAATTGATGCCTGAGGTAGTTGGGCTGGCTGAGGAATTTCTATCGGTATAATCCTTCTGTGTGGGGGGCTGAGCATGATTTGAGCTGCCTCAGTGGGTGTGACGAATTGAAGCCAGACAATGTGTGATACAAATAAGTAAGTGGCAATAAATTATTACTTTGAATTCAAGATTCTCCTGTCTCCTGGTATTTCTAATTTTATTGAAATATCAGCGTGCTAAATGAGGAAACCGTACGGACGTTCCATATGTGCTAATACCTTAGATACTAGCATGCCAGGAATGAACACAATGAAGCCACAGCCAACAGGAGCTTTACACACAAGAAGGAAAGTGAACATGTGTTGGGTGCCGGTGGATTGGTTGGGTTGCATTTTAATATCTACGACATCGACTCCTTAACAATTGATCATTGAATTTGCTCAAGTGAAAAGGTCAGCAAAACACACTTCTCGGCTATTACAGATCACCACAGGAGCTTCAATTAAAGATATTTTCCATTCTATTTTGTAGTTGGACATTTTTATTAATAATACTGGTTTGACTGGTTGTCATGTGTACTTGTACTACTACTACACATGGATTACAAAATGCTATTCAGGGAAAGGCTTTTCCGGAAGTAGGCACGACCCCCCCGAAGGAGGTCCCAGAGAGGAAGGGGAAGGAGAAGGGGAAGGGGAAGGAGAGGTGCCCCTGTAATGCCTGCCCGGCTCAACGCTAGTGGAATTGTTTGGCGGCACCAAAAGCTGGAAGCTGGAAGGTCGTTCTGGGGCTGTAACGCCCGATCAAGAAGATACGCCGGACAGGGAGAGGAGAGTTTTGCCGGCTGTTTATTCCGAGAGCGATAAGAGCGATAAGAGGAGCCGCTTGTAAAATTTGCCTCAGTTATTTGGTTCTTTGTCTTGTTGCTCTGTTGCCTTTCGCGCTTGGAGCGCGAGGAGATTCCTGTTGGCTGATCCCCTCCGCTGCTGCTTACTGTGCTATTTTGCGGCCGCTGTACAAGGGGGACTACAGCCCCCAGAAGCCACTGCAGGACATCCCGGCTCACTCACACCCACTTCCACGCCTGGAGGCGCACAAAATACCGGCGCCTCCCCTGCGTCGCGGGCGGCGCCGGGCTAATTGAACAGTGGACTTTGTTTCTTCTGGACCCTAGGTTTGTTAAATATATTTGTAGTTATATTTGTTCTGGCTGTTCATTGTTCTGGTTGTTTTATTGTACTGACTTGTACTGACCCACTGCAAATGTTGTTGTATCTCCTGGTCCACCTGAGGTTTGTCGCCTACTATGGGGAAAGGGAAAGTGAAAGAGAAAAAAAGCGCGACTAGTAGCACTGAAGGGTCTATTTCAAGGACCATGGACCAGTTTTTTACAAGGGCTGCGGTCGTGCTGGAACGAGAGATAGCGCTAACCGAGAAGAGACTGTCGTTAGATCCCATCTTCTTCAAGCGCTCCTCACTGGGTACTATTAGGGATGCTGTTACCCCAGAGCAGTTGGTCACCGATTCACCCCGCGATGATACCAGGCAGGTTATTAGCCGAGATTTGGAGGCTACTGATGTATCTGACGCTTGTTCTTCAGTAGCTCCTATGATCTTGAATTCATTACCAGGGGACAGCTCCATAAAAGCTACTGTTTTACCTTCCAAATGCGGGAGAAGAAAGAGAGGGGGTGGGGCTCATAAGGGCAGGTGTCCCAAAATAATTAAAACCAGTAAATCTGGAGGGGCCTCAGTCATAGCGCCTCATTTGGTAATTGAGAATTCTCTGCCCAATCCTGAAGTTCTGGGGAAACAGACTACTGAGCTGCCTAAGCGCTGGCCTTTGAAAGCACAGTATACTGATAGCTTCTTTGACCAGATAGAGCATTTGATGAAGTCGTTAATGCTCCCCCTATTTGAAAGAATTAAACTAATTCTTGAAAACTTGGGGAAATTGGGAAAAATAGTTATGGCGAATATATTGCATTGGAAAAGGTTGTGGGTTGCACTATAGTCCCTAATTGTGTAGCAGAAGGAGGACCAGCGTCGGAGTTGGATGGTTTTCTTGCTGTCAGCTCCAACAATATCCCACCCCAAAACCCCATGCATCCAAGACATCATGATAGTAGGGACACTACAGGGGTAATCAAGAATAGTCACCACAATAGTACGAGAGTTGATGTGCCAGGGTGGGAGGGTAGGAAGGAGTCTGAACATGCCAAACTGGCAGTAGAGGTTATCCATAAGGAGAAGGAGGTTGTAGGAACTGTTGTCAGGAAAAGGAAACATCCCTGTATCGATCGCCCCCCCCCCCTGATTCAGTGCCGTACACTGTGATATTGGCAGGGGTACCAGAGATCGAAGAGGAGAAACTGGAAAATCACAGGGAGCTGAAAAATAAAGTCATTTTTTGGCTTAGTAACGATAGACCACTCCCTGGCCACATTAATGGTGAAATACTTCATGTAAGGAGGGTGAGCTGGTTGGGCAGTAGATGTAAGGACAAGGTAGGGGATTGTATTATTGTAAATTTTAGAAATCCCAGAGCAGTAAGGTTTATCTGTGAAGGAAGGGTCTCTAGAGGAGGGGGTGGGATCCAAATGCTTACTCTAAGTCACTTTTATCCTCGATCGACTTCAGGTACCCCTCTGCTTACATGGAATAGGTTTGAAACACCCTATAGACATTCTAATCTTGCTTTTAGGGGAGAGAGTCACCTCCCTCGGGCCCACCATTTTGATACCTTATTTAATCACCCTATTTCTACTTATAACCAATTTCCCCCTTGTACACCCTAGAGGAAAATGATTGACATGGGGATGGAAAGGATCTGGATAGGTTATCGCTATATGGGTGCCAGTTTCAAACCTCTGGGGTAAATGGTTGTAGTTCAGTATCACTGCCTCATGACTCCCTCTCGCCCCAGTCCTCTCCTCCTATCTTCAATAATGTCGTGATGGGGAGTACTGCCTCTTGTAATATGGTGGATAGTCAGGAGGCTACTTCTAGCCCCGTTACTCCTTCTGCGAAGGTAGCGTCATGGAATATTGCGGGGCTGGAATCCAAATTACATCTACCAGACTGGGCTAGTTTTATTGATAAGACTGATATCTGGTCCTTTCAGGAAACTTGGGCAATAGCTCCACTTTTTCGCTCGGGCTACTTGAACTTTTTTAAACCAGCAGCTAAGGGTATTAGGGGTAGACCTGTGGGCGGTTTGTCGATCTGGGTACGCCAACGAGAGGGTGTGTCAGTGGTGGAGATTCCGATAGATAGCCCAGACATTATGGCTATTAGGGTCTGCTCCACTAAGGGGCTTAACATCATTATTATTAATATTTATTTAAGGGGGCTCCCAGGCGGTAGATGTTCTCCAACAGCCCTTATATTAGAGGATTTCTTAGGAACCATAACTAAAAAAGTAAACAGGGTTGTTGTTGGGGACTTCAACACCTGTTTTGAGCCTCTTGGAGAGGATGATGGGAAGCTTACAGATGCTGAAGACTCTATGTGGGGCACACCTCAGTTGGAGCTGATACCCATTAAAAAAGGGACGCAGGCGGCTTTGTTTATTAAGGGCTTGTGTCCCAAAAAGGGTATGCGGGCTGTTAATGGTAGATCGAAGTCTGATAGATCTGGGGTAGTGACCTTTGACAATGGAAGATCTGGGTCCCGTATTGATTATATACTGGTTAATGTGGAGTTGTGGTCGATGATTGATGATATGGTGGTTTTATGTAGACCAGAAAGCGACCATAACCCCCTAGTTTTGTCCATGCTTGATAACAGTTTTATTGATATTGTTATGGATGATGTCCCCACTGTTCAGGCAAAAGTATTCTTAACTAATGATGAAAGAAGGGTACGCTGGCCTAAAATAGTTATGAATGAGGGGTGTATGTCCATGATTAGGATTTTGCTTACTAATACATTAGACAAACTCAATTGTTCTGAGTCCCAGGTTGAGATTAATGGAAAATTTCCCGGTATTCATATTGGGTTATTCTCGGAGCTTAAATCCTTCTTTGTCAAGAGTTTACCCCACAACTCCAAAAACAAAGAGTTGAGATCCCGATCCTGGTACCATAATGGTTGTAGACAGGCTCAAAGAGCCTTGCTTGTTGCCATTAAATCTAGATTACCAGATGTTATTCGTAGCTGTAGGGCTATTTATAAACGTGCCCAATTATCAGCTAAAAGGAACTGGGATGAGGATCGTTGGAAGGGGTTACTACAGGCGTGCGATGGGCGGAATATGACAGATTTTTGGTATCTCCTTAAGTGGGGTAACCACCCACAAGATATGGTATCTACCACCCACGTGGAGCCACAGCAGTGGGTTTCGTATTTTGAAAACCAGTTCAAACTTAAGAGTAAGACTACAGCTGCGACACCGTTTCTTATGTGTGAGGAACCCTTGGTATTTGTCCCCTGTGAGGTGAAGTCTATTTTAAAGGCCATCCTGAGTGGCAAAGCACCGGGGCCCGATTGTATCCCTGCAGACCTATTTAAACATGAGCAAGACCTATGGGTCCCATATTTGACCATGCTAGCCAATGCCCTTGCTAATGTAGCTTCAGTTCCTGATTCTTGGTTAGGGGCAGAGATATTGCCAATCAACAAGAACGGCGATCGCTCTGCCCCGGCCAATTATCGTCCAATTAGCCTTATAGATGCGGTACAAAAGATTGTTGCCCGCCTACTTTTGGGTCGTATACAGGGCTGGAGGGCCGATTTTGATATATTAACACCACTCCAGGCGGGTTTTCGGTCGCATATTGGAACCCTAGACCAAGCGTTCAGGGTTATGCTCCTGTATTGGAAAAAGGTTATCCTTGGTGGTGGCATGCTTTTTGCGGCATTTGTGGACCTAAGGTCCGCATTTGATCTTGTTCCAAGGATTAAGTTGTGGGATGTTTTATTGGGGATGGGCATGCCCAAAGAGCTGGTGGCTCTTCTTATTAAATTGCATCAACATACGTATGCTAAAGTTCGATGGGGTAAACCCGGGGAGGTGACGGATAGGTTTGAGGTTTCTAAAGGGGTTAGACAGGGGTGTGTTTTGGCTCCCGCCCTGTTTTCCCTGTTCATTAACGGGGTTATGAACTACTTTACTAACTTCCCCACTGATGCCCCTTCCCTTGCTGGCAAGAAAGTCCCCTTCCTAATGTTCACGGACGATACGCTCTTAATTTCTAATACGAGACAGGGGTTCCAGCTTGCTCTGTCTCGCTTTGAGCTTTTCTGCCGCGATCATGAGCTGGAAGTTAACGTAGGGAAGACCAAATTCATGGTCCTTCGTGGTCCAAGATCAGTTAAATCAAGGGTTAAAATGGGTGGGGTTATTCTTGACCAGACAGCTGTTTTTACTTATTTGGGAGTCACATTTAGTGAAAATTTGAGTTGGAAACCCCAGATAGATGTCCTTACCCTTAAGCACGCCCAACTTGGCGGAGCTTTGTTGAAGGAACATAGAAACTCGATAACAAAACCATTGGATCCACTGATTAAAATCTATGGTTCCAAAATTCTTCCAGCCATTATGTATGGGGCGGAGTTGTGGGGCTTTAGTGATATGTCCAAACTTAAGGTTGCACAAAACAAATTACTTAGGTCAGCAATAGGGTTACCGCAATCAACTCTTCGTATTCCCCTATTGTATGACCTAGGCTGTAACCCGGTGGAGGACATGGTACGGTATAGATCACTTGCGTTTTGGCGGCGCCTGTGGACAACACCGGAACTGTCTATGTATGCCGAGGCCCTCCTGGAAGTAAAAGGGCTACGGGGTTCGTCGGGGATTCGTTGGTTATCAGCAATAAAAGCTTCCCTGATTGATATGGGGCTGGGGTCCTTATGGGTTGATCCTGTTACTGCTGTTTTCCCCTCAAAGAAGCTTTTTAAAGAAATCTATTGGTGTAAGATTAAGGAAAAGAGATTAGCAGCTGCTCTGGGTGGCCCCATGACAGTATTATTCCTTGTCATCAAAGATGTCCCCACTTATGATGAATATTGGGACATCATAACAAAGCCATCTGATCACAAATTGTATCATCAGTTAAGAGTTGGCTCCCTCCCTCTTCGTGGGGTAACGAGTTCATGGAATCTATGTGGCAGTGATAAATGTCCCTTTTGTGTGGAGGAGGTAGAAACTACTGATCACTTCCTTTTTTGTTGTCCAATGTACACTCAACCTAGATGTGTATGGCTAAAGCCTGTATGCCGTTCACTGGGAACAAGATCAGCACAGGTTGCCAGTCGAATCTTGAAATCTGACACCCCTAAGTATATTGTCATAGGGGTATCTAAATTTGTTAGATGGGCTTGGTCAATTTTTTTTTTTTTAGCGGCTATTGATTGCATCAGTCGGGAGTCTTTGTATTGTATTTAATAACTTTTTATTTTGTTTTTATTATGTATTTTTTTATGGATTTTATGGACTATACTAGTACAATTTATTATGGATTGTGTTTTATATGTATAGTATGTCTTTTATGATGTAAATCGAAATAAAGACCTTTTGACTGACTATGTAAAAATGCTATTCACTATCCTATGCTTGGAGATCTTTGCCTCTCCTATCTTGGTTATGTGGAGATCTTTGCCATCGTGGCAGAATTCTCCTCAGAGGTAAGTATTCAATTTAGGCATTAATTTGTGAGGCTGAATGAAGTGGTAGGAAACTGGGAAATATCTACTAAATAGGAGGGTGTAGGAAAATGCAAGAAGATGTTTAGGTAGGGACATGCTGAGACACACATACCTACACAGATATGCAGATAAGTATTAAATAGTCAATACGTAATCAAAATCAAGCCCCACTATGCTTTAAATAAAATTATGAAACATAATGGGTATACTTGTTAAGCTGCATATTCCAGGGCCCCAGGCATAGGCCAATCTCTCTCATGCTGCTTCATTGCTTTCTGCTTTTACCTTGTTATACTGCTCTCTCCTTTCTATCCCAATTTTCTGAGTGCTTTTTCTTGCATTTTGCCTCATTTTGACTGCTTTCTACTTCCTTTACCCCCATTTTTCTGGAGTGCTTCCTCTAACTTTCTGCCTCCTGTTTACTGCTTTCCCCTTCCTTTCTCCCGTTTTCTGAATGCTTCCTGCTTTTTGCCTCTTTTTTCTGCTGTTTTCTTCCTTTCCCCCATTTGTCTGAGTGATTCTCCTGCTTTCTGCTTTGTTTTTACTTTCTCCCTCATTTCCCCATTTCTTTGAGTGCTTCCCCCTGCTCTTCCCTCGTTTATCCCTGCTTTTTCCCTGTTTTTCCCAGTGATGCACCCACCGCCGCCCTTTTTCCCACCATCCACCTAGCCCTGCCCACCGCCTACCAGCGCCCCTCCCTCCTCTCAGGACCTACTTAATGGAGGCCGCAGCTCGACCCCATTCAGCAGGTCCCAGACCCAACTTTCCATTGCTGCTGCATCGATCTCTCCTGCTTTTGCCCCGTTTTACTGCTTTCGCCTTCCTTTCCCCATTTTCTGAGTGCTTTCTCCTGCGTTCTGCCTCGTTTTGACTGCTTTTCCTTTCCCATTTTTCTGGGTGCTTCCTCCTGTTTTCTACCTTGTTTAACCCCTTCGGTGCTCATGACGGAACGGTTCCGTCATGAGCCACGGTTGAGCTGTGCTCATGACGGAACCGTTCCGTCATGACCACGCCCGCGCAAGATTCCGTCAGCACAGCGGCGGAATCTGCGCAGCATGGAAGGGGTTAAACTGCTTTCTCCCTCCTTGCCCCATATTTCTGAGCACTTTCCCTTGCTCTTCCCTCATGTTTCACTGCTTTTTCTTTGTTTGTCCCATTGCTGCTCCCACCTGCCGCCAATTATTCTGTCCTCCACCTAGCCCCAGTCAATGCCTCCTAGGGCCCCTATCTCCTCCTAGGACCAACCTAATGTAGGCCACAATTCGACCCTAGTGAACAGGTCCCAGGCCCAGTTCTCCTATGCTGCTGCCTCACTCACTCACTGCTTTTGTCTCATTTTACTGCCCTCTCTCCTTCCTTTCCCGTTTTCTGAATGCTTCCTCCTGCTTTATGCCTCATTTTTACTGCTTTATGCTTCTTTCCCCCATTTTTCTGAGTGCTTTCCCCTGTTCTTCCCTTGTTTTTTCAGTGCTGTTTCCTTATTTTCCCGTTGCCGCTCCCACCTGCCGCCCATTCCCCTTATGCTTAGTCCCGCCAACCACCTCCCAGCACCCCTCCCTTCTCCCAGGACTTATTCTTACTCTTCCGCCCAAAAAGATACACTGCAGCTGACCTCCGAGCCCTGGACCCTGGACGCACCAACAACCACTGCTGCCATACATTTCCATGCACCACCAGAGGACTGTTCTCCTGCCAGCACTGCCATCTCACCTTCTGCACCGAAGCAGTCAATGACACCAGCGACATTGCAATAGCAGCTGCACCGGCTACATCAACCAACACCACCATGTCCCAACTCCAGTGCATCCTACTCAGCTAACCCTCACTCAGTAAACAAGCCACAGTGGTCTGGGACATGATCTCCTCCCTCAACCCATACATAGTCTTCCTCACAGTAATCTAGCTAAACTCTGCCTCCACACCAGACATCGCCACCACCATCCCCGATGGTTACATGATAGCACACCGGGACTGAACCAACAAAAACAGAGGCAGAATAGCCATCATCTACAGGGACACCATCCACTACACGACATCCACTGATGACCCGACACCAGTAATAGAACACTTCAACTCCGAACTCCACACAGACGGAAACAGCACCATCAGAGGCACCCTTACCTACAGACCACCAGGGTCATGCCCCAGCTTCTGCAACGCCATTCCGGAACTCATCACCCCGCTCGCAATCAACTCCGAGTAACACATCTTCCTAGGGGACATCGCCTTCCACCTCGATGACACCAGCGACATAAACTCCACCTACCTCCTGGAAAGCATGAGCAACATCGGCCTCAAGCAGCTTGTTACTGCCACTACCCACATCGCAGGACATATGCACGACCTGATCCTCTCCTACTGCGATAGAGTCAGATACATCCACACCACACCATTCACCTGGTCTAACCACTACTGAGTACACTTCACCATCTCAGAACCCACCTACCCTCGAACAGTAGCCCCAAATCTATGCACAGCACTGGAAAAAGTTATCAGAAGATTAGTGGAACGACAATCATCACTCCCAACTCCCAGATTTTACACATGAACCTGAACAAGCAGCAAAGAGATTCTGCAAGTGGATGACAGAAAGTGCCAGCACCATCACCCCTGCCAAGACGTCCAGAATCAAAGAACAAAGCAAATGAGCAAGCGGGTTCATGGAGGAACTGCACTGCACCAAATGCAAATGCCGACAACTTGAAAGGAAGTGGCATAAAAAACAGAAGATCGCACCACCTTATTGTTCGCTCTCAACCAGTACCACCGCCTCCTGAAAGAAACCAAGAAGAATGCCCTAGCAGTCCGCTTAAAAGCCAGTTCAATCCACAGCAAATAACCCTTCGTCATCATGAAGGAGTTCACCAATCCTGCAGCAAGCAAAAACAACATCACTACCTCCCAGGAACTGTGCAACAACCTTCCAGACTTCTTCCATGACAATATCTCAGCCATCTATAAAAACTTCAAACGCCAACCCTCTGCTGGAGACAGTATCAACCATCTCACATCCATGAACACCTACTCACCCACTGAAAACTCTGCACCATGCAAGATACTATCTCCATCATAAACTCTGTGCACCCGGGAGCACCCACGGACCCATGCCCACCCCACATCTTCAACCTCGGAAGCAAGACAATTTGTGATGACCTCAGGATGGTCCTGCACACCTTTATCACTGCAGCCTTCTTCTCTGGCAACTGGAAACAATCTGAAGTGATGCCCCTCCTGAGAAAACATCCGTGCAGCCAGCCGAAATAGAAAACTACCCACCCATCTCTCTGCTCCCCTATCTAGCAAAAGTCCTCGAGAAAATGTTCAGCCAGCAGCTCCCCAACACCTAGAAGACCACATCCTCCTGGACCCCTCCCAATCCAGATTTCAAGCTAACCACAGCACTGAGACAGCCCTAACCCCAGCCACAGATGACATCAGAGCCCTCCTGGGCCGCAGGGAAACAGCAGCCCTGATCTTCCTGGACCTATCCGCTATGTTTGACACCATCTCCCATCACATCCTGATCAACAAACTCCACCACATCGGGATTCAAGCAAATGCCCTCAAATGGATCTCCTCATACCTCACCAGCAGAACCCAAAGGATCCGTTGCCCACCGCTCACCTCAGAGCGCAAGAAGATCATCTGTAGAACCTCCCAAGGATCACCTCTCAGCCCAACCCTCTTCAACACCTACATGATCCCCCTGGCTGCCACCTTTATCTCCTACACCAAAGACACACAGCTCATCCTTTCACTGTCCAAAGATTCCTTCACCACTAAAGCTAACTTCCACAGATACTGATGTATGTCGCAGACTGGATGAAGGAAAACTGTCTCAAACTCAACAACCAAAAAAACAAAGTCCTCATCTTTGGGAACAACACCACACCATGGACCAACACATAGTGGCCCACGGAGCTCGACACACCCCATGCCCCAACAGACCACGCCCCGTAACCTCGGCATCATCCTAAATAGCAAGCCATCAATGGAGAAGCAAGTCAACGCAGTCTCATCCACACCCTATGGATGCTCTGTAAGATCTTCAGGTGGCTTCAGGCAAAAAGTTGCAGCTGGTGATGTGGGTGAGTGGCAAGGTGGGTGGGAGGATGATGTTGGGGGAGGTATGGGGTCGCAGGATGACAAAATAAAAATAAATAAGAAAATAAAACATACCTGCAGCTAGCCACTTCGCGCTCTTTTGCTCCTCTCCTCGCAGGCAGATGCTCCCAGACTGCCCTGCAGCCAATCTTGAAGCTGCTCTCATGCATTAAAACAGATTCAGCAGTGTCCTGAGTGCCCTCTATTTGCACTCCTAGACAGATTGGGAGCCTGTACCTGCTCTCTCCAACCTGGCACCACAGCTCGGGTTAGAGGGAGCTTCAATGCACATGATGGTTTGGCTGGCCGGACAACAGTGTCCACTGCTCCTACTGTCATCCCCCATGGCCCCGCCTCCAGAGACTTGGCGGTGAAGGAAAAATGAAACTATAAAAAATGTGTTTGGTATTGTATTATTTTTCCTTTCCTGATGTTTTTGAGGCAGCTGGCAGGGGGAGCGACGCTCATCCGCCATAGCGGAGGAGCCACTGCTGCCTGCAAAAACCAGAATGATAGTCACTCAGGCCCTCATTAGCAGCAGACTGGACTACTGAAACAAACTCCACATAGGAATCACTGCACGCCTCCTGAAGAGACTCCACACAATACAGAACTCAGAGGCAGGACCCATATTCAACCTCCCCGGAAGGAGCCACATCACAACACATCTCAAGAAACTACACTGTCTCCCGATTCAGAGGAAATGCCAGCCAGTTCAAGATGCGGACCCACGCCTACAAGGCCCTGCACAATGAAGGACCAGCATACATCAACAAATGCCTTACCCTCCACCTTCGATCAGCTTCCCTCTTCCTTTCAGACACCCAATGGACCCGTCAGGCCAACAGCAAATGACACTCTTTCTCGCACCTGGCAGCCAAGGCTTGGAACAACTCCCCCTGCACCTCAGGCTCCAGCAATTCAGAAGAGAATTCAAGAACGGGATGTTTGAATTGTTTGAATGATCAAACTTCCATGAAGCAGCATATCTCATTCTTGGTGCCTGCATTAGCCATATGACATCTAGAAACAGATGAGGGGAAAAACAATCATCAATTAATTTACAAGTGTCTCTATCTACAAAGTAAAAGTAATCACTAAAACATTAACATGTCATCGATTCTTAGAAGCAGTAATCCTGTCACATCTTTACTTGAGGTGATGTTTAGTTCTCCTTAACTATTCAAACCCTAATACCACATGTGCAAAGGCTGATAATATAGCTTGACTTGACTGTCACAGTAATAACTCACAATTTCCACTTCTTGGTTTACTCATTACGTTATCAATTCCCAAAATTATCAATTGATTATGGTCTTTGATATAGCCTGTGTCTATCATCAATTACATTTCCCATTCCTTCATTATGAAATATACCCATCACGTCCTAATTAACATATTTTATACCAGCTCTCAAACATTTCCATTTTCAAATTAATTCCTTTCTTACTCACCCTACAGAAAGGCTGGTTGTATGATATTTTCCAATACTTTATAACCTGATTAATAAAACAGTATGTGGCTTTTAATTTTTCTACCCACAAAAATATCAACTTCATTTGCCTTTTCTAATTATTATCAAAATCAAAATTGGAACCAGTGGCATCCCTCATAAGAATTCATATATTCAACATTGGTAAACCATCTCCTCAGAATTTCCAGTAATTAGAAATGTTACAATTAAATATTATATATACATGATGAGGCAATGTGTACCTTTTAGGATC